>NW_024543078.1:15775000-17202500 GCF_018167655.1 Microtus oregoni
TTTAGTAAAATAATGCCATTTTCCTTATACCAATTCAAGTTCTATTTCTTTTTAGATTATTGGGCAGCCAACTATCTCAGGGCTAGATGGTGCCCTTTCTTGCCCTTTGCTAACATAAAAGATACTTTCTAAAAATGTATTTTTATTTTCTATTCTGTCATTTCCTCACTACAGGCTTGCTTTCCCTTGGCTGTGTAATAAAAGCTAATCAAGTGTAGCTGCTGAATTGTACACTGTGCCTTCAGTCTTAAAAGTTCCAGTTTTTGGGTCCTTTCATTAGAAAAGTAAGAATGTTCATCTTTTCCCCCAGACTTCTGTATTTTCTTTGCCCCGTGAAAAACCACTGTCTAAGGCAGCACCTGAAACTGTGGGATGATGTGATACTCACTGGGATAGAAAGGTCATCTGCCATATGAGATTATAGAATACACCGAATATTACCCAGCATTTGGGTCCACAAATGCACTGTATAATTTCCCCATAATTTTAAAAAAAAACCTTAGAGAGCAGAAATTGGTTAAAAAAACCATATTAAGCATGTGTACTTCATGCTATGTTAGCATTATTTAAAAATACCTTCTTATAGTCGAGATAATTTTGTAAGCAAAGGCATCAACTTATGGCCAAAAGATAAGTCCTTCAACCACAGGGACAGTATGAGTGAGAGAGAAAAAAGGGACTATAGAAAGACTTGAAAATAATTCAGAAAATCCCTGTAGTAAGACCTTAGCTGTCACCAATTAATGTGAATACAAATGGATTAAATTTTCAGGTAAAAGACACAGAGTGTTGGAATGGATTAAAAACCTCAGGCCCAGCTATACATGGTGCAGAAGACTCTGCTTCACCTCCTGGGACTGAATGTGAAGAAATAAATTATCCCATGGAACTGGAATCAAAAAGAATATGTTCATAATCATAATTGCATCTAAATCAATTTATATAAAAACAGCCAATGAAGCAGAGGTCACTATGTAATGCTGAGGTCATTTGTTCAACAATTACTGCAAGTTTACACAATTGAAAGAGCAAATAGCAATGGCCCTAAGGCAAAAACAGGTTCAGTGCAAGAAAGTAAGGAGCCTTACCCCAGGAGTGTTAGCAATGGATAGACATCTGAGATAAAATCAACAGAGAAACATAATAGTTAACCTGCATGCAAGTCCAGCTGGACTTAGCCCTCACAGAACATTACCACCAATGACTATAAAACACACATTTGCTTTCACAGGTCTAGGAAGAATCATGTCCTTTCCCTTGCCAGCTTCTCAATTCTATTCTTCATTCCTTCAAGACCACCTCCAGCATCTTCGAAGCCCCTGCTTCTCAATTTGTTTCGCTATTGTCTTGACATCTGATTATGACTCCTCTTCTTTACATGAGGCAGTTCCGAATTACCCAGGAAAAACTGCCTGCCATCTTCTGACCCTGAGTCCTCTGCATAAATCTACTCTGTCACATGAGGCAACCTCACATGTTCCAGAGAGTAAGACTCCCTTGGAGTGGTATATTAATCTAGATACCATAATCAAATATTTCTAATCTTGTCTTACCCTCACTGAAGAGTGGATGGGGAGGTAGAGGGAGTGGAAGTGAGGGAGGGGATTGAAAACTGGGGTTGGTATGTAAAATGAGAAAAGATTGCTTTTTTAAAAAAAAATAAAGTGATTAATTAAAAAAGAATACATTTGATGAAGAAATTAGTTTAAAACAACTCTTTGGTCTGGGGAGATGGATCAGTTGGTAACTTTTTTTTTTCCATTTTTTTATTGAGAAAAGGAGAAAAAAAAAACAAGTTTCCACCTCCTCCCAGCCTCCCATTTCCCTCCCCCTCCTCCCACCCTTCTCCCCCTCCCCCCACTCCTTTCCCCCTCCCTCTCCAGTCAAAGAGCAGTCAGGGTTCCCTGCCCTGTGGTAAGTCCTAGGTCCTCCCCTCTCTGTCCATTTCTAGGAAGGTGAACATCCAAACTGACTAGGCTCCCACAAAGCCAGCACATTACGTAGGTTCAAAACCCTGTGCCATTGTCCTTGGCTTCTCATCAGCCCTCATTGTTTGCCATGCTCAGAGAGTCCAGTTTTATCCCATGCTTTTTCAGTCACAGTCCAGCTGGCCTTGGTGAGCTCCCACTAGATCAGCTCCACTGTCTCAGTGGGTGGGTGCACCCCTCGTGGTCCCGACTTCTTTGCTCATGTTCTCCCTCCTTCTGCTCCTCATTGGGACCTTGGGAGCTCAGTCCAGCGCTCCAGTGTGGGTCTCTGTCTCTATCTCCATCCATCACCAGATGAAGGTTCTATGATGATATGCAAGATATTCGTCAGTATTGCTATAGGAGAGGGTCATTTCAGGTTCCCTATCCTCAGCTGCCCAAGGAACTAACTGGGGACCTTGGCTTCTTACCCAAGAGATGCCAGATCATATGACAAGAGCATTTGTTCAACTATGTTCATAGCAGTATTATTTGTAATAGCCAGAACCTGGAAACAACCTAGATGCCCTTCAATGGAAGAATGGATGAAGAAAGTGTGGAATATCAACACATTAGAGTACTACGCTGCGGTAAAAAACAATGACTTCTCGAATTTTGCATGCAAATGGATGGAAATAGAAAACACTATCCTGAGTGAGGTAACCCAGACCCAAAAAGATGAATATGGGATGTACTCACTCATAATTGGTTTCTAGCCATAAACAGGGGTCATGGAGTCTACAATTGGTGATCCCAAAGAAGCTAAGTAAGAAGGTGAACCAAAGGAAAACATATAGTTGTCCTCTTGGCTATGGGAAGTAGACAAAATGGCCGGGGAGAAAACTGAGATCTTGGGGGTGGGGTGGGATGGGGGTAAGGGGAGATGGGGAGAGAAAAGGGAGAAGGGGAGAATGGGGGGAACTTGGGGAAAAAGGAGGATTGGGATAAAGGAAGGTTGGATAGGGGAGCACGGAAGCACAATTCTTAGTTAAGGGAGCCACCTTAGAGTTGGCAAGAGACTTGAATCTAGAGTGGCTCCCAGTTGGTAACTTTTTTGAGGAAAGCATATGAGTCAGAGGTAGAGACTTTAGGACTCACAGCACAGGCGCCATCCTTCCCCAAGTCTAAGAAAGAGCACAAGCTCCATGCTCCTCCTCACTCTCTCCCATGTCCTAGTCATCGTTTCTATATGCCAGGGTTGGGTGAAAGAAATAAGAAAAAAGTGAAAATAGAAATGTTCACTTTCACACATGGACTGTTCCCAGATCCAAGTGCTCTCTGCCATGTCAGGAACTCTACAATATCCTGTTAGACCCTAAACTCATACATTTGATTTGTTATAAACCTAAAATGATATGTTCCTTGGTGATAAATGAATCTCTATTGAGAATTATTTTTAAAAAATACATCTTTCTCTCAACTACTTTCTATGCACAAAAGACACTCCAACACCCATTTGTGTTTGACATCAATGGTAGTTTGGGTTTAATTTGTCCTCATGATCTCATAGGGAGCAGCACTATTAGGAGGTGTGGTTTTGTTGGAGTGGGTATGGCCTTATTGGAGGAAGTGTGTCATTGTGGGGCTAACTTTTGAGGTTTCCTATCCTCAGTATAATGTCCGGTGTCTTAGTTGATTTTCTGTTGCTTGGTATATGTAGGACTCTCAGCTACTACTCCAACACCATGTCTGCCTGCATTACACCATGCTCTCTGACATGGTGACAATGGACTGAACCTCTGAAATTGAAAATGAGCCCATTCGATGAAATATTTTCCTTATAAGAGTTGCTATGATCATGGTATCTCTTCACAGCAATAGAATACCCCAACTAAGATAGCATCCAAAGTTTATCTTAGTTTAATAGACTGTATTAGACACAGGCAAGTACCGTTTACACCCTAACATTGTACCATCATCCTCTATTGTGGGGCCCTTTTATCATAATAACTGGTTAGCTATTCACTCAGCTCTTATTCTTTGGCCATGGCCTTTCTCTGTCACCTGATTTAATCCTAGCAATGGAATTCTATTTATTGTACTTTGGAGATTTTAAGGAATTCAACGAGGATAAAAGTTATTTTACCATCTGATAAAAATACAATCCTAGGAAACAGTTCTCTAAATATATGTATTGTTATTATTCACAGAAGGGCAGACATTCAAGATTAAGACAAAAATCCCATGAAAAATGAAAAATTGTAAATTCCCAGGAATTATAAAATCTGCAGTTCTCATTGCTTTCAAGCACAATTTGTTAGACTATTCAGGGAGATAATAAAATTACTCATCAACTTAACTTTTGTTTATGTTATATGTAGTCATTTAAAAGCTGTATAAATAAATATACATATGTTTTTTAAACATTTCAAAACAATATCATGCAAATTGGATATTTTGTATCAGTTCATTTCTCATTGATTATGCATTTCCTCTCCTTACCTCAGACTACATCAGCAGCTCGTTATCCCAAGTGTCACTTATACACGTACCCATGCTTTCCGGAGAAAATGTCTCTACATAGTTGATATGCCCAGCACTGAGCCTCTTCTGCCAGAAAACAAAATATCACACTGAGTGGTTTATATCATGCTGATGTTTGATGTGTGCTTCCTTTCTGGCCAGAGTCCTCTTCTGGTGTCTTATGGCAGGGGATGGTGAGAGGTATCCCTTGGGCCTCTTATATAACAACTTATTTTAATCATCTTTGACCTATTCCCATTCCCAAAACCTTCCCCTCCCCGTCCCTTCACCATGGAAACACAATATACACAATTGCAAGTCATGAACATTTGAACTATAATTGTGCACATGTGCATAGTTTTATGAAGCTGTTCATTATTTCATATTTTCAGTCATTTTTCATGTGAATTCCCTTGGACCGCTTGATAAAGGAAGGATATTTTACTTCTTCATCATTTGTTTTCTCTCACATTATCCCAACCAATTTAATCAATCTTTCTACTGAACTGTTAGTTCGTTTCTTGTGGTTTCTAAATGTTTTCACTGAGATATGCTAATCAATTACTTTAGAATTATTTATTAAGTATCATGGTTTCCCCCCAGGAAATTCTCCTCATGTTAGTACATTTATTAAGCAAGCCATATGTTTCTCACTGACAGAACTCAAGATTGTTTTATATTAAATTATTACAACTGTAAGAATCTACATTTTAGTAGAAATGGTTTCTGCCAGTGGCTATGTCAGAGAAGCAGAAGCGGGCAATTGAAGTTCAAGAAGTTGGCCCACTAGAAAGCAAAGCTCTGATGGGTGAATCTCAGATGGGCAAGGCCCTGTGGGCTTCAGCTCCAGAATGTCACTTGTTACTGCTCTGCCTTTAAATGTTTCTTGCTGTCATTGTTCTCTAGTATCTGGCATGGTGTGAATGGGTGTGGGAAGATCCCCACTGCCTTTAATGCAGTGTGATTATCTCATGGAAATATTCCCTTCTACTGGGCATTCTTATTTGTTGATTATTATGAAGATTATTTCCTCTTAAGCTGTACAGCTTAAAGTGTTGCCTCTCGCCCCTGATAAAAATGGGGCTCTAGAGGATAGAAAATAAGAACAAGAAAATGTCACACAATTAGTTTCTCTTGAGGGGTTGTATGGACTGTGGATTAGGTTAATGATTAAGAAGAACAGCTGTTCCCAAGAAGCAAAATTAGCCTGAATTCTTTTAATCTTAATCTTGAGAGATGTGTTCACATGTTCTGGAGTACATTATAGTTTAAACAAAGCTTTAAATGACTTAAGTTTAGGTTAAGATGATTTATGATAGCTTTGAGGTAAAAAAAAAATCTGGGGAAGCTACTTAAAGGAATACTTATTATAGCCGAATGTGGGACTCCTTGAGGTCAAGGAGCAGGAATTATGGGAGCAGGCTTTATGGTAGCCTGGCTACTGCTGGCTGACAGTGCCTTTTTTCCTAGGATGGGTGAATGAATAAGGGTTATAATTAATTTCTTGTGCCTATTTCTACCTTAGCTTCCTGATATAAAAAAACTGTTGATGAATGGGTATGCACTCTGAGGATTTAAAGTAGTGATGACTGATTCTTACTTATATATAAAAGTTTAGATTTGTGATTCTTCCAAGGTTTCTTATGAGATTACCTTTTGAGATAAGCAATAAAAGGATTGGTTCTTTGCAACCCCAAAGTACAGCCTGCCAGCAAAAGATCATTTATCCCCAAGAAACATTGTGTCCAGAGAGCCTCCTAGGGCGTTCAGGCTATCAACCAAGTACAACTGTTCAACCAGTACATAAATACTGTAGTGAGGGAGTCTTTAAAATGTTATCAAGAAAAGATTATGAACAATAGCCTCTACCCTGTCACATGTATTTTAAATAAATGCTAACTGGCCAGTAGCCAGGCAGGAAGTAAAGGTAGGGCAACTAAACAGGAAGTAGAGGCAGGGCAAGGAGAACAGAATAATCCTGAGAAGAGGAAAGATTCAGTCTGCAGTTGTCACCCAGACACAGAGGTCTACAATAATTGTAAATTGATTGGCCTATTAGCTCAGGCTTCTTACTAACTCTTATAACTTACATTAGCCCATTATTCTTGCCTGTGTTACCCACGTGGCTTTGTACCTTTTACAAAGAGGCTCATTAATGTATATAATGTATAACCCATCTCATATCCTCTATCATCTCTGTCACATCCCTATCCAAAATTAATGGCTTTGTTTGTTTGATTGTTTGTTTTGTTGTATGATTGTTTGTGGATTTCACATCATTCATTCTGATCCCACTTACCTCCCTGCCTCCTCACATCTCCCTTCTGCCCTTGCAACGTTCCCCCATAAGCAAAAGCAAATTTAAAAGAAAAACAAAATGCCTAACAAAATGAAGACATAAAACAAAAAAAGAAGAAGAAGAATCTTGCTGTGTAATCTGTATGTGCCTCCTCGAGATACATAGTTTACCGTTTAGTTCTTTCATGCTTACTTGAAAGTATTCTTTGCCATAAGTCTTTGGTCTGGCTGTAGCAAACTTTCTCATTGAACTTTCTTTGTACTGTCAGTCCCCAAAATATGATATTGATTAATAATTGTGAAATCTTGCCAATTAGCTTATGCTTAGTCCCAACTAGCTCTTAGAAGTTAAATTAAACTGTTTCTATTAATCTATATGCTGCGACATACCTCTTTACCTCTCCTCCATTCTCTACATCCAAATCTCTCTGTGTCTGATGGGCAAAGTCCTGCTTACCTCAGACTCTTCCTGACTTCCTTTCCTTCTGGGAATTCCCACCTATTCTCTCTTGCCTAACTATTGACCATTCATCTCTTTAGTAAATCAATCAGAAGGTACCTTAGCAAAAACACATCTTCACAGTGTATGAAAAGATTATTGCACAACATCTGGTTCAAGGCCTCTGGTTTCTGATACACCACTGATAATGGGTTCTTATTGAGGCATCTCTTAGATATCCTTTTGCTGTCCTATCTCATGGTAATCCTGCTGGTTTGGATATATAAGTTTGTCCCCTTCACATGCTCCAACAGTTCATAGATTCTGTGGATGTTGGGGAGTGGGCCAACTCATATCACTGGTTCTATAATTGCGTGGTAGTTGAATTGGTCAGCTCAATAGCTTTCCCTAATTGTCACTACCCAGGTGAGTGATCCAGCATTGTCTCAACTAGTTCACCCAATGCAGCCTACAGCAAGGAGGAGACCCAATCCTCTTGCTTTAGGACCCTCAGATACAAGTCCCCTCACTCATCGCAAGGGCCAATTCTACCATTTTGCACAAGTAGAGTGCAGGGTCCAATCTCTCTCCTGATTGCTGTAGAGGGAAAGAGAGGGGCTACAGAATCAGCTCTCTGCTCCCATGCCCTCAGGACTGGCTTACCTGCAAGGCTGACAACAATCTCAACTCTGGTGTGCTGCCCAGATGGGAAGCAAAGGCTGCTTTCTCAAGCACTGTAGCTAGTGAGTGCAGTTTCCTGGGCTATACTGCCAGCACAAACTCTGATGAGGTCCAGCTATGGAGCATTTAAATGGGTTTTGTGAGCAGAGTGCTACAACCTGCTTAATGGTGCAACATACACCTGCTATATACTTGAAACTGGGGCAATGTTCACAGCATTCAGAGGCAGTAAACAGACGTCCACCAGGTTGGACTGGGCAGAGCAAACAGGAAAGGCCAAATTTGTCCTAGCAATGCTGCAGCTTAAGTTTTTAAGAAATGCTTAGCATTTTAAGAAGCATTTCTGTTCAAAAAATAATTACAGATAAACAATAAAGCCAAATTCAGATGAAAAAGGCCTCTAAATGGGTCACAAAGTTTGGAAGAGATAAGATAAAGAATACATAGGGTCATAAAAAGGAGTAAGTGGCTTTTTAAAAAAGCAAAGTCTTTAAAGAGACAGAGTACAAACAGTAATAGATTAAAAGTAATAAAGAAAAATAAGTCATGGAAAATTTACAGAGTCTGGATTATGTATATTATTGTGTTTTCTATGATTTTTTTGACTGTGAATGAGCTAAGCACAGAGAGAAATTTCATTGTACAGACTGTTAAACTAAACCAGAATATATACTCTAAAGGCATATTGATTTCAAAATATGGGTCTAAGTATATGTTGCTTTGGAAAAGAGGGTCTGCTTTTGTTTCCACAGAAGATGAGAACCTATGGATTCCTTTCAGACTAATGTGATCAAGATCCCCTGAAAGGTTGCCGTGAACACTCCCCCAAAAAAGATTTCATTGAACAAAAAGCAGAAGGTAGTTTAGGGAGAACTATGCCAAAATTCCCTAAATTATTGTTTATAAATGTTTGTTTACATTTAAAGGGGGATATGCTATAGAGATTTGCATTGGTATGCGGTTTGATTTATTGATACAAATTTATGGCCAATTGTGTTACATGTATATTTCTGCTCTTGATTAATGTATTGTGTTTGTGAAGCTTATTTAAAAATGTAATTTATAATTAAGAAATATAGGTTAATAGATAATCATCTATAATAGTCAAGCTCGTAGTCACATTACTTAGATTTATAGATGTACAGACGTATATTTCAGATGGATAGGCGTTCTTCAAACCTTTCAAGGACAACAGAATATGACATTTAAATGTTTAAGAACTTAGGACTTTTCATGACAATGAGACATGTCTGCTCCTGGCAGCACCAATTATTTCAAGAGGCATGAAAGAGGCTCCTTATGGAGTTTGTTAGCCATTTGGGCAAGAAACTGCTCTTGCCTAGACTGTTTAATAAATTGGACATGCAGGACCTGCAAAGACATAACTGTTGAACTTGCCTAAAGGTGAGATGATCCTTTGGGTTTCTACTTCATGAAAAAATCTGCCAGGTATTCTTCAGGACACTAAAGAAAGCGATTGATGGACTTTCCCATTGCAAGGCAGAACAGATCTTCAAATTTCCTTCTTTATGGAAAAGTCTACTGGATATATGGGCCTGTCTACTGAAGATTGGATGCCCCAACAACACAGAACTTTGGGTGACTGTCCAGCAATGAAATGTCTCTGTCATTTATAGAGTTTTGGAAGTTGCTTACAATGGATTTCCTGTTTACTTAGGTAATGTTATATCCTTCAGGAGTCTTTGATGGAGTTGAAGAATATGTAGTTATAGTTATAATTTTTCTTAGTTATCATGAAAGATAAAGTAGATATAAATATTCTACTGTAATTCTTGCTTGATAACTGATTTGTTATATGTAATTTTACTATGTTAAAGTTAAAACTTTCATTTTTATTTAGAGAGAAAAGGGGAGGTGATGTGGGATTCCCCTCTGTATGTTGAGAATACCAATGGTTAGTAAAGAAACTGGCTTGGCCTGATAGGGTAGAGTAGAACTAGGTGGAGAAAAATAAACTGAATGCTGAGAGAAAGAAAGGTGGAGTCAGAGAGATGCTATGGAGCCACTGCCAGAGACAGGCATGCTAAAACCTTGCTGGTGGCCATGACCCTCATGGTAAATTATAAAATAATGGAGATGGGTTAACTTTAGATGGAAGAGCTAGCTAGCAATATGCTTAAGTAATTGGTCAAGCAGTGATTTAATTAATACAGTTTCTGTGTGGTTATTTTGAGAGTCTGGGTGGCTAGGAAACAAACAATCAGAGGGTGGCCACAAACATCCTAGTGGCTCCCTACAACAAGTGAGAATCAAGGTTAGCTCTCCCACTCTTATGATACCAGAACCAGCGGTGAGGAAAAGATGTCCCCCTGTGACAGATGAGAGGGCTGGTCCTGGGGTACTACAATTTAACTAGACAAAAATTTTAAGTTCTACCTTGGGACTACCATTTCTTATGTTATAGGATTTTTACTCAGTTTACAGCATCAAACATGGATTCCCTCCTATGAAGTGGCCCTGAATTCAATAGTGGAATGATTGGTTACCTATATCCTATAACAGTTATGCATTATTATATAAGCATACATTTGCCTGTGAGGTTGATGATATAGTCTATAAGATTCACAGCTGGATAAAATCATTGATGTCTTACACTTAGCATTTTACCTAGTTTGTAAAACTGATTCTACAAAAAAAAATTTTTAACTTCCCAAAAGAATTATAAAATCACAATATACATACAAATCATGCAAGGATATGACTTCTAGGGAATCTTAAGGATCTTTCTAGGGAGAAATTTCTCTACTTATATTAATACGTTGAGATAAACTAACAATCATAATAATATCCTGTTTTTACAATTTAAACCTTTTAAAGAACAAATTATGCTTTAAACCATACATTTTCTAAAATATCCATATTACAGTAATCACTATTTCATAACATATTTGTTCACTAGTTATTGTTAAGTACTTTTTAAATGCCAGAAATATTTGAATAAAGATACAAGAAACAATTCCCAATCCTTTCAAAGTTCATAAAATATCCTGAATATTATACATATGTATATAACATATATACACACTCAATACTTATAATTGAGAAAAGAAATTTGTGGGCATAATAGAAGTGAACTGTCATGGAACTTTGAAAACATCTGTATACATCACGATGCTGTAACACTGAAATCAATATGTGGTTATAAAGCCAAAATTATTTTACTAACGAAAGAGGGAAACCAAGAGACATTTTTGTCTTACGAACACGAACACTTACTTAGAATACTGAAACTGAAATGCAAGCCCTGCATATTTCAGAGGATAGAGTGGGGAGCTTGTGTGAAGATAATTCTTGGGATTGAATACTGATTATGACACTGATGCTCTTCTTGGATGTCAACTTGACTGTAATGGCTATGCTTAGAACTATGACTACATCAGAACTAACTGAAGTCCAAGCTGCTGGGTATCGCTGGGAGGCTTAGTTTTCTTAATTAAACCGCTCGAAGTATGAAGACCCCACTCTTAACACAGATCTTGTGATGTTGGAAGATCCATCTTTAATTTGATCTACACCTTCTTCTGGCAGCCTTTATAAAGGGTGTAGAAGAAGGAAGCTTGCTTTCTTTACCTGCTTTCTCACACTCTCACTGGCAACTTCATTCCTTAACTGGCATTACAGCCTACTTTGGTATTCTGTTGTATACTGAAGACCAGCTGAAACATACAGCCTCACAGATTGAACAACTACCGGATTCTTGAAACTTCCATTTGTAGACAGACTTTGTTGGACTGCTTGGACCACAACCTGTAAGCCATTCTAATAAATCTATATTTATTAAGAAGGAGATATATATTATACAAGCTCTGTTCCTCTGGAAAATCTTGACTAATACAAAGACTCATTCAAACAAGAAAAGAAAGATAAACCAAGTGCATTTGTTTAACTACCAAATCCTGCTTATATTTTTGATGTCTTGGTTCAGGGTAGGCAAAGTTGTTAGTACTGGCGCATTTGTATTGACCTGCCCTTGAAGTTCTGACAGGCTACTAAGGCTAACTCCTGCATTCATTCACTACATTACCTTTTAAAAGGGTCCTCCCCACCTCCCATCTTTCCCTTTATCTCTCTATGACTGTCTCACCCTCCCTACCCCCCCCCCCCTCTCTCTCTCTCTCTCTCTCTCTCTCTCTGCCTCTGCATCTCTGCCTCTCTCTTCTCTTCTGCTGCTTCTGGCCCCAGAGGCCAGTCTCCCCTTTCCCTCCTTTTATGCTCCCTTTCCCCTAATTCTTTTTAGTTAAAATAGTCTTCTACATGAACTCTGTCTCATGGCATCTTTCTCTCTTGTGCCACTTTAAAAAAAAAAAATTACAACCAAAGTTCCTGTCGTTCCATGAGTCTGAAACTTTTTTTTCTGTTGATAAGATTGTTTGAGTAAATATATTGTGTGTAAATCTTCTAGTATAACCAGACATTTCAGATACCAAAGTCTCTATCATACTACTAAGTATATAATTTAGTTTCTGCGTAAAGGAAAGATCACTTGTTCATGGCATTAAATAGTTCAGTGACAAATCAAGTTTGAATAGTGACAACACATAGCTAGTAATTACAGCAAAAAAGTCTTTCAAAGGCCTGTCTCCAGTGTGGGAAGAAATCACTGAAATATGTATCTACCTTCTGTATTTTAATGTCTTTTTTTTAATTTAAAATCTCTCATTCTGAAGTGGGAAATAAAACACAATGTAAACAGCATGATTTAATTGTTCAATCATTGATACACTGCAACTGTGTCCTCAGGCCTATGGATGGTAGACATTGAAGTTAATATATATATATATATATATATATACATGTATATATGCATATATATATATATATTCTTTAAACTTCAAAGTGGTTCTCAACCTGTGAATTATGACTTCTTTGAAGTGAAATAACTCTTTCATGGGGGTTGCATATCAGATATCCTGCATACTAGATATTTACATTACTATTCTTACTATAGCAAAATTACAGTTATGAAATAACAACAAAATAATTTTATTGTTGGGGGTCACCATAACATGAGGAATTGTTTTAAAGAGCAGTAGCTTTAGGAAGGATGAGAATCACTATTTTAAAGTAAGTTTCCTGATATTAACTTAAATCGAAAGTTTAGCAGTTTTGTGATACTTCTTTCCAGTACAGTATCACATTCTTGCCATGAAAGAAAAGTTTTACATACTGTGTGATCTTATATTTCCCAATAATCAGATTGGCTGCCTTAAACTGAATAAGTTGCAATAAGCACCTAGAAAACCATCACAGAATTCACCATTTTTAAGAAAGTTCTTAAAAGTACACAGCTGTTGGGCTTCCTCTGCTTGAAAGGCCAGATGCTACAGGTAACATGTATGGGCATCTGATACCTTCCAACCTCAAAATGGAGTTTGTAATGCTATGATGAGGTGATATCTTATTTGTACACATAAAGCTTGCCTGAAGACTAGAAGGCAGAGCTAGCCACTAGCTAACCATAGATGTCTGGAGGTCTAAATAGACAGACAGGAAGTGATATCACTGGGAGGAGAGATAAGTGATAAGGCAAAAAGAAACAGGAGCTCAAGTCTCTCTTTGGCTGGGAAGTTGAGAGGTACGATGACAGTGGTTTTGCTCCTTTATCTCTCTTCTCTCAGTCTTTCCTGCAATATTTGTCTCCAGGCTTTTATTAGTAAGACCTATTAGAACGAGTGATTTACTATAAGTTAGACATAAGCATGTGAAAAGCACAATTGAACAGCAGAATGTAAATAACTGTCCAATACTTAGTTTGTATTGCTGGGGTTTTTTTGTTGTTGTTTTTCCAGATAAACCAATTAATCAATCCCTTCTTAGGGACACAGAACACTATAACTTTTCTATTGAACTTTCCACAGTACATTTTCTCATAGGTGTATAGAGAAAAGTTTTCCAAAGGAAGGCACTGTGCCTCCATAAAGCAGCATGAGACAATGCCTAGTGTGCGGCAGTCAATACCCAAGTGCACATAGAAGACAACCTTTGCGTTACCCGCAGCTGCCAAAGCTCTTGCCAGTGTCCCTGATTGACTGCTTCCTTCCAGGGGCTGGTCTTCTTTTACTGTAGAAGGTGTCACAGAATGTGAAGCAATTTGGTGTTTTTGACAGATCTTATCCCATTGGTTGGCAAAGTAAGCCAAGTTTTCATGTTCTTTGAGTCAGATAACTTCTTTGGACCCTATGATATGCAGTTAAGCATGCATTTATCCTCACAAGGAGTGCGCTTGTCTGCTATGATGAGAGCTCGCTCACTGGGGACTTGGAAGCACCTCACACTTCTGTAAACTGCTTTCCATATGGAGGATTGAGAAGTAAGGATGACAAATGGCTCCATTAGCACTGGCTACATAAATACTTCAGATGCTTTCTCTGGCTCCTAGGGAAAATTTGACTCAGAAGAATGTGACTTGGATAATGTCTTGAGTTCAGAAATTAATAAAAATAAATCACCATTAAAATAGTCACCACCTAGATTTTATTTTTTTCTGAGCTTCTGATTTGGTTGTTTGTACACAGAACATCACAGATGTTGAAACACAACCAGCGAAGCTTCAGCCACGGAGGTTGTAAGGTAACTCTAAGTGCCAAGTTCTTGTGTCTGCTCTTCATGCAGTTAACATTCTTAGAAAAGTGCTGGAGTTTGAACCTAGAGCCTTGAACATACAAGAGAAAACTCAACCACTGACTTTAGCCCCTTTTTCAATTTAAACCTTAAACATCTTGTTAAGAGGCTACATTTCTGTAACACTGGATGGAGTAGTGAAACAGTACATAAGAAATGGAGAAGAGGTTGTCAAGCTAATCATTCCTTCTTCACTCATCATTCAATGCATATTCAATATGCTTATTTGCTGTATTTTTGACATTTCATATTACTCTTCTTCATGTGTTGGTGATAAGTAATACAAATGAACTTTTATCTGCTTTCATAAGTTAAATGTTTGAAGAAATCTGTTGATAGTGACAATAAGCAAGCAATTATGGGGAAAAACCAGAGCTCACCAGTGACAAGACAGCAAAGAGCAGAGAGGAATAGAAACAGACAGTGGGGACTTTCTGTATATTAAAACTAGGCAGAAGTACAGCTTCAGAGATAGAGAAGTTAGTCCACAATTGCCAAATTGGAATTCAGGCTGACTTCTGGGGTGGGGGGGGGACTATGATAATGGGACTCTTTAGAGCTTTTCCCAGAGCAGGGCTTATGAATTATGTAGAACATCGTCACAACAACTGGTGAATGACCAATGTAGAAACAGGAAATGTGTTGAATAGACAACTAAAGTTGTCATGACAAAATCTCCTCTAGTTCAATAAGATTAAAATTCTCTGACAAGCCACACAAATCTGTCAGTGTGATGACACATTATGTGGCTAGCTTATGCACCTGGCTGCTAATTAAATCAGCCTTTCTGATCAGGTAAACAAGGGAATAAAATGGTACAGAATTTATCAGTGCTTGTTTTAAAATGAAGAATAACGTAAAGTAAGTTTTTGGTAGTAAGTTTTAGCTGAAGAGAATACAAAAAAGATGTCCTGAGCTAATATCTGTGCAGCAATCTAGACAGAAATATATCCAAATCATATCACTGTTCTGTAGAACTCTTAAAGAAAGAGCTTTTTCACAATGAAGCATATTTTAATTTACCAGACTATCTTAATATCATGATGGAAAGAAATACTTCAAAAGAACAACATGGAGGCAGTGTAAATCAAAGTGGGAATGGAGAGATAAAGCTAGAAAAGTGATCCAAGTCTAAGAAAAGAAAGCAAGAATATCTGTTTCTCAGCTGAGAAGCATCAAATAGACTAGGTGAGTAAAGTCTAAAAAGGCAGGAACATACAAAGTTTACTTTCTGTTTAAAATTATTTTCTACAGAAAGGATATGAATATTAAATGCAAAAGTGCAATAAAATCAAGTAGTAATAAATGCTATGAAGTCACAAAAGCATAATGAAACAGTGAATTTCTTGATGTCTGTGTGGGACATGAAATGGAATTGTCAGAGAGCTTCTCTGGAGAGAATGAATAATAATAAGCCAGCCACACTGTATCTGGGAGAAAGGATACAAAAGAATGGAAAGTACCCAGGAAGCTTTATACTGCTGCTATGGCTGTCATGCATTAAGACTAGCCAAAGAAATCAGTGAGGATGGAATGCAAGGAAGAAGCGTTTGAAGCAAATGAAGTCACAAAAGGAAATCCCATACTGGATTAGGAAGTATGAGCTGGCTAGATCAATCTTTACATGATTCCAAGATAACTGCTCAAATTCAGATGTGATTTGGAAGACTAATATTGAGGCTTCACATTTCTTCATTCATTTATACATTTATACATACATACCTACATATACATAAACATATATATATATACATGCATACATACACACTGGGAGAAAGATAAGAGGTTCATGAAATTTAAATATTGGTTAATATATACATATATATATATATACACTACCATTTCAATATACAGATGAAATGTGATTATATTATAGATATTTTCTTAAAATAGAATTGGAAGAACTTTTTGTAAATTCAGTCGGTACCAAATGTAAGAAAAGATATCAAGCAACCAAAGGATAGAATCAAAGATCAGAGTGACAGAAAGGAAAGGAGAAGCCATGTGACAATTATATTAAAACTTTGTCCTTTGAAAACAAACTAGATTTCTTTTTTGCATTCAGGTATATAATAGTAGCGACATAAAAAATAAGCTGTAAGTTTCTTTGGCTTTGAAAACATATGAAGTAATAGAAAAGTCTACAAGGTTGGTTGTGTTCAGGATAATATTAAAAACTCACCTTACTAAATGTATGGAACTAGAAAAAAATTAATTCTGAATGAAGTAACCCAGAACTCAAGTGTAGATGTTAGCTATTAAATAAGTGATAAATAAACTGCAATCTATAGAACCATAGAGGTTATGTACAGGGTAAATAACTATAGGGGACAGAGAAATCTTTTTAGGAAAGGAAGATAGAGTAATTACAGATGGATTGGGGACTGGAACAAGATGATGAAACAGGAAGGGGAAGGGAAAAGGGAAGGAGAGGAAACATGGAGAGAGAAAGCTAAAATAAAGGGACATTGAGGGTTAGTATGGAAACCTAATACAGTACAAGCTTCCTTAAAAATATGCATATATGTAGGCAACCTAAGTGAAATTGACAAATAATGGAGAGATAAAGTCTCAACTGCCCATCTCTTGCCACCAAAGTTTCCAGTACCAAGATAGGGTTACATCTAATTGAATTGTTCACCAAAGGGGACCCATGGAAACCTACAAACAATCCAGGATATTGTCAACAAACTGATGGTGAGAATGTTGTGGTGGTTTGAAAGAAAATGGCCCCCAAACAGAGTGAGACTATTAGAGGGTATGGCCTTGTTGGAGTAGGTGCAGCATTGAGAAGGAAGTATGTTATGTCACTGTGGGTATGACTTAGAGGATTTCTATTCTCAACCTGCTCCCCAAATTTACATCCACTTCCTCTTGCCTAAATATCAAGACGTAGGACACTCAGCTCCTCCAGCACCATGTGTGCGAGCATGTTGCTACATCCATCCGTAATGATAATGTACTGAACCTCTGAACTATAAGCCATGCAATTAAATGTCTTCCTTTATAAGAGATGCTGTGATCATGGTGTCTCTTACCAGCAATAGAAACCCTAAGACAAATGTACTGATGAAGACAACACCAATATGACCCTCCTCCATCACCAATATAACTTTTTGAATATGGAAATATCCATCTGGTGCCTAAATAGAGACTTCACCAGTATGCTATAGCATGTTTAATAGATGAAGGCACTATGCACACTACCAAAGGAGAAAACAAAAACTCAGCTACAAATGGTTTGATCTACAACATTGTCCTGACTGCTAGATATGCTTGTACAATGATGGCACAAACTACAGTGTGGTACCAAAATGGTGACACAATCTGAGACTAACCAACCAATATCTGATTTGACTTAAGGCCAACTCCATGAGATAGAACCCGAGCCTGATGCTGCGTGGGTGACCAAGAAACCCAGACTAGATAGCCTAGGCATCAAGATAAAACAAAATCCTATTGTTCTACTAAAAGAATGTAGCAACAATATAACTACTAATGACATTCTGCTATATTCATAGATCAATACCTTGCTCAAGCTTCCTCCTGCTGCAATGAGAACAAATATGGTGAGCCACAGCCAGATAATATACAGAGAGTGAGAGACTTTGGAACACTCAGGCCTAAACAGGATGTCTTCATCAAATCCCTTCCCTCAGGTTTCCCAGAATCTTGCAGAAGAGGAGGCAGAAAGAGTGTAAGAGAAAACATCAAGGAAATAACGCCTGCTAAAGCAACAGGATGGTGCACATATGAACTCACAGAGGCAGAGGCAGCATTCACAGGGTTGTTTTAAGTATATGTTATGGCTTCCTGTTTAATGTTTTTATGGGATTCTTGAGTATGTGAATGAGTGGATGTCTGCATCTGTATCTGTTTCTGGTGACTTTTCTTGAGCTCTTTTCCTTCAAGTTGTTTGCTTTGTCCTATTCTGGTGTGTTAGTTTCTAATTTATCTTACTGTGTTTTATTTCTCTTTATTATCATGCCATAGAAGCTTATTTGTTTTCGCTTGACCTACAGAAATGGGGTGGAGCTAGATGAGAAGAGAGGTGGGGAGGAAATCAGAGAGTAGAGGAAAAGGAAACCACAATCAGTATATATTATGTACGAAAAAATCCATTTTCAGTAAAAGGAAAGAAACTCAGCTTACAGTTATGATGTTCAGAGCTCATGAGGTATAATTCCCAAATAATTGTGCTTCTTGCCTGACCCTATTATGTGATCAGTGATTGGCTCACTTCCTTTGCTCTCTTCTCAGGGAAGTGTCACGGCTCTCCTAGCTAGTCACTCTAAGCTACAGTGACGAATCATCTTTCTGTCCAACATAGTATCAGTTTGTTTTGATCCGAGCAATAATTTTAACAGATCCCAGTTAACTTCCAATGGGTCGTTGGTTTCTGTGAATTAAAGTGCCAATCATTTTTGCAATGGACCATTTAAACAAAACTTTCTGGTTTCAGAAACTAGTTGGTTAAGACCCATATAAAGGTTAAAAAATTGGTATCCCTCCCCATCTCCTCTTCTTTCGGTCAGTAAAGAAGCCTTTTGAAATGGAATGAGACACACAAAAAAATAAGTCTTTTAATTTAAATTTAATTCCATTCTCCAGAATGATAGTTCAGTAAATGAATACCAACTCTCTTTTTTAAAGATTTTAAAAATATCTCAGTTTATATATGTATGTATATGAACTATGTGCTTTCTTTGTCCTTATGGAGGCCAGAATAGGGTTTTTTTTTTATCTCCTGGAACTAGAGCTACAGGTAGTTATAGTACATCTGATGTGAGTTCTGGGAATATGGCTCAGTTCCTCTGCAAGAGCACAAAGTGGTCCTAGCTGTTATAACATCTCTCCAGCCCTATGTGCCCTTTCCTATCAATGAAGTGAGTATGTGATTATAGCTGAAATGCTTGAAACTTGGTTTCTTACAGTAGAATGTGTGTATTCAAGCACTGTATGACTGTTGTGGTTATTCAGCTTTATATTGACTTCAGTATAATTTACCTGTGTTTTAGATAACATAAATTTCTTCAAAATGTAATAGACTCCTAACAGTATTATAGGGATCAATAATACTAGACAAAAGCTACATGCACAACCCTTCTTTACTTGCCATGGAATTCCTCTGAGAGTCCTTTAATGCCCTAAGTTCGACTGAACTTTTTGGGAGGAATTACATTTACCTATCTGTGCTCTGAATAAAGGACTTTAAAAATCACACATTTAAGTGGCAACTTTGGCCACATTTTCTAGGAAATTCCCTATAGAAATATTTGCCTGAAACACAGTCTTTTAATTTAAGTGATATTTGTAAATAGAAGAAATTAGAACTTTATGAAACCAGTAATTCCCAATTCACTTTAGTTCACTTTAATGGAGAGAAACTCACAGTGATCCCACTGAAATCAGGAACAAGACAAGGTTGTCCACTCTCTCCATATCTATTCAATATAGTTATTGAGGTCCTAGCTAGAGCAATAAGACATCAAAAGGAGATCAAAGGGATATAAATTGAAAATAAGAAGTCAAACTTTCACTATTTGCTGATGATATGATAGTTTACATAAGCAACTCCAAAAATTCTACCAAGGAACTTCTATAACTGATAAACACTTTCAGTAATATAGCAGGATACAAGATTAACTAAAAAAAAATCAGGAGCTCTCTTTTACACAGATGATAAATGGGATGAGAAAGAAATCAGAGAAACATCACCCTTCACAATAGCCACAAATAGGATAAAATATCTTGGAGTAACTCTAACTAAACAAGTGAAAGACTTGTATGACAAGAACTTTAAATCTTTGAAGATAGAAATTAAAGAAGACACCAGAAAAATAGAAAGATCTCCCATGCTCCTGGGCATGTAGAATTAACATAGTAAAAAGAGCAATTTTATCAGAAGCAATCTACAGATTCAATACAATGCCCAGCAAAATTCTTCACAGACCTCAAAAGAACAAATTTCAGCTTCATATTCAAAAGCAAAAAAAAAAAAAAAAAAACCAGGATAGCCAAAACAATCCTGTACAATAAAGGATCTTCTGGAAATTGTTGTTCCTTTTGGAGACTACAGTTCCCAGCATTCCCCAGGACTATGGATCCCAGCGAGATGGAAACCACGCATGTGCAGGATCCTTCTGGACTACAAATCCCAGCAGGCCAATGGAAAGCCGCACATGTGCAGGACATTTCTCCCAGATGTACCTGCCTTCCCCATTAAAAAACGGGGGTCTCCACAAGCCGCTCTCCTTCCTTTTGTCTCTTCACCCCCGTCCCTCACCTGTCATAACCCCCCCTCCATTAAAGTGCACCCACATGGGACCGCCGTGTGTCTCGTGTCTCCTTCCTAACCCCGCACCGCCCTGTGTCTCATGTTCTGTCTCCACCCTCCCCCGCAGAAAGAATAACAGAAATATCACAATCCCTGACTTCAAGCTATAGTACTGAAAACAGCCTGGAATTGTCATAAGAACAGAAAGGAGGACCAATGGAACCAAATTGAAGACCCAGATATCAATCCACATGCCTACAAACTCCTGATTCTTGACAAAGAAGCAAAAAATAAAATAAAATAGAAAAAAGAAAGCAAATTCAACAAATGGTACTGGTAACTGAATATCAACATGTAGAAGAATGAACAAATATCCATATATATCATCATAAACAAAACTCAAGTACAAATGGATCAAAGACCTCAACAGAAAGCCAACCACACTGAACCTCATAGAAGAGAAAGTGGGAATTACATTTGACCACATTGGCACTGGAGACCATTTCATAAATATAACCCCAGTAGCACAGACACTGAAAGAAACAATTAATAAATGAGACTTCCTGAAACTGAAAAGCTTCTGTAAAGAAAAGGACACAGGCACCCAGATCCTGGCCGCCTGGCTAGCTTATGCCCGAAATAATAACATACAAACTGTATTCATATAAACACTGCTTGGTCCGTTTCTATTAATGTGTGTAGCACCACGAGATGGTGACTTATCGTGCCTAACCCATATTTAGCAATCTGTGTAGCACCAGTCTTACCAGGAAAGATTCAGCATGTCTGACCTGGAGGCTTGCTTCATCTTGTCTGCTCTGGAGAGGGGAGGCATGGCATCTGCCTCACTTCCTCTTCCTCTCAGCATTCTGTTCCCAACTATGTTCTAACCTATCAGGCTAAGCAGTTTTTTTTTATTAATTAACCAAAGAAATCAATAGATTGATATGACACTCCCACATCAGAGAAGGTCTTTACCAACCCCACATCAGACAGAGGGTTGATCTCTAAAATATACAAAGAACTCAAGAAATTGGTCATCAAAATAACAGATAATCCAATTTTAAAAAATGGAATACAGACCTAAACAGAGAACTCTCAACAGAGGAATCTAAAATGCCTGAAAGACACTTAAGGAAATGCTCAATATCCTTAATCATCAGAGAAATGCAAATCAAAACAACTCTAGATTCCATCTTACACCTGTAAGAATGGCCAAGATGAAAAACACTGATGATAATTTATGCTGGAGAGGTTGTGGGAAAGAGGGAACACTCTTGAATTGCTGGTGGGAGTGCAAGCTGGTATAGCCCCTTTGGATATCAGTATCGTGATTTCTCAGAAAATTAGGAAACTACCTTCCTCAAGACCCAGCAATACCACTTTTGGGTATATACCCAAAGGATGCTTAATTATACCAAGAACATGTGCTCAACTATGGTCACAGCAGCATTTTTTGTCATAGCCAGAACCTGAAAACAACCTAAATGCCCCTCAACCTAAGAATGGATAAGGAAAATGTGGTACATTTACACAATGGAGTACTACACAACAGAAAAAAATACATCTTGAAATTTGCGGGCAAATGGATGTATTTAGAAAACATCATATTGAATGAGGTAACCAAGACCCTGAAAGACAAATATCATATGTTCTCACTCATATGTGGCTTTTAAACATAAAAAAAAAACAGTCTACAATTCATGATCCCAAAACCGAGACAACAATGATGACCCTGAGCAAGACATACATGGGTCTAATTTACATGGTAAATAGAAAAAAATAAGATCTTCTGAGTAAATTGGGAACATGGGCACCATGAGAGAGGGTAGCAAGGAGGAGAGAGTAAGTGAGGTTAAAAGAGAAAAATATATAGCTCAATGAAATCAATAAAAAATTAAAAAATAAAATCCTAGGAGATCTTAAAAACTTGGGGATCTCAAGAATTTATTTAGGTATGGGATAGGGACAAACACTCACTAATATGGAGTCAAGATGCCACCATTGATCCAGATGCCTTCGAATTATCTTTTCACCCAGGGGCAAAGAGCACTAACTATAAGCCATCTCTTCCTTACCTGCTCAGCTCTGACCACCCAATAGAAATGAGAGTAAGAAAGCACATGAACTCAGCATTTAAGTTGTGTTGTAGGCAGACAAGACATTGCCATATAAGAATATATATATATATATGAAAATTATAATCCTAACATAGTATTATTTACAATAAGAACAACTATTGAGTATTGTGCAGGAAAAGGGAAGGTAATAACATTAATATAATGAAATTATAACCACAAAGAACATCAAGTAAGAAAAACATACAAAAAGTCTAGTTCATAGGTAACTGATGCCAATCACAGAGTTTATTCCAATAGCTTTCTTATCCTGGAAAGTCTAAGTCTTGTACTTAATATACTCTAGCTAAAATGTGTGAAGATTACAATTGTATTTATCTAATCTTCAATCTCGTCAAAGACCTGAGAAGAAAAATAATATTACCTGAGTAAGCAGGAAGTGCAAGCAAGTGACTTCCAAAGGAGGCAAGAACTGACAGAAACGGCTGGCTACCTGGACATTCAGTCACCCAACATCTCTCTGCAGTCTTGGGGCAACCAACTTTGGCTATAGGCCTGGAATATCTGACAGACCTTTTACAGAAGGAAGAAAATTCGAAAGACTGTCCAACCCTAACTTGGCAAAATTTAGTAGTTTTTTTCCTTGTATCCTGCTTGTTTGGATTGGACAGCTGGCTTAGTGTCAGCAGTCAAAGCAAGGCAGTTCTTTGCCCAATAGGACAGTTTTGCCAAGAAGAAAACAGGCTCTGTAAGAAGAGTCCATCATTCTCATAGCAGTAAATCAGTGCTGCCAGGCTCAATTGTATCTTACTTCAACAGAGTTCTAAGTTATTAAAACATTAAATATCATATTCTGTAGCTCTTTGAAGTATTTGAAGATTACATGTCTATATGGAATACATCCAGAGATCCTAACTAACATAACTATAAGTATGACAAACATAAGTACTATTAACCTCTAATTCTTAATAACCTATATAGCTTAATGACTAAAACCTCACATTATAAAAATAATCTTTAAACATGTGTACAGCATAAGGACAATGATCTCAAAATTGTTGCAATTTATAAAGATATCTTAATCAGAGATAGAAATGTATAGCCCATGATGACAAAAATATCATTAATTTACATCAATATACAAAATATCTTAAACAGAAGTAGAAACATATATAAAGTATGACAAAAAATCTTACATTTGTATCAATATACAAAACTATCTTTAAAAGAAACATATACAATATGACTAATATAATTTTGAATTTCTATCAATATACAATTTATCTTAATAATACAAAAATAATTTTACTTTATATTAATATACAAGAATCCCTCACAATGCAAATAATTTAGAACTAATAGTAGTTAACATAGTTTACAAGTAGATACATTAATCTACATTATTATACTATCTTATGTGTTCTTCCCATTTTTATGCCAAATGAGATTTCTGAGTCAAATTTTCATTATCCTGCCTTCAAACCCATAACAACATATTACAACCCTTTACAGATGACAATTATCCATAACCCTAAGAAGAACCAAAAACCCATCTGCCCCACCTATTAGGAGGGGGGGGGACCTTGTTCTCAGAATTGATTCCTACTCTCTAGAGGGGTGATGATATCTTTATTGGATCCTGCAAAAAATTAAAGAAATGTGTAAGTTTCAAGAGGACTAGCTATATCTTTGGGAGTCAGTCTCTAGTAATGGGTAAGGCTTATCTGAAGTTCTTATCTGACGTTCCAGCTAGAGTCTTATAAGAAGGTAAACCATCTCAACTAGCCAGCTTGGAATTGTCCTGAGCATTTTGTAGTCCAAAACCATTATTTGAGTGGTATTTATTGGCTCAATGACAATATTATGGATCAGGTAGAGTGATTGTTGTGGGGCCCCATCTTCTTTCAGAGACTGCTGTTAGAAAAATGTATTGTTCAGTGTGGAAAACTTAACATTATTAATATCAAAACAGAAAGTTTAAAATTTAAGATAGATATATATCCAAAGAAAGGTTCTAAAGGATCAAAAATGAGGATGAGAGGAAAGATATTTGTGACAACAGTAGTCCCTAGGTTTTGATATTTTTCTGTCCCATGCCAGGTGACACTTCTGATATCAGAAAGAGACTCTGAATTTTTTTTTGACAGCATGCTTAGATTTAGAGGAGAGAGAAACATTCAAACTCCAAAGTCAGCTTTAATTTTTAATTCAAGTATGACAACATTTTTGAGAAATAAAGAGATATTAATTCTAAGGTGGTGAAATTTTAACCTGTAAGGAATATTGGTAATACCAGGTCATGTTTTTCTTTCTTTGGTGATTTTTCCAGACAGCTTTTCAAGGTACTTTGTCTTATTGAAGATGGGTATTTCCATTTTCCTTTAAACACAGAAAAAACAGTACAATACTCTGTCATTTAGTTGGTAAGTTTCCTTTCAACATGTAGAATGGTCACATCATTTGATGAACTATTCTTTCTCCTTATGAAAATGTCTCTCCTGTTCCAATCAAAACCTTATTAATTTTGAATTTATCCATAGCTCTTCTTCTATGGAAACAAAAGTAAAACCCTTTCCCCAACATAACACATATCCTTAATTCTATTTTGTGCTCAATGCATCCATAAATTATACAGGATGATTTATTTCAGTAGTTTTTTTCCTTATAATATCTAGTGCCTCTCTACAACCATCATTCCTTTCTCATTAGCATTTATAAAATTTAAGGTTAATAAGGCATTATGCACAGAGCAAGCAGGTAGGAGGAGGAAGGGCTCAGGCAGGCTACATGGCTGCTGTTGGCTGATGGCACAAGCAGCTGTTGGGTTATCCCCAAATGTGGAGCACCAGTTGTTATGTGAAATCACAAGAGTCTGTTAAAGGGTCTCAAGAATATATTTAGGTATAGAACAGGGACAAACACTCACAGATATAAAACCAATCAGATGGCACTGCTGATCTGGCTGCCTTTTGTACAGTTGTTCTGCCCAGGGGTAAAGAGTACTAAGTAAAAGCCATCTCTCTGCCACCTGATTCACTCTGACCACCCAAGAGAGCTAGAACAAGAGATTACACACTCTTTTCCATTGACTTTTAAATTGTGTCATAGACAGACAAGACCATACCCTAGGGTTTGCTAATCCAAAAGTCATTGGCTAAATGGATCAAAATAACACCACACTTACACAGTTTAAAAATTTAAGATATAAGAGCTAGTTAAAAAAAAGCCCAATCTATAGGCCAAGCTTTCATAATTAATAAGAAGTTTTCATGTCTTTATTTGGGACTAGTACAAAAGAAAAATCTCCTCACAAATTTTTATTGTCATATTGCCACACATGACAATGTCACTAGGCCTTTATTCATTGTTTAATAACTGCTCAGTGTTCCAGATTTTGACAGAACTTTCCTTGGCCTTCGTGGTCTATTGTAGTTCTAAGAGTCTGTCCTAGTATTTGACAATGTGATCTCTAAAGTCAGCCCAACTTCAATCCACTTATGGCACAAAGATTCCCTTAGACTTTTTTTGTCATCATTCTTACTTCAAGATATGAATATTTTGCCAGTTGTCTGTGGCTGTGTGACAAACTAACTGAATATTTAATCAATAAACAGCAATAAGTATATATTATCTCATGCTATGTCATGTCAGGAATTCTACACATGTTAGCTGGATCTTCCCAATGTAACTGTCACCTATCAGTTTGAAATTAAAATGTCAGCAATGTCATTTCAATCACCTGAGTGACTGACATGGGATATATCGACCTTAAGATGGCTCAGTCAACTGATGACAAGCTATTGGGGGATGTTAACCACAACCTCAATTCGTTACTTTAAGAAGTTTTCCTCCAGCTTCTGATGTATCCTTCTGATATGGAGAATTACTTTCCTCAGGAATGCTCAAGAGAGCATGGCAGAAACAATATTTTTTTTAGAAACTAAAATCATAAATGCCACTTGCTGTTGATTGCTGTGACATGTTATTGGTAACATCAGATAAAACCACCTTGTTTCAAAGAGCCCTACATAATGTTACTCCAACATTTAAGAATCAGAAAGGATGGGGAGAAGATTTTACTTAATCTATTTGTAAGTTGCCTTCAAACACTGAATATGGAGGCTCTATGGACCTAAGTTTTTAATAAAAAAAATCTCATATATTAATGTAATGCATTTTTGTTAAATCAACCCCCATTTTCTCCCATCCAATACCTACCCTAGCCATCCACATTCTTTCCCTCTCAACTTCAAGGCTACTTAGTTCATTTAGTGCTGAATCTGTGTGCATATTTATAGCATCATCTACTGGAGCATAGGACTGCATACCTGAAGAAAACTAACTCCTCCTCCAGCAGCCATCAGTTGCTAATAGCTTCTTATCTAGGGGGGAGTCCAGTCTGAAGGGGTTATTTGAGAGCCAACTACTTACTACACATGTCCAATCATAAAGGATTTTTAATTCTTTCATTTGGAAAGACAACTTTTTTAACACCCCCTTCAAATTGTAGCCGTTTTGCTACATGTGTTTGTTGAAGGTGCTAGATTCTTTCAGATGACCTCTTAGAAAAAGAAAATCTGTCTCTTTGTTGGTCTTCTACATACTTTGCTAAAACTGTGTCCAGATAATGCAAGATCATATCAGTCCCACACAGCTTTCTTGGCAAAAACAAGTTGTCATTTAGTTCCCCCAGAGAGAATTAAGATGCCAGGCAACAGCCCAAACATCCTTCCACAGGAAAAAAAAAAAAAAAAAAAAAAAGAGGTTTTAGGTAATTCTGATGCAAGGTTCCTATTGTTGCTTTTAGAAACAAGGAGCAACTTCTCTCTCCACTTTGCGAAGTGAAACTCTCATTGGAGATTCTGCATTCTCATTGGCTCTCCTGGAGATCCAAAGTTTAGATCTTTTTAACTTCTAAGACTGGTTATCTGCTTTTTCTCAAATGTTTATTTATTAATCTTATGACCTGTTGATTTATTTTACAAACAATAGAAAATAGTTTGTATTAAATTAATATATTTAACTGAACATGAAGAATTTGGAGGAAGGTGACTTGGGAGGTGCTAGAAGAGGAAAGGGAGGGAGAAGGTGTAATTACATTTTAATTAAAATGTTTAAAAATAACAAAAAGAGTTTAAACTTGTAAAATAATAACTCACTTAAATAGTTTTTTATTTTGGTATTTTTATAACTGTGGCTTTTTGCTTTTTCCTCATTATACTTTTTCCTATTTTAAAGATCTATTCTTTTATTACTTTGTTAATTAGTGCTTTTCAAGCTGTAGAAAATAGAAAAATACTAAAGTTACTTTAGATCACATAAAAATATATACAATTTCAAAATATCTGTATCCTTCAAGTTGAGCAAGGCACTGCAAACAAGCCTTAGAGGGGCCTAGATTAGTGATAGTGTATTTTCTTTTCTTTTTTTTCCATTATTTTATTGAGAAAAGGAAAAAAAAAACAAGTTTCCACCTCCTCCCAGCCTCCCATTTCCCTCCCCCTCCTCCCACCCTTCTCCCCCTCCTCCCACCCTACTCCTCCTCCCCCCACTCTTCTCCCCCTCCCTCTCCAGTCCAAAGAGCAGTCAGGGTTCCCTGCCCTGTGGTAAGTCCTAGGTCCTCCCGTCTCAGTCCATTCCTAGGAAGGTGAACATCCAAACTGGCTAGGCTCCCACCAAGCCAGCACATTACGTAGGTTCAAAACCCCGTGCCATTGTCCTTGGCTTCTCATCAGCCCTCATTGTTCTCCATGTTCAGAGAGTCCAGTTTTATCCCATGCTTTTTCAGTCACAGTCCAGCTGGCCTTGGTGAGCTCCCAATAGATCAGCTCCACTGTCTCAGTGGGTGGGTGCACCCCTCGTGGTCCCGACTTCTTTGCTCATGTTCTCCCTCCTTCTGCTCCTCATTGGGACCTTGGGAGCTCAGTCCAGTGCTCCAGTATGGGTCTCTGTCTCTATCTCCATCCACCACCAGATGAAGGTTCTATGATGAAATGCAAGATATTCGTCAGTATTGCTCTAGGATAGGGTCATTTCAGGTTCCCTATCCTCAGCTGCCCAAGGAACTAACTGGGGACCTTGGCTTGGGCATCTGGGAGCCACTCTAGGTTCAAGTCTCTTGCCAACCCTAAGGTGGCTCCCGTAACTAAGAATTGTGCTTCCGTGCTCCCCTATCTAACCTTCCTTTATCCCAATCCTCCTTTTTCCCCAAGTTCCCCCCATTCTCCCCTTCTCCCTTTTCTCTCCCCATCTCCCCTTACCCCCATCCCACCCCACCCCCAAATTCTCAATTTTCTCCCCGGCAATTTTCTCTACTTCCCATAGCCAAGAGGACAACTATATGTTTTTCCCTTGGTTCACCTTCTTACTTAGCTTCTTTGGGATCACCAATTGTAGACTCCATGACCCTTGTTTATGGATAGAAACCAATTATGAGTGAGTACATCCCATATTCATCTTTTTGGGTCTGGGTTACCTCACTCAGGATAGTGTTTTCTATTTCCATCCATTTGCATGCAAAATTAGAGAAGTCATTGTTTTTTACCGCAGCGTAGTACTCTAATGTGTAGATATTCCACACTTTCTTCATCCATTCTTCCTTTGAAGGGCATCTAGGTTGTTTCCACCTTTAGTAATGTGGCAGGATACAAGATCAATTTCAAAAAATCAGTCGCCCTCTTATACACAAAGGATATGGAAGCAGAGAGGGAAATCAGAGAAGCTTCACCTTTCACGATAGCCACAAACAGCATAAAATATCTTGGGGTAACTCTAACCAAGGAAGTGAAAGATCTATTTGACAAGAACTTTAAGGCATTGAAGAAAGAAAGTGAGGAGTATACCAGAAAATGGAAGGACCTCCCTTGCTCTTGGATTGGGAGGATCAACATAGTAAAAATGGCAATTCTACCAAAGGCAATTTATAGATTCAATGCAATCCCCATCAAGGTCCCTTCAAAATTCTTCACAGATCTTGAGAGGACAATAATCAACTTTATATGGAAAAACAAAAAACCCAGGATAGCCAAAACAATCCTATACAATAAAGGACTGTCTGGAGGCATTACCATCCCTGACTTCAAACTCTATTACAGAGCTACAGTGATGAAAACAGTGTGGTACTGGCATAAAAACAGAGAAGTTGACCAATGGAATCGTATAGAAGACCCAAATTTTTACCCACAAACCTATGAACACCTCATTTTTGATAAAGGAGCCAAAAGTATACAATGGAAGAAAGAAAGCATCTTCAACAAATGGTGCTGGCATAACTGGATGTCAACCGGTAGAAGAATGAAAATAGACCCATATCTCTCACCATGCACAAAACTCAAGTCCAAATGGATTAAAGACCTCACTATCAGTCACAACACATTGAACCTGATAGAAGAGAAAGTGGGAAGTACCCTACAGCAGATGGGCACAAGAGATCGCTTCCTATGTGTAACCCCAGTAGCACAGACATTAAGGGCAACATTGAATAAATGGGACCTCCTGAAACTGAGAAGCTTCTGTAAAGCAAAGGACACTGTCACCAAGACAAAAAGGCAACCTACTGACTGGGAGAAGATCTTCACCAACCCTGCAACAGACAAAGGTCTGATCTCCAAAATATATAGAGAACTCAGGAAACTAGACTTTAAAATGCTAATTAACCCAATTAAAAAATGGGGCACTGAACTGAATAGAGAATTCTCAGCAGAGGAAGTTCAGATGGCCAAAAGACACTTAAGGTCATGTTCAACCTCCTTAGCGATCAGGGAAATGCAAATCAAAACAACTTTGAGCTATCATCTTACACCTGTCAGAATGGCTAAAATAAAAAACTCCGATGATTGCCTTTGCTGGAGAGGCTGTGGACAAAGGGGTACCCTCATCCATTGCTGGTGGGAATGCAATCTTGAGCAACCACTTTGGAAATCGGTGTTTCGGTTTCTCAGGAAATTCGGGATCAACCTACCCCTGGACCCAGCAATACCACTCCTGGGAATATACCCAAGAGATGCCCGATCATATGACAAGAGCATTTGTTCAACTATGTTCATAGCAGTATTATTTGTAATAGCCAGAACCTGGAAACAACCGTGATAGTGTATTTTCATGGTGCAGTAAAAACTCTGACCAAAGAGCTGATCCGCAGGTTCAGTTGTCATACCAAGAAACTCTATAGTTGTCTAAGACTCCATATATTATTCAGGATTTCTCCCCTTCCCTTCTGTTGTCTCATTAGTGCGTGCATTGTATTGCTTTTCCCATAGTACTTGTTTTTGTTTTTTTAATTCTTTGTGGTATAATCTTTTTCTACACTTCATAAAGATATAGCTGCTGCCTGTTGTCTATAGGATATTGTTTCCAGCCTCTGCTATTGATGTGAAAATTCTCAGAAACTTTTGCCCATTGTACAAAATATTTATTTGTGCATAATCTAAACACATATTCCTAAATTCTTCAAATGACCCCATTGGCCTATAATATTTCATAAATAATATATAACTAGATGGAAATAACAGTATTTAGGTAGCTACAATTTTTGAGTGTGCATGTAGCTAGGGCCCAGATGACAACTCTGTACCAAGCAAGTTGAAAAACCAGGTCACATGAGAAAAATATCTGCATAGAAAGATGAGATGGCCAGAATATGCAAAACTAGCAAATGGTCCTGTGAGGATTTCAGAAAATGACTAAATCTCCTTACTGGGAAGTTCATAAAAATTAAAAAATACACAAAAACAAACACATTATTCATGCTTAGGAAAATAGAATTCTCATGAGGGAAAAAACAATTACAACTTACTAACTACTTCAACTATGAACAACATTACATTATCATAATATGGAAATACTTAATAAAAATCACATACAAATTTCCATAGGTCAAGGCTCAGAGAATAGGGTATAAGAACACATTCATGTGTGATGGAGATTGCAATCAGAGAAATAAAGGTCTAATTCCTGGGGACTGGTGAGATAGGTTGGCCAGCAAAGTCCTTGCCCTACATTCAATGTCTAGTACATATATTAAATGTCAAACATGATAAAAATGCTTGTTAGTCCAAGATGTATGATACAGTAGACATCGAAAAATCTTTGGAGTTTCCTGGGAGTTAACCTACTCTACAGGTTCCAGGCCTGCAAGATATGCTGTGTTAAGAAATAAGATAGGCAACACCTGAGGGACAACACCTAAGACTGATCTCTGGCCTCCCCATGCACACATGGATAGACACACATTCAAAAAAAATCTAAATCCTTACTTTAAAACAAGTATATTGATTAAGGATGCAAAGTCAAGATGCTACAATATAAGCAATTTAGAAATCAATATGCTCGAACAACACGTGAAAGTGGTTGATCTGAAGGAGAAAGGTTTACATCCCTGCTGTAAAGGATCCTAAATCAATTTATTAATTATATGTATGTATTACTATGAAAAAATAAGAATGAGTAGCATATAGAGGCATAATATCATTTTGAAACAAAGTAGCAAGGTTAACAGTAGTAGAGAGTAGAATGTGTAATGCTGATTAAGACAAAAAAGAGAAGAGTGGGTTTTGAGAATGTCACACTAAGGGGCTTTGATCCAGTCCTTTAGATCTGGCCAGCCTTGTGTAGGAGAAGCCCATTTTGTTATTCATCTCTTCTTGTGTGGTGTCACACAGCAGAGTCTTTTTCCTCAGACATTCTGTTATCAGCTCTTTATTTTGGCTCTACTTCTGACATGATCATTTTTCTTCCCTGTGTTACTATTTGTTCTCTCTCTCTCTTTTCTCCCTCTCCTTCTACCTCCCTCTTCTTCTATCTTCTTACTCCCTTTCTCCTCTTCCCTTATCAGAAATCATCCAAGTTCTATATTTCATCAGTTCATGAAGGCGGAGGCGTAAGTCAAAAACAATCCCACACCAGTTTAGAATTATGATTAATAGAATGGTTATTTATTTAAAGGGGAAAAAAACTTACAGATCACCATTGCAGACAACAGCCCTCTGAGTAACCAGGAAGAAAGTCTAGTCGCTGGAAGTGGAGCAGGAAGTAAGAGAGAGCGAGAAGGGAAGTGGCTGCTTTTTTAAAGGGAGAGAGACCACGCCCCAATGGGCTGGTATCTCAGCGGCTATTGGCTGGAGGAGCGGAAGGACCTCCCACAACAAGTTCACTAATATTTCTGTTGTTAATCAAACATCTTGGCTTCTATGAATATGTGTTCCATAGATCTATTGACTCTACCACCACTTATCTATTTTGTTTGTTTGTTTGCTTGCTTTTTTTGATTTATTTTTTTTAAATTTATTTATTTATTAAGGATTTCTGCCTCGTCCCTGCAACCGCTTCCCATTTCCCTCCCCCTCCCCCGATCAAGTCCCCCTCCCTCATCTGCTCTAAGAGCAATCAGGGTTCCCTGACCTGTGGGAAGCCCAAGGACTGCCCACCTCTATCCAGGTCTCCTAAGGTGAGCATCCAAACTGTCTAGGCTCCCACAAAGCCAGTACGTGCAGTAGGATCAAAAACCCACTGTGATTGTTCCTGAATTCTCAGTATTCCTCATTGTCCGCTATGTTCAGCTAGTCCGGATTTATCCCATGCTTTTTCAGACCTAGGCCAGCTGGCCTTGGTGAGTTCCCAATAGAACATCCCCATTGTCTTATTGTGTGGGTGCACCCCTCGTGGTCCTGAGTTCCTTGCTTGTGCTCCGTCTCCTTCTGCTCCTGATTTGGACCTTGAAATGGATGGAAATAGAAAACACTATCCTGAGTGAGGTAAGCCAGACCCAAAAAGAGGAACATGGGATGTACTCACTCATATTTGGTTTCTAGCCATAAATAAAGGACATTGAGCTTATAATTCATGTTCCTAGAGAAGCTAAATAAGAAGGTGAATCCAAAGACAAACACATAGGCATCCTCATGAATATTAACCTTCATCAGGCGATGAAAGGGGACAGAGACCCACATGGGAGCACAGGACAGAAATCACTTATCTATTTTTTATTGTTTTATATATTTTTCATTCCCTTAAAATTAAGCCATATTTGCCTTGGGGTAGTGTTGCATGCTTTTAATACAGCACTCGGGAAGCAGAGCTGGGAGAACCTCTGTGAGTGGAGCCTGGTCTATATAGTGAGTTTAGGACAGCTAGGGTTCTTATACAGAGAAACCCTGCCTTGATAAAACAAAACACAAAAACAATATTCTCAGTCCTTCTCCTCCTCACATTCAGTCCCACTTTAGGAAATGTTTAATCAAAGTGGACAGGTCAACATAACAACAACAACAACAACAACAACAACAATAATAATAATGTGATTCTACATACAGAAGTTATTTAAATTATGGATTAAGCAAAAATACCTTTCATCCTCAACTCTTTTTAAAATTCCCAGTATGCAACAATGAATGTATAGTATGAATTCATGACCTAAAATAGTGATGAAGACAGACCATGACCTGCGCAGTTTCACAATGCGAATGTGTTCTCATATATAGATGAGCTATCCAATAAGCATAAATCTGGCCACACCGAAGATGGCTCCTGAATTCATAGTGTCTGTATATAAGTGGGGATCAAGATGTGAAACATTCACAGCAGAGGTTCCCCATAAGACAAAACGCTTCTCTTCAAGCAAGTTACAGTAAGAAATACCTGGTAGAGTACCCTAGTCATGGCCTGCTCCACACACCAGCTTACATATTCTTACCTTTGTATATACATCCTTAGATATGTTATATCATAGCTGAATTTCTGATGAAGCACCAAGAGCATAGTCAACCCCCACCATTGCAAGTAAGAAGAACTCAATAAATGTGAGATACTGCTATGGCATTAATAAATAATATGTCCATTGAAAACTCCAGGTGAATTTTAAGCACCTGGTGGCCTGTAATATTCCTTCGTATTGCAACACTTCAGGTAAAACGAGAACTGCTTATAGAAAAATGTATTGCTCACAAAAGATATAAGCATCATCTCTCATTCATTGTCAGTGAGACATAGTTCTATTTATTTGGTGTAGGAAACAGAAAAGACCAAGGTTTATAAAACTATCTTTAAATAAAATTGTATTTATGTTTGTGTGAGTGTGTGTGCATGCATGTTTAATTTTTATGAAAGCCTTAAGCAAACTAGAACAAAGAAGAATTGTTTTTCCAAATATAGGGCCATTCTGGGGTCATTGTGAGCCAAGGTGCTGTGAATTCCTTTTAAAATTAAGAAACATATACACATTTCACCCAATAGCTAGGTTTCAGAGAGGCTTAACCTTGGCTTGCAGAGCCTTGCAGCTATGAGAGAATGAATCTTTTCTTCATTGCATAGCCTTGGTCAGATACAGAAGCACAGCAGAGGAGACAGGCTTCCAGCTCTGTTTCTGATCTCTAAAAGTTCAGCTCACGGAGGAGGAGAGCTGAGTCTGTCTACCATATGCTTGGGTCTTTCATGTTGTATGAATTTTAAGAATAGGTCTCCTTTGGGGAAATACTGTTAAGGTCAAAAATATTCAACTGATTTTCTTTCTAAAATATACTTGCTTTTATAGAACAGTTACTATTTTAATTGTGTTAAAAAATAATAACAAAAAATATTCCCCCAAGGTGGCATCTAAAAGAATTCTGACAGCATTTACTGTTGGTTAGAGAGACTGAACCAGGCAAGGTGGGCACTGTGTTGAGAAAACTTGGTTCTGGATTGCAGTTTCATACAATGCCTGGAAATTAATCCACTTCCCAGATAATTTCTCCTGCTGTCTAGAATATTGGTACAGAATTCTGTGCATAATCCGAGAGTGTGAACAATGCCATATGATTTTAACTACACTTCAGAATGACTGACATTTTATTATTTCATGGTATGTAAGGAGTATGAATCAATGTCAGCAGATAAATTTTAGCCAGGAATTGTGTACAAATATTTGGTCATAGCATCTAGCATAATGTCTCACCCCAAAGGAGGTAAAGTCCTAGTACTTAAAACATGTATATGTTGCCTTAGATGACAAAAAGGATTTCACAGAGTCATTGAGGGTTGTGGATATTTCTAAATCACCCGGAAGAAAGTAAGAGCAGATGTGAAAACAGCAGTGAAGTGGGGGAGGGTTGGTGCTTTGAAAACAGAGAAAGGGATCATAACTAAAGGAATCTAGACAGATTCCAGAAGCTGAGAAAGCAAGAATGATTCCCCTAGACCCTGCTGAGGGAAGTGGCCCATAACGCCTTATTTAGCTCTGACCTGAAGGACTCTAAAGAGCATGTTGGATCTCTGGAATTGAAAATACAGAGCCTTCAACCACTTGATGTGGGTGCTTGGAACACAGCCCAGGTCTCCCTGCAAAAACATCAAGTGCTCTTACCTTTTGAGTGGTGACTTCAACCCCTTACCCACAGGACTTAAAAATGAAAAGTGCATACTGTTCTGAACAACTAAGTTTGTCTGGACTTGTTACAGCCCCAACAGGAAACAAAAGTAAAGAGTTGAAAGAACAGGACAAAGGAAAAAAATTCCACAAATGTATCCTAATTCTTCTAATTAAAAAGTGACCCTACTCTTAAGGTTTGAGAGTTAAGCACAATCATGGACAGTCAGAACCTTTGGCCACTGTGCTCAACATGGCAAAATATACACACAGTATGTCTATACTATATGTAAACTAATTTTAAAATTATGAAATAAATAATAGGAATTGAATATTTATGTGTTATATATACATTAATATATATGGAATTAAAACAAATCATGCATAATGGTTTCTACTTTTCAAAAATATTTAAATTCTGTGAAAGGTATGATCAGTGTACAATGTGATCATCAACTCAAACCATCTAACATCCCAGTGATCTGATGGCCTTACACTGTCTTTCATGTAAACAGGTAACTGTTGAAAGCACAGAGGATCAATATCACATTCTTTGGGGTACCTGTTCATTTTTCGTTCTAACAGATTCTATTTGGGAACCACACAGTTAACAGCGGTATGAAGGTTGTAGCAAGCACATTTTCCAGAAGCATTTTTCTTATTTGAAATTAGTCATAGTTTATTAAAGCCAGCTTCCAAACATTTATACCAAATAAAACACTGCATATGCTCTTGTGTTCAATGTACTGTACCAGCACCAAAAAGGGATACCCAGGGGGTGGGCAAGAAGAGCTCAAAACTGGGTCATCTTCCTGGTTTTGCTGCTGTTTAAAATTATTGTTTTCAGTGGAAGGCATCACACTTTTAACTTTAGTTTAATATTGAAGAAAGCTTAAATTTTGTTTATTTTATTTATTAAGAAAGCATAATTATGTTCAGGAAATGGTGCCTAAAACTATTGGAATAAGCATCATCATCATTATTGTTTCTGAAGATTAGCTTCAAAAATTAAAAAGTGCGAAACCCCACCTTCAAGATCTGACTGCAGGACCATTCAATTTGAGATCATCAGGGAATGCATTCCCTATTTCATTCTCTAATGGGCAGAATGAAAGGAAAAAGATTTGTTGTTCAAGTTTATGGCAGAGAGTAGCTTCTATGTAATTCTCATTCTCTGAAAATCTAAGAGTGTGGGATCCATTTTTTTCTCCTTGCTGGTCCTCTTTCATTCTGACTTACAGGAACCTCCTTCCTCTCACTGGGGACTGCTATGCCTATTAAAGAGACAGCTGGGGAAACTGTGTAGTCTAATTTCCAAATAGATTAAGATGTGGAAGGATCTCAATTGATGGTCTGTATGACCCACAATCAGAAAGACACATAGCTGCTGCCAGCCTTTTGAAGAAATGTGTGCACTGCCCTGCATCAAGCTGAAGGACATGAGGACAAATGAAATGTTTGCCTGCATGCCGCTTCATGCCTTTTTCTTGCCCTCTCCCCCTTTGTGCTTCTCTTGAGAGCAGTTCTGGATCCAAGGAATCTGTCTTACAGAGAGTAAAGAACAAAGACGTGGGAAGAAAACACATCTATTTTCTACTTGTGACAATTTGGGTATAGTAGATATATTATTCTCCTAGGCACACTTTACCCTTAGCGCTGTTGTCAGACAATTGACAAGAAATCCCTGTTATCGTTGGCTGTCCAGAAAGAGCAGCTGCTACTACACAAGCTATGTGCTGCTGTCTTCTGGTCCATGGTGAGGCTCCCCGTTTCCTGATTAGCATTTTCATAAATTTGGACATTGTCTGTGGCTGTAATCATTGTCTGTAATCACAACAGTTTCCTAGGACAAAAAGATTATTACCACTGAGACCTGACCGGTCCAGTGAACTCTGCTCTAGATAGAGCTAAGCGTTTCCTCTTCCTGAGAGAAAATAACAAACCAATTTTCTATGTAGAGAAATTGTGAACTGGTGTATTCCGAATTGTCAAGTAAACAGATCGAATCACTTGCCTGCTTGATTACCTGCGGGCTTTTCCGGGTCTAAAGACCTGGCTGTCCTGGTGATTGGTGCTACAAGGCACATTTCCCTGGTAACCAAGCACTCCTTTACAAAACCCTGGAGAAACTGCTTTGTTTAGCGCATCTCGAGGTGCGACTGCCCTCTGGTGGCAGTTGCCTTCTCTACACCTAAATCTAATTTTTTCTCACCTTTCTCTTAAAGCCCCTCTGTCCCTCTGTAGGAAGCCAAGGTGCTGCTTGCCTGGTTCATTGACTTCTTCATTCTGCAACAAGCAAAAACCACCGACTTTGGGCTGGAGACTTTTTTCTTGGACTCTGTCTTGGTTTTCCTAACAACATTTAAAATATTTATCATTGAAGACTTTCTTTTGACAAGACTAATTTCACCTCAGAAACAGAGCATCCAGATTTATAATCACCTGGCTGCCTGCAAGGGGCTTGCCATGTTCTTTATCAAAATGACAAAATGAGCTGAGTGTGTAATCCATCTGCAGCCTATAGGAAGCAAAGGAGTGTTGGGAGCAGCTTCCAGACCTCAAGGCTAAGAACGCACCTACTCAGGGCTTGGCTCTCTCTCCTGACCTTCGTTCTGCCTGCTGAGCCCTTTTCACCTGAGGGCTTTCGTGCACCCCAAACTAAAACCAAACTACCCCACAAGTCTGTTATCCCTACCTCTCTTGACAGAGCTTCTGGTGGAAAGACTATAACTCACTCAGTGGCACAACTTTGAAGGGGTTTAAATCCTTCCCATGCCCTATCTATGGAATCATCTCTCTTTTAAGATGTATTTTTCTGCCTTCTTTGCGGGTGTGGTTCATCCCCGCAAAGCCCCACAGTTTTTCCTTTCTGCCTCTATCACTATTGCCTTAATTATATCTCTCATTCCTAACAGCGGCAATCTCCCATTTTAATGTGATTTCTACTGTCTGCAGAGTCAATTCCAACTCACGGAATCCCTGTGAGCCCTTTGTAATCGACAGAATCCAATATGCTTTTCCAGGCTTTCTGCCCAAATGGACTCACTGTCACCCTCCTAGATAAACCATAGACGGTTTTCCACCCATATGTGTCTATAAGGTTGGTGCGATTTGATCTATCCAGCTAAACAATGGCCCTACCTGAAAGCACCCTAGGATATTCTGCAAGACAGGTGAGATACAGATTTTTCTCTCTACACTCATGTACCTTTGAGTAACTCTGTTTATATTACATACCAGCCTATTTCAATTGCTCTACAAATTCCCTCAGCCCATGGGACTCTGACTCCTGAAACTCATTTGTTAATACATCTAAAACTAACATAGAGCATAGTGCTGGACTTAAGAAGGCTTTGTATATTAAATCTAAATATCACTATAGTTTAAAATCATATAAACTTCTAAATTGGAATAGAGCCCAGTGGTGAATCACATGCTATCATGGAGGCCTATGGTGCCAAATGCATGGAGCTAAAGGGGGAGGAAGATTGGGCAAGTCAAAGGACCACCTGGCCACAGAACAAGTTCAAGGCCAGGATGATCAATTTAGCAATGCTCTGGAAAAAAAAAAAAAACGTTAAATGGTTAAGGATATATTGCTGTGGAAGAATTCTTGTCTTCAAAGTTGTATTAGTTACTCGTTGCTATGAAACCATACCTGATAGGGCAATTTATGGAAACAAGGATTTGTTTTGGCTCACACTTTGAAGGTTTCCATTACGGAATGAAAATCACAGTATTAAGGATGTGAGGAAGTTTTTTACATTGCATCTCAGTGAGAAGGCACAGAGCATCTGATCAATTTCAGCTCTCCTTCTTTATTCTCACTTTTTATTGAAAATAGATTTTTATACTGTATATTCAGATTATGGTTTCCCCTCCCTCAGTTCCTCCTAGATCCTCCCTACTTCCCCACCCCCAACTTCTCTCTCTCATTAGAATGCAATCAGGCATCTTAAAAATAATGAACAATAATAAAATAAAATAAGACATAATAAAAGCAAATGATAAGAGAACAAAAGAAACAAATAAGGGGAAAGACCCAAAGAAAAAACACAAGAAACACATACAAAGGCTGAGACACACATACAAAAAAACCCATACAAACAAAACTAGAAACCATAGTATTTTTTTTAAATCTAAAAAAAGAAAACATTTCAAACTATCATTGAGTTTATTTGGCTGTCTAATGCAGGGTATGGAGGCTGACCATAACAATTCTGACTAATAAAAGAATTGCTGTAGGTATCAGCATCTCAAATTGTACTACAGAGCTATAGTAACAAAACCAGCTTGATACTGGCACAAAAACAGACACATTGATTAAGCGAATCACCTCCTATGGACACATGATTTTTTTATGAAGAAGCCAGAAATACACACTAGGAAACAAGCAAACAGCATTCTCAACAAACTGGATATAGAAGAATAGAAATAAATCCATACTTTCTTTCTGGACAAAACTCAGTTCTAAATGAATCAATGACATCAACAGAAATCAAACGCACTGAATGTTATAGAAGAATGAGGGCATAGTTTTGAACTCCTTGGCTCAGGAAAAGACTTTCTGAGCAGGACTCTGGTAGCGCTGGCACTAAGAGCAAAAATTAATAAATGGGACATTATGAAACTAAAAAACTTCTGCAAGGCAAACCATGCCATCATTTGAACACAGTAGCAGGCTATATAATGGGAAAAGATTTTTTTACCAACTCCACATCCGATAGATGGCTAATATATAAAATATATAAAAAAACTCAAAAAAACTGGTCATCTAGAAAACAAATAACCCGATTAAAAACTGGAGTACCAATGTAAATAGGGAGTTCTCAAAAGAAAAAACACAAATGGCCCAGAAACAAAGAAATATTAAACATCCTTAGTCATCAGTCATCAAAGATCAAAACTACTTTGAGTTATCATCTTATACCTACCTGTCAGAATGAATAAGAACAATAAAACAAATGACAGCTCATACTGGTGAGGATGTGGAGTAAGTTAAACACTCACCCATTACTAGTAGGAATGCAAACTTGCTAGAAAAACTGATCCTGAGTGGAGTAAACCAGACCCAAAAAGACAAATATCGTATATTTTCATTTATATGTGGATGTTCCTTCTTAGGTCTTCAATAAGCAGAGTATAATCTGTATAACCATATAACCTACTCTAGGTATAGAGTAAGGAATTTAGGGAGGGAAGGATCTCCTTGAGAGGGGGATACAGAATAGATAGTTATGAATGAATAACAGGGGGTGGGAGAAGTGAGATGGGAGGATCAAATGGGGAGGAAGGGAGTTAAAAAATGAAGAGAGGGTCAGCTAAATCTAAGGGCTATTTGAGGAGCTGTATGAAAACCTAATACAGTAGAAGAATCTTAAATACATACATATATGAAATAAATCTACATTGTAATCACCAGGAAATATGATAGTGGTCTAGACAAATAATGGGATAGACAAAGCCTCCACTAGACACCTCTTACCACCAAATGAAAAATCCAGTCTTAGGAATGGGTTACATCTATTTGAGTTGTAGGCTGAAGGGTCCTGAAGAAAACGTTTCAAAGCCCATACTATTTGACAAGGCTACTTATTGGTTTCCCCATACACTGATGGTAATGCTTTTGCAGAAGACCACACCTACACAATTCACTAAATATGGAAAGATCAAACTAGTGCCTACCTATAAGTGGATGGAACTAGAAAAAAAAAATCCCGAGTGAGGAAACCCAGACCCAGAAAGACACAGCATAGTTAAGCAGAACGGTAGTGTTTGAGTTTCCACTAGATCTCCCACTTACATAGTTTCTAGTTCTTGGCCACCGGGGCAATGTCAGGCCCAGGTTCTTTGTCATAGAGTGGCCTTAATTCCAATCACATAGTGGTGCTTGGTTACTCCTACAACTTTAATGACACTCTCCCACCAGCGTATCATGCAGGCAGGTCACCACTGCAGTTTGAAAGGTTTGTAACTGAATTTATGCTTAACTTTCTCTTCTCGTAGCATTCACAGTACCTTCCAGTACCATGAACATTAGTCAATAGGGATGAAGACTCTAGGTAGGATAAAATAGCATAGCAATAAAATGAATCCTAACAACACTCTGCTATATTCATTTATCAGTATCTTGCCCAGCCATTATCAGAGAAGCTTCCTCCTTCAGTGGATGGGAACAAATATAGAGACCTAAAATATGACAATGTACAGATTGTGAAAGAATTTAAAACACTTAGTCCTAAATAGGATGTCTCCATTAAATCTCTCCCTTCTGGGCTTACAAAACTCTGTGGAAAAAGAGGAGGAAAGAGTGTAAGAGTCAGGGTGGATGGAAGACACCAAGGAAACAAGACCTTCTAGACACAACAGAACTTAAACACGTATAAACTTACAGAAATTGTGACAGCATGCACAAGGCTTGCATAGATCTAACCTAGTTCAAGTCCTAAAATGGTGAAGGAAAATGTATTCAAGCCCCCATCCCTAAACCATCAGCTATCTCCAATTAACAACCAATCACAAAGGAAAAGTTAATTTTCTTCAACAGCATCTCATTAGGAATGCAAAATTGCTCCTCTTTTTATTTAGATGAGTGCCTGGAGTTACAGGACAGAGGCAATGGCCCCTGGGAAACTTTCAGTTTACAGAAAAATCTTACGTTAGTGTACTTCACAATCAATTCCTAATTCTCTTTGAAATTTATAATATCAGGAAATATTGATCCTATAAAGTAAAACTAGTAGTTTATCTAATCAAGTTTTTTGTTTTACAACTACACCAGATATAATTTACAGGTAAGAACTTAAGTAAGCTGTTCTGCAGATGCCATATCACAAAACACTAGTGATATAGAAGCTTGCTTTCTGTAAGCAGAAAGGAAAAGGACCAAGGCTGAAGACCTAAGTCACACACAGAAGTTGCATTGAGAACAGATGTTAAGGTTAAATGGAAGATTAATGTCTTAAAAGTCATGGTACTGCAAAGGACTGCATCCTTACACAAGATAAAAGTAATCAATAGTTTCACTCAGTTGTGAACCCTGTGACCTACAACAGTGACCTACCTACCAGAAACCCTGGTGCAACAATAGCACAAATGTTACAGGAGTGACCAACCACTTTTTGATTAGATTTAGGACCCACTCTATGAAATGGAACTGATATCCAAAACTATTAATGAGGATAAGAAACTGAAACTAGATAAGTCATGGACTCTAAGGAGAAGATACTACTACTATTCTGCTAAAAGAACATAGCAATAAAACAACTAATGTCGTATTGCTATACCTATAGATAAGTGCAAGTCATCCCTCATCAGAGAAATGTCTTCCAATAGTAGATTGAAATTAAAACCAGGACCTGCAATTTGACAATGTGCAGTGAGAGACTTTGGAACACCTAGCCCTTAAATGATGTCTTTATCAACTCCCCTCTCCCACCAGCCTCGGGGATCCTTCAGAAGAGGTGGGGAAAAGAATGTAGATCCTGGGACTGGTAAATGACAGCACAGAAACAGCGGCTTTCATCTTCAGAGGAGTTGATGCACATGTGAACTGACAGAGACTGTGGCAGCATGCACCAGACCTGCACGAATTCAAGTCAGACAAAATCCCAGCACAGATAAGGAGAAGGGAAGTGGCCACAAAGCCCTCCCAAGAATTAATGCCTGGTTAGAGAAGAAAAATCAGTTTTCCCCAATGGAGTAATACAAGATGTACCAACCTCACTCCAGGCAAGGCTCATGCTCAGTTGTTGGTCAACACAGAATAAGATTCCATGTTGTTTCGTGAGCATTTTGTTATGCTTATGTCTTGGTGGGGATTTTTATTTGCTTGTTTTGTATTTGTCTTTGGTGGAAACTTTTTGTTTGTTTTGTTTTTCTTGTCTTTCATTTTTGGTTTTGTTTGTTGAGAAAAAATAATATTAAGTAAGGTGAATAGAGAGGGGAGGAGAATCTTAGAGGACTTGGAGCAGGATAAAGAATATGATCAAAGTATATTATATGATATATGTTTTAAATATGTTAAACAGAAGAGGAAGGCCAGTATCTCAAGCTCTAATACTTATACATTCCAACTATTTGTACCTAGTGAATATCTATTATATTAAATAAAAACTTTGACTAGCCATAAAAGTGATAACACCACAGAACTAAAAGGGCAGTAGTTAAATATATAGATTTGCAAGAGACACCCTGAGAGTTTCTGATGTAGTGCACCTGAGTGAGTTACAAGAGTTTCTTACCAATCTCTCTAGATATTTCTGATTGACCATTTTGAAGTAACTTCCAGCATGTGAAAAAAATACACTAGGCTTTTAGTAGCCAGGGTGACTATAGGAAGGAGTGCTAGCCACTGACACTGGGAATATACATTTTTAAATGGATTTGCCATCTTACTTCAGTCAGGGCTAGGTACTTATTATAGTCACTGGATTTGTAAAAAAAATTAAGAGAAAATGCATTTTATATGATTATTATTGCTTGTTCTTCAAAGTAAGAACAAAAATGTTTCAATATAATCTCCAAATAATCTTTATAAATCTAAAGTCTCAAACATCTAGCTTATTGTGTTAAATCTTAATCTATTGGCCAGATATCTAATAATTTCATAACTGTGGTATCACTCGAAGGGCAAATCATTTCATGGGGTCAAATTGAAAGAGTTTAGACTTCATCTTTTAAAAAAAAATCTAATTTATTTCACTAAATACCTTTATCTTCTCCTAAGTCCAAGTTTTATCCCTGTCTTTATAATGAAACAATTGCTGATATTATTGGAAATTTCTAGAGGCTAGTTACTTGTTTTAAGTATTTCAAGTGTATTGTGGTTGTTTCACCCTGAAAATATTCCTTTGCAGTACTATAAGGAAACTAAGACAGAGAGCAGTAGAGAAGACATATGTGGTATTTTACTGCATTTTAAAAATTACAAAATCAGCATAAGCAAGAAGAATGACCAAGCATCCCATTGCCAACATGAGAGCATCAACTTTCTAGTTTCTTTGACATTGCCTGTCAGCTGAAGTTGTTAACAAAAAGCAGTAGACTTCTTGGAATTCAGCCCCCATAAAGGAGTTCAGTGCTCTACAGTTTTTACCTACCATCACAGCTACTGTGCTAAAATTTATTTTCACAGGGAAGTGGGGAATATTTAGTATCTACAGTGAATTAGACTGAGTTAATATCATTCGTAATGTAAAGAATTCTCAGAAGAATTTATTTATTTTCAAAGCATTTGTACACTATCATTCCCTTTCTTCTTTTGAATTTTGTATATGCACATATACACAGATAGGCAGTGATTATTACCACAGCTTATATTTATAGAAAAGTTATCATGCCCTAGGCAATTTTGAATGTTTTTCATGGGTTATCTCAATTAAGCTTGAACTATTTTGAGAATTCCCACCTTCCAGAGTCTGGAGTACTGAGGAAGATGAAAAGGAGGGGGCTGGTTCTAGGTATAAGATAGCCAAGGATACAGGTAAGAAAGACAAGGTTCTAGGCCAGTGATGGCAAGCCATGCAGCCCCTGAAGACCTCAAGCAGCCATAACATGCTATTGCGTTTTTATCTGTCTTTGATTCTAGCGCAGTTAACTGGACCAGACTAACCTGTAAGGATGGCTTTTAACAAGAAGCTTCCACCTAGGAGACCAACTCAGATAACCCCACACACAAGGAGCTAAATAGAGGTACTGAGAAGCAGCTACAGCTACATCTTCCTGGCTGTGATAGAATTAGCTCACTAATAAAATTAACTCTGTCATAGTAGAGTTATAAGCTGGCCATGTAAATGTGAGATTAAAATATAATTGAGAGCACTTGAGACACCCTCAAGGTAAGCGGTATTAACACCAGCAGTGACTAACAGCAGAAAGAAGCAGCTATTAAGGCATAATCCACAGAAGGAAAAACGAGGGCCTTCAATCTACTCTATCTGCATGGGAAATACATGAACAGCTTATGACCATTGCTCAGAAAGAGCCAGTGGGGAAGGCATAGGGTATGTAGGCCTTCCATTGATACCCCAGGGTCCTTTGAAAACCCTGGACAAGAACTTCAGTTGCTTTCTCCTTTTTTATACACTCTTATCATACACAGGATTTCTCTCAAGTTTTCTTACCTTCTCGCTTTTCCTCAATAATTCTTAATAAGTCCTACTTTGCATATGTCTATGAGATTAATATTGTTATTGTTCACTGTTGTGAAATAAGAACTATAGGAGAAAGATTTTCTCTAAGATGGACAAAACAAACAAAGACTTTGGTTCTGAATCCATAAGGAAGCAAGAAATTTGGTTTCAATTTGAACTGTGGAACTTGCTACCTCTGTAGTTTGGGGGGGGGGGAAGCAGCTTATATACACACCATATTTTTTAAGTAAACAAAGATCTATGTCACAGGATTACTATAAATCTAAATATTGAAAATGTTTTTGAGTAGCTGGAGAGATGACTCAGCAATTTAGGGAACTTAGAATTTGCACTACATCACAATTTCTTGAATTTATTTGTTAGAAGTAATCTACAGAAGCAAAGTGATATTAAAAGCCTTCTTAGAAGGAGGAACTAGTGATTGCGTAAGAGAGACATAATTTAGATTTCAAGTAGTCATGGTAGACTCTGAGTAAATGATAATATACTGCATTATAATTTTCAAGTACTTCATGATATTATGTTTCCTATTGAAATCCATGATCCAATTTAATTTCTGTATGAGGTGTGAGATGTTGGTTGAGATTAGCTCCATTATGAAAGTATAAAATTGTTTTAGCGTTGCTTGTTAAAAATGCTATCTATCCTATATTTAATTGATTTTGCATATTTTACAAAACTTAGTCACACCTCTGTGTACTTATTTCTGAAATATCTATGCTGTTCTTTCACATATTTCTTTCTCTCCCTATGATTTACATGAATTGTCATCATTATTGCATTTACTCATACACTACATGAACATACTACAGGTATCACTATTTTGTAGCTTTCACCCAATAACTGCTTTTCACTTTTTGAAATGTTTGTACTGGCATATTACACTTTTAAACAATAGTTCCAGGGTCCACATGTTCAGATCAACGTAGAAATACAATTCATTTGTCTAGGTTGGTTTTCCATGATAAACCTACTGAACTCACCTATCAGATCTGCAGGTTTTACTGAAAATTCCAGAGGTTTTCTATTTAGTGACATCTCATCTTCAAATGCTGTCATTTCTTCATATATTATTGGTGCTTTTTAAAATTATTTTCCTGTCTGTTACATGGGCTTGATTTACAGTGCTACATTAAGTAGTAATAGAAAGAACATATATAATCTGAAAAAAAATCTCAGCTTTTCACCATTGAACATGACGTCAACTGTGGTTGTTTTATACAGATTTAGAAATGCACTTTTCTTGTCTTTTTGTTGTTATTATTGTGAACTTCACAAAATAATTTTCCTGAAAATCATTGGTGTGATTTGCTTAGTCTGTTAACATAATGAATTATGTCACATTTTAAGGGTTTTTTGTCTTCACTCAAGGCAAACATTGACTGTGGTTATATAGAGTTATATTCAGATGTGTAGTTATGTACAGCTGTACAGTTATATACAGATATATTCAGATGTACAGATATATACAGATGTACAGTTATATACAGATATACAATTATATGCAATTATATACTGATATACATTTATATACATGTATTCAGTCATATAGAGATGTACATATTCAGATGTACAGTTATATATGTGTGGTTATATTCAAATGTACAGCTATATATGTGTGTACAGTATATTCAGATGTACAGTTATATACAGATGTAGAGTTATATACAGATGAAGTTAAACACATATGTTCAATTATATACAGTGAAAAAATAGACTCATGTGAAAAGCTGCTGGATGGCCATGAATTATGTAGATATTATTGTTAAATTTTCTTTAAATTCTTTTCAGGATTATCAAATAAAATAAACTGAAACTATAGATTTGGAGTGTCGGTAGTCCCTAAATTGTAATTTCAGTTCCTTTAACAGAAACTAAAATTCTAAGGTTATTCTTATGTTCATATATTCACTTCAAAGTTTATGGACATAGCTTCTGTGTCTTTGAAGAAGTCAACCAATATGATATCAGGTTATTGATACTATGTGGTCAAATTTCTATGTAATATTCATTTATTGTTATTTTTAAATCTAAAGGAATTTTGTAGTTCACTATTGATTTATGATGCTGATAATATCTATTTTAATCTTTTTTCTTTTTCTGTCTTGCCAGAGATTTGCTAATTTTATTTATCTTTATTAACTACCAATTTTTTAAATTTATTTATTATGTATACAATATTCTGTCTATATGTATGCCTGAAGAGGCCACCAGATCTCATTACAGATGGTTGTGAGCCACCATGTGGTTGCTGGGAATTGAACTCAGGACCTTTGGAGGAGCAGGCAATGCTCTTAACCACTGAGCCATCTCTCTAGCCCCAACTACCAAATTTTTATTTCACAGACTTTTCTATATATTTATTTCATTTTAAGTCCATTGATTCATGAGTTTTCTTTTTTCTTCTTTCTGATTGCTTTCAGGTTATTTACTTTTTATTTTCTAGCTTCTAATGCAACTTGTGCATGTATTGTAGTATAACATATCTCCTTGAATACATTGTTTTCCATTTCTTATTAAATATATTATTTGGTTTTCTCTTCCATGTAGGTCTTCACTGATTCTCAGAGATTATATAATTCACCCAGAACTGTATACAGAACAACCAACATAAAAAGGAATGAAAGCCAGCTAACAATGCTTTAGCTTCTAAACTCTTTAATCCCTTCTTGCTAGAGCTTGTGGAAAGTCACCACATGACAGATATGTTGGAAATATGAGCTCCTGTCATTTAATTACAGACTGTGAGCTCTAGAGTAGGCTCTGGTTCCTCTATCACTGTTTATGGGCATTTCCAAGCTTCTCAGCTTTTCCTCCAAACTCCCTCTGCTCCATCTGGAACATGTTGGGCAAAAGAATATCTAGAAAGCTCACACTGTTTTCACTTGGGTTTTAAAACCCAGAGCTCATTGCTTTGGTCTTCTGAAACCTTCTCCTATTAGTCTTATTTGTACAAAATCAGACTATTGTACAGAATCTTTTGAAATCCATTGACCGCAAACTTGTAAGTCATAGAACAAGAATTATCTCTTTTTTTTAAATTTTATTTTATTTTTATTACATGTGTGTGGACATTTTGCCTGTTTATATAAGTATACTATGTACATGAGTACCCACTGAGTCCAGAACAGAGAATCACATCACTTAGAACTGAAATTAAAAGTGGCTGTGAGCACCCATGCGGCTGCTGGGAACAGAACAGATCTTCAGTGTGAGATGAGGACTTCTTAACCACCTCTCCAGCTCGCACACACACACACACACACACACACACACACACACACACAGCTCCTTCTTCCTTTTTGCTGCTGTCTCATTATTGAAACAAGGCCTCACTTTGCAGTCCTGACTGGTCAGGAACTTATTATGTAGAAATTCAAATTCACAGAGCTACGCCTCCCTCTGCCTCATAAGTGCATGCACTGCATGCCCAGATGTATTTACTCACATGAACTAATAGTAGCAGCGACTACCTGTTCAAGACAATAGGCCCACTGACATTCAATTCGAAGATTCAAGAGGGGCTCATGAGGCCCCACTCCTGCTAGATGCTAGAATCAGTTAAAGGTGGTAGATAGAGAGGAACCACATTAATATCAGTGGTGTAGCCACTGGTACACTGCCCTGACTCATGCACATAACCTCTGACCCAACCTTAAGCAGGCAGGTTCTCTGCAAGAGCAGTGTGTGCAATTTGTGCTCTTAATTGATGAGTTATCTCTCCAGCCCTAAGAATGAGAGTTGAGGAAAAAGACATTTGGTCAGAGGGAGATAAGCCAGTGAAATGGAGGGGAGTTTGATCAAATCATGTGTGTGTGTATATGTGTGTGTACCTGTGAGTGTGCATATGTGTGCATGTCAGTATGTGTATATGGTTATTTATGTGTATGTACGTGCATGCCTGTGTGCATATAATTCTAAAAGATTAAACTAAATTTTCAAAGAAAAAAAATGATTGTTTTTTTTTTTTTTTTGGTTTTTCGAGACAGGGTTTCTCTGTAGCTTTGGTGCCCGTCCCGGAACTAGCTCTCCGCCCAGCCCTACTCCTCCCATTTCAGACCTTATCCCTGAGAACACACACCCTGCCACTGGAAGGTCCTTCCCCAGAACTACTTAAGACTGCCTATAGGCTATTTTATACCCAATCCATCAGTGAACCCTTATACTGTCTTTTCTGCATTCCTGAAAGTCACCCTGGAGTTGCTTGATTATGTTCTGTTCATTAAATCTGTATTTATTGATTAGATTTGATTTGACTCATTACTGCAGCAGAGGATCCCAATATCTAGAGATCCAATACTTACTTATCAATGATGAACAAGAAACCTACACAGCTCACACTGGATAAAATCCTTTGTAAATGAAGGAAACAATATTGGGACATGACACCCCAAGACCAAGTATTCAGCACAAAGGAGATTTATTTGCCCCAGAGGAACAATGAGCAGGGAATATGAGACTAAGGGAGAGAGGAAAGGGATGTTTGCCCTAGAGAAACAGAGGACTACCTGTGCATAGAGATAAAACTGATATTGCCCATTGGTAAATGGCAGTTTATAAAGGTAAAAGGGAAAGCCCTGTGTTAAAGTCAGTTGGTTTGTTTTGGTTGGGCATGTTAATTAGGGAAGTTTTTGATAGCTGGATTGCAATACTTTGATAGCTGGACCCTGGTAGTCATCCTCAGGAGGAAAAAGTGTCCAAAATAGGAACTGGACCTTGAGAGCTAGTTTTAGGAGTGTAACCTAATGCGTTTCAGCAAGGCAGAGGGGATGGGGTAGAAGGACAAGACCAGCTAGAATCCCTTCAGAAAATATATTTTTCTTATTCTATCTTGAAATAGTTTCCTTTAAGTATGTATATCCTTAACATAACTGAAAAACCTGGCCAACCCCACCACTACATCTCTCCTGGGCAGGGTTGAAGCGGATTTCTCACATAGAGCACTAATGGGATTTATTCAAAACGTCACCCTACAGTGTCTAATTAATAGGATCCGCTGTCCATAGATTATCGACACCATGGTTTAAACAGATCTTCTATATATTCTCAGTGAGTAAAATATTGTTCCACCCACTCATAAGAGTATCATCACACAGTGGATGGGGAAATACAGGAGTAAGTGATAGTACATTCATCTTGTTTGTTCTGCTGTTGCTGATGCTTTTAGAGGTTTGTGAGCGTGTGGGGGGTGTGCTTGGTTTTATTTGTTATTTGTTTGTGTGTTTTTTGGAACACAGAATCTCCCATGTTCCTTCTTGTTCTGGGTTTCCCCATTGCTGAAACAATAAGCATCTATGCCACTATGTTCAATTTCCAGTGAGCTTAGAAGATAGAACTCCCAGGCAATCATAATGCAAGTGCTTTACCAACTAACCCATCTCCCAAGGATGACTTACTTCATTATAAGGGAGAGTCAGAATGGCACCATGGGATGTCATTCTCCTTATCCTATCCTCCTTATTCCATCTAAACTCAGGTGCTTTCTATAGACTTAATGTCTAAAAACATGGCTCTGGGGTTTGGGGATTTACTATATAAATGGGGGAGGTTTGACAAAAACACTCAGCTCATAGCATATATTTCCACAATATTTATAAATCATGCAGTAGTAGAGATCCTGTGAGGCAACGTGCTCAGGATTCCACGCACCAAAAGAGGATTTAAACAATACTGAGAAAAGGAATGAGGGAAGGAATATATAAAACATTCCACATCTTGGGAAATGTCAGTGCGTATTTTGCTAACTTTGAATTCGGTGGTGGTCATAGGCTTCATGATTCCACTGTGTTGCAGCTGCTGTTTGTTGACTAGGCCCCTAAATAACCCAAACTGGCCTGGAATTCAGGATCCTCCTGTCTGAACCTCCTGGCTGCTAATAATACAGTTGTGTGCTACCATGCCTGGAAATTTCTTAAATTTTAATGAGGAACAATTTTTTTTCTTTTAGAATAACTTTAGAATGAATGTTTTTTTAGCAGAAGATGTGCTCTTACAGTAAATTCATTATATTCCTGGTTGCCGATCTGATTCTGTTCCCCAGATTGGGATTTGGAGTTCTTGCCACTGCGTTCCAATTATAGGAAGTGTTTTATTAATGAGTATCACCTGGCTGTCTGCTTTTAGTGGAGGATATTAAAGAATAAAGAGTTTCACTTAAAAATGCTTAGTCTAGAGAGAACTACCAGCGAGCTGTTTGAACACTGACTAGAAACTGATAGCTTTAGAAGACTCTGTTTGTAATGTACTGGAACTGTTCGATCAAACCCGTTAAGAAAGTGCAAATGCATCCCATGGTGTTCTCTCCAGCAGCTGTTTGTGAGGCTGAGACTGGTTTAGTGACAAATGCTGGTTTGGTGGCAGAATCGAAGCCCTATTTCTAAGTAACTGATGGCTTGCACTGTTAGGTGCATTATCACAGAGCGATGTATCACTTACCCAAGAAGCTGCTGTCATCACTCTCTTCTCACATCTCAGACCCCATGGATTCCAGTTGAAGACTAGCAGATTGATTGGCCCAGAAGTGGTTGAAATACTGTGACAGAAATGTATCCTTGCACTCCTCTGCTGAAGTATAGGGTTTTCAAATTCAGTACCCATGACTGACTGATAGGAAATTCTAGCAATAAATATTGTTTAACTTGTTACATACTCAACCATTTGTCTTTGCTCACAGTTCAATAATATACATGACAAGTCAAAATCACCTCATATTGCCATTTATTCTGGGACCACCCATCATCAGGATAGCCATTTGAGACCATAAAAATGTAAGACAGCCAATTAAGCTTAATTCCAAGAGAAAATAAGGAAATTCATATGAGGATATTTCTACATTGTATTTCTGTGTCTTCATTAAAGTTACTTTTACTATGATAAAAAGCTTTAACCAAAAGCAAACTGTGGAAGAAATGGTTTATTTTAACTAATAGTTCCATACCACAGTCCAACCCAGGGAAAAGGGAGTAGGAACTCAAAAAGGGCAGGAACCAAGAGGCAGGAGTTGATGCAGGGGTGGGGCCCTCCCACATAAATCACCAATTAAGAAAATGCCCTACATGCATAGTTAGAGCCCAATATTTTTTTTTTCACTTCCTTGGTCAGGGTTACCCCAAGGTATTTTATGCTATTAGAGCCCAATATTTATGGAGACATTTTCTCAATTGAGATGCCCTCCTCTCAAATACTCTCACTTGCATCAAATTGACATTAAAAACTGGCCTTCAATCAATGTCCTCTGAAGTAGGAGGGAGAACGCAGCTCATGAGATTCCCCAGATAAACTAAAGGTCAAATGCTTTGGAGAAGAAAACAATGAAAAATTCTCCATGGTGCCTCTTTGACAGTAGGAAAAGGGGCAAACAGTTGCGAAAGTAAAGGGAAACTCTGTACTGTCTTCCTACAGGCTGGGCAAAGACTTTCATGTTTGTGTCTTTCCTGTGTATCACCCATGTTAACTTGTGCTTTTCAGTGAAACAGCTGTTATTCTGAGTCGTCCTTGATCCTATAAGTAACTACACATCCATAGTTCTGTTAGTAATCCCAACTCATTAGATCTCTGACTTATACTCTGATGTAGTAGTTACAGGCTGTTGTGAGTTCCATTTTGTGTAACAGTAGACCTGTGTGCCCTAGAAAAGCCTGTTACACAACATCACAACATTCTACTATTGCCAAAACCAAAAGGAAACAAACAAAAAGCAGAAAACAGCTTTTGCAAGAATGTATCTGTTTCCTAGAGACTTAACCACCACTGAGTGTCTTGCATTTTATGTGGAAATCCTAGCATCAGAATCTTCTTAATGTTATATTTCAAGCAACTTTTACCAACTTGTTAGAATTCCCTTGTTATATAAGTCATACTAGGCTTTTGAAGCATAGAAATTTCTGCATTCACAGGAGTTGGTGTGGGAGAATTTTCTGTATTCTGTCAATCATGTTGTAAATAAACACCAATTGGCTGATAGCCAGGCAGGAAGTATAGGCAGGAAAACCAGGTAGCAAGTAGAGGCAGAGCAATGAGAACAGGAAAATGCTAGAAAGGAAGAAGCCCGTTCCTCCCGAGTCCTGCGCAGACCGCCAAAGAAGCAGGATGTGACCTGCCCTGTTGAAAAAGGTATCAAGCCATGTGGCTAACATAGATAAGAATAATGGGTTAATATAAGTGATAAGAGCTAATAGGAAGCCTGAGCTAATGGGCCAATCAGTTTATATCTAATTCAGACTCTCTGTGTTATTTCATTGGGACTTGCTGTCTGTGGGGTACTGGACAGGACAGAGACCCCAACAAACAGGCCCCTCATGTTACAAGGAGCTGTAAATTAGTCACTAGCAGTGAAATTTACACTTCAAAAACGAGAGGGTAATGGTGTCTTCTCTGTAAGAATAATCATCAATTTGTTACCCATGTGATAGGACAGAAGACATGCCAGTTCCATGCTGTCACCTGAACATTATCACCTTACAGACCAGGCCCTTTGGGAACTTTTCCCAAACACTTGCCTCACAACCAGCCCAGCTATGTAGGTGAACACATTGCTTTGAGGCTGGAAAAGATTCCATTTTTATGCTGGGGCCTTGTAGGACTTTAATCTTCAACTCCACCCCTGAAGAAAACCGAGGATCCCTAGCCCCCTTTTAGGGGAATTATTAGCTAATAGGAAAAACCCCAGCTACACAAAACTGCTGACAAGTTGCTGACCACCTAACCTCCCCTATCCGTTGAGTAACAAATGGACGAATCAGATAAGTCTCCAGGCAGACTCTATGTTAGCAAAGGGTCAGCCAATGTCCGGAGGATGTAACCAGGGGGACTGTTGCTATCCCCCTTAGATACTGATAGCCTATCAGGAACTAACAACTGAGCTTTACCTCTCCTTTAACCAATTGTGCTATAGGATAAATAAATTTGCATTTTGAGACTGTAACCTTTGTGATTGCTTTGTGATTTTTGTCTCTATAAACCCCTTACAAAAATAGATGGGGTCCTTCTCCATCTGCTGTGTCAGACTGTGAGGCAGAGGACCCACTCTAGCCTGTACTTAATAAACCAAACCTTGCTTTTGCATACAGAAGTGTGGCTCCGAGGTGGTCTTTTGGGGGGTCATAGGACTCAAGCACAACAGTCAGAAACTTAGATGATTGGACATTCTGGACTCTTCCAGATCACCTGAAGGGGCAGGCTAGGAGATAAATTCCCAACAGCCTGACCTTAGTAACTCATCCAGGAAAACTAATACACTTGGGTCTGAAAACTGCGGCCATGTCAGCCCACTAAAAAGAAAGCTTTTTTGGAACCACACAATTTGAAGACTTCACTTTTTCTGGACACCCACCTTTAAATTGAGAAAATATCTATCTCTGGTTTTAAAGTGTGTTTCTTATATGCAGTACAAAGATAAATCCTATTTTCACACCCATTCTGTTAGTCTGTATCTTTTTATTGGGGAATTGAGCTTATTGACATTGAGAGATTACTAATTCCTATTAGGTGGTTGTTGTTGGTAGTGTGTGTGTGTGTGTGTGTGTGTGTGTGTGTGTGTGTGTGTATGTGCGCGCGGTGTTTGTTTGTATGTGTTTGTATTCTTCATGTCTTTTGATTTTGCCTGTGTGAGATTACTTGCTTTTCTAGAGGTTTTTCTGAGTTCTTTCATGGGTGTAGTTAACCTCCTTGGGTTGGAGTTTCCTTAGGCTGAAGTTTTCCTTCTAGTACCTTCTGTAAAGCTGTATTTGTGGACAGGTGTTGTTTCAATTTGACTTCATTATGGAATACCTTGTTTCCTTCATACATGGCAATTGAAAGTTTAATTGGGTATATTATTCTGGGCTGGCATCTGTAGTCTCTTAGAGTCAACAGCACATCTATTCAGGCATCAGGCTTTTAGAGTATCCATGGAGAAGTCAGGTGTAATTCTATAAAGGTCTGCCTTTGTATTTCACTTGGCCTTGTTCTCTTGTAGCTTCTGATATTCTGTCTTTTTTTTTGTATATTCTCAGTGTTTTGATTATTATGAAGTGAGGGCACTTTCTTTTCTGATCCAACCTATTTGGTGCTCAGTAAGCTTCTTGTACTTTTATAGGCATATCTTCTCTAGGTTAAGAAAATTTTCTTCTATGATTTTGTTAAAAAATATTTTCTGTGGCTTTTAGCTGGGATTATTCTCCTTCTATTTCTGTTACTTTTAGTTTTATTTTTCATAATGTCTCTGATTTCCTGTATATTTTGTGTCAGAAATATATAACATCTAAGATTTTCTCTGACCAACACATCTATTTTTTTCTATCATATCTTATACTTCAAAAATTTGCTCTTCCATGTTTTGTATTCTGTGATTCTTGGATCTGTAGTTCCTGCTTACTTCCCTAGATTTTTCCATTTCCAGGATTCCCTTAGTTTATATTTTCTTTATTGCTTCTATTTCCATTTTCTGGTCTCGAACAGCTTTTTTTTTCCTTTCCTTCAAATATTTGTTTCTTTTGTTCTTGCCTTTCTTTAAGAAAGATATTCATTTCCTTCAAGTTTTTGTTTATTTTCACCTAATTTTCTTAGTGATTTATTCATTTCCTCTTTAAGAACTTCTATTATCTTCATAAAGTTGATTTTAAGGTCTCATATTGTGTTACAGATGTGTTGGGATATTCAGGGCTTGCCGTAGTAAGATAGCTGGGTTCTGGTGATGACATAGTGCCCTGGCTGTTGTCTATTGTGTTCTTATTCCAGCATCTAAGCATCTGAAATTGAGGTAAATATAGGTCTAGGTGTCATTTTCTGAGTTTGTCTTTTTTGGTTAGATGTTTTTCACCTCGATTTCTGTTTTCTCTCTAGTTTTCTTACTGGAGTGGCCTACAGTTCTGGTGGCCTGCTTGTCCTATGATCCAGCAGGGTGCTTCAGCTGATGTGCTAGCTGTTGGCATGATCTCTGGTGCAACAGGGGGCTTCCACCTGGGGTTCTGGGAATCAACATGTGCTCTGATAAAATAGAGTCTTCTGATGGTGTTCTGGGATGGACTATTGATAGCCTGGGCAGGGGACTTACCTGGAGATATGGATGCCAGTGTGCTCTTTTGTTTCTTTTAATTTTGTTTAATTGTTAGTTCTGAAAAGTTAAACCTTTTAGGTTTTAAGTTTGTTACCACTCTTTGACAAAATGCTGTGACAACAATTCTCTTCTTTCTTTGTTTCTTTGTGTGTGTGTGTGTGTGTGTTGTGTGTGTCCCGTGGGGGGTGCAAATGTTTGCCTGAGATAATACTATGTAGCAGGCTTAATGTTTAAAATATTATCACCTACTATTGTCTATTTTTGTAGTCATGAATAATTTTATTGGCCAATATATGATGTCCTAAGGATGCAAAAAAGAAAAATAAAATAACTGTTGCCCATGACCCAAAAGAGTGACAATTCACTTTGAGGAACATGGGTGAATATTTGTCATCCTAGGGGTGTACCACTGAGTTGATTATTAGAAGTATGAGGAAAATTGTTGAGTCTTTAGGTAAAAGTTATAAAAGTCCTCAACACACTATACCTACTTACATAAACAGAAAATGAAGAAAAAAAATAAATCAAGATACAAGGGCAATAGAATTCCAGACAGAAGACACTTTAATTACAACGTGTGTAAAGATGAGTTTGAGGAAACTCGTTTAGTATGATCAAGTAGGCATATTTTTATGAGGTGAAGAGATAGTAATTTGAGCTCCAGGTCCTTCTAGAGATACGTATAAATCCTCGCCTGAAGAACCTACGGTTTAGCATAGTAGACCTCAAAGCCCACCCCAGTGACATGCTTCCTCCAATAAGACCACATCCACTAATCTTCACTCCCGGTGACTAGGCATCCAAATGTAAGAGCTTATGGGGGCTATTTTCATTCAAACCACCACATTCCACTCCCTGGCCTCCCATAGGCTTATAACCATATCAAAATGCAAAACACATTTAGTCCAGCTTCAAAAATATCCATAGTCTGTAAGTCTCAACACTCTTTAAAATACTAAGTTCAAAGTCTCTGAGACTCATGGCATTCTTTTAATTGTATTACTCCACAAACACAACACCAAAAAACACAGCACATTCTTCCAACAATCAGTGGCACAGAATATGCATTAAAATTCCAAAATGTTCCCTTTCTTCAATTACATCTGTATCAGAATTCTATTATTGATGGTTTCCTTCAATACTTAAGCTTTTCTTTAGTTCCTGTTCACAACTTGGAAGGTTAGTTGGGCAGAGTCTTGCCCTGAGGTCACCACTCCCCTTATTCCTTTTAGCATCAGGCTTTTCTTTAAACTTTTTATTTCCTTGAGCACTGAACTTCACTCCATTACACTTCCTGCTGCTACATTTCTCCTCAAACTATACCTTTTATGTTTTTTCCTGTTCCAGCTTGTACCTTTTCATTATACATCTGCATAAAAGTAACTCTAATAACTACACAGCAGTATAATTTTCTTGATAAGAGCAGAAAGTATCCACATTCTTCACCAAAATATCACAAGGACAGTTTCTATTCCAATTAATAATATTCTTTCCCTCTGAAACTTCTTAAATTGGGCCCACACAGTTCAAATCGCCACTGCCCTGCCTTCTATGTTCCTACTAGAATGACTCATTAAGCCCTGCTTCAAGCATTCAGCCACCTCTCTAGTCCAAAGTCTTTGGAGTCTTCAGTAGTCTTCCAATAAACATTTTAATCAGGTTTGTCACAGCAATACCCTTTCCCTGATAAGAATATCTGTCTTAGTCAGTGTTCTATTGTTTTTAAGAGACATCATGACCACAGCAAACTCATACAAAGAAAGCATTTAACTGAGGCTTCCTTAAAGTTTCAGAGGTTTAGTCTATTATCATTATGCTGGGGAGTATAGTGACATGAAGACAGACATGATACTTGAGAAGGAAATGAGAGTTCTACATCAAGATCTTTAGGAAACAGGAAAAGAGACTCTGGGCCTGAATTGAACTTGAAATCTCAAAGCTCACAACCACAGTGACACACTTTCTCCATAAAAGGCCACATCTACCCCAACAATATTTTCTAATTTTTTCTCAAAAAGTGTCACTCCCTAGTGACCAAGCATTCAAATGTGTAAGCCTACGGAGGCCATTCTCATTCCCACCACCACACACAGTGAAGCAGAGAGAGGCAGAAACGGAACTTATGCAGCTTCAATCTTATGAATGCCCAGGAATCTTGGCAGCCAGCAAAAGACAATAGTAAGTCATGGAATCTAGTACCTGTCTCAAAGCATCCCCCAGAGAATCAACCCAGCTGACATCTCAATGATGAGCTTCAGAATGGCAGGCAGTGAGAGAATAAATTCACATTGTTTTAAACAGAGAGGAGTGGGGCAATTTGTTAGGTTAGACACAGGAGATTTGTGCTGAAGGAAGTGAAAAAGCCTTGTGACAGAACACAAGCCTTGATACATAGCAGTTTCAGGTCTGGCCAGTCTGGACATTCGACATGGGTAACGGTTTAAACATTGTCTGACACACTATAAAAAAATCACTAATAAATTTTGAGGAAGAGATTGGGGATCATTGTGTATTGGTATGATTATTCTGGGTTGGGATGGAAATAAAAGACAAAAAGCCTGACAGTGAAGTTGTCATGGTAGTTCAAAACAGAACAGCTAGAGTAATGTGATTGACAGCAGGGCCTGAAAATGGAAAGTCTAGAAATAAATAACACAATAGACAAGGCCTGCATAGGGCTAAGCCAGATAGAGTTCCCCTCCCCACAAATTGACCTTTCTAATTTTCTAGCTCCTATAGGTACTGCATGTCAAATGCAGAAATCTAAAAATTTAAGGCTCAATTCACATATGAGCGAGAAGTTTGTCTTTCTAAATTGAGTTACCTCTTTCAGTCTTACATTTTCTAGTTTCTTCCATTTACCGGCACACATCATAATTTTATTTTTTACAGTTGAAAAAATTCTGTTATTATTTAAGTACCATATTCTCATTGTCCATTCATCATCCTGGGCATATAGGCTGTTTCCATCTCCTGGCTTTTGTGAGGAGAGAGTGATTGAACACTGATGGGCATGTTTCTCTGTAGTAGGAAATAGAGTTCTTCAGTTATGTGCCCAGGAGTGGTATAGATAGCTGGTTCACATATAAATTATGATACATTTTACAACATTTTCAGGAACTACAACAATTATTTCCCTTGTGTCTGTACCTGGTTTCACTCCCACCAACAATGTACAGGGATCTCCATCCCAAACATACTCAAAAGCATTTGCTTTCTAAAGCTTGGCTGCTTTGAGTGTGGTAATACAAAAAAAAATATTAAATTAATTTTATTTTGTATTTCTCTGATAGCTAACGTTTGGTCGAAGGCATTACCTCAGCTCCCTAATACCACTTTATACAAAAGTCCAGATTGTTTTACTGGGGCCTCCTGTCATAAGCTCCCTCTCCTGAGAGTTGCCTCAGTCCAAACTCCACCTCCGAGAAAGCCTACCAAATGGTTATCCCTCCCCAGGGAAGGTCAAAACCACTCCCACGGGCTATTTAAACTGACCCCCAGAGAGTGAATACACGGTCTCTAGGTTTTGCATGGTCCCCCGCCCTTCTCTCTCTCGATTTCCTTCTCCATGTTTTCCTGAGACCAACTGGGAGCATTTTATTAAACATGAGCATCTTTAACTTGGTCTGATTTAGTCTGACTGAGATTATTTGCCCTTGTGGAGAGGTTTGGTGTTTAATGCAAATACTTTACATTTGGAGGTCCCACAGGGGTGGGGCTGTTTTTCCCATGGGCCTGGGACAATGTGTTAAAAATGCCCATCTCTGCATATACTCTCTGCCAGGCTAAGGTCTGCTATATCTCAGTTAATTCCCTTTTTTGAGTACATGCTGCTAGGATCCAGAGGCCCATTTGCATTTATTTTTGTAGATTTTTGGGCTTTCCTGTAGGAGTCACAATCGTGCTGTATATCTGATACAAGCAGCAAGCCAGGCTGTAGTAGGGAGCTGCGGGTTGCATTCCACCACCCAGCTCCTGCAACCGGCTAGCTTTACCCAAAATAACAACACATAAATTGTATTCTTTTAAACACTGCTTGGCCCATTAGCTTTAGCCCTTTCTGGCTAATTCTGATATCCCGATCAACCCATCTCTAATAAGCACCGGTCTAATCGGGAAAGATTGAGCATGTCTGACCTGGTGGCTTGCTTCATCACGTTTACCTGGGAGAGGGGAGCATGGCCTCTGCTCCAGAGAGAAGAGCTGTTGAGTCTGAGCTCACTTCCTCTTCCTCCCAGCATTCTGTTCTGTTTACTCCACCTATCTAAATTTTAACCTATCAGGGCCAAGGCAGTTTCATTATTTAACCAATGACCTTCCCCCATTATTTCCCCTTTTTCTGTTTAAACAAAAAGGAAAGAAGGCTTTAACTTTCACATAGCAAAATTACATATAACAAAACAGTTATCAAGTAAAAATTACAGTTACAATGTTTATATCTATTTTATCTTTTATCATAACAAAGGAAAACAACTATAACTATCTATCTATTCTTCAACTGCATCAAAGACTCCAGAAGGATATGATATTACCTAAGTAAACAAGAAATAAGCAACTTTCAAAACTCTAGAAATGACAGAGACATTTTGCTGCCTGACAGTCACCCAAAGTTCCTCTGTACTGTTGGGGCATCCATCTTCAGCCTACAGGCCCATAGTTTCCAGCAGACATTTCTATGAAGCAGGAAATTCCAAAGGCAGTTCAGTCACTATCTGTTGTATCCTGCAGAATGGCTCACAGACTCTTTCATGAATCAGGAACCCCGAAAGACCATCTCACCTTTAGGCAAGTTCAGCAGTCTTCTCTGCAGGTTCTTTGTGTCCAGTTAATGCATCAGTCCAGGCAAGAGCAGTTTCTTGCCCAAATGGCTATCAAATTCCATAAGGATCCTCTTTGATGCCCATCTTCCTCTTGAAGTAGATTGGTGCTGCCAGGAGCAGAGTTGTCTCATTTTCATGAAAAGCCCTAAGTTATTAAAACATTTAAAATGCCATATTCTATAATCTTTGAAAGATATAAAGAATGCCTATCTAAAATATATCTATGTACATCTAGAAAATCTTAACTAACATGACTACAAACTTGACTATTATGATTATCTATTAACAACCAATATACATTACATTTTTACATAAACTACACAATCACAATACCTTAATTAAGAGCAGAAATACATAAACATATAACAAAATTGACCTTAAATTTATATCACTAAAGCAAAATCCTTATCAATGCAAATTATTCATACCTATATCATATCCCCCTTTAAATGTAAAAGAACATTTATAAACCATATTTGGGAACATGGCACAGTTTTTTCTCTCCAAACTGCTTCCTGCTGAATGGGGGCGTCGTTAATTGGGTCTTTCATGGTATAACCTGTGTGCCAGGGTCATCTCAGTTGGCAGTTGAGTGAAGTAATTTTTGGAAGGTGTTCACAGCAACCCTTCAGGAGGGCATGGTCCATCATGCCAGATTGGGATAGAAGCAATCCATCTACTCTCACCCTCTGTGAAAACAAAATAAGAAACTCCTTTCCAAAGCATCATGTCCTTAGATCCAAATTTCAAAGTCAAGGCATTTTCAAAATATCTATGTTGGATTAGTTCATCAGCATTTATAAACAAATACCTTTTAGCAGCTGTTGCTCTTTTCTCAGCATTCAAACAATTCAAAGAGAGCATAATAGCATGCAGTATCAAGATTCTCTGTGCGTTTTCCATCTTTGTGTAGCTTTATTTTAACCTCTATTTTGTATATTTTTACTTTTATTTTATATTCTCTGTATATCTTTGTCCTGAAATAACTCTGTAGACCAGGCTGTCCGTGAACTCTCAGAGATCCACCTGTCTCTGCCTCCCAGGCATTGGGATTAAAGGCATGTGCTACCACACCTTGAAGTCACAGAGGTCAATGTCCCTCTGCCTCCCAAAGGTTGGGATTAAAGGTGTATACTACCACACACAACAACTCTCTTCCTTTTTTTTTGTTTTTTATTTTAAGAACTTTAACTTTTAGCCTGCATATATTTTTAACACACAGTAAACCATTTAGAAATTTTCTTTGTCTTTGAATCTTTCTTTACTGTATATCTCTCTTTTTCTGACCACACGAGCCTTTAAATTACTGAGCAATATGGGTGGGATTAAAGCCGTGGCTTTGGCAGCTAGATCCAGCCCATTCCTTAGCTTTCCAGCCTCACGGCTGAGGTACTGGCTGTAGCCACGTTTACTGCCACAACTCTATGGCATTTCAAGGTCCCTGCCAGCAAGTGAGCTTCAGCAGCCTCTGCTTGCAAACCACACGAACCGCCAGCATAAAAGAGTCAGAGTTTGCCCTGGCAGGACAGCCCAGAAAGCCGGCATTTTTAAGCGGTGCAGCTTTTTTCCTGCTACGGCTGAAAACCGAAAAGCATGCGTTCAGCTTTTTGTCAACACCGTTTAACTGTTTCGTGACAGGACCTCTAATGAGCTGCAGGGTTTTGCAGCTAAAGCTGAGTCAGGAAGCCTCTCTTAGATGAGAGCGCTTGCTTGCCTCTAGCAAGCAGAGTAGACCCGAGAAATTGTTGCTACCAAGAAAACATGCTTTACTCTTTCCCAAGCTTTCTCAGGCTTTCAGTGGATTCAGTTGTCCACACATTGGGCAGCCATTCTATAGTAAGGAGCTGCGGGTTGCATTCTGCCACCCTGCTCCTGCCACCGGCTAGCTTTACCCAAAATAACAACACATAAATTGTATTCTTTTAAACACTGCTTGGCCCATTAGCTTTAGCCCTTTCTGGCTAATTCTGATATCCTGATCAACCCATCTCTAATAAGCACCGGTCTTACCGGGAAAGATTCAGCATGTCTGATCTGGTGGCTTGCTTCATCGCGTCTACCCAGGAGAGGGGAGCATGGCCTCTGCTCCAGAGAGCAGAGCTGTCGAGTCTGAGCTCATTCCTCTTCCTCCCAGCATTCTGTTCTGTTTACTCCGCCTATATAAATTTTAACCTATCAAGGCCAAGGCAGTTTCTTTATTTAACCAATTACCTTCCTCCATCACCAGGCCTTGCTGAGGTGCGACTAAGGGAACAGATATATCTGCCACTCATTTCTCATGACCCCCACTGTTTTTGACTCAATAGCCCTGTGCTGGTGGATGCACTGTAACAGGCTTGAATCCCTCTCCCTTCAGCTTCAACCCTTCCCAAGGTCCCCATGCTCCCAATTTACTCAGGAGATCTTGTCTTTTTTTCTTCCCATGTAGATTAGATCTATGTAAATCTCTCTCTTAGTGATCTTATTATTGTTTAAGTTTTCTGGGATTATGGTTTGTAGGCTTTTTTTTTTTGCTTTATGTTTTAAAAGTACCTGTGATTGAGTACATGTAATAATTGTCTTTCTGTGTCTTGTTTACCTCACTCAAAATTATATTTTTCAGCTCCATCCACTTTCCTGCAAAATTCAAGATGTCATATTTGTTTTTGCTGTGTAGTATTCCATTGTGTAAACACACCACATTTTCCTTATCTATTCTTCGGTGGAGAGGCATTTAGGTTGTTTCCAGGTTTTCTCTGTGACAAACAATGCTGCTGTGAACACAGTTGAGTGTTGTACCCAGAATATGGTCCCCAGAGAGACCACCAGAAACCAACTGCAATAAGCAAGGCTTTATTGTTTTATTGCAGGCTAGCTCAGGACCCCCTCTGAGGTAGAGAGGAGTTCAGAGTTCCTTTGTGGGGTTAGGTTTTTAAAGGCGAAAACCACAAGAAGCCCTTCTGGGCAATTGGGGGGGGGGTGGCACTGGTGCAAGTTCTCTCCCATCCTGCTTTGTCAGCTTGTTTTATTTATTTATTTATTTATTTATTTATTTATTTATTTATTATTTTTTTCGAGACAGGGTTTCTCCGTAGCTTTTTGGTTCCTGTCCTGGAACTAGCGCTTGTAGTCCAGGCTGGCCTCAAACTTACAGAGATCGGCCTGCCTCTGCCTCCAGAGTGCTGGGATTAAAGGCGTGTGCCACCACCGCCCGGCTTGAGCAAGGCCATGTGATCCCTAAGTCAGGACATCCTTATCAACAGATGGTGGGGCAGGCATTCTGACTCTGTGCTTTGTATTCTCCCAAGTTGGGGGGAGGGGGAGCACTATCATTCCTGGGAGCATGAAGCTAGTCTGGGTTGTTTTTTTTTTAAACATTCTGCTAGGAAATTCCTTCTTGTCTTTTTGAGATAAGGGTCTCCCATTGAGTACTTGTCCTTGTGGCACAATTGAGCACCATTTGGCTATATATCCTAAAGTGGTGTAGTAATAAGAGTGGCGGGGGGCTGTGTCCCTGGCACCCCAGCCGCCTGGCTAGCTTATGCCCCGAAATAACAACACACAAACTGTATTCATTTAAACACTGCTTGGCCCTTTAGCTCTAGCCCTTACTGGCTAATTCTGATATCCCAATCAACCCATCTCTAATAATCTGTGAGGACTGGTCTTACCAGGAAGATTCTAGCCTAGTCCATCCTGGGTCGTAGCTTCATGGCGTGTGTCTGCCCGGGAGCGGGGCATGGCGTCTCTCTGAGGCGTCTGCTCCCGAGAGGAGAGATGTGGAGTCTGACCTCACTTCCTCTTCCTCCCAGCATTTTGTTCTGTTTACTCCACCCACAGGGCCAAGCAGTTTCTTTATTGCTTAACCAATGAAATCAACAGATTGATATATGACACTCCCACAACACTTCCCCTTTTTCTGTTTAAACCTAAAAAAAGGCTTTAACTTTAACATAGCAAAATTACATATAACAAAACAGTTATCAAGTAAAAATTACAATAATCTTTATCATAACTAAGGAAAACTATAACTATAACTAACTATTCTTAACTCCATCAAAGACTCCAGAATGATGTAATATTACCTAAGTAAATAAGAAGTCCAAAATTCTAGAAATGACAGAGACATCTCGCTGCCTGTACAGTCACCCAAAGTTCTTTTGTACCGTTGGGGCATCAATCTTCAGCCTTCAGGCCCATAGTATCCAGCAGACATTTCCATGAAGCAGGAAAATTCAAAGTCTGTTCAGTCACTGTCTGTTGTGTCCTGCAGAATGTCTTGCAGACTCCTTCATAAATCAGGAACCCCGAAAGATCATCTCACCTTTAGGCAAGTTCAGTAGTCCTCTCTCTGCGGGTTCTCTGTTTCCAGTTTATGCAATAGTCCAGGCAAGAGCAGTTTCTTGCCCAAATGACTATCAAACTCCATAACGAGCCTCTTCGATGCCCATCTTCCTCTTGAAGTAGATTGGTGCTGCCAGGAGCAGAGTGTCTCATTGTCATGAAAAGTCCTAAGTTATTAAAACATTTAAAATGCCATATTCTATAATCTTTGAAAAATATGAAGAATGCCTATCTAAAATATATCTATGCACATCTAGAAAATATTAACTAACATGACTACAAACTTGACTATTATTTATGATTATCCATCAACAACCTATATTTCCTAATTGTACATTACATTTTAATAATGAACTACACAATCACAATACCTTAATCAATATCAGAAATTCCTATACATATAACAAAATTGACCGTAAATATCAATAAAGCAAAATCTATACTAATGCAAATTATTCATACCTATATCATATCCCCCTTTAAATGTAAAAGAACATTTATAAACATTTTTCGGGAATATGGGCACAGTTATTTCTCTCCAAACTGCTTCCTGCTGAATGTGGGCGTCGTTAACTAGGCCTTTCATGGTATAACCTGTGTGCTAGTTTCATCTCAGTTGGCAGTTGAGCGAAGCAATTTCCTGAAGATGTTCACTGCAACCCTTCAGGAGGGAGTGGTCCATCATACCAAATTGGAATAGAAGAAATGAACAGCGTCTCATCCTCTGTGAAAACAAAATAAGAAACTCCTTTCCAAAGCATCATGTCCTTAGATCCAAATTTCAAAGTCAAGGCATCAAAATATCTATGTTGGATTAGTTCAGCAGCATTTATAAATATCTTTTAGCATCTGTTGCTCCTTCCTCAGCATTTAAATAATTTAAAGAGATCATAATAGCATACAGTATCAAAAGTCTCTGTGTATTTTCCATCTTTGTGCAGCTTTGTTTTAACCTCTATTTCGTTTATTTTTACTTTTAACTTTTTGCTTTTTGAGACAGGTTCTCTGTATCTCTGACCTGAAGTAACTCTGTAGACCAGGCTGTCTTTGAACTCTCAGAGATCCGCCTGTCTCTGCCTCCCAGGCATTCGGGATTAAAGGTGTAAGCTACTACACCTTGAATTCACAGAGATCTGTTTGTCTCTGCCTTCTAGGCACTGGGATTAAAGGCGTGTACTACCACACCTTGAAGTCACAGAGTTCAATCTCCCTCTGCCTTTCTAGTGTTGGGATTAAAGGTGTGTACTACCACACACAACAACTCTCTTCCTTTTTTTTTCTTTAAGAATTTTAACTTTTAGTCTGCATATATTTTTAACACGCTGTAAATCATTTAAAATTTTTCTTTGTCTTTGACGCTCTCTTTACTGTATCTCTCTCTGTTTTTCTGACCACATGAGTCTTTAATTTACCAAGCAATCTCAGTAGGACTAAAACTGTTGCTTTGGCGGCTGGATCCAGCCCATTCCTTAGTTTTCCACCCTCAGGGCTGAGGTACTGGCTGTAGCCACGTTTACTGCCACAACTCTATGGCATTTCAAGGTCCCTGCCAGCAAGTGAGCTTCAGCAGCCTGTGCTTGCAAACCACATGAACTGCCTGCATAAAAGAGTCAGAGTTTGCCCTGGCAGGACAGCCCAGAAAGCCGACATTTTTAATCGGCGCAGCTTTTTTCCTGCTACGTCTGAAAACCGAAAAGCATGCATTCAGCTTTTCGTCAACACCATTTAAGTGTTTTGTGGCAGGACCTCTTAATGAGCTGCAGGCTTTGCAGCTAAAGCTGAGTCAGGAAGCCTCTCTTAGATGAGGTGCTTGCTTGCCTCTAGCAAGCAGAGCAGAACCGAGAAATTGCTGCTACCAAGAAACCAGGCACAATGCTTTCATTTTGTTCTAGAATTACTTGCCAAGATGTCTCAGGCTTCATGTGGAAGCAGTTGTCCACGTGGGCGCCATTTTTTTAAATTGGATTATGTGTTCTTTTGATGACCAATTTCTTGAGCTCTTTGTATATTTTGGAGATGAGACCTCTGTCTGATGTGGGATTAGTGAAGATCTTTCCCCCATTCTGTAGGCTGTCTTTTTGTCTTGTTGACTGGGTCCTTTGCTCTACAGAAGCTTCTCAGTTTCAGGAGGTCCCATATACTAACTGTTTCTTGCAGTGTATTTGCTGCTGGGGTTATATTTGGGAAGTGGTCTCCTGTGCCAATACGTTCAAGTGTACTTACCACTTTCTCTTCTATAAGGTTCAGTGTGGCTGGCTTTCTATTGAGGTCTTTGATCCATTTGGACTTGAGTTTTGTGTATGGTGATAGATATGGGTCTATTTTTTATTCTTCTACATGTTGATATACATTTATGCCAGAACCACTTGTTAAATATGCTTTCTTTTTTCCATTTCATTTATTTATTTATTTTTGCTTCTTTGTCAAAAATCAGGTGTTCAAAGGTGTGTGGATTAATATCCGGGTCTTTGATTCAGTTCCGTTAGTCTTCCTGTCTGTTCTTATGCCAATACCAGGCTGTTTTCAGTACTTTGGCTCTGTAGTAGAGTTTGAAGTCAGGGATTGTGATGCCTCCAGATGTTCTTTTAGTGTACAGAATTGTTTTGGCTATCCTGGGTTTTTTGCCTTGTTATATGACTTCTAAATGAGCTCTTGTGATTCCAAGCTACATTCTCAAATGCCCTTCGGCTGACTTTTACAAAAATCCTTTTAAATTGGGGCTAACATTTAACATAAAAACAAACAAGGCTCCAAAAGCCCATGGTTTCTAGATGTGGTGCTCACACCCTCACTCCCATTCCTCATTCCCCTCCCCACATCTCTATCTGTTCCTTTCTCACTGTTTGTTCTCTACACTGGATCCGGATCTGTTTCCCCCCTGTCCTTCCACTCTAAAACCATATAGTTCTTAAGTTTTTGTTCCCTCTTGCAGCATCTGCTAATCTGGTCCTTAATGGGATCACTTCTGTGCTTCCCTGGCTTCTGCTGCTTGCCTTCACTGGGATTTTTAAGTTGGTCAGCTGACACAGATTTCTAAATGTGTTTTATTTGTCTAACTGTTAGAATAATGTGGCCACAGTATGCTTGCTTTATGTCTCTGTGAGTATGTGTGCTTGATTTTAAAGTATGCTTGCTTTATTTCTCTGTGTGTATGTGTGTGTGTTTTAAAATCTATAAAACTTACAACTCCACATTACTACAGCTCTGGAAAAATACAAATATGTGGAAAACCTCCATTTTGATTCCACCACCATCTTGGGTAAGAGACCCACGTGTGCTAGTTTTCTTTGACTTATTAAAATATTCCTTTTAATCTTCTTACATTTACTACCATTGATAATCTGTAACTAATTGGGTAAAATACATGTCTAAATTTAGCTTATATGTCTAGTTTAAATATAATAGGTAATTGTATCCAATCGAGTATGGCATTTAACAAAAGAGCTTCTAACACAGAGACATGCCAGCTCCCACAACATCCTATAGCCTCTCCAAGAAGATACATGTTTGCAAAAGGCCTTCCACCTTGAGGCTTGCCAGCCACACAACAAAAAGCAGCCTTCCACCTCTTCAGCTTCCTAGATGCCACCCAGGGAATCCATCTCATCCTGCCAAGACAGATAAACTAAATCTTCCCCCACAGGAATATCTTGGGGCCTCTTGTTCTCAGCAACTAATGACAAATACTGCTTCTAGGCTGGTGTTCTCCAAGGACTAAGGCGAGACTTGGATTGCCTGCATAGATAAAAAAGCTGTCTCATTTCTGCTCATTTATCCCTCTCAGATTGGTCTAACGGCATTTGATGGCTTAAGGTACTGGTAGCTCATTACTTCATTTTTTAAGTTTCCTGCTAAAATACAGACAGGTGTGCCTCTTTAACAGGCTTCATAGTCCAAGACTAACAGGATTCAGGTGTATCATTAGAGGCTCAGTATTTCCAATTCCCTTTGTCTTCTAAAATGTTCATATTTTTTAACCTAAAACAACAGTCTTTTGCTGTGACACCAAGATATAAATCTGTTCCAGTTGTCTTACAGATACCTATAGGTTCCTGGGGAAAAGTTCTGCGGCTGTATCAAAAATGAGGTCTGATAAAAAACTAACAGTCTCCAGAGCATATTTTAACCCCACCCATTTTAAAGCATATTTTCCAGGTCACTCCTGTTATCTGGGCCAAGACCAACTAACAAAGTGCTCTTTAGATAACACCAACACCTGCACTTGGGTGCAGCTCCTGGGACTTCACCATTTGTATCAACTCTGGATCAAGGACACCTGCCAACTAAAATCTAGTTTTATCTGCTATTATGTCCCACTTATACACCCTTGCCTCACCTGTACAACCAGGGAACTTCTGTGTCCCATTCTTTCTGGCAGTTAATGACTCTTCCCATGGCTAGCCCCATTCGTAGGGCCAATAATAACAATATATTTTTTTTCTCCTAGCCACCTGCCTTCTCATTTCCCTCAAGAAACAGCTACCTGAGGTCTGCAGGATGACAGTAAACCAGATGCCACTCAGTCACACCACTCTCTGAGCCTGAGCCCACAAACTTCCAGCTCTCCCCTCTCCCAAATCGCCTCATGCCCACAGGAAGCAGCCAGACTTGAGCCAGTGCCCCTGTATCCAAGGAGTCTAAAATGTTTGGTTGAGGGGCTTTGCTTCAGCCCATTGGCACCCCCATATCCAAAAAGTCTGGACTGTTTGGTTGAAAGCATCACCTCAGCTCCCTAACATCGCTTCATAGAAAAAGTTCAGATTGTTTCGCTGGGGGCTTCACCCCAGCTCCTGGCATAAGCTCCTTCCCCTGGGAGTTGCTTCAGTCCAAACTCCACCTCCGAGAAAGCCTGCCAAATGGTGACTCCTCCCCAGGGAATGTCAAGACCACTCCTACAGGCTATTTAAACTGACCCCAGTGAATGAACACGTGGTCTCCGGGTTTTGTATGGTCTCCCCCCTCTCTTTCCCTCTCCATGTTTTCTTGGGACCACCCAGGAGCATTCCATTAGACATGGGCATCTTAACTTTGGTCGAATTCAGTCTGATTGGAATTATTTGCCCCTGCAGAGAGGTTTCATATCTAAGAGAAAATTCTTCACAGTTAAGGATAGTGATTATTTTAAAAAATATTCCTTAGTCAAATGAATTTTGGCTTTTGGGAACTATCTGCTCAGTTTTGTAACTTTTTAAAATTGAATTGTTTTCCTGACTCTATATTTCTTGAGTTCTTTATGTGTTGTGGATGATAATCCATTGTTAAATGTAGAACTGGTCATCCTTCGAACAGCAGTTTATAGACTGAACACAATCCCAATCAAAACCCCAAAACAATTCTTTCCAGAAATTCAAAATTTGTCTTAAAATTCATAGAAAAGCATAAAAGACCAGGTATACAAAATAGTCCTGAAAATTAAAACACGGCTGGAAATATTGCCATCTTCGATCTCAAGTTATACCACAGAGTCATAATGACAAAAATCAACACCATACCGGCACAGAAACAGACACAATGGTGAGTGGAATAGAATTGAAGTCCCAAATATAACTTCTTACTACTATAGCTACCTGACTTTTGACAAAGATGCCAAACATAAACAGTGTAGAAAGACCACCTCTTCAGTGAATATGCTAGACCAATTGGATAAGCAAATGTAGATGAATGAAAATTAATTTTCTTAAATTTCTCATTTTGTACAAAAATCAAGTCTAAATAAGTCAAAAATCTGAATACTACACCTGAAACCCTGAAACTTCTGGAAGAAAGACTAGAGAATACAATTCAGGATATAGACTCTAGTAACCACTTTCTGAATATGACACCAGCCGTTCAAGAAATAGGATCAGCAACCAACAAGTAGGACCTCAGAAAGCTAATAAAAAATAAATAGATTAAAGCTTATGTACTGTGAACTGTTAATTGGCTGAAAGGCAGCCCATAGATTTAAAAAAAAGTCTTTGATATTGCATTCTTACATAATCTGCTTTTTTTGGTCTTTAAGCATTCAGGAATACCCAATTAAGCTTTGTGCTCACTGTGCTGAGTCATTTTTCAGTGGTTCTTAAAAGGTTTATTACATTTTAAGCATTACGGTCTTTTTGACAGTAATTCTTATAAAAATCTACCAAACATTTTCATTTTTAAAAATGATCCGCTCACTTCTGAGCTGTAAAATATTCATTATATAATTAAATGTGTAAAAATTCCTTTATGGATTATATAGTTTATATTATGCCTAAAAGGATTTCTTTACTTCAACAATTTTTAATACTTCATCACATTTTTCCTAATACTTCTTTTCTATGAATCCTTTTTTGTAGCTTGTCATCTTTAACATAGATGGGGAAAACTGTAAATCTGGGACTACTCAGTGTCATATACTTAGCTATTAAATTCACTCTGTAGTCATGAGTGAACACCTAATGTTCCCATCCAGAAGGGAAGTTCTATCCGTAGTAAGATGGAGGAGTATAGATGGGAGTCTGCTTCAAGTAAGTGGAAGGACAGGTTTGAAGATGAGCCATCTGCACGTCTCTCAATAGAGAAGCATAACGGCTAGAAGACATATAAAGAAGTTACATCCCTGAGCTCCATCTCCCATCTTCTGTTGTCGGGGACTAAGAACAAACACTCTAGCCAGGAGGTATGGATCCACAGTGGAAGGCAGTAACTCTTGTCCTTCACTTAGATGTTCTACAAAACATTATGATAAAAACGGATATATGTATATGCACATATACATATATCACATTATATATGCATGCAAGCTGTGTGCATAGCAATGCTAAAATAAAGTACTATGTCATTCTTGGTATGGATGCTGCAGTACATTACTGGAATCAAACACACTGTAGATACCATAAGTAAAGAACAGACGTTGCAATTTCACCCCATATACCCTTCTTCATAGTGTGATGGGGAGAAGACAGAAGTTATAACTAGCTTCAAGATGGAGGACAGTCAAGAATAACAAACCAAATGTAGAAGATAAATAATGACTTAATATGTGAGGCCCCCCATGTCTATTAGCTAATTGTTATGGCAGTCATCCAGGTAGTTCTGTGGAGTGGGAAAATAGATCATTGGAATGAAGAAAAGAAAGACAGAAACCGAGAAGGAACCTAGTTTCCACAAGTACCAGAGATACAATGCACTAACACAGAATGTGAAAACTTCAGACTTAAAATGAAAACATTTTAACATAAGGATTTCTAAAATAAGACATACGCATACTCATATCAAAATATCATTATTTCCCTGAATTTCACAATTAAGCACCTTGTGTTTTTCCTTTAGGAAGCAAAGTCAACGTTAAAACTTTGCAATCTTATCCCCTTACTGAAATGATTGCTTATACTTATTTCTACTAAATATTACTAGAGTGTCAAATAGCAAGGTTAAAAAAACTGACTGATCAGAGCAGAGATAAACAAGCAACCAGGGACATCCTCTCTGTTTCCTTCCTGGACCCCAAAGGGCCTACTAATCTTTCTCTACTATGCCTGTGTCCTCATGTCTTGAATCCTCCAAAACTTCTATGGCTAATTCTAGTCAGCTGGTAGCTAATTCTGCCTTGTGATTCAAGGTAAACTTTATTGACAATCTTGTACTGACAGTAGGAACAATTCTCCTGCAGCATCTTACCTTAGAGGAAAGTGGGCTTGATGCATGTACCAAAATCTTGTCTTTGATATTCAAAAGTTTAGATCTGAACTTAAAAATTCCTTACGGGTGAAAAAAATCATCTACTGGGTTCCAGTCAACAAGTATGTCAAGAATAAATGCAGATGATCAACCAAAGTCTATTACGATTTGAAGAAGACAAAATAAAAGGTGAAGCTGAAAAACAAAACAAGAATTGACCCTAATAAATGAAAGCCAAACAGATGTAAAGGGATTCTAGCTACTATTCCCTAGGTGTTGAAGGAAGAAGGATGCCTGCAAATTGCAGAGAAAATAACAGGAAAGAGAACACACAAAGCAAAGGGTTAACAGAGATCAAAACCCAACACACAAAAATAAGATGGTGCTTGTAAGAATAATTGAGTGTAGTTGGAAACAGATTTGCAAAAGTTCACATTCAAAAACTATTCCAAAACAAAAAAGAAAAAGATGAGAGATAGAAATGGAAAGGTAGGTGAAGGGAAGGGTGAGTGCAGAGATGGACACATTAATATCAATACAGACAATCCAGCATTTACATGGTAATATTGAAAAGACCATAATAAGGAAGGAGAGAACCATGCGATTGATGTTGAGACCAATGGCCAACAAACAAACAAAACAACAACAACAACAAAACCCTGCTCATGCACACAGGCCTTTGCCAGTAGCAGCTGCAGAATAATAGGGCACACTTCCTTCCAGAAAAAGCAATTGCTTATAGGAATATGAAGAAGAAGATGTGGAGGAAAAAATATTAATTCATTTATTTAAAACCTTTAATATATTAAATAATCTTTGTCAATTAAGAGAGAAACAAATACCTAAGATTAAAAATAAAAGAAAAAGTAATAAGTGGCATAAAACTCCTCAGTGTTTTTAGTGAAGAAAAGGAATTTAATTAAATTTTTGTCTGTTAATGTCTTATGTAATCACCAAGAAAGGCTTTTATAGTGGATCTGGGTGCTACTGTGAATGTAAGGGCCTTAGAGAGTTCTGCATTTGTCTATGTAAGATTTGGTGGTTCAGTAAATGCTGAATGTACACATGCATTCTAAATCCGGCATCAAGGTAAATGATTGCTTTCCTCTATGAAGGCATATTGTTTTTCATTTCCTGCGCTAATATCTTGATTTAGACAAACACATTGAAGACACACAACAGGAATAAAAGTACAGATTATTCACTAAAAATTCCACAGTAAAACCTAGATTGTTAAAAGAAATCTTAAATTTCGTTTGGTAAAATAGAAAAAAAAAAAGCATAGAAAGTTGGTTAGACCCTTCAAAAGAGAAGAAACACATGGCTAATTTTAAAACACAATGATAATATGAATTCACTTGTATCTTTGGATATCAAATAGTTCAATACAGAGAATAGTTTCTAGGTAATTTGCCAGTAATATCATCAACATCCTCCTGCTTTGCTTTTCTTGCGTCTCTGAGTAACACGTATCTTTCTTTGAACTATTTCTAGGTCTTAAAATGAAATACAACTTCTGTTGGAGGGAAAACCATTAACAACACAAAAACAGGCCCTAAAGCGAATGAGTGTGTTGCTTAGTTTTTTAAGCTTAACTTTATATTTATTATTGTGTATTATATGTATCAGTGTGAGCTGTGTGTGTAGACATCATAGAACAACTTTTATCAGTTGTTTCTCACCTTCCACCACGGTTCTCAGGATCAAACTCAGGTTGTCAGGCTCATCTACCAAACACCTTATATCATTGAGCTATCTCAACATGAGTTACCTAAAGAGTTCATGTGAGTTGTCGGGGAAATGTTTAACTGTTATGACTTTATGTAGAATTGTACAGGGACAGAAGTCTATCAGCATTTGTTTATTGAGAGACTAAGGAATGAAATAACTGATAAAAGGCGTTTCTTTGGTTAATACACTGGAAGAATTTTTGTAAATGTTATTGAAGAATATAGATTTCTCATTAAGTTTAAGCCACAGTGGTCCTGTGCACATACCCAACAGATGACTTTTGTGTCATCTTTAACACTGATTCATATCTGTTTTCCTTTTGACTCAAAAGCAGTTCTTAGATAAGTCTTGTACATTTGTTGTCATGTGACATTTTTTTTTTTCAGTCTCCTGAATGGTTCCTGGGCTTTGAAATAGAAATAGGCAGACTTCAGAGAAGAAGTGAGCTAAAGTATAAAGAGTTGGTTCTTTTGATGGAGTAGCATGTGCTATGCTCCTCCAGCCTGAGCACAGCTCTTCAGTGCTCAGTAGTTCTTGGCTGCTGGTATGCTAAAGAAAACATGCATGGATTTTTACTTTAATGTTTTAAAATAGAAAATTTTGTGTTGCATATATTTTTCAAACTGTCAAGTAGCACTTGCTCTTTGTAAAATATAAAGAAGCTTAAAATTTTACTAACTGAAATTCTGTTACACATTTACCATTTTATATATGTAATAGCTTCCCATTTTGTCTTTCCTCAAAAAATATTACTGATTTTTTTTCTCACCAATAAACTGCTACAGATAGGTTTTCCCTCTTCCCTTAGGGAGGCCTTGATGAGTTCTGCTTTGAGTGTTTGTATTGGAACCCTCTCAGAGGTGCTCTTAAATTGAAGTGTATTATTTATAGAAATACAGATGATGCATTTCGCTCAAATACAGGACAGAAAAGAACTGGCAGGGATATGTGCTTTCCATGCTCCCAAGAGTTGCTGAGCTCCCAGCACTTGCTGCAAATGATCTATGGGTATTTATATACTAGAGGATTACGGAGGGGAAAAAAAACAGTTCATTTTACCCTAATTATTTTATAATTTTTATCTTAAGATACACAAAATTTTCAAGTTATTGTTCATTAATACTGAATGTTGAAGGACAGGATTGAGTTTTTAAAATGGCTGCAGAAATGTAATTTTATTTCTACAGCAAAATTCAGAGTGGAGTGTGGGAAGTAAGAAGAGAAAGCCTTTGGAGGAAGCCTCTATTTTATTGTATTACTTTGGAAGCACTGCCATCTAGTGGGTAATTGGTACTAATGTATTACTACATGGGACTTGATGTCAGAATTCGCTGTAATTGCAAAATGGAAGTCTAATTACATAGACGGAGAAAATAAAGAGAACTGATAGCAATTGAGATTCACCAGGCACTCTCAGACGTCTATTCATCTGCCAGTGAAATTCAGAAGAGAAAGTGACTTTTTAAGCTCAAAGCACCACTTATTGCAGAATAAGGAAACTGTCAGCAGTTTGCCCTTGGGGAAGGTTAAGCAGACAGAACCACTCAGAAGAGCAGATCACTTACTGTAATCTACACCCATATTCATATTGAAGAACTTGACCCCACAATGTTTGCTGCCCTTGATTTGCTGCCTTTTCCCCTTGATTACCAATGCATTTATCTAAAACATATTTTGAAGCTGATTAAAATAATGGTGTTGACCTTGCTGGATGTTCTCATTAGCATGTATTAATATTGCATGATAATAGTTTTCATGGTGACATTTGTAAGTGTACGCAATGTACTTTGATTATATTTACACCCCCATGACCTGTTCTTTTACTCCTCAGGTTGGCTGATAACCTTTTGGCAAAGATGATTATTTAACTCACATTATAGTACTTTATTAAGCTGCCATATGGATGAATGCAAGATTTCACCCTGCAGTTTGCAAAGTAGCTGTTATATTAAGTAAATATATTATGTTTATACTGTTAATTCTCATTCATAATATTGATATTTTCCATAAAAGTGCCTTTGTTTGCATAGAAAAATTAAATTTACAAGTGTAATATTATATGGAAAATAACACTAGCAGTGACTGACTTATTGAAAACATTATTCTAGCTACTTACTCTTTATTGGGCCACATAGGTCTCACAAGCATATTTTAGTCTTAAAACATAGAAACACTGATGACTTTAAATGTAAATTGATTGCTTTGGTAAAATGAGGGGTATAAATTTATTTGAATTTCTTGGGCAGTTACAACATCCATAGCATGAGAGGAATAATATGCTACAAAGGAGATGGATCAGTCACCAAAACACAAACTAACAATATAATTGGAAACAATGGGCTAAACCTGCTTTCACAACATTTCAAATTTACCTCGTATTTCTCTCCAGGTTGAACTTCTATACCATCAAGGATTCTAGCAGGAAAATCATAGAACAAATTTAGGAATCTGAGGATTATTTTAAAAGAAACAATTTACAGAGGTTTGACAGGGTCTGAGTGCTGAGCGGCTCAGTTCATACAGGAAAGGTGGTGTCTTTCAGTTCAGCGCAGGAAAAGGGAAGGAGAAGGAGTAGTGACTGGACAGGGAAAACAGGGAGAACATAGAGATAACCGTGACCAAGTCAGAAATGATGCATTGGGAAGACCAGTGGACTGACTGCAATCTCTGCCTTCCCTCTGAGCCCAGACTCTAGTACCCATTACTAGGCACAGGCAGGAGTCAGGGACCAGAACTAGGCAGGTGCATCTTGGTTCTTAATGTTCTGTCAATGCAACTGAGTTAAGCGATGTTCAGAGGACTGGATAAACACTAATTCATGTTTGTGAGGGTGCTTCTGGAAGAGATTATCATTTAAATCAATAGATTAAACAAAGAAGATCTACCTGACCAAAGGGGGGTGAGTAGTCACCTTATCCTCTGGTGGGGTGAAAGTCAAAGTGGGTCTCTTCTCTCCCCACCAACACCGTCTTCTATATAGGGATCAGCACCTTTCTCACCCTGGACAAACATGGTATGTATTCACTCATAAGTGGATATTAGATGGAAAGCAAAGGATAACCTGCCTATAGTCCACAACCCCAGGGAAGTTAGGTAACAAGGAGAACCCTAAGAGAGACATATATGGATCCCCTGGGGAAAGGAAAATAGATAAGAACTCCTGAGAAAATTTGGAGCATGTAGGAGGGAGGAAAGTAATAAGGGGAAGGGGAGGGGAGAAGGGAAGAGAGAGACGAACAAAAGAGAACGGGATGGCCAAGATGGGGGAAAGACAGAGAGGGAGATCAAAGAGAGATATATCTTGATTGTGGGAGCCATTATGGGACTAACAAGAAACCTGGTACTAGGGAAATACCCAGGAATCCACAAGAATAACCCCAGCTAATACCCTAAACAATAGTGGTGAGGGTACCTGAACTGGCCTTCCTCTGTAATCAGGTTGATGACTACCTTAATTATCATCATAGAAACGTCATCCAGTAAGTTATGGAAGCAAAATGCAGAGATCCACAGTTAGCACTGATCTAAGTCCAGTCAAAGAGAGGGAGGAGCAATAATATGAGCAAAGCGGTTAAGACTGTGAAGGGGAAACCCACAGACACAGCTGTCTTGAGACTGACAGTGTGGAAACTTTCCTAGGCCCTCTGAATGTGGGTGACGGCTGTGTGATTGGGGCAATCTGTGGGACTACTGGCAGGGAGACCAGGATTTATCCCTAGCGCTTAAACTGGCTTTTTTGATGCCTTTCTCTTTGGAGGGATACCATGATCAGTCTACATATAGTGGGGAGAACCTTGGTCCCATCTCCATGTGATTTCCCAGACTTTGTTGACTCCCCATGGGAAAGCCTTATACTCTTCTGAGGAGTGGATGGGGGTGGGGTGAGTGGAAGGTAGGAGAAGCAAGAGAAGGGGAGGAAAAGGGAACTGGGAGTGGTATGTAAAATGAGAAAAAAGATTGTTTTAAAAAATAAAAACAGAGAGAGAGGAAAAAGAAAGAATTTGACTGAATTACAGCATCATCTATCCTGGCTCTTCAGTTTGAAGCCAGAAGTTCTAGGTATGTTTCACAACCTCCAAAATCCTATAAAGTGGTTGTTATAATCCGTCTGTTATCTATTGAATCTATCTTCTCTCAGGAGAACCCCATCTAATGTGAAGTGCTATGGTAATCTGTACAGACTTATCTTCAGAGCCCTGAGGGAAGAGGTAGAGAGGGAGTATAATGGGACAAATGGACACTTTCACAGTGTAGTACCAAAGGCAGTTCTCACCAGAGTGGCATCTACTCTTGGGAAAAAAAATATTACAAGATAAACTAATGGCTATATAAAATTAACACATATGGAGAAGAAAGAACGAATTTATACAAGATTAATATTAGAAGTCACACTTTTCTGGGAAAATTCTATTTTGTGTTTTATCACAATTTTTGTTGAAAATAAGTTTCTAAATGTTGAAACAAGCAAGGATATTTAAAAGTTCGGTGTGTTCTGGGGAGTCAAGGCTACACCTCAAACCAGCAGCTGAACTCGGCAATGAGCTGTAGATTGCAGAGCTGCAGAAGTGGAACTTCTCAAGATTTTCACAGAGGACAAACAGTGAGTCCAAGACATTAATTAGCCTTTGATCTTTTTCCTCTCCTGGATCTAGTTGTGCTTTAATATGATGGTAACTGTGCCCTAATTATTTCTTACTGAAATAAGAAAGCATACATAATTCACCTTCGATTTTATAAGCCCACAGATAAGAGATTTGGGTTTTTAATGACAACTTGAACTTTTAAAAAATAGAATATGTTTGCACAGGTGTTTTGTTTTATTTTGTTTTGCTTTATTTCATTGTTTGAGGCTTGGTCTTACATTGTAGCATTGGCTGCCCTGTAACTACACAGACCAACCTGTCCTCACACACTCTACCTATCATTGCTTCCAAAGTGCTGAGATTAAAATTGTCCACCACAATTCTCAACTAAAAGCTTTGGAATTTTTAAAGACAATTGGGATGTGTAAAGTTCTACTGCATTATACGTGAAATACAAACACAAGATCTTAGAGACAATCAGGAAAGAGATAGTTATGATTGTACAGTGATGTGTTTATGTATCAAGTTGACAGGAGATAGGGTACTTTAGTTGAGTTTTATTTTCATCTTGAATTAATTGAGAAATTGTTCCCATCAAATTGGGCATGCCTATGGCAATTATCTCTACTGATGATTGTTGTGGGGAGGACCCAACCGATTGTGGGTGGAACCACCTACATGTAAGTGACTACTCCCATAGGTAAGGACTATACAGGACAGCAAGCTGAAAAACCCACCAATAGCAGCTTTCCTCCCTGTTCCTGTGTCTGTTCCTTCTTGACTTCATTCCCTTACACAGTGATGGACTATGATTAAAATTCATAACTTAAATAAACCCTTCCCTCTCCTATCAGTTCAAAAGAAAGTGAACTAAAAGTTAGTGGTGTGATGACACAGAAAAAGAATGAAGTCCTGGCAAAAGACAATCACAGCTGATGAAAAATAAAGCTGCAAAGAAATCTTAAACATCACCAAGTCTAATTGATTTTGCAATAGTGTCTTGAAAATATTCTGGACATCATAATGTGTAAAGCAAAAAAATAACAGACTTGAAGAAAATTAAGAAACCAACACTTTTGATTAGCTACAAATCAAAAAGAAATAATTTAGAATTATATGTCTTAATATGACAGACTAATGACGAAAACACCTTTACATAAAAATGTCAGTGGATAAACATGGAAGAAACTTTAAAAATCACTTAGTTTTAATTAAGTGGTTGACTCAGTCAACTCTCCGGTCAGTGAAAGACTGAATGAGAACCTATAGCAAATCCATGTTAATATACTAAGAAATGCAAAAACAGCCTGGCACGAAGTCCCAAAGAGCAAAGGACACCAGCCATGACGTGTGCGCAACCCAGAAGTTAAGCTTGGAATTGCAAAGCTTTTGAGACAACCTGTTTCCATAGAAACGATAGGATATAAAGATGCTGTTATAAAAGGTGGTTTTCAGGTAGATAATTCCAGCACATTAGATATTTAAAGGATAACTAGCCCCATTTCTACAAGAGGTTCCTAATATTTACAACAAAAACCAGACGGGAAATGGAAAAAGATTCCAAGAGGCACCAAATCAAAGAAGCCAAAGTAGATGACAGAGAAACCGCCATGCCATGCAACTTAAAACCACAGGCAGTCAGTATTTCCTGCCTACTACTAGAGTAGTTAAAATTAAAATTAAAAGGATTTCTCGTGCTTTCAGTTTGGTTTATTTTTTCACAACTTTCATATTGTCTCAAACTTTGCTGTTATCTTTAAAGTTTATTAACACTCTTGGTTTGGGGAGACGTAAGACAGCCAGGCCTATGAAAAGTCTCTCTCTCTCTCTCTCTCTCTCTCTCTCTCTCTCTCTCTCTCTTTCTGTCTCTCTCTCTCTCTCTCTCTCTCTCTGTCTCTCTCTGTCTCTCTCTCTCTGTCTGTCTCTCTCTCTCTCTGTCTCTCTCTCTGTCTCTCTCTCTCTGTCTCTCCCTCTGTCTCTCTCTCTCTCTCTCTCTCTCTCTCTCTGTCTGTCTGTCTGTGTGTGTGTGTGTGTGTGTGTGTGTGTGTGTGTGTAAAAGGTGTTTTGGTGTTTATGGAAGTTTTGTGTTACTAGATCTTTTTAATCCCTTACTAGTATCTGAATGGACATTTCTATTTTAATTTAAGAAAGCCTAATTTCCCTTTTGTTTTATTCTGTTTATTGGGTTGTGGTTTTAGCATTGTGTAGAAAACGAACTATCTTCAACATCATCTAAACTTTCACATCAATTATTTTCTAGAAATTTCACAGTTTTCTTTTTATATTTAAGTCTGTAATACATTTTAAACTCACTTTCATCAAGCATGCAGGCCAGAATATATTTATATTCTTCTGTAGGAACAATTAATCCAACACCATTTATTGGTCCTCCTTTGTGTTCAATTGGTCTACCTTTCAGTTGCTTGGTGACACCATAGTCTTGTGATTAGTTACTGTAATAGTAATTCTGGAAGCTGGGTGTCATTGCATTGGCTTTCTAGAATTAGTTCCTACAAAAAAAATTGGAGTCTGTTTGTGTCTTTAACATTGCTTGGTGGGATTTTAATTGATATTGATATCATGCTGATTCTACATAAACCAACTTGGAAAGAACTAATTATCTGATTGTGGTACTAAATTTCCTCAGCATATTCATTTAGCATCCTTTGTGTTTTGATAGCATAGGCAACAATAATCTGCTGTATTGTTGTTTGGGGGAACTGGAGGGCGGTTTTATTGTATTTTCCATTAGAGATAAATTTAGGACTAGTCACTTGTTTCTTCGTTAGACTGGATAGATATAAGTTTATTAATCTTATTAATACTTCCAAGGAAAAAGTTGTTGGTTTCCCTATAATTTCTTGTTCACAGTTTTGTTGATTTGTCCTTTAATCAGTATTATCTTTTCTTGTGCTTGTCTCAAATATAATTTCTCTTCATTTTCTTGTTTCCTCAGATTAAGTTTAGATTACTGATTTTAATTCTTCCTGTTTTCTAGCATATGCATGAAATGCTATAAATGTGTTGTTTTGCTATCCAATATTACAAGACTATATATCAATTATAATGTGATTTCTTTCTTGGTTCAGTTAATGTTCATAATTATACCTGGTGAATTCCTATTCTGTTCTTTTGAATTTTTAACATGTGCCATTTCCTCTTCAGTTTCACTATTTTGGATGGAAATTTATATCTCTTCTACCTAATGTGCTTCTAAATATTTTGGAATTTTATAAAACTTTTCAAGAAAGGGGAGAATGTGAGGACATTTTAAAGAATGCCCACTATCATTATTAACTCGACTCCATTGCTGTTTATTAAAGACACATCTAAAAGAGTGTGTGACAGTGACTAAGATTATCTAGAATAAATGAAAGCATAAGCATGGGGTGAAAATCTGGGGGCATTTTGGTTTGGCAAAGATCTTACATGTTGGCCACTTTATAGTCGTTATAGAATAATCGTAGTCTCACAGTGTTATTATCTAAAAAGAGTTTAAAATAATGTTAGCTACAATAGAAAAGTTCATCTTTCCTTTCTGATTTTCACTCCTTGTCTCTTCTATGCAGGATGTTTTCAGGTACTTCCATTTACATACTGACTTTGCTGTTGTTTTAATCTGTGTTCTTCTCTTTTTAGATGTATTTATTCCATTTTATGTGTATGAGTGTTTTGCCTGCTATATGCACATGAGGCATGTACTTCCTTAATGCCAATGAGATGAGAAGAGGGTGATAAGCAGTCTGAAATTTGAGTGACAGAAAGGTATGAGATGTCATGTGGGTACTAGGAACCAAGCCGAGACCCATCTAAGGGCAGGAAGTGCTCTTAGCTAACATGTTGATTAATACCTTTCTTTAAAACATTCCCCTTAAAGACTAGGAAAAAAATGAGTTAGAACAAGTATTATGGGTTGCAGGCAGAAGTACCTACTGAGATCGGACTATGTATTTTTATTTCTAACTAGCATATATTCAAAACTTGAAATTTATAGCTCAAGAAACTACTAAATTAAAAGACCAACTAAGTGGAAGAATTCTATATACTTTTACTATATGCATTGCTGCCTGTGGGAGCAAGTCTAATTAGGCTCTTTTCCTGGGGATTTTAATGTCAATGAGAGCTCCTACCTCTGCAGTAGAAATGCTGATACTGTCTGGGCATAACAACAAGAAGTTGACATTAAATCTCCAGAGATAATTCTGGCCAGAATCCACCAGGCTGCATCTTGAGCCATGAGGTTTTCTTTGATTGTACTGAAGCTATGCAGAACCTGAGTGGGCACATAAGTATCTGTACTCAAAGAGGGTGATGTGTTGACTAATGTTTTCTGTCCTGCCCGGTCCCACAGTCATTCAGTCAGCGTTTCATCCAAACCACTTTCATTGCAGGACCTCTTAAAAGAGCTGCAAGGTTTTGCAGTTAAAGCTGAGTCAGAAAGCCTCTCTTAAATGAGAGTACTTGCTTCTAGCAAGCAGAGCCCAGTGAGAAAGTGCTGCTACCAATAAGCTGTGCTTAAGTCTATTATTTTATGTCTAGAATTAACTTCCCAAGCTCTCTCAGACTTTATGTGGATGCAGTTGTCAATGTGGGCACCATTCTGTTGACCAAGACAGTGGGCAGCAATTCTAGAAAGCAATGTCTCCTTTCCCAATAAACCTTGTCTTCACAGTTAGAGACACCATTCCCATGGGTAAGAGGGTGCAGGGAGGAAAAATGTCACTGTAGCCTGAAGTTGTAGAATTCCTAGGGCCAAAGGAAGGACCAGAGGAAGATATAAGCCATTCAGAGGGTCATTGCCACACTCTGTGTGTGTGTGTGGGGGGGGGGTGTCAAGGGATTATTTCAGCTAAGCCCAAGAGGAGACTCAATGCCTAGTATCAGGGCTTTTGTGGAGACCAGAAGGCAAAACTGGGAGCAGAGCTATAGGAGGGGATGGGTCTCACCCATTAGAAAGGGTCAGGAACAGGGCTGCAAAGTCTACAAGGACCCAGAGGAGCTGAAAAATTCATGGAGGCCAGAAGGTGAGGAATAATGTGGGAAACTGTGAAGAGAGAGTGGGAAGCAGGGAACAGGGAAGGGTACAATAGCCCCATTACACCTAAGGAAACCACAGGATTGCAGCTCCAAGGGTTGGAGGATCGAGTCAGGTGAAGAAGGTCAACAGTAGCCTTAAGTAGTGGCTAGGGTACCTTCTCCAAAGGGAGAAATTATTTTGGAAGTTCACCAAGGGTGTCTACAAACTCTACAGGTTTTGTTTTGTGTTGATTTCATATCCTGCTGTATTGACAGAAAGATACATCAGATCACATAGTTTTCTTGTGGAATCTCTAGAGTCATATAAACATAGGATCCTGCCAGCTGTAAATAAGGAATATCTGACTGCTTCTCTTTTTATTTGTACCCTTTTTCTTTCTCTTGTCCTATTGATCTAGCTAAAACTTGCAGTACTGCACAGAGCAATTGAAAGGGTGTGCACCATTGTCTCATTCCCGATTTAGGGGACATAACTTCAGTTTCACTATTTTAAATAAAGTTGATTGCAATTGTGTCATATATAGTCCCTATTATTTTGAGTATGTCCTTCCCTATTACTATTCAAAAACCTTTTCTGAATCTACTAAGATGACCATTTGAATTCTGTCTTTAAGTCTATATATGTTCTAAGTTACATTTTGTTGACTTTGTGCATGGACAAACCATGGCATATGACATGATGATATATGTGAAGGGCAGAGGAAAACCCATGTAAGTAAGTTCTTTCTTTCTATTGTACAGGGATTTAACTCAAGAAATCAGTATTGGCAGCAACCGCCTTTACCCACTGAGCTATCTATCTCTTTAGCCCCTATTGTATTTGAAATAGACTCTCACAGCCATGTAGCCTTGGCTGGCAGAATATTCACTACACTGTCTAATATGGCTTTGAACTCATGGCAATTCTCCTGGCTCAGCCTCCTGAGTGCTGAGATTATAAGCATGAGCTACCACACCAGGCTTTAGATGATGTAATTCCCCATTGGGAATAATAACCAGAAGAAGTAGGTGATCTACAAATGCAGAAGGAAATATAGAGAGATATCAAACATTTGTTCAGATTAGAGTGTTCTGTGCCAAGATGAAGAACTTCATTTGTGATATGTAACTTGACATGTTTTTCATGTTCCCTTTGAAAAGATTGCTTTCCAGGGTGGTGATACTCTTAGTGACATACTATAGCTATTTGAGGAATGTGATGACCAGAATGCTAGTTCTTTTGTTGTTTCCCATTGTAGATCTATATAATTCACACATGAGCTTGCCAGTCTAATAAAGCACTGAATCCTGCTTTCTCTCATTCTAAGGAAGCTGAAGACAGTCTGAGAAACATTTCCCAGGTGCAATACCGAAACAATGCAGCGCAGCGCCCTCTGCTGGGATTCTAGGGAATATCATTAGCTGAAGCTCTGAAACAATTGCCACTTGCAATCATGGTGAAGCAAGGTTTCTCAGAATAAGAGAAGACAACCGTATTCTGAGGAGTAGACGGCTGCATGCTTTGCTCTCTTGGAAGAAAATTGGCGCTAGGCCAAATGTGAGGCATTTGGCTGAAAAGATTAGGTCTGAGAATCTTGTGCCATGACTTTGGGGACTTAAGAAAAAAACCTGTGTAACTCATATACAGATACTGTTACATGAATATTCCCAAAACCTGGCCAATAGGGAAATCGGGAGAAATGCTCTAGAAGAAGCTTCCTGTTCCAAGGAAGAAGGCGCAAGGCATGTCCTTTTGAGGCAAGTAATTATTTTTCCGTTAAAACCGTAGGTCCTCAGAATGGTGATATAAAGTACTATATATAATACTGCAATCTGACTTTTCTGCTCTGGAATCTGTGATCCTTGTGTACTCCTCCAACCTTAGTAGACTTACATCATAGTCTGACCCGCTGACCCGCAGTGTGTTTTTTAATCATGTCCTGGTGATGGAGTGACATTTTAAAACTCAGCTTCTCACATTTTTTAAACCTTGGATAATTTGAGTTTTATAATTTCTCTGAATTTGCCAGCAGGTGGTGCTGGATCGTAACTATAAACAATCTGGTCTGAGTACAGATTTCCGTAAACCTTTTCCTGAGTGAGGGCACTGAGTCACATTAGGAAGGGGGTCAAACTGTTTTCCAGCAGTGGGGATGGGATGCCACTGCCCTGTCTTTACTCTTCTGTGTCATTCCTCTCATGAGAAATCACAAGCGCAGTTTGATGCTCATGGTTGCATTTGCTTGCTTGCCTGAGTCTTAAGTAGCCTTACCTGTCCACCTCTGTTGGCTATAGCAGTTTGGCCTCTCTTGGGCTGGCTGCATTTAGTACCTGCAGCTTTCTTTGGCATGTACTGTTTCTGGCATCGCCAGGATCTTTGATCTTTACTGCAACTTAGGATTCACCTTCATAGTTTTGTGCACAGCCCTCTTGGGAGCTTCATGCAAGAAATATTCACCTGCTTCAAGTTGACTGGCCTGAGTGGATAACTGAAACTTTGTACAAGGTTCTGTGATCCCATATTGCCTCTATTCTGAATGTCCACAAAAGCCGTACCACATGGGCAATACCAATTCTGCCGCTACCTCGATAGTTACACACGCCTCTGTGTGCAGCTTCAAAACCCAACAAGAGACATATTATAGGAGACCCTGCTCAAGCAGAATATCCCAGGGGCGTTCTTGTGCCAGAACTTTCTTTTCAAAGGAGAGTTTTTCAATTGAGCATACTTAGGGTCTCCCTTTGAATGTGGTGCTGCCTTCAGGACACCTCTCCTGTTGCCCATGGTTTCACTCTAACGGCTCTGACCTTTTTAAACCTGGTTGATGCTATGCCACAACTTTGCCTACAACATTTAACCTGCTCAGACGCCCTTTGCCAGCAAACTGCCTGTTTCATATCTTTCTGCTGCAGTAGCTAATTTCTTTCTCCATAAGCCAGAATGAGAGCAATTATTATAATTATGCCATAGCCCGAATACTTTGTTCTCTTGAACTTTCTTTTCCCAAACAAATTAGTGTGTTACTTTTGAATTGAGCCGCACTCAAATTCACAAGGCATGACCTTAATGCATTCAGATTCTTTGCCTGATTGTAATGTGGGTGGCCTCTACAGCAATTCTGATAGACTTTTACTCTTCTGAAATATAAGCTTGGCTTTCACTGAATTCATTTCTATCAGCATGTATGAACTTGAGATAACTAACTATTTGATAGTCTTTTATAATCACCCCAATTTGTCCTTAAACTAAGTGTATAGCATTCCAGTGTTTATTAATCTTCAGCAAAAATTTTCCACATTCCTCTCACCAACCGGTGCTATAGGAAAACAAACCACACTGCCATTTTCATTATAGCAACAGCCTCACTTCTTGGTTAATGTTTTGGCTATACACTTAGTCCTATACAAGAACAAAATCAATAGAATATATTTATATTATCTACCTGTGGGGTTTATTAGAATGGTTTATGCCATTGCAGATGTGTACTTAGTTCTACAATAGACATCTGCAAGCTGCAGAGGAAAGAAGCAAGCAGCAGACCGTTCCAAGATTTTAGGTATTTCAGCATTCCCTATCCTGGGTGGAAAAACAAGAAAACCTCTGGAGAGTTCATGATACTTAGTCCATTCACAGTTCTGCTTTTCTCTGAGATGTCTTTACATCTGGATCTCCTGTTTGGAGGTGCTGTAGACGCTGGAGAAATGTCTCCCTCGCCAGTTATTCCTCCCCAGAAACGTTTTCACAAACATGCCATCTGGGTGATTCCACCTGAGCCAAGTTATCAGGAATGACTCATACCCAGTATTAATTCCCCTTTAAAGGTCGTCTCAGAGAACTACCTTGTCTCTTCATCACATAACGACCAAGTGAGTGGCAGAAAGTGAACCATGGCCTTCCTGGCTTTTATAACTGTGAGAGGTAAAATTCTATTTATGACTTATAAGCTAGTTTGTTTATGGTATTTTCTTATAGTAGCCAGAGTTGACTGGAACAGAAAGTAAAACAAACAAAAATAAAAACAAAAGGGAAATCGTAGGGAATGATACAGGATTTTTTTCCACAAAGTTAGAGATCACAGTATGGAAAGCTTGAAATAACTTTTCAGCTACAGCCACAGGGTGTCTCCGACTATTTAGAAGGAGAAGCAGGAGTCTGGTTACACTGCAGCATGATAAGCAAATGACAAAGGCCTCTCAAAAACTGCACTGTGTTTTTCTGGAAAAGAATTTCCAAACTACGAAATACAAAAGGCAGACCTTGAAAGGAAAGTTAATTGATGCCAGATCTAGAGATTGGAGCTTGTGCCCAAGAAGCAAGGTTCAGCCACAAATCATAAATGAAAGAGTCAAATTAAAAAGGGAAAGAAGGGCTGGAGTGATGGATCAGAAGTTAGAACATTTGCTGTGCCTGAAGAGAACCCAGGTTTAGCTCCTAGCAGACATGATGGCTCACAACCACCCCTAAATCCAATTCTAGAGGATCTGGTGCCTTCCAACTCCTAGGGCCGCAGACATGCTTGTGGTGCTCATAAAGACAAAATAAACACTTCTAGACTGAAAATAAATCTAAGAAAATCATGTTAAAGAGTAAAAAGCATAAAGGAAAGAAAGATTTATTCAAGGAAGCACATTGGGGAAAGGAACAAAGTGATCCAGTGAGAACCTGACTCCCTAACTCCCTGTTTGGGATATTGACATGAGGGTGGGGCTTAAATATGAATCGGGAGATATGCATCAGATCTGTAACTAAGCCATCTTCAGGTGTGGTACCCTGCATTGCCACAATTCTCTTCAAGAGCAAGTGATACATTGTAAAATCTTTCTCCAGGAGACAAGTCCCTTTCCTGACTGGCCCCTAAGGCTTCAGCCATTTCTTCTCTTAGTGAGAGACTGCTTGGGAAATTCTAATTTCTAAGGGTCCATTCTTTCAGTCTGACAGCCACAGAGGAGAGCATAAGTGTCTCTGCGAACAGGTTAAATACCAGGAATTGGTAAGAATTCTTGCATCCCAAGCACTACTTGTAACTGTGATTCCTTAAACATTGCCATCTACTTTTAAGGATCTTGTGAAATGACAAGAATCCTGTAAGACAACATGGACCCTTTCAAAAGGAAAATAAATTTACCAGCTCTGAGAAGTCTGAATTCAACAGGCAGATACCACAATGTATTGGATGTCTGTAAGCAGAGAAGCTTGGCCAGAAGAACATACTTGACTATTGTCTCAAGTAGCATATTTAGCATATTCATGAGCACACCTCATACCTGTGAAGGCTTTCTATGTGTCGACATTCTGAGTTTGCTCTGCTTTTTTTTTTTGTTTATTTACAAATATGTAAACGGAGACTGGCAGAGATTTTGCAAAACATTATTTTCATTCCAGCCTCTCAACTATCAATGCATTCCATTTTGGTATTACAATATTATTCTCATCACCTGCTGTTAAACCAAAGCTGAAGAGAGTTATCTAAAGATGAAATTAGCACGAAATTGCTTTCGTGCTTGACGGTACATGACTCCTATACACTTCCTATAAAAGGCATTAATTAACAAATCTGTGCAACACATGACAAAGCCTTATTATCTACGAGCAAATAAAAGAGAAACACAATGAACCAGATGAAAGATTAGGCAAGCAGTAAGTTAGTATATAAAATGATTATTTCTAAATATATAAATATAAACTAAAGCAAAAATACTAAATGGATGATGGTTAGAAAGATTTGCAATTCTCACTAACAAGGGTTTTAAGAAATTTAAAAATCCATTTATCTTGGAGTTGGTTGAGTAAATTGGTTCATGCATTTTAGTGGGCAATCTGGAAAGGAATTCCAAATTTTAAATTTGAATATAATTTGATCCACTTCTGAAATTTTTCTATTGCTGAAAATGTATATTTAGGTAAGAAAGATGTGAGTATCTGTATAACATATATATGTATACATATATATTATATATGCCAGCACTAACTTATAAATGCAAATTTTTTTGGAATAAGCTTAAATATCAATGAATAATGTATAGATTAAGTGAATCACAGTACACTCTTAGAGTGAAATAAAATGTATACATTCAAAAGAGACGGAATCGTTTTTACATTTTAAAATGGAATAAGGCATATGATGTGTATATTAGTTAAGAAACAGAAGTATATAATAAGATGCCATTTATGCAAAATAAATGCACTAAAATTCGGGAAAGGTTAGCAGAAATTGTTAATGATGGTTATCTATGGGAAGAGAACATCTTACAAAATTTATTTTTAAAATGTTTGCTCAAAGTGATACTACCTTGTTGAAAATAAAATTAATGCAGTCAGTCATGCTATAGGATGCCAAATTTCCATACTTGACTTCTTTTTTCATAAGTAACATTTAAATTACAACTTAATAAAATCATGGAACACATCTTCAACAACATTTTGATGACCTAAAAATAGCAAGAATAATAAATCATAAAGTAATTTCCAGCTGGAAGATGAGATACTGTCAATCATAGGAGACAATATAAGTACCCATTTCAGAAACTTTTAAGGGAAGATGAGCGGTTATGCTTGCACGTGCTAACTCCCCTGCGTGTTTCAGTTAGTAATCTGTTAAACATCATGAAACACTGACTTACTAAAGGAAGTATGTAACCGTGGTTTATGCTGCATTAAAGAGAGAAATACTTGAACTTTGGGTGGTAGGCTACATACCCAAGACCCTGCTAAACACACATAGCTGTGTGAAGATGAGTATTGATCTTTCTGTCCCCACATTCCTCATTCGACACCATAATAATGTTAGAACAAAATAGGCACTAATGAATACTCGTTGAATAAATATGTCAAGAGGATTCAGTGAAAGAACTCTGAGAAATAACAGTCCTTGTGATAAGAGTCTGGTGAGTTGAGTTTAATCCCCGGCACCCAAGGAAAAGGAAAAAAAGAACTGAATTCTGAAATCTGTCTTCTGACCTCCGTGCACATACCATGACTTGCAGGTACCTGATATAACACTTATCATGCATAGACTCACATGCACACATGTGTACACACAAAAATAATTAACGGCAATGCCTTTTAAAAATAAGCCAGAACCAAAAGAAGTTCTGCGTTTTTTAAATAAAACACCTCATTTGAAAAGATAACATCACCAGTTAAACAATGACACCTCCCAAGATCAAGAAAAGTACCATTTTCCATCAAGGACACTAACAATGTCCTAGTATAAAGCAGCTGAAAAGAGTTTCCTATACAATATAGATAAGACTGGCAATGTGCATCAGGAGAGCTGGTTTGTGCACAGCTTCTTCTCACGAATGCGAGTTACGATCTGCTAAATGTCACCTAGAACTATACACAAGAAGATCTCCATCATTGAAATTACATACACATCACCTTTAAGAAATGGTATTTAAAACTGATGTCATCCTAGTGCCCTCGAGAGTGAGGCAGGAGGTCTGCTGTGAGTTTAAGGACAGCATAGACTATAGAGAGATGCTCTCGCAAAACAACTACAGAATAAATAAAAATTATGCTTTTCCATTCAAAACCTACTTCAAGGTGAGCTATCAAATTCCTTCCAGCAAAATCATAGATCTCTAACACTTCCTAATAATGAAACTGATATAGAAAAGGGCCTGTGTGTGGGAAGCTTCCACAGGCCCGTCATCAGACACATGCATTCTCTTACACACACAGAAAACAATAGGTGGGTTTGTTAAATAGCATTTATGACATCATGTAGGTTAGCACGATTGTAAACCATTACCATATGTGAATCCTTCCATTAGACCATTTTTGTTGATTGGAGAATCTAGTAATACTCTTTGGTTCATCATATAAATAAATCTCATACTAGGTTGAGCATGTCATCTTCAGTAGCAGTGATGACAGAATGTTTGGAATTCACATTATGCCTTGGAACCTCATAAGTCACAGGTACAATCTATCTAAGGCTTCTCAAGTAAGACATATGGAGCTATTACAATTATGACTTGAGAAGCTTAATTATTTTATGACTGTATATATGTATGTGTATGTATGTGTGTGTTCATCTGTGTTGGGTGCGTATGCGTGTGTGCAGGTGCATTAAGGGCGAAGGAACATGTCCTGGGTCAGACTCTAGGACACTGTTTATCTTCTTTGAGACAAGTCTTTGTCTTGATCTGGAGCTCATATAGGCTACTCTGGCTTACGAGAGAGAGAGAGGGGGGGGGGAAGAGAGAGAGAACCCTGAGTTAGCATTTTATAAGTAAAATTTTGAAGGATGATGGGAATAGCACAGTTGCCTTTCAAGCATCAGGACCTGAGTTTGGCCCATGAGCCCGAAAGATTTCTCTGTCTGCTCCAGAACTGGGGTGGCAAGCACATGTCACCATGTGTTGCGGGAGGTCCTCCCACTCCTCCAGCCTATCACTGCTGAGGTACCAGCCCATTGGGGCGTGGTTTCTCTCCCTTTAAAAAAGCGGCCACTTCCCTCTCCTCTCTCTTCACTTCCTGCTCCGCAGGCGACTAGACTCCTTTCCTGGTTGCGTAGAGGGCTGTTGCCTGGGACAGTGATCTGTAAGTTTTTTCCCCTTTAAATAAATACCACCCTAATAATCATAACCCCGAATTGGTGTGGCATTGTTTCTGATTTACGCCTTCATTTTGGCACCCAACGTTTGGTTTCAGAACCTCTCATTTCCCCCGCTCACACCCGCGAGTTCAGCTTGGTGGCCGCGGGCTTGGCGGCCGCGAGTTCGGCTTGGCGGCCGTGAGTTCGGCTTGGTGGGCGCTAGTTCGGCTTGGCAGGAGCCCTCCCTTCCTCAGCTGCTGCCTGTGCCTTGCAGCGGTGGCCTTGGACACCCCACGTGGATTTAAACTCCACAGGCCCGCGTAGTCTCTGCCCACGTGGTTTGCTCTTTTCTGAGTCATTTTTAAATCTCCCTTGCAAGCACAGCTCTTAAGTGGCACGAACCAGAGCACGCGGTTGCTGAAAGCTGCAACCCCTCAGGGTGACTCTGTCACGTGGAGGCATAAGCGGCTTCCAGATTGCTCTTCTCTACCCCTGGATTCTGGGTTTCTGGTTCCGTCTCAGGAATTGATTTAATTACATTTACTTTGTTGAGAAACTTGCATTTTCCAGTTTTTAACATCTACTAAGGCACTGAAACAGGACCATGTTTTCACCGCAACTCTGCAACACCGCCACCTGCTGGATAATAGGTAATATGGCAGTTTTCGTTTCTAACGCAAATTTTACTGCTTTGTTTTCACTAATACAATGGATTAGTAAACTTATATTTACTAATACAATGAATTACATCATACAAGGTTTATATGATTATGGGGATACCTTAATTTGCTTGTTACTAGGCCTCAGTTTTCTTTTCCATATTCTATCATTAAGGAAGAATATGGCACTCCTAAGAACGATTGAATCTTTACGTACTAATAATGAACAGAAGAATATGGCACCCCTAAGAACGATTGAATCTTTACGTACTAATAATGAACAGAAGAATATGGCACTCCTAAAAACGATAGAATCTTTACAAACTAATAATGAACAGAAGAATATGGCACTCCTAAGAATGATAGAATCTTTACGAACTAATAATGAACAACTAATTGACAGGATTAAAATTATTGAAAATCAGAGGTTATCTGAACAAGTGGATACTATGACAGACAAAATTGATTCCATATCCAAGGGTTTTAGAAAGTTACCTGAAAGGGTTCAGGCTGTTGAATTTGACCTTCAGACTTTATCACAAAGTTTTGATAAGGTAACAGACAGAATGTACCTCCAAGATGGGAATCTACATGATATACAAGAAAAGTTTAAGGAGGACATGGTATCTTTGAAGGAAAAAATTAAAGCTTTGGAATCACAGGTGCAGAATGGGGACCAAAAAATTGATACCTCAGTGAAATCACTGGAAATATATACAGGTCAGGAGATTCAGGATTTAAGAGAACAATGATAAAAAGATTTGAAAAGATTGGGGAAATTATTGCAGCTGGTGAACAGAGTAAGGAGGCACAAGGACAGGATACAATGCCTCCACCAGCTATTAGAACTGGCTTACCCAGGGTTCTAGCGACATACCCTATACTTAATTCTGAAAAAGCATCAACTTCTAAAGGCTCAAAGGGAGTCAGAGAAGCTAGATGGACACCAATAGCAATGAATGATCTGAAAGAACGTAAGCAAGCTGTTGTTAATTTTGGCTTGCACAATGCATATGTAAAGGAAATGATAAGGACTTGGGCTTCTAATGCTAGAGTTACCCCCCATGATTTCCATCAGTTAGTGTCTGCAGTTTTAGATAATGGACCTTCCTTGATGTTTGGAATTTATTTCAGAGAAGAATCCAAACATATGGAACAGCAAGGAAGAGCAAAAGGTATTGAGGTTTCCCAAGATCAAATTCTTGGTGCAGGAGAATATGCTGATCCACAGGTCCAAGCTCTTTATGACGATGAAGTACTGTGTCTATGTCACCAAGCAGCTTTAAATGCTTGGAATAGGATACAAGATCCAGCAAAAAGGGTTGAATAATATACCAGAATTAGGCAGGGACAGAGAGAACCCTTTATTGACTTTTTGCAAAGATTAATTAAGGCTCTGGACATAGGGGTAACAGACCCAGAAGCTAGACAAATACTTCTCGAATCTCTAACTTTTGAGAAAGCAAACATAGAATGCAAAAAGATAATTGGGCCTTTAAAGTCTAGATCAGCACCTATGGATGAACGGATTCGGCATACGATGAATTTTGAGACGTTTAGCTATAATGATGAATCTTGGGTAGGAGAAGCGATTTCCAAAGCAATGAGGAGACATCAAACTGCCAGGTGTTTTAATTGTGGTAAATTAGGACATTTGCAAAGGAATTGCAGGCAAAGAATTTCTAGGAATAATATCTCTTCTGGGAAGGACAAAAATAGGAGACCTCGGCCTTCAGGTATATGTAGGAGATGCGGTAAAGGCAGGCATTGGTCCAATGAATGTAGGTCAACAACAGACAGACGGGGCAATCCGATATCATCGGGAAACTCCTTGGGGGGCCTCTCGCAGGCCCCCAAGCCAACAGTTGCCCAGTCATTCCCAGTCACAGTGGAGAACGTGCCTCACCAAGAAAATTAAAAGCTCCAATTTCTGCTGTAAAAAGTAATACTGGTCTAAATGAAGAATTACGTGTGGAGGATGAGTCAAAAAACCCAATAGGACAGAGTAAACGTATATTTTGGCAGACTTCTATTAATGATCAAAGACCAAAGCTAAGAGTCTGTATAAATGGCACTTTTATTGAAGGCTTATTAGACACAGGTGCGGATGTAAGTATCATTACCCCAGAATCTTGGCATCCGAATTGGCCTCTTCAAGAGGTAGATGTTCAGTTCCTGGGAATTGGAACCCTATCTCGTGTAAAACAAAGCACAAGATGGGTTGAATGCATAGGGCCCGAAGGGCAAATAGGAAGACTAAGGCCATATATAGCCAATATTGCCATAAATTTATGGGGCTGTGACCTGCTACAGCAATGGAATACCCAGATTAACATTCCTGTATTTCCAGGAACTCATAATTCTGGGAAGGATATGATGAGGTATTATGGAAAAAGGTCACCAACCATTCAGGCTATACAAGAACATACAGCAAATACCAAACCTTTAGAGGTACCAACAGCCCTACCTTTAAAATGGCTAACTGAGAAGCCAATATGGACCAAACAATGGCCTCTAGCTGAAGATAAACTACAGGCATTGGAACAGCTGGTGCAAGAGCAACTAGATGCTCACCATATTGAAGAATCAACCAGCCCTTGGAATTTTCCTGTGTTTGTTGTAAAAAAGAAATCTGGTAAATGGAGAATGGTGACAGATCTAAGAGCTGTCAACAATGTAATTCAACCTATGGGCCCATTACAATCTGGAATTCCTTTGCCTTCTCTGTTACCAAAAGGATGGCCTCTTATAGTTATTGATTTGAAAGATTGTTTTTTCACTATACCGTTACAAGAAAAGGATAGAGAAAAATTTGCCTTCACAGTGCCTACTTATAATAATTCTCAGCCTAATAGGAGATATCAATGGACTGTCCTCCCACAGGGTATGCTCAATAGTCCTACACTGTGCCAATATTTTGTAAGTAAGCCATTGGAAATAATTCGTAAACAATTCCCCAAGTCCATCATTTATCGTTACATGGATGACATCTTATTATCTGATTCAAATAAAGATACTTTAGAAAGGATGTTTGAAGAAGTAAAGAAAGTCTTGCCTAAGTGGGGATTACAAATTGCCCCTGAAAAGATTCAAAGAGGAAATTCTATTAATTACCTAGGTTACAGAATAGGGTTAGAGAAAATTAAAACGCAAAAGGCACAAATTAGGAGAGACCGGTTAAAGACTCTTAATGACTTCCAAAGATTGTTAGGAGACATTTCCAGTCTACGACCAGCTGTTGGGATAACACCTGATCTAATAGTTCATTTAAACACAACCTTAGATGGTGATAAGGATTTGAATAGTCCAAGAGAACTGACAGCTGAAGCAGAAAAGGAACTGACAATGATTGAGGAAAAATTACAGGAGGCACATGTGGATAGGGTGAACCCAAATCTTAGCTGCATCCTAGTCATATTGCCTTCCAGAATTTCTCCTACAGGGATTCTAATGCAGAGGGAAGATATTATTTTAGAGTGGATATTTATACCTAATAAACCAAGTAAAAAATTAAAAACTTATGTGGAAAAAGTCTCTGAATTAATTATAAAAGGTAAGCTGAGACTTCGTCAACTAGCAGGTATAGACCCAGCAGAAATTATAGTGCCTTTTACTACCGAAGAAATAAAAAAGTTATGGGAAGACAATGAACCATGGCAAAGAGCTTGTGCTAACTTTTTGGGAGAAATTAATAGCAACTATCCCAAAAGTGATAGACTTAATCTCATAAAAAGAACTTCTTGGATTCTTCTTAGAATTGTACGTGATGCTCCAATAACTGGAGCCCGTACGTTCTATACTGATGCAAATAAATCAGGGAAAGAAGGTTACAAGTCAGATGAATTGAGTAAGGTGGAACAAAGCCCTTATAATTCTGTCCAGAAGGCAGAATTATATGCCATTCTTATGGTGCTAAGGGATTTTAAAGAACCTCTTAATATAGTTACAGATTCACAATATGCAGAAAGAGTTATCTTGCATAATGAAACTGCTGAATTTATACCAGATGACACAGAGTTGACTTCATTGTTTATCCAGGTACAAGACATAATCAGGAACAGGCTTTGTCCGATGTACATAACACACATCCAGTCCCATTCAGGTCTGCCTGGTCCTCTAGCCCAAGGCAATGCTGCGATTGATCAATTATTGATTGGAAGTGTGTTGCAGGCCTCGGAATTTCATAAAAAGCATCATGTCAATACTAAAGGCCTAAAGAAAGAATTTTCCATTACTTGGCAACAAGCTAAGGACATTATAAAGAGATGTCCTACTTGTTCTTTCTATAATCAAACACCGTTGCCTGCAGGAAGTAACCTAAAGGGTACTAAGAGAAATGAAATCTGGCAGATGGATGTGTTCCACTTTATGGAATTTGGTAAATTAAAATATGTACACCACACCATAGACACGTATTCAGGTTTTCAATGGGCTACTGCCCTGAGCTCAGAAAAGGCTGATTCAGTAATCACACATTTATTGGAAGTTATGGCCATCATGGGTATACCTGCGCAAATAAAGACAGATAATGGTCCAGCATATGTATCTAAGAAAATGAAACGCTTTTTTGATTATTATAATATAAAACACATTACAGGTATACCAAATAATCCTACAGGTCAGGCAGTTATAGAAAGATCAAATCGTACTATAAAGGATATGCTGAACAAACAGAAAGGGACTGAAAATACCCCCAGAAATAGATTATATAATGCTTTATTAACCTTGAATTTTCTTAACGCTAATGAGAAAGGAACGACAGCAGCAGAAAGACATTGGATAATGGAAAAGTCTACTGAACTAAATCAACCAGTTTATTTCAAGGATGTGCTGACCTCACAATGGAAGCCAGGATATGTGCTACGTTGGGGAAGGGGTTTTGCTCTTACCTCCACAGGTGAGGAAAAATTGTGGATACCATCAAAATTAATAAAGGTTCGGTTTGAAGAAGAGAAGCCACTTGGAAAAGATAAATAACAATTCTTGCATAAGGATGGCGAACATACTGATGGTAAGAAATACAGATAGGTTGGGGGCAGAGTTCTTTTCTTATCTCCACAGGAAAATACTCATCTTCAAAGAAATTGAGGGACCCTGAATATTTAATTACTGATGGATGGACACATTTTGTAAGTATTAATTTTTATATATATGTCTTATTAAACATTTCTTTATAAATATATAGAGCTGGTTTTGAAGCTGGACTCTGGCTCAGTCCTTCTCCAATTCCAAGCCTGTTAGTAAGAGAAAAACCCAGAGTTTCTGTCTCATGTCAAGAGCCATGATATGGGACAGAAAGAAATATGAGTTTAGAAAACATCTTTGCTTTTCTTCATATCTATCATACTTTTCATTGAATATATCTATCATGCCTTTCATTGAATATATATGTATGTCTATATATGTCTATATGATTAATGTTTAAGTTTTTCACAATGAACAAATGAGTTTTTCCTGAAGTGACATTTGAAGTTTCCAGGAAGAAGATGGGGCCCCACAACAACAACTCTACCTGGTTGATATCACGTCATGATACTGATAGCGCTACTACAAGACCTGTTTTGGATACCAGCTGCACGAGACGATCCCAATTTGGTTAGCTGAAATGGTGCACATCTTGTACAACATTCTGGCCAGACCTCCACAAAATACTCAGAGACTATTTGCAATTTTAAAAGACATTGATCTTGAAATTTAACCATCATTTTACTTTCACAGGATCCCCCAGAAAGAACGTCGCCCCCATGACAGCTGGAAGTAATTCTAGAGGACGGCGTCCCCTCTCCCAGTAAAATTTACCCCTGGGTTTAGGGACATCATTTAGGGGTTAGGAGGTTGGGGGAGGAATTTTATAAGCTCAGGGATCAATTTGAAAAAAAAAAAAGAAAAAAAAAGAGGGAATGATGGGATAATAGATTTATAATTGTGAGTTACTGCTTTTAGACAAATATATTGGTATATATTCTTGTATATTGATACAAAGTTAAATTATATTGACTATTGTACGCATGCATGTTTCTACCTCTGTTTAAAACATTTTTTATGTATTGACATATATTGTATTGATATATATATATATATAGTATATATTTACCATATTGCAGTGTACATTTCTACCTCTGATTAAGATACTTATATAATGATTGTGTATTGATATATATTTACCTACTGCAATGTATATTTGTACATTGTTTATATTTGGAGGTCATTGTCCTCATTTGTTTCACAGTCGTTTATTGTCTTAGTCTTTAAGTTAGATAGATATTGAGAATTATATAGACTAATAGTCATCTAAGTTTGTCATTTATAATATACTAATCAGGTTCTTTAGATATATAGAGATTATACTCAGTATAGATTGATAATCTTCAATTTCTTCAAAGAGCTGTAGAAAATGGCCTTTAATCTAACTCTGAGTTTTGTGGTAGTGAGACACAATTGCTCCTGGCAACACCACTCTATTCCCAAGAGAATGTTGAGCACCAAAGACACTCCACCTGGAGCCTTCTTTTTGGCAGAACTGGCCTTGGGGCAAAGACATGCCCATACCTCAACGACTGACAAAGATACAGAGCGTGCATCAATGGATAAAACAGGGCTGTCATATCCTGCCAAGACAGGGTAAGATAGTTTTGAAAAGTTGCTTGCCTTTGAAAATGGTATGTCAGTTATGTTAGGCCTTAGCCAAAGTTGGTTGCTTCAACGCTGCTAACGTGATTTTGAGTGATTGCCCAGGTAGCCAGTTGTCTCTGTGATTTGTTGCATGTTTTGGAAGTTGTTTTACTAAACTTCCTAATTACCCAGGTAACATTATTTCCCTTCTCAGATCTTTGATGGGGTTGAAGACTATATAAATGTAATTACTTTCTCTCATGACTTGGCCAAGTTATTTATTATACAAGACCTAAGCTAGTTAGAATAGGATATTTGTACTTATTGTATATAATTTCATAGTAGGTTTAGAACTCTCTTATTTAAACAAAAGGGGGAGGTGTTGTGGGAGGTCCTCCCACTCCTCCAGCCTATCACCGCTGAGGTACCAGCCCATTGGGGCGTGGTTTCTCTCCCTTTAAAAAAGCAGCCACTTCCCTCTCCTCTCTCTCTTCACTTCCTGCTCCGCAGGCGACTAGACTCCTTTCCTGGTTGCGTAGAGGGCTGTTGCCTGGGACAGTGATCTGTAAGTTTTTTCCCCTTTAAATAAATACCACCCTAATAATCATAACCCCGAATTGGTGTGGCATTGTTTGTGACTTACGCCTTCAACCATGTGTAATACTTTTACATGGGTTCTGGGGGCCAAACTCAGGTCTGGCTCTCTCTCTCTCTCTTTCTCTCTCCCTCTCTCTCTCTCTCTCTCTCTCACACACACACACACACACACACACACACACACACACCACTTATAGAGTAGATGCCAACTAGTTTTCTAATGGGGACATTAGAGGAATGACATTTAACAGAACTAAGGAATAGCATATAGTAAAAGACACCAAGTTACTGTCAGCTCAGTCTATTCTCAGGTTGTATTTTAATGATTTTTAATGCGTCTATGAGTTATTTTTATCTTCTGGCCAATTTGTTCTGTTTTAATAGTGTTTGATTTTTCTTCATCTTTTTTAAATCACCCTATTTAAATTTATGAAAACTTCCTGATGTAAAGCATGAGTCTGGGTATGGAGACTATCAGAATTCTAGTCCAGGTTGCCTTCTGCTTCCTAGGAAGACTGTGACCTTGAACAGAGCACTTGGCCTTCTGCTGCTCAGTCCCTCATCAATAAAACAAGGCCATTGGAAGCACGAATCCCTCAGGCCTTAGCAGAACATTTTGCATAGGTGTCTGTTTAAATAAGCAGGCATTCAGGATTTGACTGACACTCTGGTCAACACTGAATTCTAAGACAGAAAAGCATTTACGAACCTCTCCCGTATAGTTGGATGTCTGAAGTAAAACCCCACAGAAATGGATGCCCAGTCAAAAATCCCTGTGCAGGTGATTTATCTTGAAAAAGAAAAAAAAGATAGAAAGAGAAAGGAGATGGAAAAGCAAGGCATGAAAGAGGCAAAGCAGAATTTGCAATCTAACAGTTGCGCACAGTGTGCCTCTGCCTAGGTTCTACATACTAGAACTAAAGACAGGACACAGGAAATTGAGAGTTTATCAGGGTCTGTAAATCTCTAGACAATTAGGCCCAAGGATATCTCTAATGGTAGGAATGCAACCTTCACAAGGTGGAGCAGGTGTTTGCTGGAACTGAAAGGTGACCATAAGTTCAGGCATCCAAAGGAATGTGGAGGGAGGGAGGAAAGCTTTCTGGTTCAGTGGTAGCTATCAGCACCAGCCTGCTCCACGCTGCAGCCTCCAGCCTACATTCTCCAAGCAGCCATGTAAGCACATTACAAGCGGTTCCTAATGCATTACACTCACTGCAGACTCAAAATGGGTTTTTGAGAACCTGAAGCTGCCTGATAGATTCCACATAGGGGAGTGAAGCATTACTGGTTTTCAAAATCACAGACCTATCTCATAGCCAAACAGAGGAGACCGATTACCCTGATGGGTTATAGTAGTTCTGTGAGTCGCAGAACCAAGGTGCAGTCAGAGAATGGTAAGTGATACTGCTCACGGTAGAAGAGAGAAACAGGAAAGCTTCTACAAGATCCATATGGAACACAAGACCTAAAAGATACTCAGGAGCAGCCAAAGATACTCATATCACAGACAGGTGAGAAGAGAGTGTATAGACACGGAAGACCACATGTAAAGTATCCAACCCTAGAGTAAGCTCAGCATTGCCAAGGTTGCAGTAAAGCCAGGGTAAGCAGAGGGCTATGCATAGATGAAGAAACCCCGAGTTTCGAGGGGTAGGTGATGGCAAAGCTTTTAAAACATGGGAAGATGCTTAGCTTTTATCCTCAACTGAGTGGGAAATGCCTGAGCCACAGGTAGGTCTGGTCTTCTGTGCATTTTTAAAATAACACTCTGGGATGTGGGTGGAGAATGGGCTGGAGAGGGTGATAGGTGCAGAACTCCCCAGGAGGGTGTGTGTGTCAGTCAATAACTATAATGACAGTGATACAAAGTGTGGTGTCACCTTTCGAAGCTAAGGGCGGAAGCTGAGAAGACAAATCAAAAGTAGTTGATCTTCAAGATGAAGGTAGTTGTTCAGAATACACTCGATCTTACTGGAGACACAGAAGAAAAAGGGAAAATGTGTGTGTGTGTATGTGTGTGTGTGTGTGTGCGTGCGTGCATGCGTGTGTGTGTGTGTGATCAATTCAAGAGAAAATTTCAGGGGAAATCCACATTTAATCCTATAGAAGCAAGAACAAAATGATGTGGCTTTCCCCCAGGCAGAGAGGAAGGTATGGATTGCTAATAAACCAGAATTAAATTAGAAAGTAGAGAAAATGAAAGTGTCACTATCTTTATGGAATTTTTCAATAAATTCTGTCTAGGAAATTAAGTCATATAATCAAGTCACCATATCTCAGATCCATTTTAGGGTGAGAAAAGGGGAAGTGAGGCTGTAAAAGGGTATGTGTAGTTAAGACTGTTTAGTGCATTCTCTAAATGATCAGATCTCAAATCAAAGAACAAAGACCCCTTCAATATACTGGGGAGATCAAGGAAAACAATAGAAATAGGGGGCAATATGTTGTACAATAGAGAATCAGGTTCTTTGGGGGATGTTGGGAAGTAGATGCCAAAGACTGAAATATGGAATCCGAGAGAGGTATGAAACAGACAAGGTCAGGAAATAAGAGCATTGCAGGCACAAGAGGCCTAAAGGCATGCTAAAGGACAGATCAGTGATACCACCCTGACAGGGAATCACTGAACAATGTCAAACACTCCAACAGTGCGGTCCATTGACAGGTCCAGATAATCATGCTGGCAAGGATGCCGAAATGGAATCAGAAGGAAAACCACTTCAGTGACTATTATACAAACTTTGTTTAAAAAATGCAAACTTCACTAGTAAGACAGTAACAGTAAGGAATATACAGATAAGAAATGTGTGCCAGTAGCTTTTTCTTTTTTATTGTATTTTTATCATTTAAAATAATTTTAAAATTTAAATAAATGATTCCAACACACCCAACTTTAAGTTCTTCCCCCCGCAAACAAACACCCAATAAAATAACAAAACCACTCAAATTCAAGAAAGCAAAATAAAACACCAACCAAACAAAAAGAAATAAATAAAACAACAGCAAAAATCCACCAAACTGTAAGGCTAGGCTCACAACCAAAACAAAAAAACAATAAAGTAAACAAACAAACAAACAAAAAAAACTAAATGTAAGCAATGACTATAAGTGTGCTGTTGTGTCTAGGATTATATGTTATTTGGGGGGACCAGAACTCAGACCCTTATATTTTGGGGGAGCAAGTGTTTCACTGACTGAGTCACATCCCCAACCCTCCTAACCTCTATGGTTAAATATTTCATTAATTTATTTGTGTGTTGGTGCCTAATTGCCTATGGAAGTCAAGGAAGAAACAGAAGGAAATGGGTCTCTTATCCACCACGTAGGCTCCACCCACTTACTGAGGTCATCAGGCTTAGCAGGCAAGTGACTTCATGACTGAGCATATGGCAGGCCCAGTGGAAACCTGAGGGACCAAACTACTGTACATATTAGACATATTAAGTTCTGTACATAATAATTTCGTGGGCTCTCTTTTGAGTTTTGAGGGTCCTTTTTGTTATACATCTTTTCTCCGGTAATTATCCCTATGGGTCTCTATTTCTGCTATAAATTTCAAATTTTCTATAATCAATGTGTCCTTATTTTTCACATATGGTTTTGATAGGAGGAGAAATGTTTTTGGGCGAATATTTTCTGATCTTTCAGCAGCAGAATTGGAACACTGACTCAGGCCCATGAAACCCAGGAGTTCCATGGTTGACTATTTCAGCCATCACAGAGGAGGATCATGCGTTACAAACAATGAGCAAAGAGCCATATAGCTCAGGCCAAGTGGGGAACTATTGCTCACTCTAACAGATCTTGAGTTTTGTAATACCTATATTTTATTCACCCAGTTTGAGAGGTTATTTCCTAGAAAATACTTATCATAACTTTCATCTTTATGAACATTTTTCTTTCTGTTTGCTTGTGAAGGGAAGTTCAAACCAACCCAACCCAACATTTATGTTCATCTAATGACATTCTTCCACTTACCATGATGTTGTCTGACACAGTGTGTAAGTGTGAGGAAGGTGGTCTTTCTGGAGGCCTGGTACAGAGAGAGTGTAGTCAGAGGCTTACCCTGACTTCAGAGAGCAAATCCTGTAGAAATATCTAAGTCTTTAGAGCATATACGTGTACCATGTTAATATCTTTTAATCTTTCAAATTTCGTAATATATAGCAAAACTAAACTGCCTGTAAAATTTTAAACCAGAAATACATATTTTTGTCATGATCTCAATTTGAACTAAAACCCCGAGGGCAGATCTGCTCCATTGCATTGTTAAAGAGAGATGATTGAAGTAACATTGAACGTTATAGTCACTTTACAATAGAATAGTCATCTCAGAGAAGCTTGACCTTGGGATGGAAGGCAGGTAGCCACCCCTCATGAGGGCCACTCAAAGCATGACATACCATTGAAAAGACTGTTTAAAATACGTCCTTGGGGCTACTTCCAATACTCAAATGCTGTAGTTCCAGAAAAGTGATGCATAAAATAGCATCTAATGGAATCACTAGAAGTTATTTATATATTTTTAAGACAAGGACTTATTAACCAAGGTTTAACTACAAGCAACAGCCAAACTTCTTTATAACATAAAAGAAATGAGTTATTTAGTGACCCATAAAAAGGATCTGGGGAAAATGGCTTGGGAGAAGAAATCCAGACAATGACACCCATAGTGAAGATAAGGCTGTTTTACTGGTCTGATGTGTGCCATGGTGTGTCGCAACCATCTACACTGAGAAATACAGCTGTCATCAACACTCAAAGACAAGACCACATACCAGGTCTTATGTGGATGCACATTTTACAGGATGCTATAAAGCTCCTTAAACTACAGTCTATGCCTTCCTTTTTCCTCCATTCTCTCCAGAGTTTAAACACTGAATAGAGCCTTCGTCTGGCAAAGCCAGACACAACATGGGTTCCTGTGTTCCATTAGGAGACAGAGGAGAAGACTGTTAATTCAGCTTAGTAGCAAAGACACACTTTCTGCTTCCCATGCATACACAATGGAGAATTCTTCCAAAATGAAAAGAATGCAGACTCTGGTCAGTCAAGAGAAAGGAAAACCCTTGTTCCATGCTTTAATTAAATCAATACTTGAGAGTCTATGTCTTCTTAATGGAATAGTTCCTAGATTGCGACTCTGGTTCCTCAGAAGAAATTGGGACATAAAAGCCGCCCATTAAGACCTATTTTACATTTTTCTTTTGTATGCAGAAGGTAGCCAGCATTAAGGAAATAGATGCTTCTTCTCGACTCATAGGTCTCCTGGGAGCTGCAGAGTTACTCACACCCTGTTGTTAATGATCTAGGGTCACAGATTCTGTAAATGTTAACAGAGCTGTGGAAATGTGATGGCATCTCGGTTAGCACTCACTGATCAAGATAATTACAACCACTCTGCACACTGCTCATGTATTCACTTAAGCAGGATCAAGCAGCACTTAATAAGGATCCTTAGTTCAAAGCCCGTTCTCAAGAGGCTCTCACTCCATATTGGAGGTGCTCCAGTCACTGCAGTGACAGAGCACAGGCGTGGAGGCCCTGCCTGATGAAACTGGATGTTTCCACTGATATTGGTCTGTCTTGTGAATCCAGAAATCCATAAAGGTTACAGAACTATGTTTCTTTAGAATTTTATTTTAAAAAGTAAAGAAAACAAAATAGAATATAACTCTAGCCATGCCCAATTAACCACCCAAATAACAATATATATACTTTGCTGTTACACTTTCATTTGCTTATTTGTCTTGTTCTGAGACAGAACTACGTGCACCTGGGACTGGCTTCAAACTCACACTGTAGCTAAGGATGCCCTTGAACTTCTAACTCCTGATCATCCTCCTCTCTGTCTCCTAAGTGTTTAAATTATAGGCATAAGCTATCATGCCAGACAAGGTTGTTTATGGTGTAACCACAGGATGGAATTAATGACTGCTGCTGTAAACACAGAAACGTAACTGGGGAAGTCACAGACCAAAGGACTGTCTACTGCTGTCTTTTGTCTAAATGGTCAGGTTGTAAGCTGATTTCTAAATATTTATGTGTTCTTATCAAACACACAACTCGGAACTGTTCAGAGTGCTAGAGCAAGAGACTGAATGCTCAATCACAGATGGAATGTTTATATGTTTATATCAAACATGCAACCCAGAAATGTTGTGACTCTAGAGCACATGAACTTGCAGTAGGTTGGGATGCCTACCAAAGACCTATAGAAGATCAAGTCAATTAAACATTCAGCATGGGAACAGTAGGGGCTCTCAAGGCTCCATTACCACATGAAGAGCTATTCACAACTAATGGCTGCTGGGGTGGGAAGAGAATGAATTTTCTTCAAGATTAAGGTCACTAGCAGATTTTCCATGCTCTGTGAATGAACCCACATTATGTATACGTGATGAGTACCTACTGATGTTGTCTGAGGTTTTCTGTCCTGCCTGGTCCTGCAGATGTCCCAATTAATCACACAGTGCATTAGTTATAAACCGATTGGCCCATTAGCTCAGGCTTCTCATTAACTAATTCTTATAACTTGCATCAGCCCATAATTCTTGTCTATGTTAGCCGCATGGCTTAGTACCTTTTTCGGCGAGGCAGTCACATCTTGCTTCCTCTGCGGCTGGGTCATGACTGCAGACTCAAACTTCCCTCTTCCCAGAATTCTTGTTGCCCTCCCTATATTTCCTGCCTGGTCACCCCACCTAAACTTTCTGCCTAGCTACTGGCCAATCTGCATTTTATTAAACATAACACAACTAACAGGATAAAAGACAATTGTCTTATAGCAATCTGGATTCAGTAAGGTAACAAATAAGTAAAAAAATTAAATAATGAAAAGACAACAGGAAGTTGGAAGGGAGATTGATACAACATTCTGGGAGGGTGGAGTTGAAGAGCAGGTGGATAATGATCAAGATATGTTGAATATATGCATGAAATTTTCAAAGGATAAATAAAACAATAAAATTAGAAGAGGATATTTAAAACCTGGGAGGAAAATGGAAAGGGAACAATGGAAAATAAAGTGGGGCAGATATGAACGAAAGTAGACTGACTCCACCAAAAGCTAGAAAAATTGTTTGCTAGACTTCAGGAAAGACTGTTGTGGATTCCAGTTGCTCTCCCACACAGCACATGGCTGAAGCAGGTTGCAGGCTCAAGGAGCACACATGTTAGTCCAGGCTCTCTGAGAAGCATCACGGTGTGGTTCAATGATCATGGATTTTATAAAGCTACAGTTTATGATAAAAAATGAGGCAGAAGCCAGAAAATCTTGGCACGGTAACTCTATCCCCCAAAAATGAAGAGACAGGGAGGGGAGAAGGTTCCCTAGGATACACAGCTAAGGGTGATTTATCATCCTGTGGTTTCTGTTCTCTTATAGAAATTGCACATCTCTGGATCCTGGTCACACTCAGTGATTGCAAAGAAAGCCCTAGATTAAAGATAAATTTCAGAGCACAATTGCCAGGCCTTCTGTCAAATCTGCCTTTCATATTTTCATCCTTGAATGAAAATATTTTAATACCATTTCCTGTCTAGTATTTGAACAACATATATAGTTTTAGAATATTTTCATCTATATGTCTTCTTTTAAGACCTGTAAAAATAAAGGGTACAATGTTTGTAGACCTTTCATTTTTTTCAGTTTTACTTTTTATAAACATGCAAAGTATTAAGGTTTTCAAATATTTTGTTTTTGTTTTTTCCCACCTCCCCCCCTTTGTGACCTCCCACTTCTAGTAGCCTTCTTTCCCCTGTCATGTCACATTTCAAAAGGGTAATGAAAATATAGTATATATACATACTAAATCAATTTTGTTTAGCTATAAAAATGAAAATTTCAGGAAAATGAACAGATCTGAAGAGCATTCTGTTTGTTGACTGAAGTAGCCCAAACTCAGAATAACAGAAACACATGTTCTCTTTCTGTTGAAGAGCCTAACAATTTTGGATTTATCTTGGTATGTCTGTGTATGTGTGTTTGAGCATATGGATGTGCACTGGAGGTCAGAAAGGATCATCAGATCCATAGGAAGTTGGATTTCAGTGGTGCTGAGAACCAAACCTGGTTCTTCTGTCAAAGCAGTAATCACTCTTAACTGTTGGTCTATCTCTGCAGCCCTCAATCCTAACTTTCAAAGTCTGCCTGTTTGGAAATAAGGGGACATGAAGATAGGGTGGACTACAGACATTGGGAAGAAACCATGAGAGGGCAACAGGAGAAAGGGGGTGGAGGAGGACAATGGGTATAGAGTAACTTCTCTGTGTCATTTAGAAGATCAATGTCAAGCAGCATCTGAGGACTCCTGTTACCCAGTGAGTCCCAATGAAGACTTGCAAACACCAACAGATGTGATTGCATAGACTTAACAGGTTTCTACATAGGAAAATAAACCACCAGCTTAGCAATAACCAACAAAATAGAAAAAAACTGTTTTAAAAAGTATTCAACATCCTTAGTCTTCAAGGAAATGGAAATTAAAATTACTCTGCAATATCACTCATCCAAGTCATCAAGAAAAAATGACAACAAATATTGAAGAAGATAGGTGCAGAGAGGAAATTTAATCACCATAGATGGGAGTACAATTATGTAAAACACTTTGCAGGGTCCCCAAAAGTCAAAATAACACCACCAAATGACCCAGCAATTTCACTTGTAGGCATATACCCAAATAGCTCATACCCCACCACAGAGATATTTGTAGCCCTTATTTATTGTTGCTACGTTTATGTACTCCAGCAAGGAAATAGAAAAAAACCGATCTGTCAATCAACAGATGCATTGCTGATAGAAATGTGGTATGTACTGGAAAGAAATTATTGCTCAACTGTAAGGCAAAACAAAAATCACATAATTTTCAGGAAAATAGACATACTTGGCAAGCATATTAACTAAGGTGGCCCAATCCCAGGAGTAAAATAAAATGATGCTTTTGAAGATTTTTGTATTTAAAGCTCACGCTTCTCAATTTAAATTCAGACAGTCACCAACTCACTCTTCTCAAACAGCTTATCCCTAAGTAGATTTCTTCTTCATGGTTTTTATTCCCCACAATCCTCTAAAAGATTACTTTGGGAATTTCAAAACCACTTCTACAGACTCTGATATCCTTTGAAACTATTTTCTCAATCTCTTTCAAAGACTTTTAAAGATCCTATGAAGAAGAAGCCTAAAGTCAGCCTACATCCCTTCTGTTTCTTATTTTAGGAACCTCTGTGCAGGGATCTACACATCTACATTGAGTCTCCCTTACTCGGAAATCATCCTTGGGATAAATAAACTCATTGAAATTACTCTAAATATTACTGATAATACTTTTTGAATCTGTATTTCTCCTTTTTTGTATTTCAAAGTTTTCACTTTTCAATCATAAAATGAATATATCTTAAATTAATTGATCACACATAAATAGAAAATTTGGGATGTATGTACTTTACTAAATGCTATTAATCTACTTTCAATACTATGTAAAATAAATATTTCACTAGATTCAGGCATAGTCAAAATGTACTTGTGTATCTGCATTTATGAATCTTTATATTTATTTATTCATAAATTTTCACTTGGCAAATTCATGGGAGGGAATTAATGAACTGAGATTCTTTTTTGCAACAAACAACAAAGATTTCATGAAGAATGTTGGAGTACCCACTTCTGTGACTAACAACCATCACACTTTAATAACGCTAGTAATTTCATGAGCAAGAGGAGAAGTTTCTCATTTTTATCTTGCAATCTCACTCTGCAGTGAATACTTTTTATGTTCTTTTTGGGTGTTTAATTTCTCCTTTCTTCTCTGTCTTCAGGGCTTTCGAGGCATCTCAGTCCCGTATCTTTAAATGGTGTCTCTATGTCAGCTATTCTTTAATATAGCTCCTATTCAGATACTTTATAATCCTCTACCAAGCACCTCATATAGATTTTCAGCAAGCATCTCAAGTTTAATATGCCCAAAATTAGATTACCAACTCTAGTGCAATTAATAGAAACCCAGAGACAGATATTATGGTTCAACCTGAAGGTCAGAAAAGCAAAACAGCTTGCAACTCGATCTTACCTCTACCTCAATCTAAAATGACGATACTGCCTCCAGGAATCTCAGAATGAGACTGTGTCTGAGAGCTGTCTCCTCCCGTCTTATAATTCTCTTTAGGACTGGGATTAAAGGTGTGCACCACTACCACCTAGTTTCTATGGCAAACTAGTGTGCCTACTGGAATTAAAGGCAGGTGTCATCACTGCCTGGTCTGTAAGGCTGATCAGTGCACTTGTTTTACAGTCTGAACTTCAGGTGTGCTTTATTTATTAATATAAAAATGAAATATCACTACACTCAATCCTTACTACATTTTCCCTGCATTAAGAATTGTCATTGATTCCTTTCTGAAATATTTGCACAAAATCACTGTAAAAAATACTTACCTAAGTGACCCCTACATTGTTGTCTATTCTGAGAATATATTAATATGTAATATTCTGTTGAATCTTACATAAAGAAGACAAGATCTTTTGACAGGTGTTTTTCTTTACTTTTTCTTCTTCCTGTCTAGAAAAAAAACACTCTGTCTGAACATAGAGATGCCTTTTTGAAACTATGAATAAATGAATGTGTTATGAACAGCTAGCAAAAGACAGCTATTAACAATGTGCTGGGGGTTAATGAGATAATTTAGTGGATATTTGGTACCAAACCTCCTGACGGCCTGAGTTTGATCCCAGATACATATATACACACAAACAAATGCACACACAAGAATCATAGCTAGGTAGATGATAGATAGATAGATAGATAGATAGATAGATAGATAGATAGATAGATAGAATTGTAAAAATATTTTGAAAAACTTAGCCAGGCAGTGGTGGCACACACCTGTATTCTCAGCACTCAGGGTGGCAGAGGCACGCAGATCTCTATGAGTTCGAGGGGATCCTGGTCTTCAGAGTGAGTTCTAGGATAGCCAGAGATACATGGAGAAATCATGTTTCAAAAAACCATTAAATAAATAAATGAATAAATATAAAAAATAAAATGTTATTGAGGCTCTTGGTCCTTTCCTAAGAATTCATACTAATTTTAATTTGTTCCTGATTTCTACAATATGAGAAAAATTATCTTCCATGTAATTAAGGTATTATAATTCAGCTGCTGTAAAATGTGGCCAAACATAATTAAAAACTAACACGAAGTGGTTACTAAAAGAAGACTTGGAAATTCTGAGCATGTACCCTTAACTGAAACATTAAGTTTATATTAATAAAATAAGTGACTATTAAAAATTGTTGCTTTCAGTCTGAGAAATACTACGTATATAAAAACTATTGATTAACTCAGTATCTTTTTCTACCACTGTTCAGAAGGGACCAAACATCTCAAATGAAGGTTCAGCAAAGTTTCCGAAATGGCTAAGTGGTAGCATCCTTTGTTTAAAAAGTCATGATGGCAGGTATTCGGAGCCAATGGCATCTTAGTCAAGTCTATGGTCAAGTGGACTTAGAAATTAGACAAATAAAACAAAATCTCATTACCAAGTGAGTAAAATTCTAATCAATCAGTTCTTATTAAACATTGTTAAAAGCTGATTGATTATGGGGCGTGGTTATGCATGTATTGGCAAAACAAAAACAGACTGTATGTAGGCTTGTATAATGTGTAATATATTTCCATTTAAGGGGAGAAAGGACTTCCACAGGAAAAGAAATAGGAGAAAAATTGTCCTTCTGAACACACGATACGTTTAACCTACATCAAAATATGTAGCATTTTATGAAAAATAAATACAAAGGTGGAGAAAAATATTTTCTAGATATCTAGAGGGGAAAAAAGCTAATAATATAAGAAGCTTTAACCTAGCTTGCTTATGTAACTACAAAGAGAAAGTAATTCTAGTTGACTTCTAGATAGCAACTTTACCAGAGTACTGTTACTGGGACATTTCTGAAACACTCAGGTGAGTGCAAACTAATCCAAATTGATTTCAGAAATTAGTGTTGGTGGTTCTACTGATATTATTATGCTGACTAGTCTGTGTATATTGTGGAATAATGAAAATGAGAAACATTAAAACAAAGAACAAGGAAAACAAGAAGTTTAGTGAAAGTCCCACAGTTCTGAGTTTGGATTAATTATATAAATTATAATTTTAATTATTAACTGATGAAGCAAATTTATTTTAATGATATGTTTCATCTTTACATCATAAGTAAATGTTGCTTAGACCTTAATTTAAGTTAAAACTAACTCACAAGCAATCCTATTGTTTATGGTCTCTAAACATATTTCACCAAAAGGAAAAAGGACATTTTGTAATGTGAAATTCTAAACTCAGAAATCTTTAACATGAACATAATGATTCCTGTTATCCTGGTAGAGAGTCAGCTAACAGGATTATTTGTAACAAATCAGAAGGACTGAGGAAACAACGTGAAGATGTTTCTATTGGTCAAAGATCAAATAATTTTTAAAAACATTAACTTCAATATTTCTAAATATATTGCATGAACTACCAATTTAAAAAAAAACAGACATCATCTTTAGAAAATTTTAAACAGTCTGTTGGTGGTGGTGATACATGCCTTTAACCCTAGCACTTGGGAGGCAGAGGTTCAAGACCAGCCTCGTCTACAGAGTGAGTTTCAAGACAGCAATGAGTATGTGTTACACAGAGAATCTCTGTTGCAAAAAAAAAAAAAATCAAAAAAGAAGATTTTAAAGAAACTAAACATTGTAAGTTTTTAATATTCCTAATCTACTTATTTTCATATATGTTATTCTATATGTTTATGTTATTTTTCTGTTAAGAAAATGCAGTCTTTTAACTTTCAAGATTATAACTCATTGTTTCAAATTAGGATCACTACATTATGCTGAACAATAAACATTATTAGTGTATTTTTCCTATTTAACTGGAAAATTATATTATTTCAATAACTCCCCAAGCCCAGAAATGAAATCCATCCTTTAAAAGATGCCAGGTCCAAAGAGATGGGACAGTGAGCAATGTGTTTGCCAAGTGAGTGTGTAGGTCTGAGTTTAAACCCAACAAACCACATACCATAGGAAGTAGTACATTCATCTGTAATCTTAGTACTCCCTCCTACAGATGGAAGCTGAAGACAGCGAATTCCTGGGGACTTCTGGACCAGTCAGCCTGTCAGATGCAGTGACAAGACAAAAGAGATCCTGTCTCAAATAAGGTGGAAAGCATAGACTGACACCTGAGCTTCTCCTCTGAACTCTACGTGTGCATCTGGCATGCATGCATGTGCATTTGTAAATGTAAATGTGTATACACACACAAAGATGAATATAACATAAGAGAATATGCCAATTATCAATCTTATTTTACCATATAACCAGTACTTCTGGATAGCAAAAGAATTTGTAAGAGACAGAATCTCTCAATAGCAATATTAGGCCTCATACATGAAGACACTATGAGAAAATTCACCATTACATAACTGCTAATGAAAAATGAATGTTGAACTCAGGCCAGAACCCTCGGTAATTATTTATGTCAAACGGTGGCCTCTGGTGCATAAAGTTCTCTTCAAAAAGAGAATTACCTTTCCTCAGCAGGGAAGAGTTGTGTGGGAAAGAGGGAGAAGAAATGAATGACTAGATGAGAGCAAACTAAATAATCTAATTTTACAAAAAGCTACATTAAAGGAAAGATAAATATGTTAATATTAGCAAATGCAGATTGCTTAGATTCTGACTTAAACAAAAAGTTTGCAGTGAAGGAGATTTGTGCATTGACTAGAGTGTGCGGACGTCAGAGGATGACTGTGAAATTGCGTGTGACAAAGGTTTCCTGGTGGTGCTCTGGAAAATTACTAGGTTATCATAAAACAGAGAGAGTTGTCTGTGATTAAAATACTTTTATTCAAAGCAATATGAGACTAAAGTTAGAATATGTTTGAAAAACTGACAATATCTTTTCCATTTATTAGTTTTGCTTTTAATTGGAAATTTTATATTTTATATATTAGGTACTAAATAAGACTTTAATAAAGCCTGTAGGGGTCAACTCAGGGCCACTGGCATCTCCATCACCTCAGATCACGCTAAAGATTTAGTTGTTAACAATGTTTGATTACATTATTCTCTCCATTTAAAAATATCTGGAAATTGCATACTAAATATCTCTCTTAATGATTAATTCAGTTTTTTTTCTTTTATTGAGGATATTTTTCCTCATAGACAAATGTGATTAGAGCTTTCCATCCCTCTTCTTCTCCCAGGCCCTCCTCATCCCCACTCCCATCTGGATCCAAATGTGAAGGCTCTTTGTAGGCACCAACTTAACTTCACTGAGTTGTCTAGGTATTGTTTTCAACAATGGGGTTTGACATTAGTTTGTGGAGAGCAACCTACAGTCTTGGCAACAGGCTGGATTGCCTGGGGTTCTCATGGGACTCTTTTGGCCAACAACTCAATTAAATGTAACCCAATCCCAGTATTGGAAGTTTAATTTAGTGATGAAAGTGCTCAGGTGGGGCTCTATCTCCCTATTATTTTATAATTTCATTCTGATTGCCTTCATAAATGTATAGATTTTGCAAAGCTTCTACTGCATTCAGTTTTCACACTACCCCTCATTGGCCTTTAATTTTAGCTTTTTCCCAGTGTTTGCTCCTATATACCCTTCTTCCTCTCCCTGCACTTGATCCTTACATTTTAGAACCCCCATCTATCTATAACTAACTGTTCTGTTTTCCTTTCTAAGGGAGATATATCAGTCCTCCACCAATCTGTTACTCTATCCCTAACCTCTGTGGTTCTATGGATTGTAGCTTGGCTATCATTCACTGATAGCATTACTATCCACATGTAAGCAAATATATACCTATTCATCTTTCTGGGTCTGGGATACCTCACACAGGATAATTTTTTTCTAGTGTCATCCATTTACCAGCAAATTTCACAATATCATTGCTTTAATGGCTAAGTCATATTCAACTGTATAAATGTATCACATTTCCTTTATTTATTCAACTGATAAGGAGGGATACTAGGTTGTTCTAATTTCTGGCTATTATGAATAGAGCAGTAGTGAAAATGATTGAACAAGTGTCTCTGGATGTGATGAAACATCCTTTGGGTATATGCCTAAGATTGGTATAGTTGGATCCTAAAGTAGATGGATTCCTGTCTTTCTTCCACATTGATTTCCTTGGTGATTGTTCAAGTTTGCACTCCACCAGCAGTGGAAGAGTATTCACCTTACTGTACATCTACAAGCTGAGCTGTCATTCATGTTACTGCTCTTAGCTGTCTGACAGGTGCAAAATGGAATCTCAAAGTAATTTTGATTTGCATTTCCCTGATGGCTAAAGATGTTGAACATTTCTTTAAATGTTTCTTGATCATTTGAGATTTCTACATTGAGAATTCTCTACTTAGATCTACACCCCATTTTTTTTCTGGGCTTTTGAGACAGGGTTTCTCTGTAGCTTTGGAGCCTGTCATTGAACTCGCTCTTGCAGACCAGACTGATCTTGAACTCACAGACATACACCTGTTCCTGCCTCCCAAGTGCTGGGATTAAAGGCATGTGCCACCACCACCTGGCTGTACCCCCCATTTTAATTGGATTATTTGGTTTGTTTTTAAGTCTCTTGAGTTCTTTATATATTTTGGATATTAGTCCTCTATTGGATGTGAAGTTAGTAAAAAATCTTTTCCGATTCTGTAAGATGCCACTCTGACTAAATGATTGTGTTTTTTATCATACAGATTTTAAGTTTCATAAGGTACAATTTATTACCAGTTCATCTTAAAGCTGGTGCAAATAGTGTAGGAGAAAGTTGTCTCCTCCACCAATGAGTTCAAGGCTGCTCCCCACTTTCCCTTCTATCGGGGTCAGTGTTTCTAACTCTGTGCTGAGGTTTTTAATCCATTTGAAGTTGACTTTTGTGCAGAGTGACAAGAATGGATCTATTTAAATTCTTCTACATGCAGTTTGACCAGCACCATTTGTAGAAGATGCTGTCTTTTTTACAGTGCATGCGAGTCAATTATTGAGGAATAATCTTTTTGTACACTGTGAATATGTGTCACTCTGACTGGTTTAATAAAAATCTATATGTCTAATCGCTTGGCAGATTTTCATGACAGAAAGTATGCAGCAAAGAAGGGCAGACTTGTGAGAAGACATTGGGGACGCATAGCAAACAGCCTGGGCTTTACAAAGTAAAGGTAGTCTAGTCATGTAAAAGAATGCAGATTACAGGCTAGAGAGATAGCTCAGAGGTTAAAAACAATGTTTGCTCTTCCAGAGGTTTTGTGATCCACATGTGGGATCACAACCATCTATCATGAGACCTGGTGTTCTTTCTCTTCTCTCATGCAGGCAGAACACTGTATATATAATAAATGAAAAAAAAACTTTAAAAAGAATGTAAATTGAAAGATATGGGCTAAATAATAAATAATAAAAATAAAGATATTTAAACTATAAAACTAGTTAGAAATAAATCTAAGCTATCAGTGGAGATTTCATAATTAGTAATTAGTCTGTATGTCATGATTTAAGAACTGACTGGTAGGACAGAGAATACATATAGTATGTTTAGATATTTCTAATGGAATTTATTCATTTCCTCTTTAAGGACCTCATGTCTACAAAGCTTATATGCGATCTTTGTTTTGTGTTTCAGTTTAGTTGCATATCTCAGGGCCTGCTGTGATAGCGTTACTGGGCTATTGTGAGACATCTTTTCCTACCTATTATTTATTGTACTTTTATTCTGGTTTCCAGAAATCTAGATTTGTGAGATTATAATCCTAGGTGCTTGTCTCTGTTAGGTAGATGTTTTGTTTCTTGATCTCTGGTTTGTAGGAGAGTTTAGTGACTGCATATTGCCAGATAGTTAGCTCTTCTGGAATCTGGCTAGGTGTGGCTTCTGGGGTTTCCTGGTAAAATGTGTCTCTAGTTATTGGTGATGACACTTAGGTGGTGTGGGAGGTACTTCTGTCTTTGTGTTGCTTTTATTGAGTAATGAATAAAGAAACTGTCATGGCCTGAGATAGAGCAAAAGATCAGAGCAAGGTGGGGAAAAGTAAAGTGAATGCTGAAAGAAAGAAGGGCAGAGTCAGGGAGAAGCCATGGAGCCGCCAGGGACAGACACTGGGAATTTTACCCAGTAAGCCACAGCCACATGGTGCTACACAGATTGATAGAAATGGGTTAAATTCATATGTAAGAGTTAACCAATAAGAAGCTAAAGCTAATGAGCCAAGTAGTGATTTAATTAATACAGTTTCTGTGTAATTATTTGGGGCCTAAGCGGCCAGGAACCAACAAGTGGCTGCCTCCTGCAACAATTAAGAATAGGGACGACCCTATCCTATAGCAATACTGACGAATATCTTGCATATCACCATAGAACCTTCATCTGGTGATGGATGGAGATAGAGACAAAGACCCACACTGGAGCACTGAACTGAGCTCCCAAGGTCCCAATGAGGAGCAGAAGGAGGGAGAAGATGAGCAAGGAAGTCGGGACCACGAGGGGTGCACCCACCCACTGAGACAGTGGGGCTGATCTATTGGGAGCTCACCAAGGCCAGCTGGACTGTGACTGAAAAAGCATGGGATAAAACCGGACTCTCTGAGCATGGCGAACAATGAGGGCTGATGAGAAGCCAAGGACAATGGTACGGGGTTTTGATCCTACTTCATGTTCGGGCTTTGTGGGAGCCTAGCCAGTTTGGATGTTCACCTTCCTAGACATGGACGGAGGGGGGAGGACCTTGGACTTTCCACAGGGCAGGGAACCCTGACTGCTCCTTGGACTGGAGAGGGAGGGGGAGAGGAGTGGAGGGAGGGGGAGAAGGGTGGGAGGAGGGGGAAACTTTTTTTTTCCTTTTCTCAATAAAAAAAAAAACCAAACAAAAAAAAAGAATAGGGATGAGATGAGAGCGGGACAGGGGGGTCCTTGTAAGGGAGGAAAACAGGGTGTTCTGCTAGAATCTGCTTAGTAACCTGGGGATGGGGCTACAGAATGAGGAGAGGCCACAACAGGAGATCTGCTACAGAGCTGAGGATCCAACTGGAGGATGGGATAAGATGGAGGGAGGGAGAGAGGAGATCTGAAGCTCACCTACTTGCTTCACTAACTTACTTGTTTCTCTGGAGAGCGTGACTGTTGAACTCCCAGAAATGCCTCCAGGAGTTAGGGCCTGGGATAAAGGGCTGAGTGGAGAAGGCTGAGGAAGGGTCTACATGACTCACTGGATATGGAGGCAGAGGGGAAGGAGGGGCTGCAGCAGGTGTCCTGTTACAGAGTTGTAGGTGAGACTGCAGTATTGGATTCAGGGAGAGGAGAGAGGGATGAAACGTCATAGTTAGGTTAGCTGCTTCTCTGGCTTGAGTATAATTCTGGCTTCTTAAATGTGGAATACCCACAGGGCAAGGCACAGGCTCAGATGTGACAGGTGGGTAAAGCTGACTTGTGTTCTTACATGGCTCACTCTCTAGTGGAGGAAAAAACAGTCCATGGTCCTCCCTACCATGGAAGACACTGTTTTTAAATGGGAAAACAAAACGGTAAGTGAGTATCGAAAATTAATGATTTATTCTTAGGGTATATTAGACCTAATGGTTAGGAAGAGAGCACCGAAGCTGAACTTGAAAGAAATCTGAAATTTGAAGAATGTTTCAAATCGAAGGGAGAATTTGCATGGAGAGAAAACAGAGTACTCTGGTAACGAAGCTGAGCTCCGTGACTGGACAGAACAGTATGTAGCCTCAAACAGCCATGGTGAGAGAGGCTTTAAAGAGGTACGAAGAGTCTTATCCCGTAGAACTTGAGTGTCATGACACTCCATTTTACTCCCTTGTTTCCCTGTCACTTCAAGTTGTGACCGATGTATCTTTGTCAATGAGAAAAAGAAACATTTAATTTATAATTTTCCAGTGTTTAGTTATGCAGTGTGAGTGTCCATGTACTTGATTCCAGTCCCTGACAACAGTAACTGCTGACTAAATTACATCAATAGTGACCAATCTAGTCTGTTCTGGAAACTTAGACTATGATTAATTAATACTATAGAATTAATACTATAATGCTTATTCTTATATATTCTTCTCTTTGTATACCATATATACTTACTTTAGGATGCACATTTGTCACAAAGATAATAAACTTAAAGGGTTTTTGTAATGAGTCTTTTTCTACTCTGTCAGCCAGCTCTCAAATAATGACATGGAGATTTATTATTAATTATGAAAACCCAACCTTAGCTTAGGCTTGTCCCACTAGCTTTTATAACTTAAACTAACCCATGTATTTTAATCTATTTTCTGTTATACAGCTCATTACCTCATCTCTCCATACTGCCCATATTGCTTTCTCCATGTCTTATTGGCAACTTTACCTTCTTCTTCCCAGAGTTGTCTTTGACCAGAAGTTCCACCTATACCTCCTGCCTAGCTATTGACTGTTCAACTTTTTATTGTGCCAATCATAGCAGTAAATTTTCACACAATGTACAAATATCCCACAACAAGGCTATGTACAGTACATCCAATAAACAACATTGAATTGCCTTGTAAAGAAAGTGTGCAGTTTTATTTTCTGCTTATGAGACTGTGTCTTTGAACCCTCCCAAAGACTGTATTTTATTTGGGATCTGGAACTTCAACTAAATTAATAAGCAAACCATGCCAATTTGGATTATAATTGAAAAGACTAGACTTAGCACAGGACATACCAAGATGACGTTTTCAGCACAAAGGAGATTTATTTGTCTCAGAGGGACAAAGACAGAGAGGGAAGAAGAAGGGCAAGGGAAAGGGGGAGGAGGGATATTGTCCTAGAGATAGAAAAGACTGCCTCTGAATAAAGTAGAGGCAGATGTGTTCCAAAAGCAAATGACAGTTTTTAAAGAAAAAGGGGTAACCCCTCGTAGGATGACATGGTTTGTTTTGATTTGGCATGCTAATCTTGGTAGCAAATGGGGGGGGGGGGGCTTATGATTGCTGAACTTTAATACTTTGAACCTTGATCATCACTCTCAAGAGGAAGAAGTGACCAAATAAGGGAATGGACCTCGAGGGCTAGCTTTCAAAATGCAATCTAACAGTTTTTAGTAAAAGAGAAAGGTAAAAGGGAAATACTTAGTTTCAGTGCTATGCTTGGGCCTAATAGCATCCCTCAGTAATCAAGTGAAGATATTCAAAAAGTGGAAATATGAGTACCTGTAGTTTCTAGAGTGATCAGCAATCTCTCAGAATAAACAATACTTGAGGGGAAACTTGAAAGATACGGGACCATGTAGAGGAGACAGAAGAGTAAGGAGAGGTAAAAGCAGGCAGCACAGAGGCTTTTCTTCAGTGAAAAATCAAGTTGGCTTTGGTTGTCAGGGTGCAACGGAGCTGAGTGTTGTAAGATACATTGTTCTAAGAGGTAGATGAGAATTGTTTTTAACCAAGGGAATGACAGGATTTTATTGGTATTTTCTTTTATCCACTGAATTTAAAATTGGGTATTTCCCAATTAACTTATTTCTTCCCGCAGAGTTATTTAATACATTGTTTTGGTGTCAGGTTCCTTCCCTCAGCATACCTTTTTAAAAACATATTCTTGCATTTAGCTAGTCATTTGAGAGAGGTGCATGTGGTGCACACCTATGAGCCATGTGCATGTTTGGAGAGCAGGGGATGGCTTGTAGAAGGTGGCTCTCTGTGCATCATGTGTCTTCTGTGGATTCAACTCAAACCATCAGACTTGAGAAAAGTGCCCTGAACTCCTGAGCTATCTCGTAGGGTCAAATTAGACTTAATAATGAGTACTGATGATTTAGAGAGTTATTTCTATGTTCCAGAGGAATGCTCCTTGATGGCTGCCTTGTTTGTAAACATTTTCTAGCACCTTGCCACATTTTTGTGGCTTCATTGCCCTTCTTGTGGCAGACACATGTAGGAGTAGTAGTTCAGTAGTTCCTTTTCATAGACTTTTTTTTTGGCTCTCAGTCTATGAACTCAGTCCTTACCCTTAGATAAAGTTATTTCTCCTAATGTTTTACTTCTATATATTTGATAGTCTTTTAACTTACATTATTACTCTATAACATTTAAAACATTCTGCACTCTTTGCTTTCTGATATTTTAGTACTTATACATGGAGTATATTAAGAGAAAGAATGGCTGTTGCTGGTTACATATAATGGTTTAAATAATGAAGCTGCATTGACCATATTGATATAAGTGTTTTTAAAATAGTTAATTGAATATTTTACCATGATTTTAAAAACTGAAACTAAACAGTGTGGTTGCTACTGAAAATAAAAGAATATATTTCTTCAAAGATTAGAAACACAACAAGAATGTTAATTTCAGAACTCCTATCCCAAAGAGCTTGGAAGTTCAAGTCTAAGCAAAATAAAAGGAAAAAAAATAAATGCATGCAGATCAGAAATAAAGCTGCCTCTAGCTAAGAAAAACATGATTTTCTGTACACAAAACAGGATTAATCATGATAATTTTAAAAAGTCCATCCAGGAACTCAGAAGTTAGGCCAGCAAGATTAAGCATATAAAGAGAAGGTATGTTGGTCCATCTATGTCCTTGGCTCTTGTAAGTCTCCTGTATGTCTACATGTTGTAGAGCACAAAGGTGAAGAATAAACTTTTCATTCTTTCTGGAACTATGTGTCCAAGTGTATTTATGTAGAAAATAACAAAGAAAATAAATTCTTTTTTAAAAGTTTTGCTTTTATTAACTCACTATACTTGAATGTGACAAAAAACCCATGAGTGTGCAGCTTTCAACTGGACTCTCTTCATCATATATTGGAATCTGAGGGAGGATATATAAGTTTTCTGATCTATCACAATTAAGTCTTTTGTCCTGACCTTGATATCACAAGTTCTTCACCAACATCATGAAAATGTTTTGAGTAAATCATTAGTTTTTAAGTGTCAGATCCTTTACAGTTCTTGACATTATTAAAATGTCAATGCTGCTTTCATTGCAAATTAATATTACAGAAGCAATTAGATTATTTGTGCAGTATGTGAACTGCCTCCACCTACCAGCAAATGAAAAGCCCCAAACTGACTTTGAAATCATAGGCTGAAGAGGTAGATCAGTTTGCCTAGCAAGCACAAAGTCCTAGGTTCTACTCCAGAATAGTACAATCAAGACATGGTGCCAAACACCTATAATCCCAGCACATAGCAGGTAGAAGCAGGAAAAGCGAAGTTTAAGGATATCCTTGTCTAATCAGTTCAAAATCAGTCTGGGCTGCATGAGACCCTGGCTGAAAGAAAAGGGGATTTTTTTTTTGCATCATTCTGCCTATCAGTGTATTAAGGCATGAGCCTTGACAGATTTCAGACAACAAGCCAACAGATGTCACTGTTTCTGCTTACAGTGAATACGAATAATATAAATTCATTGAACACAAGGGGAGCATAGGATGCAAAATATGTTGTAAAGTAACAAAAACTAGCATATTGAATTCCTGGATCATTTGCAAGGCTTGAGGGGGCCATGCCCTTTGGTCTCCAAGCAATATATTTATACTGATGGAGTCCAGAGATGGGAAATCCAATCAGATCCTAATGTGCACCATATGAGGAAGAGAAGCAGTGGAGTACAGAAAGGGAAAAGACATTCATCACAGCCCAGATGAAGATGGAACACATAGGAAAATAAATGAAACAGTGGAGAGCCAGGAAATCTGAAATGAAGAGTGAACCTTGGCCTTGATTTCCAGAGGGATGGGAAGAAGGTGACGAGAGGCCCTAAGGGTCAGTCTGCACATATTTAGTCAGTTATAATAAGTGAAAATTGCTCATTATAGGGCCAGGAATGGTGTTGATAAACCTTTCTCCATTTCCTACACCTTCCTGGAAGTTATAATTGGCATGAGGGAGAATGGGCAGCGCAGTTCAGACCCTTGAACGGTGGGACACCCTAGAGGCATGGATGATAATGACAGCTCTGACTATCAAATCATGCAGCCTGGCTTCCAGAAGAGACACAGTGACCCCAGAGACTTCATGGGTTATGTCTAGGTCTCCAAGGACAGAGTATGAAACTTTTTTGCCTGAGCTGATTATAAAAATGACAAATTTATTTAACAGGCGTGGGTTAGGTAAAGGGAATTGTATGTGGTAGGATATCCTCAAAGCAAAGTTATCCTTTCAAAGACAGTAGGTTAATGACTCTAAGGAACTTAAGATTGCCTTTATAGTGCTATGGAATAAACATTTTGTATATATGAATACATGTCACTGTTGTTGGTTTAATATAAAGGTGAATAGCCAACTGCTAGGTAGGATTTTTGGAGCAGAGAGGATACTGGGAAAAAGATCGTGGAGTTACCAGCCGGACACAGAGGAAGCGTGACATGATGAAGATGAGACAACAAGTTATGAGTTATTAGTTTACATGTAAACTAGTAGAAATGAGCTAATTTAAATTATGAGAGCCAGTTATAAATAGGCCTATGCTATTGGCCAAGCTTTCATAATTAATAAGACATCTTCTTGTGGTTATTTGGCAGTTGGCAGGTGGGATAAGGACTCCCTACATTACAGGAAGATTTTTACATTGACATATGCTGACTACATTGATGGAGACTCAAAAGAGATATCTCTTCCTTTTGTCATTTATTTATAGAATTTACTAACAATCAGTGACAACTAAGTTTTTAAGCATAAAGGACCAAAACCTTTGATTTCATGGGATTGTTTGGGTGCTTTAAGAATTTTTTAATAGTCTTGTGTCAGCTTGACAGACACTGTAGTCATAAGAGGAAACCTCAATTAAAAAAATGCCTTCATATAATCAGACTGTAGAAAAGCCTTTAAGACATTTTCTTGATTCATGATTGATGGGCAAGAGGCAAGGACCCAGCCCGTTATGGGTGGTCCTATGCCTTGGATGATAGTCCTGGGTTCTATAAGAAAGAAAGCTGAGAAAGCCGTAATGAGCAAGTCAGTAAGCAACATCCCTTCATGGCCTCTGTATCAGTCCTGCCTCCAGGATTTTGCTCTGCTTAAGTTCCTGTCCTGACTTACTAATAAGCTGTGAGGAATGAGGTTCCTCAATGTAAGCCAAATAAACTTATTCTTTTCCAAGGTGCTTGACCAAGGTATTTTGTTCCAGAAATAGAGACCCTAACGTGACAGTCAATATTAAATATTAGAAAACTATAATGCATAAAGAAACACACTTTTAAAAGGTAGTGGAAACAACCTTCATATAATTTATCCAAAATATTTAAGTCACACATTAGATACTAGGCTTCTGAGAATTCACAAATTAAATTAAAGATATGTGTGTATGAGCTCCTAAAGAAAGTGAAAGAGACTCATTGGTACATATATAGATTAACAGTCTTCCAGAAAGAGTCTGGTCTCTGTGATTCCCTTACTGGATATTGCCAACAATGGAAATATCTAGAAAAGAGTCACAGAGAAAGCTCCTGACCTGTGAAACTTGATGATAGAAGTCTGTGCCTTCGTCCCTTAGCATTTTGAGAATTTTGGTGTCTGCAGTTTTCCAGTAAGCTTAAATCATCAGCTTCTAATGACTTTATACCACCTCACTCTAGATTAATGCTCACTTTCTCAAATACATCCCAGACTTAAAGAGACTGTCCCCTTGCCTTGTTTCCCCCATTGTAAATGTTTGTTGGTGCTGTGCAAAACATGAGTACTAGTTTACTACTTGCTAAACTTGTTTCTTTACAGCGTCTCATGTGGCTACAGGAAACTCAGATGGAATTTCCAGCAGCATATTGTCAATTTAATTTAGTTATCATCATAAATTAATTGTATACACAAATGAGTTTTATTATGCCATTTTCATAAATGTACATAGCACATTTTGATGGTATTCACTGTTGTTCTGTTTCTACCCTCTTCTGCATACCTCCCTGTCTTCCTCCTTCTCTTTCTGCCTGTTGTTGTGATCCACCGAGTTTTATTATAGCTGTTTACAAAACTGGATGAGAGTTCAAGAACATGGGCACCTAACCAGTCATTACCCCACTGAAGAAAATGTCTCCCATTTTAATTAACCATTGTGTGAATAAATCCTCAGGGAGGAATGGGGTCCATTGAACCCCTCCCGACTCCCAAGATGTTGAAGAACACAATCTTTTCGTTAAAGATTTATTTATTTATTATGTATACAGTGTTCTCCCTGCATGTATGTCTGCAGGCCAGACAGAAGAAGGCACCAGATCTCATTACAGATGGTTGTGAGCCACCATGTGGTTGCTAGAAATTGAACTCAGGACCTATAGGAGAGCAGCCAGTACTCTTAACCATTGAGCCATTTCTCCAGCTCCAAGAAGAACACAATCTTATGCAAATATTCTACATGTAGTAATTGTTTTAGTAATTAGTTTTTACACTTTGAACATAATGAAATATAAACATTATTATTATTATTATTATTATTATTATTATTATTATTATTGGTTTTTTGAGACAGGGTTTTTCTGTAGCTTTGGAGCCTGTCCTGCAACTAGCTTTTGTAGACCAAGCTGGTCTTGAATTCATAGAGATCCGTCTGCCTCTGTTCCCAATTGCTGGGATTAAAGGCATGTGCCATCACCACCTGGTTCAAAACTTATTTTTAAAATTAAAAATGGAGCTTTTCATAGTTTCATCTGGAATTATATTTGTATAATTTGACCATTACTCACCAGAGAAAAGGGAAACATTGTGGCTTTGCTTTGTAAAGTGTTTTAAAGTGAAAATCAGCTGCTGGCTTGCCATTCTAGCACCCCTGTTGGCAGACTATTGTCTCAAGAACCAAATCCAATCTATCACCTATTTCTGTAAAGCTTTATGTAACACACCAATAGCTGTTGTCTCTTATTGTATTCTAGTCATAGCACTGGGGTGAAGTAGCAACTGTAGGATTCAAATAGCTTATATGCATCATGGTCAGAGACAAACACTGTATGTAATATGTTTGTCTTGAGCAAAAAAAAAAAGAGAGCCATATTGTCATCTGCATTTTAATTTCTAAATGTTGTTGACCAACCACAAGTAATGGAAATTTGAAATATCGTTGGTTCATGACCTATGCAGAGAAAATAGATGAGCCTGAAACATCTTGGAACATATGACAAAGCTAGTTCATAAAGACAGGGCACTTCAAAACACCCAGGTCCTACCTGACAGCCAAGGCTGAAACACATGGAGAAATAAAATATGTGATGATAACACTGAATTACATCTAAACATCAAAACTGGAGAGCTATAAATGAAACCACACTGATGCAAACATACAAAAAAACGAGGGATATAGAAAGACACCCCAGAATAATGTAGTAATAATTATCCAGGGAAATTTTTACAAATGTATGCTGAATAGAGTGGAAAAAGAATTCAAGAAAAACATTAGTTTCACACTCTCAGTATAAGGTCAGTGAAAATATGTTTTGCAGAAAATTTAAAATGGAAGAAAGGCTGATGTTCTTGATGTAATGCACTGAGTAGGCCATTTGATGTGGATTCTTGGTAAAGACTCCATGTTGATCAAGTACCAAGAAAATTCCAGGCAAATGCTCACAATAAGTGAGCAGTCCTACCCCAAAACTTAGAGATCATGAAAGACAAAGTAACAAATGAGTTATCACAGAACAGGCTATAGTGAGGATATACCTCACAGCTGTGGGGATCCTAGAAGAGAAAGGGGCATGGTGGAAAAACCCCTGAGCTGTGAAATCTGGTACAATATACATGCCTTAGTTCTAGTTAATTCAATATAACATTAGGGACAGCTGAGTAAGAGGATGCAGAAACGCCACTCTATTTTATGAAGTTCTGTGAGTCTAAAGTTACCTTAAAATAAAAAGTCAAAAGGCTGTATTTTAGGAAAAAGTGGCTTCCAATTAAGAGAAATGGATACATGCTATATTTTACTGTGACAAAATCTCTGGTTTACATTTAGATTAATAGCATAGAATTGCCAGGTGCTGAAAGAAACTGTAATGGTTACAGTGATTCTAGGTATTAATGGAAGAAGTTTCCTTGACTTTCACTTTCAGAGTTTTAAAGCAAGGGGGACTTTAATTGAGCTGAGAAGGGGAGCATAACAAGACAGTCCTGCTTCCCTTGGGTCCTCTCAGCCTGATAGTCTATGCATGTTCTGACTGCATGAAGACCTAGCCCTGGAGACAGACAGCCAGGTGACAAGCTGGACTACGGGGCCAGAGAGGTCTCCTTCCTTCCTTTTCCCTCTCCAAGGTAATTTTTATCTTACATGATAAAAAGGATGGGGTTTCTGTGTGTGGCTTATGGAAATCACATCCACTATTTAGAAGGTAAAATATATTGGAATATAGAACATGAAAATATGTGGTATGATAAAACACTAATTGGAAAAGTAGAGTGGGGTCTATCACAGAGCTTAGGCTAAGGTACACTTTAAACTTTCTGTTAAGACTAGAAAACATTTCAAAGTAAAACCCATGATAACATACTAATTTCAGTTACAGCAATAATTCACTGGGTCCTTTCTATGTGATCAACACTCAGCTAGGCATTACTGAAAAAAAGAAAGAAGAGCAAAAATGTGTATGATCCCTGTCTTCAAAGTGATCATAATCCTTGGAAGTAACATATCAACTCACAATATGTAAGAAAATTTAAATGTGAAAATGTTTTGTTAATACAAGCTTGACAGATATTTGGAAAGTCCAGGCTGTCTCAAAGAGGGGGCACTCAGCCCTGGGTGTCAGTGATGAAAGGACAACGCCTCATGATGTCTGAAGGGGACAATAAAAATGCCAGAATGTTATCTTTGAGAATTAAATAAGCCACCACAGAAGAGAAAAATCAAGTCCCTTCTTACTTTGCTCATGTGCATTTAATCAACCCTAAAAGTAAAAAGTGACATTTTAAAGAATTGGAGTCTAAAAATGTCCTTCTTTAAACAATAGGTAGTCTTCTTAGAAGCAATAAAATTAATTTAACTAAATCACAAACTTTTCCTAGACAAAAAATTCATGAGCCTTGTTGTAAAAACTGAAGAGAGGAGAACAAAGCATGGGCAATTAATAGAATTTTAGCATATAGAAAATGGAAGCAGGTCTGGGCACTGGGTCCGAATCCTCGGGGCACTCAAGCGGGCAGGACTCCCTTTGTTTCTATCGCCTGCCTGCACCAAGCAGGGTAGGCGCTTTGTTTGCGATCTGCCCACCGGCATGGAGGCCTGATCTCTCGGTGCCAGGAGAGACAGCATTGGGGTGAGTTTCTGGCCCCGGGGTGCTAGCCTCGGAAGGGGAGCTCAGAGGTTCCTTGGTCCCCTATCCTTCTTGGGCTCTCTGCAGGGCCTCCACACCCTGCATACCTCCTCTTTCTTCCTAGCCCACCAAGCTCCCATCCAGAACCCTCCCCACTTCGGCCCCACTGTCCTCTTTCTGCAAATAACATCACCCAGCCCAGCCTCTCTGGGAATCCTCGGGGCACTCAAGCGGGCGGGACTCCCTTTGTTACTATCGCCTGCCTGCACCAAGCAGGGTAGGCGCTTGCTTTGTTTGCTACCGTCCCACCAGCACAAAGGCCTGATCTCTTGACGCCAGGAGAGCCAATGTTGGGGAGAGCCAGCGTTGGGTAGGCAAGGAGACCTGATCCGGTAAAAGAAGGTTCATAAGGGAGCATTTGGAAGAAGAGATGGGCAGACGCCAAGGCAAGAATTCGCCCAACAAGCTGAAAAGCAACATGAAGCCACCAGAAACCAGCGACCTCACAACAGGGGGACATGAACACCTTAATCAAGAAGAAGTAGAAAAGATTGACTTCATGAAAGTGATTGATGCTCTTAAACAGCATGTAAAAAATGCCCTTATAGAAATGAATGAGAAATATAACAGAAAGTTTGAAGAATTGAATAAATCAGTCAATGACACCCTAGAAAACCAAGGAAAAACAATCAAACAAATAATGGAAACAGTTCAAGACTTGAAAACTGAACTGGAGGCAAAGAAGAAAACACAAACAGAGGGCCGGCTGGACATGGAAAATTTAAGTAAACAAACAGAGTCTACAGAAACAAGCATAACCAACAGAATACAAGAGTTAGAAGAAAGAATCTCAGATTCTGAAGATACCATAGAGAAAATAAACACACTGATCAAAGAAAACAGCAAGTCCAACAAACTCTCATCACAAAATATTCAGGAAATATGGGACACAATAAAAAGACCAAACCTAAGAATAATAGGAGTAGAAGAAGGAGAAGAAGTGCAGCTCAATGGTCCAGAAAATCTATTTAATAAAATTATTGAAGAAAACTTTCCCAACCTAAAGAAAGATATACCTATGAAAGTGCAAGAAGCATACACAACACCGAATAGGCTGGATCAAAAAAAAAAAAAACATCCCCTCGCCATATAATTATCAAAACACATAGCATACAGAATAAGGAAAGAATATTAAGAGCTGCAAAGGAAAAAGGCCAAATTACTTATAAAGGTAAACCTATCAGACTTACACCTGACTTCTCCATGGAAACCATGAAAGCCAGAAGGTCCTGGATAGATGTACTACAGAAACGAAGAGACCATGGATGCAAGCCCAGATTACTATACCCAGCCAAGCTTTCGTTCACTATAAATGGAGAAAATAAAATTTTCCAGGATAAAAACAAATTTAAACAATACGAAGCCACAAATCCAGCCTTACAGAAAGTAATAGAAGGAAAATCACTAACCAAGGATTCCAACAATGACCACAATAACTCAGACATCTAGAGACCGTTCACAAACACAAATCAAAGAAGGGAAACACACAAACTCTACTAATAAAAAAAATGACCGGCGTTAACAACCACTGGTCATTAATATCACTTAATGTTAATGGACTTAACTCACCTATTAAAAGGCACAGGCTAAGAGATTGGATACGAAAACAGGATCCAACATTCTGCTGTTTACAAGAAACACACCTCAACCACAAAGACAGGCACCTACTCAGAGTAAAGGGCTGGGAAAAGGCTTATCAAGCAAATGGACCTAAGAAACAAGCAGGAGTGGCCATACTAATCTCTAACAAAGTAGACTTCAAACTTAAATCAATCAGAAGAGATGGAGAGGGGCATTTTATACTCATAACAGGAACAGTTCATCAGGATGAAGTCTCAATCAAGAACATCTATGCCCCTAATATAAAAGCACCCACGTACATAAAAGAAACATTGCTAAAACTCAAGGCAGCCATCAAACTGCACACACTAATAGTAGGAGACTTCAACACTCCTCTCTCACCAATGGACAGGTCAATCAGACAGAAACCTAACAGAGAAATAAGAGAATTAATGGAGGTAATGAATCAAATGGACTTAACAAACATCTATAGAACTTTTCACCCAAATAGGAAAGAATATACCTTCCTCTCTGCAGCTCATGGAACCTTCTCAAAAATCGACCACATAGTCGGTAACAAAGCAAACATCCACAGTTACAAAAAAATATTAGTAACCACCTGTGTCTTATCAGATCACCACGGATTAAAGTTAGAATTCAACAACAATGCTACCCCCAGAAAGCCTACTAATTCATGGAAACTGAACAGTCAACTACTGAACCATACCTGGATTAAGGAAGAAATTAAGAAAGAAATTAAAGTCTTCCTGGAATTCAATGAAAATAAAGAAACAACATACTTAAACTTATGGGACACTATGAAAGCAGTCCTAAGAGGAAAGTTCATAGCACTAAGTGCCCACTTAAAGAAAACAGAGAAAGCTCACATTGGAGATTTAACAGCCCACCTGAAAGCTCTAGAAAAAAAAGAAGCAGACTCACCTAGGAGGAGTAGAAGACTGGAAATTATCAAACTGAGGGCTGAAATCAACAAAATACAAACACAGAAAACAATACAAAGAATCAATGAAACAAAAAGCTGGTTCCTGGAGAAAATCAACAAGATTGACAAACCCCTATCCAAACTAATCAAACGGCAGAGAGAGAATTTGCAAATTAATAAGATCAGAAATGAAAAGGGGGACATAATCACAGACACAGAGGAAATTCAGAGAATCATGAGATCTTACTACAAAAGCCTATATGCCACAAAACTGGAAAATGTAAAGGAAATGGACACTTTTTTAGATAAATACCATTTACCAAAGTTAAACCAGGACCAGGTGAACAATCTAAATAGACCTGTTAGTCGCGAAGAATTAGAAGAGGTTATCAAAAACCTCCCTACCAAAAAAAGCCCAGGACCAGATGGTTTCAATGTGGAATTCTACCAGAACTTCCAAGAAGAACTAATACCTATACTCCTTAATGTATTTCACAATATAGAAACAGAAGAGTCATTGCCAAATTCCTTTTATGAAGCTACAGTCACTCTGATACCAAAACCACACAAAGACTCAACCAAGAAAGAGAATTGCAGGCCAATCTCACTCATGAACATCAACGCAAAAATCCTCAACAAAATACTGGCAAACCGTATCCAAGAACACATTAGAAAAATTATCCATTATGATCAAGTAGGCTTCATCCCAGGGATGCAGGGCTGGTTCAACATACGAAAATCTACCAATGTAATCCATCATATAAATAAACTGAAAGAAAAAAACCATATGATCATTTCATTAGATGCTGAAAAAGCATTTGACAAAATTCAACATCCATTTATGATAAAAGTATTGGAGAGATTAGGGATACAAGGGTCATACCTAAATATAATAAAAGCTATATACAGCAAGCTGACAGCTAACATCATATTAAATGGATGGAAACTTAAAGCCATCCCACTAAACTCAGGAACACGACAAGGCTGTCCACTCTCGCCATACCTCTTCAATATAGTGCTTGAAGTTCTAGCAATAGCAATAAGACAACATAAGGGGATCAAGGGGATTCGAATTGGAAAGGAAGAAGTTAAACTTTCGTTATTTGCAGATGATATGATAGTGTACATGAGCGACCCCCAAAACTCCAACAAAGAACTTTTACAGCTGATAAACAAACACCTTTAATAATGTGGCAGGATACAAGATCAACTCCAAAAAATCAGTCGCCCTCTTATACACAAAGGATATGGAAGCAGAGAGGGAAATCAGAGAAGCTTCACCTTTCATGACAGCCACAAACAGCATAAAATATCTTGGGGTAACTCTAACCAAGGAAGTGAAAGATCTATTTGACAAGAACTTTAAGGCATTGAAGAAAGAAACTGAGGAGTATACCAGAAAATGGAAGGACCTCCCTTGCTCTTGGATTGGGAGGATCAACATAGTAAAAATGGCAATTCTACCAAAGGCAATTTATAGATTCAATGCAATCCCCATCAAGATCCCATCAAAATTCTTCACAGATCTGGAGAGGACAATAATCAACTTTATATGGAAAAACAAAAAACCCAGGATAGCCAAAACAATCCTATACAATAAAGGATCTTCTGGAGGCATTACCATCCCTGACTTCAAACTCTATTACAGAGCTACAGTAATGAAAACAGTGTGGTACTGGCATAAAAACAGAGAAGTCGACCAATGGAATCGTATAGAAGACCCGGATTTTATCCCACAAACCTATGAACACCTCATTTTCGATAAAGGAGCTAAAAGTATACAATGGAAGAAAGAAAGCATCTTCAACAAATGGTGCTGGCATAACTGGATGTCAACCTGTAGAAGAATGAAAATAGACCCATATCTATCACCATGCACAAAACTCAAGTCCAAATGGATTAAAGACCTTACTATCAGTCAGAACACATTGAACCTGATAGAAGAGAAAGTGGGAAGTACCCTACAGCAGATGGGCACAGGCGATCGCTTCCTATGTGTAACCCCAACAGCACAGACATTAAGGGCAACATTGAATAAATGGGACCTACTAAAACTGAGAAGCTTCTGTAAAGCAAAGGACACTGTCACCAAGACAGAAGGGCAACCTACTGACTGGGAGAAGATCTTCACCAACCCCGCAACAGACAAAGGTCTGATCTCCAAAATATATAGAGAACTCAGGAAACGAGACGTTAAAATGCTAATTGACCCAATTAAAAAATGGGGCACTGAACTGAACAGAGAATTCTCAGCAGAGGAAGTTCAGATGGCCAAAAGACACGTAAGGTCATGCTCAACCTCCTTAGCGATCAGGGAAATGCAAATCATAGCAACTTTGAGATATCATCTTACACCTGTCAGAATGGCTAAAATAAAGAACTCCAATGATAGCCTTTGCTAGATAGGCTGTGGAGGAGGGGGTACCCTCATCCATTGATGGTGGGAATGCAGTCTTGTGCAACCACTTTGGAAATCGGTGTTTCGGTTTCTCAGGAAATTCGGGATCAACCTACCCCTGGACCCAGCAATACCACTCCTGGGAATATACCCAAGAGATGCCCGATCATATGACAAGAGTATTTGTTCCACTATGTTCATAGCAGTATTATTTGTAATAGCCAGAACCTGGAAACAACCTAGATGCCCTTCAATGGAAGAATGGATGAAGAAAGTGTGGAATATCTACACATTAGAGTACTACGCTGCGGTAAAAAACAATGACTTCTCGAATTTTGCATGCAAATGGATGGAAATAGAAAACACTATCCTGAGTGAGGTAACCCAGACCCAAAAAGATGAATAAGGGATGTACTCACTCATAATTGGTTTCTAGCCATAAACAAGGGTCACGGAGTCTACAATTGGTGATCCCAAAGAAGCTAAGTAAGAAGGTGAACCAAAGGAAAAACATATAGTTGTCCTCTTGGCTATGGGAAGTAGACAAAATGGCCGGGGAGAAAATTGAGATCTTGGGGGTGGGATGGGATGGGGGTAAGGGGAGATGGGGAGAGAAAAGGGAGAAGGGGAGAATGGGGGGAACTTGGGGAAAAAGGAGGATTGGAATAAAGGAAGGTTGGATAGGGGAGCACGGAAGCACAATTCTTAGTGAAGGGAGCCACCTTAGAGTTGGCAAGAGACTTGAACCTAGAGTGGCTCCCAGATGCCCAAGCCAAGGTCCCCAGTTAGTTCCTTGGGCAGCTGAGGATAGGGAACCTGAAATAACCCTATCCTATAGCAATACTGACGAATATCTTGCATATCATCATAGAACCTTCATCTGGTGATGGATGGAGATAGAGACAGAGACCCACACTGGAGCACTGGACTGAGCTCCCAAGGTCCCAATGAGGAGCAGAAGGAGGGAGAACATGAGCAAAGAAGTCAGGACCACGAGGGGTGCGCCCACCCACTGAGACAGTGGAGCTGATCTATTGGGAGCTCACCAAGGCCAGCTGGACTGTGACTGAAAAAACATGGGATAAAACTGGACTCTCTGAGCATGGCGAACAATGAGGGCTGATGAGAACCCAAGGACAATGGCACGGGGTTTTGAACCTACATAATGTGCTGGCTTTGTGGGAGCCTAGCCAGTTTGGATGTTCACCTTCCTAGAAATGGACGGAGAGGGGAGGACCTAGGAATTACCACAGGGCAGGGAACCCTGACTGCTCTTTGGACTGGAAAGGGAGGGGGAGAGGAGTGGGGGGAGGGGGAGGGAAATGGGAGACTGGGAGGAGGTGGAAACTTGGTTTTTTTTTCTCCTTTTCTCAATAAAAAAATGAAAAAAAAAATGGAAAAAAAATTAAAGGGAAAAAAAAGAAAGAAAATGGAAGCATGTCAGAAGTCCCTTGTACTTGAATGGAAATAAAATTTATTCATTATTATCACTAAACATCAAATAAACATTTATCATTTCCATTCTTATAAAGTCTAGCAACAGAACTGAGGGAGTGGCCTGCCAAAATTTAGAGCCAAAGGACAATGTTCACGTAATCTTTCCATTGTCACCAACATCTCCAAATTCTGTGTCCACTCATCACTCTGTCCTCATGAGACCACTAGGGATTTACCATTAGATGTTACTCAGTCTACTTTCAATATTACTGCATTATAATTTGTTCATAATCAGACATGGCTAGCTCCTTTGGAGTCCTTTATTACACCTTAAGGAAAACTTATCATTTACTCTAGGAAGGAGCTCATGAGCTTCATCCAGATATGAAACTTCAGAGAATAAGAACCCCTGAACTTGGAAACTCAGTGGTAGAGCACATGGTTGATACATAAAAGGCCCTGGGTTTGACCCCCAGGACAGAGAGGGGGTGGGGAGGGCACCACTGGACTGGGGTTAGTGAGAAGGTTCAGCAAAGAGCTTACCATGCAATTTAAAAGGACAAGAATCCAGTCCTCTGCATACATGTAGGGCCCAGATCCAGGGGAGCCAGCATCCTTTTTTTGGCCTCAGAGACATAGACATACATATACACACATATCTGTTTTTAATTTATCAAAAAAGGGAACTACCAAATTATTAAATGAACTATGCTGATCTGAATAGGACATTTAAAACAACTGTGAGAGAAACTAGCTAATGCCAGAAGCATGTGTACAGTTTGAAATGATTTGTATGTGTATCATATGCTCTCTATTTATTAAATATCCATTGTGATATCTATCAGTATTGTCATTATAAATGGTAAGCGTCAAATGACTCAGCAGGCTGTCCTCAAACTTCCACATACACACATGGTACATGCTTATGTACATACCACAAACACAATAAATAAATATTTAATTTGGGGAGAGGCATAAAAATTGTGAGAACCCATGCCTTTAGGGATGGAGGTGATGAGCAAGACTTGAGAAAATGACAAAAAAAGTCATATCTAGCTATCCTATATTATTTATTTTATTTCAAAACTCAAGGAAAAGTGCTGTTTTTGGCTACTACATTTTGAATTATTAGTATACTTCAAAGGTTTGTAAACTTTATATTTATGTTTGTTTGGGCTTCAACAGTGGACAGGTGAGCTTTACAGAGAGAAAACCTCATAAATGAATTACATGAAACAAGGACCAAGCTAGCACGAGGCTGCCAAGGCTCTTCATGGCTTTCTAAACTGGAAGGATGTCTGTTTCTACAAATTGGTCTGGAGCCAAGTCTTAGGTTCTGGATTCCTAGTTCCTGGCTCTGTAAATAAAGCCAAACCCCCAAAACCTCAGAACCATGGTGAACCTCTCCCATTGGTGAAGTAGGTGGATTTTTTAAGTGAAGAATATCCAGGGCGGAGCCAGAGACAACTAGCTCACTGGGAAGGAGGCCTCTGAGATGGCCTGCCTCAGGGAATAGGAGAAACCTGTATCTCTGAAAGGACTTTGACTGAAGATGCCAGCTCTGTCTGGGGATACTGGTGAGCCTGGCATAATATGTGGTGTAAACTTTACAAAGGAAGTCTTGGGCCATTTGAAAAGTAGGGGCCATGCCTGTGTGTGAGTGAAAGCTGTCCATGTAGTCACCCACCAGCTCCCCAAAGCCCCCAAACACGTCATTGTTTTCCTTTTCCTTTCCCCTCTCTTCCTCTCTGTTTCCCTTCCCTATCACCTTTCCTTTCTTCTTACTCCCTTCTTTTCTTTCTCTTTGCCCCAAATAAGAGAGTTTTATACTAAAAATGTTAGGAAGAAATATGTACTTTATCTTTCCTGGAAAACTATACTGTGTAGTAGCATCAAAAGCAAGAACAGTCTTATTTCTCTTTTCAAAACTAATAACTCACATCTCTAAGAATTTACTTTCTAAAACCTCCTTAGAAAATGCTTCAACATCCAGACAATTTTAGCCATTGGAGGGAACACTTACATGCTTTCATGCCATTTACAATTGAAGTGTGCAGGAAGAGGCAGTTACAAATATGGAGACATAGCACTGGATAGACTCCCAGTGCAGCAGGTCACCTCTGAGGTCTCATCCATCATCAAAGGACTCTTGATGACTTGTGATTCTGCCAGAGACCCTCAGTTCTCCCATATGTACATACAGTGTATACCTTCCCTCCCACTTAACTGTGCCATAAATAATTCCTTCTTATCTACTGATCAATTACAAGGCAATGAATGCCAGTTCACATTATGTGAGACACAAATCAAGCTTTAGACCCCATAAGATCATTTTCTTGGCCAAACTCCCAGACCCTGTGCTTGGGTTGAACTTCCATCATGCCTCCAGGGTGAATGAGTGTTATATTTCTAAATGACAGTCTGTTTATTTTATGCCACATTTACAAGCTGCCATGTCCTCCGATGTACAAGCAAGGATCAGAATGAGATTTTTTAAAAAAGTTCTAAGTTCATAGAATGAATAGAATTTTTGTACCTTTTCTTTATTGGTTAACCTCAATGGAAAGTTTGTACATATCTCTCCAAAAAGTTTAGAGGTTACTCTTCTCCTACTGTATGTAGACTGAAGAATAACAGCTAAGAATCACAGTTGGCAAAGACATGTTCCTTCCACTCCTGTCTCTAACATACTTCATGAAAATAGCAGCTGGCTTGCAGATGTGCTGAAGGAGGCGTCTCATTCATTGACTTTGTTCTATTTTATGAAGTCTTTGCCAATTTCTCTTGGACACACTAACACAATTTCCTCCTTCTTAAACTGTGGGGTGTCCATGGCACATTGTGAATTTGTTTGATATCAGTGACATGAATATTCCCGCCTTAAAGGTATTATCTTTGAAACGGAGTCAGGTTTCATGCCAAGAAACTAACCAAGGAGAGATAACAACTGCTGAAGACATGAGACTCCTTGTGTTAAATTTCAAGCACAGAAACAGCGAACCGTGAAGATGCTCAAGGGAAAGGTGACTTTTCCATTTTTATTTCAGCCCTGAGATGCTCTGTGCATGGGATTAAAATATAATAATTTCTTCCAACGTTAATGCCTAAGTGACCTCCTTCTGAAGGAAGAAGGGCACTAAGAATTCTGATTTTAACACCAAACGTGAAATACTTTACCCTTAAATTCAAAGCACATGTGACTCAAAGGAATTTAATGACTTCTTTGCTCCAGGGTTTTCTTTGGATACCAAACTCCTTGACCATTTTTGCCTGTGGACACAAGGCATAACTTTAGGAAAAGAAAATTTATAACTGAGGTCCACTGAAATTTAAGTTGATTGAAAACTTTGAGAACAAATTTTGGATTGACATATTTTATCCATTTTAAATCATATCTTTTTATCATTCATCCGGTGGGCATCAAAAATATTTTCAACTGCAAAGACATTCGAACCGCATGTGGCTCTTCACATCAAATTTGACTCCCAGGTTTTGATAAGGCACTTTGCTGGAAGAACAGAACTGCAGGACAGCTGAGTCCTGAAGGATTTCCTCTTCAGACAAAGCAAAACATAGAGGAATATTATCAAAAAATCTTAACCTCAGAGATTTCCAATACACGCAATCACTATATAGCAAGCGGTTTTAACTTTTGTTAAACTAAAGATGCCTACATAAAACAGGAACTTCCAGATTTTCACATTTAAAATTTATTTACGAGCCTGGGACTGGGAGCTCGGGGGTTTCTTGGCCCCCTGTCCTGCTTGGGCTCTCTGCAGGGCCTCTACTCCCCGGGTGCTGCCTCTTTCTTCCTGGCCCACCCAGCTTCCGTCCAGAGCCCTCCCCACTTCGCCCCCACTACCCTCTTTTGGCGCGTGGCATCGCCCAGCGCAGCCTATCTGGGCGCTGGGTCCGAGTACCCGGGGCTCCCGGGCGGGCAGCAGTTCCTTTGTTTCTGTGGCCTGCCTGCACCAAGCGGGGTAGGCGCTTTGTCTGCGAGCTGCCCAACCAGCACTGAGGCCTGATCTTTCGGCGCCAGGAGACCCAGCATTGGGGTGAGTTTCTGGCCCACGGCGCCAGCCTGGGACGGGGAGCTCGGGGGTTTCTTGGCCCCCTGTCCTGCTTGGGCTCTCTGCAGGGCCTCTACTCCCCGGGTGCTGCCTCTTTCTTCCTGGCCCACCCAGCTTCCGTCCAGAGCCCTCCCCACTTCACCCCCACTACCCTCTTTTGGCGCGTGGCATCGCCCATCGCAGCCTATCTGGGCGCTGGGTCCGAGTACCCGGGGCTCCCGGGCGGGCAGCAGTTCCTTTGTTTCTGTGGCCTGCCTGCACCAAGCGGGGTAGGCGCTTTGTCTGCGAGCTGCCCAACCAGCACGGAGGCCTGATCTTTCGGCGCCAGGAGACCCAGCATTGGGGTGAGTTTCTGGCCCACGGCGCCAGCCTGGGACGGGGAGCTCGGGGGTTTCTTGGCCCCCTGTCCTGCTTGGGCTCTCTGCAGGGCCTCTACTCCCCGGGTGCTGCCTCTTTCTTCCTGGCCTACCCAGCTTCCGTCCAGAGCCCTCCCCACTTCACCCCCACTACCCTCTTTTGGCGCGTGGCATCGCCCAGCGCAGCCTATCTGGGCGCTGGGTCCGAGTACCCGGGGCTCCCGGGCGTGCAGCAGTTCCTTTGTTTCTGTGGCCTGCCTGCACCAAGCGGGGTAGGCGCTTTGTCTGCGAGCTGCCCAACCAGCACGGAGGCCTGATCTTTCGGCGCCAGGAGACCCAGCATTGGGGTGAGCTTCTGGCCCACGGCGCCAGCCTGGGACGGGGAGCTCGGGGGTTTCTTGGCCCCCTGTCCTGCTTGGGCTCTCTGCAGGGCCTCTACTCCCCGGGTGCTGCCTCTTTCTTCCTGGCCCACCCAGCTTCCGTCCAGAGCCCTCCCCACTTCACCCCCACTACCCTCTTTTGGCGCGTGGCATCGCCCAGCGCAGCCTATCTGGGCGCTGGGTCCGAGTACCCGGGGCTCCCGGGCGTGCAGCAGTTCCTTTGTTTCTGTGGCCTGCCTGCACCAAGCGGGGTAGGCGCTTTGTCTGCGAGCTGCCCAACCAGCACGGAGGCCTGATCTTTCGGCGCCAGGAGACCCAGCATTGGGGTGAGTTTCTGGCCCACGGCGCCAGCCTGGGATGGGGAGCTCGGGGGTTTCTTGGCCCCCTGTCCTGCTTGGGCTCTCTGCAGGGCCTCTACTCCCCGGGTGCTGCCTCTTTCTTCCTGGCCCACCCAGCTTCCGTCCAGAGCCCTCCCCACTTCGCCCCCACTACCCTCTTTTGGCGCGTGGCATCGCCCAGCGCAGCCTATCTGGGCGCTGGGTCCGAGTACCCGGGGCTCCCGGGCGGGCAGCAGTTCGTTTGTTTCTGTGGCCTGCCTGCACCAAGCGGGGTAGGCGCTTTGTCTGCGAGCTGCCCAACCAGCACTGAGGCCTGATCTTTCGGCGCCAGGAGACCCAGCATTGGGGTGAGTTTCTGGCCCACGGCGCCAGCCTGGGACGGGGAGCTCGGGGGTTTCTTGGCCCCCTGTCCTGCTTGGGCTCTCTGCAGGGCCTCTACTCCCCGGGTGCTGCCTCTTTCTTCCTGGCCCACCCAGCTTCCGTCCAGAGCCCTCCCCACTTCACCCCCACTACCCTCTTTTGGCGCGTGGCATCGCCCAGCGCAGCCTATCTGGGCGCTGGGTCCGAGTACCCGGGGCTCCCGGGCGGGCAGCAGTTCCTTTGTTTCTGTGGCCTGCCTGCACCAAGCGGGGTAGGCGCTTTGTCTGCGAGCTGCCCAACCAGCACGGAGGCCTGATCTTTCGGCGCCAGGAGACCCAGCATTGGGGTGAGTTTCTGGCCCATGGCGCCAGCCTGGGACGGGGAGCTCGGGGGTTTCTTGGCCCCCTGTCCTGCTTGGGCTCTCTGCAGGGCCTCTACTCCCCGGGTGCTGCCTCTTTCTTCCTGGCCTACCCAGCTTCCGTCCAGAGCCCTCCCCACTTCACCCCCACTACCCTCTTTTGGCGCGTGGCATCGCCCAGCGCAGCCTATCTGGGCGCTGGGTCCGAGTACCCGGGGATCCCGGGCGGGCAGCAGTTCCTTTGTTTCTGTGGCCTGCCTGCACCAAGCGGGGTAGGCGCTTTGTCTGCGAGCTGCCCAACCAGCACTGAGGCCTGATCTTTCGGCGCCAGGAGACCCAGCATTGGGGTGAGTTTCTGGCCCAAGGCGCCAGCCTGGGACGGGGAGCTCGGGGGTTTCTTGGCCCCCTGTCCTGCTTGGGCTCTCTGCAGGGCCTCTACTCCCCGGGTGCTGCCTCTTTCTTCCTGGCCCACCCAGCTTCCGTCCAGAGCCCTCCCCACTTCGCCCCCACTGCCCTCTTTTGGCGCGTGGCATCGCCCAGCCCAGCCTATCTGGGCGCTGAGTCCGAGTACCCGGGGCTCCCGGGGGGCAGCAGTTCCTTTGTTTCTGTGGCCTGCCTGCACCAAGCGGGGTAGGCGCTTTGTCTGCGAGCTGCCCAACCAGCACGGAGGCCTGATCTTTGGGCGCCAGGAGACCCAGCATTGGGAGAGTCAACATTGGGGAGAGACAGCGTTTGGTAGGCAAGGAGACCTAATCCGGTAAAAGAAGATCCATAGGGAGCATTTGGAAGAAGAGATGGGCCGACGTCAAGACAAGAATTCGCCCAACAAGCTGAAAAGCAACATGAAGCTACCAGAAACAAGCGACCTCACAACGGGAGGACAAGAACCCCTTAATCAAGAGGAAGGAGAAAAGATTGACTTCATGAAAGTGATTGACACCCTTAAACAGCATGTAAAAAACGCCCTTATAGAAATGGATGAGAAATATAACAGAAAGTTTGAAGAATTGAATAAATCAGTGAATGATACCCTAGAAAACCAAGGAAAAACAATCAAACAGATAATGGAAACAGTTCAAGACCTGAAAACTGAAATGGAGGCAAAGAAGAAAACACAAACAGAGGGCCGTCTGGACATGGAAAATCTAGGTAAACGAATAGAGACTACAGAAACGAGCATAACCAGCAGAATACTAGAGATAGAAGAAAGACTCTCGGATTCTGAAGATACCATAGAGAAAATAAACACACTGATCAAAGAAAACAGCAAGTCCAACAAACTCTCATCACAAAACATTCAGGAAATATGGGACACAATAAAGAGACCAAACCTAAGAATAATAGGAGTAGAAGAAGGAGAAGAAGGGCAGCTCAATGGTCCAGAAAATCTATTTAATAAAATTATAGAAGAAAACTTTCCCAACCTAAGGAAAGATTTTCCTATGAAGGTGCAAGAAGCATACAGAACACCGAATAGGCTGGATCAAAAAAAAAACATCCCCTCGCCATATAATTATCAAAACACAAAGCATACAGAATAAGGAAAGAATATTAAGAGCTGCAAAGGAAAAAGGCCAAATTACTTATAAAGGTAAACCTATCAGACTTACACCTGACTTCTCCATGGAAACCATGAAAGCCAGAAGGTCCTGGATAGATGTACTGCAGAAACTGAGAGACCATGGGTGCAAGCCCAGATTACTATACCCAGCCAAGCTTTCATTCACTATAAATGGAGAAAATAAAATTTTCCAGGATAAAAACAAATTTAAACAATACGCAGCCACAAATCCAGCCTTACAGAAAGTAATTGAAGGAAAATCACTAACCAAGGAGTCCAACAATGACCACAATAACTCAGACATCTAGAGACCCTTCACCAACACAAAACAAAGAAGGGAAACACACAAACTCTACGACTAAAAAAAAATGACCGGAGTTAACAACCACTGGTCATTAATATCACTTAATGTCAATGGACTCAACTCACCTATTAAAAGGCACAGGCTAAGAGATTGGATAAGAAAACAGGATCCAACATTCTGCTGTTTACAAGAAACACACCTCAACCACAAAGACAGGCACCTACTCAGAGTAAAGGGCTGGGAAAAGGCCTATCAAGCAAATGGACCTAAGAAACAGGCAGGTGTGGCCATACTAATCTCTAACAAAGTTGACTTTAAACTTAAATCAATCAGAAGAGATGGAGAGGGGCATTTTATACTCATAACAGGAACAGTTCATCAGGATGAAGTCTCAATCCTGAACATCTATGCCCCTAATATAAAAGCACCCACGTACATAAAAGAAACATTGCTAAAATTCAAGGCCGCCATCAAACCGCACACACTAATAGTAGGAGACTTCAACACTCCTCTCTCACCAATGGACAGGTCAATCAGACAGGAACCTAACAGAGAAATAAGAGAATTAGTGGAGGTAATGAATCAAATGGACTTAACAGACATCTATAGAACATTCCATCCAAATAGGAAAGAATATACCTTCTTCTCTGCAGCTCATGGAACCTTCTCGAAAATCGACCACATAGTCGGTAACAAAGCAAACATCCACAGTTACAAAAAAATATTAGTAACCACCTGTGTCTTATCAGATCACCATGGATTAAAGTTAGAATTCAACAATAATGCTACCCCCAGAAAGCATACAAAGTCATGGAAACTGAACAGTCAACTATTGAACCATAGCTGGATTAAGGAAGAAATAAAGAAAGAAATTAAAGTCTTCCTGGAATTCAATGAAAATAAAGAAACAACATACTCAAACTTATGGGACACTATGAAAGCAGTCCTAAGAGGAAAGTTCATAGCACTAAGTGCCCACTTAAAGAAAACAGAGAAAGCTCACATTGGAGACTTAACAGCCCACCTGAAAGCTCTAGAAAAAAAAGAAGCAGACTCACCTAGGAGGAGTAGAAGACTGGAAATAATCAAAATGAGGGCTGAAATCAACAAAATAGAAACACAGAAAATAATACAAAAAATCAATGAAACAAAAAGCTGGTTCCTGGAGAAAATCAACAAGATTGACAAACCACTATCCAAGCTAATCAAACGGCAGAGAGAGAATTTGCAAATTAATAAGATCAGAAATGAAAAGGGGGACATAACCACAGACACAGAGGAAATTCAGAGAATCATTAGATCTTACTACAAAAGCCTATATGCCACAAAATTGGAAAATGTAAAGGAAATGGATACTTTTTTAGATAAATATCATATACCAAAGTTAAATCAGGACCTGGTGAACAATCTAAATAGACCTGTTAGTCGCGAAGAATTAGAAGAGGTTATCAAAAACCTCCCTACCAAAAAAAGCCCAGGACCAGATGGTTTCAATGCGGAATTCTACCAGATCTTCCAAGAAGATCTAATACCTATACTCCTTAATGTATTCCACAAGATAGAAACAGAAGGGTCATTACCAAACTCCTTTTATGAAGCCACAATTACTCTGATACCAAAACCACTCAAAGACTCAACCAGGAAAGAGAACTACAGGCCAATCTCACTCATGAATATCGACGCAAAAATCCTCAACAAAATACTGGCAAATCGAATCCAAGAACACATCCGAAAAATTATCCATTATGATCAAGTAGGCTTCATTCCTGAGATGCAGGGCTGGTTCAACATACGAAAATCTATCAATGTAATCCAGCATATAAATAAACTGAAAGAAAAAAACCATATGATCATTTCATTAGATGCTGAAAAAGCATTTGACAAAATTCAACATCCATTTATGTTAAAAGTCTTGGAGAGATTAGGGATACAAGGGTCATACCTAAATATAATAAAAGCTATATACAGCAAGCCGACAGCTAACATCAAATTAAACGGAGAGAAACTCAAAGCCATCCCACTTAACTCAGGAACACGACAAGGCTGTCCACTCTCCCCATACCTCTTCAATATAGTGCTTGAAGTTCTAGCAATAGCAATAAGACAACATAATGGAATCAAGGGGATTCGAATTGGAAAGGAAGAAGTTAAACTTTCGTTATTTGCAGATGATATGATAGTGTACATAAGCGACCCCCAAAACTCCACCAAAGAACTCCTACAGCTGATAAACAGCTTTAGTAATGTGTCAGGATACAAGATCAACTCCAAAAAATCAGTCGCCCTCTTATACACAAAGGATATGGAAGCAGAGAGGGAAATCAGAGAAGCTTCACCATTCACAATAGCCAAAAACAGCATAAAATATCTTGGGGTACATCTAACCAAGGAAGTGAAAGATCTATTTGACAAGAACTTTAAGGCATTGAAGAAAGAAATTGAAGAGGATACCAAAAGATGGATGGACCTCCCTTGCTCTTGGATTGGTAGGATCAACATAGTAAAAATGGCAATTCTACCAAAGGCTATTTATAGATTCAATGCAATCCCCATCAAGATCCCATCAAAATTCTTCACAGATCTGGAGAGGACAATAATCAACTTTATATGGAAAAACAAAAAACCCAGGATAGCCAAAACAATCCTATACAATAAAGGATCTTCTGGAGGCATTACCATCCCTGACTTCAAACTCTATTACAGAGCTACAGTAATGAAAACAGTGTGGTACTGGCATAAAAACAGAGAAGTCGACCAATGGAATCGTATAGAAGACCCGGATTTTATCCCACAAACCTATGAACACCTGATTTTCGATAAAGGAGTTAAAAGTATAAAATGGAAGAAAGAAAGCATCTTCAACAAATGGTGCTGGCACAACTGGATGTCATCTTGTAGAAGAATGAAAATAGACCCTTATCTATCACCGTGCACAAAACTCAAGTCCAAATGGATTAAAGACCTCAATATCAGCCCGAACACACTGAACCTGATAGAAGAGAAAGTGGGAAGTACCCTACAGGAGCTGGGCACAGGAGATCGCTTCCTATGTATAACCCCAGAAGCACAGACATTAAGGGCAACATTGAATAAATGGGACCTACTTAAACTGAGAAGCTTCTGTAAAGCAAAGGACATAGTCAATAAGACACAAAGGCAACCTACTGATTGGGAGAAGATCTTCACCAACCCCACAACAGACAAAGGTCTGATCTCCAAAATATATAAGGAACTCAAGAAACTAGACTTTAAAATGCTAATTAACCCAATTAAAAAATGGGGCACTGAACTGAACAGAGAATTCTCAGCAGAGGAAGTTCAAATGGCCAAAAGACACTTAAAGTCGTGCTCAACTTCCTTAGCAATCAGGGAAATGCAAATCAAAACAACTTTGAGATATCATCTTACACCTGTCAGAATGGCTAAAGTCAAAAACACCAAGGATAACCTTTGCTGGAGAGGCTGTGGAGGAACGGGTACCCTCATCCATTGCTGGTGGGAATGCCATCTTGTGCAACCACTGTGGAAGTCAGTGTTTCGGTTTCTCAGGAAATTCGGGATCAACTTACCCCTGGACCCAGCAATACCACTCCTGGGAATATACCCAAGAGATGCTCTATCATATGACAAAAGCATTTGTTCAACTATGTTCATAGCAGTATTATTTGTAATAGCCAGAACCTGGAAACAACCTAGATGCCCTTCAATGGAAGAATGGATGAAGAAAGTATGGAATATATACACGCTAGAGTACTACGCTGCGGTAAAAAACAATGACTTCTCGAATTTTGCAGGCAAATGGATGGAAATAGAAAACACTATCCTGAGTGAGGTGTCCCAGACCCAAAAAGATGAACATGGGATGTACTCGCTCATAATTGGTTTCTAGCCATAAATTAGCGCCACGGAGTCTACAATAGGTGAACCTAAAGAAGCTAAGTAAGAAGGTGAACCCAAGGAAAAACATATAGTTATCCTCTTGGCTAAGGGAAGTAGACCCAATTGCCGGGGAGAAAATTAGGAGCTTGGGGGTGGGGTGGGATGGGGGTAAGGGGAGATGGGGAGAGAAAAGGTAGAAGGGAAGGAGGGGGGATTTGGGGAATCAGGAGAATTGGGATAAAGGAAAGGTGGATAGGGGAGCACATAACCACAATTCTTAGTTAAGGGAACCACTTTAGGGTGAGCAAGAGATTTGACCCTAGAGGGGCTCCCAAGTGCCCAACATGAGGTTCCCAGTTAGTTCCTTGGGTAGCTGAGGATTGGGAACCTGAAATGACCCTATCCGAGAGCAATACTGACGAATATCTTGCATATCATCATAGAACCTTCATCTGGTGATGGATGGAGACAGAGACAGAGACCCACACTGGAGCACTGGACTGAGCTCCCAAGGTCCCAATGAGGAGCAGAAGGAGGGAGAACATGAGCAAAGAAGTCGGGACCACGAGGCGTGCACCCACCCACTGAGACAGTGGAGCTGATCTACTGGGAGCTCACCAAGGCCAGCTGGACTGTGACCGAAAAAGCATGGGATAAAACCGGACTCTCTGAACATGGCGAACAATGAGGGCTGATGAGACGCCAAGGACAATGGCACGGGGCTTTGATCCTACTTAATGTGCTGGCTTTGTGGAAGCCTAGCCAGTTTGGATGTTCACCTTCCTAGATATGGACGGAGGGGGGAGGACCTAGGACTTACCACAGGGCAGGGAACCTGGACTGCTCTGTGGACTGGAGAGGGAGGGGGAGAGGAGTGGGGGGAGGGGTAGAAGGGTGGGAGGAGGGGGAGAAGGGTGGGAGGAGGGGGAGGGAAATGGGAGGCTGGGAGGAGGTGGAAACTTGTTTTTTGTTTATGTTTTTTTTTCTTCTTTTCTTAATAAAAAAAATTATTTAAAAAAAAAAAAAATAAATAAAATTTATTTACATCTTGGGAAGATTTTCGTTGTTAAATTCAGTGATATCCTGTGATTTTTCTTTCCTCTTTTTTTAAAAATTTTTTTACTGTCATGAAAATAATTAAAAACCTGTAATTATGTTTCTTCTTGTTTCACCCTCTTACAAAGGGTTTAGTCTCTAGTTGTTTGTTCTTTTGATCTTGCAATGAAATAGGATTGATTTAGGACAGAGCACACTTTTACAGAAAGAATAATATGCTTTAAACAGTTTGTTTGTGTTATTTCTTTTACTTGCTAAGTTTTGAAAGTGCTTCTGGATTAATGAATTGTTCTTATACTTGTTTTCTTTTCATTGTGCCCCTCTCATATTAAAATATCACTCAGTTATTTGGGAAGTCATTATCTAGTTCATCCTTTTGTTAGCGAACTTTCAATACAAATTTGGATTTCAAGTATTATATTTAATTACTTATGAAACCTTTGAATTTTATTTCTGATATTATGCTAGTAAATTGTATAAATTAGTTATAATGATTTGTATACATTTGTTTTGATAGAGAAGTTTATGAAGGTTTCTGCTATAACCTTTGCTGAGGTGAGGTGCAGAGAAACCATTGATATTCATGATTTATGAGTTACTAATATTCACAAAGATAATTCATAATTATAAGTAACTGAAAATGTGTTACTTTCTTTTTCTGTAGATTCTCTTCTGAAACATTGCCTGAGCTGAGTCAGCCTCTCTCCTCCTCAATGAAAGTGTTCTATGACATAAGGAGATCATGACTATGGGGGTGTAGCATTCTAATGACAATACCATAGTCCTTCAGTGTTACTATAGGTTACAGTGTATGGTACAGCTTTCAGAAAGGGAAAGGAGAAACATTTTCCCCAAACATGCATTCTGTGCATCAGACTGGCCGGGATTCACTGCTAGAAGCAGGTGTTATATCCATCACATGTTGTATCCACCAGGTGTTGTATCCACTAGGTGGCCTCTCTTCTCCACATATTCCCAACATAAACTCTTTCCCAAGTTTTGTCCTTGTTGTTAATGTCATTGCTTTGTTTTTGTTGTTCATTTGGTTTGATTTTGCATTGTGTGAAATTTTTCTGAGGTGATATAGGAAAAATATTTTCTTACCTCAGGTGCAAAGGAGAGAGAGAGAGAGAGAGAGAAGGAGAGAGAGAGAGAGAGAGAGAGAGAGAGAGAGAGAGAGAAGGAGGGAAGGGGAAGGAAGGGAGGGGGAAGGAAGGGAGGGATGATTCCTTTCATATCTGGCTTACTGAAATAATTAGTTTAAATAGGATTGTTTTCAGGTGTGAAGGCAATTTCCGGAGCCATTGAAGGGCAAAAATCTTCCTTTGCCCATAGCAACTGTTAGGTGTCTACATAACATGGGAGTGAAATGGTTCTCATGAATCCCTTGTCCTTCCCCAGTGTAGTAGAGTTAACAGCCGCAATCTTGTCCTTGATGCAGTCACAACAGCTGACAGCTGAAGAGGGAAATGCCATGCTCACCCAGAGGATAGCCACTCCATTAAATAGTTTTATTGAAAGATAGCAGGATAGAATTGATATATTTATTTTTTTCCATTTTAGTGCTTAACTAATTTTTTAGTCTTAAAAAAGTAGACAAATGACTAATTATACTTTTTTCTTTGTTGTGAAGAGCAATGGGCTGTACCAAGTCGATGTGATATGTAGTCATGGTCAATGCTTTAGAAGTTCTTGTCTGTTAGTGATTTCATAACATGAGTTTTTAAAATTTCTTTATTTATGGTGTGTGTGCTTGCACATGTGTGTGTGTACATGTATGCCATGGTGTATTGGTTGTGATAAATTGTGGGTTCTCGAGACTGAACTCAGTTATCAGGTTTGGCAATAAGCCTATTTATCCACTGAGCCATCTCACTGTTCACTGGCCAATATCATTTTCTTTAATTGTAAGGAACAGATTGACAAATTCATTTACTGCTTTGTCCACTAAATATATTAACTTATTCAGTTTGGCCCTTATCATGTTTCTGCATGTTTAAAAGTAAGTTACCTGTTTTCACTTTGAAGCACCCATAAAGCTCAAGAAAAGAGAAAGAGATGCTTTCTGGGCTTGTCAGATCCATTTTCAAATGTCAGTCCTGTAAAGATAACAGCTTAAATGGAAAGGTATCCTGACAGTCAGGAGACAAGGAGAACCAGAAAAATCACACCACACAACAAACCTCACACAAGAGATTTATTGGGAGGGAGAAACCCAGGAAGATGTCTTCTCTGCTTGGGTGAGAAGTGAGCAGGAGACAGAGTTTATTTATATAGGGTTTCTTGGAGGGGTTAAGTTTTCAGGCTACCCTAGGATTTTGGGGATTATGTTGCCTGATCTTGGGTCAAATCAAGGATTGGTGACATTCTTTTTTCTTTAGTGAAGGGCCAGGCCACTCTCCCACATCGAGGGCAGGGATCTAGGGGCAGGGTCTAGTTATTGGAGCTCCTCAGAGACAAGGCCTGGCAGTTGCAAAGTCCCAGGGGCAAGAGTGACCACCCTGCTGCCTCAGTCAGTGTGAGCATTCAACAAGTCTTATAGTTTTGCTTTAGTTGTTGGGAATTATCTTTAGAAAAATGTGAAAACTGAAGAACTAACGGTCTTTTGGTTTGTATTTTGACTTCTGTACCTCTGTCCTCATTGAAACATTTTCTGACATAAGAGCCTTCCATCAGTCAGGATCAACTCAGTGCTTTCATGTGACATGCCAAGACAGTGGAGAGGTTCTTCCACCTTAAATTCTTGCTGAGGCCATTTTAGACTTAACTACAATTTGAACTCCTCAATGAGAAGCACTATAGCTACTCATTGACAAGGCTATGTAAGAGCTGACTGGATTCCTGTGGAAATGTTAGATGTGAGGAGATTTATGGAAATGATAGTCTCATATGGTATGCATTCACTTTTTGTGATGTTAGCCCCCCAACTCTGGGATGCTAACTCCTCAGGAGGGTTGCCCCAAGAAACCACTTACCAGTCTGGTTGAAGCAAAAGCAAGAGGAAGTTTATTCCCATTTGCGCAAACAGGCTCCTCAGCCGTGCTAGGGAGAGAAGTCCCCACTAGCTATTACAGGCTACTTTTAAAGGCAAAAAACTCCACATATTAAGGGAAGGGGGTACAGTGAGTTGTTTGTCAAATGCAGGGTTGGCTCATTTTAAGGGCATTTACTAAGATTGGTTATGTCAAAGGTGGGATGGGCAGTTGCTGGGTCAGGTGAAGGACAGGGAAGCACCTGCAGGCTGTTGGAAAACACCTAACGTTCTAGTCAACAGGCAGGATGGGGTCACAACTAGTTCACAAAAACATGTTTTCTCTAGTTTGCAAAAACATGTTTTCTTCAGTAAAGCAGTTGTTAAATTCATGGTCAACTAGTTACAGAATTGTCCCAGAAGACTGGAAAGACTTGGCTACAGCAGTACTGAAGCCTGGTCCTCAACTGCAGTGGAGGACTTGGTGGAACAATGAGACTAGGACCATTGAGCATTGAAGTATGGCTAGAGATCTAAGACCAACTTCTGAGAGAGGGCTGTTATGTTGATGTAACAAAGATAGTCTCTAAATGATGATCACACCTTGACTCTATGCAGTGCAGCAGCTTTGAATGCTTGGGACAGAACTGAAAAATCAGAAAGAGAACTGAGTTATTTACTAAAGTTATACAGGGTCCAAAAAACACCTTCACTGATTTTTTTTTTACAAATATTGACTTCAGCTATAAATAGAATGATATAAAATTTAGAATATAAACAATAGTAATTGAATGTTTGGCTTTTGAAAATGCTAATTCACAATGTAGAAGGATAATTAGGGCTTTAAAGGCAGGATCAGTATCCATAGAGGAATGTATACAAGATATAGTCAATTTTGACTGTCATAACCTTTCCTAAGGTCATTCCCAGAGGCTTGAAGAAAAATCAAAATATCAGGTGTTTTAATGGTGGGAAACAAGGTCATCTAAAAAGGGATTGTAGGCAGGGTGTTTCTAGAAACAATGTTTTTTCTAATTCCAACAGAAAGCTCTTTCCCTCTCTAGTATGCAGAAGATATAGCAAAGGCCAGCATTAGACAAACGAAAGTGGATCAACAAGGACAGACAGACAAAGTAACCCTTTGCCATTGGGAAAATGCCTTGGGGGGCTTCTCAGAGGCCGTCATGTCAAATTTGGTTCAGTCATTCCTTGTCAGCATGAGGGAAACTCCTTCCCAGAGCAATGAAAGGACCTAATGCTTATTGTGAAAAACCACACTGCTTTGGATGATGAACAGCTTTAGAAGATAAAACAAAATTTTCAGAAGAAACCATAAAGCAAATATTATAAAGATTCAATTTGAACAAGAGAGACCTCTTAAGCAGAAGAGATGATAGCTCATCAAACAGCAAGACTATACAATCTAAACGTACTTATAAAACTGAAAGATGCTTTTCATTTGATCAGATATATCTTGCCAAAAGGGAATACACCCCGCCCCCATGCAAAGTTAATACTGGAGCAGGGCTTTTTGTCTTTTCAGGAGAATGAAGGCATCAAACTAAGGAATCTGAAGACCACTGTATAAATGAGACATCTGAAGAAGGACAAATTGAGAGATAATATCCCAAGAAATGGTGTAAATGGGCCCACTGGTATATCATATTTCCAACAGGGTAAAATTTCATAAATCTTCCCAAAAGTTTGTTTCTGCTGAACTCTACAGACATATAATACAAATAGTCTTTTGTCATCATAGGACAGTTAAAAATTAAAGCTGGCTTTGAAGTTGGAGCAAGGATTTCTCCTTTTCTAGTCCCCAGCATGATTGTTAAACCCACTGAGACAGTGGAGCTGATCTATTGAAAGCTCACCAAGACCAGCTGGACTGTGACTGAAAAAGCATGGGATAAAACTGGTCTCTCTGAACATGGCAAACAATGAGGGCTGATGAGACGCAAAGGACAATGGCACGGGGGTTTGATCCTACTTAATATGATGGCTTTGTGGGAGCCTAGCCAGTTTGGATGTTCACCTTCCTAGATATGGACGGAGGTGGGAGGTCCTAGGTCTTACCACAGGGCAGAAAACCCTGACTGCTCTTTGGACTGGAGAGGGAGGGGGAAAGGAGTGGGGGGAGGGGGAGAAGGGTGGGAGGAGGGGGCGTAGGGTGGGAGGAGGGGGAGGGAAATGGGAGGCTGGGAGGAGGTGGAAACTTGTTTTTTTCTCCTTTTCTCAATAAAAAAAAAGAAAAAGAAAAACCCAAAATTTCTGAGTCATGTCAGAAAAGCCACCTGAAATGGTCCAGAATTATACAACACTATAGCCAGAACTTGAGATAAACCTTGCACTTTCCAATTACACAGGGACTAGACAACAAACGATACAGGTAGCTCTCCCAGGACTTGATAATTATCCCAATTTTCTTCAGGATTCCCTAAACATGCTATCACTCCCAGACAGAAGAAAGTAATTTTAAGAACATGACACCCAAATTCCCAAGAGGTGAGATGGGCAGTTTTTGGTCATCCAATGAGTTACAGATATTTGTCCTCATTTGTGTGGGGCGGTCACAAGTTATTACTGATAATGGTAAGGAAAAAAAGCTGAACAAAGGAGATTAAATTTGGGGTTCTTGCTCTGAAAAGAAAAAAAATAAATATAGATATGATAGGATAAAAGGGTAAATTATTGAATCTACTTTTAAACTAAAAATGAAACTACTAATCTCACCTATTTTATATTGGTTTGAATTTTTGTGCATTGATACATATTTGAGAATATCTTTGTTATACTCAATATATGTTTCTACTCTTGTTTAAGATATTTTTTATATTGGTACAAATTTGAGGGTTTTTAGTATTATGCATATATTTATTTATTCTATACATACATTTCTCCTCTTGTTTAAGATATTGTACCTATACACCCAATTTAACAATTTAATGCAAATTTCTAGTCCTTAAAAGTTATTATCCTAAACTATCTAGGAAAATAAAGAAATGCAGGTTAGTAGCTAGTCACCTATTGCAATCATACTTGTCATGTTAGTATATTTTCAAGGTCAAAGAGAGATATGTTTTAGATAGACATGTGGTCTTTAAATACATCTGTCATTTAAGAAGTTTCAATAACATAAGGTTCATTTTTTATAACATTGAGACATATCTGTTCCTGTCAGTAGCAATCTACTTCAGAGAAGATGATGAGCATTGAAGGAAGTCCATATGGAATTCACTTTCTTTGCAGAAAAAGTTAGCCACTGAGCAGGAAACTGCCCTTCACTCAACTGCTAAGAGTATGCTGTCCGAATTGGACAAATAAGACATAAAAGAAAGTGACTGCAGAGCTTTGCCAAAACAGGGTAGGACAGCCCTCAGAACATCCTGCTTCACAACAAAGTCTGGCAGATATTCTAGACCTGTAGGCCAAAGATGAATGCCTGAAAGTTGCAGAGGAAACTTGGGTGACTGTCTAAGCAGCCAATTGTTTCTGTCATTTCTCATATTTTTTTGGAAGTCGCTTGCTTGCACTTCCTGTGTATAATACTACTCATGTATTAGTATATCCTCAAGTCTCTGATGTAGTTGAAGACTATATAGCTATAGTTTTCCTTATTATCAAATTCAGAAAATAAACTCACCAAAGAGGTGTAAAGTGTATAAGGATGAGAGACATAAAAAGATAATTTGGAGTTGGTAATACAAACTAGGATAGAAAGTGAATTAGGTACAACACTTTGAACTCATCAACATAGAACAGATAGTGGGGAGTTTTCTCTGAATTCCTCAAATGCACATGGACTAGATGTTCTTATTATAATTGTTGCCTGTATTTAATATATATAGTTATTGTACTTATTGTATATAGTTTCTCTATGTTAGTTAAAACCTTCACTTTTTATTTGGACAAAAAGGGGGAAATGTGTGATTTTTTTTTTTTTGTGTGTTCTCACATATAAACTTGCCTAGAGATCAGAATGTAGAGCTAGCCACTAGTTAACCATAGAATCTGGGTAGTGGTGCCCCCCCTCCCTTTAATCCCAGCACTTGGAAGGTTGAAACAGGAAGTGATAAGGTGTAGTGTAGACAGGATCCCAGCCTTGTGGACTGAGGAACAAGAGCAGAAAGAAGCAACTCGTGGCTGCTCCCAGTTCTTTGATCTTGGGTTTTTAACCCAATATCTGACTTACGGATTTACTGATTAAGATGAATTAGATTGACATTTCAGAGAAAGTTCCTGAAATTAGAAAAATTTAAAGGAATGAATAGGTGCCTTAGAAAGTTTACAGCAGTCAAAATTCACCTGAAGACAGGTAGAGAAGAAAATTCTCCCATGCAGTGATTGTGGCCCTTCGGGAAACAATGAAGAGAATGGATGGAATAGAACAGAGGAGAGATTCAGCAACTACCAGAAACATTTCATGGTGTCCCAAGGGCAGTTCTGTTGAAATTTAGTCAAAAATATCCACAAAACCCCTTATTCCAGTGTGTAGATGGTGCAGATGGCCTCCCCACTGAGAAACAATGTGGGCAGGCAATAGAAGGACTTTATAGATGCCCTCCACTGTTTTCCAACAAGTGTTCCTGGATATCCTGGGCTATTTCCACTTATACAGTTTTTTGTTTGTTTGTTTTTTGTTGTTGTTGTTGTTGTTGTTTTTTGGTGGTGGGGGAGGTTTGAGACAGGGTTTCTTTATAGGTTTGGAACCTGTCCTGGAACTAGCTCTTGTAGATCAGGCTGGCCTCAGACTTACAGAGATCCACCTGCCTCTGCCTCCCAAGTGCTGGGATTAAAGGTGTGTGCCACCACCACACAGCCCACTTAATACAGTCTTAATGGTTGTTATGAACAGTTTTACAATCAGAGTTGCTTCCTTAAGTCTCTAAAACTGATTATGATAATTACCAATTTGTTCCTTTGCTTCATTCCCCTTCTATCTCCAACTATCCCACTGGTAATCATTACCTATTTGATCTATAGATCTAATGCTAGAAACATAAGCATTGTAAGTATTGTAAGCTACAAAGGAAGCTTTCTAACTCGGCACACCTATAGGTAGAACAGTGTGCTCAGTTGGCAGCATTTGTGGTTACAGTGTCATGCAGGGTGAGAGACAGTTTTGTCTGTCTGGTAGGGTCTGGGTCCTCACAATCAACACACCAGCCAAAATGGGATCAATCCATTCTACTTTCTGAACTACTCCATCTCTTCTGGGGATATACCAGGTTTTTCCATTTATCCTGTAGGCAACATAATTTGGAAATTTACTTTCAATAGTTGTCTCTGTTTATCCCTTGTTCTTATGACCTTTCCCCTTAAGTTCTTGCAGTACTGGCACAGTTATTAGAAATGAGAAAACTGTGGGTGTCTATGATTCTGCTTCATCCCCTGTCTCTAGACTCTTTCCAGTAATTCCTAATATCATCTATTTATTAACATTTCTCGAAGACTCTGATGGTTAAAGCCATTCTTCCCAGAACAGTTATACAAATATGTAATGTTAAACATCATGACCTACAGGCCAGCAGTATGACTATCATGGTGAAAGCAAGGGGAGCAGGTAGCACATATGCTCCTGAGGTCCTGACCAGAATCATGCAGCGAACTGTCCACAGCTTTATTAATTGGGTCAGGGTCTCCCGAGTCTTGCCACAAGGAGAGACATTTGTGCTATTCTCGGGCCTTGGTTCCTCAAAGAAGTCATATGGCTCCCACCACCCGGGTACAGAGGTGCAGTCAAGCAGGCTCTGCTGTGTGTCCCTCAGGTCACATGCCTAGGCTACAACCTAAAGGAAGGAAAGTAGTCACTGTCCCACTACAGTGTTTCAGCCATCCGCAAATCCCCAACCCCACACCAAAAAGACAAGTTCAGGAATTCCTGGGGGTAGTTGAATACTGTGGGCTATGGATGTTGGGATTGTTGAGACAGCCAGACCCCTCTTCCATCACCAGGAAACACAGTTTTTGGAGTGGACTGAGACTTAGTTGGGTGCCTTCAAGTACTTAAAAATGGCTCTGGTGTCTACCCTGGCCCTCCCAGGAATTACTAAAGTATTCCATTCTATGTGGATGAGGCCAGAGGCATTGCTCGGGGGGGGGGTCTCCCACAAACCCCGGGACCCTGAAAAAGACCTGTCCAAGAGACTTGACCTGGTTGCAGCCAGACAGCCAGCATGTATATGGGTCATGGCTGCCACTGTAATGGTAAACATTATTTTTAGAGGGTAAATTTACTGTGCTAGGGTTGAAGAAATAAAATTCTTTTTAACCTGTTAAGTCGTAAGGAAGTTGCTACTACCTTGAATGTACTTTGTCAGCTGGCCTGAGATGGACCACTTCCTGGTGATGTGGGTCTAGTCTTTAAAAATTGCTTATTATTGCTAAATATTTCACTGCCTAAGTTATTCCTACAAGGTAATGGGGTCACAAGATTAAACAGGCTAACTGCTAAGTTTTGATTTTGTATGAAACTCTTGCTTGGGTAGCTGAGGCATTTGCTGGACATTTGTTACAAAATCAAGTCTTTGCCATACACAGACAAGATATGAGTTAATTTGGCTCCCCAAAATTGCAACTTTGTGGGATTTGTTTATAATCCTTGTGCTAACAATAGCTAGAGACCTTCCAGTTTGGTCCCAGCCAGTCTCTTTTTAATAAAAAGCCTCTAATTTAATAAAACCAAAACTCGAGTCAGGCTGGTGGTGAAGATCTCCACTACCCAGACCCACAATATACTATCCTGCTAGTAAAAGAAGCTGACAGGCTAACTTTAGGACATGAACTGTTCCTGGCAGCTCCACACTCTTGAGGCCCTCTTGAGGAGGTGACCAAGTCCTGCTCCTGGATCAAGCCCACAGTCATTTCTCAGCCCTGCCAGTCTACTACCAGAAGATGCCCCTACGGGTCCCTTGAATGACTGTCTGGAGGTGACTGACATCAGAAGAGTCTTGTTTATTCACAGATTGGGAACAGTTCTTCCAAGACAAAGTCAGGTATTCAGGGTGCCAGCCTACTGCCAGAAGACAAACTTGAAGTCCGCTGCAGGTCTAGAGGTGACTGAAATCAGAAGAGATCTTGTTCATAGATTGAAAACAGTTCTTCCTAGACAAGGTCAGGTATACAGGGTGTTCTTTACAAAGAGCCTCAACTCAATGAGCTGATTTTTAAGCATTGACTCAAGCACCCCACAAGGGAAAGATAGGATATCACCATATACCCTAACACCTGATATGCTTTCATCTTGGCCCATGCCCATACAGGAAGAAAATTGCTAACCTCAGCAGGAAGAGAAACCAGAAAAAGAGGAAATCTTCGCACTATTGGAAGCTCCCAGGTTACTCAGGAGTGTGCCCTTTGTCCATTGCAAATAACACCAGAAAGGGGATTCTCCAGAAATCGGAAGCAACAAAACAGCTAGCTTGGTCCCAGGGGAAGTTGCAGGAGAACCAGTGGAGCCTCTGCAAGTCATGAGGCCCTACAGAACCAAACTTAAAGGACCTCCCAGGTTTAGGTTAACTGGGATAAATACAGGATAAACAAGGATACTTTATGCTGTCAGACAACAGACCTGCAAGTCTGAGAAAACAAACTGTCATAGATCTTTATAAAGCCACCCACATGGGGGCAGGGCACAGAAATTGGTTCACCTCAGATGCCTGTATTATGTTCCAAATTAGGAACTGACTAAAGCCTGACTAAAGCCAACACTTTAGATGTTACACCTGTGCTCAGGTCAACCCCAAAGCAGGGAATGACGATCCCACAAGGGATCTGGGATAAAGGAAATGGGTTTGGGGAATATTATGAATTAGACTTAACTGAACTCTTAAAGAGATGATGACCAAATTCATCCTGGAAACTGGAGAAAAATGGGCCAACCTCCTCCCTTTTGCCCTTCTCAGGGATCCATGTATTTCTTTGACTATGAGTGGGTTAATCCTTTTGAAATTCTATCTGGAAGACCACCTTTCATGCTCCCCAAACTCTGAGTTATTCCCTAGGCGGAAATGTCTACTCACTCCTTTCTCAAGTCCTTGAGGCTTTGTAGACCACTCGCCAGGGCATTGACTGAACTGTGAAGAGAATCCTGCCATCTCCCACCTCTGAGCCTGTCCACCAATTCCAGCCAGAAGACTCGATTTTGATAAAGAGGATCCTTGCCTGGACCCTGCAACCTGTCTGGATTCAGTTATCCTCACTACCCCAACAGTTGTCAAAGTAGCTGGTATCATCTTGAGGGGGAAAAACCCATTGAGGATGGTGACAGATGGACTACCAATTTGACCTTCGACCCCCTTAAAGACAAGACTGGCTAGATTTTACTAACCCAGGACATACACAATTGCCATAAGTCCCAAACCTGGACATGAGGATTTGGAAAAACCAGGGATGTAAAACTCTATCTTTTAGGTAGACTTCTACTCTCTTATGTCCCTTCTAGGAGTGGAATAATACAGGTCTAGGAGACCAATGGTCATTAGTAAATCAGGATGTGGAGAAGACTGGCTAGACAAAGGCCTTCAGGGATGACAATTTTATGCATGTTCTGTCAAGGACAAGGTATCTGTGACATATCCTCAAATTACCTGGCTTGCTTATACTAATAGCTTGGCGAAATGTACTTTCTCTTGACTCATGGGAAAGTCAAATGCCCACTCTACTTACAATAGCCTCTGCTATCTTCCAGGTGACTGTCTATAATGGAGAAGTGGGGAGAACTCATATTGACCTTGCCTCGATGTTAACAAAGGTCAAATGGGCTCAGTTCTGGTTCCAGTCCTAGTAGGAACAGGCAGGAATAGTTAGTGCAACAGCCATAGGCACCTCAGGTTGATTGTTGGGAACCAAAACTTGAGGCAACTCAGTACTCCTCAGATAGTCTTAGACCAAGACTATTATTTGGTGAATTGTATTTTGAGACTGGTGAGCCAAGTTGACTCCTGCACAGAGGTAGTCCGACAGAACTGAAGGAGACTAGACCTCTGTTTTATGAAACAAGGAGGACTTTGATTGGCCTTAGAAGAAACTTGTTGTTTCCATACCAACCACTCAGTTTCCATCAAAGAAAAGAAGCACACATCAGATAGTTGGCATACGTCTCCATTTCCCTGGTCCTCGTGACTGACCCCCTTACTGTCTGCATTAGCTGGACTGTCGACTCTTATTCTGATCAGTCTAATGATGGGATGCTAATTTTTTAACTGCATAGCCACCTACTTCAAACAGAAAATAAACTCAGTTAAACTGCAGGTCCTTAGGATAACTATTCCCCCTAAAAGAGAATGAGTCAATGATTTGATCCATGCCTGTAAAACCAGTGGGGGAAGTGACAGGGCAAGAAAGTGGAACGGTTTCTCCATCTTGTATTCCTGCTTATGCTATTTTAGGCTTTGACTAGAATTTGATCTTCTTAAAGAGAAGCCCAGTGGAAAATTATCCAACTCTATTTTAGGAGCCTACGGTTAAGGTGCCTCAGCTAATTTATCATGGCTTCTGTAAACTGCCTTCTCATGGAGAAAACATGCAACCCATCCCACCCCACAGATGCCAAGACATGGATTTTAGCTTCCAAAACCCCATGCTCTGGATTTTCGGTGTTACACTTAGGTCCCCAAATACCTAGAGTAGTCCCAGGTTGCTGGAATAAAGACTTTCAACTGGTTGTAAACTGTGTCCGAGTGCTTATCTCTGATGCGCTCCCTGTAACATCCTTGTTTCCTAATTTAGAAGATCTTTTAAAAAGAGGAAAATAATGCAGAATTCAAAACGTGATAAACAAGTAAAAATCACATCACACCTAACCTAATTATCAATAGCACAAAAATTCACACTGGTTAAAGAAAGGGTGTCAGTGTGAAATGCACCAAGCAAACTGTGCCCTGGCAAAGGGGATCCAGGGCTCTTTCAGTCAAGTTCCACCCATCACTCTTGACTTGTGGGAACTATTTCAATCTCTCTTAAAGGTGGTTTCCAAGGTTCGGAAGTGGGTATCTAAAGCCCATTTCATCAGCCATACTCTGGCTCAGCTGTGAGCTATCTACTAGTTAAAGAAATATAAAATGATGCTGTCCTTCTAAGTTCCTGTAAACGTGGGAGAAATAGCTGGTGTGTAGGAAAACCCTGAAGCTTCGTGGATCATTGATAATGCATCCTAAAGCAAGGTGTTCTAGGTGAGCAAATATCAAGTCCATTTTTTCTCTCTTTTATATTTCCTCTCTTTACTCTGGATAAGGAATGCAGGCCTCCCTTTTCCCCACCTAGTCCTTGTTTGCAATCCCACCAGCAATGGTTTCCTGGATGATCCTGAAGACCGTTCTAGCTGAAGGGTGAAACAGAGCTAAATCGGAGGCACATAAAGACAAAGAAGTACCTTCCTGCTGTAACCTGAAATTTTTCAAAATGTAAACTGGAACAGGAAAGAATATTTTTTAATAAGATCTAATTATAAATATATCATGTGACATGATTTAATTTATTAGAAAACTCATTTTATTCAATATTTTTTAATGTGGAAGCAAAACCTCCAATATGCTGCCATAATACAATAAATATAATTTTCCAAGCTGGAAACCATAGCAACAGTTTTTAATAATAGAATATGATTGGCTGCATATGAAAAATAAAACTACATTCTAAATAATTAAACTGTTTCTCAATATAAAATAATAATATCTCAAGCTTTTTCATGTTTTTATGTGTACAGTGTGATACACTGTTTCAGTCTGTAGGGAAACATATAATTATAAGACCATCTTTTCATAGCCTACATTCTTTTTGTCACTAATCCATGAATTAAAATAATAATTCAAAGAAAATAACCTTTCTAGAAAAAAAATCTGAAAATTAAGTCTTTTGGAATGAATTCTCTTTATGTCAGCCTATGCAGCTTAATATATTTTGTTTGATTTTGTTAATGGAGGAATAGTTTCAAAATATTTTTAAAGGCATTCATTTTGAGAACACTGTTTTAAAGCAGATATATGTCAGTGTTCCCTGACCTATGTGCATTCATATGCACCAGGAGGGCAAACAGATGGACACCATCTTGCCATTGATACGATGTATGCATGTGCAGAGGAATCTGCTAAGAGCATTGTGATTCAAGCCTCCAGATGTCTGGCTACCCAGTGGGCATTTGGCACCGCTCTAATGGAACATCTGCATGGCCGGAATCCCTCTCTACTATCCTGAATCTTTGCAGAACTTTCCAAATGCTTGATAGAAACAAACTACCAAATTCCAAGTCAGACTTCAAACACACACGATCCCTAACCACGCTGCCCAACTGCCTTGTGGAAGAAGGTTAAGAACTCCATGAATAGGTACTGGGCACCAATAAACATTTGAATATTCATGCACGTGAAAGGTTTGGGAAGTGGCATTCACACATATGGTCCTCTGAGTGCAAAAGGCTTTCTTATACCCAAATATAGCATAAGCACCAGAACGAGCAAATTGTGTTTTTCTTTCCTCAAGTCAACAGGATGGAACTTGCTCTGCCAAATTTGAATAGCTTCAGTTCATTACTTGGTGGCAAAGTTAGAAATGGCAGCCATGAGCTTGCCCTGGAATTCTCAAGCCTACATGAAGGGAGTCAATCAGAACCATACACCTCTCTTCCATGACTTGGCTATGACATCTTTGCGATGCTGTTGGAATGTGCTTCTCATATTCATGTCTTCTGTAAATAAATTTTTATGTGGAGTAGAAGTATGCGTTCACATACATCTCAGTGTGTTGTGATCTGCTTGTATTTCTGCCTGGCTTCCGTCACATTTCAGAGCATTTAACTTTCATTAGGGCATGAAACCACCCAGCTAAACTAATCTTCTGCCAATACTACAAGAGCCTTTTATGTATAAAATAAACATTTAGTTTGTGGAGAGTTCTTTTTAATATTTCCAGTCATCCAGATCTCTTTCCAAATTGTGTTTTTATCACAAAATGGTTGCATAAGAGCTCTTTCCAGGCAATTACAGAACACTCTCCTTTTGTGTGACTTATTTCACAACTCCTCCGAACTCTGCTTTATCACATAGAGAGTAGCATGATAAAAGAAAAAGAAGCTATCAAAAGTTGACTTATGCTCACTATGAAAGTAGCCAATGTCCCAACCTACTCTGCCATGGAACTATCTGATGTCAAGAACTGAATCAACTCAAAACTTATATGTATATGTATGTGAGACAAGTTAAGAGAGGAGATGGTGATTTAAAATCTATACTATCCTGCTCACTTACACTTTAATTATAAAAAATAGACAAAAACAATCATTTCTGTTCACTTTGAATTTTAACCAGAAAAAATCCAAAGCTCATACAATGAAATTCAAAGACGACTACAATCTTAGCCCTACATTGTAGTATTTATTTACAATTAACTCCATCTCAGAGCTTTCACAATTGTTATTAAATATTAACATTTAAATCAAAATATCAATTGAAACTAATTAAATTAACATTTAAATCTCTTTACAGCAAGTGGAGACCATCAAAGAAAACAGTAACTTGAAACAATGCTGAGAAAAGCAGATTGTGGGAAACCTAACTCCAATGGAAACATCTACATCACAGTTCCTGTGTATGTAACTCAGGCAACATCATGGAAGATGGAGCAGAAAGACTGTAAGAGACATATTCTAGGAAGTTCAGCATGATCATGGAAGAAGTGGGAGGAAGACTATAAGAGACATATACCAGGAAGTTCAACATGATCACAGAAGAGGGGGCAAGGAGACTGTAAGAGACAGAGACTCAAAAGTTCAGCATGAAAAAGTCTGTCCTAGAAATGGTGACAAAACTAAAATTGGAACAAGGGTGATATCAGTAATCACATTAATATGGAAGGGGAAATTTTTCACAGGGTCCAACCTCTATACAAACACACACACACACACACACACACACACACACACACACACACACACAAATAACAAAACCTATAGGCAACTAATGAGAGATGGAGAGTTAGCCTCTCTTAGAAAAGAGCCCCCTTACTAGTTAGTTGTACAGCACAGAGTGGTCAGCACTGAAACTATATCCACAAAAACAACAAAATATAGCAAAATATAGTAGGTTGTATTTACAAGTTCGTATACACACACACACACACACACACACACATACACACACACCAATAATAATCAAAGAAAACACTTTAGGGTGGAGGCAGAGCAGAACTGGGAGGGAAGGAAAGGAAAATTGGTATCTTTCTAGTTCAATTAAAAACATTTAAAAACAAATTACTGTCAATAATTCAATTTCATCGTGTCTCTTAAGTCTATTTAAAAAAATCTATTTAAACAGTCATACTGTTACAGATGTCATTTAATATCAATTACAAAGTTGAAAATACCAAGGAAATACTTTTAAGTTGTCTCTCTATGTAAATTACTGATAAATATCATGTTTGTTTTACAAATATTGGCACACTTTCACCAAAAGTATAAAATCATAAAGCATGTAGTGTATTGCCTGTTTTTACGTCAAAGTAGGAAAATGTATTGCAGTTGCTTAAAGTCACTAAAGCAACTGAGTTGTTCATAAGACCATAGCATTTCACATACATTCCTAAGTTTTCACAGTATTCAAAAAGCACATATATGTTGTAAAATGTGCAAGATAAAAATAAAATTTATGCTTCTCTAGATGTGTGAATTATAAGTTGTCAGCATGAATGTTGATTTAAAGAAACTCTGGATATAATGCATGTTTTGTTTCCTTTTAAGACGGAATATTTACATGAATACATTTAATTATTCTTTTCTTTTATATCTTGAAATCTTTTGTAGGAGAAGTTATTCTCAGAAAGTACACTTTAAAACAGTACACAAGTGGAAAGTCTTGAAATACTTTGAGGTGTAAAATCTGTACCCTGATGAGTAAATTTTGTAACCTGAAGTGATTCTCTTATATTCTCATTTATTATAGCTAAAATGATTAGTCCAGGGCCATGACACTATTACCTGCTTCTTCAGATTTATTGAAAATTAGTAATTCCTTTTATAGCCATGGGATTTCATAGATTACTCTGTTATAGAGCAGAAAATTGATGGATTTATGAGCTACTGATACCAGCTGTCCCAACTAATACAGCAATGGAAAATTTTAGTTAGAGGTTTATACTCCTGAAGCAGTTAATCTTAGGATAAAGAAACATTTTTTTAAAGTAGAATGTGAGAAATCTACAAATAGTCACTGCTTCAAGTAGGAAGGTAGAGAGGGAGAGGGAAGGAGGGGCAGAGTGGGGAAAGGACAAATCAGGGAGTCAAAAAAAAGAAGGGCAGGCATCCTAGAAGCCACGGACTTGGAAATTCTTAAAGATGACATTTGATTAAATGAAGTTGGTGAGGGGAGTTTCTCAAAGGAAGGTAGGACAGCCTGGCTTGATATACAAAATTAAAGAATAATTAAAGGAACAAATGCTTCTCTTCTTTCCTTTAGACAGTATGGTTGGAGACATGGAAATAATTGGTAGAGTACAAACACAAGGAAATAAACAATTACATTTCACTTGTGCCTAACTTGTTAATCTGATGCTGAAATGCCTATGGAAAAGTCCAGATTAATAGTTTTAACCATTTCTGACCACTGTTATAAAAACACATTACAAATATAAAATTAAAGCATGATGCCTCTAGCTTCCACAGATGCACTATCCATGAAGTTAAACTGGAGTTTCAGACAAGATTTATTCAGTACTTCAAGCCCTTTCAAAATTTTCTGAAAATTGATACAGAAGGCTGACAAATGACAACATGTAGCAAAACTTAGGAATGGAATCTCTGTTCCATAAATACTCTTTTGAAGCAAAGTCCACATAATTTCTTTTCTTTCTTCATTAAAATTCACAACATGACAGCCAATTTCTGTTTTCTTAGCCACAGAGGAAAATTGTTTGTTGAGGTCCTTACGTGTGCGTGCATTGCCTTTTCCTCCATCTAAATACCAAGTGACAGGCTCATGTTGAGCAATTTTAAACGAGGTCTTCGATTTGCAGCAGACATGTTGAAATGTGTGATAAATGAAATAGATATTTAATGGCACCTAATGTGCAGTGAAACAGCATAATAGAGGTGGTTTTTCTTAGAAAGGGCTTGCAAGCATTATGCCACAAGAGCTGAGCAGCTGATGCTTAGCATAATTCCATAAGATATTCGGCACCGGAAGATTTCATAACAAAAAGATCAAGAAAATAATACATTCACTTGAGAATGTGAAAATTACCTTGGAACTTACTTTGCTATTTGTGCTGCATTTTTTGAGCATGAAAAACGTGTTTATGAGCTTGATTTTATGATTCTTTATGTTTATTGATGATTTATATATTTCGAAAGAACAAACACATGTGTATTTCTAAGTGAGAATAATTCTGAATTTTATAGGTCATACTCAATTACTGTAACTAAATATCAGGATATTAGTTCATTTATGATTGAACATTATATCTGCATAGCCCCATTTCAAAGTATTATTCATTGTATATACCTTGATAAAACTTCCTTCTCTTCTTTTGAAACTACATGGAGAGTATAAAAATAATCAATATAGCAGAAACTATTAGCGACTATATTAACCACCAGTAGCCATGGTTACCATCTTGTATGTTTCTTTGCAGTCCTTTATTTATACACCTATAATCTGACAAGTAGAATTTTAAGATCTGTTTCAAACCCTAACATGGGTTTATAGTAACTTTTATACCCTTAATTAGGTGGAAGCCTCATTTGATGTGGCCATCGTCTTTCAGAGAAGAAAATACAAATGAAAGAGCAGAAAGGAAGGAGGTCCTTGCCCCATAGAAAAGGACAGTTACATGTGTGTTTAGGAACACAATAAGGAGTCTCAAAAGAGGCAGAATGCATACCCAGAGAGTTAAATACAAAGAAATGTTAAACACTTTAAATGCTAAATACAAAGAAATACATATTGAGCATAAGTAATTCAATAGAAGAAAATGTTCAAATCTTCAAAAAATGGTTAGAAATTGATAAATTTGTTGAGAGGAAGATCCTCAGTGGAGTAAATTAGGGGAGAAAGACCTGAGAATAAACAAATTAATCCTGCAGAGAATTAAAGAAAGGAAAGATTTTCCTCTATTTCTTTTTCTTTTCTCTTTTCTCTTCTTTTAAACGAAGCATGGAGGACAAAAGAAAAGTTGCATGTGGCCATGGATCCGGGGTGGAGAGGCAATCACACTCTGCTTTGCAGCCCTTCCCATGACTTCTTCAGGCAGCCTCCTGCAACCTAAATCCACCAGAACTTTAACACAGAACATCAGAAAACAATTCTTTGCTACAAGTAAATTTCTTATGAAGACTGTTGGATGCAGTGAGGTCCAAGTCCAGATACTGCAGAACAAAGAGGAATAAGCAGGCAAGCTGGGAACAATGAAGAACCATTCTCAAGCACCATGGGGCCATGAGTGCAGAGCCACACCAGCTAAAATCAAGTGCAACTCAATACTTGAGGGACAGATGGGGTGACTGAGTGTGTCTTCATTTATATTAATTCACATCCTGCTTTCATAAAAGAGATCTCTCATATTATCCTTTTGGCAAATGATCTTAATTTGCTTTATAATAATAGCTTTTGTAGCCAGCTTTTGCTGTTTCTTTATAGGACTGTTTTGTTTATTTACTTTGTTTTTGTTATTTAAAAAAACTATCAAACAAACATGCATTAACATTAAGTAAGCCAGAGAGTTTGATTGCCTCATGTTGTTGAAAAATTACAAATTATGATATTTTTTGTTGACTCTCTTTGCAATAACTATCCCCTTCTGTGGAGATTCATGTGGTTTGTTACGCTGAAGTCAGTCATCCTACAGGATTTGGTTGTTCCAATATTTACTTTGCTAACATTTAAAATATTGCAGACTTTGACGTACTTACAGCTTTTTATGTCTTCTCAGCTTTCCTGGGTCTTACAAGATTAAATTTAAAGAAGTAGAAAGAACTGATAATTTGAGTCAGAAAGAAATCATTAATTAGAATTGAGAGACACCCATGTGATGGCTAGTCTTGCTTGTCAACTTGAATACATTTGGAATTAACTAAAGTCTAAATAGCAATGCACACCTGAGAAAGATTTTTTCTTTTTAAACATAAATTTTTAAATGATTTTTTTGGAATTTCATATCATGTACCCAAATCCCACCCATTTTCCAGTTCCTTTGTATCACCACACTTGTAGCATCTCCCAAAAAAAAGAACTTAAAAAAATAAACCATAAAAATAAGATAAAAATGCAAATAAAATGTTAATAAAAAAATAAACAAAAACAAACAAACAAAAATGTCCCCTTCAGTCCTCTCTCTTTTCTACCTCTCCCATCACCTCGTCATTTGTGGCATTGGGATCTGTGGTATGTCTTTTGTCCAAACAGCTTTTGTTGCAAATGTTCATGCGTAATGTGTCCTTGGTCAGGTTCCATGCCTCTGGCCTCCAGCATACCAATCAATACTTGATTCTTCACAAAATCTCCTCTTGTGATTCACAAAATCTCCAGTTGTTGTCTTAAGTCATGGAGGGCCTGTGGCTATGTTTCTATAGAACCAGCCCCTTCACTATCTCTAGCAGGTCGTAGATGGGGCAGATATTGGGGAGTGCTGATTCAAAGCCCTGGATATGCATCTGGGTAGTAGCTGGGTTGTTATGACCGGGCAACTGGATCCACTCCTGTCAGGTAAAGGGGAGTACCAGTTCTCTATGGGACTAGCTTTCCCCAAGTGAGGGAGGGACTCCCTTACTAGGTGAGCGGCCAGCTCCCTTCTGTCAGGGTCATCCAGATTTGTTATCTCAGGACTGCAAGGGGCGAGGTCATCTATCTGGCAAGGGATCAGTCGGTCTCCCAGGACCAGCTCAGCATGGCCCTCATACTTCAACACATGGTTCAACATGTGGTTCAACACATGGTTTACATGGGCCCCTGTGGTAACAAAGGCAACAAGCATCAACACAGACTTCAACTACAGCAGGACCGCAAATCCAGACATGCCAGCAGCAGCAAGTTGGACCCAGATATCACCATGACCCTGGGTGGCAGTACAGGCTGCCAGATTGGCATGGGTCTAGCAGCAGCATGGCCCCCAGACACAAACATGGCCCCAAGTGGCAGCCCAGACATTGAGCAGTTGCATGGTCTTTTATGGTAAAAACAGGAGCCACAGACCTCAACACAGACCCTGGCCTTTGTGGGATCCAGGACCCAGACATTGACGCCTCCAGAACTCAGACACTTTTAATCCAGAGTATTGAGGTCGGAAAGATCCACCTTTAATCTGGCCACACCTTCTGCTGGAAGCCAGAAAGGTCTTGGAAGAAGGAAGCTCTTTTTTCTATTTCTGTTTTCTCTCCCTCTCATTAGTAAACCCATCCCTTCACTGACCTTAGCCTACTTCTTCAGGATTCTAGAATGTACTGAATACCAAGTAAAACATCTAGTCCCATGGATTGAAGAATTATTAGATTCTCAGGCCTTCTGTTTGTAGGCAGCCATTGCTGGATTACCTGAACCCCAGCCAATATTATATGTAGAGAAAGAGATTCATTCCAAAAATTATCTCCCTCTGGAGAACCAAACTAACACAATTAATTACTTTTCTTTTATACAAATGACTTTTTAATATCCTGCTAAGAGAAAAGGTGTTTCAAAAGGAAACTAAAATATGTGAAGATGGTTTAGTGGTAAAGATAGTAAGCAAGACATAGTGCAATCCCATCAATGTCTGGATGGTTGACAGGCTCTGAATGAGTGTGCCCTAACGATCGTAAGTTAAAGCAATCAATAGCAGAATTGGTGCATGGGACACTTGTGAATTAGTTTAGTGGGACACTCTACTTCAAAAAAATATAAGTAAAGAGCAATAAAAAAAGAGTTCAGAAATGATGATCATATGGTCAACCTGTCAGCTTCTGGAATCATCTAGAAGAAACTCTCAAAGAGGGATTGTCTACAACAGGTTAGCTTACAGGCACGCTGATGGAGTGTCATCTTACTTAAGTTACAAGAGGAGGAAGGCCCACCTTAATTGTGGGTAACACCATTCCCTGGTTTTGCATGCCATCTATTCAAGTGTAGAGAGGGACATACGTAGGAATGCATGTATTACCGCCTAGATGCTTCAGGTTCCTACCCTGGATTCCATGTAATGACGAGCTATCACCTGGAATTATAACCCAAATAAATATTTCTCCTTATAGTTGTTTTTGTCAGGATATTTTATCACAGAAATAAAAATCAAACTAAAACACTTAACTTTGACTTTAGCCTCTACATGTGAACACTTAAACACAACCACAGACACACTTGCCATTGTGGCTACTGGGATTAAAGGTGTGTGTCATTATGGCTAATGGAATTAAAGGTGTGTGTTACCATAATCCATTCTGTAAGGCTGACCAGAGGGACTGTTTTACTCTCAGATCTTCAGGCAGTCTTTGCTTATTAAATACGTTTGAAATGTCACTACCTGTTCTCAAAGGAACAACATTGCTCTCTGTATTATAACTAAACGCACTAGAATTATTACAAGTAGAATACAGTTAGAACACTGAATTCCTCGCTCAGAAACATTGGCTCTTCTAACATTTCTGTCCCAATCTCATGAATCATTTTGTTGCAGCCACTAGGGGCTTCTTGCCATATAGATTTGGCTACTTTAAAACTGAACCAGCCCTGGAGAAAAATTCACATCTACTCCAGCCCCATGTTATTGTGAACAAGTAATTTCGGAGAAAGCTAGAAGGACAGAAGAGGCTCTGTGAAACAAAATGGTCCAACTCTCCTTGGGACCCCTGTTTTCAGTGACTCAATACTGATCTAGTATGACTAATCCTAATCACGGCTTTGCACAGTTCCATGTGCAAACTTCTCTGACTTACTCCTCTCTCAGAAAAGGAAAGACTGGCTTTTCTATACACACACACACACACACACACACACACACACACACTATACACACATGCACACATACATATCAAATAGTATTTTCTATCTCAGTATAACTTTTTTAGCAATTTATATAGCACTTCACAGACAATTCACATGGTTAAGAGATTAGTCTTTTCCTTTAATCAGTGTTTAAGGACTACTGATATGCAATAGTCAAAATAAATAACGGCACAAAACTAATGTGTGTGTGTGTGTGTGTGTGTGTGTGTGTGTGTGTTGGTTAGGAAAAAAACTTACCTTAAATAAATATATAATATTTAATGGCACAAAACTAATGTGTGTATGTGTGTTGGTTAGGAAAAAAAAACTTACCTTAAATAAATGTATACTATTTACTTCTTCATTTTGATTATTACTGAGAATATCTTTTCTTCATTTATAATTCTTAATAGTTCCCTAACAGATTAAGCTCAGGAGTTGGGAATGTTTCAAAGATAATTGTTCTTTTGAATTTCAGTGTACATATTAGCACCAAAATACTTGTTGGGAAAAATTCAGCTCCCAGTAACTTAGTTCTTGACATAGGTCCCCTCTGGGCAGAATATGTGTGATGAAACATTTTCTGTCCAAAATTTAGATACATTTTTAGCCTCCAAACATCTTATATTTAAATATCAAAAATTTAAATATTGGTAGACATGGTGACATGCACTTGTAGAACTTGAGGCAGGAAGATTGTTAGGAGTTTGAGGTCAGCCTTGGCTACAGAAATTACTGGAAATACAGGAGCATATATAAAAAATAAAGTGAACAATCCTAATAAAAAACCATAGAATAAGATCTAGTACAAGGAGAAAAAAGCTAAGAAGGCTAATATGAGATGGCCATGGGGAACCGTGAAATGGAATCAGAAAGGAGCCCAGACCTAGTGATTTGCCAGAGACACTTGAGCTGGTCCAGGAGCTTTTTATTCAGTTCCCAAGGATTCTTTGAGCCCAAGACTGAACGACTAGCTACTTATCCATGGTGGGATCAATAATATCTTGAAATCACTTGGTGATTGGTGATGTCAGTTTTCAATTTGAAGAGTTCTTAGAATCAACTGGGAGATGATAAATATTGCTATTATACCCAGAAAAATTAACAAACTTTTAGAAACAGGTAGGACACAAGAACATAAATCAACACACACTGAACCCAGTGTTGCTCTCTGTGGCCTAGCAGGAAACACTATTTTAGGACCTCCTGCATATTGATGAAGCTTGAATAGGTGCTATTTATTAGTAGTGGTGTTCCATTTTGTCAGTAAATGTGGCATACAAGACATTGGTAAGTTTACCTATGAGTACAAATGCATCATGAAATAGGAACCATAACATGGGTAGACTAACTGGTTTGCTTGTTCACAGTCTATACTCTGTGAATGTTTGTGCATTCATGGTCTATACCTGTGAATGGTGGCCCAGCAGCCAGGTAAGACTCAATCTCACCACATGAGTATTTCAACAAAGCCTATTTAAGTATCAAAGACATATGAGAAATACAAATTTGGATATTTATATAGTTATATAAAAATAAGTATTGTAAAGTCACTTAAATTCTACTAAACCTGGAACCAATGCGTTGTCTTCTATGATAAATAAGATGTGTCTTCTGACATTCAGAAGGTGTGAATCAACAGACTGTTCAAAACTGTACAAATTAGAGTAGTGGTTGTACCAATCAAAATCCCAAAAAGAAATGAATGGCATACTGATGGAGGAAGGTCATTGGCTAATAAAGGAACTGCCCTGGCCCATTTTATTGGTTAGAAGATAGGTGGGAGGAGAAAACAGAACAGGATACTGGGAGGAAGAGGAAGTGAGGTCAGAGACTCCACAGCCCTCTCGGGAGCAGATGCCTCAGAGAGAGACACCATGCCCCGCTCCCGGGATGAAGCTCCGACCCAGGATGGACTAGGCTGGAATCTCCCCGGTAAGCGCACCTTGGGGTGCTACATACAGATGATTAGAGGTGGGCTAAATTAATATGTGAGAATTAGCCTAGAAGAGAATGGGCCAGGCAGTGTTTGGAGGAATACAGTGTCCGTGTAATTATTTCGGGGCATAAGCTAGCCGGGCAGGTGGCCCGGGTGTTGGGGACGCAGCCCCGCCGCCACCCTTATTACTTCAGCATACCTACATTACACTAAAGGAAAGGTAGGTTCTTTACAAAGACAAGTGTTGAGGAATATTAGTTTAAGATGTATTACATTTGTTTATGCTGTGGAATATTTGTTTAGTGATGCAAACATATGTTGTATTTTTTATGTGACTCTATAAAGCTGTGTTATTTTGCTTATCTAAAACACCTGACTGGTCTATTGAAGAGTTTAATGGCCAATAGCTAGGCAGGAGAGAAAAGACATGGCTGCTACACAGAAACAATAAATAAAGGAGAAATCTAGACTCGAGAAGAAGAGGGAGGAGTGTAAAAAGGAGAAAGAGGAAGATGTTAGGGCCAGGTATCCGACCATACAGCCAGTCCAAAGTAAGAAGGGAAGGAAGACATATAGAACAAAGAAAGGTTAAAAAACAATAAAAAAAAACAGAGGCAAAAAGTAGACAAGATTATCTAAGTTAAGGATAGCTGGCTAGAAATAAGTCAAGCTAAGGCCAGACAGTCATAAGGAAGAATAAGTCTCTGTGTATTTAGATCAGAGCTGGGTGGTAGACCCCCAAAGAGGAAAAAAAAGAAAAAATAAAGAAAATATCCCTATATTTTGGCATACCAACATGAGATTTGAATTACAATGTAGGGCCTGAAAAAGCTAAAAAATAAAAATTTATATAAAAAAAAAAGACACAGATCCTTTAAGAAGCACTGCTGCTCAGCCTGAAAAACTAAATCGAAACAACAAACTAAGTAAAGATACTTACGGCAGTGTAGGCAGCTGCTTCCTACAGCTAGGGGTTGAATGAAGTTCTTGGTCACCTGCCTCCAAACAGGCCTGAGAGCTTTAGGGCTTGGCTTTCTTAAACCCAAGATAAGGGCAGAACCAGCCACTAGAGCTGCTGCAGAGGTCCTAGCTGTGCTGCTTAGCAGATTAAAGGCTCATGTGGTCAGAAAGGACTAGAGATACACAGTAAAAAAGGTCCAAACAGAAAAAAAAAAAAAAAAACCCTCTATACAGGTTACGGTGTGTTTAACAATGTTCATGAGCTTAACAAAGAAAAGAGAAAGGACATAGGCAATAATACAAAAAAGTAAGTAGTTTAAAATAATAAAGTATTTAAAGATAGAAGTAAAATAATATAAAACAAAAGAATAAGCCACATAAAGATGAGACATACTCAGGAAGGTAGGATCCTGTATGCTGCTGTATTGTCCTTGAATTTTTTGATTTCTGATAGGCAAATGGCAGCCGCTAAGAGATACTGGATTAATAGAAGGACTGCTGAAATAAATAATCCTATATTCACTAAGGCCAGCTGGACTGGGACTGATGGAGCATATAATCAAACCAGACTCTCTGAACGTGGCTGATAATGAGGGCTGACTGAGAAGCCAAGGACAATGGCACTGGGTTTTGATCCTACTGCACGTACTGGCTTTGTGGGAGCCTAGTCTTGTTTGGATGTTCACTTTCCTAGACGTGGATGGAGCGGAGAGGACCTTGGACTTCACACAGGGCAGGGAACCCTGACTGCTCTTAGGACTGGAGAGGGAGGGGGAGAGGAAGTGGGGAAACGGGGGAGGGAAATGGGAGGTGGGGAGGAGGTGGAAATTTTTAATAATAATAATAAAGTTTAAAAAAATCCTATATATTTTAGAAATCCCTCATTTTTAAAATGGATGTCAAGAAATGTATTTGTCAAATGGAAATCAAAAATGCTTTGGAGAAGGGGTTTTGCTTTTGTTTACACAAGAAACAAGAGGCTATGGATATGTTCCATGCTAGTATTGATTAGGTTTAATCAATACTAACAAAGTTTACAGCTGGTCTTCCCAGGACCTTGTCATTATCTAAATTTTCTCAAGGACCCCTAAAGATGCCTTTGCACACAGACAATGGGAAGCAGTCTAGAGAAGACAATGTGCCCACATTCCCAAGAGATGGGATTGGTGGTTGTTGGTTATTTGGTGGGTTGTGGATGTTTGTTATCATTTATGGAAATATAGGAATATAGTATAAAAAGATATTAATCTCAAATATTTTGCATTGGCATGGATTTTTGTATACTGATAAAATTTAAAGTTAATTTTGTTACACTGTATAAATGTCCCTACTCTTGTTTGGGGTATTGGGCTTATGCAGCCCATTTAAAAATGCAATGTATAACTAAGAAATGAGGTTAGTAGTTGATCTATAATAATCAAACTCATATTCACATTGAGTATATTTTCAAGGTAAAACAGGTGTATTTTAGACAGATGATTTACAAGTACTTCAAAGACCTATAGAACATCACTTAAGATGTTTAATAACCTAAGGTTTTTCATGACAATGAGACATATGTGCTCTTGGCAGTGCCAATTTACTTCATAAACAGATAATGGGCATCAAAAAAAATTTCCATATGGAGTTTGCTTACAAAAGTAGCAAGGCTAGACATTTGAACAAGAAACTGCTTTTGCCTTGACCGGTGATGGTATACAGACTGGACTAGCAAGACCCAGGAAAAAGATCATTGAACTTTGCAAGGCAAGACAGGACAGTCCTTCAAAAGTCCTTTCTTCACAAAAGAGTCTGCCAAATATTTTTCAGGGCACAGATAAAAGCAACTAATAAACTTTGCCAATGTAAGATATGACAGTTCTTCAAGTTTCCTGCCTCACTGAAAACTCTGCCAGATAGTCTAGGCCTGTAGGACAAAGATGGATGTGTCAACGTTGCAGAGGAATTTTGGGTGACTGTCCAGGCATTCAAATGTCTCTGTTGTTACATAACACTACATCCTTCTGGGATCTTTGATGGAGTTAGAATATAGTTTTCTTTAGTTATGATAGAAAGTAAATTAGTATAAAACTTTGGAATCACAAAGATTGGATAGACAATAGAGTATGTTCTCTGAATTTACTAAATATAAATGAACTGAATATTATAAAGATAATTCTTGATAGTGTTTTTGTTGTATATAGTTTTACTATGTTAATGTTAAAACCTTTCATTTTTATTCACACAAAATAGGGAAAATGCTATGGAATATTAGTTTAAGATGTTTTACATTTGTTTATGCTTTGGCATATTTGTTTAATGATGTAAACATATGTTGCATTCTTTTACATTTTACTTGTTTAACTCTGTGAAGCTGTGTTACTTTGCTTGTCTAAAACATCTGATTGATCTGATAAAGAATTGTTTGACCAATAGCTAGGCAGGAAAGATAAACAGGCAGGACTGCCAGGCAGAGAGAATAAATAGAAGGAGAAATCTAGGCTTGATAAAGAGAAGAGGGAGTAATGAGAAAAGGAGGAGATGAAGTTGCTAAGAGCAGTTACAGAGTCACATGACCAGCCACAGAGAAAGAAGGGAGGAAAGAAATATAGAATAAAGAAAGGTATAAGCTCAGAGGCAAAATGTAGTTAAAGAGAAATGGGATAGTTAGAATCAAGCCAGGCTAAGGCCAGGGATTCATAAGTAAGAGTAGTCTTGGTGTATTTATTTGGGAGCAGACCCCCAAAGAGTAAAAAACAAAGCAAAGCAAAAAAAAAAAAAAACTACAGTTATAACTTTGAAAATAACTGGACGGGATAATGTAGTGACCTAAGAAGAAGAGTTATGAAATATATAACTACTCCAGCTAAAAAGCAGAAGGAAGGAATTATTACTATAACCAGAAGAAAGGCATGGAGCACAGTCAAACAGAAAGAATTATCTTAGCCTAGTCATCTTAGCCCAAAGGATTCTGGAAAGAAGAAAGTGAGGTAAACAGACACAATAGCAAGACTTTAATCACCTTTTCTCCCTCTGAATTCCCACTAATAAACACAACCAAAAGTCAGAGTCAATAGAAAGTCACTATAGGATTAGAGCCTAGGTCAGTCTCTCCAGGCAGGAAACAAATGATAGACAGAGGGAAGGTGGTAGCCATCTAGGGCAGAAGGATTTGGGGTTGTTTTTTCTTTTCTTTTCTGGTTGTTGTTGCTTGCATTATTATAATTTTTTTTTTATGAGATGAGGTTTCACAATGTAGCCCTGGCTATTCTGGAACTCACGATGTAGCAGACATGTTAAACTAGATTGGCTGACCTTCCTTTGCCTCTCCAGTGAGGGCATTAAAATTTACCACCATGGCTGCCTGCATCAGGAATTGGAATTATACATGTGTTCCCGTGTCTTTATCTTTTTGTATCTTCAGAATACTTATTACAAACTACAACAGTCTTTTGTTGATTCTTATATTTTGTCAGATTAATAGGATAAGAATCTAACTGCCATAGGGACACATCTGTATCATTTCATGTAAAATATCAGCAATGAGGTCTGCAGAAAGGGGAACTGATCCACCAGAAAGATTCCTCAGAAGGATCTAACATCATGGTTACTAAAATAAAAAGGCATAATTAGTTCACCTGGGACATTTGTGACTCTTTAAAAAAATGATTTAGTATTGCAAATCCCTATAAGGAAAATGAGATTAAAGAAAGCAGAAATTAATGTAGAGAACGTCAAATGTATTTTAATAGAGATATTCTCACTGAAACACTAGAAATAATACTGGCTTGGGGAATGCCAGAAATATAAACAGCAAGTAGGAAGCACTGGACTGGCTATGGTATTGTTTATAAGCTGTTCTAAATATAAATAAAAATTCTAACAGTGATGTCTAGGAAAGAATGGATATTTTATTGGGTTAGGATCAACCTACAACTATGAGAATGGAAAGTTAATAGATGCTTTGGTAAAGGTCATAGTTAAGTGTCTACTGTGTTTTTATGAACATTTAATTCATAAATATTCATTTAATATTTTATTCATGTCAAATTTAAATTAGATAAATTTGGAAGAAATAATGATGTAATGCCAAAGGCTCCTACCTGATATAGTAAAGGTGGGGTTTGAATTTTAATGCTTTAGATTCCTTTTTAAGGTCTAACATAAGGTTTAGAGATATTTAGAATCTTATACATTTTTAATGCTAGAGATTATTTCTTAAATGTGTATGTTAGATCATGGGATGGTAAATCTATAATCTATAAAATTACTAAAAGACCACACTGCACTCTCCCGAGATATATAACTACTGCTCTGATAAAAATAAATTTAAAATGCACCTGGGTGCATGACTATAATCATGGGACTCACAAACAAAGACAGGAGGCCAAAACCAGCTAGTGTTACATAAAGTAGGTCCTCAGAGTTACAAAAGCTGGATCTATGCTGCAATGACAGGGCACATATTAGCATAAGGCTTCAATTTCAATCCCCAACACTGTAGAATAGTTAATCAACTAAAGGACCTAAAATTAAATTAGAAGAAAGATGGCATGGCATGAGAGGATGAAAATCAGAGAGCAGGATGGAGTGAGAATATGTGGTGGAATCCAGTCTAATTCCACACACAAATGACACCTCTCTTAAATCATTTAAAAACTGCATGGATAGGTAAGTCAATAGGTACAATATTAGACAAGAGAAATAGCTGCTGGAATTCTCCTGCATAGCTTATAATAGTGCATTATGTGCCTAAAACAGAAGAGATTTGGGATGTACAAACTATAAAGAAATTATATAAATGTAAAGATGAAATGTGTTTATAATTTTTTGCATTGATCTTAGACAATAAATACATTAATCAAAACAATCAAAACTTTGTGTAGCAATTCATTAAATTTAGACATTTTATAAAAAATTAAAATAAACAAAAAAATTAAGTGAGCTCTCAGACAATGAAATGACTGAACACTTTTGTGAACTCCTGGTAAACATATTGCTAAAGCAACAAAATTCACTAAATAACCGTGGAGATATAGATGGGGTTGCATGCTTTCTCAGCAACCGGTGATCAAATTTTTGTTAGATAGCAAGTGCGGCATTATAAGAACATGGTTTAAGTAACTGAAAATTTTTTTGTTCGTTGCCTTCACTTTATTTATCCATTATTTAAAATTGTTTAATGTCTTTTCATAAGTAATTCTTCCAACAAAATACGCATTATTAAACAATGGTTTGACCATGTCATAAAAAAAAATGTATGGATGTGGAATCCACTAAAACCTGACTTGATTTAAATACTGTAACAGTTCATATCTATCTTCTAAGTGTTAGTAAAGCATGAGTCAAATATGCATTGTAGATAAAAATTAATGTGTCTCCTATTTATAATTGATTGGCTTTGAAATTAAAAGACAAGCAGGGAACTAATGATTTTGTAATTTATTCCATCTAACACAACATACCGCCAAATCTCAGAATCCCTTTACCAAAGAGAATATTGAGTGTTTGCATAATTATTCTAAATTTCATCAAATCGTTCAGCTAGTATTTATTTAGTCTCTACTCTGTGTCTGGGCTTACTTTAGGAAATGGGTAGAGAGCAGTAAATAAAGATAAAATGCCTAACCTCCTATTGCTTATGACTCAGTGGGAAAAGACAATTTATGAAAACAAACAAAAGCCTAAACAAATAATGTGTAATAAAAAGTCAAAAGAGGAAGAATAATCAAAGTGAGCAGAATGAGAATGGGATATTACTGCAGGTTCAGAAAGGCCTCTTTGAGAGAGGCTTTTGGGCAGAATCTGGAATAAAGAGAGAAAGTAAGCTCTCTAGATATCTGGAAGAAAAGAATTGGGGTAGTGACAGCAGAAAAGAAGTTATCTGGTGTACTTATGGAAGAGCAAGAAGTTTATTTAGCCAAGCAAAGAGGAGCTGACAGGAGTCAGGTGGTAAGAGCCTCGTAGACCTTAAAGGAATTTGGGCAGGGAAGTCATGGGGTATGAAGGATAACATGTGCTATTACTGGGGGAACCATAAGAAGATAGAGAAGTCAATAAGAGGCAAAGGTCTGTTCATCAGTACTGGAGCAGGCTAGGGAAAAGACAATGCCAGTTAAATCCAGAAATTCAGCAAAAGAACAAAGAGGAGGTGGCCATAAGAACGAGGGGTTTCTACACATTTTGCAATTCCTATTAGATAGGGGGTTGTGAGATAGGAAGGAAGACTAAGAACAACTTGAATATTCAGCATTTGTCATGGCAACACAAAAGATTCTGAAAGAAAATAAAGCACCCCTGTCATAACTTATTAGGGTATGAAATAGACATGAGTGTACACATGAGCCATGGGGAAAACATGAAAAGGTCCTCTGGATTGTAGATGAGGCCTGAAGTCTACCTTGGAATGTGAAATTTCCGAAAATGCTGAAGGCGCCTTGACCCATTCTCTCTACCACAAAATCCACTGGACTTTAAAGGTGTGCTTCCCCAGCACAGAAATGAATTACCAACTAATGGGACCATCTTATCTCTGACCCTTAAACATAAATTAGGAGTTACAAACCAAAAGAAAAGTGAAATTTCCTTCCCAATCTTGCTTTTCCTGTAAAGGTGATCCAAAGCCAGACCTGAATTCTTCTCAGCAGGAGAGCTGAGCTACCTAATTGGCTACATATTTTAAAGTGTGGGTTGCTGGATATTCTCCTGAGTCTTCCCTGTTCACTATTTTTTCCTCTTCTTCTTCTTCTTCTTCTTCTTCTTCTTCTTCTTCTTCTTTCTTTCTTTCTTTCTTTTTTTCTTTCTTTTTTTCATCTCTTAATGAAACTGTGACTTTCTTTGGTCTCTGAAATCTTCTTCTTTCCTGAATGAAGGTGTCAGTGGGTTGCATGATATCGGCCACTATTCTACCTCTGCCATATTAACTTTCAATGTTTCTGTTGAAGTCTCAATAAGATGGAGTCCCAGAAGGATCCTAACCCCCACCCCAAAAAAACCAGCACAGAGCCAGAGCATGCAAAATAGATATGCACTAAGTATACGGCTATTTGCATTAGTCAATGTTTGTTCAGGAAGGAACCAGGGACAAACAAATGCAGCACTGAAGAGGTTTACAAGAATCCTTTCTTCTCCCATGTTACATGATGGCTACAGAATAGCCAAGGCCCAGAATATTCTATTCCTCATATAGTCTCCACCCCAGAACAATGACTTAAAAAAAATGAAAAGAAAAAAAGAAACAACTTCTGTCTAAAGAGAAAAGAGCCAGAATGGAAACACAATGTTCATTAAGGTCTCTCTGAATGTGATGTTTGACACACATTCACAGTCCATTAGTAAAAGCAAAATAAATGGCTTGGTTTTGAGTTATGGTAGTTATGGAGGTTACAGAGAGTTAATTTAGAGTCTTGTGGGAGGCAGTGGCAATACCCAAATCCAATGAGAAAGAGGGAAAATGACTAGAGATTATAATACATTTACCACATTGAGTTACTGTGCATGTTCCACCATCATGGAATAGTTCTCCTTTTAAAATGCAGTTTATTAACTTCTCAGATGGAAGCTTATATTAATATGTAAGTTAAATATTATTTATTGGTTAACTACTTATGTTCCGGCCAAGATAGGAGTTGGAGAAGTCTAAGTGCCTACCCTTAAGCTAATAATAAGCATGGGCACACACACATCAAACTAAATTAAACCTCATTTCCATTATTTGAGAAATGACAATGAGTCAAAAGGTAATTGTAACATTTCAGTAAACATTATTTCACTGTGGATAATACTTAATGGGAACAAGAACAGTAAGCCCTATAATATCCATCGCTAATATACTAGATCCCAATTTGATAAGGAACACATCATTTCATTGCCAAGATTACTTAAAATCGACATATCTCCTTCTCTATTAGATTAGTGGCTGGACTGTCAACAGATAATATGTTACTCCTGAATATGCTATCTTAAAAAATGACTGCTAAAGCTCTGAGCCTTCCCCCATCGAATCTTTTGACAGTTAAAATTATCTTAAACTATTTGTACACTACAGCCAATAAAAGGTTCAGAATTAATTGAACAACTAAATTCAAGTGAAATCTTCAGAACAACAATTAATCTAGATTTCCATGGAATCCATTAAGATATATATATATATATATATATATATATATATATATATATATATCTTCCGCATTTCCATCATTCTCAGTGACCACTCTCCTTTGTAAAACTCCCTTCCTTGAAGGAAGAATTTAATCTACTGAATAGTCATTCTGTTTAAAAATTAGTATTGGACATGTTCTACAAGTTGACAAATCTGTTAAAATACCTGTTCTTTTTGTTTCTAGAGCCACTGGATTCTTCCATGAAAAGACAATGGTGGTGTCTCTGTGGTTTTCAGTAACCATTCTCAAATGCTTATGTAATCCAGCTATAAGTAACAAGAAAGGAGCAGTTCCTAATTTCTTTCTCTGACTTACTAGTGTAACTGGAAGATCAAACACAAATCAAAATCCTTCAGTCCTATCAAACACACACACAAATATATGCCACACAAATACACAGACACAAACACACACACACACTACATGATGGTATCTCCTCCAAGTTAAGAATCTGATTGTCAACAATCTCAGGTTGCCGCCCAAGTTACAGTTAAGAATTCAGGGTGCAGAATTCTTTTATTGTGCTCTGAAAGGAGAGCCTTGGCATTAAAAGTCAATTGTAATTTTTCACTAGCACAAAACAAATTTTTCCTCAGATGTTGCTTTTAGCTCTCACCTCTATATTCCACTGTTGACAGTAGATCATGACAGTCCTTAGTGAAAAATAAAGAAAATTTGTCTTGGGGTGATGTTCATCATAATGCTTCAAGAAGGTGTGGCGGGGGAGGGCCATCATGGCAGGAAGATTCTCAGGAAGGTCAAGGGGACTTTGAATCCGAATCCATACTGGGTAAGCATGGTTTTACATGGCAAACAGACCACAGGCCTAGTATCACAGGAATGCTAAACAATCTGAAATAACCTTCCGGTCAACCTTCTGATTAAACATAGAATCACTTTAAAATTTAATCATGTTGGAATTCCAGTTTTGTATAGTGTTTTAAAATAACTCCTTAAGTAAATTTATAAAAATTTGTGTTCTCCCCACCTCCTCCCCAGTCTTTAACGTTATCTTTTGTTGGACAGTTTCTGTTGGTCACATTTTTGCTGAGGTACAGACAAATATAGTGTTTTTCTTAAAAAACTATAAATTTAGGACAGTGAGAATTGATAAATCTCATTTCATTTTGATGGAACACCTTTTATAACTTGACATTTCTTGTTCACATAATCCTTCTGACTATGTCACTGATCTCCTCATAGTGCTCGTGGTAGCATACAGGGACACTGAGGAAGCCCAGATTGCAATGTTGCCAAAAGACCAGTTTTAATCTAATTAGGTTGTGCACTCCTCCAGTGACAGCTACATAAACACTCTGCTAATATGCACAGTGGCAGCTTTGTCAATACCTCCCCCCATATAAATATAAATTTTCAGATTTATAACAGAAACCAGAAAACTATCGATGCTCTGACACTGGCAGATCTCTCCATATCAACAACCCTTTTCCTTTGCCTCTGCCCCAGTGGAGGGCACCAATGCCTCTTGATCTAATCACCTCCTAAACACTGACAGATTATTATTAAAGTGTGGCTGGCAACCCTGATCATTAATTATAATCTTGCGCACATATGCAGTTCGATTGCAGGAAATAATCAGCTTTGTCTGCCAAATTGGCAACATTTAGAAGCTAATTTGTTATGACAAAGCATCGGAGATATTTAAACAACAAAATGCAGGCTTTGCTGCTCTGGTCATTCTGTTGAAATACCAGATAACATCATTAAAATGTAGTTAAAGTGTCCAGAGAATAGCTCTCCACCTATCTTCACAAGCTTCCCTCCAAGTGTAATTAGCAAAGTGTTTTATATTCACCTCCAGGAGTCCACAGTTTGCATACTGGAGACTCCCTACCCAAGAGACTCACCTTGAGGGGAATGCTGACTTCCATGCCCAGAAGATCAGAAGGTTGATTCCAGGTGTGCTATGAGTGAAGAATAAGGTAGCTGGTTTTCTGCTGGGAAACATTAGCATGTATCTCCTTGATGCATTCAAGAAGTGTGGCTGAAGATGGGCCACAGTGTGTGACACAGAGAAGAGGCATTGAAGGAAATCACTCTACTCTGTATCCCCAGTCCTCCAGTGGAAGACGGCGCCATTTGAGAACACTGAGGCACACAGTGTGCATTTCTCTGTCTTCCGGCATCCCAGTGCAATCTTTCTAAGAAAGCTTTTCTCCCTAAATAATTTAGGTAACTTGGCAATTCAATGTCTTTCCTCTACCACTTCCTTTTATCTCCCCTCAGACAAACACACACCAGCTGAATAAGGCACAAATTAGGTCCATATCTCTAACACCCCTAAAGATAGACAGACTCAAATATTTTGTTTCATTCCTTTTGTGTATAAATTATAAAAAAAATTATACATTTCCTTTTAGGAATTCTGATTATTAGACACTACTTGTTTTATATTGAAAGTAAAGTAGATAAAAATAAAAACATTCCAATAATACAACTTTTAAAGTGAAAGTAATAAGTGTTGTTTGGACCACTTCCCACCCCCAATCTGCTTCTTTCTTCTAAAGTCATATATAGTTATCCTTCCAAGCCATCTCAGTTGGGTAAGTAATTTGGGGAAGAACATTTTAAACTTTACAGGCAGACCCTCCTTCCTTCCTTTTCCAGGCTGAACTACCCAGAGAAGCATTTACTATCTATTGTTCACTTAGGGCAACTCTTTGCGATGATAGCTGGGGGCCTGGTCAGCCCAGAGCCATGGCCATGGCTTGTTGGTGCTCTAGTGTGAAAAGACCCTTCCAAAGTCAGATGCTGCCAATGTGATGATACTAGAACATGGAGCTGCCAGCAGAGTTGATGGCAAGGGATCCCATTTGGTACTGGGATGAGACCCTTATTTAAAATTTTAACATACCCTTTGCTTAACTCATCTTTGCCAGCTACTGCCATTTGAGGATACAGCAAGAGGTTCCCAGCTGGAATCTATAATCCTGACCTCCTGCTTCAAAGCTGTGAAAAATAAATTTCTAAAGGAATTCTCTAATTTCTGGTAGTCTATTACAGTGTAAACTACTAAAACAACTGGTGAGCCATTATACCTATTTCTGAAGCATATTTAGCAGGTCCATTTGGCTTTCAAACCTAGCTAAATTAGCATTTCTAATTGTAAAACTGACATTCCGATATCTGTTTAACAACTTTGCATTTTATCTCATTTTCTCAGAAAACTGGCAAGGAAATTGAATGTTACCTGTTGGCCATCCATAAAGGTGAGACTGTTTCTAGACAGCCCAGGAAAACTAAATACCAAAAGATTCAGAGAATCAGCATATTCTCTGGAGAAGCTTCTAGTGAGTAAGGATGAAGAAAGCCTGCTGTGCCCTGGAGGCCTCACCTCTAGCTGGGTGGTTGCTCAAGCCTGTAGTGAGCTACTTCTTCCAACTTGTTTATTAGTAAAGAAGTCCAGTTCAAGGGCTCCTCTAGTTTTTCTTTATTTTTTCCTTCAGCTATTACTTTTTCCATAATCTGGATGAGAGGATTTCTGTTTTTGTTTTTTGGATTTTAGAGTCAGGGTTTCTCTGTAGCTTTTAGTGCCTGTCTTGGAATTAGCTCTTGTAGACCATCCTGGCCTTGAACTTACAGAGATCCACCTGTGTGAGAGGTTTTCTAAGAAAAAAAGTTAAAATAATTAGGAAAGTATTAAAGAAAAACCCACAGAACTAGTGTCCAAGCTTATCAGATACCTTTCTCTTTTCTTCATTGTCCATAACAACTTGGCCCAGAATTGGATGAACAGCTTTTGTTTCATGACACTCTTCATTTAGGCCTGGCTTAAATGCTGTATTATAGTTTAAAGGGTGATCAAGTATCATAAGTCATGTCTTCACTATAGTCTGTATTGAATTTGTGTCAGGCCTCAACTTAAGAACTTTTAGGAATGGGCTTATTCTGTTTCTTAGCTATAGTCATTTTATGTGATTTTATTCAGTATTTTTTTAAATATAATATATATGTTCTCTCTCTCCTCTCTTTCTCCTTCCCCTTTCCAAACCGAATCCCTCCTCTGAAAGCAGTACTTGCATAATGCTTGTATACATTAATACTTTTAGCCTATCACATCCATACCCATAACAGGTTTCTTGCCTAGATCTGTCCACACACTCTGATCAGAAACCTTTATAAGAGATTCAACATAAATCAGCCAGAGGAAAAGGACCATTTATTGTTGCTCATTTTATTATTTTTACTCTTTTCTCTTTACTCTTTCGGGGTCTACCCAACCAGCTTCCAAATAAATCACACACAGAGGCTTATTATTATTTACAAATGACTGGTCCTGGCTTGGCTTTTTTTCTGATGTGGGATTCCCCTCTTTAGGTTGTGAATATGTTTTATTACCATTGGCTAATAAAGGAACTGCTTTGGCCCATGGAAGGGCAGAATGTAGCAAGGTAGAACATCTAAGCAGAAATAAAGTAGGAAAGAAAGCAGAGTCAGGTAGATGACATGTAGCTGCCAATGGAGATAGATGCCAGAACATTGCTGGTAAGTTACAGCCTCATGGCTATACATAGATTAAAAGAAATAGTTTAATTTAAGATGTAAGAGCTAGCTAGAAATATGCCTGAGCCCTCAGTCAAACAGTGTTGTAATTAATATAGTTTCTATATGATTATTCATGCCTGGGCAGCCAGGAAATGAAAGTACAGTCTCTGTTTATATATTTCTAGTCAGCTTTAGTTAACTTAAATTATCCTGGCTACCTTTGGGCCTCTGGGTTTTTCCCTTTTACTTCTGTATATCTTACTTTCACTCTTACTTCAAGTCTTGCTATGTAGCTGAGTGACTGGCCCTAACATCCTCCTCTCCTTGTTCTCCTCTTCCTTCTCCTCTTTTCCCATATTTCTCCTATTTATTCTCTCTGCCTGCCAAGGTTGCCCATCCTTCCCCCTGCCTCGCTATTGGCCATTCAGCTCTTTTTTGAACCCTCGGGTGTTTTAGACAGGTAAAGAATCCCATCTTCACAGAGTTAAACAAATGCAGCATGAACAAAAGCAACACACCGTAAAATAACATTCCACAGTGGCCATTCCATCAGCTCTCGAACTTGCCAGTCCACCTATCCCCAGATGACTGTCAGCTGAGCACCTTCATGTGAGTGAATGAAGGTGGCCACACTGAAGCATAACCAGTATGTCCCAGCTGATGCCTTCCCAAAAGGAAAACCCAATAACCTGAGAAAATCAGTGGAGATTTTTAAGCCCCTAGTCTTGGGTTGCTTTTGGAACGGCCATGAATATTTGATGCGTTTTCTTGCAATGCTCATTTACAAACCCGAGTGTCAACTGTCACCCATCTACTCAAAGGACAGTGACAAATTGTCATTATAGCTGGAAGGAGACCTGAAGTCTACATGGTCACTGTCATGCCTAAGCCCCACACTGGATAGTTCCTAGCTCTCAATTTTTCCTAACCCCTTACCACTTTCTGGCATGAACCAAACTATAATCATTATGGCTTGTGTTACTCAAACCAGTCACCAAATAACCTGAGGGCTTGGGCACAGCTCACATCCCTCTAGAATTCCCTTTTGCCAACTTACACTTTTATCTCAGCTGAAATTTTTCCTTTTCAGATGGGTCTTAAACTGATGTATCTAAAACAAATGGAAAAACAAACAAACAATAAACAACATAGCGGATACCTTTGGTCTGTACTCAGCTATGTTTTTTGCCTTATACATATCTTTACTTGATATCATGGAATGACATGTGTTGTTTGCTACTTAGATCTGGCCTTAAATAGAAAATGTGCTCTCTGAGTGTGTGACTGTGGGGAGGGGTGTATTTTTCTTAACTGCTATTTTTGTAACCCCTAGAATAGTACCTGGTCCAAGCAGATTGCTATGGGAATGACTGGTATGTGTAGTTGCCTGAAGCACAGCATCAGTAAAGAATAACAGTAAAAATCAAGCTTTAACAGGAAGAGAGATGGCAACAGTAAAACCAAAGGAGGAATCAGACATGGTCAGAACTCTACCTACCTTTCAGAATCTCTCTTCTGGATCTGCGTACCTATTACCAGTCGTTGTATTCTCCACTCCCATCAGCTTGAACTTGCAGCCTTAGTTGAGAATTTTGATTAGATTGTAGCAGGTGTGTTGACCAACCCAAGACGGAGAAGTTCCTGGGAGTTGAATCCTTCTAAGGGTGGCACATCACCAGCTTTCTGATACCAATTTCCTCTTTCAAAAACTAACCATATAAAAAATAAAATAAAAAATTAAAAAAAAAAACAAGCATAGTTATAACCAATGTCCCAGAGCACACAGGAGGTCCAGGTGATGGCCTGAAATCAGTCTCTGCCATGTTTTTTTTTTCCTTTTTCCTGTCTCATGTCCTTTATTGACAGTTTCATCGTGTGTATTTTTCTCAGCAAACACCAGAAATATTTTCTCACAGTGTGCTTCTTGGAAATTCAGTCTAAAGAAGGAGTTCCTCCTTGATATATACCACAAAGATATTTCTAATGAGTGTGTAAGGAGATAATACTTGTTGGTGTCAAGTACTCAGTCTTATACTTGGGATTTTATTTGTATTATCTATTCTCCTGCAGTAAGTATTTATGTTTGAGAAGTATGCTCAATCAGCAGAAGATACTGTCATAAACTGGAGGCAGAGGGACCTGTGAGACTGCTGCAGTAGTGAAGATCTTACAAGAACAACAAGGTTTTACACATTCATTCATTGGCACATTCACAGACCACTTAGAATATACTCTTTCCACTTGTTGGCAATAACTTCCTATTTCAAATTATTATTGATAAGTGTTAGAAATCGGGATTTAGGAGCTGGAGAGACGGCTCAGTCAGTAAAGAGCTTACCTTACAAGCATCAGGGCCTGAGTGATCCCTAGCATCCATGTAAAAACTGCAATCACTTCTCTATTTTGGGGATTGCATGCAATCCCCCAAACAAAGATGTGATTATAGTGGTTCAAAGGCTGCCAACCAGCTAGTCCAGTCAAATCAGTAAACCCCTGGTACCATAAGATCCTGTTTCAAAACATAAGGTGTGGTTCAACCACAGTCAGGGTCTAAGATGTCCGTGGCCCATGGTGTCACTGAAGGTCACACAGATGCACAAGGTCTAGACTGTCTCCTGTGACCATGTTGGTGTTGGAGGGCTGAGATGTCACTAGGACCATGGTATCATCTAGGCCAGGGCTGCTGCTGAGGGCCATATCTGAATCCAAGAGCCTACTACACCCAGATCAATATTGATGTCCATGGCCCATGTGCCCATGGTCTAGGCCACAACCTGTAGCTATGTAGGCACTCAAAGCCCATGTGCCCATCATTACATTGACAAACTGAGTTACCTGCCCTGCAACACAGGGCCATGATATTGTCTGGGCCTAGGCTATTGCTATAGGTCATAGCTGCATCTGCAGCCTAACAGCAGCCAAGGTCTGGGCTAATGACCATGGCTCATGTTACCATAGTAGATCATAGGTGCTGTGGGATGGTCTTTCTGTATGCCATGAATATGTGTTGCTCTCATTGGTTGATAAATAAAGCTGCTTTGGCCTATGGCAAGGCAGGATAGAGCCAGGTGGAAAATTCAAGCAGAGATACAGCAGAAGGGCAGAGTCTGGTAGATGTTAGCTAGATGCTGAGGAAAAAAAAAGACATAAGGAAAATGAGATAGCAAGTCATGAACCATGTGGCAAAAAATAGATAAGAAATATGGATTAATTTAAATATAAAAGCTAGCTTATAATAAGCTTTATCCATCAGCCAAGTATTTATTTGTAATATTAAGCCTCTGAGTAGTTATTTGGGAACTGCTATGTGTGAAAGAAACCTCCAATTACACATAGAAACCATTTATGTTGAAATCCAAGGGCTGACCCTTGCCAGACACTGCAGCAGGAGTGTGTAAGCCACTGGCACGTGGTGATACACAGATTAATAGACATGGGTTAAATTAAGATGTAAGAACTAGACAATAAGAAGTTAGCACTAATGGGCCAAGCAATGTTTTAATTAATACAATTTCTGTGTGGTTATTTCGGGGCTAAGCTAGCCGGGCAGTCGGGACAAACAAGCAGGCCCTCCTTCCAACACAGGAGAACTGGTCCTGTACCCCCATGGCAGAGCTGACAATCCCCATTCCACATTCAGGAGAGGTGGCTCCACCCCTCACTACAGGTGTGGGAGAGATGGCGCCTATGGCATGGGCCTAGGAGAGCTGACTCTGCTCCTCTCCTGAAGGGTGATTTCAGTGGCCCAGACCAACCAGCTCAGCTACCACTTAGACCCTCATTCTGGGCCTTGGGTTGGCCCACCCAAACATCTACCTCATCTATGACCTGTGAAGTTCGCTAAGGGACTGTTCCTATGGAACAATAGCCATGGCATCTCCATGACTCTGGGTGGGATATCTGAGAAGGATTTCAGTGAGGGCCCAGTGATGATGGTGTGCAGTGAAGCAGACTAATATTTCATGTAATGACCATTTTGTGGGTGGGGATGGTTGTGACATACTCTAGCTCCTGATGACATTAGGATGAATGAAGAGGTGTTGAAAAGATGGAGGAGCAAGATGATTCTTTTGTTTGTTTTGTCTTATTAATTAATTTTTGGAAAGTATACTTCAAGGGTGTGGGGAAAATATGGAGGGACTGAGAAATGAGTGGCATTGGGGTGCATGATGTGAAATTTACAAAGAATCATTAAAGAATTATGTAAAAAGAAAGGAAGGAAGATTGGAAAGAAGGAAGGAGGGAGGGAGGAAGAAAACCAAAGGAAACCAAAATTAAGGTGGCGAGTGGCAGGCAGACTAAGAGAATTGGTGGTGATCTCCAAGTTCACACATGAGCATGCATTCTCTCTCTCTCTCTCTCTCTCTCTCTCTCTCTCTCTCTCTCTCTCTCACGCACACACACACACACACACACACACACACACACACACACAATCTGGACTCAGTATCCCTTGTCAAATGTATGGAGAGAATTTTTGCTAATCTGTGTGGTGGTTCCTTGTCCTTTAGGAAATCCCTTTTAGTAATAGAAGCTCTTTTATTTTCATTGTATATGAATTTTCAATATTTTTAAGAGAATTTTGAACAGTCGGTTGTGAAAATATTTGCCCTCATCAATACTATGAAAATAGTATTCCATGTTTCCATTTAGAATTGTTATTCTTTGTTTCTTAGGATTCTTCCAAAATTAATTTGGTGCATAGTATGAAGTCACTATTAAGGTTCGGTTTTCACACAGGCTCAGTTAATGGCAGCCAAGAAGTAGGGAGGGAGATGTAGGAAGGGAAGAGAGGTGAATGCCTTCAAAAAGGCACACCATCAGTGACCCACTTTCACCAAGAGTCTGCACTACCTACAGTCCATTCTGTAAGAATTTATCCTTTTATTAACCCACAGAAGGTCTTATCATCATGGGCTAAACGCCTCTTAATATTCCCATTAACTGTGTCCAAGCATTTAACACAAGAGCCTTTGGGGCCATTTTATACTTAAAGCAAAATGATAAACCTATCCTCATCAAATGAAATCGCTCTTCTTTGTTTTGTTTCCTTAAGTTTTGCTTGTACTTAAAGTTGCTGTAAATACAGTCACATTCTTCCTACTAACTTGCTTTTTTGCTTCTAGTCCTACATCCAAGGGTAGAAATACAACCTAACATTATTTATTTGAAAGTCATCATTTCATCTGAATTACAGTGGCATCAGGGTGGTAAAACATATATGTTTACATGTGGATCTATTTATAGCATTTTTATTCTACTGGCTTTTCCATGCTATTATTTAGCATGGTTTCATGGTGTTTAAATATTTTCTAGTGTGACATTCTTAGCTTTATCTTCTTTCTTCATCATTGCTTGTCTATAAAAGTCTTTGCATTTCTATAGAGAATTCAGAACAAGCTTGTCAGTTTCCATGAAAACCCTACTGTGATTTTGATTGCATTTGCACTGAATGTATAACTCAGATAACAGGCTACAATATTGAATCTTCACATTATATAACAAAGTCTATCTTTATACTTATTAAATCTTTAATTTCTCTGAGCAATGTTTTGTAGTTTTTTATGTTACAGTTTCACACATCTTCTAATAGATTTGTTCATAAGATTTTAATGCTTTGGTGCTGTTATTAATGGAATTAAAAACACATGTTTTGTTATTACCATAGATTTTTATATTTCCCTAGATTCTAGCAAAATTGCTTATTAACAATAATATTTTTGTATTTGTGTATATGTTTTTGATTTTGTACATGTGCAATCATGTTGCCTAAAATTATTAACAGTTTTATGTCTTTCCTTGTTTGTAACTTTGATTTTGCTTTAGTATTATTGCACTGTCTAGGATAGTCTGTATAATGTTGATTTATCCCACATTCAAGCATCACAGGAAACAGTTCATACCTTGCTATCAATTATGCCACTAACCATAACCCTTAAAACAACCTGATAAGCTCTAATTGCTCTGGTGAATCTTTGCTCTGCTTTTAATCTACTTTGATTAAGGAGAACACTAATGGGTCCCCAAATGCATTTTCTATGTATATGGAAGCGACTGCATTTTTCTCCATTATTCTGTAGTTGTAGTCACTCTAACACATTAATTTCAGAATGTTTAGTCAATTTAAAAGAAAGTTTGATTGTAATAAATTTCTCTTTGGTCATTAATATTTGACTCTAACTCCTAAGTAAGGTATATTTCTGGTATAAATATTAATTATTTTATAATATTAGCTTTCTAACTACATATAAAGTTCATTCATGTAAAATTTTCATATCTCTTATAACTTTGTCTAGCAAAGTGAATGAAGAGCCGTTCATAGACTTTTGCTTTCTACCTGTCACATCACAGTGGCATTGATGGGAGGCAGAACTTGGAATACCCTAAATAATGAGGATGAGGGGGAACAGAAGAAACCAGTGCCCAAGTAGCATGGAAAAGATACCTGACTATTCTTAGATTTCCTTAAATTTGTAGTTGTAGGTGATACAGTTCAATTTTCATTATAAAAACTAAAACATAATTCTGGATAGAAGACATCATATTTGAATAAAATAAATTCTAATCGTGATATGAGATGAGACAAAACAAAAAGAAATTAGCATGAGGTTGGGCATGGTTTACATCTATAATCTCCCTCAGAAGGCTAAAACAGGAAGATTGTTCTAGGTTTAACAATACACTAGGGAACATCATGAATTCCAAGCCAGCCTGGGCTATGGGGTGAGAGTATGTCACACATACACACAAAAATAAGCAAACAAACTAACCCCCCTCAAAATAAATTAATAAAAATTAACATGCTGTTATTTGAATGGCAAAACAAATGTTGACTTTTTTTCTAAATCTTCATTCATCATTCAATAAAGCTTACTCATATCTGAACTCACGCGCCTCACGATACACATCTTGATTATGTGTCTTTTATCTTAGACCATTTTAAATAACGTTCCATTTTCTGGTCATGTGACCAGAAACACACACAAAAAAGAAAAGAACCTTCAAATGTTCATCTTTTGTCCTGATGGTTGGCCAGAGACAGATTCTTCTTTGAATAAAATTCTCTGAGAGCTAACAGTGAGCTGTGTTTCGAGGTGGTAAATGAATCTGGCATCCTCAGAACAGCCCACCCTTTTCCTTTTTCCCTGCCATGTTCTCCTTGCCTGCTCCACTGACAGAGCAGGTTCTGCCCTCTCTGGGAAACACAACTAAGAGGTCTCTGCTTCTGTGTCCTGTGTAGATTATGCTCTCCCCAGGTCATCAAGTCATGTGGCATGTAACTCCTCTTACCCTTTGTCCAAGTATTTGTGGGTAGTGGAGACTCCTTCACAGCAAGAAACAAAAGGTTTCAGACCACGCCATCTGTTCACATTCCTTCAGGAAATATTTGAGTTGTGTCTACATTTTAAACACAAGATAGGGCACTGGCAATACCAGTCTGCCCACCTGAGTTCCAACGCTGGAACTCAACAGTAGACGTTGACAACTGATTATCAAAGTTGCCTTCTGACCACCACACATGTGCTGTGGCAAGAGTGAACACACACACACACACACACACACACACACACACACACTCACACAATTTATGTACCCTCACACACATAAATCACTTTGAAATAAATAACTTTAAAAGCCAAGATAAATCAGAAGAATTTGGGCACTTCAAGTTGAGAAGTCAGTATGATGTCAGACTTACTTAGAGAGACTCTTAGGTCCACAGGCTAACCTATCATTTCTTCATTGGTTTGTCAGTTATGACATTAATGTGACAATTCAATGTAGTTTGCACCATAGTTAAACGCCATGTAATTTTATTTCTAATAACATGTTTAGTATATTTTGACTTAACAATTAAAATCAAAGCACAATAAATAAAATATCCTTTCCCCACCAGAGTACATTTAGATAAAACATGGTAGATGGTGGTGGAAAAATGCCTTTAATTCCAGCATTCAGGATGCAGAGACAGTTGGATCTCTGTGAGTTCGAGGCCAGCCTGGTCTACAGAGTGAGTTTCAGAACAGCCAAGGCTATTACACAGAGAAACCCTATCTCAAAAAATTAAATAAATAAATAAATACATACATACATATACTTTTATCTCTATTTTTAAAACATGTTGTGAAGTATCAAAAAGAAAGCCTGGTACGTGTTACATGTAATGAAAGAGAAAGGGCCTCACTCTGTGGCCCAAAACTGACTTTAAATGCAACTTCCTGCCTGAGTTTCCAGGGTGTTCATTTTGTAGCCATCTGTGGATACATTTAATTTCTTTTATGCTTTTTTTTCTTTATAAAATGGATTTTTTATACAATATATTCTGATCATGGTTTTTTTTTTCCTCCAGAATTCTTCCTAGATCCTTACCAGCCTCCCCTACACTTAATTTTTGACAAGAAAAAAATGTCTAAAAATATACTTGAAGAATTATGCTTGCTCAATAGTCATGAATAAGTGAGCTTCAATTATACAAGAACTTCCTAATGGGCAACAGCAGAAGCATCAAGTGACAGAAACATTCACTGAGGCTTAAATGTATAAAGTCACAGACCTTTCAGAAATGGCTGTCACCTCAAACACTCTTCTCTCTCCTTTATTGAATCTTTATTCAATATGAAATTGATTTATTTGTTTTTAGCTTCTGAAAATGTAGTTAATGGCAGATAAATTCAGCTAATAAAAGATTATGCTATTTTTATCCCCAAAGCCAAGATGGAGACACAGTGCTTCAAATGGTGTTATTTGCCAAGCCTCACCACAAAAATAAGGGCACAGCTACAAGTATTAAATGCTATTTGAGAGAAAGTATAATACATCATGTGCACTAAATTGTTTGTCTTGCCCAAATGATGGGACAGGGCATAATTATTATTATTCATATTTTAGATATGAATAAATTAAAGTCAAGAACTTTTAAATTGCCCAAAAGTGTAGTGACAGAATTATATTTTAAACTTAAGGCATCTGAGTTAACTATAAAATTTTGATACAATTTTTAAAAGACTTTGTTGGCTGATGTTTTCCTTTCTTTGTAACAGAAATTGTGGCCAAAAAAAGCAGCATCTAGTATTTACAAACGTCATTCCCGTAAGTGGTGAACTGGCATGACCCTGGGTGATAATCTTACCAATGTCTGCTAAGAGTGGAAATAGGGTCAGAGTAGCACAAAGGTTCCTGGGTATGTCCAGAGTGCCATGTTGTTTTTTTTTTTTCAGGGATACTTGAAGGCAATGTGTTTATCCTACTCAACGTGGTTTGAAGATTCTCTTTAGAGCTGGGCAGTTGTGGTGTATTGCTTTAATTCCAGCATTCAGGGGTCAGAGACAGGTGGATATCTCAGTTTAAAGCTGATCTGATGTCCAGAGCAAGTCCCAGGATAGCCAGGGCTACATAAAGAAATCCTATTTCTAAAAACCAAAAATGAAAATGTCTTTGGAATTAGTTTCTTGCAAAACTAAAACTCATCATCACTTATTTTTTTTTAACTTCACAAATGAGAGCATTACACACATCTCATCTATATGACTTCATCCTGCATTGAATTCTCCTCTTAAAAGTCAATGTTTGCCACCACTGAAGATACTCTAAAGAGCCTATCCGAGGTTCTATGCGGAACTTCCACAGCATTTCAAAGACAATTAGTAACTGCTGAGGTGAAAGAAAAGCTATTACTTCATATAAGCTCTCTAATGACATTGTTTTGTACCAGACATTATCTTACAGTTATGTGAGATTGCTTGATTGTAGGTACATTCCAAGATCCACTCTGCACAGAACATAGAGTGTGACACAGACATAGGATTGGGGTTTGAGGGAAAAAATGTTCAGCCTGCCTTACGAGCAGCAGTGAGGTCATTTACACACTCATCCATTAGGGTCTGAAATAATGTTCTCTCCTGGCAAGAAAGTAGGCCTTCCCTCAAGGTGTATTTACCTGCCTAGAGAGAGGCAGTAGTTCCCATACTGATTCTGTTCCTCTGTGTACTGGCTCCTCGCCTGATTCTCTGTGTGTTCGGTAGGATGACTTCAGCCTCGGAGATAAGGGGTAGAAAACAAGAGTAAAGACACCAAAGCAAAACCCTTAAATTGTGCGATTGCATCTCCATTCTGAACATAATGACTGTTTACTTGGTGAGATTACACTTCATCACAATGTCTGCTTGAGTCAAAGCAATTTAGGCACTTTAGGCAACAATTTCCCACATTTTCTCATATTTCTTAGAACATGAAGTTCCATATTATTGAAATTGCATTCAGAAGAGCACAGTTTATGCAAACCATTTCAATTGTTACTTTCAACATTGAGGTAACAATATTAATCTCCTTTCTATATTTTATGATGCTTTCTAGCACTTTATGATAAAAAATTTTAGGATATTTAAGCATAGTTATGAATTATATCTCCTTGTCATTGTTGTTGTTATTGAATCATGAGCCCTACAGATTATTTTATTATTTCCCCACCTTAAAGTTTAAATATAATTCAGCCATTTGAGCACATTAGGTAAAAGCTACCTCATTAGATTTGACACATCTTAAAGCTTTTTCATAAAAAATGAATGCTGCTCCTACATAGTTAGCAGATGTGTTTTCTTTATTCTCTGGAAGAGTGTTGCTCACAGAATCAAAGTTAGCACTTTCTCAGTCTGCTGTATAAATTTTCTGTAGCTTTAGCCTTTGAACTTTTAACATTTTCCTTTCCTGTTTGACTGTATATAATCAACAGTGAGGAAAGCACAAGGCCTTTAATTATTCCCAAACAAGGACTGTTCCCAATGCTGTTATCCGAGTTGTATCATTTCAAGAGAGAAGCTTGAATTTTGCTATAGAACTGAGCAATTATTTACAATAAGAAACAGAGACGTGCAATATATATACATATATATATATATATGTATATGTGTATATAGTTAATTAGATAGGATTTTCTTGTGGTTACTTGGTTTCAAATGAAGACCTCTGTATGAAATGAACACATCTGCATGAATATGTGTCAAATAATTCTACTATTCTGTATAATATTCAAAATCCAGTCTTCGAGCTGAGTGGGGGTAGCACACACCTTTAATCCCAGCACTCGGGAGGCAGAGGCAGGTGGATCTCTGTGAGCTTGAAGCCAGCATGGTCTACAAGAGCTAGTTCCAGGACACATTCCAAAGCTACAGAGAAACCCTGCCTCTAAAACAAGCTTAAACAAGGAAACAAATGTTCCTTTCAGCTGCTGTTAAACACCACACACACACATACACACACACACACACACACACACACACACACACACAAGTAATATGTATCCTGTATATAATGAGTGTAAAGTAAGTACACATCATAGGGATCATAGGGATGAATACAGATGGAACTCAAGTAACAGTCAAATAAAAGACTCTGAAGATTTCCTACACATGAACCAAGTAGGCATGGTTAATTATACATGCGTACATTCTCCTTCAGAAACTCACACCAACACAATATCTTATTTCCTTCCACACTGAGAGTTCTCTGAAGCATCTACTACGTGTTCTTAAATATCAGGGCATAATTTCCTGTTATTTATTTTTTAGCTAGACAAAACATGTTCCATCAACTCCTATTTTAATAATGGATCAAATTGATGTTGTAACTATAATATTAGAAAAACTCATTAAGTGATAGAATATACCTGTCTAAGTAAAAGTTCCATTTCTGAGAAGAGGCACTATGACAATCGCAATTCTTACAATGGAAAGCATGTAACTGGGGTCACTTGCTTACAGTTTCAGAGGTTTAGTCCTTTGTCACCATGGTGAAAAGAGAAGTGGCATGCAGACATTGTGCTAGAGAGGTAGTTGAGAGTTCTACATCTTGATTACCAGGCAGCAGGAAGAATGGGACACTGGGCAAGGTGACCCCAAAGGCCACCCCCAGGGACATACTTTCTCCAAGGGCCAAACCTCCTAAGCCCTCTCAAGCAGCACCAGTCCTTGATGACCAAACATTCAAATATATGAGCCTATGGGGACCATTCTTGTCTAAAGCACCACATGGTTAGAGCACTAAAATAAATCAAGTAAGAAAACAAACTTTCCTGACGTACACATCCAGGTGCACTAGAGTACTTTAGTTAAGAGACAGTTCATGTGAAAGGACTTTTGGAGAAGAACCAATTTCTGGTTCTTTCCTCTGTCCTCTCATCTCATTTGTGACATTTAAAGTTTATAATTTGGTCCATTTAGTTGGAAATATGCTCATATTCCAATACAAAAATAAATTCCAATATCCTAGCTTCAGTCTTCTCATACAGAGTTAGTGCAATCATCACACATTTTACGGCATACAGTCATAGTTTCAATATAGTGTCTTGCTTTTGCTTTCTCATCCATCCCTTCTCCTTCCTGTCACATCTTGAGCAGAAGTATTTGGCAGCTTGTATACAATCTTTCTGTTTGTTTTCCATACTTTTATTTACATAAGTTGGCATCCTTCAAAAACATAGATTATATATAGTTTTGATAAGTAGAAAATAAAGTGATACTTTACTCTGTATAATTTAGTGCAGGTAGTTTTTATTGCTCAATGTTCTTTCTGAGATGTCTATGTAATTATCGGTGCCTGTATTTACATATTTATGTGTATATTCATTCTCACCAGTTGGGAAGACAACCAAGTAGGACAGTCAAAAATTATCTACAGTATAATGTTGTGTGATGATCAACCACAGGCTGATTAATAATTTCAGAAATCGTCTAATTAGGTCAAACAACTAGTTGATATAATTTTGTCTCAACTGAGCAGTTGTTGAGACCTTTTTGAAAGGCCTACTATGTCATTCCACCTTCGTTGCCTAGCAAAAGGTTTGTCAGAATAACAACTTGATATTTAGCTGGAAATCATTAGCCTTCCTAGAATCTACTTTCAAAGCTCATGAAATGATATTTTTGTTAATATTTATAACATCACTATTTTAAGGCGAGCTCTTCAAATACACAAAGGACAGAGACCCTGAAGCTGTGTTATGTCCTACAAAGCAATGCTGGTGTCAGTGATGCAAGCACCTAATTCCCACAATTTCAGTGCCATCTGTCCTGCCCTGAGAACACTTGTTTCTAAGCACCATCTTTCTGTAAGTTACACCTTCCTATTAGAGGGTTTTCCTTTAAGCAAAAGCAGTGGGTCAGTTGTTTACATAACAATTATTTTACTTTTAGTCTATAAAATTCATGACGCCTATTGGTGACATTTAAAATAATTATAATACATTTTTTCTAAATAAATAATAAATTTTGTAATTTAAAAAAGGTGTGCTAATGACTAATACTTTTTAAATTTCAAAGCAATTATTTCGAGAGATTTGTGCATAAGAGATTGACTTTTAGTGCTTGTTTGTGGGCTGACATCTTTGCTTTCTCTAGTAAAGAGATTAAACACTGTATGAAGGCTCTCCGGGGGGGCACCAGCTTGATATCTTCATCTTCAATGAGATGTATAGGTGCTGTCTTCAGCAGTGAGGCATTGCTGTCAGTTTGTGGAGAGCTGTCTATAGTTTTGGCAAAAGCCTAGGCTATTTGGGGATTCCCAAGGAGCCCCTTTGGCCAAAAACTTAGTTAGATGTAACCCAGTCCCAGGACTGGGGGGGCTTTGTTTGGTGACAAGAGATGGCCAGTTAGATCCCTTTCATATATATTGTAGCTTTATATATATTGTAGTTTAGTGTTTCATGGTATTCCTGAGTGTGCAAACAAGTGTGTCTTTCATTTTTGTGCCTTCTCTTGGGGATTTTTCCTTCTATTGGCTAACCCTGTCCAATTTTGATATGATAGTTTTTGTCTTATTATATTTTTTATATCTTTAAAAAAAATGAATGAATTATGAAAACCATGCCACTAGGGTAAGGGTTAACAACTGAACTGCCATCTATACCTACTGAGAGATAGTAAATCAGTTTTCTCCAATGGAGTGACACTGGATATGTCTACTAGTAGGACAGGTCCCTTGTTCAGGAAAAATTGAGAAGCATATAATGAACACAACAAAGGAGAGAAAGAAAGAAGAAGGAGAGAGAGAGAGAGAGAAAGAGAGAGAGAGGGAGGGAAGAAGGAAGGAAGGAAGGGAAGGGAAGAAAATTATAATGAAAGTGTTTCCATAATTATAACTGGTTTTCTGTACTGAACTCAGAATGCACATGTGAACAGGCAATTTCTGCTAGGTTTTTGGGTACTGCCATTTGGTCACAGTTTATTTTCTTTCTATCTTTCTTTCTTCATTTCTTTATTCCTTCCTTCTTTTCCTTCTTTATTTATTTGGAGGTGTTTCATTTTGTTTTGATTTGGGTGGATTTGTTAGACTATTGGGTTTTTGTTTGGTTTTTTTTTTTTGAGAAAGAACTTTAAGTTGTAAGGGTAGGGCGAGGGAGAAGATCTAGAAGGACATGAAGGAGGAGAAAAATATGATCAAAACATATTAAAATCTAAAAATTGTTTTAAATAATTAAAATTCAAGACTTGCACATCTGGGTTCTGGCATATTGCCCATCTCACATTCTATAAAATCCTGTATGAAGACTTACTTATTATCTGTTTGGAGGCTTAATTTTTTCCAAATAGATGTATCGTGTTCAGAAGTGTCAGAGACCATTCTAATTACTAATTAATTGCTGTTATCAACAGAAAACCTTTATTATAAACTTTTCAAACTATGATGCTGTAATTTTGTGAGCATGACAATTACAGATTAGAGTTAGCACATCTTCGAAATGGAACACTTGGTTTTTAAAGGTCTCAGACTTGATGGAAATGTCTAGGATAACATTATCTGAGCATTGCGGGAAAAGCATACAGCATTATTCTATCCTCCTGAGGCTGCTTCAGAAAAAAAGAAAAGTAGTATCACAGTCTAATTCCTTTTCATTACTGCAAATACAACTTCAAGACAGTGTTCAGTAGATTGGATCATAAGAACCCATTACAACTGCAACAATTATTTTAAAAAGAACTATACCATTGTCTTAGCTGTGCATTCAGTTATATGTTCATTTCCAGCCTTCTACAACAGGAGCTAACGATGACTTTCCTTAGAGCTGCAGGATGTCAATGGGAATGGCATCTAGTTTAAACATACTCTAGGCTCACAATCGTAATACAATGTTTATCCATCTTTCTTCTTAATGATAAACTTCTAAGTTTATCTAATTTCCAAAAATGTGGTATAATTTTATCAGTTAAAAATCAATAACATACTGTCTGTAAATACCAAATGCAAACAGTTAAAAGACAAATTAAATGCCTATACTGTTCCTGTTCCTTATACTTTTTTTTTTTGAGACAAGATTTCTCTGTGTAGTTTTGGAACCTGTCTTGGTACTCACTCTAGAGCCCAGGCTAGCCTCAAACTCAAAGAGAAATCTGCCTGCTTCTGCTTCCCATGTGCTGGGATTATAGGCATGTGCCACCACCGCCATGCTTTTATACATTGTCAACACAAACCAAAACATTTCTCCAGCTGTACGTTCATCAAGACTTTAAAAAATGATACCTAACTGACTTTAAAATTGAGATTTGGAGCTAAAGTAATTCTGTGCTTTATGTTTTAATTAAATTATTTTTAAATTTAATTTTAAATAATAATTTAAAAATTATTTTTAAATTTCCATCATACCATTTAGACTGTTTAACTCATGCATAGCTTTTGGTGTTCTATATCTACATACTACAAAAGTACTGTTTTATGTTGAAAAATAATTGAGGCATTAGTCGAGACTTCTATCACATTTCCATTTCCGTAGACTTAAAGGACCAATTAATATGACCCAAAACCTATAGACTACAGTTAGAATAAAATTGTTTGACAAGAGGCCCCAACCATCCGTACACACAAGCAGTTAAGTGGTGTGGGAGGTCTTTCTGTCTATGTGTTGCTTTTATTGGTTAATGGATTAAGAAACTGGCTTGGCCTATTGATAGGGCAGAACTTAGGTAGGCGCAGGGGGGGGGGCGCACAAAACTGAGTGCTGGGAGAAGGAAAGTAGAGAGAGAGAAGCCATGGAGCTGCTGCTGGAGATATGCTGAAACTTTAGCTGGTAAGCCATTGCAACATAATGATACACAGATTAATAGAAATTCATTAAATTCACATGTAAGAGTTAGCCAATAAGAAGTTAGAGCTAATGGGCCAAGCAGTGATTTAAATAATATGGTTTATATGTGATTATTTCAGGGATAAGCTAGCCAGGCAGATGGGAACAAAACAAGCGGCTTCCTCACTGCAACAGTCAAGACCAAACCCAACACTGCACAACTCTCTGGGAATCATTTCCAGAGAAGCAGGTAGAAATTGCTTCTATGAAGAGGAAGAAACTAATACCTGTTTAGTGGAGATGAAAATACCCCAGCCCCAAATTGCTTGGAAGGTATTCCACTGATGCTCAGTGAGCCATCCTGGGAAGAGCAGAACTAGGAAGATTACCTGGCCTAAAAGCTTCCATCTGTGAATGTAGAAGCTCACTCCCTCCCATGAGCAGTAGACACCCAGCACACAGACTGCCTCTGTGGGAGAAGTAGAGCAGGATGCAGGACAGGGCACTGCCTGAGGACTTAGGATAGTAAAATTATATTGCACTGGGTGTTTTTATGTTTGATTTCAGCTGTTCTTGTCATGAAAGTATATGAGATAATACTTACCTACCTGCATTATGACGGCCATTTTATTATCTACACATATGTGTAGCATCATGCTGCAAACTTCAAATCTGTGCACTTTTCAAATTTATTTTTGAAACAAATTGTTTAGGTGAAAGCAGACAGAAGGTGCTGGAGAACTGTTAAGAAATCTCAGTGAGTATGTAGCGTATTTTTCAGTACTACACCAGGCAAGGTGGAAGACTTTCTCCAACCTCGCCTGCTCCCAAAGATATGGTTAGATTAATTTCATATGATAACTATATTTAATGTGGCAAAAGTAAAAGGTGGGAATTTTATTTAACACTATTATGAGATTATAAAGAAAAAGTACAAAATGGCATTTCTACAAATCTCAAAAGCATTCTAGAGAGAGACACTGAAGCAAGTGATGTAATTGTGAAATCAAGTAGAAGGAATTCAGAAAACATTTAAAGACATAGAAGAATCACATAAACCATAATTAGGAAACAGAAAAGAGGTAGGAGACAGCACTTGTGAAAAAATCAGAAACAATAGTTAAAACAGAACAGGTTAATAAACATAATAAACATCAAAATGCTTTAAGAGAGTAGAAGGTATAGGAAAAGTTACTTTTTTAAAATCTAAGAAACAAATGAGAAAAGCAACTGACAGTAAAGGCACACAATGATTACTGCAGGGGAAAAATAATAATAGATTAGATTATGTATCTTTCAGCCCTCACCTGAGAAGCTCCTATTTGCAGGAGATGGATTATCAGTACAGAGACCCACAACTGGTCAAGTGCAGAGGATAGCAGACTGCAGAATGCTCAGCCCTAAATGGGACATATACTATACCTCTTTCCCAAAAGCTCAGAGACCATTTCAGAGAGAGGGCAAAACAAGTATAAACACCAGAGGTAGCGGATGACTCAAAGATACATCTTCCGGACATGGCAGGACAGCTGTATATGAGATCTCACAAGGGTTGTGACAGTGCCAACAGAAACTTTACAAACCTAAGTCAGACCAAATCCCACCACAGAGAGGGAAATTAGGCACCAAGTCTCCTAGCCATGAAGTTATAAGCAATTGTTAGCTGTTGAAAAAGGGAGACCATTTTCCCTAAGAGTAGAACCCCTGATTAGTTACCCAATCTCCAGGGGAAGACCACACAGCCAAAAATATTTGAGCAGTACAAATTGGTACTGAAGGATTTTGGATGATAAAGGACACAAACGCTATGGAAAGTGGCAAGTAGATCTGGGAAAAGTTGTCAAAGTTGTCAAAGTTGGTATGATCAAAGCACCTTGTATAAAACTTTCAAAGAACTAATAAATAGTTCTTAAAAGACTGAAAGCAAGCAACATTAGAGACAAAGGAGAATGTGAGCTGGTTTCCTAAAGCAAATATCTGCTTTACAAAACATCCCTGACATACAGTTGTAGGACTGTACTTCAAACTAGATATAAAAGACTAGCTACAGAATCTAAGGCACAGAAGTTACAATGGAAGAAACTGATACATTGATCAAAGAAAATACTAAATGTAAAAAGTTCTTAACACAAAATATCCAAAAAAATCTAGAAACTATGAAAAGATCAAAACTGAGGACATTAAAAATAGAAGATTTCTAGCTCAAATGCCCAGAAAATATTTTTGGCAAATTTTTTTTTAAAAATTTAAAACCTAAATAAAAAGATTGCCTATACAAAAAGCTTACTGAACAACAGATAAATTAAACCAGAAAATAAAGACACCCCTGACTAAATAGTAGTCAAATGACTAAGCATGCAGAAGAAATAATATTAAAAGTTGTAAGGGGAAAAGGTCAAGTAACACATAAAAGCAGACCTATAAGAATTATGTCTGACTTACCAAAAGAACTCAAAAAGTCAGAAGCGCCCAGACAGATGTGCTACAGACTCAAAGATATTACAGATGCCAGCCCAGACTACTATATCCAGGCAATCTTTCAGTCACAATAGCAGAAGAAAATGTGATACTCCATGACAAATTCAAATTTAAATAATATCTGACCACAAATACAGTACTACAAAAGGTAATAAAAGGAAGGCACCAATTCAAGAATGATTCTTTTTCACCATATCCAAGGAGAATAGCTTCACACTAGCAAAACAAAAGGAAGGAAAACACACACACACACACAACCACCAATACCACAACCACCACCAACAACCATAGAATAGTATACGTAAGCAACCCCAAAACTTCTCCCTGGGAACTCCTACAATTGATAAACACCTTCAGCAAAGTAACTGAATATAAAATTAACTCAAAAACAAAACCTGTAGCCCTCCTATATACAAATGATAAATAAAATGAAAATGATATCAGGTAAACAAAACCCTTCACAATAGCTACAAATAATATAAAATATCTTGGTATAACTCTAACCAGGAAGTGAAAGACTTGTATAACAACAACTTCAAGTCTTTAAAGAAAGAAATTAGAAAATAAAAATATATCAGAAGATGGAAAGATCTCCCATGTTCATTTATTGGTAGGATTAACATAGTAAAAAATGGTTATCTTGCCAAAAGTAATCTACAGATTCAATGAAATCCCCATCAAAATACCAACACAATTTTTAGAGACCTTAAAAGAACAATACTCAACTTCATATGGAAAAGAAAATGTTGAAATAGGAGCGGCGGGGCTGTGTCCCACCACCCAGCGGCCCGCACGGCTAGCTTTATACCCGAAATAATTACATGGAAACTGTATTCTTTTAAGCACTACTTGGCCCATTAGTTCCAGCCTCTTATTGGCTAGCTCTTACATATTAATCTAACCCATTTCTAATAATCTGTGTAGCCCCACGAGCTGGCTTACCAGGGAAGATCTTAACCTGCGTCTGTCTGGAGTGGGAGAATCATGGCGACTCCTAGACTCAGCTTCTTTCTCCCAGTATTCTGTTCTGTTTACTCCGCCTACCTAATTTTATGTCTTATTAAAGGGCCAAGGCAGTCTCTTTATTTAACCAATGAAATTAACACAAGCCAGAAGACTCTCCCCCATCAAGAAAAGACCCAGGATAGCTAAATTTGTCCTATAGAATATAAGAGCTTCTGGACGTCTCATCATCCCTGATTACAAGCTGAACTACAGAGTAATAGTTTAAAAAAAAACACATGGTATTGGCATAAAAACAGGCGTATTAATCAACTATAATTAATCAAAGACCCAGACATAAATCCACTTACCCATGGACATTTGATTCTTGACAAAGAAGCCAGAATTATGCAATGAGGAAAAAAAGCATCTTTAGCAAATGTGCTGGTCTAACTGGATGTCGGCATGTAGAAGATTGCAAATCAATTAATATCTATCACCCTGCACAGAACTCAAATCCATGTGGATCAAAGACCTTAACATAAAACCAGACACACTGAGCATGATAGAAGAGAAAGTGAGAAGTAAGTTTGAACACATTGACAACCTCCTGAATATAATGCCAGAAGCAGACCCTGAGATTGGCAATTAATAAATGGGACCTTATGAAATTTAAAAGCTTCTGTAAGGCAACAGACACTGTCAAAAAGATAAAATGGCAGCCTACAGAATGGAAAAAGATCTTGGCCAACTCCACACTGACAGTGAGCTGATATTCAAAATATGTAAAGAGCTCAGGAAACTAGACATCAAAAAATCAAAAAAAACCCAAATATTTCAATTATAAAATGGAAAACAGATCTAAACAAAGACTTCTCAACAGAAGAATCTCAAGTAGCCAAGAAGTACATAAACAAATGTTTACGTCTTTAGCCATCAGGGAAATAAAAATCAAAATAATTCTGATATTCCATTTAACATATGTCAGAATGACTAAGATCAAAAATGCTAACGACAGCCTAAGTGGTAGAGGATTGGAACAAGGTGAACACTCACCCATTTCTTTTGGGAGTAAACACTTAAACAGTCACTTTGGAAATCAATGTGAAGGTGTCTCAGAAAATTCAGAATCCATCTACCTCAGGACCTAATGATACAATTCCTGGGCACATATGCAAAGGATGTTTCATCCTATCAAAAGTACACTGCACACCTATGTTCATAAAAGCTTTATTTATAGTAGTCATAAACTGGAAACAATCTAGATGTCCATCAACCAAAGAATAGATAAAAACAGTGTGGTATATTTAAACAGTACAGTTGTTAAAAACAATGACATCATGATGTTCGACGGCAGATGGAAGGAACTAAAAAAGATCATCCTGTGTGAGGTAACCCAGATGCAGATAGACAAATATTCTATGGACTCACTTCTAAGTGGCTATTATCTGTATGTTAAAGGACAATCATGCTACAATTCACAGACCAAAGAAACTAATAAGGAATTCTCAAGAAAGGGACAAATAACTCTCACTGTGAATACAGAGTAGAATTTACATCACATGATGGAGGTGGGTCTTGTATATTATCTGTTGCTTTCATTGATTGACTAATAAAGAAAACTGCTTTGCCCTAATAGGACAGAAAATTAGGTAGGCGGGGTAGACAGAACAGAATTCTGGGAGAAAGAAGCAGAGTCAGTGATTCGCCATGATTGTCACTCCCGACACAGCCGCAGGTTAAGATCTTCCCTCGTAAGCCACCTCTTGGGCTACACATATTATTAAAAATGGGTTAGGTCAATATGTAAGAGCTAGCCAATAAGAGGCTGGAACTAATGGGCCAGGAAGTGTTTAAAAGAATACAGTTTCCATGTAATTATTTTGGGTAAAGCTAGCCGGGTGGCGCGACGCAGCCCAGCCCGCCAATCTTATTACAACAGTCACAGGTGGACAGGGCGAGAGGTCTGGATAGTGGATGGGCATGGGAACAGGATGGTTCAGGTGACGGAAGGATGGAGGTAGAAAATACTGGGAGAGACAACTGGAATCATGGGTATCTCTGGGATGAGCCTGAAACCTAGTGCAATGGAAACTTGATGAAGAATCCATCAAATGGGGAGAATGTGAGTCAAATAATCCCAAGCTAACTCAAATAGGATATTCTGAGGTTTTAATCACTAAAAGGGAAAACTCATAGAACAGAAACATGAAGTTGTGGAGCACAGGAAGAGAGGGGCGACAGGCAGGACCACGGCTTTTTGGTACCCCAAAGCCACTTTTTAACCTGGTCCAGCCTCGCAAAGGCCATTGGCTGAAGGAAGGTCCCCATCAGAAACTCCCAGGAATTTATGAGGTTTGCCCTGGCTAAGACTTCTAGCAGTGGGAAATAAAGAAACCTGTCTTTCCTGTAACCAGGAAAGATTTCCAGTGGAGGGATTTAGTCTCCGACTTAAAATTTGTCCTATAAGATGTGCTGGGGTAAGAGTTATGAAGAAACTGTGAGAGGGGCCAGTCAATGACTGATCTACCTTGAGATCCATACCATGAGTGGAAGCCCACCCATGACACTGCTTGGAAGGTCAGCACCCAGAGGCTGGACAGCCCAAAGACCTGTGATAGAACACAACATGACTAGCTGAAAAAGCCAATGGAATAATTCCTAATGATATTCTGCTACACTGATAAAACATTATACAGTCCAATTATCATCAGAGAGGTTTCACCCAGCAACTGATATAAACTGATGCAGAGACCAAAAGTACAATATTAGAGGGAGCTTGGGAAATCCTTTGGAAGAGTGAGAGAAAAGATTGTAGGAGATGAAGGGGTCAAGGACACAACAAGAAAACCCACAGAACCAACTAATTTGGACTCATAAGGGGTTCACAGAGACTGAACTGACAACCAAGAAGCCTGCATATATATATAGCCTGGTCTCTGGCTGTCTCTGATTCTCTTCTTGGCTTTTGAAATCCCTATTCTCACATTAGGTTTCCTTGTTCAACTTTAATGCAAGGGGATGTGCATCATCTTATGGCAACTTGATATACCATATTTTGTTGATATATGTGGGAGTCCTGCCTATTTATGAAGAGAAATGGAGGAAGAGAGGATGGGGGTTAGGAAGGAGAGGAGCTGAGAGGAGAGGTGTGAAGGGGATCTGCAGTCAGGATGTAATAAATGGATAAATAAGTAAATGGATAAATAAATAATAAGAAGGAGGGCGAGGAGAAGGAGGAGAAAAAGAAGGAGATCATCTACTCAGGAGGGTTCCAAATTCATCGACATTAACGCTTCAGCCTAGAATAAACACAGTTGGATATTTATGGTACTCAGATTCAGCAGATATTTCACATTGAGGAAAACCAGGCGATGTCTGAGGAGCCATGCCTGGAGATCTGCTCCAGCTGCACTGCCAGTTCACATTGTCAGAACCAGGAACTAACTTTTTGTTGAGAAGAGAGCAGACATGAATCATGCCAAGGAGGGTAACGCTGTGGAAACCATTCCATCCTTCTGGTCACTCTACCAGGGAAATTGTCACCATGAGCAGAGATGACTTACTAGGGAAAGCAGCTTGGGGACAGATTTACTGTTGCCCTGCTCACACCACTCTGTTTCTGTCTCCAAAAGACATCTTTCCCATAAAAAACAATGTTAGGAAAGGGCATACACGGCCCAGCATGTTAATAAGGTCCTTCTTTGTCCCTTCAAATGAAATGGACACTCAGGAAAGAGGAAGGGACACTGTGCACTGAAAGACTAAAACACTGAGAACTTATCAGAATTATATAAAGCATGCAACAAGCTTTCCCAAATTCTCATCATGAGGAAGAGTATTCAAATCTCAGTGATCATTCTGTAAGCAAGAACTTGTGTATCCAGATGATTATATGACAGGCCATACAGGTGTATACATAAATACTACATTAATTTAAAAAAGACTGTCAAGGGAGGAGCTTATAAATGAACTTATTTCATCAAAATCACTGCTTCTTATTTTAATTTGCTGTACTGATTAAAAATGAAAAAAAGAAACTGCTAAGTTTCATTTGTGGTTCGAAGATAAGGTGGTCACCAGAAAGATTAGATAAGCCAATAAGTTTTCAAATGAATTTGGTGATTATGTCCTAAGTTCTTTGGAGGTAATATCATTTCTAGAAGCCAAGTCTGGTGGCATAGAAAGGGTGTCATGAATTTGATGCTGTCCTGGGCTACATTGTGTAGCCTTATCTCAAAAAATGCAATGAATCGTGGCTAACAAATTGATTTAGTGGATAACACCTCCGATCTTTATAACCCAAATTCCTATAAATTTTTCTCTGACCACTATACATGCACTTTGGTGCACTCCCCACAAAAAAAAAAATCTTCCAAGAAAAAAATAAATAAATAAACCATTAACCCATGTATAAGCACAAAAGTGGAGGCCCGGATGCATCCTTCAACTCTAACCTGGCATGTGTAAATTCATGGGTTTCACCTCTTAAAAGTATTCATGAAATCAAATGTCCACTAATGTCCACTGCAGTGACATTAGAAGGATGGAAGGCTTTTAGACCTGGAGCCTCTGAAAACATAGAGGGAGCAGAAAGGGGAATTTTCTGAAGAAGGGTATGAGGCCTCACAAATCACTGTGTCTGCTATTGCTTGGATCTTGGGCTTCATAGTCTCCAGAGCAATGAGGAATAAATTCTTGTAAATCACATTATTCGGTCTAAGTTATTTTATATAGCTATATGAATAGACTAAGACAGAAGTATTGAACACATGGGTCTTAATCTCTCTCTCACACACATATGTGAGTGGATGATTCTTCTGTACAGTGCAGGACTTTTGTGAGAGGATTCAGTTTCCCTTAATTCCAGTTGAAAACCACCTGGAAAGAACTACAGGAGAAGCTACAGTTGTGAGGGAACTCGTAGAAGTAAAATAGGAAGTTACAAAGCCAAAATAGAGATTCATTTCATCTTTCTACCTCAGCTCTGAGGAGAAGTACTGAAAAGGAAGAGAGCACCCACGGTAGTTATGAGGATCCTGGGGTGGTGACCACAGACAGTGAATTGGTCCAATCTGAAAGCAGCAGATTGGACCAGAATCCATATGTGATACTTTTAGCCCAATTGGGTGTAACGAGTCTCTTATGTGTGCCAGCTCCCAAATAATGGCACAGAGACTTCTTATTAATTATGAAAGTTTGGCCTCTTGCTTAGGCTTGTTTCTAACTAGTTCTTATAATTTAAATTAACCAATTTATATTAATTTTGTTCTGTCATGTGGCTCGTGGCTGTTACCTCTCCTCTTGCACATCTTGCTTGATCAGCATCTCCTGATGTACCTGCCTTTCTTCTAATCAGAGTCCTCTCTATTCAGGAAGTCCTGCCTATACTTCCTGCATAGCATTGGCCAATCAACTATTTATTACACCAACCACAGAAATGTATCTTCACACAGTGTACAAATATCCCACGAAAATAGGCCTGGCCTTGTTCATCTCATCTCACTGGTCCCAGTGTTTGCAAACTACCATGGTGGAGGGAGAATAAGAGCTCAGAAATAGTAAGAGGGAAGCTGCTCTGCTGCAGTGATAGAAATCTTGCCTGTTGTTAGGGGAACACAGGAGTAAATGTCAAATTTTAGATTTTAGATATTACTAGTGTTGAACATGTTAGTTACTTAACTGAGTATGTTTTCTTTTAGTGGAGGGGGCAGCTTGTTATTAGCTATAAGATACTTTGTAATTTCTGTATAAGGACAAAAGAACTAGGGCCTGCAGTCAGCAGAATCAAGGTTTTTTAAAACCATTTATACCTGACCCATTTGCAAAAATGACATAGACACTGTGCTCCTGGCCATATGTGGTGTCCATGAGCAGACAGTCACTGGGATAGTTAATTTTGCCATCATTTAGTTGCCCTGTGTGCCTCATATACTCATTCATGGAAGCTGCTTTGACGTTGTCATCATTCACAGGACAAAAGAGAGTCTAACGGATACTGACAGCTCTGGCTATAACGAAGACATGTTCACTCTGAAGGAGAAAAGCCCTGTCTGAGCTGCCCACAAAAGTCCCTTTCACAATTCCGGTAGCCTCTTACAACTTTGATTACATGGGTATTCTTTTCCTTATCTACATGTCTTTCAGTTTAGCTTACATTTTACTGGAGGGCAATTACTTCCACACATTCTTTTCCAAATCAGCCCACATGTCTGACAGACTTCTGTCAAGTACTCAAGAAACAGGGAAAGTGTGGAAAACAGAAGTTTTAAGATAGTAAATCATGGTTCATTTTATGATCCCAGACACTTGCTTCTGCTTCTACATCTGCTTGATTAGAACCAATCAATGTTTCACTCTCTGCTAACCAAAACTGGACTGTGTGCTTTAAACATTTGTCATCAGCATAAGATTGATCTGTAATTATTTAATTCACAACTGTAAACTGCATATATGTACAAGATACTGAAATGTGCATAGAGCAGCTAAATGTGCGTGACTAGAGTGACCAAATTGAACAAGTGTATATAAATAGACATGGTTTGTGTATTTATACATAGTTTCTATACTTTTAGAATAAACTGTTAAGGATTTTCAATAATTATTACCAATTACATTCATTATTTACTATAAAACAATAAATGTATTGAACTTGCTCCTTTTAACTAGCAGAAATTTTGTATTGTTTGACTAAACCTTTCACACACACACACATTCACACATACACACCGCCTCTGTTAATCATGATTCTATTCTTTATTTGTCTCTATCCGAGATGGCATTGTCAATCTGTTACTTACTTATTTTACTTAACATAATGTCTTCTGAGTCCTTCCACATCGTTACAAATGAAAACGCTTCCTTAATTAAAGCTGAATAATATTCAATTGTATATGCACAGTGCATTTTCCTTATCCATTCAACAATTGAGAGAGACTTAAACTGATGACATATCTGGCTCCTGTGAGTAATGCTGCTGCAGCAAACATAGGTTTGCAGAATTCTCTACAGAATAAGGAGCTGAATTCCTGCATGACCATGATTTTACATGGGAACGGTTTGCAGTATGGAAGGGAAGGGGGCAGAAAACACTGCATAAGAAACCTGGTACCCACGTTAGAAAATTGTTGGCTAATAGGGATTTTTTTCCCCTTTAGAGGAAGGCAGATGGTCATAATTATGTATTTCATGTAGGTTTCCATTGTGAAAAGAAAATTCTACTTGCACATTTATTTTTAATTCTGTTCAAGTGAACACGGGCTTCCTGCTGTTAGAAGAGGGTGTAAGCTTGCCTTGTTACAAAGATTTTTGCCCCCATCTTCTCTGGCATGCCTAACTCACTGAAAAACAAAACCCCTCAAGTTTATTTATTCATTCCAGTTTTTTTTTTCAATTATTTATTCAGTAAATACAACTGAGCACATGCTGGCTTCCAGGAATGTAACTTTAAAATTCTAGCATTTCGTTCACCAGCACCTTCACACAGCATTCTTGGATGAGCCTTGGCTTTCCCAAGAGAGTCAGCCTCAAGGAATCGGATTTGAATTAACATAGTGGGCCCTGAAACCTCCATATATGATCTGCTATCACATTGCTTTCCATAGGGTTTTTAGTTCAATATTCTATCCTAAACTTAATAAACGCTTCAATCGAAAGTGTCATAGTTTCAGAACTCTCAGGCCACCTACATCTCTTGATTGGTTGCTATTGTCAAAAGGCCTTGGAATTAGGGGCAATATCACCATCCCTACAATGCTGCTGAATGCCAAGGTTAGGAAGCACACAGGTAGATGAGACAGTCAAATGGGAACAACTAGAAATAATCGTGATCAATTTAAAAACACTTCTAGCCAAGGAATGGAAATTTCAATTATTTGATTTAGAAACTTTATTTAATTTCCAGTCTGTCTTAGCTAAGTGAATATTATCCCTTAAAAGAAATTTACAGTTAAACAACGTGTATCAAGTAACTACAATATAAATGAATGAGTGGTTTGGGAGGGATAAAATGATACAGAATACATCTTAGGTTTAAATGGGAGCAATAGAACATACAACATTAAATACTGTTCAGTTAATATGATTAAGAAGAGAAGGAAAACAAATATATGAACTTAAGGTGAAAGTAAAGTGGACATTTTTTGAGGATTTGTAAGGAGAATTTGACAGTTGGTTCTCAAAAGAGGTAATGTGTATTAATTTAGAAAGACACCCTTGGGGTGCCAATGAACCTATGACTGAGTGTGAGCAGTTCCTGGGAGCTAGCCAGGATGAAACAAAGTTTTGCTAGAAGACTTAGGAAGTTTCCCGGGCTAGTGAAGACTGGATTTCTGCAAAGTTCAACTGAATGTTAGCATGCAGATAGCCAAAAACACAGCTTATTTTAAAAGTTTTGCCCGTGTGTGTGTGTGTGTGTGTGTGCGCGCGCAAGTGTGTATGTGAGTCTCTCTGTGTGTGGCTAATTTTCCACTTGAGGCAGCTAATGCTTCACAAGTTCATCCCAGTCTTTTCTTTTTCCAAAATCCTCCATAATAGATGTGAAATGAAAGAAGCAAAACTGAAGGTAACTTTTGTTTTCTAAAATTATGAGTTTTTTTTGATCCTTATGAAGGAAAATAAAAATTTCATCTCATCTGACATTATCAGTTCATTTTTACAAAATGACCACGTAAAATGATATCGTTGTGCTAACAGATGGCACAACAGGCTAGGGAGATAGTGCAATGTACAGAACACTTGCTGCCCAAGTATGAGGACCTTGAATGACCCCAAAAGTCTATGTGAATGTTTCTACTACAAGATAAGAGGTAGAGATGGGGGAGGACTAAGAAACATGGGACCCAGGTAACCTGGCATGCCCAGTGACGAACACTAAGGAGATGTTGCCTTAAGCCAAGTATAAAGTCAAACCCAAAGTTGACCTCTGATTTCCACACTTGGGCAGTGACTAACACATGAATCCACTCACACAGACACCCACCCCCCCACACACACACACAAGCAGGCACACATGCATGAATGGGCACATGAATGCAGCCTTAGTTTCTTTTCCTATTGCTGTCCAAAATATTCTGACATAAGCAATGTAAAAGGGGACGGGTTCAGTCCGCATCATAGTTCAGGTTGCCCTATCACAGCCAGGAAGTCACTGCTGCAGGCCATTGGTCAGTGGTCACATTGCCCCTACATCAAGAAACAAAAGCAATGAATGCACATGTACTAATGCTCAGCTTTCTTTCTTCGTTTTACACATCCAAGGGAATGGTCCTGCCCACAATTAAGATGGCTCTTCCAGTGTCAAGTAACATAATGGAGACAATCGCTCACAAGCATGCCTAGATTCCTATCTCCCAGATAATGCTAGATCCTGTCCAGTTGACAATTAAGACTAACATCACACACACACACACACACACACACACACACATTTTTCAGACACAAGAGTTATTGCCACAATAATCAGAAATAGCAATTGTATCACTCCCAATAGTGCTTTAGCGATTAACCAAAATTCTCTTGTCCACAGTGAGAAACAGCCAGGCTCCACAATCAGGAACGGCTTCTCTGTAGCAGTGATTGTTTCCTTTCATAACAACAACAATCACAGAGAATAGCAACTGATGTAATCAAAGAGAAAACTAGGTTAGAGTCTATAAATCTCAGCTGTGTTTACTGGTCAAACATTTATAGTGAACTGACTCCTTAGAGATTATCATTGCAATTATGAAACTGGAAAAAAAAGCTATGCACAGAGCAATCTCCATGTCACTGAACCGTGACTCAGGCTTGTCAGCTAGATGGTTTCTGGAAGCTGGCAACACATGGTCCATGAGGTTTGCTTCTGATGGCTAACTCTATGGAGCAGCCCTATGAACAAAAATGAGTACCCGCAAAGCAAGGTTCAACCACAAGCATGTCTGTATCATAAGAATTTCAGATGTACGATGTACCCTGGACCACAGTGAGCAGTAAGGGCACAGGTTTGAGGTGAAATTCCTTGGTGGAAGATAAATTGCTTCCTAGTTTTGTTGTGCTATGGCTTAGGCTAGATTCCTCTGAAAAAAGACACCCAGGTAGAACTCTGCATGCAGGGTTCAGAATATGAAGTTGACCTTTGAACTGCAATTTGGTGGATAACCATGAAACCATTAGACAAAAATTGTCAGTCAGCTTAATGGAAGTAAATAAGATATTCAAGGTTAAGAAAATTAATTCCACATCTTTTTTGGGAAAAAAAAAACTTATTGAAGAAGTGTTCTGGGATAAAGAGAAAAAGATGCCAGCCTTAAACCCTAGAAAACATCAAAGGAAATTTATTGAGGACAGATGCGGCACAAAAGGGAGCTACATGTCCATGGATTCTCTGGGGCTGCTGTAATAAAGTCATAACCCTGTTCATCCTCAGGCAGATTAATGTAAATCTTGAATTAAATGGTCATTATTTGTAAATACTTAAAAATTATTAACAAGTACCTTATTTGTCAATTAACAAAGTAGATTAATAAGTAATGGATTTCATTACGACATTTAAATGCAGATTTCATTATTATTTATCCCCCTTCCCCACCCCTTTACCCTAATGTCACTACATTACTTCTGGTTAGTTTCTTTCCTGTATCCAAACAAACCTCACCTGCTTTCATATCATATGAACACAGGAATGTATTTCACTGCATCTCTGTTACCTTCTCCGCTCTCCATCTGGTCTGTGAAGATCATTTCTTCCCTTTTTGGGGTCCCCTTCCAAATTTCATGAGCTAACCAAGTGTGTGCATGTGCACACATACTGACCGTACACCCAGTAGTTAAAATTTAGATTCTGCTTATGAGCAAGCACATGCAATGTTGGTCTTCTGAGCCCAGCTTGCTTTTCTTAATATTGTGTCCAATTCCACTTATTTATCTATAAACATCACCATTCAGTTTGTTTAACAGAGTAGGGAAAGTCCATTGTGCATGTGGATGTTTTATTTATTCATCTGTCAGGGGACATTTAGTCTAATTGCATTTCCTAGCAATTATGAACAGTTCAGAGAAAAACACGAATGTGTAAGTATCTCTGTGGTAGGACTAGGGGTCCTATGGTATGTACCTAGTCATAATAAACTAAGTTATAATACGAAAGTCCTATATTCAGTTTTGAGAAATTTCCATGCTGACTAACATTGTGACTGTACCAATTTACACTCCCAACAGAGTTATAGATCAGCTTTCTCTGCATTCCCATAGGAATTTATTGTCATGTTTTGTGACTAGGGTGAGATGAGATGTCCAAGTGGCTTTCATTTGCATTTTGCAGATATGTAAGGATGTTAAGTACTTTGAAATATGTTTTGGTCCTTCCTATTTCTTCTTTGGAAAATCATCCCTTCGATTCATTAGTTCATTTACTGATCAGAAGCTCTTTTTAATTTTTTTTTAGCTCTTCATGTAGTTTAGATACTTACCAACTATCTGATGTACAGTAGGAAACAATGTTTTTGCCTGTTCTGCAGATGGTCTATGAGTTGACGGCTGCTCCCTCTGCTGTGCAGAGCCGTTGTGCTCACACGATCTTACCTGTCAGTTCTGAGTCCTGCCCTGTCTCTGTCCTTTTCAGAAAACCCTTGCCTGTCAACTTCATGACCACTCTCTCCCCTTAGCTTTCTTTCCTCAGCTTCACTCTTCCAGGCCTTGCTCTAACATCTTTCATCTGTCTTGAACTGCTTGAATCTTATCCTGCTTGAACTGAAGCGCAGGATAAGAGATGGGAGTCTAGTTCTGTTCCTTCACGTGTGGAAAGCACCTCTTGTTGATAAGATTTTTTTCCAATAATGTTTTTGACACATTTGTCAAAAGTTAAGTGCCAGCCGGGCGGTGGTGGTGCACGCCTTTAATCCCAGCACTCAGGAGGCAGAGGCAGGCGGATCTCTGTGAGTTCGAGGCCAGCCTGGTCTACAAGGACAGGAACCAAAAGCTACGGAGAAACCCTGTCTCAAAAAATCAAAAAAAAAAAAAAAGTTAAGTGCCTGTGGATATATGGGGTTGTTTTTAGCCTGTTTTCAGGTTAGTATCATGCTGTGTTTGTTGATACCCATGCCTCTAATATCTGATATTTCAATGCTTTAGAACATTTCTTTCTATGTGTGAGTATTTTGTCTATACCTTTCCTCTGTGTTTCCATATGAATTTTAATCATACTTTAGCTCTGAAAGAATACCATTGAAATTATGAGGAGCACTGTGCTAAAGTAGGCTATAAGCTGCCTTCAGTATAGCAAACTGAAAAATATTATTTTTGTAAGACTCTCAATGTAGGAAGTCTTTACGTACTCTACTGCTCATTAACTTTTTTCCTTAGCATTTGAGAATTTCCATTGTAGAAGTTTTTACATTCTCCTTTAGGTTATTTCTAGTTGTTATTTTTTAAGCTATTGTGAATGAGAATTTCTCCAATTTCATTCTCAGTTAGTTTATTATTGATATTCAAAAATGTTACTCGTTTTTGTCTGTTAATTATATATCTATAGGATCAAATCATTTACAACTATGAATAATTGGACTTCTTTCTTTCCTCAATTTTAGTTATTTTGATTTTCTTACTGTTTTAGATAACATGCCAACCACTATTGTATAAGAACAGGAAGAGCAGACACAATCGTATTATTCTAGATTTTGAGGGACATGTTATTAGTTTTTCACACTTACTATAATGTAGTCTATGGGTCCACTGTATCTAACCTTTACTGGCTCAGAATACATTTTTTCTATTTCTAATATGTCATGAATTTTATCAGAAGAACATTAACCTTTGTCAAATGTCTTTCTGTGTCTGTCATACAGGGTGCCTTTGCTGTTCTTCTGTTGCTTTGACAACATGATTTGACGCAGGCTACTTAAAGGAGAAAGGGTTTACTCTGGTTGACAGATCCTGAGGGGAGGCAGAGATGCAGCCCATTAGTGCAGGAAGGTCAAGGTGGAAGGAACCTGAAGCAGCTGGCCACATTACATACACAATCCAAAGCAGAAAGGAACAAACTAATGTGTGCATGTTTATCCTCAGCTCAGTTTCTCATGTTCTACCTTACACGGTCTAGGATCCAAACCCAGAGAATGATGCCTTCTCTTTGAAGGCTTTTTTTCATATCAATTAATGTAATCAAGATAATTTTCTACAAATGTGCCCAGAGCCCAAGCTGACATACACAGTCCCACATCGAGATCCCCATCCAGCTGATCCTAGACTATTCCAGGCTAATGATTAAAAACAATTATCATTTCTCTACCCCTTGTTAATCTGACAGCAAAACACATCAGTTCTAAGCCATAGCCTTTGTCCCTCACCCCCAAAGTTTATGTTCTAATGTGAAAGTCCAGTTGAAAAGTTTTCATAGACCTTAATATCTAGCACTTGAAAAGCCTAAACTGTGAGCTCTGATAAAATGAAATAATAAGCTATGTGCTTCCAGTACATAATGGAATGAAATACACATTCACATTTCAAAGTGGAAGAACTAGGATACAAAACTGTTGCAAATCAAGCAAAGCCCAAATCTAGCAAGATAATACACCAAGTCCTGCAGCTCTGTGTCGAGCATCTGAGATCTGGAATGCCCTCAGATGAGCTCCAGGGATCCCACCCCTCCAGCTCTGTCACCTGCAGTCCACACAGCTTCTCTATTAGACTTGGGCTAGCACCACTCCACACCTGCATATTTCCTTGGCAAATATGCCGTGGTCCTAGGCTCTCCAGTACCCTGGGTTCTTCTGTTTAACTGAGGTTTCAGCTTCACAGCATCACACAATGGTCATTCACTCTTCAGAGACTCCAACCCTGTCATGAATTGGAAATTTCTCTGGTATAATTTCATTGGAAAAAAACACTATTTATATACTTTTACTTTTTCTTAGTTCTTTAATTTGCTCTAAGGGGACACTTAGCTTTGGTGTTTTGAATATCTTATTGAGTTTTGGGGATTTTGATCACACACACACACACACACACACACATGCACACACACACACACATCTTAGTTGTGTCCTCCCTTAGTAGAATTTAGCTTTCTGCTTTGCCTTGGTGATGCTTGCCTCTGTGGTTTTTACCTAATTTTTGACTCCTTCATTTCCAGAGTTTCTGTTTGGTTCTTTATCAGAGTCTCAATTCCTTAGCTGATTTTTTCTTTTTTTTTTTTTATTTTATGTTACTGCTTCAGTTACTTTGATAACTTTCTTATCTAGGTCCTAAATTGATTTCCTTAATGAATATGTTTGTGTCCTCTATAAGGTCACTGATCATTTTTAAAGTAGGACTATAACATGTAATCCTTTTTTACCCTCTGGCATATTACCGATTTCATTATCTTTGGCTTCCAGAACTGAGGAAGTGTGAGCTTGTGCAGGCATCACAGTGGTTTAACTTCTGTGGGTGTTGCAGGGGGTGCTGTTTCTGGGTGTGCACATTTGTTGTGATATTTTTGCATTTGTTGGAATGGATAGTGAGTCATCAATGGAAGTCTGTGTTATTCAATACTGTATATGGAGGAAGAAAACTACACTAGCAGTTAAGATTATTTGCCAGCATTCATGGTGGTAGCTCACAGCAGAAAACAGTCAGTGTTTCAGAACTCTATGTTAAGGTTCCAAGAGAGTGACACTGTGGTACTGACTGTGGGAAATCTATAATTTATTTTGAAACTAACAGTTATTAATAATTTAAAGGAGATAGGAATGAAAAGATAGTAAAGTGTGAATAAGAGGATATGCTGTTAGTTTTTGTCAACTTGACCCAAACCTAGACATACCTGGGAAGAAAGACTTTCAGTAGAGGCCTGGCCTCCATTGGATGGTCTTTTCTTGATTGCCTAGACATATCTGGGAAGAGGGACTCTCAGTAGAGGCATGGCCTCTATTGGATGGTCTTTTCTTGATTGATGACATATGTGAGAGGCCCGGTTCACTGTGAGTGCACAGTCCCTGAGCAGTTTGGTCTCAACTGTATAAAAAATCAAACAGAGCAAGCCATGGAAAGGAAGCCAATGAGAAGCATTCCTCCATGGTTCCAGCTTATACTGCTTGGACTCCCTCCTTAACTTTCCTCAGTAAAGGACTATGATCAGGATGTTTCAACAAAATAAACTCTTTCCTACCCAAGTAGCTTTGGTTATGGTGTTTATCACAGCAACAGAACACAAACCGGTAAGTATATATACTTGAGGAATGAAAGGAAAATTATTATAGAATGGACTCAGGATAAGAGAGGACAGTTGCAGTAGTCTACTGAGGTGAGATACAACTTAAATAAAACAACTAAGTATTCAAAAGACAAAAATATAAGCCAAGTATTAAAATATAATAGAACCCAGTCGCTCTTTCTTTCTGCTGGGAGTTCTCTTTTGTGCCCAGATGTGCAGGTGCCCTGACATTCACAGTCCTGAAATCACACAGCTCCTACAAGACTGCAGGAACAGTGTATATCACAGATAGGGAGGGGTGGGTTTTTCATGTCTCCCTGGCCTCCAGTCAAATTCTAGATGAAGGAAAGCAAAGAGAATGTAACCCAAGGAGTTCTTTTGATCAGTCTACTACCGTTGACCTTGACACAACATTGGAAGATGGATCTGCTCTCAACAAATAAAACAAGGCACCTTTCAAACCTGAATGCTCTGTTTCCCATAGACATGGCACACCATATTGATGGGAGAACAAGTAATGTCCAAGAATCCTCAGGTCTTTCACAACAAGCATGGGATAGATACAGTGCTTCCCAGGCTCTGCAGAACCTGATGTCATGCCCAATGTCTGAAGCCTTCCCATCCAGAAGAGCTGGAAAATGTAATTCTTATTCATATGAGTGCACATTTCAGAAGCACTACTATATTGTCTTATGATTTTCCTCTCACTAGCAAAAAAAAATCTGCAAAATCTGTCTTTAAAAAAAATGAAAAGACTCCTTTGTATCCATTTTACATTTGTACGCTTTTTTAGCTTCCTATGTCCGCTTCGTTCTGTTCTGGAAGAAGGGTGGATGTATTAGCTTTTCATTTGTAGGAGGAAAACCCCCACAGGCTAAAGGGTTCACTAGATACTTAAATTGATATCCTCATCTCAATTATATTAAGCCATGCAAATCTTTCCATAATGCAACATGAAATGTATGTTAAAAGCATACGCCAATGTACATAGAGCTGTAGTTTTTACTCATCTTAAGCAGAACATAATGGCCCTAACAGCTGGTCACGTTTAGTTGGAATTTGAACATCCCCTTACTGTGCATTTATAGTTTTGATAATGGTGCTGGTATTTCAGAAGGCGGATAAAAACCTTACCTTTCTCTGCCAAATAATGATATAGAAATCCAAAAGTGATACAGATTCTATTTAAATAGCTATGGAAACTTGATAGTTTCTGAGAAAGAAAATCTTACTAAAAAGTGAACAAAGAGTTATTATACCTATAGGAAAAGTTGGTAAATTAGTTTAAAGACTCATTGCTTATTTTCAGCTCTATGAATAATTCTTCATGGCCTCTTAAGACTTTCGACCATGCTTTCATCCCTTTTAGTGACTTCAACAGCTAACACAATATCTGATTGCTAGGTATTTAATAAGAGATAATTAAGTGTGGAAGAGAGGATATGAAAGAGCAGGAGGCAGAGTCAGGGTAAGGAGAGTGGGGATGGAGAATAGGCATGGTATGGGGTTGTTGTTGGCTTTTGTTTGTTTTAGATAGGTTTATAATAAGCAATGATGAGTACATGTGAATCCCATTTATCAAAGTTTGCTGTATATGAGACCATTCGTGTTTCTTTCCTCTCCCTCATCTTGGGAAGAAATTTAAAAGTATATTTCTAAAAGGGTTCCAGTTGGGCATCCTACCAGCTTTCTCAACCCCAGGGATATGAATGAACGTCAGTGTCAGTATTTAACATGTCTCAGCGAATAAGTGAACACTATGCCAAATGCTCCAAGCATGTCAGTGTCTAGTTTAAAAACAGATTGAAATACAGGTCAGTGGTGAATCACTTGTCTGGACTGTGCAAGGTGCTTTTTCTATCCCGAGTGATATTAAACGTGTAAATATTAACTAGTCAGAAAGTCTAAATCAAGTGCTAATTAGCCAAATGATAAAGGTGAAGGAAGATAAAGATGAGAGTTGTGGTCCCTACTGAAACATTTAAAATTGGACTCACCTTGGAATACAACCTTGACAGTTATAAGAAACTATAAACAGTTCAAAAATGTTTGAGGTCATGTGTGTTGATTTTGTTGTTGTTGTAGGAAAATACACCAAAACAAAATGTTCCTTCTTCATGAGAAAAATTCTGACCTTGAGACTTTATGATGTTTTATAGAAGTCCATGAAAGTTGATGGAGTTGAAATATACTATACATAGATTTTTAGAGCCTCGAGATCAATTGGTGCTTGGGGAACAGTGTATCCTAAATGAACCACCATTTAATTGGGAACAGAAAATGCCATTGCAAAAGTTCGAGCGGACACTTGCTCAGCATGCGTGCTCAAGCGCCGCTGGCATGTTTGCAGCCTGCTCACTATGGTCATGTACCTCCCATTTCCTCCCTGGCCTTGTGCTTGAGCTATAAACTCACCACTGAAAACTAGAAGCCCTGAGAATGATGTTCAAATAATAGCGTCTTTGTTTTATTAGTCTTTATTTTTGTCAGACTTACTGGGCCAGTGAAAGCAGCGAAACCCAAAGCTGTTGTTTACTTAACATGCAAATTTAGTTGTTTTCATTGCAAGGAAAACCTACATTGACTGCAAAGGGAAGCTCTTCAGAGTCTGGTGACCTCAGGGTCACCGAAAGATAAATATAGAAAAGGAAAGATTTTTAAATGACAGCAAACCAAGAGTGGGTGGGGCTTTGTTTGTTTATATTTTGTTTTTAGTGAGAAGCTACAGAAAGAAGAAAAGACCTGGTTTTCAATATCAGAGTGAGGTTATGATCTTCACACACTATGGTTTTTTCCAGATATTTATGGCAGGACAGCAACCACTTCGAACTTAGTGAGTTACAGCCATTTTATTATGCTCACAACTGGCAGAGGAGGAGGTAGATTTGAGTAAAGCACAGTGGAATGGCTTGTCTTTGTGGCAGAGCGTCCTGGGTTTTGGTTACAGTGGCTTCAGTGAGTCATGTGTCATATGTTTGGGGCTCTGGTTCCATCTGATGAGCATTTTCCTTAGTTTTTCTATTCCCTGTTAGCTGGCAATGGGAATACTATACCCAAGATGTCTTCTTTACTCTCTCATTGGACAGTTAGGTTGTGTTGTCAGAAAAGCCGAGTGCTGTCTTTCTCTCCCTCTTCTCCTCCCTCACCTCCTTCTCCCAATCTCTGGTGGTCTGTCAGCATGACTGGTTTAATCTGCTGCACAACATGAACGTCTCAAAGCAAGAGGCTTCTTCCACAGCAGTTGGCCTCCTCGAAGACACTAATGTTCTGGCTAGCGTAACCTTGGAATGGAAATTCACCACCATCAGTCTATCAGTCATCTAAGTCATTAACCAATTCAACAGGATCCGCTTCTCAAAAGGAAGAGTGACTTATATAGCCATTTCATCTAATATACTGCTAGTAGAATATCTCACAGACTTGAGAATGTTCTATAATGTTTTTTATTATAATGTTTTTCAAAACTGGAGTTTTTAAAAGTACAAAAAAATGAAACTAAAACTTGTTTTTCATTCCTCTTAGGTGCTGTATTGCTCCTGCAATCTCTACCAAAATGGTTGTCAATCACATGTTTACTTTATGACAATTATAAATGCCATAATTTGAAACTAGAAATATAAATCACTACACTTTAATCCATAAAACATTAAGACTTTCCCATGTGCAATTGTAACCTTCTAGATTGTTGTTTTCTCTCATTCAGAACATTTTGGACTTAGGTAGAAAAGGTTCAGAAATTCTTCGATTAGGATATAACTAATCACACTGTGACTTAAGGGGATGACTCAGACGAATTCAATTCAACTAGAGCTGTGGATTTTGCAAATTTGGCTCCCATCAATCTTGACAATATATAAAAGCCTTGATAGAAATTAACTTATTGAGCTTTTAGTCATGCCAGGAAACATTTTAAGCACTTAGTGTCCATTAACTCATTTAAGTCTCAAAATGGCATGGGGGAATGCAGTGAATAACATTGTCATCATTAGACAAATATGACAAGCAACAAGAAAATCTCACTGAAACCCACAAGACCAAGAGAAATAGTGCTGGCATACAAGTCCAGATAGCTGTCTTCCTCTGATGTTTTAGCTGCTTTTGCAAAAGGTGTTAGCAGTCTTTCCTCTCAAGTAATAGCTTGAGCCAAGGGCCTTTGTCTAAACTACCTGTGATATAGTTTGTTTGCATCTGAAAACCTCCAAGGGCCAGTTAAATGGCTTATTGAGTGAAAGAACTGTGAAGGTGGTGTCTAAACCTAATGACCTGTGATCAGTCCCCAGAACCGTTTGGTAGGAGAGAACTAAACCAATTCCAGCAAGCTGTCCTCTGATCACTACATGACACTTATATAGAGCCATGCATGCCAAAAAAAAAATCCACACACACACACACACACACACACACACACACACACACACACAGAGAGAGAGAGAGAGAGAGAGAGAGAGAGAGAGAGAGGTATTTTTAATTTATATATATATATATATGTATATTTAAATATCTGAGAACCAAATCTTTTCTTTTGACTCTTTAACCTAAAATCCTTTCAAGTGATATAGAATCTATAAGCTGGATAATTAAGTGAGATATGTAGTATACTTTGTGTTTTCTTAGAGGAGACTAACGCATATAAGGATACATTATGGATGCCTATAATTTAAACCAATTGACCCAGACTCTGACTTAAAATCCTGCTGAGCCTTAGGACCAACTGGACCTAACTACCAATGTGCAGTTTCACCAAGATATGGTTTCCTAATGGAAAGCATACATTAGTAAGTGTCAAGAATTTAAAAAACCTCTCCTCTCTGTTGAACTTCACTCTCAACTGCATGTTCAGGTCACTATGTGGCACTAACAATAAAACTTAAGTTTTAACCCTGTACTAATAACAGCTCTTGTCAATATCCTGGGTACGAAAAGGGCAGATGGTACATGGGAGAGTTTTGTAGACAATCCAGAGTCATTTCATCAAGAGTAGCTCTGCAAGGTAGGGTCAGATGACATAATCTGCAGTCATTCCATTTCTGAGAAGATAAAGAGAGAAGAGCAGAGAGTGATGAACAAGAAGCTACTCCAAATAGGCATCCCATCAAAGGCAAAACATAAAGCAGGGTCATGTGGCTGCAGGTCATAGAGCTCGGTGAGCGTGAATTCCTCAGATGGGATTTGTGGGAGTTCCAGCAGGCACTTGTCTTAGACCATCTTCTGCGCTAGTAACTGAATACTGCAGCCTGAGAAATCTACAGCAAGATGATTTGTATGTGATTTTCAGCTCTGGGACTTTAAGAGCAAGCCATCAGTGCTGACCCAGCACCTACTGAGGTCATGCTGCAAGGGCTGAGAAATGGTGAGACGGAGCCTACTTGCTAGCTAGAGTGCCTCGCTCCTACTAGAAACAGACTAAGGTGTCATGGACGCTGTCAGGCTCCCCAGGTTGGGTGGAAACCTGATTGTGAAAAAGCTGTATTGTTTTCAGGCACACTCGCTTGTAGTGGGAGCTGTGGGGCTGCATTCTGCAACCCAGCTCCCGCCACCAGCTAGCTTATGCCCCGAAATAACAACACACAAATTGTATTCATTTAAACACTGCTTGGCCCTTTAGCTCTAGCCCTTACTGGCTAATTCTGATATACCGATCTGTAGTAATAAGGGCGGCGGGGCTGTGTCCCCAGCACCCAGGCTGCCTGGCTAGCTTATGCCCGAAATAACAACACACAAATTGTATTCATTTAATCACTGCTTGGCCCATTTCTATCTAGCCTCTTCTAGGCTAATTCTCACATATTAATTTAGCCCATTTCTAATCATCTGTGTAGCGCCCCTAGGTGCGCTTACCGGGAAGATTCTTGCTTATGTCCATCCTGGGTGGGAGCTTCATCACGTGCGTCTGCCTGGGAGCTGGGAGCATGGCGTCTCTCTGAGGCGTCTGCTCCCGAGAGGAGAGCTGTGGAGTCTGAACTCACTTCCTCTTCCTACCAGCGTTCTGTTCTGTTTACTGCTCCCACCTATCTTCTAACCAATGAGGGCCAAGCAGTTTCTTTTTATTTAACCAATGACCTTCCTCCATCACCGATCAACCCATCTCTAATAATCTGTGAGCACCGGTCTTACCGGGAAGATTCTAGCCTATGTCCATCCTGGGTCGGAGCTTCATCGCGTGTGTCTGCCCGGGAGCGGGGCATGGCGTCTCTCAGAGGCGTCTACCCCCAAGAGGAGAGCTGTGGAGTCTGAGCTCACTTCCTCTTCCTCCCAGCATTCTGTTCTGTTTTCTCCACCCACCTGCGTTCTAACCTATGAGGGCCAGCCAAGCAGTTTCTTTATTTTTTTAACCAATGACCTTTCTCCATCATTTCTCCTTTTTCTATTTAAACAAAAACAAAGGAAGGCTTTAACTTTAACATAGAATAATTACATATAACAAAACAGTTATCAAGTAAAAATTACAATAATCTTTATCATAACTAAGGAAAACTATAACTATAACTAACTATTCTTAACTCCATCAAAGACTCCAGAATGATACAATATTACCTAAGCAAACAAGAAAAAAGCAGCTTTCAAACTCTAGAAATGACAGTGACATCTCGCTGCCTGGACAGTCATCCAAAGTTCCTCTGTAACATTGGGGCATCCATCTTCGGCCTACAGGCCCATGGTATCCAGAGACATTTCCATGAGCAGGAAATTTCAAAGTCGGTTCAGTCACTATCTGTTGTCTCCTGCAGAATGTCTCGCAGACTCTTTCATGAATCAGGAACCCCGAAAGATCATCTCACCTTTAGGCAAGCTCAGTAGTCCTCTCTCTGCAGGTTCTCTGTGTCCAGTTTATGCAATAGTCCAGGCAAGAACAGTTTCTTGTCCAAATGGCTATCAAACTCCATAAGGATCCTCTTCGATGTCCATCTTCCTCTTGAAGTAGATTGGTGCTGGCAGGAACAGAGTGTCTCATTGTCATGAAAAACCCTAAGTTATTAAAACATTAAATGCCATATTCTGCAGTCTTTGAAAGATATGAATAATGTCTATCTAACTGAAATATATCTCTATATATCTAGAAAATCTAACTAACATGACTACAAGCTTGACTATTACTGATGATTATCCATTAACCTATATTTCTTAATTATACATTACATTTTTTAATGAACTACACAATCACAATATTTTAATCAATAGCAGAAATATGCATATACATATAACAAAATTGACCTTAAATCTCTATCAATAAAGCAAAATCTATACTAATACAAATTATTCATATCTATACTATAATCCCCTTTAAATGTTAAAGAACATTTATAAACCATATTTGGAAACATGGGCGCAGTTTTTTCTCTCCAAACTGCTTCCTACTGAATGGGGGCGTCGTTAATTAGATCTTTCATGGTATAACCTGTGTGCTAGTTTCATCTCAGTTAGCAGTTGAGCGAAGCAATTTTCTGAAGGTGTTCACACCAACCCTTCAGGAGGGTGTGGTCCATCATACCAAATTGGAATAGAAGAAATGAACAGGGTCTCATCCTCTGTGAAAACAAAATAAGAAACTCCTTTCCAAAGCATCATGTACTTAGATCCAAATTTTAAATTCAAGGCATTTTCAAAATATCTATGTTGGATTAGTTTAGCACATTTATAAACAAATACCTTTTCATCTGTTGCTCCTTCCTCAGCATTCAAACAATTCAAAGAGAGCATAATAGCATACAGTATCAAAATTCTCTGTCTATTTTCCATCTTTGTACAGCTTTGTTTTAACCTCTATTTTGTTTATTTTTACTTTTAACTTTTTGTTTTTTGAGACAGGTTCTCTGTATCTTTGACCTAGAACAACTCTGTAGACCAGACTGTCCTTGAACTCTCAGAGATCCACCTGTCTCTGCCTTCCAGGCATTGGGATTAAAGGTGTACACTACTACACCTTGAACTCACAGAGATCTGTTTGTCTCTGCCTTCTAGGCACTGGGATTAAAGGCGTGTGCTACCACACCTTGAAGTCATAGAGGTCAATCTCCCTCTGCCTCCCAAGTGTTTGGGATTAAAGCTGTGTACTACCATACCCAACTACTCTCTTTCTTCCTTATTTTTGTTTTTTACTTTAAGAATTTTAACTTTTAGTCTGCATATATTTTAACACTGAAAATCATTTAAAATTTTTCTTTGTCTTTGATGCTCTCTTTACTGTATCTCTGTTTTTCTGATCACATAAGTCTTTAATGTACCTAGCAATATCAGTAGGACTAAAGCCGTGGCTTTGCCGGCTAGATGTAGCCCATTCCTTAGCTTTCCAGCCTCATGGCTGAGGTACTGGCTGTAGCCATGTTTATAGCCACAACTCTATGGCGTTTCAAGTTCCCTGCCAGCCAGCGAGCTACAACAGACAACACTCAAGTCCTCTCTCTGTAGCCAGCCTCCTGCCTCAAACAGTCAGAGTTTGCCCTGGCAGGATGGCCCAGAAAGCCGGCATTTCTAAACGCCGCAGCTTTTTTCCTGCTACGGCTGAAAACCGAAAAGCATACGTTTAGCTTTTTGTCAACAGCGTTTAAGTGTTTCGTGGCAGGACCTCTCAATGAGCTGCAGGGTTTTGCAGCTAAAGCTGAGTCAGGAAGCCTCTCTTAGATGAGAGTGCTTGCTTGCTTCTAGCAAGCAGAGCAGACCTGAGAAATCGCTAATACCAACAAAACATGCTTTACTCTTTCCCAAGCTTTCTCAGGCTTTCAGTGGATTCAGTTGTCCACACATCTGGGCGCCATTCTGTAGTGGGAGCTTTGGGGCTGCATTCTGCCACCCAGCTTCCGCCACCCGCTAGCTTATGCCCCGAAATAACAACACACAAATTGTATTCATTTAAACACTGCTTGGCCCTTTAGCTCTAGCCCTTACTGGCTAATTCTGATATACCGATCAACCCATCTCTAATAATCTGTGAGCACTGGTCTTACCGGGAATATTCTAGCCTACGTCCATCCTGGGTCCGAGCTTCATCGCGTGTGTCTGCCCGGGAGCGGGGCATGGCGTCTCTCAGAGGCGTCTGCCCCCAAGAGGAGAGCTGTAGAGTCTGAGCTCACTTCCTCTTCCTCCCAGCATTCTGTTCTATTTTCTCCACCCACCTGCGTTCTAACCTATGAGGTCCAGCCAAGCAGTTTCTTTATTTTCTTAACCAATGACCTTCCTCCATCACTCACTTCCATTTTGAAGTGCGTTTTGTTTTGATTTATTTTCTTTTGTTTTGTAAGACTGGGTCTCACTACATAGCTCAGTATGCCCGCAAAATCATAATCTTGCCCTGTACCAGCTTCTTAAGTTCTGGCGTTGCCAGTCTAAGTCCCATTTTTCCTACCTAGGACAATGTCTTGGTTTTTTTCTGTTTTTTGTGATAAAATATACAATCAAGAAGTAATTTCAGAGAGAAATGGACTATTTCAGCTCACAGTTACTGTAAACGGTTAAGGATATGGTAAATGCTGGTGGAAAAGTCACAACAGTGGGACCCGTAAGAGGCCATAGGTCACAGTGTATCCAGTGAAGAGCAGAGTAATATGAATAAATGCCCAGCTCCACTTCCTGCTTTCCTTCAGCCCAGTACTCAGCTAATAAGACTGTGCTGCCCATGGTGAGAGAGGGTCTTTGTACCGTAATTAACCTAATGAAGAACATTCTCAAAGCCAGTCCCACAAGCAAATGTAGACAGTCCTCATTGACACTCCCTCCCCCAAGTGACTTTAGAACTCTAGACGTAGAGAATTGAAATTAGCCATCACAGAATAATGATCTGAATCATTCTTAAATTGGGAATTTTGATTCACAGGGATTTGTATTCCTTGGGCAGAAAAGTTAATCTGAATACCTAAGGTCAAGAAATTCAGGATAAAGCAACTCTCTGTCACTCCCTTCTAAAGTGGGGAGTCTCTCTTCTTAAACCTTCCTCAGCTTGAACTTCCTTTCTGTGCAGCTCCCCCAGGCAGCACAGTGCCTTCCCACCCACATCTCAGCCTACTCATGGTCAAAGCATGAGCAAGAGCTTAAATTCTCCCATTACAAATTCAGTGCCCACTGTATCCTAAAAGCTAGTGCCTCCTTGTGAAGAGAAGTGGGCAGATTGCATACATTTACTGCATGCCTTTTATTTTCTTTTTTTTTTCAGTTTTAAAAGTTTAATATGAGTTATATTTAGGGAACATGCAAATTGTAGAGTGAAATAATCTTTTAGCTTGTATACATTCAGTTTTTTAAATTATACTTTTTTTCTCTTTCTGCTCATACGCTTCTTTTCCTTCTTCCCTTATCACCCTCATGTTATTGGAAACAAGGTTTTGCTTTGTTATCCTCGATGGGTTTGAACTCATTCTATAGAACTGTTAATCCTCCTGCCTCAGCTTCCTGGGTACTAAGAGTATAGGTATGTAACATCACATCCAACTTTTCTTTTTAAAGATACTATATAAAAAGCACCATAAATATAATGCACTTACCATATTTTCTGTGTGGAAAAACATACTTTTTTCTACTGCCTCACATAGTTTCCCTAAGATAACTTGATCCATTTTCTTTGCCCTTTCATTGAAGCCAATGGGTTATTGAAAATTATCATTGTACTTCTCAGTCAGTAATATCCAGAGTTATAAGAAGCATTAATAAAGGAACATCACTAACTTTTCTCATTTGATTGATAGACACAGTCATGTAATTTTTAAACTGATTTGAAAACATTAAGTTAAAATTATAGTTCCATTAAATTACATTCATGAGGTTTTAATGTGTTGCAGGGTTTTGTCTTGTTTTTCCAGCAAGGGTTTATTTAACGTCTTTTATAATGCTTTCCAAACAAATTGCACAAAATGATTAATAAAGAAATTCCTAACACTGTTTTTATTCTATGTGCTGATGAATATTTTTTTTAAATTCATATATTTCAAAGACTGTCTTCGTTTCCCATGAAACCTTACAGGCATATAAAGGGAAACCTACGAAGTCCTCCCTGTTACTACAACAGTCTTCACGGATGGTTATCAGGCCTGGGGTTTTGTAACTCAGTTTAGGAAGGGACACAGATGTCCGTTAAGTAGCCTTACCCAGAAGTACTCCTGTTTGTACATCCCACTATTTGCTATTCATCATTGCTATGATATACCAGTGCCCTGGACAACCCTTAAACACCAAGGTCAAGTTTCATCACTGTTCTGGAGACACAGTTTGATAGTGGATAATTTGATATTCATCAAATTGAAGCTATGCTTAATGGACACAAACCTGGTCATCAACATAGCTCCATTTTCAAAGATTGATGTTTATACTTCATCAAATTGAAGCTGTGCTTAATGGACACAAACCTGGTCATCAACATAGCTCCATTTTCAAAGACAGAGCTTGTTGATAGAATACCATGATGGAGATTAGAAAAGACACAAAGACTTGATGGTCTTCACATTATCTGAAAACTTAGGGGCCTGTGCCTGACACAAAGGGAATATTTTATAAAAGTCCTAGGTAAGAGCAACTGTGTCAAGAACTGCCAAAGAGCCACAAGTACTCTTTTTCTGTGTGTAAACTACATCAAAAGTCAAAATTGAGGTTGGCCATATTTTTGTTTATAAATTTATCCCCATGTAAAAAAGATGACTTGGAAAAGCTAATATTAGAATGTAGATTTTTGTAGCTTATTTGGCATATACTCCCTCTTATTAGCTATAGTGCAAATTATGGTCCAGGACCAAACCCACACCATAGTCTTCCAAGCTTGTCTCTTTGCACAGTAGGAATTCCATTAACGTTCAATCATGAAAGAAGAAGCAAGGATCTGGCTTAAACTCAAAAATTCCATTGAATTCCATTAACATATAGAGGGAAAATAAATATCAAACATCAGAAGTTCCAGAGTCAAATCCCTCTGCGGCCAACAAAGAGTAACAATAACAATCCTAAAAATTTAATTCTCTATTTTCATCTCTGCCATGATTGGTATTTTTAAAGTTGGGCTTATTAACATGCAGGTTTGCAGCTATGCTCTGAGCTCTGAGCCTTCAAATGTGCTGTTTTTTACCTCAGGGGATTTACATCTGATTCTTGTTACATTAGTAAGTGCCCGTGGGACAGAATGACAAAGCTGTTTGTATCTTGTCGGCACATGATGGTGATGATATTGTTTCTACAACCAATTTGGTGACGGTTCTTTGAACTTACTCATGTCTAAGAGGCACAGAGTACAGGAATTAGTAGTTGAAAGTTCGGTATTGTGTTAAGCATCGTTATTGCTGCTTTTACGGCAATTGATCTGACATTTAAGTGAATACCCATTTACAAGATTACTGCCATAATCTCCTCACTTTATAATTCCTTCTGGACGCTTATGAGGTTTAATTTCTGATATTGCTACTCAATAACAAAGTAAAGAACATATGTGTGAGATTTAAGGACAATTATCCTGGGGATTATAGGCTATTGCTCTAATGTTAGAAGATCCTGGACAGCAACAGGACCTGTTGTCAGTTTCTGTAGCCCACATGAGTTATGTACATTTCTTGAGCTAGACAACCATGGGAGCTAAATGGATTGTGAAGACAGCAACTGCTGTCTTGGACTAGAATAAATGAATAATAAAGTACTCAGAAATGATCAGTATATCTGGCTACTCCTGTGAGACCCACTGACTTTGGGATAGGTACAAGATGTCTGGCTAGCATATTTTCCTCTTTCTGAGGCCTGACAGAGACGGACAGCCAAATGTGGAATTTTGTGCTGTTAGTTAACTAGGGAATATGATCGAGAGAGCAGCAGAGCAAGGCACTGCTGTCTTACAGCTTTGCTTCCCTGAGATGGGTGGGTCAGGGAATGAAGAGAGTACACATGCTCTAAACGTTTTGCAGGATGTGGTGAGTAGAAAGTAGTGATGTTTCTTCTGCATGGCCCATCTTCTGCCTTGGTACAGAGGCAGACATCCAATGATAATCTTAAATCAGTATAATAATTGTATTCTAAATAACTTTGCCAGTTCTACATTGTTCTTTTCACCAAGACTGTACTTTATATTTGTGCTGAAAACAGAGAAATATTTACAAACTTCCACAACACTGTAGACAATAGGCTATCACTTCCATCAATCAATGAGTGTTTCTCAGTAAGATAAACACTGTTAACTTGGGGAAATCTGAGTTTATTTGAAACCATAAAATACAGTGTCTGTAGACCCCCAAATACAAAGTCTACAATCAGAATTCTGAGTAAGAGAGACTTTTGTCCTGCTGCGATCTTCACTGGATTCTGAAGGAGTGATCTTTCTCTGTATAACAATCTATGTTGCAAATTTCAGGTATACTATTTATGAACTGTACAACATAACTCAAAATCCTCTTTGCTCTAAATATTAAAAATTTAACATAACAGAGCATTGGAGAAGCAGAGGACTAGGGCATGATTAAGCAAACAAAAATGTCTTAAGGAAATGATAAACCACGGTTTCTTGCTTAAAACAGGGTAACCAGTTTGAGACCTACACAAGGAACGGTGTCCACAAAGGGGGTTCACACACTCATCTACCTCCTCTAGGTATTTGATTGTCATCAAACAAGGGAGAAATGCAGTAAGTCAATGGAAGAAATTGCCCAAGCTGCCTCCCTTACACTTATTACTATTTAGAATAACCCGGTATTCTAAAAACATATTGCTGCTCCTCAGTTAAAATCTTAAGGATCATAAACATGATCTCTTTGATAACCTCCTAATTTACATGTGGATAATGGTGAAAGTTTTCTTCAACTGCCCATGGAGGTGAGGGATCTTCACAGTTCGGTGAAGAGTGAAGAAAACCCTTCAGTTGTGCGGTGTCCATGTCAGGAAACTGCCACTGCCTGGAGGCACTGGCAACAGGTCCCTGAGGGTACCGTTCACCAACCTTCATCCTAGCTTCAAGACAAGGATGAGTAACAATCAATAATGGAAAAAAATAAAAGGAAAAGTGCTTTAATGGATCCTGTACTTATAGAAATGTGATACAGACTGAGAAAACATCTTTTTGAGTACAGGGGGTTTCTCCAGGGACCTTCTGCAGTAACCGTCCAATCACTGCTAACAGAAACAAGTCCCCTGATTAGCTAGAGCCATGTTTTAAAATGTTTGCTTTGATGGAATACCAGTGACAGAGGAAAGAGAATTAGCAGCATAAAAACGTTGGAAAGACAGGAGACAAATACACTGTCTTGATAAAGCATTTTGCAAGACATTTGATCTCTGAATCACTGCTACTGTCATTCAGGCCTGCAGTGACAATGTAGGAGACATAATAGCAAACACTAAGCAATCGGGTATAGTAATGCTTCAATAAGACTTTATTGATAAATATAGAGTGGTTTGGGCCCAAGGAGATATTAGACATGTTGCAGTATAACTATGCACTGCTAAACTGAGGAAAAGCCTAAAGAGATAAACTCAAACAACACTAAAGTCCCAATCTTCTGACGCTAAGCTCTCTTGCCTTACATTGCCTTCGTCAGGGTACCCTCATGCCACACCTTCATTTCAAGGCTTAGATGCTAATAAGGAACAGTGAAAGACCAACCCTTCAAGCGTTCTCATTCCTTCAAGGAACACACAGAAAATTATATCCCCTTAGCTTTTCCAAAGCACTAGCAGTTTAGGTGTGCTGGGAAAAGCAATGGACTTGGAACTGTATAATTTGATGTCACACCATTGTGAAGGAAATCACGTGCATATGTATGGACTGCTCAGGATATTTATGGCACTTTTTTTCTTAGCTGTGTCAGTATTTAACTCAATAGAAGACAATCAGGATCAAATAAAAAATGTGCCTAAATGTTCTTTATTAATTACAGAGGCTTAAGCAAATATGAACTTTGCAATAATATCATGAAATGTATAGATAAATGGATGTTTGTCTTCCAGTAAATGGTAGTCAGTGATGTGATGAGTTAAAAAAGAGCAAGCAATGTGTCTCTAAGCCAGTGGATTTCACTCTGGAACAGAGTCTGCAATTCTGTACACTAATCTTGCCAAAAAGGCACATAGATTCATTATAAAAATATAATACATTTTATTTATGGTGCTAATTGATGGACATTCTGGGACAGAAATCCATTTTCAAAACACAAGTCTATAACATCAGACTCAATTAATTTAAAATGTGAATAACTCTTTCTTATTTAAAAGAATGCTTGCTTTTCTAGCTTGGCTTTTGAGTTAGTTTACACATCCTAAACTTACAAGTTGTTCGCTGAGCTGAAACACACACACACACACACACACACACACACACACACATACACACACACACACACACTAGCCAGAATTGTTAGGTAAGGAATTCCAGGATGCTTCCAATTCATGAAGGTTTTTTAATTATTATTATTAATTAATCAATTAATTAATTTTTCCTATCCCAATCAGTTTCCCTTCCTTCCCTCCTCTCCTACCAGTTCCTTCCTTCATCCTCCCCATCCACTCCCTCTCCTTTCCTTTCAGAAAAGAAATACCATTAAGAAACATTTAATTGACTTTTTTTTCTTTTTGTCATTCATATTTGGCTCTATCCTAGGTGGCTGCTCATCCTCTGGGTCCTGGCACTCCAGGTATTATCAGAGGTGGGTTCCCATCTATATTATGGGTCTCAAGCTGGACCAGTCATTGGGTGGCCACTCCCATAAATTCTGCACCACACTGGTCCCAGCATATCTTGTAGGCAAGGCAAATAATAGGTCTGAGGTTATGTGGCTGGGTTGGTGTCTCAATCCTTCTGGAAGAAGTCTTGCCTAGTTATAGGAGATGGCCAGTATCTCCCATTGCTAGGAGTCCTAGCTAGGCTCACCCTGAGAGTTCCATTGCACTAGGTTCCTATCTCATCCCAGAGATGCCCCTGATTCCAGTTGTCTCTCCAAGTCTCTCCTTCCATCATAAAGCATTTGTAAGCATCACTCCTCTAAAGGCATGAACAGCACAAAATGTGTCTTTTGTCCATAAGAGTATTGAAAGGGACACTGCAGAGTAACAGAAGGAGAGCTTTTGCTGGGCAATCTGGTTACTGTTGCTTTGAGCTCACTGCAGGAACTTCTTGCCAAACAGTCTTCAGAGTGGTGGTTTCTTGCCATTCAACAGCCTACTTTAACTTTACTTCTGATGAGTACTTTTACTGTGGGGAGGCTGCTTGTTGGTTTCCTGGCCACCCTGCAGCTCAGACCCAAAATACTCACAGAGAAACTTTATTAATTAAATCACTACTTGACTCATTAGCTCTAGCTTCTTACTGACTAGCTCTTACATATTAATTTAGCCCATCTCCATTAATCTGTGTATCGCCATGTGCTGTGGTTTACCGGGTAAAGTTCTGGCATCTGTCTCTGGCAGGGCAACATGGCTTCTCTCTAACTCTGTCTTCCTTCTCCCAGCATTCAGTTTAGTTTCCCCCACCTATCTCTTCAGGTCAAGCCAGTTTTCTTTATTAACTAATGGTGTTCACAGCATACAGAGGGAAATACCATATCATACTTTAATCTTACAATAATGCTGAGGTCCACAAGACTCTGCAGTAATATTTCAGCTGACAATCAGAAGGTCAACCCACCAGAAGAATGCATTTTGATGGAGGCAGTCACAGACACAAGCCACTTTTTTGAATAGTAGCCATTCTTGCAGTAAATTCCCTATGAAACCTTAGCACTCTCCTTCTCTAGTGGAACTCATCTCCAAAGATTCACCAGTTATGGGTCACAATTTTTCCCAAGTATTGGTTGGTGTATTGGGTAACTTTCCCCCACACTGTGAGACCCTGGTGAGAAAGTCACACAGTCAAAAACCTTTGTCCCCATGGTCAAATCTCCACTCCATTAACTGAGATAAACTAAGAACTCAGCTCCTTGCAATTACCTTTTACTGGCAGGACATTTGACCTGGAGAGGAGCCTTGAAAATAGATCACATTTGGGACCTTCAAAGACAGGCGCTGAGAGGAGGTATTGCCATCTGAGCTTGCTGATTCATAGTCCTCACGGATAAGAAGATGGGGTGTCCAGAATTCACCTGCGACAGATTTGGGAAAGTGCAACCCAGTTAACCCCTGCTCTAACTCTTATCAGTAGGTGCCACTGATACCCTGCACCTACTCTCACCTCGGTTTATCGATACAGGATTTTAGTCTAGGAATTTAAGTGTCTGTGTCTTTACATTGAGAGATAACAACAACAACAACAACAAAAACATGCTATTGATCATTTAGCCAACTCTGGAGAAATAAAAAATTTTGACACAGACGGCATGGGGACAAACACTGTTATTTGGAATTGGCGGCTGGAAATTGTGAGACCCTAGATTTTTGTACTAGATAACCATAAATTCCCCTTATTCTAATTGCTTAGAGTGATAGAAATAATTGATAGATCTGAGAGGTCCCTCTTAGCTAGCTAACATTGACAAAAATGCTGACGTTGACCGGGTTCTACATATTTTCTTCCAGAGTTTACAGGAGTCGCCATGGCTACCCTGAAGGGTTCCCAGGAGCCACACATCCAGCAGGACCTAGAGAGTGCTAATCACTGCGTCCCTCCTTTCTCTTCCATTTCTCAATCACAAACCTCCAGTCTAGTTAATCACATTTAGGCATGTAGTGTGCGAACTCCCTTCTCTTCCCTTCTTAGAATTTAAAGCTAAACAAACTTTCTGCCTGGGAATTGTTCTAGCCACACCCCACTGGAGCCATAAAGAAAGCTGACAGTGTCGCTTTGTGCAACTCTCATATGTTTTATGACTATGAGCAATTCAAGCCTTGCAACCTTGCTGTTGCCAGAGAATTGCTGATTGCGAGTGTGTGTGTGTGTGTGTGTGTGTGTGTGTGTGTGTGTACTGGAAACTTTGCATCACAGCAGGACAATAAAGAAACTTAATCAGAAAATCACAGAGTGAGAGATTCATTCACCCTCAGACATCTTTTTCCCTTTGCTGGCTGCTGCTTCTTCTCTGAACCCTGACAGGGTCTTGGGACGGACCCCCCAGAAAGTTCTCCTTACAACTAAAAGAAGATACAGAACTTTTGATAATTAAAACAAAATTCTGTTGGGTTTTTTGTTTGCTTGCTTGCTTGTCTGATTGTTTGGTTTATTTATTTATTTATTTATTTATTTATTTATTGAAGAAGAAGAAGAAGAAGAAGAAGAAGAAGAAGAAGAAGAAGAAGAAGAAGAGGAAGCTTTTTTTATTTTTCTGTTCATGCCTTTTCAGAGTGTCCTCTGGCCTCAGTTTTGCTACAAAGGGCTTCTTCCTTCACACACACATTCATTAGAACAAAAACATCCCCCAGAGCATTAGGCTGTGGCTGTCTTTCCTGGATCATTGCCCCGTTTCTCTCCTGGAATTAGAGAATAAAATGCACTCCGAGCTCTTGCACAGATGTGAATTACAGAGTGGAGAAGCAGTCACATGTCATTGAGGTTCCTGTGTTTGGCGTCAGAGTTGTTCTTTACAACCACAGAAATTAGAAGGAGGCCTATATATTTTCCAACTCAAAGATAATTGTAATTGTATAATTATGCCAGAAAGTCTAAAAAATGAATTGTGATGTGATAACCGAAGGTTGGACCCAGGGCTTCACACACGACAGGCTAGCACTCTTACCCTAATGGGGTCTTTTCTAAAAAGTGAGCTATGTGACTCTAATTTAAAGAGCAATTTGGATGTTCTCAACTCCAGGAGCTTTTGCTGCATGGGGTCGAGCCTCCAGCAGCACAGGACTCAACGGGAATCCATGAAGCTGGTGTACTACAAAATTTTTACCTGGGGCTGGAGGTAGGGGAAAAGACACTAAGACTCTCCTGACGATTTCTGTCAGACCTTCTCTTTATTCTTCTTTTTTATTCTGATTCCTCATTCTGTCCTTTTATTTTTTTTCTGTACAACTTATATACCCCAACAAAACCTTTCAGGTAACATAGAAATTACAATGTGACTACATCAATTTTCAAATGAATGACTATAATAAATACAGGTAAGAACATGCTTTTCACCTCCTTTACATGATTAAAACAAAGTCATCCCAAGAGCCAGCATACATTTATATATTAGTAACCTGTCATAGATTAAGAGAGTGTGAGAAAACAGGTTAATTTCTCAGCCATTTCTTTGGGGTGCATACCCACTAATCAGTAGTTTTTCCCATCAGGAGATTGTAACGGCGTAAATGAATGCAGACAGAGTGTAAAAATATATATATAGCTTTAATGTAGAAATAGACTTACAGAACCACCGTTCCCGCGGAGACCAGGAAAGCAGAAGCGAGAGCTCGGAGCTTGCTCGCCAAATTTATAGGCAGACATTAGCCCGAGGCGAACACGCCCCTTAAGGGGCGGGACTTATCCCTACATCTCCCCTTTTTGTCTAAATAAGACAGAACTAAACCAAATACAACTACATACAATAACAACAAATAATAAATACAACAAACAATATTGAGAACAAAAGCTTTGCTAAACATTCTATCTCAAGAAGTCCAAATAATGTAAAGAGTAACTACAATTATATAATCTTCAACTCAGTCAAAGATCTGAGAAGGGAATAAACACTACTCAACAAACGAGATATATCCAAAATGTGCGACAATTGACAGAGACAACTGACTACCTGGGCAATCACCCAAAGTCTCGTTTGCAACGTTGAGTCAACCAATTTTGGCTAAGGCCTAACATAACTGACATACCATTATTAAAGGCAAGGAACTTTTCAAAACTATCTTACCCTGTCTTGGCAGGATATGACAGTCCTGTTTTATCCATTGATGCACGCTCTGTATCTGTGTCAGTGGTTGAGGTATGGGCATTTCGTTGCCCAAAGGCCAGTTCTGCCAAATAGAAAGGCTCCAGATGGAGTGTTTTTGGTGCTCAACATTCTCTCGGGAATAGAGCGGTGTTGCCAGGAGCAATTGTGTCTCACTATCACGAAACTCTGAGTTAGATTAAAGGCCATTTTCTACAGCTCTTTGAAGAGGTTGAAGATTATCTATCTATACTGAGTATAATCTCTATATATCTAAAGAACCTGATTAGTCTAATTATAAATGACAAACTTAGATGACAATTAGTCTATATAATTCTCAATATCTATCTAACTTAAAGAATAAGACAATAAACAACTGTGAAACAAATGAGGACAATGACCTCCAAATATAAACAATGTACAAATATACATTGCAGTAGGTAAATATATATCAATACACAAATATTATATAAGTATCTTAATCAGAGGTAGAAATGTACACTGCAATATGGTAAATATATACAATATATATATATATCAATACAATATATGTCAATACATAAGAATGTTTTAAACAGAGGTAGAAACATGCATGCGTACAATAGTCCATATAATTTAACTTTGTTTCATTATACAAGAATTGATACCAATATATTTGTCTAAAAGCAGTAACTCACAATTATAAATCTATTATCCCATCATTCCCTCTTTTTTTTTTTTTTTTCAAAATGATCCTTGAGCTTATAAAATTCCTCTCCCAACCCTCAATCATATACTAATTATAATCAACCCCTAAATGATGTCCCTAAACCCAAGGGCAAACTTTACTGGGAGAGGGGACGTCGTTCTCTAGAATTACTTCCTGCTGTCATAGGGGCGACGTTCTTTCTGGGGGATCCTGTGAAAGTAAAATGATGGTTAAATTTCAAGATAATGTCTTTTAAAATTGCAAATAGTCTCTGAGTATTTTCGTGCAGGTCTGGCCAAAATGTTGTATAAGATGTGCACCATTTCAGCTAACCAAGTTGGAACTGTCTTGTGCAGCTGGTATCAAAAGCAGGTCTTGTAGTAGCGCTATCAGTATCATGACGTCATATCAACCAGGTGGAGTTGTTGTTATGGGGCCCCATCTTCTTCCTGGAAACTTCAAATGTCACTTCAGGAAAAACTCATTGTTCATTATAAAAAACTTAAACATTAATCATATAGACATATATATATATATATATATATATTCAATGAAAGACATGATAGATATATTCAATGAAAAGTATGATAGATATGAAGAAATGCAAAGATGTTTTCTAAACTCATATTTCTTTCTGTCCCATATCATGGCTCTTGACATGAGACAGAAATTCCAGAAACTCTGGGTTTTTCTCTTACCAACAGGCTTGGAATTGGAGAGGGACTGAGCCAGAGTCCAACTTCAAAACCAGCTTTATAAATTTAGAAATATGGTTTAATATTACTTACACAACCCATTCAGTTGTCTTGATATTTCCTATTGGGCAGGTATTTTTCCATCTGTCAGTATCCAAACAACCAGGGTTCCTTGAATTTCTCAAAGATGAGTGTTTCCCTGTGGAGATAAGAACAGAACCCTGCCCCCATTTTATATGTTTTTCTTACCACCTGTATGAATATCATCGTTGTGGATGAGTTGTCATTTCTCCTTTCCAAGAGGTTTCTCCTCTTCAAATCGAAACTTTATTAATTTTGATGGTATCCACAATTTTTCTTCTCCTGTGGAAACAAGAGCAAAACCCCTTCCCCAACGTAGCACATCTCCTGGCTTCCACTGAGAGGTCAGCACATCTTTGAAATAAATCGGTTGATTTAGTTCAGCAGACTTTTCCATTATCCAATGTCTTTCTGCTGCTGTCGTTCCTTTCTCATTAGCGTTAAGAAAATTCAAGGTTAATAAAGCATTATGTAATCTATTTCTGGGGGTATTTTCGGTCCCTTTCTGTTTGTTCAGCATATCCTTTATAGTACGATTTGATCTTTCTATAACTGCCTGACCTGTAGGATTATTTGGTATACCTGTAATGTGTTTTATATTATAATATTCAAAAAAGCATTTCATTTTCTTAGATACATATGCTGGACCATTATCTGTCTTTATTTGCGCAGGTATACCCATGATGGCCATAACTTCCAATAAATGTGTGATTACTGAATCAGCCTTTTCTGAGCTCAGGGCAGTAGCCCATTGAAAACCTGAATACGTGTCTATGGTGTGGTGTACATATTTTAATTTGCCAAATTCTGCAAAGTGGAACACATCCATCTGCCAGATTTCATTCCTTTGGGTGCCCTTTGGATTAGCCCCTGCAGGCAGTGGCGTTTGGTTATAGAAAGAGCAAGTAGGGCATTTCTTTACAATCTCCTTAGCTTGTTGCCATGTAATTGAAAACTCTTTCTTCAAACCTTTGCTATTAACATGATGTTTTTTATGAAATTCAGAGGCTTGTAGCACACTACCAATCAATAATTGATCAATTTCTGCATTACCTTGTGCTAGAGGACCTGGCAGACCCGTATGGGATCGGATGTGTGTTATGTACATAGGGCAAAGCCTGTTCCTGATCAAATCTTGAACCTGGAGGAACAATGAGGTTAGTTCAGTATCATCAGGTATAAATTCAGCAGTTTCAATATGTAAAATAACTCTTTCTGCGTATTGTGAATCTGTAACTATATTAATAGGTTCTTTAAAATCCCTTAGCACCATAAGAATGGCATATAATTCCGCCTTCTGGACAGAATTATACGGACTTTGTTCCACCTTATCCAAGTCTTCTGATTTGTAACCTGCCTTCCCTGATTTATTGGCATCAGTATAGAATGTACGGGCTCCAGTTATTGGAGCATCACGGACGATTCGAGGAAGAATCCAAGAGGTTCTCTTTATGAAGTTAAGCCGCTTGCTTTTTGGATAGTTGTTATTAATGTCTCCCAAAAAATTAGCACAAGCTCTTTGCCATGGTTCATTATCTTCCCATAATTTCTTTAGTTCATCAGCAGTGAAAGGCACTATAATTTCTGCTGGGTCTATGCCTGCTAGTTGACGAAGTCTCAGCTTGCCTTTTATAATTAACTCAGAGACTTTTTCCACATAAGTTTTCAGTTTCTTACTTGGTTTATGTGGTAAAAAGATCCATTCCAAAATAATATCATCTCTCTGCATTAAAATTCCTGTAGGAGAAATTTTTGATGGTAGTATGACGAGAATACAATCGAGCTCTGGATTCACCCTGTCCACATGTGCCTGTTGTAATTTTTCCTCAATCATTGTCAGTTCCTTTTCTGCTTCAGCTGTTAATTCTCTGGGACTGTTTAAATCCTTATCACCATCCAAGGTTTTGTTCAAATGAATTATTAGATCAGGTGTTATTCCAATAGCTGGTCGTAGACTGGAAATGTCTCCTAACAGTCTTTGAAAGTCATTAAGAGTCCGTAGGCGATCTCTCCTAATTTGTGCTTTTTGTGTCTTAATTTTTTGCAAACCTATTTTATAACCTAAATAATTAACAGAATCTCCCTTCTGAATCTTTTCAGGAGCTATTTGCAATCCCCATTTAGGTAAAAGTATCTTTATTTCTTCAAACAGTCTGTTCAAGGTATCCATGTTTGAATCGGATAACAAGATGTCGTCCATGTAATGGTATACTATAGATTTGGGAAATTTCTTGCGTATTATTTGCAATGGTTGGTTCACAAAATATTGGCACAGGGAGGGGCTATTTAACATACCCTGGGGGAGAACGGTCCAGTGGTACCTCCTCGAAGGTTGAGAATTGTTATAACTAGGCACTGTGAAGGCAAATTTTTCTCTATCTTCTTTTTGCAAAGGTATAGTGAAAAAACAATCCTTTAAATCAATAACTATGAGAGGCCATCCTTTTGGTAATAAAGAGGGCAAAGGAATTCCAGATTGCAGAGGGCCCATAGGTTGAATAACCTTGTTGATGGCCCTGAGATCTGTCACCATTCTCCATTTACCTGATTTTTTCTTAACCACAAATACAGGAGAATTCCAAGGGCTGGTAGATTCTTCTATATGTCCAGCATCTAATTGTTCTTGTACCAGCTGTTCTAAAGCCTGTAACTTTTCCTCAGCTAAAGGCCATTGCTTTGTCCATATTGGTTTCTCAGTCAACCATTTTAGAGGCAAGGCTGTTGGTATCTCTGAAGGGACATCAATTGCTTGTTCTTTTACAGCCCGAATGGCCGGTTTTCTCCGTTTGTAATATCTTTTAATATTATTCTCAGAAATATAGGCTCTAGATTTAGCAGGAATGTTAATTTCAGTATTCCATTGTTGTAATAGGTCACGACCCCATAAATTCATTGCGATATTGGCTACATATGGCTTTAATTTTCCTATTTGTCCCTCTGGCCCTATACATTCAACCCATCTCGTGCTCTGCCTTACTCGAGATAGGGTTCCAATTCCCAGGAGCTGAACATTTACATTCTGAAGAGGCCAATACGGATGCCAAGATTCTGGGGTAATGATACTTACATCAGCACCTGTGTCCAGCAGGCCAGTAATAAAAATGCCATTTACACACACTCTCAGTTTAGGTCTTTGATCATTTATAGAAGTTTGCCAAAACACACGTAACTTATCTTTCTGATCATTATTGCTTGTAACAGTAGGCATGGGGCTTCCTAATTGTCCTGATGAGGCACGTTCTCTGCAGAAACTGGATATGACTGAACCATGTTTGCCATGGGGGCCTGTGAGGCCCCCCCTCTCACGTTTCCCGACTGTATCAGGTTGCCTTGTCTATCTCTTGTAGACCTGCATTCATTCGTCCAATGTCTCCCCTTTCCACATCTTCTACATAAACCTGAAGGCTGAGTCCTCCTATTTCTGTTATTTCTATAAGATGCATTATTATTATTTCTGAAAGATGCATTATTATTATTATTATTATTATTATTATTATTATTATTTCTGAAAATCCGTTGTCTACAATTCCTTTTAATATGACCCATTTTTCCACAATTAAAACATTTGGTATTCTGGTGTCTCCTTTTACCATTGGAAATTGCTTCTTCTACCCATGCTTCAGTGCCATAATCAAATGTATCAACATTGAGTGTATGCAAGACCCATTCTTCCAATGGCGCTGATCTGAGCTTTAAAGGACCCAAAATCCTTTTGCATTCCACATTTGCATTTTCATAAGCCAAAGACTCAATCATTATACGTCTTGCTTCTGGGTCAGATATTCCTATTTGTACAGCCTTAGTTAATCTTTGTAAAAAGTCACTAAAGGGTTCTCTCTGACCCTGTTTAACTCTGACAAATGATTCCATTCTCTGTCCTGGGTCTTGTACCCTGTCCCAAGCCCTTAAGGCTGCTGTAGTACACATGGAGAGTGTGTTTTCATCCAAATTAGCTTGTTCCTGAGGATCGGAAAAGGGCCCTTCACCTAGAATTTGATCTAGGGAAATGTCAATTCCCTTCGCTTTTTCCTGCTGTTCTAAGAGTCTAGCCTCTTGCCTGAATAAGCATTTCCATTTCAATTGCGGTCCACTCTCGAGTACCGCAGAGCTCAGCTGGAGCCAGTCCGAGGGGGTTGCTCTGCTTGTCGTGGCCCAAGATTTTAGCATCTCTTTAACAAAAGAGGCTTGCATCCCAAAAGTCATGACAGCCTGTTTTATTTCCTTGAGATCATTCATACGCACAGGCTCCCATGTATCCTCCTTGATGACCCTAGGGTTTTTGGAACCAATCACCTTCTCTGTTGTTATTACGGGAAAGGCAGGTAGAGCTGTAGGTAGAGCTTTGTGGAAATTGTCCCGGAGAGACTTACCCACAGATGTAGTTAAAATTTTCCTTTCTACCCTTTGCTCTTCTTCATCAGAATTTAGAAATTCCTCAATCTTTTCAATTCTATTCACCATTGCCTTCTGCAATGTCTGAATCTCCTGTCCAGAATTATGTTCCAAAGCCTTCATTGAGGATTCTAATGTATGAAGTTTGTCCGTTAGAGATAACATCTCATCTTTGGACATAATTTTTATGGCATAAACCGTGCCTTCTTGTATTGACAATCTTTCCGTCAATCTGTCATAAGCTTTAGACAAAATCCGATTGTCACATTCAGCAGTTTTGATTCTTTCAGTTAATGTTTCATTTCCTACAGAAAGGGACTGAATCTTATGGTCCAGATCAGCTGTTCCCTCTTCTATAGTAATGAATTTCTCCTTAACATCAGCCTGAAGAACTTCAACCTGATTCTTGAGAAGATTGTTATCAGCCTGGAGAAGTTCAAACTGATTCTCGAAAAGATTGTTATCAGTCTGGAGAACTTCAACCTGATTCTTGAGAAGATTGTTATCAGCCTGGAGAACTTCAAACTGATTCTTGAGAAGATTGTTGTCATTCTCAATTGTTTTTAAGCGTTCAATCTCTACCTTAAGAATCCTGGGTTCGTCTCGTAAAGACTTTATCATTTTTCTATTATCAAACCATTTGGTGCCAATGAAAACTACGAATCCCAGAAGGATCCATATATGTGGGGTGATAGACACCTCTTGTAAAATCTCCCACATGGTACAATTAAAAAAATCATTAAATTCTTGAACAGTAATGTGTTCAGACATTTTATTTATAAAAGAAAATTTTTTTACCTGCAATGATCGGTTCCTGCCTGTGGTGGTCTCTGTGTTTTTGGAGCCTGTCCTAGAACTAGCTCTTGTAGACCAGGCTGGCCTTGAACTCACAGAGATCCGCCTGTCTCTGCCTCCCAAGTGCCGGGATTGAAGGCGTGCACTACCAAGGCCTTCCAGGCCTCAAACTCACAGAGATCTGCCTGCCTCTGCTTCCCAAGTGCTGGGATTAAAGGCGTGCTCTACCACTGCCTGGCCGGCCTCAAACTTGTGCCTCTGCCTCCTTCAGCAAATCCTACCGGCGTGGGCCACCACAACCGGCCAAGTAACTTTGTAACAGACCAAATCTGATGCTGTGGCAGCTTTTGTTGCAAAACCGCAATTACTTGAGCTTCTGCTAATTCAGGCAGTGGGGTTCCGCTGCAAAACTTAGCCAAGGCAGGCAGAATGGGCCTGTGTCACCGAGTGTGTCTCGGACTCGGCACTGGGGCCGGAGTCACGAACTGAAAAACAGCACCCGGGAGGGTACTGTGTTAGCTAGCGGGCTACCCACTTGAGTCGGGGGCAAAATAGCCCGACGTTGGACGCCAAAATGTAACGGCGTAAATGAATGCAGACAGAGTGTAAAAATATATATATAGCTTTAATGTAGAAATAGACTTATAGAACCACCGTTCCCGTGGAGACCAGGAAAGCAGAAGCGAGAGCTCGGAGCTTGCTCGCCAAATTTATAGGCAGACATTAGCCCGAGGCGAACACGCCCCTTAAGGGGCGGGACTTATCCCTACAGGAGATTGTGTGTAAAAATGGGTACAAGGAGTTAGTCATCATCTTTGATCATGAACCAATTTTAGGACAGTACATCAACCAATAATAATTGACCTTAAAGAGTTCCTCACCCAACCATGTGCCTTTCTAAAGCTTCAGATTGTCTTCTTGGGTTTTTCACCTCAATGTTATTTAACAAAACTTCCTTTAAGTTATTTTCAAACCTTTGTTTCAGCTATGATGCACTCTGGAACCTGTGAGCAAACCTTCCAACTTTAAGATTAGAAGAATTTAAACTAGCTGGGCTATTGGAACTCAATTGTTTTTCTTAATCATTGACCTAAGCTCTTCAATAGAAACTCATGTGTTCTAGCTGTGTGACATTTCCTTGTTTTATTTTTTAATCATCAAAACTCTATTTAAACTAACATTAATATTGTCAATTAGATAGTACAGCATATGAAGAAATCAATTCATAATAATCCACAGGCAAAAATACCCAGTAGAAGAGGATGTTTATATGAATTAAACACACTACATTATATACTGTGGGAGCTCCTTCAGTCAATAGTCTTTAAGATACTGACCCACTTTGGGCGTGGTTTCATATATTATAAATATAGACATAAAGCATGCATGGGCCTCTTGGCTGCTCAGTTTGGTTCTAGTTCCCCGCTCACACAGAGGACTGCTGATCACTGCTTTTTCTGTGAGTCTATCCCTAAATAAACAAACCTTTATTATACCCCATTCTGGGCTAGCATGGGACAATTTTATTATAAATTGTGACAATTGGGGCTGGAGAGATGGCTCAGAGGTTAAGAGCATTGCCTGCTCCTCCAAAGGCCCTGATTTCAATTCCCAGCAACCACATGGTGGCTCACAACCTTCTGTAAAGGGGTCTGGTGCCCTCTTCTGGCCTGCAGGCATACACACAAACAGAATATTGTATACATAATAAATAAAAAAAAGAAACCCTGTCTCCAAAACAAAACAATAAAAAAACTTATTAAAAATTGCTACAATTATATACAGGAAGCGGGGACTTCCCCACACCTATTCACGCCGTTCCAGATACTAGAGAAAGATGGCAGCGGTAAATATGCAAAGGCAAGGCAGAAAGAAAAGACATTCTGGAGTTTGTGGTGTCAGGGCCTTGCCTATGTGAATTTACCCATCAGAGATTTTCTCCTGGTGGGTTGACACCTCAAACTTCAGCAGCCATCCGCTGCTCCTCTGACATGGCCACCAGCAAAGTATCTTTGAATGGTCTTTGAACAGGTGGGGGAATTTGAGATTTCTCTGCCAAATAAAATATAAGATAAAACTGGGATAGCTAAGGTATTGCCACTCTGCCTCAAACATATATCCATGCAATGAAATAGAGTGAGTCCAGGAAGCAACTTATGTTTACGAAAGAAGCAGATGGAAAATACAATCTATCCCTGTGATTAAACTGTTCATCTGTTTCTGACTCTTGTTCAGGGTCCATATAAAATATGTTTGCATTCTGTATGGCAACTTGGTGGTTGGCAGTGTTCCTTAACTATTTTCCATTAGTTTTTTTTAATTGATTATCATTTGGTTTCCAAAGTCAAATTAGTGCTTGCATATGCCATGGTTATTTAGATATAGTGATTAATAATAGTGTTTCCTTTCATGTTGCTCAGCATTGATGAAGAATTCTAGATTATGGTTGGCTAATAGCATTCTTCTGATTTAACCACTGAGCAGACATTAGCTGTTGCTAAGTGTAAAAGAGACATCCCCTGTGTAAAAATTAAATTTCAATTTAATGATAAGTATTATGCTTATAAATGCTTTTTAACACCTACAAACCTGTTTCTAAGATACTTTCCTCATGGTCATAAGATGTAGAAAACCATAGTCAAATCACATCCTTAACTATGGGTAGAGATTGAACGTTATTTGGAGGATAAAGAGATGGCAGATGGCTCAGGTGTCTAGGACCACTTGCTACTCTTGTAAAGAATCTGGGTTCCATTCCCAGCACCCACATCAGGAGGGTTATAACCTTTAATAACTCCAGCACTGGGAGATTAAATGACTCTAGCCCCTGCAAGCACATAAACTCACACAAGCAGATTCAATGCAGACACACATTTTCACAGATTTTTAAATAGTAATAAATCTTAAATGGACTTTATTTGGCACATTTCTCTTTCAAAAGGTCAGAAATTTGTAATTGTATGTATCTTTGTTTTATATTTATAATCACAACTAAAATTGTTCCGTAGGTTTCTTTTGTGTAATTCTAGATAAATTTTGATTAAATTGTGAAATCACTTACTTTTTAAACTAAAAACATCTCTGTTGCCTAGATGAACAATTAACAATAGAATTTGGCACATTATTGCTTTTACTTCTCTGTCAAGTTAGCAGTTAAGGGTGAGCCCAATTGAATACAGTATATAAGTCCATAGTTAAGTCTTTTATACCCAAATAATAACAGTTTTGTAAACCATTGCTGTGACTACATTACTTCAAACAATGTATAGATTTGCAAGTTAAAATTTTAAGTCATTCATGCAGTCAGTAATCTATAAAATAATACATACATGAATATTTTCACTTGCATTGATTACATTTCTGAAAATACATCCGTCTCAGACCCTCTAAAACAGATTAAAAGTGGCACAGACTTTTGCTAGGTGTGGCAGGCAGGCCTTTAATTCCAGTAGTCAGGAAGCAGAGGTGGGTGGGTCTCTGAGTTCAATGCCAGTCTGGTCTACAAAAAAATCCAGGACAGCCAGAGCTGTGACCCAGAGAAACCCTGTCTTGAAAACTAGAGTAAATAAATAGATAAATAAATAGATTTTAAAACTAGAAAGAAAGAAAAAGATAAAGAAAAAGAAAGAAAGAAAGAAAGAAAGAAAGAAAGAAAGAAAGAAAGAAAGAAAAGGCAACCCAAAAAATACAGCTTTTGTGTAGGCACTAATTCTACTCATGAGGATTAGCATGGAAATGTAGGAAGACCACAGAACATGAGGTTAAATAATTTTGGCTGAAGAAAAAGTAACGAATAGTTGTAACACTCAGTTACATTTTTTTACACTGAAAAACAAGAACAAATCACTCCACTAGTATTTATAAAAGATAAAGTGAACTTAACCAAAGATAGAAGAGATTTATACATTGAAAGCGTCAAATTTTTTTTGCTGAACAAAGTCAAAGTAGATGCTGAGACCTCCCACATTCATGAAATAATTATTACTATCAAGATTACATCATCCTAAGAAATCTACAGCTTGAACCTGCCACTGATAAAATCTTGATTAATATTTGTTTAGAAATATAAAGTTATATCCCTGAATTCCTGTAGAACTATAAAAGACTCCAAAACAGTGGTAAAAAGAAATGAAATCAGAGTTCTCATTCTTCCTGGCTTAAAAAAATCAACATGGCATAAAACCAGACACGAGGAACTGCAGAAGAGGGCAGAGCTCAGAGGCAGGCACTAAGATGCTTAAGCAGGTGACTTTTGAGAAGGTCACCAGGGCTGTTCAGAGAGAAGGGACAGTCTCTCTGAGTGATATTAAAATTGACAAATACCCCCATACAAAAATACCCCTGCATATACATAATTTTAAAAAATAATAAAAATAAATCTTAAAAAAGAAAAAAGAAAGAAGACTTCCAGATCCAGTCCCCAGAGGAAAGGTGGTATGATGGTGTCGGAGAGCACTGCGGTTTGTTGCGGACAACAGTTAGTAGTGCACACGGCATGGAGACTTCCTTCTCACCCAGTTGCTACCCCAGCAAAGCGCCCTTATCTTACCTCTTGAACTCAAAGACACGAAGCAACTTTTGAGAATAACATGGCCTCATCACTCCAGCCAATGACTGTGGAGTGCTGACCACACTCACCGCTAACACTGGCCACATCCTCTCCAAGCTCCATACAATTGACCCAAGGGCAAAATCACCTTCTGCATGGGCATTTGAGTGGCCCCTCTGGCTCGGAAACACTGGTAGGGCAAGAATCACAAGATACACGTCATTGCCTTTGTGAGTTACCCCATGGAGGACAAGGATAAATAGCCACTGAAACTAGACAAATGCCTCAAGAGAAAAAAAAAAAAAAGAATGCTTAAGTCATCAATTTTGGGAAAGAAGAGGTGAACTGGCAACTTTTGTGATCACACTGAATGGCAAGAACAGAACCGGATCACATCAGGCGACAGTGCCCCCTGGGCCCAGATTGGCTGATGCCCTCATCACTTTTCTTATTCTGGATGCTGAAGGCAGTACCATGCTGGGGCTTGGTGCCAGTGATTTTGGGTCTGCAGTAGACCCCAGTGTTGATCTTGAGTTGGCCCTATCTATTTGAGTTTCTATGAAAGAGCAGCGACAGTGGCAGGAAGAGGAGGCTCAAGGGGATGCTGCAACCTCTGCAGCCCAGGTTGGAATCACTACATCTGCGACTGAAGACTTGGACACACCCTCCTGAAGATGACCATCAGCCAGCAGGAATTTGGCCATGCTAGTCTTCCTGACCTAAGGAGCATGACTGAAGGGCAGCAGATTGCCTATGCCGTGTAGATGTCCATCAGGGAGCACAGAATCAGGACCCAGCTCAGCCACGGACTCATCTGAGCCAGTCAAAAAGGAGGACTATGATGTGATGCAAGACCAGAATTCCTTAAGAGTGTCCTGGAGAACCTTCCAGGTGTGGAACCCAACAATGAAGCTGTAAGAAATGCAGTGGGCTTCATAGGCTCCCAGGCCACCAAGTGTTGTCAGTGATTCCAGTCCTGCTGGCCCCCAGCCATTTAGTCCCAAAAGAAATCCACAGAGGTCTACATTAACTATAAACTGATTGGCCCATTAGCTCAGACTTCTTATTAAGTCTTATAGACTTATATTAGCCCATTATTCTAGCATTTGTTAGCCACATGGCTCAGTACCTTTTTCAGTGGGACAGTCACATCTTACTTCTTCTGTGTCTGGATAAAGGACTGCAGAGGGAGCTTCCCTTTTCCCAGAATTCTTTTGTTCTCATTGACCCGCTTTTACTTCCTGTCTGGTTGTCCCGCCTATACTTCCTGCCTGGCTACTAGCCAATCAGCATTTATTTAAAACATAATTGACAGAATATAGACAATTGTCCCACACAAACCAAGGATGGCAGGAAGGACAAGAAAGAGGAAGACAAGAGTGAGACTGGAGGGAGGCTACCTGAGTCTGTCCAGGGGACTGTAGAGATGGGGTTGGATATAGATGTGGATGTATTCTCTGCAGCCTTTAAAATCTGAATAAAGCTTGCCAAGTTTTTCTCTTTTGCCTAAAAACAAATAAAACAAAAATAAAAAAAAAGACAAAAAACATTGCGTACCTTTAATCCCAGTACTCAGGAGGCAGAAACAGGTGGATCTCTGTGAGTTCCAGGCCAGTCTGGTCTACAAAGCGAGTTCCAGAACAGGGGGGCTGTTGCACAGAGAAATCCTGTTTCACAAAAAAAGCAAGAAGAAGAAAAAGAGAAAAATAAAAACCTTTCATGCATAAAGCCTACAAACAACAGAAAAAAAATCTACCCATGAAATGGAAGAATATATCTGCAAATTACATATTTGATAATGAATTGAAAGCTAGAATATTGTTCATCTGGAAACAATGAAGTCTATGAAGCAATGAAAGGTTGAAATAGAAATCCCGGTGACAAAAAGAGATGCTCTTAAGAGATGTTCAGCCTCATAGCAATTAGGGAAACAAAGCCCAAGTTACTTCTTCAGACACGGGAAGGTCACAAATGTCACTGGAGTAGAAAGCAGCGAGTGTTGGGAAGAACACAGGCTAGAGTCCTTGTGCATTTCTGCTAAGATTCTTAGTTGCCACAGGGCACATTAGAGAGGCTATATTTTTTTTATTTAAATGATCTATGCTTCTGAGATGTGAAATGACAACATGGCTAGCATTTCCCATCTGCGTACGTGCGGTACGGGAGACAGGGATGTGGGTATATACTTGTACATCAGTGTTCCCAGCAGCGCTATTCACATAAACCAAAAATCAGCATCATTACAACTGTCAGTGAGTGAACAAACAAAATACACACCGGGTCTTGGGAAAAAAATAAAATCCTGACAATATGCCGGAACATGGGTGAGCCAGCAGGACTCTGTGCTAAATGAAATAATCCAGGCAGGAAAGAATATTTCATGATTCTATTTAAAGGAAGTGCATAGTAGAGAGAGATCACAAAAACTAATAGAAAAGAATGTAAGTTTCCAGCGCTAACAGGAAGAACAGCTTAGAGGATTCCGTCTTTGCGGGTATGTGCATGTGTTTGTGGGGCAGGTGGTCATGTGCAGGTATGTGTGCATGCATGGGGACTTCTTTGGAATCGTCTACTTGGTTTATTTGACATGGGGTCTCTCCTTGGAACCTACGGATCCCCGATTAGACTGAGCTGTATGCCCAGAAAGTCCTAGGGATCCACTGATCTCTGCTTCTCCATTGCTGAGATTAGAAGTTTACAGCATCATGCCCAGCTTTTCAGGCAGGTACTGGAGGCTGAGCATGGGCTCTCTCATTGCATAGCAAGCATCTAATGCTGAGCTCTTCCCAAGCCCTCATTGGTTTTTAAATGAAATCTCATTATGTTTCTCAGGCCCCCCTTAAACAAGCTCAACATATAAAGTAATCCTCCTGTCTCAGGCTCATGAGTAACTGGGACAACAGGTGCCTGCCATTGTACCTGTCTGAAGAATGGTTTTTATTGCAGTTAGATAGCTCAGTGGGCACTTACCACTCAAACATAAAGACCTAACGTCAGATCACCAGGACCCATGAAAAGTAAGAGACTGGGAATCATGTGTGCAACCCCAGCAACCCTACAGCACGATCGGAGGTGGGGCAAGAGCATCCTAGAAGTACTCATGCCATGTAGCCTGCTGTACACAGCAGTGAAGAAGCAAGCTGGACAATCAAGAGGAGCTCAAGGTTGTCCTCTGTCCTCCACTGTGTGCTGTGGCACATGCACACTCACACATGAACATGTATACACACATATACAACCACACAACGAACCAAAAGACAATGGCTTCTTATTGCATAATGGGCAGTGTCACAGTTTGGAAAGAGCATTCTGGAAATACCTTGGTGATGACTGTATGACACTATTAATATTGTTAAGATTATAAGTTTTTAAATGATGATCATATAATTTTTACATCGTTTATATTTTAACACAGGTATTTTTTAAAAAACTACTTAACGTCAGGGATATCATTTTCTTTCTCTCTTTTTAAAGGTTCTGCAAAGGTCAGACACAAGTGGATCACATTCAAACCCCAGCCTTTCCACTTGCTAGCTATATAATCAGTAATGACCACTAGCCTTTTGAAGATCTTTTGCTCCTCTATGCATACGTATGACAGTTGTATACTTTGGTCAGTTGGTAGGACTCCTAGTAGTGGGAGCAGGGCCTGTCCCTGGTGCATTGACAGGCCTTTGGAAACGTATTCTTTATAGTGGGTTGCCTTACAAAGCCTTAATATGAGGGGAGGAGCTTAGTCCTACCTCAACTTGATATGCCATACTTTGTTGACACAAGAAGAGGCCTGCTCCTTTCTGAACAGAAACAGAAGAGGAGTGGATAGGGGTGGGCAGAGGGAAGGTGAGAGGAGTCAAGGGGAGCAGAGGAGAGAGGGGCCAGGATATAAAATAAATGAATAAGCTTAATTAACACACACACACAAACACACACACACACACACAAAACAATTGAATAAGCAAAAAAGAAGGAAAAGCGAACAAATGACAGATAAATTAACATTTATTTATGAAACCAATGTAAAGTTCAAGGCTGGAAAATGGCAGTCCCAGAGTAACTAGTAACTCGCCCTCTGACTGCTGTCCTACGTCTTAGCACAAGAGCTGCCATGCTCCTCACCCCTAGACACTTGTGCACGATTTGGGCCTTTGTTCTTCTGCCACGTGAGCTGCAGAGTTTACACAGCACACACATTTCAAAAAAGAACATGCAAGAAGTTTCAAATAGGGAGTTCCAATAATCTAGTCCTGCCGACAAAGAAAGACTGATCACTCAAAAAGGAGGAGATAGAGGAATAGTTCATGATAGTACTTCTGTTCATGAAAAATAAGCCACATACCTAACATTCCAGAGTAATTAATTCCACACTCATTGCCCAAGTGAAAAGGAAAAAAAAAAAAAGCTGTATTCTATATGGGCTCTTGTATTGCATACTTATCCTGGATGCAAATTTTTTACAGTCCAAAAATCCACAGTTGAGTGGAGCCAGATGCTGTGTTTCCCCCAAAGACATCTGGCTTCGGAAGGAAGAATCTTTAGATGTTTTCTTTTACCTGCTTTAACGCTTTGGCAGGAGCCATCTGTACATGCACTTCTGCTCTAAGGCAGCAGAGGGTGCTCAGGCTCCACCAGAGACAGGCAGTTCTAGCCCTTTAACTGGTTGACAATTTCTGGTTTTGCTGTTAAAAGGTAGGCCCCTCCACACCAGACCATACCCTCTGCTTTGAAACAATCTCCACTAGGAATCTACTGGGATCCCTTGGAAATGATCAGCGAGGTACAGAGAACACGTGGAGCCATCATAAAGGGAAATTAGGGGGCCCAACTCACAGCCCGCCTCACACCTGACCCATTCCCCTACACACACACAAACACACACCTCATGTTCCAGGAGCTTTTCAAGTTGTAGAGAATAGGGAGGATTCGAAGATGCTACCTATAGTCCTTCACTCCAGTACAACGTCCATTTAGAACTGGACAGAGCACTGAACTCAGGTGCCTGGCTGTCTCCCTGTCCCCCTCCTCTCCACTCCCCATCCCCGTGTCAGTGAAGTCACATAGAAAAGAGCTCCTGCCCACTACGGGCACTGCTTCCAAGGGTGTGTCACTACCATACTACCAGGCTGGTCAAACGGTTTTATATTCCTTCCTAGTATATAGAAAGTAAGCGTGCAGAACTCTTTAAGCTGAACCACATAGTACAAACAGTAAGCAGCCCTGCCTCTCCCTGTGCTGCCGGAAAAACACAAAACGGTCTATAAACATAATACATTTGAAAAGAAAGATTCCTTCGGTTGCTGCTCTTGTCTCCCTGACCCCGATTCAGCCAATTACAAATGGCTCTAATTTAATTAAGGAAAAAGCCCAGATCAAATGTGGTTTTTTTCCTTCTGACTATCTTCATTGCATTCATATTTCTTATGCTCACAATGAATTCTCCAGGGGGGTCACCGAAGACAACTTCCTTTCCTCTCACTTTTCTGCTCTCCCTGGCCACTGCCCTTGTTCTAATCCCATCCTGCCATCTAATCCACTTCAGCCACCTCAACACACGTCCCTCCGCAGTCAGCTGAGCACCACAAATTAATAACGAAGCAACCACTCACGTTTGCACCCCTGTCTACTACTAAATCATTAAAGTTGAACTGCTTCTGTGGATTTGGCAAAAAATAGAAATGTACAACAAACTCCCCTTGGAGGATTTAGCCAGGTTCAGAGGGCAGAGTTGGGGCAAACATGCTGGACTGTTGGCACAGCTGGGTAGTGAGGCTTGGTCCTCTTGGTCTCAGCATTGGATGCTGGCCCTTCGGTACGCCTTACAATAATAATGAAGGTTGGCAATTTAATTCTGGATCGAGTTTTGGTTGTTATTGTTGTTTGCCTTTTGTTTTGTTTTGTTTTTTAATCTATTTCACCTGGACTACTTCACGTCCCAGTGTTTTCTAATTCCCAGATTTAAAAATAAGAAAGACAATCTCAACAACCCTGGACATGAATAAGAGGGTTTTCATCTGATCAAAACAAATATTAAATGCTTTAGAAGTTTGTAAAGCCTCAAATTGACAAACATGACTTTCAGTCAGAGAGTTTACATGTTTATGGCCCACAGGAAGTTTAAATTCTACATTTTAATCTTTCCTCATTTCAGAATTAGGAAAGAAGGAAGGGCGAGAGGAAGGAACTAGGAAGGGAGATGTGTGTTTAGCTATGAGCCATGGCCCTCCTTCCTCTATACATCAGCGAAAAGGAAAATGTTCTGGGGTCTCCAAAACTGAGCAAATACCTGAAGCTCACCAACTCAGGAAAAACCTACTTAACAAGACTTGTGGGGCAGGCTCCGTGCAGCGCTCTCGGCATTTCTAAATCAAACTGTGCATCTAGATGGCTTTCAAATAGTGTATTGATTACTTAGAGCCAAATTGTGGTCTTTCAAACAGCATGCTCCTTGATCATGACGGAGCCAGCAGTTGCAGATTCCATAATTGAGAGCCACATAGTCAGTAGGAATTGGCATTCAGAATAAGACTTTTTAGTTTGATGCTAAATAATGATAGATATGTGTGTGGCCAGCTTGCTTGCTGAGAAAAAAATAGTATATTTCAAGTTGTCGTATCTTTGCCAAGGGAAATAGCACTTTCTGTTTCCTTTGAGGACAATCCCTTTGACCATGCTAGTTTAGGCTACTTTAGAGGACCTGTGTCTAGAAATGTCACCCTGTTAGTTTCTTCCTTTTGGGGGTGGCAACTTGAGATGAAAGAAACAGCAGAAAATTGACCTTTATGTTCCGGTCAAAATCACTTGTTTAATTGCATGTATAAAGCACTGTTATTCAGTCTCCGATGTTCAATTTAGGAATCCTGGAAGCGGGTGGCAGAGAACATACATCACCTTACTTTCCATAATGCGTCTTGACACGCAAACAAGTGCAAATCTAGACTTCTGGGCCAGACCTTCTCTTTATGAAGCGATCAACTGATCTAATCTTTATTAATTTTATCCCACCCATATTGTTTTGGAAATATTACTAATGGCATACCTGTACATCAGACTTGTATTTAAAGGCCATCCTTGTGGTTATTTATTATTTTTTATCCAATCTTTTATCATATATTTAAGAAACAAATTTACGAGTAGTTAATAGCTCACCCTGTATCCTACACTTTCAATTTTTGCAGAGATTCTCAAATTCAAGGATTTTACTTAAATGTTTTACTGATGCATCATTAAATATCAGCTTTCAAGAAAATACCAAAGAAATGACCCTATCCTATAGCTATACTGATGAATATCTTGCATATCACCATAGAACCTTCATCTGGCGATGGATGGAGATAGAGACAGTGACCCACATTGGAACACTGGACTGAGCTCCCAAGGTCCAAATGAGGAGCAGAAAGAAGGAGAACATGAGCAAGGAAGTCAGGACCACGAGGGGTGCACCCACCCACTGAGACAGTGGGGCTGATCTATTGGGAGCTCACCAAGGCCAGCTGGACTGTGACTGAAAAAGCATGGGATAAAACCGGACTCTCTGAACATGGCGGACAATGAAGGCTGATGAGAAGCCAAGGACAATGGCACTAGGTTTCGATCCTACTTCAGGAACTGGCTTTGTGGGAGCCTAGCCTGTTTAGATGCTCACTTTCCTGGACCTGGATGGAGGGGGAAGGGCCTTGGACTTCCCACAGGGCAGGGAATCCGGACTGCTCTTCAGACTTTAGAGGGAGGGGGAATGGAGTGGGGGGAGGGGGAGAGGAGTGGGGAGAGGAAGAGAGGAGTGGGAGGAGGAGGAGGGAAATGGGAGGTAGGGAAGAGGCGGAAATTGTTTCAACAAAAAAAAATTTAAAAAAATTTTAAAAAAAGATAAAAAAAAAAGAGAAAATACCAAAGCATTTCAGGTAAGCTTTGAAACCATCACAAGAAGCAGCTCTGTAGCTACAGCACCTGTCTGAAGGATATCAGCTGAAGACACCGCCAGATGACACAATTGGCTGGAAGGGTTCTACAGACAAAGACCCTCTCTTCTGAAAGGAGTGTGGCACAGAGCATGTACTGATCACAGTGTGAGCCAGAGCCATGGACTAATATGCATAATTGGGCCTATGTGTGTGTGATGCTTAACAGCATCATTTCCACAACTGCCTACAGTGTCCTGCCACCATAACTTGGGATGTCACTTCCTGTAGTATTTTTGGTAGCACTTGGGCCAATGAAATTCCTCTCTTCTCTCAAGCTCTGTAATGGAACATATAGTTTGCATTCCAACTGATTTTTTTATTAGTTCATATAGGTTAGTTTCTACTTTACAATGATTATACATATGCATATGTATACATATGCATATATATGGCACAGAGGTCAGGCATTGGCTTCTTATGAATGGCATTGCTTTAAAGATTGACAGACATAAAACAAGATGTCCAAAGCCAGTTTCTATTTCTTTATACCAAATTTGTTCTAGGGACTTTTATTGCCCAAGATAATCTCTTGAAATTACAATGAATTTATGATGATGGTGATACGAAGAATTAAAATAAGTTGTCAACAAACCAGAGTCTTTTAACTACAATTATTTCTCCTCTTTTTTTTTTCTAAATGTGTAGCCCAGGCTGGCCTCAAACTCATGATCTACCTGCCTCTGCCTCCTTCAGCAAATCCTACCAGCGTGTGCCACCACAACGGGCAATTATTTCTTCTCTTCCAGCACACACATGTAGATGAACCCAAGAACATATTCTATTCTCCTACACTTAAGAAGGACATAAAAGGGCATTATCCTCCCTAATAAAATTATAAAAGAAGAAGTCTTGTGAATTCAGAACTCATAATTTTAACATTTTAAGTTATTTTTCTTTTATTGAAAATAGACTTTTTTCATAAAATAAATTCTGTTTACAACTTCCTCTCCCCAAACTCCTCCCAGTGTCTCTCCCTTTCCCTTCCACTGGGATCCATCACTTTCTGTCTTTTATTAGAAAACAAACAAGCATCTAAGAAATATAATAAAATAAAATAAGATAAATCAAAACAAACAAATTGGAATAGGACAAGACAAACAGAAGAGACAAAGAAAAAGCACAAGAAATACATATTGTCAAAAGACACACGCATTCACACATAGAGAAATCACATTAAAAACACGGAACTGGGAGCCTTAATATCTCTGCAATGGAGCTATAAATTAAAAAACAAAGATAAAGCCATGACAGAATCTTATGAGACAAAGATACTCGGAAGACACCATTGAGTTGTTCTCTATCAACCATCTACTGCTGTGTGTGGGGCCTGCCCTTGAGCATCGTTTGTTTCCACAATGAAACTCCTTTGAGAAAACTACTTTGTCATTTGCAAGTGGTTTTCAGTTGGAGATTACTTCTCTGTGAGGGATGGGACATGTGTCCACTCCTCCTCTCCACTCTAGAGCCTCGTCTTGTGCAGACCCATGCAGGCCCTGTGCTTGCTGTCTCAGTCTCTGTGAGTTCATACATGCCTGGCTGTGCAATGTTTAGAAAGCCTTGCATCTGGGGTGCCCTGCATGCTCTCTGGCTCCCCGCACAGCAGCGTTTTGTCAACATTGTTAAGGACAGCAGCTGTTCTAGAAAAGTTGTTTGATGTCACATAGTTAATAATCTTGAAAACTAATTAACAAACGTACCTCAAGACACATAAGTAACTTTTTTTTTTAACTACAAACTGATTGGCCCATTAACTCAGGCTTCTTATTAACTCTTATAACTTATATTAGCCAATTATTCTTATCTATGTTAGCCACATGGCTCAGTATCTTTTTCAGCAAGGCAGTCACATCTTGCTTGCTCTCTGGCTGGGTCAGGACGGTGTCCTGTTCTCCTTGACCTGCATCTACTTCCTGTCTGGTTGTCCTACCTATACTTCTTGCCTGGCTACTGGACAATCAGTGTTTTTTTTTTAAATATAATTGAGAGAATACAAACCATTGTCCCACACCAGAAACTCTTAAGGAGGAAAAGAGAAATACCCTCAAAGAAATGAAGGAAAAGACAAACAAAAAAAATTGAAGAATATGGTATGTACTCACACATTAGTAGATACTAGCAATAAACAAAGGACATTGAGGCTATAGTTCATGATCCAAGAAAAGCTAAATAATATGGTGAACCCAAAGAAAAACATATATAGATCCACCTGGAAATTGGAAGCAGACAAAATCGCCTGACAAAATTTGGGAGAATGGGGTAAGGGGTGGTAGAAGGAAGGAGAGAAGGAGAAGAGGACAGGAGATGGGGAGGGTTGGGGAGAGCTTGAGGGAATGTAATAGTTGAGATGAAGAAAGGACAGATATGGGAGCATGAAAGAGATATCTTGATAGAGGGAGCCATTATGAAGTTAGCAAGAATCCTGGCTCTAGAAAAACTCCCAGGATTCCACAAGGATGACCCTAGCTAAGACTGTAAGCAATAGAGAGGGTGCCTAAACAGGCCTTACCCTGTAGTCGGACTGATGATTATCTTAAATATCAACATAGAACCTTTGTCCAACAACATATGGAAACAGAGACAGAGACCCACTCCCCGGATACTGCCCCTCTCTTCCTATCCCACCCAGCTTGCATCCAACTCCTCCTTCTTCTGCCTCCCTCCCCTCTTCGGGCACATAACATCACCCAGCTCAGCCTGTTTGGGTGCTGGGACCGAGTCATGAGTGCATCCAGGCGAGCGGTAGTTCCTTTGTCTCAATAGCCTGCCTGCAGCATAAGTAACTTTTAAAATGAACAAAATTCCTTGGTGAAATTTACTAGATCCCACACATTGTATCAAACAATGACTATATCTATGGTGGTTCTATGGGTTTGAGGAAGAATATAACACTGACTTACAGGTTTATCTTGCTAGCCTTGCGATATCTGTTCAATTGTTTTTAAGAATAATATGATACAATATTCATGAGACAGGTAGATTTCTGTTTATTTGCAACTAATAACTCTTTGTCACAAATAAACTGTAAAATCTGAAAGATACATGAAAATGACAAAGATTCTTTTTGCATACATTAAACAGCCTATGTGATAATAGTTCATCTTCTCAAATTCAGGACACAAGATATTTGACCCATGTAAAAGAGAAGCTATGGCCTATTAAACATCATGAAGAAAACAATTTTTTATATATGTGAACTTAAAGTTGTGAGTTTGGGGTCTGGGCCATGGCTCCATGTGTAGAGAGCTTGTCACCATGGCTGAAGATCTGAGTTTAATCCCTGGAGTCTGCATGATAGGAAGAAAAAAAAAAAAAAAAAAAAAAAAACCTCCCTTGACCTCCATGCACACACAGTGACATAGGCACCTTCACACATGCAAATTAAATAAATAAATGCAACATTGTAATAAATGTGAAATTAGAAAAAAAAAGTAAAATTCTTTTTAATTGCAAATATTTGAAAACTATATATAAGCATTGGAAAACATTGTTTAAGGAACTGGGTACTATTTATTTATGCTTCAATAAAAAGAAAATCAATACTTGTAAACTTTATTTAGATAAAAGAAAGCAAAAGACAAAGTATAGACAGGGGACAAAAGAGTCCTCACTAACTCCAACATGAACTTGAATACATGCTAAAATTTACTTTTGAAAAAAGGACCATCTTAGAGAATGTAAAAGAGGTCCAGATCGAAAAAGCACATAACCACTCAACCTCTCTTGTACTATGGACAAGGAAAATTCTAGATTTCTACATGGATAATAATTAGCTTACGAATGACAAAATGGAAGCCAATTTTATATTATTAAAAGTCTATGATCATTTGTTTATTCTGACTGGAATAAAAAGTGAATTTCACTCTATATATTTGAAAGTTTAGTCAATCTATTCCCTAACATCCACATAGAAAAACAAAAGTGGGATTAAAAGAACAGAGCATTAAATTTCCTGAACAGAAGAAAAGCCCCCCCCCCCCCCATTTCTCAGTGCATCAAAAGAAAGACAATGTCTGCAAACTATGTTAGGTACCATTAGGCACCATAAATGGTGCACCTGGGTCTGACGTCATTGTACAAACAAAGAACACTCAAGAAGTTACATACTGTTCTTAGAAGTGGTGGTACTAGCTACAACAGTTCTATCAATCAAGTGTCAAAACTAAATTAAAGGCCCTTTTGTCCCTCTATCAAGGCTGACTCGCAGGTGAGGGGCATCATCAGATCCTGCATTCTGAAGTCACAAAGGTGAGAGACGCAAGACAGCACAGTACTCATCCAGCAATAACGGATTCAAGAATTTGAAACAGAACTTCCCTTCCAGCCACCGCTTTCATGTCAGAGAAATAAAGTACTTGTGCAAGATTTAAAGCATTGTGTGTCTAACCCTCCTGACCCCTTTTACATTACTTATTAATAATAATAACTATGATAATAATGCTTACGCCCGGGACTGCAATGAGGGTTAATTAGTTAATATTTAGAAAGTATTCTGAAAATGAAACGTGCTATTTAAACAGGAAGGACTTTCTTTTCTCCTATTTTTATTCTCTCCTTTATCACAGATCAATTTACTCCTCCGTGCATCCAGCTCATTTCTTCGCTGCTGCCTCTCTGTGTTCTTGCCCTGGCTCACATTGACCCGTGAAACTCTGATCCTTCAACCCCGTGCTTCATCCTCTCCCCTTCAGCGCTGTCCTCCCCACTTTCTGTTTTCCTTTCTTCTCTCTTATCTACTTCTCCCCGTTCTTTCATTATGTAGCTATGGGTTTCTATTTCTCTACATTTCTCACTTTCAGACATCAGTGAAATACTAACACTGAAATAGCTTTTAATTCAGTTTTATCTCCCAGTCATTTAGACCAGGAAGCAGGTCAGGCAGCTGTCTGCAGTTCATTCCCACTAGAGGGCAAACGCCTTGAAGCCATAGACTGTGACTATGAATAGCTGTCCTCCTGTGCTCTGACTTGTCACAACAAGATAGTCTTTTACTGAGTCTCCCTGAGTTAGAGAGAACCCTGACAACCTAGGAGCTTTCAAAAGGTCCTGATGAGATTGCAAATTTTCAAAAGACTTATTATTGCACGTAATTATTGTGTCGTGTGTTAACTGGCCCCACATACACACAATCATTTCATTGTGTTTCTGACATCCAAAGTCCCATTAGCATTAAAATGGTAACCTACCAACTTATCTATCTCCTTTCTAAAAGTATGGATACAGGATCTAGGCAATGAATGGCTCAGTGGGTAAGTGTAGTTGCTGCACAACCCTAATGGCCTGATTTCAGATCTTTGGAGCACACATGGTGGAGAGAGAATGGGCTCTTCCGGGTTATCCTCTACCTCTATATATGTGCCATGGCTCACACACACACACACACACACACACACACACACACACTAATGAATAAATAAATGAAGGAATAAAAGTACTAGTATAAAAATACTATGAAGATGTTCCTTCATTGTCATCGTAAGAATTCCACAATTTAAAGTCAATACTTTAATGGCACGTTTCAAGAGAGTCTATTATTTAGTAAAGAAAGTATTTTAAATGGTTGAATACACTATTTAGCTCATCACTTCTTGAGTTAGCTATTTGTTTTCTAATTCTCTTTACTTATGAGAGTTTCTGCACCTAGTTATGTCCCCAGTCCACCTAAGCAGTCTAAGAGTGCTACTATCTTCTTGCTCTAAAGTCACCAAAATTTCCAATCTCTCATAAAGTTCATAGGAACAGGTGACATCCTGAGAATGATGCTATTGGTTTTTCTTTTCAAGATCAAGCAAATATTCAGCCAAGAAGTTTGTTTCTCTGTTAAATAAACATTGGCTACATTACCCCTTCTGTATCTGTCTCCTGGATCCAACAGAAAGACCAGTTCACATAGCCCGTTCACATAGCCCCAGCTGAAACACCCAAGGAACTTGATCTGATCCCTTGGTTCACCTGTTCATCCACATAAACTCTTGTCTGTCACCCAGTTGTCAATTGGCCCCTTGACTTTCTTGGGTATTCCAGTCTCTGTGTAGCTTCCTTCATCCATAAGGGCCCTGCTCCTCTTTTAAAAGTTTAAATAATCAAGCACAGCTTTGTTTTATTAACTCAGCAATCAAGAATTATTTTCTGCCGGGCGATGGTGGCGCACGCCTTTAATCCCAGCACTCGGGAGGCAGAGGTAGGCGGATCTCTGGGAGTTCGAGACCAGCCTGGTCTAGAGAGCTAGTTCCAGGACAGGCTCCAAAGCCACAGAGAAACCCTGTCTCATAAAACCAAAAAAAAAAAAAAAGAATTATTTTCTAACTATGCTCAAGTTCCAAGTTTTCTAAGAACTGTAAAAAGGTATTAAACACTTGCTACCATTAAATGTATTTATCTTCCTGAGAACATGAACAAGGAAGAAAGGAAGGCACAGTGTGAATGTCATCAACCATATCATAGATGAAGAAGGAAGCTTCTCCACAGCTCGGAAGCAGGTAACAAGTGATTAGCTTTATGGGAATGAAAATTAGTACAACATAAGAGAAAATACTATGGAGATACAAAAAGACAAAACCAGAACCACCATATGACCAGCAACTCCACTACCTGGTATTAAAACGGAGAGAGTGAAATCATTCTGCTAAACAGCTGAATATACAGCTGCTTGTGCCTCCATGTTTTACAGGGCCCCCCATCCCAACAGACAAAATATGAGGATGCTCCTCAGCAGATGGATGAATAAAGAAAATATGTTATATTTATGCACCAAAATAAAATAAATTCTGCCATTTAACGAGTTCAGGGTCACTAAAGGCCTTTGGTTAAGTGAAACCAGCTAGACACAGAAAGACAAATACATGTGTTTTCATTCATTTAAGGAAACCAGTTGGTAAGCCTTGTGTAAGCAGAAAATAGTGTCATTAGAAATGGAAAGAACAATAGTAACTGGGAAAAGAAATTAAGAGGGACTTTGAGGAAATAGGAAGGTTGCTGGAGAGGGAAGATGAAAGAAGGATAAAGGGGAAAACAGATGGGCACATAAACGATACATGAAGTATGCATGTATGTACGTAACACAGAGAATGCATAACTTATACAATCGATACAAGTTAATGGTGTGGTAATAAAAAAGAAGTAGCTAGTGTTAGAACTGGTGTGCTTATACTAGAAATAAAATGGATAGGACACATTCTAGGATTCTACTGTTTGTGGTCCTCGGGATCAAACCCAGGGCTTTGTGGTGCTTGGCAAGCACACTATTCCCGAGCTTCCTCCTCCATCCCTGTTTCAACTTGTAAAAGATTCTGACACAGAATCTCACTTAATTTCCCAGGCTCTCCTTGAATTTATTCTGTAACTTCAGCAGGGCTTAATTTAATCCCACGTACTGGAGATTACAGGCCTGTGCTACCAAGCTCAACATGAGTTTCCCAATTAAAACAGGTTATCCCATAACTTCATGGTCAAGAGCAACAAGCGTTTCACTTGTTTTCTCACAAGCCACGTCAGGGGCTCTTGGAGGCTTCCCCCCACAACAATGCAGCAGGAGAGGCACAGACGATGGTCAACAGTGCTATGTCCAAATGTGCCAGCTGAATAAGGAGCTCTCTGATGTGCTGAAGAATGTGAAGTTGTGGAGCCCCTAGATAACCAACTGCTAAGCCTACATGTACGAGAATATCATGCTTAGAGAGACAGTTAAAAATATATTTTCTCTTTTTTTGAAGATAGCTGAATTTTTTGCTGTTGTTTTAGTTTTCTTGTTGTTGTTTTGTCTGTTTGTTTTGTTTTCATTGTATTTTTGTTTTGTTTTGCTTTGTTTTGTTTTAATACAGAGTTTCCCTATGTAGCCCTAGTTGTCGTAGAACTCACTTTGTAAACCAGACCAGGCTGACTTTGAACTCAGAGATCTGCCTGCTTCTGCCTCCCAAGTATGGAATTAAATGTGTGTGACACTTTCCGGCTGAATATGCATGGATTTGATATAAAATTTTGAATAAATTAGTATGATATGAGAATTAATGTACCTGTCAAACTATTATATCAAAAGATTAGTTCAAACATTATTTTGAATTATATAAACTATGTAATCTGCGTAACAAGGTTGTCACATGCCTAATATAGGTCATGTCTACATTGAGGCTACCTTTAAGCATAAGGATAGAATATGCCTCACATTTACATTGTGTCCAGAAGAATAAAAGTAGTGCTTTTGAAAAGATCAGGAAAAGAATCTCAAGACAGCAAGTCAAAGAGAAAAGGGCTTCAAGAATGATGAGTTTCATTTCCTCGACATCAACAAGGTTTCTGTGTCAGCCCCGAGAAGAGATGCACAGACGTAAAGAGGAAGAGGTCTTTCCCAAAGCAGCATCGGTGGAGAGACAACACTGAACCAAACCACCAGCCAATCTGAGCAGTGGGACCATGAAGACCAAGCAAAACGGTGCACAACTGCTGGCTAAAGGAGAGGCCCTAAGAGGAAGAATGTAAGGATGTGTGAGACAAGGACACAGTGTCAAATCCTAGAAAAGGCACAAAGGAGTACTGATGACATTGATCCTATAACCACACAACAAAAGACTCATTTCTTCAAGAGATAAGAAAAACATGAACTATACATGAGTTTTAAAAAAATGTTTTTATGTTATCATAGTAAAATTTTGGTACCAAAATTATAACATTTCTGTTACCAAAATGATCAGAATTATCAGAATCATGATGTAATCTAGTTTGCACATCACAAAAAAATATGAGCACAAGTTCACATAGGCATTTGCAAGATGAACTTCAAAAGAGTATCTACCTAACAAGGTTGTCACTTGCCATCCACTTCCATGTGATGGATGTCATTGAGATGTCAGTCTCAAAAACAAGCAAAATGGCCAGATTTTTCTCTTTCTAGTGGGTCAAGTTTTTGTTGCAGTTTTCAAGGACTCCGTAGACTATAAAGAATTCTATTTAACAACTATCTGAACCCCTGTAATAGAGATTATATCAAGTTTTAGATTATATGAAAAGGAAAAGAACAGTTCTCGACCTGAGGAATTTATGGCAAAGAAGAACGAGCAAAGACTCCACTTCTCTAAGAGAAATGGGCTTAGAGCATTTACTGAAGAATCACTGGGGACTCAGGAAGGAGGTGGCAGTGGCCTGTGGTGTGGTTGTCAGGAAATCATCATTAGACTGCTTACAATTCTACAAGAGTCTGTCAATACCAGAAGACTAAAGAACACTCTATTGTAAGGCAGCATGGGAAGCCAGGGAGGTGGAAGATTATGAGATGTCAGAGAAAGATAAAGAACCCGATGAAACTGAAGTGCAGGGGTATGTATGGAGGAGAAGTGGTATTTTAATCAATGAGTTGATACTGTCAGCTCATGCTTTATGAAGCTTAACTGGTCAGAAATAAGCTTTGGAATCAGAAATGAGACACATAGAGGTGAGTTAGGAGCCTCTTACAGTACTCATTGCAAGTCCTGAGAACCTAGACACAAGGCCAGCATGGAAGGCAGCCTGGATATCTGTGAGGTGCTGGAGGGTAAATTCCAACCGATGAAGCAAAAGATCTGAGGATGGGAAGAAAAAGCCAGAAATTACTCTAAGTACCTTGAGGGTTTCTCTATCCCACTAAGAATTCTTAAATTTGGAACCTGAACAGTTTTCAAAAGTAGCACTGTGAGGCCAGTGCAAAGTGATTTGGAAAATAAATACTCACTTGAAAAATCCTCTCTTTGAATACAAGGGTGTATATGATGACCTGGGGACAAGAGGTAAACTAAAAAAAAAATAATTTTCCAAGATTAAGATATACAGAAATATCTGGAATGTGATTTCTATCAAAAGATCATAAAAAGAAGAAGGAAATTGTGGAATCATAGTATATACTACAGGCATGGTAACTACTGGGATGCCGGAACTACAAACAATGCTGTTGGTACAAATATCTAGGTATGCTTAACATCCATAAAAATGTGGATTGAAGGGTGACTTTCACAAGGACATTTTTGCAACATTCATCCTATGATGAAATAATTCACAGGCTTCCAGCTCTTAATGCTGTAGGATCAATTATCTTCCCAAGATATGCCAAAACATTTCTAGTTTATTTCTCATTAAGGAAGACGTGAGAGCCGGGCGTAGGTGGCACACACCTTTAATGCCAGGAGGCAGAGGCAGGCGGATCTCTGTGAGTTCAAGGCCAACCTGGTCTACAAAGGGAGTTCCAGGACAGGTTCCAAAGCTACAGAGAAACCCTGTCTGGAAAAACCAAAAAAAAAAAAAAGGAAGACATGAGAACATCATAAAGAAACTTAATAATGAGAACAATAGATGATCAGTGTGAGAAATATATATTTATCACCCCGGCAAAGGAAAACCAAATACAACTCTCTTGTGTTGTTCTGTTCTTAGAAGGATGAGAAGTAACTTCAAATGGAACCACACATTCTTCCTTTTTTTACCATTCTCTTCTTTCTATTAAATGATCAAATGTACTCTACAAGCATTTGCTGATATTAGAGTCATTCACTTCAGTCTAATGGCATATGAATGTGGCAATTAATGGTCTTGAAATGCTACAAGACCAAAACAAAAAATCCCATCTCACTCTCCCAAGAGCAGTTATGACTTTTGTAAATACAGAGAACACTACACAAATGTATATATAATATCTTATCTCTTTAAATTTTATTAATGTGAAATTATTTCTTTCACTCTCTCTGTCTTTCTACCCCCAGCCTCCAACATATTGAAAACAGCAAAAGGGAAAAATTAGACAGATAATAAGGGGCATATTTGTCTCTATTATAATTAGAAGAGATTATTAGTAAGAGAAATCTGAAAATTAGAATGCAAAATTTATCTTTTTCCTCATGGAAAAACAAGACAATGATACTAGTCACTTTGGTCAATGATACTAATGGTATTAAGAGGAGTAGTTCCTTAGTCTACCACTAAATGAGTGTATATCTTTGAGCTTTACTTGAGTATACAAAAAGATAAATCAACACATTAGATATGCCAAATTATTCAATAAAATGTGACTTTAAGTTATTAGGTTCCATGCATATTTGATAAAAATTATAATCATAAAATGTAAAAGTAATGTAGCTATCACTTCTACTGCATCTCCAAATTATAATGAAATACATTTAATTTCACTGAGAGTCTAAGTTTTACAAAAAGTGTGGTTGTCACCTCTCAGGTTTCCTATATTTGCAATACTATTTGTCTTGTCTTTGTTTGGTGTGTCTTGAGCTAAGCAAATCCCTTAGTTGTCAATGCCAAGAACCAGGTTTAGTTAACTAAGAAAAAAAAAGTAAGTGTATTAGGACGCTGCCTGGAGTCATTGACAGTACAAGTGGAAAGACTCCTGGGGATGTACACAGGAGCCACAGAGCAAGACAACAGCATAGGCCATGACCAAATTACACCATGAAGGTAGTCTGACCTTGCCTCCAACTCCTGGGTGATCCCCTCGGTGGGCTCAGCATCTTTGCATCTTTTCTCAGATTTAAAATCTCAAAGGGAATATCAATGATGGAACCTCATACATATTCCTGTGCTTACCAGCTGAGAATGGAGAAACACTAGGCCTTATTGTGTATTATGTGAGAAGGACTAAGTCAAGACTTCAACAAGTCATTTACCCCGAGAAAGCTTCGAATATCAAACAAACAAAATAGAAAGAGGGTAGCAAATAATGATTATTTGTCAGATGCAGAGACTGAACTTCGTGTGTCATATGCTTCAACCATACTGAATTTTATTAGCCAATATATTTAATTTTGAAATTTAGAGAATAAGATAGGAAATAATCTATTGATTATTTTGAAATTTCATTTATCAAAAAATTTATAACTTACAGTATTTTGCCAAGAGGGCACCACAAAAAGCAAAGAAGGAATCACCCCTCCTCCACTCCTGCCCCAAAGCTGAAGCCAAAGTGAAGGCCTTGAGAGTCAAGAAGGTAGTGCTGAGGTTACAACAGCCATACAAAGAAGACAACCCACCCATCATCCACCTTCAAGGATCCCAAGACCCTGCAACTCTGGAGGCAGCACAAATACCCTTGAAAAAGCATGCCCAGGATAAAAAGCTTGGCCACTATACATTAACAAATTCCTTCACCACTTTGACCATGAAGAAGTGCATTCTTTGTGGATGTTGAGACCAACAAGCACCAGATCAAACAGGCTGTGAAGAAACTCTATGACACTGTTGTGGACAAAGTCAACACCCTCATAAGGCCTGGTGGAGAGAAAGTAATGTTCTTCTGGCTTCTGATTACAGCACTCTGGGTATTACGAATAAAATTGGGATCTTCTAAACTGAGTCCAACTGGGTATTTCTAAATATACAATTTCTTTCACCATAAAAGATGTATATATCAATTGACAAAAAAAAAAACCATACCAAAAGGAGATGATTTTCTCTGCCTTTTAATTCCTTTAAAAAATTATTCCATTAATGAAAATTACTTTAACTTTCACACCAACACAACACATAAAGTACAATCTATAAAACTGGATTTATTTGATGGCACTACTAAGGTTTATGAAATTACCTTGAGGAAATAAATCACTTCAAGTAAGTTTACTACCAGTACTAAGCCTCCTTGAGCACTAGAAGAATCTAGAATTATCTGGAACCTCAAAGTATAACTTGTTCCTCGACAATCTGAAATCTCTCAACTTTGAAATCCCAGTTTTTGCTTTGTACAATGAGCTTTCAAAACTGCAAGAAATAGCATGCATTCATTAATTTTCTTAACAACTTCAGTTCTAGAAGAAAATACTCCTTCCATAAGCCCATAGTCATATTAAAATAAGAAAGCAACATGAAAATGTTTTCCTGAGCCTTTGTCCAATTCATTTGTGACCAAAAGAAACTAAGGACATACCCACATAGCTGTAAGAAATTATTAAATGAGGACACAGAAAAGACTTAAGGTAACTTACAGTATTTTATAATTGATTTCTTTTTTTAAAAAATATTTATTTATTTATTATGTATACAATATTCTGTCTGTATGCCTGAAGGCCAGATGAGGGCGCCAGACGTCTTTATAGATGGTTGTGAGCCACCATGTGGTTGCTGGGAATTGAACTCAGGACCTTTGGAAGAGCAGGCAATGCTCTTAACCACTGAGCCATCTCTCCAGCCCCTATAATTGATTTCTTCACATAAATAAACTACCATTTCAAATGTTTGTTGTGCAGTTTTATAAGAGTCAATTGTTCTTATTTTAATCTGTTCAATTATATATTACAAATAAATTACATGATGTGCTGTGTGAAAGAAAAGCAAGGAGTTGGTCCTGGGTTTAAACTTCAAAGACAAATATATAACTAGCGAGTGATCTTTCATAGGCATTTTTCTCTTACATAAATAATTTTATGTGAGCATTTTTACAAATTAATAGAGGAATACTTTGCATATGGTCTTAAAAATTACTAAATTCAAAACAAAAAGTGTTAGATATGAGTGAAAGCAGGTTGTTTTACTGAATCCTGAAAGGAACACAAAAAGTTCTATTATACTGAACTAGTAAAAGCTTGGATTTAGATGCAAGGATAGAGTCTTAGCCCTACCAAATAACTCTGTAGCTTTGGATGAGCCATGAGTTACTGAGGTTTGCTGCTCTCACCTGGCAAACTGAGATTAAGGAGAGTGTAAAAATCTCACTCTGCATAATCAAGTAAACCATGGCAAGAAGTAGAGTAAGAGACTAACAAACTGCTGTGATCATTTTCAATATAGAAAATAATTAGAATTTTCTTGAAGTCTATGTCTTTTTAAATGGTTTAGAGAAAATTATCCTCCAGCTGTAAAACATAATAAATTTTTCTCCCCATAGTTGGGCACAAGTAAGTGCCCAAGTATGCAGCAAAGATTTTCATCAAAATCAATGGGATTTATTTTTATTTTGGAGAATATATGGAAAAGGAGAAAGTTCTTGTAATTGGAAAATCTGATGGACTAAAAATAAACTAAATTCATCTCTCTAAATTATGTATACTGTGAGACAAGAGCAAGTACAGTAAATCAACTTTCTTTCCTGAAGTCTATCTTGTTGAAACACCATCTCTTGAAATATAGAAATCCACATTTTGTATAATAAATGCCTTTAATGACAAAGCAGAAAGAGAGAAATTCCAGCTTCTTTCTAAATTGTTTTTAAAGGGTTAGAAAACTCAAGATTTAGGATACACAAATACAGCAAGTATGTGCACATCGTTGGCCACCAACTGCTGGTAATACATACATACTAAGGATGACAGTCACAAAATAATATACAAAAAATGGCATATAAAGTGGTTTCTGTTCTATTGCTGGGTTTTCATAAGAGTGTGGCAGTGTTAGTTGGGACATCCAGATGCCCCAGTTATTTGACTGGTACATTATAGACCCTATCCAAATACAATTACCCCTTACCTTATCCATTTCTTGAATCCTGTTCAAAGTTTGATATATTATAGACTCTGTCCAAATACAGTCACCTCTTACATTATTCCTGAATCATGTTCAAAGTTTACCACTAGAAGTCTCCACTCCTCTATGTCTAGCTACATAGGGTCTTTGCAATAAAGAAAACTTGCATGCTACTTTTCAACCACTAGGTTTGAAGCCATGGTATACAAACAAGACTAAAATTAAAAACGCATTAATTTATAATATGCTCTTTATGAGTATGAAGTATTTTTAACATAATCAAAGTCAATTCATTAAAAAAAGCTACTATAGAAATTAATAAGTCAAGTAGGAAGCCAAGGGGTTTGATGGAGGAAGGTCATTGGTTAAATAAAAAGAAACTGCTTGGCCCCCATTGGTTAGAAGATAGGTGGGAGGAGAAAACAGAACAGAACGCTGGGAGGAAGAGGAAGTGAGCTCAGACTCGACAGCTCTCCTCTCGAGGTAAGATGCCTCAGACAGAGACGCCATGCTCTGCTCTCCTGGGCAGAGGCGATTCAGCTCCGACCCAGGATGGACATAGGCTAGAATCTTCCCGGTAAGCACACCTTGGGGTGCAACACAGATGATTAGAGATGGGCTAAATTAATATGTGAGAATTAGCCTAGAAGAGACTAGATAGAAATGGGCCAAGCAGTGTTTAAATGAATACAGTTTGTGTGTTGTTATTTCTGGTGTAAAGCTAGCTGTGCGGGAGCCGGGCAGGACGAAAAGCAGGCCCACTGCCCTTATTACTACAGGGGTTATTTACTTATAAGAATATTTCATATTGATGCCTTCAGAAGAAATTAAAAACACTAAACAACATATATTTTAAGCCATAATACAATAAAAGCTACTCTTCAATCTACAAAATTTATGAGATTCAAGAATTTTATAAAGATTGGTCAAACATTAAATTTTATGTTTTTGGAAATATTTATTGTATCTTTTGAAAAATATGCATGGAAACACACATGCCCAAACATGTACTGCATGTATATAAAAATGCATATGTATTCTTTTATTTCACCTACTAGACAAATTAAAAAGCAAATGAGAGTCGTGGCATCATTTGAAAATGCCTACAAATATCAGTGACTATTTTTCTGGCAAAAACAAACACACAAATTTCACCTAGAATAAACGTATTTGTTTGTTTGTATGTATTTATTTGTCAATAAAATTTATAAACAAAAAATTGGCAGGCATATTTAAAATGTGTGCTGAAAAAACTAGGTCCACCTTTCTTTTCAGAAAAATATACAATGCAAACGCTAAGTGTTGGAATCCAGAACTCAATCTGAAGAGAGGAAAGGACCACAAAATTCCAGAGACCCCTTCACACATATTTTGATGTTTTCCTTTTGTGTACTGTATTGATGAGTGTGGCATGTGCTCATTGAGAAACCAGCCCTCGGTAATTGTCAGGGATCTTCATTCTGAGTGCAGGCTCTACTGGAAATTAATTGCTTCGGTGCAATCTGAACCGCATCATAAATGTCATGTAGAAGTTGCGGGGAGTGAGGCAGCAGTGACAGCTCAATCCGCACTGTTTCATTTAAAGGTGGGTAAAACACACTGCGACAGAAGTGCTCTTCATCAATAATTTAGTCCGCAGTGTAAAGCCAAGCCGTGCCAAAGATGCCAGGGGAGCCGCTGCCTCCCTGGTTTTAATGACACCAGCAGGGAGGGGTTGAGGGGCCAGCTCAAATCAACATTCACTGCACATCTGGGCATGTCGGCAGATGAAGATATCAAGGACTGAGCTGACAGGACAAAGGGTTGAAAAAGGAAGTGTAACCTAGAAAACCTTTGCTTTAAATTCTTTGTATAAACTCAAAGGAGATGACAGTTCCTGAGGTCATCTTATATAATAAAACTTCAGTGATCTACATAGAGAATTTTAACCCTTTCGAACATGTAACCAAAGATGGTGAAAGTTTCACTTTTGATATATACATTATAACCCTAAAATATCCTCATCTGTCTCCCCCCCCCAGCACTAAAACTCCTACAATGAACCAAACATCAGCAGGGATTGCTTGACCTCATCTCATGAACACTGATTGCAGCTGCTCAAAAGAGTTGAGTTTGGAGGTCAGTGCTTCTACTCCCCAGCCTCAGACAGTTTAGTATCTTGGCCATTTTATGTTTGCTCGAAACTCAAAATGTAGTTAGTGGGAGACTGCCTGTTGTACTGTGAAGCACCAATACAAAATGTGCTATTTCTGGGAATTCAGGGTTTATAAAACATGAATTACAAGAATAATATGAGGGTCAGGTTGTCCCTATCTTTAGAAGACACCATGCATTCCCAGGTTGCACTGTTGACTGAGGTTTCTGTCCTGTCCAGTCCCTCAGCCATTCAGCCTCGAAGAAACTCACAGAGGCCTACATCAATTATAAAATTATTGGCCTATTAGCTCAGTCTTCTTATTAACTAATTCTTGCATCTTAAATTGGCCCATTATTCTTGTCTATGTTAGCCATGTGGATTGGTACCTTTATCAGTGAGGCATTCTCATCTTGCTTCCTCTGAGGCTAGATGACAACTGCAGACTGATCTTTCTTCTTCCCAGAATTCGCCTGTTCTAATTGCCCCACCTATACTTCCTGCCTGGCTACTGGCCAATCAGTGTTTTATTAAAATACAAGTGACAAAACTTTACAAAGTACAAGACCATTGTCTCACAGCAGTTGCACTGCTCATAGAAGCCAAGAGATCAAATTCAATTACTCTTTCTGTGTTTTATCTATCTGGAGGACATCACAGCCTCACCAAAGGCTGGATAAGTTTTAACAATAAGGATATTCTATCCACATTGAAGAAACTGACTGAAAAAAACTTCCACCCTCCCAAACATTTTCACCCCCAAACCTGAAGGTATTCACTTCGTTAATGCAAACAAGAGTCAAAGGTTTAAATTATTAGGCTATAAAAAAGCAAATTAAAAGTCTATCAATGTACATGATGACAAGAAATGGATATAAAATGAATTTCACACTTACATTCTTATCCTAATGGCCCCTTACAGATGACTGACATGCACATCACTGATACACCGAACCCAGAATCTATGAGAACATGAGGGCCCATGCTAGTTTCAGAGTGTGCATTGTATGGCTCTATGCCAGTCAATTCAAATGCTCTTCATTATGAATAGTCCACCTTGAAGCACAGGTAGAAAGGACATCACACAATTTGGGGAACATTTTTAAATGATTCTTATGAACCAATAATAGTTAGAAAGCTCAAGAATGTGACACTAGAAATGAAGATCATGAACAAATCTCCTCACCACATACTGTTGATTCCATTTAAGTGTCTGGTACTCAAAAGGTTCTAAATCTGGTGGTTAATCTGCTGGTATTTTGCTGAACAAAATAGAACTGTTTAAAGTTCCCTAATACTAACAGGAAAACATCATACAGAATTTAGAGTTGCAGTTTAGCTAGACAGGTTTTCCTGATGGAGGACAACTCCACACTTGCCCCTGAAAGGTATACCAGAAAAAAAAAAAGATGTTGATATCAAATTCTGATGTAAAGTATGTTATAAGGAGGCTTTAGTTACTGACATGAGGTACTGCTTTGTCAAATAGAAAATTTGGGTAAGCATGTCAAATTTCTTATTTTATGGTTGGTAAAATATAAAATTAATCAATGAAAGTCATTTCTTTTGTTAGACTTATGCTAAGACTGTCAGCTTCTTCATTGCTTGGTAAAAGATGACTTGAACCCTCCTTAAACTTACCCTTTAATAAAAATAAGGCATCCTTTATTTACTAAGAAGAAACACAAAGGAGACCTTTCTATTGAAGAGCAGAAAAGAGAACCACATTAGAGCCAGGTGTGTGGCTCCTCTGGGACACTGGAAAGAACGTTGAAACACATGAAATCATTGATTATTTATCTTTTAACCCCCAAAATACAGTTTCACATGGCTTAAAAAATAAAAACTGTAGCACAGTGTTTAAATTTTTATTACCAAATATTTATCACAACATCACCTGCAGATGTTTGAAGTCTCATGTATCAAGTAATACTTTTGTTCCAGGCAACACCTCTATTGGTAATTTTTTAAGGGAAATAATATTTTCTAATAGTAATTTGTGTTAGGAGCTAATTGAGAAGTTCAGAAATGAACAGAACATCATGATATTTGAAATTTTACTAAATCAAATTTAATAGGAGGCAATCAAACAGCATTTTCAGGTTTTTCTAAATTAGCAAACAACACAATGAGCTTGCCAGTGGTATTTTTATGCGTACTTAGTGTTGATTGTCCTTCCTTAGTATCGTCCCTCTCCCCATGCTACTGCCCACTTCTCACTAAGCAGTATTGTTTTATTTACAGAAAAAAAAATCTTAAAAATGTTTCTACTTTTATCTTTTCAGTGTCTCCAGGCAGTCAATTTGAAGATGCCACTTCATGTAGAAAGCTACTGATGAGAGAGACCTGGGGAAAAGATATTTTATATGGGCTCGAGTAAGCCCCCAAAATGGCAGGTTTCAGAAATTTAAAATTATTGTCCACTTTACAAACCGAAGATATTCAGCGTTCCATATTCATTGCGCGAGTCTCCTGAACTCCAGACAGAAAAGAAGGAAGACTGTAATTATCCCTGGATTGTTGTAGCCTTAAATGAGACCGAAAGCTAATCATGCTGAAGTGTCAGCTCCAAAGGACGGCTGCTTTTAAAAAGCCCATTAAACAATATTATTCAATTTAAATGGTTGCATTATCAGAAGGTCTTTGATAATGTAGCTGCCAATTGTGTTCCCTTGATTTGTAACGTTCTTTGAGGGCCTGGGGACGTGAGCTGTTTAAAACACCTTTTAAGAAAGAGCCTGATATCGTTCTGACTTTGAATATTCTGTTTTCACTGTAGAACTGACAGGAACCTGTAACTCTGACTAGGAGGAAGGACAACTACACAGACAGAGTTCCCACAATCACACAGGTGCCATGATGAAAATTCAGAGACCTGGGCAATCCCTGAGGCTGACTGATGAGGACCAGAACATGCATGAGAGCTACATGAAGAAACAGAATTCATGACTCTTTGAGATGTAAATATCTTGGAAGGAATAAATTTCCAGCAGAGAATCCATGGTCACAGAGGGGGTCATCCATAATAACAAACTATTCATGCGTGTGTGTATATGTATATGTGTATGTACGTGTGCATGTGTATATGTGTATGTATGTGTATGTGTATACTTGTATATGGTGTACATATGTATATGCATGTGTACCTTGCATGCATATATATGTGTTGTTATGTATGTGTATATATTTATATGTACATGTATGTGTGCCTTGCATGCATGTATATATATGTATGTATGTGTATATATTTGTGTGTACATGTGTATGTCTCTGTGTGTGCATATGTATGTGTACATATTTGTGTGTGTCCCGTGTATATATGCATGTGTATGTGTGTGCATGTTTGTGTATGTGTGTATATTTGTGTGTACATATGTGAATGTGTGTATATCTGAGTGTGTCCATGTGTGTATGTGCATGTATATATGTGTGCATGTGTGTACGTGTGTGCATGTGTGAGTGTGTGTCTCTCAGTGTATGTGTGCATATGTATATGTATATATTTGTGTGGGGGGTGTATATATGCATGTGTATGTGTGTATATTTGTGTGTACACGTGTATATTTGTATGTGTACATGTGTGTACGTGTGTGTCTGTGCACATGTGCATGTGTGTGTGTATGTGTGTGTCTCAGTGTATGTATGTATATATGTGTGTGTGTGTGTCATATAAATGTTGCTTGAGGTGTGTGAACGCACATTATTGGGGCATCACATGGTTCTAAATTAAATTGTTAGATCTGAGTCGTTAACTTAGAGTGTGATGAAATGCATCAAAAGTCAGTGAGTACTCGTTTTGTTTTTGTTTTCGACCCCAGTAACTCTCTCTTGGGTCATTTGCAGTCAGTCCTCACACTGTGTGCTGTCCTAAGCCTTCTGCCTGGGCATTTATGCATGCACGATAGAGATAAATGACATGATCCATAAATCCTCTAGGTTCAAAGCATAATTTTAACATGAATGAAAGACAAAAGATTACACTCACTAAGATTTTTATTTCATTATATATAGTTTCTTTGAAATTATGGGCTGATCCTAAAATTAAGATGCTCACAAAAGGTAGTCAGAACTCCAGTCAACAGAGCTGCATTTCATACATGTAACAGCATGTGTACATTAAAAACATACTATAATATTTATGGCTGACGAGATCATATGAGTGACAGAACATAGTAAATGCTGATTATTTTGAGACAGTAATTTTTATTTAATATTCATCTTTTAAAGTTATAAGTGAGGGCATTTGACAGAAATCTTCTGGATATTTCTCCATTGAGTTAAAAATCTCAAAAATAATAGAGTCTAGAAAAAATGGCAACGTAGAAATCTTCTTTTTAAGAAATTGGTTCTCCCCTTGAGCTCACAAGACCCACCTAAGAGACTCTAATCATCGGAAACAATGCTGCCCAGTCCCGAGAGGCAGCCACCTTACACTTCATTAGGTTCAATGTGCTCTAATGTTAGGCATCTTCCACAGAAGGAAAACCATATACCTTGACAGTTCCTTCTTCCTCCTCCTCTGTGTATGTAATGAGAAACAGCCATCAATATCCATCGCTCTCAGAGGCTGGCTGGAGAAGAAGACCTTTCTTAACCAGTTAAAGCAAAGGTGCAATTCATAGATAACAAATGGTCAGTTTCTCAGACTGGTTTGTGAGCCCTGAGGCTTGGAAGGTGCTTTGGGGGATCTTCAGGAAGGTCAGAGAGAGGCAGCGGGTGCAGGTTTTCTGAAGGGAGCCAGAAAAGCCATATTTCAAGTGGGCTTTTTTTTATAAAAAAAATCACTTGGGTTTGTGCAATATGTTTCTTGAAGGAGTTTGAAACCCAATATATAAAAAGCTGACTATTTGTATATTTGATTCCTTAAAAGCAATTAGGAATACAAAGCAGATGGTCCAGCATTGTAGATTTCCCTTTTCATATTGCTTAAACACTAGAGATCAATAAGTCTAATATAAACAGATGATTTCCATAGCAGGGTTTATAATTAGCTGGCACTGAATGTGTCCAAACTCTAAAATAATTAGCAGAAGCATGTGGCACACCATTAAAACCTTGTGGCTTGTCTGCATTTACATTTATAATTATTAAAGTTAATTATGATGCTTGCGGTGTGGTTCCAAGCTCCTTTACAACTTAGATTAAATATTTTTTTTTTTAAATCCCATACCTTCCTTTCTAACCTTCCTTGAGCCCCTGGAAAACAGTGAAGTAAGAACAAATTACAAATATAAAGCTACGGTTGATATTTTTTGTTTTCATTTTTGTTTTGCTCCAAAGAATAAAATCTGGCTTGCTCATGAAAGATAGGTTCATCTTAAAGAGCTGGCAGCGTCCTTGGCTGATAAAAAATATTTAGATCTTGGACTTTAATGTATTTATAGAGATGAGAATAGGCAGGCTAACAGGAATGCCTGTGAGCTTTTGGAGCGAAAGCTGTCATTCTGAGTGCTAAGTGAATGGCAAATTAGTGCCAGTGTAGTCATCTCAATTTATTACAGTAATAGAGAATTTTAAATACCACACTTACATAATGTTCTTAATTCAAGGGCTAAAGATATTCTGTGTTATTTTAGAGTATAGTTAGCATTTTATAGCAGTTTGACTCTATTTTTAAAGCTAATATCACAAAAAGGGCAAATATTTAGTGAAGGCCTCTCCACTATTGCGAGCCAGAGATACAGGACGCAGCATATGCAGGTCCTGCATCCTAGGGCAAAACAGTGAGTCACGACACTGACAACATCTATTGTCACTGCAACACCTGGTCGAGGTTCTTAGTGTAAATCTCAAGGTCTTTCGTTTCTGGCTGCTAATATTCTGTGAAGGCTAGTAGTGTATGTCCTATCTAATCTGCCAGGTCAACCATAAAGATGTAACCCTAACATATTTGAAAGTCAGTAAACCAGAAAATGAATCTTAAATATCTGTTTTTCACATTGAGTGTAGATATGTTTTGCTGTTTGTCTACACTCAATAAACAGCAAATGTCCCTCCTTGCTAAGCCATGCATTTAGTAACTATGACTTAAGTTACAGGTTAAACTTTGATTGTGCCTTCTTGCTCAGCCATGCAATGAGTAGCCATGATCTAAGTTACTGGTTAATCTTTGGTTCTTTGGAGTTTTCTGATTACTAGACTTTTACATCAGTTCTACTCAGAACAACTACACAAAAATTTTTTATTGGCTATTTCTCTTTTTAGATATTTTAGTCATATTTGGCATGGTTTTAAATAAAGAACTCTTACCTGCATACAAATTTTTAAATGATTTCTATAAATTATCTGGCTTTCAGCCTCAGTTTTTTTTTAACCATAGTTGTAGATAATTCTTCAGAAAAATCACCCTATTATACCATGTGGGAAAATCTTTTGTTGCAAACCTCCCAAATGTATAATCTGGAGATAAAAATTAAAATTTTCATTTTTTTAAGTTGTTAGTATTCAAATGAAAGACAGTTGTGTTAATTTTACTGCTAATGAAATACATGAAGACATGCATAGCATTTTAAAAGGAAAATGTAGTATAAGTTGAATGATTTCTATGTTGCTTATTAGTTTAATACAACTATTAAATGTGTATGTGCAGTGGAACCAATGGCCAATAGCAGCCAAAAGAGGCACAGAAGACAAAGAAAGAATGTGGAATGAGATGCATCAAAATGTGGAAACACTCCGTATTCAGAAGGTGTCAAGGAGGAGATTTTGTCTAGGGGATCCTCACTTTAGCAAATTTGTTGTTGTTAGGAAATCTCATGGCTGTCACTCCTTGCCCCAGTGATCCTCTGAGGGGGGAGGAGGTGGAGACTGTATTCACACAGTGTCCTTTGTGTCACTCCACTGAAGGCAATGAATTGAAGTACTGCTGTTGGCATTACCATAGATCACGTTATACACTTACTATGCAGATCACCTCTCCACACTCCTTCTGCTTCTCACCTGAAACCACTTCTGTCAACTGTTCATCACGCATTATTTTACCCAAGTAAAACTTATGCTCACTTAACTGAGATAAACCAGAGAGAAAAATAAGCATATTCTAAAATCCACAAGTTCTTCTTAAGACCAGTGGAATACGTTATAAAGAAATGGGATAGTAATATTTTGTATTGCCTGCAACTATCCAAACCACTGTCCATGTTACCATATAAAATGGATGATAACATTATTTTTTTTTTATTTTTTGAGACAGGGTTTCTCTGTGTAGCTTTGGAGCCTATCCTGGAACTTGCTCTTTAGACCAGGCTAGCCTCGAACTCATAGAGATCTGCCTGCCTCTGCCTCCCGAGTGCTGGGATTAAAGGCACGAACCACCACAGCCAGACTGGATGTTAACTTTCTTAATATTGCCAATAAGTTACCTTATGGCAGTGTCAGAATGTGTTCAAATCACTCATGGGTGCTGAAGTCATGATGACTAATCTCAGGCCATTCCAAGCCTGATGTAAGAAAATCAAAACGTCAGGAACAATATCAGATAGTACTGTGCACAGAGATGTTCACGGTCCTAACCATACTTAACAGCTATCCAATACACACACACTCAGAAAATCCTCACTACACAACACTGGGCTGCAGAGATGGTGCAGATGATAGAGAGAGGACCTGCGTTCAATCACCAGAATCCACATAAAAAGGTCACCCAGGGTGGCACTTGTTAGGTGACAGAGACAGCTAGATAACCGGGCGTTGCTGTCCTACCACCCAACCCTCAGTGGTAAAGAAAATGGACTATGCATGAGGAATGAGAGCAGAGGTTGATCTCTAACCTCCACATGTGTGTACACACATGGGCATGGATTCATGTGACAAACGCAAACACATAATGAGTCATCCCAAACTGAAGGCACAAACATAAAGCATATTCAGAGAAGGAGGGGAAAGCCCATTTAGAAAAATCCCTAGCTGTCATCTTGAATAGAACCTCACTGAAGTTCTACTTCAATCATCAGATAATATCAAACTTTAAAAATTTGCTTTTAGACAGAGTTTATTTGGATATCTTTCCCTCACATTTTCAGAACACAAACCCCAAATCAGCACAACTTTCAACGTCATTTTGTCTGTGTTAAAGTCTCCTTGGCTCACAGAGGAAAAAAAAAAAACTAAGTGTATTTCCCGCAGCCCAAGTGTCTTCATTTGTCAAATTTCTAATTTAAAAAAAATCCATATTCTTCTTTCAGAAAACCCACATTCTTCTAGCAGGCTCTTTAAGTCTCCTCCATGTCCATCACTCGCCTTCTGGCCCATACTCCAGTTTCCCCTGGCTCAGGCTAGACCAAGAGATGTCTGGAATTTGACAAGATGGTATGAGCCTGCCAGCTCTATTCTGTTAGCAAATTTATTTTCTTCTCTTAGACGGATGATAAAAATGTCACGGTGTGATGCTTTAGCAGGCCCAGGAGCTCCCACCTACAGCTGTGGGGCTTCTGTGAGACCTGGAGCCAAGAACAGCAGAAGGAACACAGACAGCAGCCCCACCATGGCTGCCTCTCCAGCACTGCTCATTCTCCTGCTAAATGATGCAATGAGACCCCTCAGGGATTCTGAGTCTGATCATGTTTTTCTTGCTATTTTTTTTTACTTCCATCTTCCCTTCACTAAAGCAGCCCAAACTGCTGAATTTTTCATGAAACAGATAATATCATTGTACACAAGATAATGGCATTCAAATACATCCATCTGCTTGTTAGCTCCAACTACATTGATTGCAAAGCAACTGAAAGAATATTTACCAAAAATGATTTTTTTCTCTGCTTTTGTAGTATTAAAAATGCACATTTTCAAAAGGGAGCTATAGAAGGATCCATACACATACATTAGCCAAGAGGGAAAAATGAACTGAGAAATTAAACAGCAGTCCCTGGGGCTCGTCCAAGAACAACAGTTTACTTTTTCTCAAAGACAGATTAGAAATCCAGATGAGGTTTATGACTCAATGATTTTGTTCTTCCATCAACTGGAGAACGGAGGGTGGAAAGCTGACTTTTACCGTGATGATGGGTAGAGCCCAGGTGGTTCCCTAAGGGTTGAGAAATATACAGAATGATGTCCCTTGCTATATCTAGGGTGGCAACAACTACATGGAACGAGATAAGTAAGACTCTTTTAGCAAGGTTTTCTTTGTTCCCCATGCATGTTGCAATGACAGGGAAAATGGAGAGGAAAATGAAAAGTGTAAAAAGGAGAAGGTGAAGGAAGTATGACTTTTTGATTCGGGCATTAGAATCTGACTTCTGAGTCTAGGCTTGGCATCTACAAATCCAGTTCAAAGGAGATTCTTGAAGGCTTCTTTCATCACAAAATCTCAAACACTATTACATACTAATGTATTTATGCATTTATTTATTTACTTTCATTATGTATGTTGCATGGATACACACAAGTGTGAGAGGACAACTTGCAAGAGTCAGTTCTATCTTTCCATCATGTGGGTCCTGGAGCTTGAACTCACGTCATCAGGTTTGGCAGCAGGCTCCTTTACCTGTTGCGCCATCTATCCTGCCTGGTTTTTAAACTCTCTACTTCAGCCTCCTGTTTGCAAATGATAGACTTACTTATTTACTGTGCTAGTCTAATTGCCATGTTTGCGTTTAGAAGTCAAATGGAAAATTAATTCAGCACGTTGGTGTATGTCCAACCATTATGTCAGAAGGCGCTGTTTTCTCCGTACTTCTTCTTTGTCCTGTTCAACCACAGTCAAGTCATATTAACTGGATTGGATTCTTATTTGAATAATTGCTAAGACATTTTCTAACTGGCATGAGATTTTTAATTGAATGTTCAATTAATTCAATTACCCCTAGCATCCTTAAATTCTAGACAATTACCCTAGCATCCTTAAATTCTAGGCAAGTATTTTTGTTCAGTGTCTTAAATGACACAAGTTGATTCCAGTCCATATTGTCTTCAAATTTCTGGATGAAGAATAACAAAACACTTAACTAATCCTTTCTAACCAAAAGATTCACATTATTCTTTAGTACTTACAAACTTGTAGAGAGAATTGGGAAATTTTTGAGGTGTATTAGAGGCTATTGGAAATTATTCTATCATGAAGATGCAACTTTAGTGAAAAACTAAACCATTGCTACAACAAATCTATGCAGTTCAGTGCACATCTCTTGAATGGCATACCGTTGGGTGAGAGTGGGAAGGTGTGGGGTGGGTCTTGAGTGTATATAGTAGGCTGTGTTGTTACCATGTGTCAAGCCCACAATCACAGAATCTAGGATGTCTTCTTTGTGCTGGACCACTGCTCGGTCAATGGATGGAACTGCTTAAATGACTGAAGGCGAAAAAGAGGCACAGACATTCTTGAAACCCAGAAGGGATCGTCTATGTTTGCAAAAACAAGTTGAAACACCACTTGGAAATCATTCACTGGACTGAAGTCTCTTTACCTTTTGCAAAAATAACATTTGGGTACAACAGAGCTGGCCAAGCAGATAAAGTTACCCACCATCAAGTCTGAGCACAAGGCATCAACCTCTAAGCTCTACAGGATAGAAATACAGAATTGACTCCAGCAAGCTGTCCTCTGGTCACATACATGCCATAGCACAGGAGTAACCCACTCCTGTAAATAATTAAAATAATTAAAATAAAAGTAATTTTAAATGAAAAATACACACAACAAATGCATGTGTGGCTTTCCACATGTAATTCATGGTTTTCACCGCATTACTGAGAACTTTGTAGGCTAAGAGTAAGGAAGACCCTCCTTATTCCAAACCTTCTTATTAAAGACCCATCCCTCATGTTAAACTGAGTTCAAATAACAGTCCTCATAGAAAGGTCTCATCCAGTTCTTCGCATAGTACACACTTGTCTAACCTCTGTATAAACTAACAAAGTCTCTCAATTGGAAAACAAAACCTCTGCAATGGCAGATCTTCCTGATTTCATATATCCCTGAGAAACACTACAATGATTACATTGTACCTTATTCAAGCATTCTTTTGTTGGTTATAAAATAAAACCTGGAGAGCTAGAACAGAAAGATTGCTGTATGCTGGCCTCACCTAATGCAGGGGCATAAGGGTGATTTTCTAACAAACTCTAAAACATAACTATTAACAGCAGCAAACATTATGAGTCAATGGGTTTCTTTTGTCTTTACAATGTAGAAATTCTCATATACTATTTCACATTTACCTATACATTAAATATTACACCTTTCTGTCTGGACCATGATTTAAACGTTATATTTACAATACGGGTCCACAATGGCCCACATTGTTTCTGCAGTTCCTTCCTACTAAGGCAGAACAGTAATTCACTATATCTTCTAAATTGCCATCTGAGGACTGTTGTCCAGGTCATAAAACTTCCTGTCTCTATCCCTATCTGTCAATTACTGTGACTTCTGCTAAGATCCATAACTAGTTTTAAGTGAGTAGATATAGTACTGAAGCTACATAGTCTTTCAGACATGAATAATAATTATTTATAAATCCTCCAATTTCTCTTAACACCAAAATCAAATATGTTGTTATTTATCATCAAATTCACTCTTATTATTTTAGGATATGAAGACAAATATCCATAATTCATATCTACAACCTTATAATTAAAGTTATAAGCAAGAATAAGTAGTAATAATAGAGCATAAAAACACACATCATAGTATAACATATGATTCTACCCCACGACATACCAGAAGAAGGAGAAGGTAACTAGAGTAGGGGTTAGGAACAACAAATGGCAAAAGACAGATCCATGGGAGAGGTACCCCAGATATCAAATACACCAACTTTCCCTTACTACAGATGAGTCTCACAAGAGCCTGAGTAAGGCATGCTTTCTCTAGTGGATAAAAAGAGGGGATATAGACACAAAGACTGTTAGCTCTAACTTAAATAGCATTTTCTCATCGCTGTGCGAGTCTGAATTTTTCTCTGAATTTCCAAAAGCCTACAACATTTAAAAATGTGGACAGTAGAATCATGTATCAATAATAAATAGTTTCTGATAAAGCTGGCTTGTACTATTCTGTGTGTGAAGAACCAGATAGATAAATAATTTTCTCTGGGTGCCATGTGATCTCTCAGTGTTACTAATTCTCCCTCTAAAGTGTGAGAGCTGACATTATGCAATGTGTCACCTGAATAAAAATAACGCCACTTACAGTGAAATTTCACTGACCAAAACAGAAGACAAACAGGATTTGGTCTCTATCAGCGGTTCTCAACAGGTAGAACAATACCCCTTTAGGGGGGAAGTCCAACGACCTTTTCACAGGGGTCACCTAAAATCATCAGAAAACACAGATGTTTACATTATGATTCATAACAATAGCAAAAGTACAGTTATGCAGTAACAATAAAAACACATATATGGTTGGAGGTCAGCACAACATGAAGGATCTTAGCGTTAGGAAGGTTGAGAGCCTCTGACTGGTCTATACCATACTTAGCAAGTCCCAGGAATATGAGTATACTAAATATAAAATAATACTTGTATTCAAATTATGCCTAGACTCATTTATGGTGTCATGAAAATACTTCATTTATAGCCAAATCATTCTATAGGCACTCTATGCTTATTTTTTCCTAGAAACTAAGGCAATGCTTTAACATACCCCCTCAAGATTTTTCTTCTCAAACTGTCTTTAAGAATGGAAGAGGTGAGGCGACCAGAGACAGGTCATTCAGCAGGAAGTATCCAAGTAAGCATTAACTCAGTACCTTGTGAATTAAGGGGATAAAATCGAGATTTGCTTGAAAGCCTCTCAGCCACTATGCATTAGTTACTCGTCTTTCATGATGTCTGAGAGTGATTAATCTTAACTTTTCTTTTTTATTCTTCATAAACTTTGAATACACATTTCCATGGAAGTGAGAAACTTACTCAAAGAAGCTTGCATTTCTTTAAGGGAATGTACTGTTCTCGCTTCCACAGTCAGGAAGGCTGCTAAAAGTATCATATCTTAGTAACATTTTGTTGAATCTCAGAAATAGATTTATATTACATAAAACCTAGAGTGTTGTCATTGGAAAAGAATAGCCATAACGTACCCAGATGCAGATCTTAAGGCAATTTAAATGTACCAAGCTCAGAGAAAATTAAGACTCTCTTCCGCCTCGGCACTGCCACTATCTGAAAGAATTGCTCGTGGAATCCCACTGATTCAGGTATTCTTGGTGCATCGTTAGCTTAGAGTTTTAAAGCAAGAAAAATGATTTGAAACTCTTTCTGCTTAAGCGAGTTTGTTGGTACACGTGAGACAGTATACTCCCAGTCACACCTCTCAGAAAGTTATACAAATATGAGTTCTATAATATAGCGACTTTCCTCCTGAAACACAGATGCTTTGGAAGATGCCCATGGGGCTGCATGCATAAAAAGCTCCACTCTGCAGTTGGCTTTGACTCAACCTTATCTTCCTGTGCCCCTCAAGGAGCTGAAAGTACAGCGCTCCAGGCCAAGCTCGCACGAGTCAAGTCCAAGTAGCCACAAGGAAAGTTTTGATTCTAAATGTCTAAATAATCCTCAGAATCAAAGCTAGAATCAAGAGACCAAGATTCCAAAGTGATGAGAGGACCCCAGAAATGAATGAGAGAAAGGCATATATATGTTCCAGCCCCCTTTAAGAGGTGACTGGGGTGACAAGGCACCCTGGTTTAAAGAGTACACAAAACATTTGGGGAGGGTTTTGAACTCTATGGAGAAACTCTGTAGTTCATGTCTCAGGAAGCAAACGGACAGTCACATTCTCCCTATGCACTTTCTCCTGCTGTCTGTGATCAGGTTGGCAATATCTCACTGAACTTATGGATGTTTTTAGGAACTCAATTCAGGAGTGAAAATTTTGACAGATGTGCCTTGCACAAAATGTTCTGAAAATTATAAATTAGAATACAGATGTTATATGAATTACAATAAACTATTGATTCAATACAGGAATCACATACAGAATGCCTTTTTTCCTCTTCACTTTTTCTTTCTGCCCAAAGCAGAGCTAGGTACCACCATCAGTGCGCTGCTATGTAGCTTAATAAGAAAAAAAAAAGTCTGCGTTTCTCAGTAGGGCAGTGAAAAAGGGTGCTCACTCATCTGGAAAATCCTCAGGCCTAGCAGAGGAATCCCCATCGCTATTCAAACCCTTATAATAATCTAATCTAGACAGATATTTTTTTCTTAATGAATGAAAATGGCTTAAAATGACTATAAACCTATGTTAAATTAGCACCCTGTTAACTTAATACAAATAGCATCTTAAGCCAAATGAAATTAAATGTTCCCTAAGAAAGATTATCTTAAGACTTACCAATCTTTATCTACTTAAAAAGAATTTTTATTTCAAGTGATATATAAATATCATATAACTTATGTGATGATCAAACTTCAAGTACTCTGACCTACCAAGAACACTACTTCAAATACAGAAATTAGTTTTTAAAGGAGAAAAAAAAATCTCGAATGGCAAAGGACCATTAAAATAGAAGGAGGTAAAGTTGTGGAGGAAAAAAGAATGTATATCTAATCGCAGCCTGCCTGGGTAACAGGAGGCACCCCATGGAGTGTAGCAGACAAGCCCATCCTCAGAAAACATGGAAACTGAAGTGCTACGGAAACCAAAGACACAAGGTTGGTGGGCTGTCAAAACCAAGGATGTTTAAGTTATGTGGATGCCAATTGTCTAGGGTTTGCTCTGTTAGAAACACCGGCCAGAGGAGCCATTTACTAACAGGAAAATGGGGTTAACGAAGAATCACAGAGTGAGAAAGCCTGAGCCAATGTTAATGAGTCTGTAAGTGGCTCCGTCAAGGTGGGATCGTTATAAAGCACCAAGCACTAAGTTCACATTCTCATATTTGAAACCTGACTTTCTACATGTGTAACTACATTCTTCTGAAACCTATTTCCTAAACTCGCATAGCCTTCCTAAAAGTAGGTATCTTTTTCATAACATGTATTGATTGGCATTGCCTGCCTCAATCCGACTTGTAGTGGAGACTTTTGAGTAAACCTCTAAGTATACATAAGTAGTACCAGTCTTAGTGGACTGGTTAGCAAGGTCATTTTCTGAAAAACTAAAATAGAGTTTTGTTTCTTCATAGAGCAGGGTATACATTTTGTTGTTTGGTAGGCAGACTTTGTGTATCAAAACACATTTGAAATATATGAAGGGACATCTATTGAAACATGTCTTACAGAAAAATCCTTTCCTGGTAGGAATGACTATTACACGTGGATTTATCTCCCAAATAAGCTGGATTTTGCTGTAACAGTTTTGGTCAGCAAGCAAATCTGTCAACGCCTAAAGTGTTGCAGATGGGGAAAATGGCTCTCACGTCTGTGCTGAGGGAATTCTCTTACAGTGAGTTTGCTTCACAAGTAAATTCTTCACATTACATTTAATTTCTTCCCATTCTTGAGAAAATGAAAGCCGTGAGAGTCTTAGAGCGAAGGGCGTGTCTTAGCATCCAGGGCTCTAAGCAATGTCCTAAGTAGGTCACACAGACAAGCTGTAATTTCAGCAAATTTATCTAATTCCCCAAGATAATAAAAGAAGACACTTAGTGCAAAAGTTTTAGCTGTCCCTCTTGATCTCTTCGATCTTTGTGGTCTAGCCCAGTCTGTTCTAACTTGAACAGGGAAGCTCATTTTGAAAACTTCATATATTGCTCTGTCCTAAATGTTTACTTTCCTATGTTTATTCCACTTCTGTCTGCAAGCCCAGGTCTACAAAGACATCCCTAAACATCTCAACTGCCAATATTCTCACCACTTTCTCAGTCCTTTCTGCACTTGGTGTCTGTATGACCCATTACAGCACAAGTGTGCTGCCATTTTGGGGGAAAAATGGACTATTTCAGATATTTGTTTCATCTTTAGCTATCAAATCATTTCCAAGGCTAGCAGCTCATCCAGCATAGATCTCAGCCAAAGCTCCTAACACAGTTCTTGAATAATATATGGATGACTATTTGTTACCTAGACCATGCCTAGCCACGTTTGTACTCCACTGCAGTTGGCCCCCAGATGCCCAAGTGGTCGACAGTTTTACACAATTTCCCCAAGAGAACTTTTCACATGAAGTCTGTGGGGCATTTCTTTACCACTGCGAAAGGTGAACAAAGAACCATTCTGTGCTCACTCTGATCTTGTGACTGCCTGGTCAATCCTGTCAGAAGAATTCCACCTGCTCCAGAGTCTCTGTGGGTAACATCTTTATAAAGTCAGCAAGAAATCTCTTCACTCATGGACCATTGCTAAGCAAGATGTGTACTCTGATAAAACATCCCCATAGAAAAAAAAAAACGTTTCAAATTTAGCCCAACATAAAGGTTGAACATTGGGCTTTGTACCCTGAACTCTGAATTTGAAAACCCGACTTTATCAGTGCCCTAAACCTCATCAGAATTCATCTCCCGATGTCAGCTATGAAGATGGAATCAAGTTGACCGCTCCAAACAGTTCTTTTTAAAGAACCAGAGCTACAGTGGGGCACTTGGCAAAGTCTGATATGAAATCATTATTTAACAAGTCAAAACCATAATTGGTTGTAATGCATTTTTTCAAAAAGCAACTCTAGCTCTTAGTATGAATTCTGGAAATAGAAGCAATGGCTGGGCTCAGGGTGTGGCCTGGACTATTGGCTGCTAGAATTCCAGTCTGAAAAGTAACCAGAAATCCTTCTGTTCATTTGTGAAAGACAAAATAGCTGTGTGGGTGAGGGGGAGAGGGTGTACTCCCCTGCAGTGTGGGCTGCTGAGTAAATAACGCACACACAGATTGCTTAAAGTACATCTCCAGCAGGACCCATAGCAACAGCTTTCATTTCCCTCTACTTTTCTTTTCAATTCTTTCCCTCGCCTGATTTGCTCTTTCTCCTTCTATCACTAGCCCTAATCAATGCAGCAGGTCAGCTTGAAAGAATGGACAGCCTCCAAGCCACATACATTTAAACCACTTTAATGCAAATATTGATCTTAGGAACAAGGGCACACACAGACTGGGCTGTCCCCACCCACCACACACACACACACACACACACACACACTTCTTTTTTTAATGAACATGCTTTCTTTCCTCCTAGGGCTGTGCTTCCCATGTTAAAATAAATCACCGTAGATCAGCATCCTACCACCTTACTATGTAAAGCAATGCAGAAGTCACCCAAGAGATGGACCAAATTCAAGGCCAAGCATAGGAACCCGCAGTGTAGATACTTTGGTAGAATATCAAGTCATATTTTCTTAATCACTTATGGAAACCTCCTCATATTTCGTAGGGGAGCTCTTCTGGTCCACACAAAGGCGCATTATCAGAGCGGGTGTGGTATCTCGTAGCACAGGAAGAGTTGTGCAACAGCCATGCCCACTATGAGAACACTTACTTCCTGTGTACCCAAGATTATCAAAGCGTGGTAGCAGAAAGCCACTGTCCAAGAGGCAGAATTAACAACAGAGTCCAAGTAGGAACTGAAACCCAAAAGGAGAGATCAAGAGCAGGAAGAAATTCTAAGGGCCACTTTGAAATTGGAAACTAAAAAGATCTGATATTCTATCTGTAGGCATTTTCAGACTGGACAGGAGTTTGGGGCGGTAGAAAGGAGAAGAAAAACTGTTTGTACAGAGAAAGCTTGCTTGGCCTGTGGCCAAGAAAAGAGGCATCACAAACTGGGAGGAGTTCGAAGGCAACACAAAGGAACCTAGAGCCAGAGGACAGAGGGGGAGACAGCCCAACTTAAAAGCTCTGGGCCAATGCTGGAGCCTTCAAAGCAATGCTGGCTTCTTGCGTGTGTTTTTCTGCCCCCACCCTATGAGTTTGTCTTTGCTGTTGTTGTCTACTGCAACTAGAAAGCAAGACAAAGCTGAAAGAGCATCCCAACCTGTGTAGATACGGCTGCGGACATAGAAACGGCCCAGCACGACCTTCATCACAAAGCAGAAGCTTTCCCCCCCTCTTCCCCTTGCTCCCTCAGCTACATCTTTATGCAGTGGGGGCAGATATCATCATGACAGGGACCAGGAGATGTGTACAGCAGGTGGACAGAATGTTCACTGTGGGCTTATCAACCTAAAAGCTGCCGATAACTGGCAGTGCAGGAGAAACGGAGCGGGTACGCAAAGTGGAAGGGCAGCTAGGCAGAAGGGAGCCTTTGACCTTGGAAAAGCAGAGCAACTACCGGAGTGTAGGCTGGGAGTGGGAGAATGGAATGTGGAATCCCTTGCTGTAATATATTCGGGTAAAAATGGGGCTGTCATCTTGAGCTACAAGTTAGAAAGTTATTACTTTTAATATGCCACTACCTTAGGCCTATACTGTTATGTAAAAGAAAAATAACCTTGTGTGACAGTTTAACATTGATCGATGTGCCTGCCAAACGCGAGGAGATAAATAAGCAGGTGATGAATAAACAGCGCTTCAAGTAAAGACATTACGCTGCATGCATAAAACGGCGCCAGGCACCTAGGAGCGGTGGGTGGCCGAAGGTTGGCCATTTCATGCCCACTCAGTAAAGCAGACTTAATCGCTTCCAATATTTTCTGTTAAAAAGCACGCTTAATGAGCCAATTTCACAAGCCCAGAGAAACTGATTATTATCTCTGAGTTCCAACAGAGTTGGTTGTTTTCCAAGAACCAGTTCTTTTTTTTTTCCTTGACGGGATAAAAACCTTTTTAAAAAGAGAGAGCGAAAAGAGAGAGAGAGGGGTGAACAGGAGAGAGAGAGCAAAAGAGAGAAAGAGAGAGAGGGAGAAAAATAGAGGGAACCACGGAGCCAGCCCGAGGGCACAGACTCTGGCTCACCGGGCAGGGGCGACCACTAGATGGCAGTGTTACCCCGCAGTCTGCCTCAGGGTCTGGCTGGACCTGGACTGAAGGTCTGGGCAGAAAGCTGGGAGGGTAATTAAAGCTCAAAGCGGCTGCCTGAAGAGTTGACACCCTACCACAGTGCAGGCCCTTTGTCCAGTTTCTTCATGCCCAAGCTGTTGGAAGGCAAGAAACAAAAGGGGCAGTCCCCCAAAGGCCTCCCTCGCTCTAACAAGCAGCGTTTGAGGCTTGCTTGCCTGGCTTCCTTTCACGGGGTGGAAGAGTCCTTTCTCTGCGGTCTTACTAACCCCAAGGGGTTTGCCGTCTCTGTGTACCTAACAGGGTGAAACCTATGGCTATTCAGGGGGCAAAAATTACAGAAGACAGAATTTCACTTTTCACCCTTTTCTTCAGGCGGGTTCCCCTTTTTCCTTTCCCCTTTCTCCTTTCCACTTCTTTGCACCCTGCAACGCCGCCCCCCACCTGCGCCATGTTTGTTTGTGTGTGTATGTTTCTCTTTGTGTTATTTGTTTTGAATCGTTTTGGTAAGAAGTCTGCAAGAGATAAATTTACCCCAATACAGAAAGCTTGGGAGTACTCTTTAGGAAGTCGGCTGTCCATCACGGAACACTGTTTGGAAGGGACCTTGTTCCTTCCACATACACCAAAATGTGCGGGAAGCCACATAAGCGGGCTACTGTCAGCAACTGCAGTCGCTCAGTTACCATTAGGAGAGAAGACCCCACAACTAGACCTCAGCGTATAATTAACACAGATATTTTTTTAAAAAAAAAAATTGAAACGAACTGTTGTTAGGTTCTAAATTGAGATGCAGTTAATTATTTATGAATATTCATAGAAAACTTGAACATTTTCCAAACTTGGCCCTTCATTTCTCATCAGTTAACCAAATAATTGATGTGCTTTCTTTTTCTGTAAGAGAATCTTTTCTATATGTGTGACAGAAGTATTAAATTCATGAATTTTGAGGTTAATTTTGCCTTCTGATGACTCAAAAGAGAAGAGTATTGGCAAGAGCAAAAATAATTCTCAGCTCTTATCTTTTACTTTTAGCCAGCTACAAGAGAAGAATGAAATGACACTTAGCAGAGATTGGTCCATTATGGGAAGGAAAATTAGGACATTTGAGGAGCATTTAGAGGCAGCAGAGAAAACGCTACTTTGAATCTGCACCAAGGCGGTAGAATGAGGAGCAAAGAACTGCTTGGGACAAAACAGAAATGAAGCTAACTGAAGAGGATCCACCCCGAACTTATTTGTTACAGGTTGTTTGAGAAAACAACAGAAACGGAGAAGTCACTCAAGAACGACCTTGGGCAGGCGCTGTCCCTGACGCGGAGAAGGATCTGGAGGGGCCTTGCTGGGCCCTTTGATTCTCAGCAGCTTTCCGTCATGATGCACCGTTGAGTCATACTTCCCAAGATGCCCCTCGCCAAGCACAAGAACACACAAGCTTACCTGTGCCTTTGGGCATTCGTTCCCAAGTAAATCCAAGTGCTTTTCTGTCACAGCCTTTTATTATAGGAGCCCCCTCTGGTATAGAAAGAAAAGCTGTCTCTGGCTGTCCGTGACCACTCCTCCCGTGTTCTCACATAGAAACAGAGGGCTGTACTTCAATGATCTCTCTTCCCCTTCTCCATTATCTTGGGGTCCTGTATAGTTTCCGCTTCACAAAGAATAAAGAAAAAAGCATGGCAACGTACTTCTGAATGTGCCATGTCGGTGATGCCAGGGCCCCACAGAGCTTCATCCTCTTACCTGGCAGCAGTGTATTAGGTGCTGCGGACAGAACCCGGGTCCACAGGTTTCTGTCTGGAAGCTCACTGGATATCCAACACAGTGATTGAGTCACAGAGAATGCGGCTTCCAGAAGCTGGTCCCTTGCTCAGACCTAAGGGGTCCTTGATAGCTGCAGGAACTGGGAAACTATTGTGGAGCCAGGGCTATTTCTGGCTTTTTAAAACAAAAAACCAAAACAAAACAAAAAGTCACTGCATATCAGTCAGTTTGAAACGAGCATTTTGGAAGTTACAAGTGTGTGTTATTGGGTCTAAAGGGAAATGTGTCCCTTCCCTGTGATCTCTTCTCTGCGTTCTCCCTTCCAGAAGCCCAGCCATGCTTGACATTCTTTAGAATTCATGCCAAGGTGTTTAGGAAAGGATAGATTAGATTAAGAAACAGTGATACACACCAACCTATAAGTCAGTCTTGAAGAGGAGATGCTACCATTGGTCAGAACATGGATGAGCCAGGAGGACATGAAGTGATCCATATATAGAGAGACAAATTCTGCACAGGAATTAAAAACACCAACAAACAAACAAACAAAAAAGTCAAATACCCAGAGAGTGAGAGCTGAGCGGGAAGGGGAACGAATGGGGAGAAGGAGATCAATGAGTCAAGGTTTCACTATACAAGAGGACTAGATCTAGAGATCAAGTGTTCTGCATGAGGAATAGTCAAAATCACACACAACACTGAAAACAGCTGAGAGGGATCCAAGACGTTCTTACCACATGCCACACATGCCTTGAGAAGTAACCATGGGAAACGTCGGATGTGATAGGTAACTCACAAGGTGATGACAATAATCACTGTACTGTGTAAAGCAAATGCTATTTTTGAAATCCATAAGTAGATATTTTTGCAAAATTTGTAAAATACAAATCTATTAATAAGGAGATATTTTGAAATTCACTCCAGCTCTGAGGTCACTTCAGGCAAGAATGGTAGAGGATACAGCATCCCAAGAACTTCAGATCATGCCTGACATGCTAAAGCTACTACAGAAATGTGGAGCTGGAGCTAAAAGTATTCAATAGAAACTCATGTGACTTTAGATTTTGGGCTTTTGGGGGGGGGCGTTAAAAATAGGTAGGTGTAAGCAGATAAATGTTTAAAACAAAAACAACACAACACAACTCTAAGACAGGAGGAGACATTCTGAGGGTTGAAATCAGAGGCAACAGCTGCAGCAGAATGCTTTGCCACAGAGAGAGCATGACTGAAGCTGTCAGAGCACAGTTCCAGGCCATTAGAGCAGGAAGTGCACTTCCACCTTTAGAAAGGTAATAAATTATAGCCACAGGATTTCAACTATGGGCTGCTGAAAAGTGAACCTGTCAAAAGCTGCCAAGAGTCCCAAGTCTGACCCAGATTTCTGGCCTCGACAAGAGGTTGACTATCTCGCCCTTAAGTTAAGATTAGACCTAGGTATCCAAGAGGTAGTAGACTTTGATGCAGTGACTATTAGCTCATTTGTATATATAAGGAGGAAGCAAGAGGAAGATAGGGAAGGAGATGAGGGGTAGGGAGAAAGGTGTGGTTAAGAAGGGAGGAGGGACGTCACATATGCAAATGAGAAACTGGAGCACCAAGAGCTGTAACAGAACCCTCTGATTAGATGGTGGGTAGTTCTCCAAGAAGGTCGAAGGAAGTGCAGGTGAAAAGAGCAGGGTGGAAGAAAAAAGGATGCACCAGCTTGAAAAGCTCAGAGAATTCACAGTAGGACCGACACATTAAAGGATGGAATAGGGACTCTTTAGACAGTTGTATGAGGGACGGGTCCTGGTGCTTGGCTACAGAGGGCAAAGGGCAAACAGCGGGTGGAAGTATTGGGAATAAACACGAGAGAAGTAAATGATGACATTGAAGAAACATCTGTCATTTCTATTTGTTATAGGAAGAGGGAAACAAACAGTTTGAATATAGAGGAAGAATACAGAGACCTGAGATAAAGATAGACACAGTGGCAGGTGTAAGAAAATGGAGATCTCGAACAATCTGTGGGCTTTCTGACTGGATCCGAAGGAGCCAGAAGCCAAGCCAAGTTGAGCCTCTGTGAGTTGTTGGGAGCTGGGTGAATTTGTGCTGACCAACCACTTAGAGAATCAGTTTGTAAAGATGCAAACACACCTATTCCTCAGGTCTTAAGGGTAAAGCGGGTTCTGTTTTAATTAAATAACTTGGTATAATCTACAGAAACTAGAACGGCATCCACCCATCCTCCTCTGTCCCCTGCTCTGGTTCTGAGCGGCAAGCTTCATTGTCTCTCCAATCTGACTGTGAAGCAGAAAGCATTTCCTGCAGGAGTAAATTAGAAGAACCCTTCCTCAGGGTTGGAGCCAGGACTTGCTCTCCAAGCCCTACTTCAGAGGCTCCAGATTTATATCACAAAGCCTTCAAGACAGGCAAAAGAAAGGCACCTCCCTCCTTCTCAGGGGCAAATTAGTGTATTTCCATGATGCACTCTGGAAAGCACCAATACACTAGGGCTCGGGATCACCCCTTCCTGAGGTCTCCACACAAGAAGAACAGACCTGGGACTTGACCCACTGCAGAAATGATGAAGAGGTAGAAAAAGAGCAGCATTTCCACTTACAACAGAACTTGTTATTAAACATACTCCTCAAAAAATACCGAAATGAAGGTACTTTTTCTCACTAATGAGGAGCCCATTCACCCCTTGTTTGTTGGTCTGTACAATTTCCAGTAAGTCTGCAGTACCTGTAGCTACTCACGCTGTACTCGAGTGATCAGAAAAATGACCGTAGAAAAAAAGCCCTCCACTGCTATTAATGGAAAGTCGCACTTTCTTACATAAAAAAAACTGCATTATTAAATCAAATAAGTCCAAACTCTAATTCATAAAGAGACAAGGAGAAGCAAGCCAAGCTCAACTCAGTCTTTCTCCTCCATAAAAACACCTTATGATACCAGCCATCAAGGACAAAACAAAGAGTTGGCACCAAAGCACCAGAGGGAGACCTATGGCGCCTGCCACCCTATCCCATGCCCGACTCTCACTGCTTTGGAGCAGCTCCTGTGTTTCCCCACCAGGTCCATGCCACTGGAAAACATACTAAACTGCTTCAGATAGGCTCCAGACTTTTGGTGTAACAGACAAATTTATCTCTCACATCTGAGGTTCAAAGTAGGCTGTAAAGAAAACCATAAAAGTAACAGACTCACCCACGGCTCAGACAGGATAAAGAATAGGCAGCTGTATGTTACCCAGCTACTTATCCATCAGTCTTACAGATTCTATAGATGAACTAGGTGATCTCAGCTGCTTCCGTATTTGGAAAACGATGCTAATGGGCATAATTAGAAAGAGAATGGGAAAGTAACTTCAGAGTGGCCACAGCACATTTAATTTTCAGGAAATGCAAAAACACACAATGGATTTGACACTTGAGCTTCTCAAATTAAGACATCTACTTGAGATACAGAAGAACGAGGGTTATAATATTCCTCTACAATATAAAGAAGAATGGCTCGTGATTTTTTAATCCTTAAAGTGAACAGATGTAATTTTTCACGTTTTTATACAATTATTGGGATAAGGATAAGTAAATTGATTGGTCAAGAGATTACTCTTTATCCTGTGATAAAGACTTTAATAAAAGAGTGATCTATGTTAAGGGTCATGATAATCAAGATAATATCTTGGTTAATGTATTTTGGAAATAAAGCCAGGAGCACTCTAAATGTGCCATTACACTCTCTCATGTGAACACACTGTTTCTTTGTGTCAGAAACACATTGTTATCAACCACCACATCTACATTGACCAGTTCTAAAACAGTCTATTTAAAATACACTAATATTTTATTGGATAGTATATATTATTGGATAGTATATATTTATTTATGTACACAGATGCACTTGTGAGCACACACGTATGTATGTGTGAGTGCTGTATCTCAAGCGGTTGGGAAAGCACATGCTGTGTGCCTTTGTTTCTATTTCCTGCTCTTTTTCAATTCACCAGTCCCTGGTAACTGTGAAAGGACCCAATGCACTATACAAAATAATTTAAAGTACATTGTTCTGAAAATAATGAAAAGATTATTGACAAATCGACAGCCTGTAACCTAACGGGTGCTCAGTCAAAGCTTAGAGAGCAAGGAAATAGATGAACGCGCTTGGAAAAGAATCATCTTGGTCACTCACGTGCTGGCTTTCAGGTACAATCTCCTTTGTCAGCTGATTAACCCTTCCTGTTGGATAGTGGGCTCTAGTGCATTCTAGTACATTCTACATGCACAGTATGTGCAAGGAAGAGCAGCAGGAGGTGGTGATGGAGGAGAGCAAAGAGAAGAACGAAGGAGGAAGGCCATGAAAACCCAGTCTACAAGAGTGGCCTTTATAATGGGAGCATTGACATCCTTTATTTGGAATCTTGTTTTATTTTTTTGTCTTTGAAAATGTAGGATAAGAACACAGAGTAGATCATTCTTCACTTCCTGTGCCATCTCCTATATTAAAAGGATGCACCCACCAGGGAAACTCAAGAGCCAACACACACCATCTCATTTTTAGCCGGCAACCCCAATTTAACATTTTTTATCACTTCATATTCTTTTATCCTTAAATAAAAGATTTTCAAGCTTAAAAATTTGTTCTACTTAATGAGACTATATTTGATCCTGATAACAGATAGAAATAAAATGTTATACGATTTGCTTTTCATTCCCATAACATAAAGCATAAAAAAAAAAAAAAAGACACTTCATAGAGGGTCTGGAACAGTGGTTCTCAGCAGCAACCCCTTTGGGACTGACCAAAGCTTTCATGGGGTGGCCTATGACTATGGGGTAAAAACAGATATTAACATTAAAACTCACAAAAGTAGCAAAATTACAGTTAAGAAGTAGTAACAAAATTCGTTTTCATTTTATGGTGGGGGTCACCACACATGAGGATCTATATTAAAGGGTCCCAGCAATAGGAAGGTGAGAACCACTGCTCTCCAAGAAGCTAGCACCTGTATCTTGATTTTCAGCTGGAGCAGGTGCATGCTGAGGGACTTGAAGCTCCCCCCGTATCACAGGGAAAATGAATGTCTAAGTGAAGCTCAGAAAGCTGTACTGAGAGCTCCAAGAACCAGGCATACACTTTCTCCAGACCCTGAGCATCAGCCCCATCCTCCTTAACCTTCACTTATTAAAAGCAAATGTAAAAACAAACTATTTCTCTGGCTATTTTGCTAAACACAACGCAAATGACTGAATTAATTTCCTGTTCAATGGAGTTAGAATAATCAAGTATCTTACAATGTATAACTAAAAAGTAGCATGTATTTGTTTTATCTTTAAAAATTGCTTCTATTAAATACATATAAGTATTATTTTCATAATTTATGGATAAAAGTTTTCTAAACCATAATTGTTTCCATTATTTTATGATATTTCCAGTATTATAAAACTCATAAAAAAATGTATAGCTACTGACTGTAGAAATTTTTAAAATATACTAAAATCACCAAGAAGAAAATTAAAGTCACCAGTAATCCTCTAACTTGGAGATGATTGCTGCTAATCTGAGAGGCTGTCACTCAACATCTTGCATTTGAAGGGTTCTCCACTCCTGCCTGGTCGGCATTTTATATGTGCTCATTTCTTACGTCTTGAAGGCCTCAATCTTAAACTTTCTACAAAGCACGAAGATAAATTTACAGGCTGTATTTTATCTCATGGACCAGCAATAAATTATTAATATAAAGTCTTTTAATACATATGTGGGATTGTGAGTTTTAGGCCACGTTGGCACAACAAAGCACTGTGTGGCCTAGACCTAGCATCAACCATTAGCAGCTACGAAAGGTGTTGATTCCCTTACACTCTTAGTCTTACTCTAGGCAACTGGAAAGAAACCCTATTCATGATTTTACCTGGACACTTTTCACTGTGCATCATTAAAAGATTAAAAAAGTACTAAATAAAACTGCAAAGCCACTACAATACTACAAACTATTTTGTCCTTTCAAGTCATCAGATACCCAAGCACTGTTTGAAAATCCATCTTCTTCTCTGTCCTGACTGTAAAGATGACCATCTAATTGATATCCATTTGCTCCACTTAACAAGATCCTCTACCGATGGAGGACATTCGGTTTCTGACATTTAGGTTCTTGAAGCTAGATTATGGTTCAGATTTAGGCTTCGTATTATACTGTCCTTAAACATACCTGACGTTGGATGGTCTACTCTGTGTTTATTTTCTTACTGGCATTAGCCTTTGATCTATTAACTACCGTGCAATAGTGACAGAGCAGTCCTAACTAACATAAAAATAAAAGTGCAGTTGAAATAATCATTGCTGAATATTTATGCACAGTTAAGTGCCCACATTTATTTTGGGGAAAATTCCTAAAAAAGAAATATCTGAAACAAAATGAGCTTACATTTCAAAATTACATTACAATGTAAATATAATGTATGTGTGTGTGTGTGTGTGTGTGTTTAATCAACTATACCAGCTATACTTAAAGTTGAGATTCTAGTTTTATGTATTTCTGCTAATGTATCAGTCATGAACATGAAACACACTGTGGTGATTTGTTTTTTTAACAATTTTTAACAATAAGATGAAGCTCTCCATAAATAAAATTTTATTTCTTCTTTTAGAAATTGCCACTTTTCTTCATTTTTTCTGTCATGTATATAACATTTATTCTTTTTATTCTGGTTTCATCCCTATATTTAGTTAAGCATTTTACAGACTTTATCTCTAATGAGGAAGCCCACTGTTAAAACAAACAAACAAACAAACCAAAAACCTTTCCTCATTTCCTGTACTATTTTGCCTAGTGTAGAGTTTTGCTCACAGTCCTGATCAAACATGGCAAAGACAGTGTAGTGATGTTATACTCAGCAAATGATTATTCTAAATGTATTTTGTCTAATAGGTTAGATTAGATATTAGGGCCACTAACTTTCCCATGTCATCATGATTAAGAAATATATAACATTATGCTAAATTCTGTGACCATAAATTCTATATAAAAATTATAGATTCATCTAAGTACTGGATTTGCAAATTTTATTTTCCCTTTAAAGAATAAAAAGCAATAGGTATTATTATGCTGCACTTTAAGAAAACTACACTGTTTTCTTGGTACATTCAGAGGTTGGCGATTATAGCATTTAGGAGTCGTATACTAGCCAGGCTTGCTGTCATCACAGTACTTGGGAGGCAGAGGCAGGAGGATCAGGAGTTCAGAGTCATCGATGATATATAATGAGTTTGAGAACAGCCCGGCTACCTGTGCCTTCATCTCAAGAGAAGGGTCCTATGTATAAGCCTGCCATGTGCTTTAGAGCAAGCTCTGATACTAGAACACTCACTGGAAAAGTCCCTGCACATTCCGTTCAGTTTTAGAATATCATCTGAAAAGAGAATTATAAATAACTGAAAGTCCAAGCCAAAATATAAAATATGAACAATTAGTAATATTAGCAGGGGAAATTCAATGTTAAACACACACCTTTGAGTACAACTCCGTACTTAGAATTGAGCAACATAGCAATTGCAATATTGAAATCAGGTCATTGTCACATTTGTGTTCATATATAAATATTATTATCATGTAAACAAAATTGATATTCAAGTTGTTTGGCTTACATTAATGGTTTTCCAATATCTAGCATATATAACACATACTGGAGATTATGCTTAGGTAAAGTAGAAAGGGAAGAAATGATGGAAAGGAAACAGACAAGAATAAAAAACTTGTTAAAATATTTTCATTTCAGAAAACTGTATATTCTGTTTATAATAATAATGATGGTGATAACACATATATAACCCAATAATAATCACTGTAACCCATACATGGCTGCCTGCTCAGCTAATCTCCAACAATGTCCACAGGGATTTTAAGATGATCCTCCTGCAACACTTCAATAAAACCCAAGTACTTCTTGCTAGTTTCTATAATCATTTTAATATTGTCAAACTGAAAATGTAAGCCACATCCTAAGCTATTCATCCCAGAGAAAGGAGACAAAGACTAACTCCTACTGGAAACCCCAGGATTTCCTTGGAGATTGCAATTTTCATTAGCACTAGTTAAATAAAACTAGGGAAGTGTAACCAGGTAGAGATGAACTTGGGTAAAATCTTCCTAACTGCTGCAGGTATGTGGGTGCAGCTGTCCTCACTAGCAGATCCACTCTAAAGATTCAATGAGGGATGATGCCAACACCTCTGCAGGGATGACTGAGGAAAGCTCAGAGGACCTCTGTCACATCTGCATCTTGATCACCTTCCCATAGCACCATGAGATGCGGCTAAAGATTTGCTCTTTGAAGTAGCTTTTCATTAAAAAAAAAAAAAATGCCTTACCTATAGAAAGTTCTGCTCATGTGGCAAAAAAAAAAAAGAAAAAAAAAGTCCCCAAATGGCATGAGGAAATGTATTCACTTTACAGACAGTCTTTCAGAGAACTGTACTGGGAGCATTGGTGGGATTCCGGCCTGGAGCTCACGGTAATGGCTGCATTCCTCATAGTTTGCGTGACACCAATAAAGTTATTGTGCCTTTCTTGTATAATCCAATAGCTTAGCTACACTTTCACACTAACAACTTCTTGCATTTGATGATTTCATGTCCAGAATGTATATATATTTTTTCTAATCTTAACGAGTGTGCTAGGAGAAAAAGCACACTGGTAAATACACGTTAGCCATATGGAAAAGACAATGAGGTCTAGTAATTAAAACTGAAAAGGTAAAGAACTATGCAGTAATTAGAGCACTGATTAATCAGCTGATAATTTTATCTTGATTAATGCTTCTGGTTTCCCTTCTTATTGACCTAGGAAAGGTGGGTTTAGACCAATTAAATATAAATTATTCTCCTTTTTAAACATTCTGGGCAGTTTCCAGTATGCTAAGCCTTCTCCACTTAAACAGTACCATTAAAATGCTTTTACTAAATTGGACAGCTCAACAAAAGATGGAATTGGGTTTATATTGCAAGCAAAAAGTTACTTTTATCTAAGGCAAAATTAGACAGAACTAGTTTGTTTTGTTACAAAGGTAGGGAATATTAAGAATTCAATAAGCAGCTACTTAAAATGGGGAATGGTCCTCTGATGACATTCAGTTTAAATCAGCTTGACCTATGTTTTACTAAATCTATCAACGAAGAAGTGTGGCCAGCATTTTATGTAGGTTCCCACACCGTGGACCTTCAGGCCATGGTATTGACAGAACAAATCAACTAGTGAAGACCCCAGGAAACAAAGAAAGAAATGTTGGAGATCTCTGAATTCTACAGGTCAATGAGAATCGATAGAGCACACTATTTAAAAGCATAGCAGACATTTTAAAAATAACCAGAACCAGCCAAGCGGTGGTGGTGCACGCCTTTAATTCCAGCATTTGGGTGGCAGGGGCAGGCAGATCTCTGTGAGTTCGAGACCAGCCTGGTCTACAAGAGCTAGTTCCAAGATAGGTTCCAAAGCCACAGAGAAACCCTGTCTCAAAAAACCAAAAAAATAAAAAATAAAATAAAATAACCAGAACCAAGCAAATTAAATTTAAGAATGCAAATGTGCACATATATGTACATACATGATTGTGATAATTAATGAAGAAAGAGCCCATGAATTTGAAAGAGAGAAAGGAAGGGTATATGGGTGAGTTTAGATGGAGGAAAGGGGGAAATGATGCAATTACATTGTAATCTCAAAAAGAGAAGAAAGTACCAAATAGCTAAAAAATATTAGATGAGAATTATGGAGCAGAAAAAAGTAAAATCAAGCTGAGGACACAGCTCAGGCGATGGTGTGATCACCTGGTATCCATGAAGACCTAGGTTAAAATTTAAACACTATATACCAGGCATGTTGGCTTGCTGCTGTAATCTAGCATACAGGAGAAGGGGGACAGTAGAATCAGAAATTCAAGGTCATCTTCAGCTGGAGAGAGTACACTTGAGAAATTGAACACAGTCTGTGGTACATGAGGCTAAATATCAAGAAAAAAGAAAGAAAGAAAGAAAGAAAGAAAGAGAAAATGGGGAGAAAGAGAAAAGGGAAAAGGATGGGACGGAACAAGCTGGGGAAGGAAAGAAAGAAGAGTGTGAAATCTTTTTTCCTTTTGATTAAGGTGATTGTATGTAATTAGCAAATATCTATAAAGCCCCAAATAGACACTGTTCTAATCTGTAGTTTTCAGGGTATTATCTCCATCTTCTAATGCAGAATCTCAGCTCATTTTCCTTGATACATTAAATTGTGACAAACAAATATCCTGTCTCATTTCAGGACCACTCTTCCTCTGGATAATGGATCCCATAGAGTCTAACCACAGCGAAGCTCTAGACAGACAAGCCTATTCTGATTGCATGCATGCATTTCTAGACAGTCTACTTTCTGAAAGGAAAATGACACAGCAATTCCTCATGAACTGGATCTTAGAAACCATTCTCTGCGCAGGTCAGAAGACTACAGAAAGCATATGAAGATGGTTCAATACAAACAGCAACCACAGGAACAGCTTCACCTAACAGTAAAATGAAGGCCTGCTGTGAGCCTTGGACTATGACAAAGGTTGACACTTACTGCACTATTAACTGTCAAATAGTCCAACGATTTGGGATCAGTTTAAGCCTTATTGCATAGACGAGGACTGAGCCACAGAATGGTACAAAGGAAGCTATAGTGCAGGATTAATCAGAAGTGAATTCGAAGACTCAGAATCAACTGTTCTGGCTGATGTGGGGCTGTTTGGATTTCATCAACATGACACAGCATAAGGGAAAAAAATTTGGCTTACTCACTTTATAGCTAGGTCTGTCTGTGTTCAGTAGGACTATCTTTTAGGGCAAGGATAACTTGAACAATAAGTACCATATATCACATAATAATGCATTGTCACCTCTAAATACCTTTAATACAAACAGTTGCTCAGTGAGACTCCACAGTCACTGCCAAAATGGAAAGTTGATAGTGACATTCCCTACCTAGTGAAGTATTTGGATGTAAGATGAACTTTTCCATAATTTCTTCCATCATCAAAAGGGAAAGTCCATTCAGTTAAGTCTATGCAGTCTCTAAAGCCTCTTGCTAGCCCCTGTACGAGTGGTTCCATCTGATACCGACATGCATGCACTCACGCATTTGAGGATGCCTTCTGGATGACGAGCTAAGGCAGTGAACTATCCTCGTTATTCTTGCCCTCTCATTGCCTGGAGAAAATGCCAAAATTAATGCCTGAGTAAAAACTAAAAACATTCATTCAGAAGTTATTTTTTTTAAATGTGGGGACTGTTTTATAATTTGAAAGAGTTAAAGAAGATTTCAACTTCAACATTGAAGGAGAATAGTGTTATCTATTATAGTGTGCCTAGCATGTACCTATTTTGTCACTAACAACCTAGTCCCTATGCATTGTCATATTGAAGTTCCTGTTTTACAGATGAGGTAATCATGGCTCAAAAAAACAAAGTGATTAGCCGAAGAATATAAATTAAGTAGTAATTCCAAATATTAGCATTAAGCTGTGGTAGAAGAAACAATAAATAAATAAATAAAATACTAAGTATAAACAAACATACATGAGATTATAAGATAATTGAATATCCAAAATCATATCATTTGTTCTGCAAACGATACTCTGTCTACAAAGGAGGCCTCATAAAATGAGTGGTTCACTACAGCACTAGATAATTGAGTAAATATGCATATAAAGCTAAAGGAGGCTACATGGAGTCAAAATGCAGCTACAGCATTGCAAACCACACTGGGTGTGTTATGCCATTATTTCAAAGGGTATTTCTGGAATTGTAATGAAATCAACATTTTGCTTTCTGGTCATGAATTCTGTAGTATAAAAGTGAAATTTCTGTCTTCCTTTGCCATTATGTGTGCTTTGTGCACCAATCAGTGTATTTTTTTTATGTTACAGACGTTAACTCTTTGTCAATGTATTTATGTGATAAATGCATCCTTTCCCTGAGCTCTGTTTATCACTATATGACAGCAACTGAAACAGATACTCACACTTTTGAGATGTTGGATTTGTTTTTACAGGTTGCAGAGCCCATGTTCTCATTAGTAAACCCATCTTACCAAAGATGTAGCAATCTCTGCCTGTACTGTCTACCAAAAGGTTAGGAATTTCACCTTGAGGTAGGAGTTTAGAAAATGGAGCTTTGCAGGCCATAAATGAGGCAAAAGGATTTTGTCTTCTGTAGAATACAAGTTGTCTCAGTGCCCATTCTTTCAATCATTGCTTTCCTTTGGTGACTTATGAACACAACACTGTCTTAAAGAAAATGTTGTTCTACTGATGTTCTCTTGTTCTAGTGTCTATTTGTCTAATATTAGACAAATAATACACACCTTAATGCTTTACACGTAGATTTGATATGTGCTCTTACCATAGCTTTACAGTTAGAATTGATATGAGCCTGTGCTTTTTTGATCTTTCTTGATTTTCTCACCGTCAATTCTACCACAGACATTTTAGAATCACACCATCCAGTGCCCACTAAAACTTTGGTTGGCATCACCTTGCCAGTGTGGTAGCGCTGGGAAGTGGGGTCTTTGAGAGAGCATGGTATGTGTCTCCAGAGACCAGATGTAGGTTGTCTACCTTCATTAGAGGTAGGTTGTCACAAAGCATCTCATTCCCATTTTTTCCCTCTTTTCCTCAGCTGTTCATTTCTCATTCTCACACATCCTCCTGATAGATAATACCACCTGCTGCACTACAAACACACACACACTTCCTGAAACTAGCTCCTTAGGACTGTTTTCCCACCTTCTGAGCCATAAGTCAAAATTACAAGCTCTCTCTCTCTCTCTCTTTTTTTTTTTTATCAATTACTCACTCTCAGGTATTCTGCTGTAGCAATAAAAAATGATCCAAACAACAAAAGAAAACCTAATGATAAGTCTTCCCAAATTTGGTCCTTAAACATGGTTCATCATCCTTTGTTTTCCTTAGAAGTCCCCTTTTGCTAAGAATCTTTTCTATCTGCTTTAATAAAGATTACCATTAACTTTTATTACTGAATTGCATCGTGAGATTTTTCTGGATCTCCAAGGTGATCAAACATTGCATCCCCTCATTCTTATCTGCTTTCTATGCAAAGCTCACATATTTTTAGATTCATTCTCACCATTTAAATTTTTAAGTCTAAGTTCCTGGTGACAACAGCCTACAAATGTCCTTTCTTCTATTTTCTATCTCAAAAAATAGGTTAGAGAGTAGAGTTTCATTTCCTGTCATCTGGAAGGATTTTGTAAGATGGGAATTTTCTCTTGCTTAAGGATTTGGTAAAAAGATTTCAACAGATGACATGGAGCCGATGGCTTCTCCAAAGGGAAGGCTGGCAGCCAATCCTCTCCTCCAAAGGTGCAAGACATTCATACCTTCCTGCCAGGAATTTGTTAGCCTATTGCCCTATGTTTGGTAGGATGGAGGCATTTTAAATTTTTTTTAATGTTTTTAAGCCCTATTACGTGTTTTTGTAGTTATTTTCTGATAATTCCACAAAAATCCTAGTTTTTATCCACTTAATTCTCTTGAATAGCCTTGTTAGAAAGACATTATTGCTTTATCCTTAGATAACAAAATTTCTTTTGTTTTTGTTCCCATTTCCTTTTGTATTGATGATGCTTCTTTTCAAACAATATTCAATTCCTTTTGTGCTTAGGTTTATTTTCAGCTTTTTCTAGTTATTTTGAGACTTTTCGGTGATCAGATGTCTTGAATGTTCTATGCGTCTTACAGTTACTGATGTATTTTTTGCACATCTTGTCAATAGAAGTTCACACTGCCAGCTTCATTTCAACCTCACCTGGAAGTGATGTCTTTAAAATTATGCAGCTTTCCTTTAGGAGGTCTATAAAGTTTGCGCTTACAAATTTTTTTTAGATAATAACACAATTACAACATTTTTCCATTCCTACTTCTTCCCCTAATATCCTGCATTACCACTGTTCACCTTCAAATTCATGGCTTCTTTTTCACTGTTAGTGTGTGTGTGTGTGTGTGTGTGTGTGTGTGTGTGTGTGTGTGTGAAAAACTTGTTCAGTCCATACAATATTAATTGTATGCATGTTTTCAGAGCTGGCCATTGGGCATTGAACAACCAATTGGTAAGCTCTTCCCTGCAGAGGACCGTCTCTTTGCCCCTGCTTTCTTCACGTATCTATAGTTCTTTTTGTAATGTTGAGGCCCCATGGGATTTTCTCTGTTGACATCAGCATGTCCCATGGTATTACCCTTGTTCAGATCACATTTGGGCATCCATGTTAGTAAGACTTTATGGGCAAAGCTTCTGATATTTCTATATAGGAGCCATAATCTCACAACAAACTCCCTGGCTCTCAAAGTCTCTCCATCCCCACTTCAGCAATGTTCCCTGAATCTTAGGTATAGAAGTATTTTGTTGATATATCAAATGAGACTGGGCTCAATCTGAATGACCTGTGCTTCCACCTGAGACCATGGGGATACTAGGTCCATGCTGTTGCTGAAGGCCATGTCTGAGCCTGGAGTCCTCCTTAGCTGGGGCCTGTGCTGATGTCCATGATCCTTGTTGCCACTGAGAGCCATGATAGTGACTTTGGCCAGTGCAGAGGCAAAGGACAATATTGATGGCAATGGTGTGTACTACCACCAGAGACCATGTGATTTTTGCTGTCTCTAGAAACCATGTATAAGTCCATGATCCATGCTTCCACTGACTGTAAAGGGTAAGAAAGCTACTTTGGCCATAGTATTGGTGACTCACAGCTGAGAAATATGAACATGGAAGGCTTCAGTGACAGTCCTCACCCCCAGCATACTCCAACCCATCCCTAAAGAGCAACATCATAGAAAGAAAACCATCAAAGAGAACTCTTAAAAATCATGAAATATAGCTCTCTACAACTGATAGCTTCTGGCAGGAATGCAGGTTGGGAAGGACTCAGTTTTCGTTAAGGAGTTAGCCACTTAGAGTTTGAACATGTTCCACTGCCTATGTGGGCAACACAAATTGGAACTTTTTTATTTTTATTTTTCTTCTTATTTGACATGGGGGTGGGGTGTCAAAAGATGACAGAGGAACTACGAAAACTAGGAAGTGAGTGTGCTCAGGGCTCATGATGTGAAATTTCCAACTAATGAATAAAAATATTATGAAAACAAGATGAAACAAAAAAGTCAAAGTAAATGCATCAGAGGTGAATATTCACAATGATCCTCTATCAAAAGAAACTGCAGAGCTGAAAGACCAAATAATGTTGAATATCACATGAAGTAATAAGGGCAGCGGGGCTGCGTCCCCAGCACCCCGGCTGCCTGCTTGGCGGCTAGCTTATGCCCCGAAATAATTACACGGACACTGTATTCCTCCAAACACTGCCTGGCCCATTCTCTTATAGGCTAATTCTCACATATTAATTTAGCCCACCTCTAATCATCTGTATGTAGCACCCCAAGGTGCGCTTACCGGGGAGATTCCAGCCTAGTCCATCCTGGGTCGGAGCTTCATCCCGGGAGCGGGGCATGGTGTCTCTCTCTGAGGCGTCTGCTCCCGAGAGAGCTGTGGAGTCTCTGAGCTCACTTCCTCTTCCTCCCCGCATTTTGTTCTGTTTACTCCTCCCACCTATCCTCTAACCAATAAAATGGGCCAGGGCAGTGCCTTTATTAGCCAATGACCTTCCTCCATCAATCACACTCATTTCCATTAACCAAAGAAGGCTCTGACAGACATAATTCATGATGAATCATGATTCATGATTTTCGACCCAGAAAATCAATCCAGAAGCAAAGGATTAAAGATAATAAACTACTCCTATGAGGACTGAGTGGATGAGAGAACACATCTAGCTGAAACTAATAGGGGATATCTTCATTATATCAAGGTCTAAAAAAACTTAAAACCAAGACGTAATCATATGAAAACTGTGTCATTACTGTACAGTGTGGAATTCCAACAAAAGACACAAAAATAAAAAAGAGCCTGGTCAGAAAACATAACACACAAACAACAAAAGACTAAGGTACTGAAGCTATACATCAACTGTTCTATATAAGAGATGCTCATCCCAATTAGAGAGCAGCAAAATATTTGAACAACTGTTTTGGGGAAGGAATAGAACTGAGAGACATAGGTCTCAGTGCAAATCATTTGCCTTGCCAGCACATGGCTTCAGCAAGGAAGGAAGGGAGAAGAAAAGAAGAAAACAAAGATGTAATGAGCTAACATTTAGGAAATGGTATTTAGTTTCACTATTAACTAACTACAGTATTCTGCCAAAAATACTACAAAAATGGCAGAAATGGTAATCTATTACATTGTGAAGTTATGGATATGGAAAATGGACCCCTGTAACCTAGTTGTACAAGTACAGCTTGCACAGTAGCATTGATAGAATAATTTGGCATTGCTTAGGACACGTAGGAGATATACAAAAGCTACCCATCAATAACACAATCCCAAGAATGATACTGCAGAAATGCAGCTAATGTAGACTAGTATATGTACACACAAGGCTCACACTCACATTCTTTGTAACAGACAAAAGCTGCAAGTCACGTTAAAGTAAGACAGAGCATATAAACTAATAAATTAAATTAATAGGATAGCCGTAGTAACAAGAGGAAATGAGTAACAGTATTTTGAGTAATGACACCAAAGAATATCTTCTGACTCGGAGCTGGAAGACAGACAATAATGAACCCATATACCTTAGAGCTTCATATACAGCTACTAAAGGGGAGAGAATGACCACAGTGAGAAGGAGAGCACAATTTTTTGTATCCAAGTGATTGTGGGTAGGAACCTCATGGGTATCACCAGTAAAGACTGGCCTTTGTCTTGATTGAACATTCCTTGCATTGGTCTTTGTCAAACTACAAAAAGAATATTTTTTTTTTCATTTCTTCATGTATCTTGAAGGAAACCACAGAGTTAATGTAGCCTGAACTGTGCTTAGTGTATAATGAATACCCAATAAGTTTAATAATTGCACTGATTGTGATGTGATATACCTGTCAACCCCAACAACTGGAGGCTGAGGCAGAAAAATCACAAGTTCAAGGCCAGTCAGGACTGTAAAACAATAATAAATAAATTTATAATGGTAAAATAATGATACCAAACACATAAAATAAAATCTTGGTGTGAATTCTCCTACTTGTTTTCCTCTTGTTCCAGAGATTTATTGATTCAATGAAGTAAGCCAGTGCAAGAAATCCTCAGAACTGAAGTTTTCACCACCTTCTATCTAGCATCAAAGTTTTCTACAGAGAATTCTATTACTTTGTGGAAATTTATTACTAGTTCATTTTAAATATGAAAGGGTAACCATTTGGCAGCACCACAGTCACATACAGGTCTGTCCAAAGAAGTCTTATTTTGTGCAGGTAGATTTGCTTCAAGTACCCCATACTTACCAATGTGTTGACGGTATCAAAACCAGTTGTTGACATTGTGACATTGTGACAGTTGTAGGCAAAAGCCACCTTGAGAATCCACATTATAATCTCCACCTGTTCCCACATTCATTTTATTTCTGGAGTTTGAGAAAACCAAAACTTTTTCAATGTCTAAGTTTTATATCCTCTTTAAACATATTTAAGTATTTTACTAGAAATACAGTTCAGACCATCTGTTTCAGATACAGAAAGGAACTCAAGATTCCCTCCTACTTCTATTGGTTTATCTGGTGCTGCTGGATATGTGATTCAGTACCCAGTTCCTCTGCACCATTCCTTCACCCAAAGAAATGCACAGGTCAGACAGGAAATGTGATGTCCTTCTGTATATGTATTGCTTTTATTGGTTAATTAATAAAACTGCTTTGGTCTAAAGGACAGAATATAGCCAGACTGAAAAAGATATAGGAAGCAGGTGGAGAAAAGGAAATGCCATGTAGCTGCTGAAGGAGAAAGATGCCCAGAATCTTTCCTTGTAGGCCACAGCCTCATGGCAATATGCTGGTTAATAGAAATGGATTAATTTAAGATACAAGAGTAAGCCAAGAATATGGCTAAGCTATTGGCTAAGCAGTGTTGTAATTAATATAGTTTCTGTATGATTATTTGGGTCTGGGTAGTTGGGAAATGAACGAGTGGTCTCTGCATATAAATGGCACCCACCATCTGGGACATAGATCCACATAAGACCAAGAAAAACTTAAGAACGAAAAGATGGCTTCTAAACAAACAAATACAGAAGTCAATTGGAGCTTGTTGGTAGCGACATATTTTTAGATAGGCTTTGTTTTCTGGCAGCAAGCAGAGGCACAGTTCCTTTAAGAAGTTTCCTGACTCAGCTTTAGCTGCAAAAACTGCACGGCTTCTTTAAGGGAAAGCTTCCTGGTTCATGATTGCAGCATAAACTCTGGCTCTTTCGGGAGGTCCTGTACTTTTTTTTTTTTTTAATTTATTTATTTATTAAGGATTTCTGCCTCGTCCCCACAACCGCTTCCCATTTCCCTCCCCCTCCCCCGATCAAGTCCCCCCCCCTCATCTGCTCGAAGAGCAATCAGGGTTCCCTGACCTGTGGGAAGCCCAAGGACTGCCCACCTCTATCCAGGTCTCCTAAGGTGAGCATTCAAACTGCCTAGGCTCCCACAAAGCCAGTACGTGCAGTAGGATCAAAAACCCACTGCAATTGTTCTTGAATTCTCAGTATTCCTCATTGTCCGCTATGTTCAGCTAGTCCGGATTTATCCCATGCTTTTTCAGACCTAGGCCAGCTGGCCTTGGTGAGATCCCAATAGAATATCCCCATTGTCTTAGTGTGTGGGTGCACCCCTCGTGGTCCTGAGTTCCTTGCTCGTGCTCCGTCTCCTTCTGCTCCTGATTTGGACCTTGAGATTTCTGTCCGGTGCTCCCGTGTGGGTCTCTGTCTCTGTGTCCTTTCATCGCCTGATGAAGGTTAATATTCCTGAGGATGCCTATGTGTTTGTCTTTGGATTCACCTTATTTAGCTTCTCTAGGAACATGAATTATAGGCTCAATGTCCTTTATTTATGGCTAGAAACCAAATATGAGTGAGTACATCCCATGTTCCTCTTTTTGGGTCTGGCTTACCTCACTCAGGATAGTGTTTTCTATTTCCATCCATTTGTATGCAAAGGTTTGATCTCCAAAATATATAAAGAACTCAAGAAACTAGACCGTAAAAGGCTAATCAACCCAATTATAAAATGGGGCACTGATCTGAACAGAGAATTCTCAACAGAAGAACTTCAAATGGCCAAAAGACACTTAAGGTCATGCTCAACTTCCTTAGCGATCAGGGAAATGCAAATCAAGACAACTTTAAGATACCACCTTACACCTGTCAGAATGGCTAAAATAAAAAACACCAATGATAGCCTTTGCTGGAGAGGTTGTGGAGAAAGGGGTACACTCACCCATTGCTGGTGGGAATGCAAACTTGTGCAACCACTCTGGAAAGCAGTGTTTCGGTTTCTCAGGAAATTCGGGATCAACCTACCCCTGGATCCAGCAATACCACTCTTGGGAATATACCCAAGAGAGGCCCTATCATACAACAAAAGTATATGCTCAACTATGTTCATGGCAGCATTGTTTGTAATAGCCAGACCCTGGAAACAACCTAGATGCCCTTCAATGGAAGAATGGATGAAGAAAGTATGGAATATATACATATTAGAGTATTACTCAGCAGTAAAAAACAAGGGAGGTCCTGTACTTAAATGGGGTTAATGAACAGCATGCTACTAGTTGATTGAGGGAGACATAGACCTGCTGGATCCCTGGAGGTGAAACAGTGAGCATGGCTCACAGAGGAGGTGAACATACATCCAATGTGTTAGACAGGATGGAACAAATAGGCAAACCCACAGAAGAAGTCCTAACCATGCCTGCTCAGCATATTTTTTAAGAGGTATTCATGGTCAGAAAATGATTACAGATAAGCAATAAAGACAGATTCAGACAAAAATAAACCTCTGAATGGGTTGCAGTATATTTTTAAAAATGTACATAGGCTTGGGAGAGAGAGGAAAAAGAGTATGGACAGTTATAAAAAGAAGTAATATAAAAGAGTACAGACAGATATAGATTAAAGGAGAAAAGATAATAAATATTAAAAAGCAATAAAGTAAAAAAAGCCATGTGAAGACAGAAAATAACCAAAGAGTTTGGATTATGTATAATATCATGTTTTCTTTAAATTTTTTGACAGTGAATGAGCTAACTACAGAGAGATATTTCATTGTATGAACTGCTAAGCTATACTAACATATATGTTTTAAAGGTATCTTGACTTCAAAATTTGAGTCTAAGTATATGTTACTTTGGAAAAGAGATTTTGCTCTTGTTTCCACAGAAGATAATAACTGGTGGATTCCTTCCAGGCTAATGTAGTTTGACGGAACAATATCCCCCAAAAAGTGTCTGTGAACCCTAAAATTACTTTGCCCAACAAACAGCAAGAAACAGTTTAGAGAAAACTATGCCCAAATAATCAAACATGATTGTTTATAAATGTTTGTTTTCATTTAAAATAGGTTGATTATAAATGGTTAAATTTCACAGTCAAGCTCTTTCTCAAACAAAAGGGGGAGAGGATATTATATAGAGATGAATACTTTACATTGATTTGGATTTTGGTCTATTGATACAAATTTAAGGTCAATTTGTTATACTATCTATATGTATTTCTGCTCTTATTTAAGATATTGTGTTTGTGTTGCTCATTTAAAAATGTAATGTATAATTAAAAATTATAGATTAACAGGTAGCTATCTATAATAATCAAACTTGTAATCATGTTAGTTAGGGTTTCTAGATATACAGAGATAGATTTCAGATAGATCAGTAATTGTCAAACATTTCAATAACCTAAAGAATATGGCATTTAGCCGGGCGGTGGTGGCTCAGGCTTTTAATCCCAGCACTTGGGAGGCAGAGGCAGGCGGATCTCTGTAAGTTCGAGACCAGCCTGGTCTACAAGAGCTAGTTCCAGGACAGGCTCCAAAACCACAGAGAAACCCTGTCTCGGAAAACAAAACAAAAAAACAAACAAACAAGAAAAAGAACATGGCATTTAAAATATTTTGTTAACTTAGGACTTTTTATGACAATGAGACACAGCTCCTGGCAGCACCAATCTACTTTAAGATGATGATGGGCATCAAAGAGGCTCCTTATGAAGTTTCCTAGCCATTTGGGCAAGAAATTGCTCTTGCCTTGACTGCTTTGTGGTATGCTATGTAAGTTGGACATGCAGGACCCACAGAGAAATGACTGCTAAATTTGCCAAAAGAAGATGAGAGGGTTCCTTAGGGTTTCTGCTTCATGAAAGAATCTGCTAGACATTCTGCAAAACACAAAAGAAAGTGACTAACAAACTGCCAATATAGACAAAACAGTATTTCAAATTTCCTGCTTCATAAAAAAAGTCTGCCAGATAATATGGGTGTATAGACTGAATATGCATGACCCAATATTACAGAATAACTTTGTGTGACTGTCCAGGCAGCAAGATGTCTCTGTCAATTCAGAGTTTTAGAAGTTGTTTACAAAGCACTTTCTGTTTACTTAGGTAATATTATATCCTTCTGGTATCTTTGATGGAGTTGAAGACTCGATAAATATAATCATAGTTTTCCTTAGTTATGATAAAAGATAAATTAGATATAAAACTTTAGATTCATAAAGATAGGATAGATGACAGAATATTTTCCTTAATTTTCCAAAGGTAAATGGACTAAATATTAGAACTATAATTCTTGCTTGATAAGTATTTTGTATATGTAATTTTATTATGTTAATGTTAAAACCTTTTTTAATTAGACAGAAAGGGGGAGATGATATGGGATGTCCTTCTGCATTTGTGTTGCTTTTATTGGTTAATAAATAAAGCTTCTTTTTTTTTTTTGATATTTGAGACAGGGTTTCTTTGTAGCTTTTTGGTTCCTGTCCTAGAACTAGCTCTTGTAGACCAGGCTGGCCTCAAACTCACAGAGATCCGCCTGCCTCTGCCTCCTGAGTGCTGGGATTAAAGGCATGCGTCACCATTGCCTGGAATAAAGCTTCTTTTGCCTATGTCAGGGCAATCAGGTTGGAAGAGATATAGAGAGTAGGCAGAGTCAAGGAGATGCCATGTAGCTGCCAAACAGAAAGATACCCAGACGTTTACTGGTAGACCACAGCCTCATGACAATACACAGATCAATAGAAATGGGTTAACTTATGATAGAAGAGTTAGCTAGGAATATGCCTAAGCTATTGGCCAAGCACTGTTATAATGTATATAGTTTCTGTGTGATTATTCAGATCTGGGTGCCCAGGAAATGAACAAGCAGTCTCTGAATACAGAAATGCCTTAAGCCCTTCACTGCTAATGTTTCAGTTCCAACTATCAACTATGACTTCTAGTACAAATGCAGTCACAGATAATTCTCAAATATATATAATATTAGCTGAGTAATCATGAAGTACTAGCAAACAACTTCCAAAAAAGTGATAAGTCGTAGAAACACCTGGCTGCCTGGGCAGATACCCAAGAATCCTCTGCAATGTTGGGACATCCACCTTCAGCCTACATGCCTAGAATATCTGGCAGACTTTTCTATAAAGCCAAATTTTTGAAGGACTGTCATATCTTCTCTTGGCAATGTTTGGCAGTCCTTTTTTTTTTGGCTCCTGCTTGCTCAATTTGGATAGCATGCTTCCAGCAGTCAAGGCAAGATTACTTTCTTGTCCAGCGGCTTCTTTTTTCCACAAAGAAGGTAAAACTCCATGTAGAGTTTCTTCAGTGTCCATCATCTTCTCACAAAAAATTGGTACTGTCAGAAGCAAACATGTGTCACTGTCACAAAAAAGAACCTATGTTACTAAACCATCTTAAATGCCATATTTGGTATATTTCTGTAGTGTTTGAAGACGACCTATCAAAACTATATCTGTTTGACCTTGGAAATATACCTAGCATGATTACAAGTTCTATTGTAACAGGGGACAAATTACTAGTCTGCATTTCCTTATTATCCTAAATAGTTGGTAATAATAACTTTCAAGGACTAGAAATTTCCATTGCATTGTTAAAAGGGTTGTATAGATACAATACCTTGAGCAAGAATGCAAACATATGTACAGTATGTTCCAAGAAAAATAACCTTAAATTTGTATCAATATACAAAAATCCATATCAATGTAAAATATTTAAAATTAGTATTTGTTTTTTTTTAGTTTAAAGGTAGATTCAATAATTTGCCTTTATATCCTATCATATCTATACCATTATTTCTTTTCAAAACAAAAATCATGAATCTAAACCCTTTGTTAAACTTTTTCCTTGACCATTGCCAATAACAACTTATACCCAATCACTGAAAACAATGACAAATGACCATAACCCATCGAATGACCAAAAACTACCCACCCCACCTCTTGGGAATGTGGATATTGTGTTCTCAGAATTTCTTCCTGTCCTCTAGGGGTAATGACATTTTTAGGGGATCCTGAAAAGAAAGTTGGGTTTATTGTCAAGCCCGGGGAGAGGTAGCTGTATCATTTGTTGTCCAGTCTCTGCATAATGGGAAAGTGCAGGGCTTGTCAGAACTCCTGGCTAGAGTAGTCTGTGAGGCTGAGTTATCTCTGACAACCACCTCAAAATTATACTTAGCACTTTGTAGTCCAAAACTGATTTTAGGTGATTTTTTTAGCTTAATGGTGTTATCATAGTCAAGGTGGAATCATCATTGTGGGACCCCATCCTCCCTTTGGAGATGTTAAAGTTCAGGCATGGTTATGATTACTCAGAAAACTGATGAAGACTCAAACCCAAAAGCATGTACAGGAAGGCAGATAGAGCTTTTTCCTGGAATTATTTAGTGCTCTATATGACCATTAATATCATGATAAAAAGTTTAATATATATTATAAGTTTTGAGATAATATTTATACCTTAAGAAACACTTTAAACAGTAAAAATATAACCAAAGAATTATGAAATTAGTAAATTAGTAGTAATAAAATAATTCTTTAAATTTTGTTTAACTTCTGTCCCATTATCAGGTGGCTCTTTAAACATGAGACAGAAATTTTGAATTTTAACAAACATGCTTGGATTTAAAGAAGGAGAGAGTCACATTCCAACTGTAAAGCCAGCTTTAGTTTTTCATTAGACTAGGACTACAAAAAGACCATTTGATTTATATGCCTGTAGAGAAAATCAGGAGCAAATTGGGAAGATTTGTGAAATGTTATCTTGTTGAAAATATGATATTTCAATAGGCCAATTTACTCTTTTTCTTGGGTCATCTTTTTTTCTAGATGATTAGTCCTTTTTCTTCAGATGTCTCATTTGTCAAGTGATCTTCAGATTCCTTTGCCTTCATTCTTCTGAAAACACAACAAAACAAACTAGCATTTCTCCAACCCTAACTTTGGGAAGTTTCCTTTTTGGCAAGTTATATCTGATCAAATAAGAAGCATTTGTTAGTTGTATAAGTTAATTTAGATTGCATGTTCATGTCTATTACCTCTTCTTATCAAGAGGTCTCTCTTGTTCAAATTGAGTCTTTATCAACTTTAATGGTATCCAAAGCTCTTCTTCTGTGGAAACAAAATCAAAACCCCTTCCACAGCGTAACATATATTCTAGTTTCCATTCTGAGGTCAACACATCTTTAAAGTATACAGGATACTCTAATTTAGCAGGGTTTTTTTCTGTCATCCAATGTCTTTCTACAACTCTCATTCCTTTCTCATTGGCATTTAGAAAAGTCAAAGTTAATAAAATATTATTCAATCAATTCCTGGGGTCTTTATTACTCCTTTCTGTTTATTTAGGATATCTGTTAGAATTTGATTTGATCTTTCTGTAACTGCTTGCCCTATAGGATTGTGTGGTATACTTATAATATGTTTTATATAGCAATACGCAAAAAAATTGGCTTCCTTTTACTAGATACATATGCAGGAGCATTGTCAGTCTTAATTTGTACACATATTTCCATGATGCCCATGATTTCTAGCAAATGTGTGATTATAGAATCATCCTTTTTAAAAACTCAAAGCAGTTGCCCATTGAAATCCTGAATAGGTATCAATGTTATGGTGTACATATTCTAGTTTTCCAAATTTTATTAAATGGAACATGTCCATCTGCCAGATTTCATTCCTTTGAGCATCCTTTGGGTTACTTCCTGAAGGTAGTAGAGTTTGGTTGTATAAAGAAAAAGTAGGAAATTTTCTTATGATTTTCTTGGCTTGTTGCCAAGTGATAGAAAAATCTTTTCTCAAACCTTTGCTATTGACATGATGTCTTAATGTAGTTCTGAGGACTCCAGAATCAATAGTTTATCAATTGCTTGATTACCTTGTGTTAGAGGGCCTGATAAGCCCATATAGGATCTGATGTTTGATATATATATATATATATATATATATATATATATATATATATATATATGATGATTCCTATTCCTGATTTTTTTCAATAAGATGTTGTCCATGTATTGAAAAACTATAGATTGAGGAAGTTGATTACATATAATTTCCAATGCCTGCCATATAAAATATTGGAATAGGGTCGGGCTATTTAACATTCCCTGTGGAAAAAATTCCATTGATATCTCTTATCAGGATGAGAATTATTGTAAGTAGGCACTGTGAAGGAAAACTTTTCTTTTTCTTGTGAAGATATAGTGAAGGAACAAAATCAATAACAATAAAAGGCTGTTCTTTATGTACACTAGAGATGGTAAAAAAATTCCAGACTGTAGAGCGCCCATTGGTTGAATCACCTTATTAACAGCTCTTAGATTCTCCATTTTCCAGATTTCTTTTTAACAATGAATACAGGAGAATTCCAAAATCTGGCTGATTCCTCAATATGTTGAGCATTTAGCTGTTTCTGTACCAGCTGTTCTAAATTTCTCTGTTGTTAAAGGTCATTGCTGAACCCATACAGATTCATCTGTCAACCATTTTAAAGTTAGGGCTATTGATGGCTTTGAAAGATCAGCAGCTGTCGTTCTTGGTTCTTGTACAATCTGAGTGGTTGGTGAATGTTCTTTACATCTTCTAATATTTTCCCCAGAAACATATATTAATGTATGGTTTGTTTCTGAGATAAGAGGAATGTTAATCTAAATATTTCAAGTTCATTGTTGTGTTAGAAACATATGGTTTTAACTTTCCTTTTGTTCTTCTGTCCCTATACATTCAAGCCACCTCACACTCTGCTTTACCTAGGATAAAGTTCCAGTTCCTAAAAGTTGAACATTTACCTCCTGAAGAGGCCAATTTGGATGCCAAGATTCTGGTGCAATTATTGTTACATCTGTCCATCCATTGTTACATCTGTGTCTACAAGACCTTTCATGACAAGGACATTTATTCATATTTTTAATTTTAGTGTTTGTTCATTTATAGAAGTTTGCCAAAATATCAGCTTTATGGTTTCTCCAAAATTTTTTGTTCTCTCTTCTATAGCTACTTTATCATCCAGAGCAGTGTGGCTTCCTGCAAAATGTGTTAGGTCCTTTAATTACTCTGCAAAGGAGTTTCCTCCTTAATGACAGGAAACTACTAAACCATATTTGACATGGGGACCAAAGATGCCCCTCAAAGAGTTTCCTAGCAACAAAGAGTTACCTTGACTGTCCCTTATTGATCTACATTCATTAGTCCAATACCTGCATTAGCTATAGTTTCTGCATCATCCACAAGGGAGAAAGATCTATTTGAATTATGCTTAGAAAAAAACATTATTTCTAGGAACACCCTGTTCACAATCCCTCTTTAGGTGACCTGGTTTACCACAGTTGAAACATTTGACATTTTGAATTTTTTCAAACCTCTGGAAATTACCTCTTTCTCCTATCCAAGCAACATCAAGGTCATGAGATTCAATATTGATTGTATCTCAGATTCATTTCTCCAAGGGTGCTGATCTTACCTTTAATGGCCTAATTACCCTATCGCATTGTGCATTAGCATTTTCAAAGGCCAAAGATTCAATTATTATTTCTCTAGGTTCTGAATTTGGTATCATTTTATTTATTGCTGATGCCAATTTTGTAAGAAACCAGTGAAGTTTTCTTTGGGGACTTCTACGACTTTAGTAAATGACTCAATTTTCTCTCCTACTTCTTCAGTTCTGTCCCAAGTATTCAAAGCTGCTGTAAAGCATAAATCCAGGGTGTGGTCATCATATAGAGATTGCTTTTATACATAAGCATAATCTCCCTTTTCAAGAAGTTGGTCTTGGGAGATTTCCATACTGCTATCCCAACTTCATTGTTCAATGGTCTTAGCCTCATCTTTCTACCATTGTAAATGAGGACCAGGCTCCAGGGTTGTTGTAAGCAAGTCTTTCCAGTCTTGAGGGATAATTCTATTACAAGTTGACCACAAGTTTAACATCTACTTGACAATGGGTAAATGTATGCCAAATGAGACTTTCACTTCCTTGAATGCCCTTAAATCTAACATTTCCACAGAATTCTAAGGAGTACTTAAACAGTCTTTTGGATATCTTTTATTGGCATTTCCTGTAAGGTGACTGGATATATTTAGGTTGGTTGTTTAAAAATCTTACACTGTTTCTTCTAACCTTGTAATATCATGTTGAAATTGATTTTCTTTTGAGGTCCTCAGTCTGGATTTGAATATTTTTATGGTCTGTTTTAAGAAATTTTTCTAAGACCTATATCTTGGCACTCATATTAATCAACTTTTTTAGAGATAAACCAAAGAATTATCAAAATGATAACAGACATCATATCAATTCCAGTTAAGTTGATTATCCCTTCATTTAATTGATTTAATTATTACAATTTTAAATCATTCATTGTATAATCATTCAGAGACCCAACTCTCTCCATTGTAATTATGTTTCCCATTTTAACATGTGAAAAAACTCTCTCTCTCTCTCTCCTTTTTTTGTTTTGTCTTTTGTTGTTTTTGTTTGTTTGTTTCTTGTTTTTTCAAGACAGGATTTCTCTGTAGTTTCAGAGCCTGTCCTGGAACCAGCTCTCGTAGACCAGGCTTGTCTCGAACTCACAAAGATCTGCTAGCTTCTGCCACCCCAGTGCTGGGATTAAAGGTGTGTGCCACCACCGCTTGGCCTCTCTCTCTCTTTTCACTAATTCCCAATATTCTCCCCAAATCTGCTGACAATGGTGATGAAGGTGTTAAACTGACTGCTACTGCATAGAACAATAAGAAACTGAACGGGTTTCAAGGCAGTTACCTACCTTGGCAGCGGTCCATTGAAAGCACACCAGGAGAGAACAATGGAAAACCTAATCGGTAGGATGGTGACTCTGGCCACATGTAGCTCTGGCCTTTGCCACTGGATGCAAAGTCATGGGAAAGCAGTTGTGTGTGTGTGTGTGTGTGTGTGTGTGTGTGTGTGTGTGTGTGAATTCCTGCCCTAAAGTTGGGTGCCAGCTATAGCACAAGTTCTAATTGGTTTCAATAATTAAAATCTAGAATTAGATATTAAGGGGTGAAAGCTGAAAGATCAGACAGGCAGAGCAGCCAGCTACTAGTTTTTACCTCTATGAACTCCTCAGACAGAACAGGATTTCCTCTCTTTACAAGTTCTCAGACTGAATGCCTTGAGCTCCTGTCTCCTTTCATCTTAAATTCCTCTTTCCACCCAGCCATATTCCTTCATGTCTCCACCTCCCTAGTGTTGGGATTAAAGGCAAGTGACTCCAAAATACTGGGATTAAATATGTGAGCCACCACTGACTAGTTCTGTTTCTCTTTGAGACTGGATCAGTCTAGTGTATCCCAGGGTGGCCTTGAATTTACAGAAATCCATCTGCCTTTGCCTCTGCCTCCCAAATGCTGGGATTAAATGTGTGTGCTATCTCTACCTGCCCTCTATGACTAACTGCTGGATAGTTTTGTACTCTGATCTTCATGCAAGCTTTATTTCTTAGAACACAAACAAAATATTACCACAGAAAGGTTCCGATTATCTTTTCAGCAGATACTCCAGGACAAAATTCAACAGTGACATCCTCACCCACTGGAAGTGTGGGCTGAAGCCCAGTAGCTTTACCATGACACACTTGTGTCTCAGGAAACACTCTTCTTGAATCTCATTTAGACCTACTGGTTATCACAGGCCTTCAAGACACAGATAGTAGACTGCAAGTGATACTCAAAACATGTTTAACTGTGTCACTGTAATTATCACACATTTAATCTGCTGCTTTATTTCTAAACAGGAAGTTTCAGCGAAAGATTTCTTAACCATTGCTATTCATAAGGTGCCAAACAGCCTGTAAAGTAGTTTAACCTGGAGGGTTAACCAGTATGCAGTATCTTGGGTCCGAGTCAAAACTTATTGATTCAAAAATCTGCATCGTTGTAAGGGATCCATGTGGGTAAGTACAGTGCCCTGGACCCTGCAGCCACTCGATAAGTGTGCACTCTTCAACAGAAACACATGGAACTGAAAAAGAATTCATTTCTGTAGAGTAGAATGGAAGGAATTGTGTTGCTTACACGTATCATGGTATTTACGAATCTCATCCCCAAATGGCTCTCCCCGTTCAATCTACAGCAGTGTTTACGGGTCTTGAACTTAATTATTTGTTGAATGCTCACTCTGCAAGCTCCCTATTTGTCATTTGTTCCCTGGAGATTTTTCTCACCCCACCCATGCTCCTCTAAAGTCATTTAAGTAATCTCGCCTTCTAAGGTTTAATGGCCAGAATGCATTTCCTCCCCAAAGAAACACTAGAAAAACCTACTAAGGTTGCCCAACTGCAGATTATACCAAGCAGAGCAGTGTGTTCCTATAAACACAGAAACTTCACATTAAAAATAATTATGTCTAACTATCATAGAATCTTAACATAATACAACCCCTTCATTGAGTCTAATCTAAATACTCAGGGAGGAAGTCACATTTATAATAGCTTTCCACAGAATTCAGTTTAATTAAAAACCAGGTGGTCCTGAGATTTCCTCTAAGGCTTTATGCTGAAAATTCCCATTGATCAAGCTTTCTCTAATGAAAGATTCAACTATAAACCTGGAGGAAAATGGGATAGACAAATTAAAATATTCTCTCATTCTACTCAATAGAATCTTGGTATCCATTAAGGGGTTATAGTCATGATGCTGAAACTGGAGCCCATCAAGTAAATACTTGATAGATTTACTAATTAATCTTAAAAATGGCTTTGTATAAAAACCTGTATAACTCAAAGGCCTATTTAAATATCTTATATACATAAATAATGAAGATTAATATGTAAAGAGAAAAATGAGAGGATATGATAAGGAATTTCTCAAAGGAAAACAAAACGGCCAGGAAGTACAGAAAAAAAATGCTAATCATTTTGGTAATGAACAAATAAAAAGTGTATGGATGATGTATTGTAGTTGGTCCAGTGATTGCCTAGTGTGCATCTAGGGTCTGTGTTCAGTCCCTATCTCTGCATAAGCTAGGTGTTTTAAAACATGTTTGTAATACCCATTCTGGAGACCTGAGAGCAAAGGAATCAGAAGGCCCAGGGCAGTTTCAGCTTTAAGTTAAGGCCTGCCTAGGATACAGGATATGCTGTCATTAAATAAATGAATAAGCCTTCCCCTCTTCCATAAAGAGTAGCAACAATCATTTTCACTAACGTGAAATTCAACTGTTTTCTAAAGTTTGTAAGCATTTAAAAAAATTATACCTAGACAACAATGAGGACCCTAAGAGAGATATACATAGATCTAATCTACATGGGAAGTAGAAAAAGACAAAATCTCCTGAGTAAATTGGGAAAATGGGGACCATGGCAGAGAGTTGAAGGGGAGGGGAGAGGAAAGGAAAAAAAAGCAGAGAAAAATGTATAGCTCAATAAAATCAATTAGAAAAAATCTGAAAAAATTATATTACATATAAATTAATATATATACTTTACATAATTATTTACATATATTTTGGTTTTTTGAGATTTGGGGTTTTTTTTCTTTAAGTTTTGGGTGTTTTTCTAAATATATACATTGGAGAAAACTACAAAGATAAATACATATGTTTTTTAAATATAATAGGAGGGTAGATAACTAAATGGATGGAGAGTAAGAGGAAGACTGATATACATAATGATGGATCATGTATTGTCACAGATAATAGAGATCATGAAAATAGAAAAGACTATTACCAAATATCAGTGGACTCACTCTGTTTATAGACACAGAACTGAATTCCCAGTTATGATAAAACATTTTAGGTGCTAGATAATTTTACATTTCCTTATTTAGTTTGTGTGTATGTGTGTGGTGTTTCCCAAAGTTATGACATTTTATTTTATATTTATTTGTTTGATAACTTAGAGTTTATCTTGGTATATGATACACAGAGAATCAAAATTCAATCTTATTGTTTCTAATACTCATGAACAAATTGTTCTTAAGCACCTTCTGAAATAGTCCATTACTCTACCATTAACTTAGTACACCAACTTAATGAGGTTTTACATTTATAATCTGTGTTCACATCCCTACTTTTCTATTGCTTCATTAGTTATCATAGAATATTACACATCTTCCCCCGCCCCATGCTTCACTTTTGATACCTTTAACACAAGAGAAACATACATAGATACATTTAAATTAAGTTTTAAGCAACAAAAAGTCCGATGAAATTGAAAAAGAAACAAGCAGTGAAATTTGTTAATTTTTAGATTTGAATTTTAAACTTGTGTGAGGAAGAGACAGCAGAGGAGAAGTGTGACTGAATTAAGAGGCAGGACCTGACGATAATGAAGAGAAAGGGACCCCACAATGCCCCTGTGTCTGGATCTTCGTGTTGTCAAAAGAAGGTACTCTAAGAGAAAGTCAGGATGTTCTTTAAGAGCCTGCTTCAAGAGAGGCAAGCATGGACCACACTTGAGGTAGATGTCCTAAGATCCAGGATTACTTCTTCAACAGCAATTATATTGGCCATTTGCTTGGTTCTTTCTGAGAGACGCACATTAGATTAAAATTCCAAATTAAAAACAAAGTATGTGTTATTAGACCACATACATTCTCTAAACCAATGCATGACAAGTTATAGGCCGTTTAGATTCCACTGAATAAATCTGCCTCCGGCTCAATAAAATTTTGTCATATTTATGATATAGCCCTGAAATACATTTTTTCCTTAATGTTATATCTAAAATTTTGTGTTTTTATTGTATCTTAAATGTGACAATATGTAAAGAGTTGGAAAACTGGAAAGCAATTTAGATAAAGTTTTTCTCAATAATTTTTTAAGATGTACTCTGATACAATATTCAAGAACAGTAAGCATTTTGTAATAACAATTATTATGCAATCTATAGTAGACCTTGTAAGTAATCAAGGTACAAAGTATGTTAAGACAAACACCCACATTCAGTAGAAAAAGTCAACTAAGAATCTTTCATAGATTTTTTCCTCTCAAAATAAGAAACAATCTCAAAATGAAGATTTAAATTCATTTTACTAAAAAAAAAATCATAAGATGGCAAGTATGTTTTGATTCCCAAAGGAAGATTTAAACAAAATTAAAGGACACCACAGTGCTCTTGTTTATAAAAGAGCACACCTAAATAACATAGTATATTTTTTAAAAAAAATACATTTTTCTGGACCATACACTAGAAAGAATTGTTCCCCTGGACAAGAAGCAGACTGGTGGTTGGGCAGAAGGCAGGCAGGCCTCCCTCTGTGAAGTATGAATGAAAAGGCAGTTGGGGGGTTTAATCCCCTGGATTTGACACTACTGCATAACAGATGTGGGATTCCTAGGATGCAAATTGACAGGGAGGATTAAGGCTGGACTGAGGGCATAGCCATTAAAGCAGAGTAAAATGTCAGAATTCCTTAGGGATTAGATGGTAAAGTAAACCTAGGAATGACCCCTAGATACTAGGATTCTGACTTCAGAAAAATACACAGTAAGCATCTCTAGAAAGTGCAGTTCAGCTTTCTAGAAATAAGAAAGGAAATCAATGGAAAGATGTGTGCGTTTAGTAGCTGGATTTAAACACGTATTTGAAATAGCTCAGTCAACCTTGAACCACACAATATAAAGGGGTCTGCAAAGAAGGAATTCAGGCTTAAGAGAGGTTTCAGTTAGGGTTTACGAGGAATGGTTTACTCGGAAGCAGAACAAAACCAATCAAACAAACAACGAAACAGTTTAAAAAAATGATTAATAGCATTTCCTATCAACACCTGTAAAAGAAAATTTTTGCATGAAATATTTCTTCGTTCCAATCTTAATACTGTAGAATATAAGAATCTGTTGATTACTGCTGCAATAAATTTTGAATTGGTTTGCTTTATCATCCTTTGTTTTCTCACAAGCAATAGGCAAGATTTTCATCTCCCACTCTTGACAGAATTTCTAAGGTAAAATAAGATATACTGTCAAATTTAATAGAACAAAATTATTGTAACAATAATAAAAAATTACTTACTTGCAAACTGTAATAGATTACCCCAAACAGTACAAAATTTTCTAGTTTCATCATTTAGTCTTTTGTTGTAAATATCCCTGATGTCTGCATTTACTAGTAACACCATCGTACTTAAAAATCAAAGGTATGAGTATTTGTCTTTTGTTTTTTGGTTTCTGTTTTTTTTTTTTAACGGGTTGTATGTGTGAAAAGTGCCCCCCATTGAATAGGAAAAGCTTCCATTTGTAAGGGTGAACAGTATAGTAACCACTCTGTCTCATACACAGAAGTCTGACAACACTGAGTTCATATTTGTCCTCTAATACAAAACCCCACAAGATAACTTATGGAACAAGCAGTGTGGACTAGTTAATACTGTCAAGGAACCTGATCACCTTTCTTTTTTTCAAACAAAAGCTGACTTTCTGAGTAAGTTTCCTTGGGAGCTTAAGGGCACATGTATTTAACTCATTTGTCTTTTGTTTACTGTAAGAAGTCTTTGATTTTAAAAAAAAAATACCATAAAGAAAAGCAAATAGAGCTCTGACTAACCGGGTGGTTTTGCTGAAGCAGCAACAGAGCCTCTGAGAAACCATCAGAGCCCCGGAACATATTCAAATGAAACACGCAGTGGTGGTGACCATTTTCATTTACTGCCTTTGAGAGACTGACAAAGTGGCTGTGTGCCTTTTTAACATCCAGGGAACAAAGCCAGAGATCTGAGAACAGTCAATGCTTTTTATTTAAGAAAAAAAATAAAAGAAGAAGATTTAAAAATCACAATCCTGACCAATGTAAGTAGGTATGGCGTTAAATAAAAGTGGCTGCTTTAATGCACAATGGCACACTATTCTCTACGCTGACTAATGAGGCAGAGAATAAAAACAGCCACTTTAGAAAATGACAGAGATGAATTGATAGTGATTCTGTAGTTGTTGAATGTCTGGGAGAATGTTTTGAGAAGACTGGCTTCCGAAATATCAGATTGCTAACTGTTTGGAGTATGAAATCTAATTTGTAGTCTAACTGTTGATACATGTCAGTAAAACCCCAAGCATTCAGGCTAACTAAATCCTTTTTCAAATATATAATTTCTCAGAAAATGAAAGAGAAGAATCATTTATCCAAATGTGCAACCAAGACTCTAATTTACTATATGTTTACTGAGCACTAAAAGAAACAAAGATAAGTGATAAAAAAAGTTTATAAACTTTAGAAGATTAAGGTTAGAAAAACATAACATGAAGAAATAAAATGATTACTTAAGCTTATAGATGAAGTAGTCACAGTAAGCTGGGCAAGGCAGACACAAGTGATTCTAATGAGAAAAGCATCTTGAGAAGAAATAACGTATTTACTCACTACTATGGCTAAAATTAAAAAGACTAACCACACCAAGTGTTGGTGAAGATATAGTAAATATTTTGTGTGTGTGTGTATATATATATATATATATATATATATATATATATATATATATATTGGTAGTAGAAATACAAAATAATAAAATCACTGTGGAAAATAGTTTAATAGCAGTTCATAAAATTCAAAATCTGTACACCATGAACCTTGGTCATTGCATGACTAGATATTTATGAAAGAGAAATTCAAACTTATAAAACTAATATATACAAAATTATACATGTGAATATTATGCACACACATATATGTTTATATATGTGTATATATAGTGTATGTAGACATGTGTGTATATATATATATGTATTTATATATTAGAACTAACTAAAGAAGTTGCCAGGTGATAGCTGAATAAACATATTATGGTATATCCATACACAGACATACTAATCATTAATAAGAAGAATTTTTACACACATGCAATAGCAGGGATGAAGTTTATAATCATGGCTTTAAATGAAAGAGGCTAATCACAGAAGAGCATATGTTGTAAAATGTCACCAATACTATTTCCTGTTGCAACTTTACAATTTTATAGCTAGGATAAATTAAATATTGGTGGTTCCTAGGGACATTGAGTGGGCATCGTATCTGTCTGTGTGTGCATGGGAATTATGTGTACACAGACATACATGTGCACAGGGAAGAGGATACAAAGTTTTAGGACTATAAATTAACAGAATATCAATAATGTGTAGTCAAACATCATAGCAAGTAATAAATCAAATCAATAAGTCTATATAACATTACATGTGAATAAGCAGACATGATCACATTTTAAGATCAGGTGTTGTCATTGGAAGTTATGTGTACACAGTGCTGCGTAATGGAGGGCTCTTTTCAGTTTGTAGCTCAGCAATTGATTTACTCATCCTTTTAACTACAGGAAACGAATTGTGAACGTCATCCTGACAATATAGCTCAGAAATCTGACACAGAGAAAGAAGAGAAATTAGGGAGCGAGAACAGGAGCTAGCAAGCCAAGGGGTAGAATTACTGCTGCCGTTCACAGCCTCCACATGGAAGAGTTTAATATCAGAAGGACATCAAGTATGGACCCCACTTAGAAAGTAATCTTCAATTTCAATTTTAATTAAGTGAAGTGGAAACAGAAAACTTGAGTGAGTGTGTGCATAAAATCAGAGACTATCCAGAAAATAGAGAGAATTTCCCAGCACAAAGCGGTACAGAACATGAGCCTCAGCAGCCACAGCCTGGTGGATCGAGGTTTCCACAAGTTTCCTACTGTGGAAGACATATTTGTTATCCATGTTTACCCATCACTTTTATTGGATTACTTATGCCCAAACAAACATGTAATAAAATGGGTATACCTCTCTCTCAATATTTAATTAACCTCAAGTAAACTTTTTTTTTGACAAAGAATAAGAAACCTTAAAAGTATTATCTTCAAGTTTAACAAAGCAATGATGTACATTCAATGAGCATTACACATGTTGAGAAGTGAGAAAATACATGAATTGATTAGAAAAAATGTACAAAGCAATGAACAAATACACATGTACATATACACATAGGTTTTTGTGTTGGGCACCTACTCCTGTGTATTTGTGTGTGTGTGTGTGTGTGTGTGTGTGTGTGTGTGTGTATGTATGTGTGTACACATGCACAGATTCACACATGCATGCCAAATATCTTCTCCTTTTAGGTTATAGTGTTTTCAATGCAGTTTTGCAAACACTATGGCTCTCAATGTACAACAATTAATTTATAAAAGCTTAAGAAGAGACTATTAATTTATTATACTGGCAATCTGCAGGAACTTGGGTCTTGATAAATTAATGTCCGTATTGTTGATATGAAACTGAAAATAAAAGTTTAGTTGAAGAAAAAGGCACTGGAAGATTAAGAATTAGGTAACAAAACTGAAAAATACTAGAGGGGTCAAAGAGTACAATCAAACACGTTAATAACAACAAATTGGAGTTGAATGAAGGTGTGAATAGTAACCAACATAAAACTGGTGAGACATCTCAGCAGGTAGTGGTGTTTAATGCCAAGTTTGGAGATCTGAATTCAGTTCCTAGATCCCATAAGTGGAAGGAGAGAACTAACTCCTGCAAGCTGGCCTCAGACTCGAGACATGCACTGCAGAGATACTTAAGTATGCAAATAAGTAAATAATGTTAAAAAGAAAATGGATTTATAGTGTTTAAAGAAAAATACTTACCAAATTTCTGTTCTTCCAAAATTACAAATTTTCAACTAATGAAGAGAAATAACCTCAAGTCAGCTATTTACAGGAAAACAGAGTCTAAGTTTAGGGGTTCTGAAGAAATGGGAAATAAATGTTTCAATCATTCAAATTTTTATAAGATGTATTTTACTCTCAAATAAAGAGAACCTACTCATATTATTTATTAGAATAAAATATGTTTTGTCTGTTTGCGAGGCAGTAATCCAGCTTGGACGGTATGGATTGAGTAGCTCATTCTGGAAGTAAAGGACGTGTAGATATTCAGTACAAACAAATGAGGCCCAGAACCACACATCTGAACCATGGAAGGATCAAAGCTAATACATTTGAATAAAAGAAGCACTCTTGTAGAAATCTATGCTCTGACAATGAGAGATTCAAGAGCAGACATTCAAATAGATAGTTTTAAGCCATAATGAATAGTCAACACCAAGATACCATTTCTTATTTATGAAGAGAGTTATTACTAGAAGAATGGAATTCCCTCCCTCAAAATAGAAAATCCAATAATAGCCCATCAAGGTAGTCTGTCACCCAAGTAACCATGAGGAGAAAAGCACAAAGAACAGTAGAAGATGTCTTACTTCGTCCATTCTGCGATCAAAGGTGTGTTCATCCAGGCGCAGACCTAGTGAAAGTTACCTGCACCAAAGTCCACATGCATTTGTCAGCTCCTGGTTCCATCCCAAATTTCATCTAACTTTCACCTCTACACGTGGGACTTCTCCAAACAAGACATTTCCAGATCCATCATCTATAAGTCTAAAGCATCGCCTGTCTTCTCTCATCAGCAACGCTCAGCCCCTCATGTTGGAGTAGGGGCTTCTCACACAACCCCCACCATTTCACAGTACATCCGAAAGGTTGACAGTGATGTTTTCAACGACATCTCCATTTCTCCCCCAGTTCTCTTAGAAACCGGGGAGGAAAAATAATGGGAAGAAAACAGAAAAATGCTTTGCTCGGGAAAATTACAATCTCTACACCCACAACCTCTACCTCACATGTGCCTTCTACCTGAACATTCATTAATGTTGCTAATGCAACAGCAGGCATCCCTACCCTTCTTCTAAAAGCAGGAAAGAGAGTGGCCTCTTTCAAAATTATTCTGTGCTGTTCTTTGGCCACGGTGGCATTTTTCACAGTTGGGCTATTCTCCACATTGTTGTATCCAGTCAAAGTCACTCAAGAGTTCCTACGGTCCCAGCAGCACTAAAAATACATAACAGCCTCCTTACAATAATGACTGTGAATCACAGCATTCCTCGGCTCACATAAGTAGTTAAAATAGTTGAAAAAAAAAAGTTAAATAAAACTTTTTAAAAAGTTCAAGTGAAAAAATATATGAAAAGGGGGTTGAAAAGGACTCCCCTACCGTCTAACAATATTAAAGTCTGTCTCAAATTTACAAACGTCCTCAGGAACATCAAATGCCGCAGCTTCAAACACACGCGCCAGCTTCAAGCCCGACAGCTTCAAATGCCGCAGCTTCAAACACGCGCCGCAGCTTCAAACGCGCCGGCTTCAAACAGCCTTGGGCAGCCATCTTGCACACGCTCCAAGGAGCACAACCTCAGGGCCCTTAGGCGGCCACCCCATCCCGGAGGCCACACAGAGGCTTTGTTGGGGGAAAAATGGGAAGAAGAGGGGGGAGAAAGGAAAAGAAGAAATATCATTTGCAGACGTTAAATTAGCCCGTAGAGGGAGCTCCTAGAGCCCCGTAATTTCACAGTAATTGGAATCTCCTGTAATTTAAAATCTAGCCCCATCATTTGTTAGAGAGAGCGTCCAGGGGTCACAGGGAGCAGGGCTCGCTTCATACCGATCTCTGCATGCCTAGAAAATGCAATTCCATTCACATCCCCTTGACCGTGTGTTTTGTTATCGCAACAAAAAAGATGATGATTCTTGGCTACATGTTCTCCAAAAACCAGCCTAGAAATTAAAGAGGCTCATCTATGTGTGCCGTTCGGGTGAATCCACCTGAATAAAGACCACGATAAGAATAAAGTTCCAACAATTAGAATTGTCATGGCAATAACCTACATGTCCCCCACTCACGGCAGCGTTCATTTCAGAAACCCTGCTCTCTTTCAACCTTGACTAGATACACGCTCATGGCTCTCCATCTCCCTCACTGTACAGTCCTCAGACCAGGAATGCGGCAATAAGCCTCCAGACAAAAGGATGAAACCAGAAAACGAGATGATACAATAGCAGAGAGCCTTTTCAACAATAAAACACCAGAGAAACAAAATTCCAAATTCTGTGGAAAGGAAGATTGAAGAGCGAGCACACTAAGAAATAAAGGAGGCATCCAAATGTGCAGTGGGGTCTATTATCTGATCTTCTGAAGCAATGTTGAAAGGAAACTGCCGTTTACATTTATGTAATTCTTAAATATTTAGAAACTCCAGAAATGAAGTGGTTTTCTAACTATGTTTTAACCTCCAAAGAAATATTATTTCTGTCTTAAATGCATGCCCAAAGTGGCAAGAACAAAGCCCAGTAGCCGGGACTTAATCAATAATTTAACATATGTGGATTTTTATTCTCTTTAGCATAATCTACCAGGTGCCAAGAAAAACCTATCTATTCAAAATTATGTCTGTCACTTAAATTATTAAATGATCCGCATGTGCATTATTACTGATTCTCTGTAATATACCTGCTTTGCTTTGGGAGCCATGATTATCTTTTGTCTGTGGCTTAAATATATGTCATACAAATTTTTAGAAGGAAATATTGTATTAACACTGCAGATTCTGTATCAAGGAACATAAAAACCTCTATAAAACCACACACACACAGTTGCTTTGTAGAGAAGCATTGCCTAGGAAGATGTGTGAGAGATGTCAATATCAAACCCATATTCATCACAGCTAAAAAAACAATCTCACTTGAGAACTTAAAAAAAAAAGTTCATTTATCTGTATCTTCCTCCCTATTCAGCTACGTCTTCGTTACCTCAAGTTCTTCACATCTTGGAAATACTTCATTCCAGATGTGTCTGATAGCCATGTGATAGCCAAATGTGTCTCACACTTCAAACTCAACCAGAAAAAAAAAAGTCAAAACCCTCACAGATTGATTCATCTAAATAGCACCACACAGGCTCTGGGTGTCCTTGGTATCTAAGGCAAGAACTTCTTAGGATACTAACCTTAGTGTGTTGAGCACCTGGTCAGAAAATAAAATCATGATGAACATATGAATGAGAGCAGGATCCAAGATGATCCCTAAGGTCTAATATCTGAACGTCAGAAGGGTTGGAAATGGTAGTCATTCATTGGCATGGACCTAAAATAGACTCAGCAGCTGTATGTCTCTTATATTTATGGAAGAAATATATTTATCTATGGTCAAACAATCAAGGCTGTAGATCATAGAAGATCATATCTGATGAATTATTTCAAAGTTATAATGGTCATAAGGAGGAGTGAAGGTGGTAATGATTACTGCTTTCAACAGATTCGTCAACAATTTTTGTTACTTGGCAGGGAGAAAATCAGCAAAGAGCCTCAGTAGAAAAAAAAGGAACGAATGAGAAGGACAGCTTCTTCACTTCTGAATTCATGCACTAGTACAACATTGAGCATGCTTGCTGTGGATACATATTCTAAAGCTAAACTTGCCGTGTGAGAAGCAGGAAAAAGAAAAAGATTGTTGAAAGACTACATACAATCCTCATCCTCAGCCAGCCCTGGAGTTGATAACTAGTGCTATTGAGAGACCGCAACAAAAAATGGGAGACTTGTCATTATCCTTCTGATGGAGGAAGGTCATTGGTTAAGTAATAAAGAAACTGCTTGGCCTCATAGGTTAAAACATAGGTGGGAGGATTAAACAGAACAAAATGCTGGGAGGAAGTGGAAGCGAGCTCAGAGGCCATGCTCCCCCCTCCTGGACTCACACGATGAAGCTTTGATCCTGGATGGACGTAGGCTAGAATCTTCCCGGTAAGCGCACCTTGGGGTGCTACACACATTATTAGAAATGGGCTAGTCCAGGTGTGAGAGTTAGCCGAGAAGAGCCTAGATATAATGGACCAAGCAGTGTTTAAAAGAATACAGTTTGTGTGTTGTTATTTCGGGTATAGAGCTAGCCAGCGACCAGGAGATGTGTGGCAGGAATGCAGCCTGCAGCTCCTACTACATCCTTCAACTCTCACCATGCTTCTTACATGAGAGTAGAAGATAACATTCTACCCTTGGTTGTTACCATTTCATTTCCACAGGACAAATAGGATGGTTGATTTCTTTTTCTTTTTCTTTTTTGGTATTTTTAATGGAAAGTAAGTATAGCTGCAGTTGTCTGGAGTGGCTTTAAATCTAGATTGCTTGGTCACTTATCATCTTTTCAACTTTTCATCCTTTTATTGAGTGACAGCTAATCAAGGTCTATTTCTGATGCCTTATAGTTTCCTTGTTTGGAGTCTTTTAAAACTCAGTTTCCCTTTTACCCATGTCAGTAACTCTGAACATGTTATTTGACATGCCTGGTTAGGATTAGAAACATACTCTATATGTAGAAGACACGGATCTGCTCCTATGGGTGATCATCCATGGGTTCTCTGCACTTGTTATCTGGCTTACCTTAAGTTCAGCAATAGTTGTGTGATTTCAGAGTTGAAGTTTGCTACATAGTGCTTTATGAATAAAAACACGCATCCAGAAGATTGGAAAGGAAGTACACAACACTCTAGGAAGTTTGACTACAGACTAGTAAGTATAGAATAAACTTTCTGGTCATACGACTTCTATAAGAGAACCTAAAGCTTCAAACATTAACAAGAAACAGAAAAATCAATTCAAAGATACCAGTAATTCTGACACAGTCTGATCAGACCTGTATGTAAAATAAGAAACCAATGACTAAAGACACATGGAGATCAACATAAACCCATTGATTATGGTGAACACTACGCAGCTGGTATCCATGCAAGGATCTGTTCCTCACTTAAACCCATCCAATCAACACATCAAACATCATTTTCTGTATGTGTACACATAGAATCCCTCACTCTATATGGAAGGTGGCAATGTTTTCTATAACTGTCAAGATAATGAACCCCCAAACCACTTCTAATCAAACCATAAAACAATATACTTAAACTAAAGAGCAGAAGAAATATTCTTTCACTGGGCAGAAGGGTCCAACATAAAAAAGTAGAATTAGACCATTCTTTCCTTTTGAATGTCACTTAGCTTGAAAATCTAGCACAGCCACATAATAATTCAAAACTACATTGTGAGAATAAAGGGGATACTTGTAATTACTGCCAGAAAATATGTCTAAAGCAGGAAGATCTGCCAAACCAGGCTATGTGGTTGCACTGCTCAGATAGGTTGACTTATAACAGCACTCTGCTTGAGGTGTGGATAAAACAAGGGATGTTTTAGAGAGGTCATTCCTTTTGCTGCACTCTCTGGAAACTCATATCGATTGCCAAGTTAATGACAAGCATGCATTGCAAAGAATTCTAGTGTCCAAAGGTTGAGGACTGGTGCTCTTTCAGCTTTGTAGAAGCTACTAGGTTACAACTGTATATAAACACTTTGAAAGTGCTTTGCTCCAGGGAAAAAACACTGTAAAGTATAAAGAAGAATCAAGCACTTGGGCTCAGCATATGATTTTATAACGTTGACCAAAATCAAGAGAGAAACTTACTGGCCTCTAAAGGCAATTCTTGGGCTAGTGAGATGGCTTGTCAGTCAAAGGCAAGTACGGCTAAGTCTAAGGAACTTAGTTCCAGCTCTGGGACCCACGTGGCAGAAAGATAAGTTATCTTTTGACCTCCACATTCATACTGGTGCATATACACACTAATAAATAAACAAATAATAAATAAATAAAATAAATAAAAACTAGAATATTTTTAAATATTCTTCTCTCTGTATGTGGATCATATAAATAAATTCATATACATATGTAAAAGACAAGCACCTGCATGTATTCAAGTGATAGAAATGTATTTTTGTTGCTGCTTACTCAAAAATTGAAATACACTTTTTTAGTTTACCCATTTTGGAACATCATTGAGATGCAACTACAAAATGGAAATTGCTTAACAAACTATGCATTAAGAGAACTGCAGTTTCATTTCTCTTTGTCACCGGAAAATAAGATAAATTTTCTATCAGTCACAGTAGAAGCTAGAGGAACTGATTACTCAATATATAGTCACACCTACATTTTGCCAAATATTCCCCAAGACATGGCATTTACTCTCAGTGTTCAATAATTTCCTCAAGCTGTACACCTGAAAAATATGTCTCTCGTCTGGTGTTTCATAATCTGGCATGTGTTCATAGCCCATATCCTTGAAACAATTGTTCTCTTGTGTATGCAAATACACTGGGTTTGCAACATGTTTATTCAAGAAAGTGGGCAAGAACGCTTCTTATGTGAACATCTGCAGGTTTCCACAGGAGATCTGCATACAACAATAAATACATTTCTTCATTTATTCATTTTTTAATGGCAGTTATACATATCTAAAAACTTTCCAAGAGCTAAAGAAACTCTGCTTGGCAACTTTTGTTGTTTTTGTTGTTTTGTTTTGTTTCATCCAGAAAAGCATATAAAAGAAACAAGATTAATTGTATGTATGTTAGAATATGGTTCATGGATTAGATCTCCGCATGTTCTAAACACACCAAAATCCAAACATACAAGTATTTCTTAAGCGAGCACATCACCCTCACCCTTCTATTCACATGTTATTCACAGCCAATTCTAGTGTTAGCCTCAAAAATACTTAGCTAGTTTCTCATTTCATTTCAACCTGTTCACTATACCAAGTTTCAGAAAAAGGCAAAATGTTCAATGTTTTCTTAGAACTCAAAATACTCAAATGCTTTCACATACATTAAAATTAATATGTACACTATACAGAATACATGTTTTTAAAAGATATTAAATGTTCCACATGCACATACACAAATGCTAAAAAATAATATATTGATTTTCTGTAATAGCCATATCACTAAGGTAATAAATATAATCAGCGATTTGTCCAACAAAATATACAAAGACCACTTATCTCAAGAATTTACACTTCTGACTGTGTGTTGATACCAAAGATAACAACACTATATTTCCAATGTACGTTTCATAAAATCGAGTTTCATTTTTCTATACATTAAAAGCTAAAAGAAAACCAGTGTTTTCAGGAATAATGAATAATTATTATTTAGACCAAATCTACTATTGATAATAATTGAATTCTGGCAAAGTACAGAAATCAAAAAGAGTAAGGCGGGAACAAGCAGAGGAGCACACATGAAAACTGTGGCAGTTTAAATATGTGCCCTCCCAAATCCATGCTGGAGCTTAATCCCCATTGTGATGGTATTAAAGATGAGGCCTTTGGGGAAGTGATTAAGTCTGGAGGGTAAAGCTCCCAGGAATGCATCAGTGCTTCACAAAAGGATGGAGGCAGCTAGCTCACATCCTGTCGGCCTGTCCTCCTTTGCAACATGTGAAGAAGATGCACCATTCCCCTTTGGAAGTCACGGCAGCTTGGTGTCATCTTGGAAACAAAGAGAAGTCCTGAACAGACACTAGACTCTCCAGACCCCAGTTTTAAGAGTTCTGAGCATCCAGGCAAATGTGTTCCGATCTTTGAAAGTTACCCTGAGTGTTATATTTTGTTACCAGCCCAAATGGACTAAAACAAATAGCAAGATGCTTTCTTCCCAGAGTGTGCACCAAATTTGTCCAAATGTGCGGCACACAAAGGAGAAAAGTAAGTCTGGATTTTTTACTTTTGATCAAGACTTGCCAATCACCGAAAATCTAAGAGGAATGTCTATTGGCTAGGAAGAAGAGAGAAAGAAAGAAAGCTCTTTATATAGATTCTGTGTCTGGGTGGTCTTGAAATAAAAATATTTTCCTTTAAGAAAAGCCACGTATTTTGATTTATGACGATATGTGTATGGCTGCTTATCTATATGAGGACTGTGTACATATGGTGCCTGAAAAGTACATCAGATTCCCTGGAACGAGAGTTACAGTCAATTGTGAGCTCAGGTTGGTGTTGGGAACTGAACCTGGTTCTTCTGCAAGGGCAGAGAGTACTCTTAACACGGAGCATTGCCCTAGCCCTGGGTTGAAATGTTTTCTACATGTGCTTGAGAACTTCAAATTTTATGCTGGCTTGACAAATATTTTCTATGCATCGCAACCTCATGTGCTAACTAGAAGAAACGCAAATAAGCTACAGGGAGACATGCCAACTGTACTTTTCAAGAATAACTGCAATTCCCAAGTTTTATTTTTTTTTAAGGCGCAGAAAGAAATTTAGTACTATGAGCCAACGGGAAAGGCCTACAGAAAGTCACAGGTGTGTACCAGATATAGAAATTTTGAAATACACTTTACAAAACAACAATATTATGTTTAAAGAAATAAAAGGCATTTTTGAAATAGAGTTACAAAATAGAAAAATCAAAATTTAAAACCCAGTGAAGGGAGTTCTGCCACCAACAGCAGATTACCTTATTTCTAATCAACTCTTTTCACTGAAAACAAATGAAATTCTGCATTTACATATATAAAGTTCAAGACACAGGGGAGATGCCAGCGTCCAGAAGGAAAGCCATGCAGGGTGAACCCTGCGTTTAAAACTCTTCTCATCACAATGATGACAAGTTCCAGGCAGGGACTGAGACACTGAGCAGGTATTTTTAGCAGATGTACAAAACTGAAAAGTCAAACATTGGAATTCAGGAGAAGATACCCTGATGAATCTTTCATTCCCTCTGGATTCCAAAGGTTCTCCTCTCATAATAAACAAAGTCTGGAAAAAAGCCATTCCTCATAAACACTAAAGCCCAGCTTCAAATAACACTTCAGCTTCTCATTGGATTGATGTGGTTCAAATTATTGTCTCTCCTCCCTGCAAATTAGAAGTGAAGGTAAACACATTCTGGAAGTTGAGGTCACCCAGGGACTCCAGGTACATTCAAAATTATAAAAAAATAAATCCTATATATGGTGAGAATAGTAGTGAACTCTGTGGCCCAGGAAAGTTGAAGCAGAGGGGTCATTTAGCCCAGGAGACGGAGACCTGCCTGGGCAACATAGAAAGACACCATCTAAACCACATAATAAAAAGAAAAGAGCCAACACACAAAATAACCAGGCAGGGGGAATGCAGAAGATAAGACAGAAAAGCAAAGGGTTAAAGTCTGTATTTAATATGTGCTTAAAATTGAGATGTCTGAGAAGAACCAGACTGTGCTAACCTACATATATAACAGAGAGAGGAGGAGAAATTCTAGAATTAAATATGCAGTATCTTGAAAATAAATATTTACCTGATTTCATAATGGGATAAAAATGAAGGAAATGATGATCTGAGAAAGTAGAAAAAAACACTAAAATTATATTATAAATGTACAAAAGGATAGAGACTAGAAGGATCAATTAGACTTGATAAAAATGTTCCAGTTCTAGACCCAGAGAAATAGATATTCAGAGATATCTGAAAGGTGTAGGGAAACTGATGGTTACTAAACAGAAATTATGTAATGCAGAAAAGTTACAATTCTATTTATGCCACGGAAAATAGCTACACACAGATTTCTATATTCAGTAAAGAAATAGCTAAACATACTTTCAAAATACTAAAACATAGTGAATTTATTATCTATTAAGTAAATTAAATTATATTATATGAGGTGATGCTACAAAGAACATGAGTCCAAGCAATAGGCGAATGTCTTGGTAAGTCTAATTGAATAATACCTGGATGGAAAAGGAGCATACTGGGGGATGTGTATGAGTATGTATATTATAAGCACGTAAATACAGAGTGGATTTTAGAAGAGAAAATGTACTGTGTTGTCTAGTGAAATCAATAAAAATGGTTCTTCTAGTTAGCTTCAGTTGTCAGCCCAGCTCAGAAATATCTGAGAGAATCTCCATTGGTAGATTGCCTCAATCTATTGGAATATTTGCTCAACTATATAAAGATGTGTTGCTGTTTTACCTTGCCTGCCTAAGCCACCTAATTGGTCTAATAAAAAAACTGAATGGCCAATAGTGAGGGAGGAGGCATAGACAGAATTTACAGACAGGGAGATTAAGTAGGAGGAGGAATTTAGGCTCAAGGAAGAAAGAAAAGGAGACACCAGGCAAATGCCAGGGGCCAGCCAGCCAGACATGGAATAAGCAGGAAAGTAGGACATACACAATGAAAGAAAGCTTTAAAAGCCCTGAAGCAAAATACAGGTGAAGCAAAACAGGTAAAATTAAGTTAAAAGAACTAGTGGGACAAGCCTACACTAAGGCTGAGCATTCGTAATGTCTTTATGTCTTTATTTGGGCACTGGTTGGTGGCCCAAAGAAAATTTCCACCTGCATCAACCAGATTGGCCAATAGACATGTCTGTGAGATAGTTTCTTATTGCTAATTGATATAAGAAGGCCTGATTGTGCCATCTTATGGGTAAATGGGTCTGTAAGGTTTTAGAAATCTCCTGAGCAAATCAAAGAGAGCAATCCAGTAAACAATTTTCCCAATGGTTCCTGCCCTGACATCTCTGAGTGACGAACTGTGACCTGGAAGTGTAAGATGAAATGATCCATTTCTTCTCCAAGCTACTTTTCTTCAATTTGTGATGAAGACAGGAAGAAAACAGAACACTTGTCTAACAACTTAAGGAAAACTAAAAGTTTAAATATTTGTTATTTTTATGTATGTATATTGTATGTTTGTGTCTTTATGGGGTATGCATACATGTGTCCAGATGTCTGAAGAGACCAGAAGATAACATCAAATCTCCCGGAGTTGGAGTTACAGGTAGTTCTAAGTTACTCAATGTGGATGCCAGACACAATCAAGTTTAGGCAGCAGATACTCCGGACACGGAGACATCTCTCCAGATCAAACTTTCTTAAAATAATAATAATTTAAAAAAATTAAAAGGAGGCAAGAACAAGGTTAAGAGAAACAGAAGCAGCAAATAAATGAAAGGGAAAGAGAAAACCGGCTCAAATGTAATCAATGCTCTATTTCATACAAACTAACACATTCCCACATTAAAATACAAAATAAAAAATCTGGAGTCTTCTATACTAAGTGATACTGCAAAAATCAAAATATAAAGACAAATGAATTAGAAATATATCTCCTTTTAACACTAAAGAAGCCTAATGTAAGTAAATTAACACTAATCAAAATGCACTTTAAAACGAATGCATTTGTTGAGATTCAAAAATACATTAATAACTTCAATTATAAATTTAGCTATCTCTCAAAACATCATCAAAATGCATTTTAAAAGCTATTTTTTCCAAGTTAGAAAAAAATAAACAAATCAGACAGTGGGAGACATGGAGAAATTTAATGACTGTAAAAGCAATTTAAAAAAGAAGTAATTAAGGGCTATTCCTGAAATACAAAATTAATTAATTTGATCAGCTGGACATATATTGCTCAAAGCTGCACTAAGCAATGCAGAATGTACACTTTTAAAGACTCATAAATAAGAGATAACTGGTCAAATTATAATCTTGGAAGACACCTGAGTCAAGACCCTAAACGTCCACCACGTCCTTTGCTACAGGTACTGACAGGTGAGCCTTCTCTGACCCCGAGTTCTCAGGTCACACATTTGCCATCCACTACCTCCCAGTTTTAAGAAGTAAGGGATCCCAAAATGTCAGTTATGGAGAGCTACAAGGAAGAACAGTCAAGTGTTTTACAAAGGAACACTCACCAGAATGAAGGCTGATTATTCAACAGAAACTTTTTCAAAATCCAGAAGGGCTTTGAAAGCAGCATTCCGGGTTCTGAAAGAAACCATCAGTGATAGCAACCACTTGAGGGCAAAAGAATAGAAAAAGGCATTTCCAGCAAAGGGAACTAGGGAACAAGCAGGCATTGATGTTCCATGATGTATCCATGATGGATACAGTAGATGTCAAACCAAAACTAATCAGAAGGAATAAGGAGGGTCACTTCATACTCGTAAAAGGAATAAGCCTCTGAAGGGTATTACAATTCCAGGCATACATGCACTTTCATAGTTAGGGTGACTATTCCTGTGATGAAATACCATATCCAAAAACCAATTCAGAAGGAATGGATTTATTCGCATTGCATTCCCATTTAAGGTTCATCACTGAAGAAGTTGGGGCAGGAAATCAATCAGGGCAAGATTCTGGAGACAGAAGCTGATGCAGAGGCCATAGAAGGGTGCTGCTTACTGGCTGGCTCCCCATGGCTTGCTCAGCCTGCTTCCTTAAAGTAGCCAGGACCGCCAGCCTAGGAATGGCCTCACCCACAATGGACTGGGCCCTAACACATCATTCATATTAAGAGATATTAAGAGAATGTCCTACAGGCTTTTCTACAGCTTGTTTTTATAGAAGCATTATCGAAGTTCCTTCCTCTCAGATGACTACTAGCCAACACATGCAACAAAAATAGGTGTATCCAAGTTCACAAAAGAAACTCTACTAGATATAAAACCACAGATTAACCCAAAGGCCGTGAAAGTGGGTTATTTTAATACTACATTCTCATCAATATACAGGTTATCCAGTCAAACATTAAGCAGAACAATATTGAGGTTAAGTGACAACATTAGTCAAATGGGTATAATAGGCATCTACAAAATATTCTAACCAAACACTCTCAAGAATGAACCTTGTTCTCAGGAACGCGTAGGACTTTCTGCATGTGTTAGAACATAATTCAAGTCAAAAATAAGAAATTTGAAATATCATCTTGTATTATTTCTAACTACAATGAAATAATGCTAGATATCAACAGTCACAGAAAAGTAGAAAGTATAATTCACATTAAGGCTGTATAACATGGTATTAAATAATAATTGCGACGCTGAAAAAATCAAGAAGGAATTTTTCAGACAAGATTCTATGGGACAAAATGAAAGTAGTCCAAAAATGTAGCGTTATGTAGTTACAACATTTTTTATATATCTCAAATTAATAACTTAGTGATGTACCTGAAAGCCCTGAAAAATAAACCTAGAATAATAGACAAAAAGAGATAATGAAAATGAAGGCTGAAATTATGTAATAGACATTTAAAAAATCCATAAAATAAAGACATGGTTCTTGAAAAGATAAACAAGACTGACAAATCCTTAGTCAAATTAACCACGAGAGAGAAAATTCAAATCAATCAAATTAGAATCAAAAACAAAAAGGGAAACATTATAACAGATATCAGTAAAATGAATAAAATAATTACAGACTTTAGACACAATTATTTCATGGAACTGGAAAACCTAGAAGAAATGCATAGACTCCTAGATGTATACAACACACCAGAATTAAATAACATTACATAAATAATTTAAATAGCTTTATAAACATCAATTAAATGGAGACAATAACACAAAGATTCTCCTAAACAAAACAAACCTAGGAGCAAATAGATCCACTATAGAATTTTATCAGAATTTTTACAAAGAATTAACACCAATATCACTCAAATTATTCCATAAAACAAAAAAGGAAAGAGGCTTCCTATGAAAACAGTATTACACTGATACAAAGTTAGACAAAGAATCAAGAATTACAAAAACAAAAATTACAGGCTGATCTCTCTGATGAACATAGATGCAAAAATTCCCAATACTGGCAAACTGAATTCAAGATCATATAACAAAGATCCTTCATTATGACCAAATTATTTCATTCCGGAGATACAGAATAACACAAAATCAAATCAATAAATGTTTTTGCATATATTTCCATTATTTGTGTGTGTATATATATATATATATATATATATATATATATATATATATTCAAACAAAGAGACCACACAATCTTCTCATTAGATGTTTAGCAGATTTTTGACAAAATCTGTCATCTCTTCCTGATAAAGTCATGGAGGGTCTATGGATGAAGAGATAATACCTTACCTTGATAAAAGCTATAGAAAACAAACCTACAACCAATATCATGCTAAATGTGTTTTTAAAAATGAGTAAACATTTCTACTGAGATCAGAACTAGCAAGAGCATCTACTCTCACAGTCTTATTCAATACAGCACTTGAAGTCACAGTTAAAGCACAAAGACAAGAGGATGAAATGAAGGGGATACAAACAGAGAAACGAGAAGGCAAAATACCCCTATTTGAAGATGGTATGATTCTATTATGAGACTATAATGACTCCACCAAAACCTTTTCTTAGAGATAGTTAATTTTACAGGGTAGGAAATTACCACATAAAAATCAGAGTTTTCCTAATCAGCATTGACAATGACAAAGGGACCAGGAAAAAAGTCCTCTCACAACAGCCTCATAGAAATGAAAACAAAACACTTGGGCACAATGTTATCCAAGGAAATGAAAAGCCTCTGGAAAAAGATTCAAGCAATTGAGGCAGATGCTAGAAGAGAGGAAGGCTCATGGACTGAAATAATTAACCTTGTAAAATGGCCATTTATCAAATCAACTTACAGATTTAGAGCAATTCTAAAATGTAAAAAAAAGACCTTGAACAAAAAACAGAAAAATAACCTCAAAATGTATATGACTAGATAAAAGACAAGAGACAGCCAAAGCCATCCTGAGCAGAAAGAACACTGTAGAAGCTATCTCTAGACTTGATTTATACTATAGGGCTGCAGTGATAAAACAGCATGATATTGGCACAAAAATAAATACACAGATAAAAACAAAAATAGACAGCCCCAATATAAATCCAAAAGCCTACAGCTACCTGATATTTGATAAAGATTCCAAAAAACACATATTGGAGAAAAGACAATCTTTAACAAATGGTGCCAGGAAACTTAAATTTCATAATGCAGAAAAATGAAACTAGGTCCTTATCTTTCACCCTGTTCCCTCCCCCCCCCCCAAAAAAAAGAAGTCAAGTTTAAATAGGTCAACATAATCCCTGGTGTCTCAAAATGCTAGAGAAAAAAAAATGAGGTGCACCTTTCAAGTTATAAGCACTGGAAGGACTTTCTAAGTAGGATTCCAGAAGCACAAGAAATAAGATTTGCAGTTGACAAACGGAATCACATAAAACTAAAAAGCATCTATATAGCAAACTGTCAATCAAACAAAGAGGCAGCCCAAAAAACAGGAGAAACATTCTGCCAGCTATACACCTGGCAGAGGTCTAGTGTGTAGAATATACAAAGAACTAAAAGACTAAGCATCAAGACAACTAGCAACCCAGTAACAAAAGGGGAGGGGCTGTGAAATTGAATAGAAAGTTCTCAAAAGAAGAAATATAAATGTTTAGTAAACTTTTTGAAAAGTGTTTAACATATTTAACTGTCAGATAAATGCAATTTAAAACTACTTTAAGAGTCCATATCACCCCAATCAGGACAGTCATCATCACGAGGGCAAATGGTAACAAATGTTGACATGGACATAGTGAAGGGGAATGTTTGCACACTTTGGTGGGAGTGTAAACCAGTGCAAACACTTGGGAAAACAATCTGGAGGTGACTCAAAGCACTAGAAATAGAATTGTCCTATAAGCCACTCCACCACTCCTGAGCACATACCTTTCATCCTACTAAAGATACTTACACATCCATTGCTGCTCTAGTCACAGTACCTAAGAAATGGAATTAAACTTGACATCAACTGTTGAGTAGATAATGACAATGTTGTCTGAATATACAATAGAATTTTGTTCAGCTTTAATGAAAAATGAGATCATGAAATATGGAAGTAAATGAATAGAACTTGAAGAGAAAACTTTGTGGAGTGATGTCATCCAAGTCTAGAAAGACAAATACCAAATGCTCTCTCTCAAAAGTAGATAGTAGCTTCACAACTTCTGCTTTGTATGTTTAAGCTGGAGTGTACATAGAAGCCAGGAAACTCAAAACTTGTTAGGGGAGTGTATTTAGAGTGTAGGATAGTGAAATATAGATGACATCAGAGTAGAGAGGGAGAATAATAGTGGTAGAAATCAGGTTATGGGTTGTGGGTTAAGTGAGAAGCAAAGGAAGGGTTAAACAAAATAAAGTATTCATGAAGAAAATACCTTCCAACACACGTAAAATATAATCAAAGATGTGAAAGCCCACGTGTGACTCAGTTTCCATCTGGAGTCATTACTGACTTGAAGTCATTTGAGTTCAAGATTTCCTTTTTTGCTTGCTCCAAATATTCTTTTTTTTTCTATTTATTTTTAATATTTTTTACAAATTTCCTCCTCCTCCCAGCCTCCCATTTCCCTCCCCCTCCTCCCACCCTTCTCCCCCTCCCCCCACTCCTCTCCCGCTCCCTCTCCAGCCCAAAGAGCAGTCAGATTTCCCTGCCCTGTGGTAAGTCCTAGGTCCTCCCCCCTCCGTGCATTTCTAGGAAGGTGAACTATTGGGAGCTCACCAAGGCCAGCTGAACTGTGACTGAAAAAGCATGGGATAAAACTGGACTCTCTGAGCATGGCGAACAATGAGGGCTGATGAGAACCCAAGGACAATGACACGGGGTTTTGAACCTACCTAATGTGCTGGCTTTGTGGGAGCCTAGCCAGTTTGGATGTTCACCTTCCTAGAAATGCTCCAAATATTCTTGAGTGCTGTGAGAAAATTCTGATTACAAAAACGAGCATTTCTGCCCAGAAGAAAGAACACATTATCTATTAAATGTTGGGCTGGTAAATGCCAGTCATAAGCACTCCTCCTTAGTGATTTGTAGCTAACTGCTGAATTTTTGTACTGAGATAATGCACCTGCTTGAGCTTCCTCCTAAGGACTGTGCAGGGTGGTGGTTAGCTGACTGTACTGCCCTTTGTTCTGCTCTTTACCTGTCGTATATATGCTGGCTAAGAAATAACTCGGGGCTGTTTCATAGTTACTTTCAGTCCTCCTGGTCTGACCTATGTTTCTGTCTTCATTTCTGTTAATCTAACATTTCCTCAGCCTCAGTGCCCCCTCTCATGGTACCCCCTGCTGATTTCCGCCAGAGCAGGCCCCAACAAAGAGGACAGTAGAACACATGACGGAAAGGGAAGTGGGGATACCGAGCCCTAAAGGTTTGAGTGAAGGTGGAGAAGGCAGAAAAGAAGGCTAAGAGAGTTTGTTCATCAAAACCAAAGATGAAGAAACATTCAAAAACTCCAGTAGTTTATAAGATACTTAAAATATAAGTGTTTTAAAACTGAATTTGACCAAAGGTATCCAACATGGGTAAATACGAAACTGCTTCTAAGAGTCACAGGCAAATAAATGAAAGTCTCAGTGCCACCCAATGAATTGTTAGTTAGGGGGTTCAAGAAGTTCCAAAAACAACCAAATTATTATCATTGTTCTTCGCTGGACACCATAACTAGATAGTAAAGTCCTATTACAGAAGACACAGGAGCTCTCTCCCAACTGGCGATTATTTTTTCAGGGAGCTGAAAGGCACAGTGCAGAAAGCTAGAGGAGAAAAAAAAAAGCCCAGATTGCTTCAGCTCAGAATTCTACAAGATTTTCAAAGAAGAACTAACACCAATACTCCTCAAATCGTTCTACACAATAGAAACAGAAGTAATATTGCCAAACTGTTTTTATGAGGCTACAATTACCCTGATACCCAAAACACATACATTACCAAGAAAGAGAATTACAGACAAATCTCACTCATGAACAATGATGCAAAAGTACTCAATAAAATACTAGCAAATTGAATCCAAGAACACATCAGAATAATCATCCACCATGATTAAGTTGGCTTCATCCCAGAGATAGAGGAATGGTTCAACATACAAAAATTTGTCAATGTAATCCACCATATAAACAAACTTAAAAATAAAAACCACATGATCATCTCATTAGATGCTGAAAAAGCCTTTGACAAAGCACACCATCGTTTCAAGATAAAGGTCTTGGAGAGAGCAGGGATACAAGGAACATACCTAAACATAATAAAAGCAATAAACAGCAAGCCAGCAGCCAACATCAAACTAAATGGAGAGAAACTCACAGTGATTCCACTGAAATCAGGAAAAAGACAAGGTTGTCCACTTTCTCTATATCTATTCAATATAATTCTTGAGGTTCTAGCTAGAGCAATAAGACAACAAAAGGAGATCAAGGGAAAATAAATCAGAAAAAAAAAGAAGTCAAGCTCTCACTATTTGCTGATAGTTTACATAATGACCTCAAAATTCTACCAGGGAACTTCTATAGTTGATCAATACCTTTAGTAAAATGGCAGGATACAAGATCAACTAAAAAAAAATCAGTATCTTTCCTTTATACAGATGATAAATGGTCTGAGAAAGAAACCAGAGAAATATTACTTTTCACAATAGCCACAAATAGCATAAAATATCATGGAGTAACTGTAACCAAACAAGTGGAAGACTTGTATGAAAAAAAAAACTTTAAATCTTTGAAGAAACAAATTGAAGAAGACACCAGAAAGTGGAAAGATCTCCCATGTTCTTGGGTAGGTAGAATTAACATAGTAACAAAGGCAGTCTTACCAAAAGCAATCTACAGATTCAATGCAATGCCGATCAAAATCCCAGCAAAATTCTTCACAAACCTTGAAAGAAAAATACTCAACTTCATATGGAAAAGCAAAAAACCCAGGATAGCCAAAACAATCCTGTACAATAAAGGAACTTCTGGAGGCATCACAATCCCAGACTTCAAATTCTACTACTGAGCTACAGTACTGAAAACAGCCTGATATTGGCATAAAAACAGACAGGAGAACCAATGGAACCAAATCAAAGACCCAGATATTAATACACACACCTATGACCATCTGAGATTTTGCAAAGAAGCAAAAAATATAAAAAATATAAAAATAAAGCATATTTAACAAATGGTGCTGGCATAACTGGATATCAACATGTAGAAAAATGAAAATAGACTCATATTTATCACCATGCACAAAACTCAAGTTCAAATGGATCAAAGACCTCAACATAAAGCCAAACACACTGAACCTCATAGAAGAGAAATTGGGAAGTACACTTGAACACATTGGTACGGGGAACCACTTCCTAAATATAACCCCAGCAGCACAGACACTGAGAGAAACAATTAATAAACGGGACCTCCTGAAACTGAAAAGCTTCTGTAAAGCAAAGGACATGGTCAACAAGTCAAAATGACAGCCTACAGAATGGGAAAAGATCTTCATTAACTTCACATCAGACAGAGGTCTGATCTCCAAAATATATAAAGAACTCAAGAAATTGACACCAGAAGAACATATAATCCAATTAAAAAAAATGGAGTACAGACCTAAACAGAGAACTCTCAACAGAGGAATCTAAACTGGCTGTAATACACTTAAGAAAATGCTCAACATCCTTAGCCATCAGAGAAATACAAATCAAAACAACTCTAAGATTCCATCTTACACCTATAAGAATGCCCAAGATCAAAAACACTGATGACAACTTATGCTGGAAAGGATGTTGGGTAAAGGGAACGCTCCTGCATTGCAGGTGGAAGTGCAAGCTGGATATCAGTATAGTGATTCTCAGAAAATTAAGAAATAACCTTTCTTAAGACCCAGGAATACCACTTTTGGGTATATACCCAAAGGATGCTCAATCGTACCACAAGAATATGTGCTCAACTATGTTCACAGCAGCATTGTTTGTCACAGCCAGAAACTGGAAGCAATCTAAAAGCCTTAATGTGGTACACTTACACAATGGAGTACTACATAGCAGAAATATTAATGACAATAATGACATCTTGAAATTTGCAGACAAATAGATGGATCTAAAACATCATATTGAGTGAGGTATCCCAGACTCAGAAAGACAAATATCACATGTACTCACTCATAAGTGGCTTTTAGATATACAACAAAGAAAACCAGACTACCATTCACAATCCCAGAGAATCTAGACAATAATGATGACCCTAAGAAATTCATACATGGATCTAAACTACATGGGAAGTATGAAAGGACAAGATGTCCTGAAAAAATTGGGAGCGTGGGAACCACAGGAGAGGGTTGAAGGGGAGTGGAGAGGAAGGGAGGGAAGTAGAGAAATATTTATAGCTCAATAAAATCAATTTTAAAAAAAGAAAAAATGGATTCTTGACTTTGGAATCAGTGTGTGGATGCTGGACCATAAAGAAAGTCATAGAGTCAAGTGAATTTTCATATGGAACGAAATGGATGAACTTTAGGTTCCATCGGAGACAATTTTGAACTAACTTCACATAGGACAGTAAGTAAAAAAGTAACTTTAAATATTCTTAATCATCTCAAAAACACCATGTAGCTAACAAGAGAGTAACTGGTTTTCCAGTTGGTCATAACATGTCAAATTTGCAGGATGGGAGCTAGGCATCAGAAGTTCTAGTCACAATCACTAGCCCTTCTAAAAGAAGAGGTGATGTATAAAGTAGGTGAGATTTGGTTGGTCTTGGAGGTTAGAGTTTTGGTACTACCTAAGGCAAAGATGTATAAAAACCAATCCCACTTTGAGTTGGGATTGCTAAGGAGTGCACCTGTTGAATAAGATGAATTAGAGGTAAACTGGTTGCCACAGAATCTGCAGTCTCACTTCTCATCTTCTGATTGACCTGTAGATTTCAAACACTGAATATGGATAAAGAAAATCAACATTAAGCATATGCACTAGTAATCAAATGTCTTTAAAAATGTCTTTTTTAAATAAACAATACAATTGTCAAATCACCACTGTTATTAAATTATAGTACTTCTAAGTAATATTTGGATTAAATATTTAGATATAATAAAGAGTGAACAGTGCTTGAAACTGAATATTGATAGTACTAGATAGAAACATATGAGATAGAGATATGCTGTCAAAGCAATATCTAGAGGAATACAGATGACCTTAGATGAGTATATATGCAAAATTGAAAGACTAAAAATTGTTAAGACTGTCATCATTCCCCCCAAAAGTATGAAAATCAAAACAACTTTAAAGAAAGCTGAAGGAAGATATGAAGATAATGGCAGATATTGAGATGTTAAGGGAACATTTCTTTGAATGACAGTACAATAAGCTTATGGTACAAATTATGAAGAAAAGAAGGAGGAAAAACCAAGTAATATATCCCAAATGAAGGGATGCTTGAAATGATACAAAAGATATTAAAAATAGTAAATATTTGTCATTTATACTTGACCCAGGCAGAGTGAAATGCTCCACAAAATAGTTTTATAGCCCTGAATTTTATGCTCTAGATAAAGCCTATATACGAAATTATAGGACACCATTAGACATTTCAGAATTGAGTATGAATGCAAAGTATGGTATGATTTAGACTATCAGCCGCAAACATACGGTCTCTCATCTAAGATGGTTTTGACCTTCAATTTTTTTTAATTTATACTTGTTTATATATGAGTGCTCTACATGTATACCTGCATGTCAGAAGAGGGCATCAGATCCTATCATACATAGTTGTGAGCACCATGTGGTTGCCGGGAATTGAATTGAGGACCTCTAGAAGAGTAGCCAGTTGAGCCATCCATCTCTCCAGACCCCAGATCTCCAAATTTTTTACATTTGATGGTACCAAATTTACATGCATTCAGCATAAAAATATGTGTATTCTTTATTGTGTTCATCCTTCCCTGTGCTGTCAATAAGTGGCATAAATTTTTCTTTTGATACTGAACAACTGGAGTTCTGTCTGCCTTACAATAGCAAGATAAGCAGCCATGTTGTAGTGGGCAGTGCATTATTAGCCTTTTTGGATGATTAGGTAGGTGTGTTGCAGTGACATTGTCTGTGGCGGATCAGAGCTTATACATGTTGCCTTTCCAATACATACATATCTGTAATTTACTTGTTAGGAATATTAAGAGAGAAATAATTGTTAGAATATTTAACAATATGATGCAAGAAATAGGAGAATGTGGGTCTCTTTAAGGAGTCATGAAAAAGTAATGCTGTCGGTTCTTGTGGTTGATGGCAGCGAACTGAAATAGTGCAAATAAAAACCCCAAATAAGGGGGATTATTCTATTTAAAATACGTTTTGTTTAAAATATTGTCAATTTACAACTGTTTATTAGGAAGTAGGTACAACTTAAGTCAGAGAGCATCTGCACCTTCAGAAGCAAGCTCAACACTCACCAGTGGGAGATAAAATCGCTGGGTTTCATACAAAATTATCATCTACAATACAAAAAGAGTACAATGAAAGAAACTATTGAGCATGTCAAGGAAAAGGAGAAGTGTCTGGCCCTCATAAAGAGCACTGGAGGATATGAACACAGAAGGATTTCAGATGCTGGTGAGAGCATAAAAACGCACAGCTGCAAACAATATGATAACAATTGAGGGAATACATAAAATGCCATACAAATATGATGCAATTTAACTGAGATCTAAAAGATGTAAAACTGGTTATAACTTATAGGGGATATATAAAATAAAATACTGGAAATAAAGAACTCACTGATAAATCAATAATAAACTACATAGCACAAAACAGTGAACTTAAAGTCTGGTCGGCAGAAAATCTTTAAATTGAATATACATGGAAAGAATGCAATCAGTACAGGAATGTAAAAATTATTTTGTTTTTTGTGACTGCGCACCTGAAGTCCCATAGGTGAAAAAAGCAGAAAGCTATTTACAAAGCGATAATTAAAAAAGGGTATCTTCTTTTTGGGATGAAATCCATTAACCCACAGATCCGAGGGGCTCAGTAGCCAAAAGTAGGGTTCACAGAAAGAATCCTGCACAGACTATTTTTTAGTCTGCTGAGAACCAGAGAAACAAGGAATCATGAAAGCAACAAGAGTCCTAGAGAGGGAATGTATTGTTCATGAAGAGACAACAGATGAGAGATTTCTTCTCATCCTCAGTCATGAAAGTCAGAAGAAAAGGAAATAGCTTTGTTAGAGTTTTGAAAAATAAAATATATATATATCAACTGAAGTTTTATGTGCAGTGAATCCTATACATTTCAAAATGAAAAAAAAATAAAAGATATTCTCATTTTCAAAGAAATATATTGCTACTAAGTCACATTATATGAAAGACAAAGGAGATTTCAATGCAAGGACAATGGTCCCAGGCAGATGCAGAAGATCTGAGTAGCATGACCAATAAAATTGTGTCAGTATTCATAGGAAACTGTATGCAACCACTGCATGACATGCACATTAAACAAACACATGTGATCATCATTAATTCAGATGATCGTTAATTCAGGCTTATTCTGGACTATAAAATAAGTCTCAGCACACTAAAAAATAGAATTAATAATGTATATTGTAGTATATAATTGCAGTAATTAAGTTAGAACCCAATATCTTGACTAAAGAATACAATTATAAATAGCCACTGGTCTTATATGTTCTCATTATAAAAGATCAGTGTGTGGACAACCACAACTACTAAAACTAACCACAAAGAAAAAACACAATTTCATAAAACACACAGTCTTACAAAAATCAAGTCAATAATTTGATGCCTAGCCACTAAAACAGAAATTCTGATGCTTCTAATCTAAGAATTTGATCAGTCACTGAGAATACCACCAATACTGCACAATATGATATTTGATAGCAGTGGGGGGGAGTTGTTGATATTTTCATGTGGGATTTTTAAAAAGGCATATTCATAACAAGAAATAAACTATAAGTTTTTAAACATATGTAGAAATGCAGATAATAAAATACAACATTGATGTCAAAAGATTGCAAAAAGCAACTTTGTGAACATTAATTAGAATAAAGATTGTGGGGCTATCCGATGCAAAACTAGACTCATTTAAAACATAAGCATTTATAAGAAGGGTATTAATTAATGGAAACTGTTATTCTACCCAAACTTGTATCCAGCAATAAACACAAGCTTAATATGACTAAAATGAAAAATACAGTTCTATGGTCAATAAAGGTAACTTTATATTTACTTTCTTAGCAAATACTTAAACTAAAGAAGATACTTCTCCGACATATACAGATACATATTCAAAATGGTATTCTCAGGCATTAACTTAATGTTGATTTTAAAAGGTAGCTAATCAGAGAGAAAAAAAAGTATTGATGCTTTGAGGTCAAGCCTAACTGATGAAATCTGCGAAAGTCACTATCTCAGCAGAGCCAGGTGTCCAACTCTTGACCCTGCCACTATGGTTGAACTCTGGCCTTCACACATCCATGCACACAGTTGCCTGACATCCTGCACAGACACATACCCATGCACCTGGATATACAGGCACACCAGAAGGAGGCTACTCAAATACCGAAATTGGGCATTGGCTTAAGGATATAAGTTAAACTCAGAAACAGATAACTGTAAATATTTCAATATGTTTAGAAATGAAATAACACTATTAAAATGATGACCAAAGTGAAAGATAATCAAGGAACCAAAATTCAAAACATTTAACCAGACTATAATGAACTAATTACATAATAAGCTTATTAAATGCAACTACAGATATTTCCAATGGACTTTAAAACCTTACATGAATACATGTTCTAAAAAACCTCAAAACCTGAAAATCAATTATTCAATTATCTACCAAAAGAGTTCAAAGAGGGAAGAGTAATAAAACACAAAATATAAAAAATAACAAACCAGAGAAAATAAAAGCAAATAATGGAGAAATGGCATATATCAAAATAAGGGTCTGTACAGCAAAGGAACCAATCAACAGAGCAAACAGACTACCCACAGAGAAAAAATGATTTTCAAATTAGTCATGAGACAAGGGTGTAATACCAAGAACAGCAAAGGAATTTAAATTGTCAATAACAGCAAAAATAATCTAACTTGAAATGAGAAAATGACTGAATAAATATTTCTAATAAGAATTACAAATAACCCACAAGTATCCGAAAAAAATTCTTCAGCATCACTAGCCACCAGGGAAATGAAATCAAAACCACAATGAGAGGTCATCTCACCCTAGTTAGAGTGGTTAATATCAAAACCACAAAAAAAAAATGCTGGTTCGGATAAGGAGGAAAGAAAACCTTCCATACTGCTGGCAAGAATGGAAATGAGCGCAGCCATTATGGAGAACAGCATGGAGGTTCCTCCAAGAGCTAAAAATACATCTGCCATATGATCCAGCTGTCCCATTTCTGGCTGCATACAAAAAAATGTTTTCAAAAATGCAGAATATTCTAGATTATCTTGGTGGTCCCTAAATGCAATCACAGTGCCTTGTCAGAGGAAAACAGGAGTATTTGCCTACAGAGACAGAAGGCAGCGTGACAACTGATGCAAGGTGCTACGCTTTTGGCTATGAAGATAGAGGAAGAGGCCACCATCCCAGAAAGTACAACTCAAAGAACTGCAAAAGGCAAAAAAATTGATTGCCCCTCACAACTCCCAGGGTGTGATGCCACAGACATGGAGATCTCAGCCCAGGCAAAGCATTTTGGATTTTGCCCCTAGAGCTGTTAGAAGACAAATGTGTGCTGGTTTAAGGCATTGCATTGTGGTAAGCTGATGAACAGAACGGGAAATGCATACAAAAGCCAAAGTTTGCCTCTTGTAAAAATAATTGCAATGTGAAATTCAAAAAAAAATATTAGAAACATTAAAATACGTTACAAATTTTATAGATTTTTAAAAACAAAATTAAAAGATTATCACTTAAGATTTCAAATAACATATAGCTTAGGCAAAAAGAAAAAATACATTAAAACAAATCTTTAAAATGGACATAATGATGAACTTGAGCCTTCATTTGTTTAGTTCTAATAAGGATATTAAACCTGCTTTTAGAACACTGTACCAAGGCCATCTTCATCTCATAGCTTTACTCTCAAGGCTAATAAAAGACTCAGGACTTCCTTGCTCATCTTCTCCCTCCTTCTGCTTTTCAACTGGACCTTGGGTGCTCAGTCCAGTGCTCTGATGTGGGTCTCTGTCTCTGTCTCCATCCGAACCCGGACCAAGGTTTTATGGTGATATTCAAGATAGTCATCAGTCTGACTACGGGACAAAGCAAGTTCAGGCACCATTTCTTCCAGTGCCCAGGGTCCTAGCTTGGGTCATCCCCGTGGACTCGTGGAAGCCCCTCCAGAGCCAAGCCTATTGCCAACCCCAAAATGGCTTTCTCAATTAAGATATCTCTTTCCCTACTCCCATATCCGTCCTTCCTCCATCTCAACCATCCCACTCCCCTAAGCTCTCCCCAACCCTGCCCTTCTTTCCTCTCTCTCCCCCTCTCCCCTTCCCTCTAGCTCTTTCCCTCTGCCCCCATGCTCCTAACTTTTGCCTGGCGATCTTGTCTGGTGTTCTTGAGCTGATGGCAGCTCACCAACTCCAGCTGGACTGGGAATGAAGGAGCATGGGATCAAACTGGACCCTTTGAATGTGGTTGATAATTGGGGCAGACTGGGGGGCCAATGATAATGGCACTAGGATTTGTCTCTACTGCATGTACTGGCTTTTTGGGGATCCTATTCTCTTTGGATACATACCTTCCTAAGCCTGGATGTAGGGGGGAGAGTCTTGGACTTTCCAGAGGGCAGGGTGCCTTGCCCTCTCTTAGGGCTGGAGGGGGTCGGGGGAGGATGTGTGGGGGAGTGGAAGGGAAGTGGAAGGAGGGGAGGAAGTGGGAACTTTGATTGGTATTATTTGTAAAGCAATAAAAAAGGAAATTGATAAAAAGAAAATAAAAGACTCAGGAATAACATGTCTTCTAACAATCCTTCAGATAACGTATGTGGAGTAATCAGCTGCCTCTTAACACCCGGACATCATGAAGCCATTACAGAAAGAAAGCATACCGCCTAACCACCGTGAACATTAAAGCAGTAATTCAAATAAAGTGAGCCGTGCATTAAGAGAAGAATATATGAAACATGCATTGTTTTCTGTCTCGGGGATGCATGGTCAGTATAAGTATAACCAACTGATCCCCGAGTCTCACAGGTTTACTGATAAATTCTATCAAACGTTTAAGAAGAAGTTCATAACAATTCTCTCCAATATCCCTCATATTGCAGTAGCAGAGGAAGCCCTTTATATGTCCTTCTATTAACTAGAAACAACACTCATATTAAATCAAGGCAGATGGTCCAAAAGACCAGGCCAGACTCTAATGAACACAGTTATAAAAATCCTCAACAAAATCAAATACATCAGTATACAAGAAGACAGCACCGACAAGTGTGATTTATTAAAAGTATGCAAGACTGGTTTAACATTAGAAAAATCAATTGATGAATCTATCAAGCCAACCATCTAAAGAAGAAAAACGGCATGCTTTTATGAATATGTTCAGAAAAAATGTATTTGTTAGAATAGAAGATTCATTCATTATTACAACCTTCACTAAATTATCAGGAGAGGAAAAGTTCTTCAATTTGATAATATCCATCTTTTTTCTAAAGATCTACTACTACTGTCATACTTGCAATGAGATAGCTGAAGTTCTCACACTAGATTTAAAACAGGCCGGGGGGGGGGGGGGTGGGTCCCTTCTCAGCCCTTCTTTCACGCTTCTTCTGAAAGTCCTATCTAATGTAATCAGGAAAGTAAATGAATAAATACAGAAAAGTTAGAAAGAAATCTGCCTTTCACATTATCCTCTTTCTTAAAAACTCCAAGAGTCAACAAAACAAATCTTTTACAATTAATAAGCAATTATAACAGTGCTGCCAGATACAGAGTTAATCCATTTGTGCAGCAAGTTCCTGGGATAAAACATTTTGTTTTGTGGGGAAGCTCATTAAGACTCAAGATGTTGTAAAGGGAACAAAGCAACTCAGAGGTTTCAGAAACTCCCTAAAATTGACTGGATTCACTGGGCCCCTTCTTCCCCAAGCTTATTTAAGCAGTGAGGACTACTAAGATATACTCTTAGAAAAGCCCAGCTGTCTCAAAGAGTCAGTGACCAACTGAACCATTATGAAGGAGCAGACACTATCTGAGTTGCCTAGGAAGGAGACTCTGGGATCTTAAGCTGCCTATAAGCTGCGCAGTGCACTCCAAATTTCTCTATTTTGTGAGCATCTGTGGTAATGACAAAAGCTAGGCTATATGTGAGGGATGTAGCTGAGTTTGAGCCATTTAGGTTCCCACAAGTAACCTATCGCATTCCTAAAAGTAACACCATTGGGTCTCATTGGTTCATCATTAGGTGGACTTTAATGGTATTCTTATTTTGTTGTCATTTCCTTATCTGAAATGAGTAGACATTTGTTCATGCTTTCTAGGAATAGTGTCGTACAACACTACAAAAGACAATCACACCCCTTTTTACATCATCAATGAATTCAATAAGTACCATTACAATGCTCCAAACTCTAAGAGTTAATATAGCAAAACATGTACAGATTTATATAATGAAAATAGCAAAATGATTTTTAAATTTTACTTTATTAGCATAAAACAATTGGGGTTTGCTACGGCTTTTTAAAAAGTTCTATATTGTTTTTCTTTCATATTCTTCTCCCCCATTTACCTTCTCCCCATCCTTTCTGCCCTCCCAACCCAATTAGCCTCCTTTTTATTTTCATATCACAAATGTTCTTTGCCCTCTTCCCCAATCACTTTCTCAAAATTTATATATATCTTTTATCTGGTTTTATACTTATATTCACTCTCACACTCTCTTATTTACAAACATAGAACTATTAAAGGCTAGGTTCTGCATATGAGACAGAACATATGATTTTTTTTCTTTTCTGCAAAATGACAGAATTTTGACAAAAAAAGTTAAATAGCTAGATATTCCATGACTCAATATTGCCAAATTTTATGAATAACAATATTGCTCTCCCCAGCCTGATGTATAACCTAAATTCAATACTCAGTAAAATTCCAGAAAGCCATTTATTTTATGATCACCAATAGACTCATTTTGAGGCACATATGGAAATGCAAAAGAGTCCAGTTTTAATGTTAAAGTCGAGAGACAGATACAAAACTTACCCTACCTCACCTCCTGCGGAAGTAAGGTTTTGATGAAAGGCCACACAGGCAGAACTGAGCAAACAGAATGCTCAGGATGAACCCACAGACGGTCAACTGAGCATGACAAAGGAACAAGGCCAGGAACAGAGAGCATGCCCATGTACAAGGAAGTTAAACACTTCATAAAAGCTAAATGAAAATGGATAACAAAAATATAGAATGCAAAACTAAAATACTCTCTGAAGTTTTTTGGCTCTACTGGAAATACCATGAGCTAGGTAGAATTGTACTGCAATAAGAAAGCATAAACTATGAAAGAGTTGATCAACAACTTTCATTAGAACTAAAATGTCATATATACAAATTAACTCAATTAAATACAACCATGCATTTTCTAAACATGTAAAATCAGAAGTGTCCATAGCTAAAGTGAGACAAGATGAAAAAGGACTGTTTTCATCTTGCCCCACTGGTGGGTTGCCAATTGGGGCAACTGTTTGCAGTGGTGGAGACATCTACTAAAGCTGGATATCTGTGCACAAGAGACCTGGCAGACACACTCTTAGCAGCATGCAAAGCACATACATGTGCACCAAAAAGGCATGGAGCAAAAGGTTCACTGACGTGCTTGTTAAAATTCTGCAAATAAATATCCAACATTAATAGATAGTGATTCACTAATGAAAGACAAGAAGTAGCTTTCCTAATATTCAAAATATCCCTAGATTCAGTATCAAAGACAGATAGCATAAATATAATATGAACAAAATTATATAAAAAACAAAAGGATACCTGTGAATGACCCATTTATATAGAATTGAAACACAGTCATTGAATATCACAGAAATCAGTTAGATGTTACAGCCAAACCATTGCCATATGTGCTTCAGGGTGCAATACTGGGGTGGATGTGGAAGCTTCTGTGTTGTTAATATTGATTGAGCTACAGTAAAGTGGGTGTTTCTCTTTACTGTAATTCTCTATGTTGTAAAAATTAGATGAGTTACTCAGGATTTGTGCATATATGTTGAACTTCAAAAACGTGATCTTTAGCAAAACTAAAGAGTAGAAAGTTTTCATGCATCTGATTGGATCATGTTAGATCTTCTGTTGCATATAATTTTGAATTTAGTATTTTATTGGCTGATTCAACATATATATATATATATATATAGCATCTGAAATTTGTAGTTAAAATTTTTGTTGGCAGCAAATATTCTTTGAAACATTTTAATGATTATATTTGACATCAAAATATGTATGTCTTATAATTTATTTACTATTCTAACAGCTAAGCATTTGCTTGGTTTAGAATTCCACACTATTATAAATAGTACTAAAATGAGTATCTTTGTACTTTAATTTTTGAAAATTCTTTTTTAAAAAAAACCCTACATTTCCTGGGTCTAAGGGGCATAAACATTTCTTTTCAAACTGTACAAAAATATTTGTTGTTTTTTCACACAAGTTACAAAATAGCAAGGGTCATGGTATAGAATTTACTTTTTTCTCTTGATACAAATGTTCTGGATAAAAGAGAGGGGGGAAAATAGGAATGATTACTCAGTGTGTAAAAACAAACCTAGGTCCTGCTTCCTGCTCTGGGCTTTGAGTTCACATCATTTTAAGGCTCTGGGTTTCATTGTGGTGCAGTTATGGTAGAGATCCCATTTACATAGGAGCAATATGGGTGACAGGGAGGACATTTTAACCTCAGCCTTGCCCTTAACATCTATTTGACTTGGTGGATACACCTGTGCAAGTCTTGTTTCCACCGACAGAAAAAGATAACCACAAGTCATATATGTGGTTTCTTTGAGCTTTAAGACTATAGGATATAGAAGAAAACTTGCATAATATTGTTACAGCTCTTTGTATATTTTATTTGTATATTTTGAATTACTATACTGCTATATTAATCATACATTAATTATGGTTAAATGATTAATTGATAGCTAATCATAATTATTGATTCCCCCTCCCTTTCAATGATGCTGGGATTCCAACTGTCCATAGATATGGGTCAAACACGTCTCCTACAGTCCCTGCTAAAGTATGAAGAAGCTGCTTTTGTTTCTGTTCCACCTGTCTTTGCCCTCTAGCCAAAGTAACAAGGAAGTAACACACAAATCCTGGAGTCAGTCTGCAGATAATGAACAGTTACTCAGGTCTTATTTTATACTTCAGAATTTAAGTCATGAAGTTAAAGCCTTTTGTGAGCTGCGTTTTTAACGTTACTTGGAAATGCCTAACTTTTCTTTTTTTCTTAAAGTCTTTACAAATTGTCCCAGGGGTTTGGAAGGCGCTCTACAGAATAGCACTTCCCTACACATGAGCACACCATTAAGACAATCGCTACTGACCGCCTATTAATGGTATCTCGAAGCCGTTTGACTATGTTTGAAAAGGTCACACGGAGCTCGAAGATTTGCACACACGGAGAGCACAAATGGGCGCCCGCACTGCTTCAGACACCACCAGGTTTAGTTGCCTTAGCTCACAGACGGCTTTCTCCTCCGCCGTTTGCCAAATGTATTTTAGAATGTCCAAAATTTAAAATGTTGATGTATGTGAACCAGCTACATAATGAAAGAATCCATGCACCATGAAAGTGGTACCGTGTCACTCTTTTTCCTGAAGGGTGCTGTGTGTAGCTCACCAGCCCTGAGCAGGGATCCTTGTCAAAGGTGCATTGATAATATCTGGAGCTACAAAGGCAGGTACTTGCTTTAAAAAAAAAAAAAAAAAAAAAAAAAAAGAATCTTTCTTGTTTTTTGTTTTAAATGGGATTCATTTTTCATTTCTCTTGAAAATATCAAATTATGACCATGGAATATGCATAACAAACTCCCATCCAGTCCTTGATTATTCGCAGCCCAATCACAGTTTGTGTTTTACCCCAGCCATTTGCTCCTCCACTCCTTACCGGCTGCCTGCCTTTTGCCATTTCACTGCTTGTTAGTCTTTGGCCAGAGTATCCCAGAAAAGAGGAATTTTAAAGAAGAGGTGGGGGAGGCTGGCCAAGCCATCTGAATACCTTCCAGTTTTGTCTAAAGTGCCTACTGACAGAGCCGAGGGCGCATGTGCACACAGTTCTCTGGTTAGCCTCCACTGACAGTGTCTCCCTGAGACACACCACATCCCCATGCACTTGTGTTAACAATTTGGAGAGGGGCGTTTTATGAGCTACTAATTCTTCAAGTCCAAAGTTAGACACTTATTTGGAGAAGAAAAGAGATCTAAACATTTTGATTTGTCACAAAAACAAAAGTGAGATGATTTGCTTTGTTCATAGTGTGTGCCCTAGAGGGAAATGGTCAATGCTAAATGTGTATGTCACAGGAATTGTGACCATGCCCTGCTGCAGAATTCAGGCTCCTGCGAGGGAAAACGTGTGTACATAGCCATTCTATTTCTCAAGCATTGTTCACAGGGATTGATTCAGATAACACAAATAAATATTCTTTGGGAAATGACCTGTCATCATCCAATGTGTGAGAATTAAGGTAAGGAGAATTTAAAAAAAAAAAAAAGATACAGTAGAAAACACTAAATTTGGAGTGTGGTGCCTTAAGGTCACTTTCTAGGTCTGATATGGTCTTTGTGACCTTGAATACTGCTTACAATATCTGAAATTTCCATTTCTCTGTCTATGACGAGGAGGATGAGATTGCTAAGTGTTGGTGGGCTTCTGGGCAGCTGTTCCTCTCCTGCACCGCTGGTGAAAGTGTGCAATGACATAGACCTCTTACCACATTGTTTCCAGTTTCCTACAAAGCTAAACACATTTACTGCATGTCTAGAGATGTTAATACTGTGTGTTTCCCCCCACAAAATACAGGAACACACACGCACACACGCACACACACACCTTATTATTAATTGTCAAATCCCAGAAGCAACACATATGTACTTCTAAGGTAAATTGATAATCAGTTCTTGATATATTCAGACGCTAGAACACTATTTGGCCATTCTAAGTTAACAAAATATTGATTTATACAAGACATATAAATTTTAAGTTTATTTTGCTAAGTGACACAAGCTGTAGCCTAAAGCCCAGACATTGTATGGCTATGTGTAGTCTCCAAATATGTACTCCTGTGCATACTACTAAAATTAATATGTAAAAATTTCATATTCAACAGGCATTGCAGAAACACCCCCTCAAAAATAACTACACAACAGAGAAAATCATATTGTGAATTAATAATAAAATTTGATGGAAATTGAAAGAATTCTGTAAAGCAACACTTTGATCAGTATTAAGAGGGTAAAGATGAAAGGTGTTCTCTACCAGTAAAGCTCAAAAAGATTGTACACACATTCCATGCTCTAGTCAGTGATAGCATTCATTTTCACAGGTGAATGTGTGAGCCAATCTACCACATTTTATTTATGCTAAGGTTAATGAAATACATGATACAACATGAATGATGAAAGTAAGACTTCTGTCTGACTGGATAAACACTTTCAAATAAGAAGAGGGGTAGTCATCAAAATTCCAGTACAATTTTGCACAGACCTTGAAAGAACAATATTTAACTTCATACAGAAAAACAAAAAACTCATAATAGCTGAAACAATCCTGCATAATAAAAGAACATCTTGAGGTGTCACTATCTCTAATTTCAAGTTCTACTACAGAGCTATAATAATTTAAACCACCATGATATTCAGATAGAAACAGACAAGCAAGTTAATGGAATCAAATCTAAGACCTAGACGTAAGGCCACATAATATGAACAAAGAAAACAGAGATATACAGAGAGAGAGAGAGAGAGAGAGAGAGAGAGAGAGAGAGAGAGAGAGAATCTTCAACAAATAGTGCTGATCTAACTGGATATAAAGCATGTAGAAGAATGCAAATAGATACATATCTAACAAAACTCAAGTCCAAGTGAGCCAAAAGCCTCAACAAAAAGCCAGATACACTGAACCTGATAGAAGAGAAAATAGGAAACAGCCTTGAATGCCTTGGAACAGGAAATGACTTCTTTAACAGAACACCAATATCACAGGCACTAAGATCAATAATTAACGAATGGGACTTCATAAATCTGAAAGGTTTCTGTAAGGCAAAGGACACCATCAATAGGACAAAATGACAGCCTACATAATGGGAAAAGATATTTTAAAAAAGCTTACATCTTACAAAAGGCTAATTTCTAAAATATATAAAGAAACTAGACATCAAAAATACAAATAATCAAATTTTATTTTAAAAATGGGGTTCAATTATAAACAGAGGATTCTCAATAAAGGAATCTCAAATGGCTAAGATGTACATAGAAAAATGTTCAATATCCTTAGAGAAATGCAAATTATTACTTTTTTACTCCTATCAGAATGGCTAAGATCAAAACCACATGTGATAGCTCATATTGGTGAGGATGTGGAGTAAGGGGAACATTCCTCCATTGCTGGTGGGAGTGCCTCTTCGGAAATCATTATAGCAGTTTCTCATAAAACTAGAATTTATAGACCTCAAGACCCAGATATACCACTCTTGGGAATATACCCAAAGAACAGTCCATCATACCCCAAGGACACTTGCTCAATTATGTTCATAGCAGCTTTACTTGTAATAGCTAGAACATGGAAATAACCTAGATGTCCATCAACTGATGAATGGATGAAGAAAATGTGGTACATTTACACAATGAATTATTACTCAGTGGTTTAAAACAGCAGCATCATGAAATTTGAAGGTAAATGGATGAAACTAGAAACAAATCATCCTGACTGTGGTAATCCAGACCCAGAAAAACAATCATAGTATGTACTTACTTGTAAGTGGATGTTAACTATAAAGTAAAAGATAATCGTGCTACAATTCAGAGACCCAGAGAAGCTAAGTAACCAAGAGGGAACAATGGGGGGGGGGTGTGCATGAAACTCCCTGGGAATGGAAAATAGAATAGACATTATGGGTAGATGGGGTGGGGGAATATCAACATGAGAGATCAGTGAGGGGAAAATGGAGGGAGAGAATACTGGGGAACACAACTGAAATCAAGGGCATCTCTGGGATGAACTGGAAACCTAGTACAATGAAAAGTCCCAGGAATCTTTGAGGGTGACCTAACTAAGACTACTAGCAATGGGGGATATGGAGCCTGAACTGGCCACCTCCTATGACCAGGCAAGAATTCCAGTCGAGGGATTGTGACACCAACTCAGTCACATGACCTTTGACATACAGTTTTTCCTGCCTATGAGATGTGTTGAGGCACAAGTGGTACAGAAATAGTCAGAATGGCCAATCAATGCTTGGTGTAGCTTGAGACCCATGCCACAAGGAGGAGCCCTGACACCGCCTGGAGGCCAAGGACCCAGAAGCTACATTGCCCAGATATCTAGGATAGAACCAAACATGACTGGCAAAGAAAAAAGTCAGTGAAATTATTTCTAATAATATTCTGATATGCTCACAGATTGGTGCCTAGCCCAATTTTCACCAGAGTGGCTTTATCCAGAAACTGATAGATGCACATAGCCATAGCTAAACATTAGGTGGAGCATGGGAAAACCAACAGAAGAGGGGGAGGAAGGATTGTAGAAGCCAGAGGGGTCAAGGATACCACAAGATTACCCATAGTGTCAACTAACCTGATGTCATAGGAGCTTACAGAGACTGAATAGACAACTGAGGAGCCTGCATAGGACTGACCTAGGGCCCATGCATACTGTTACACATGTGTAGCTTGGTCTTCTTGTATGACTCCTAAAGGTGGGAGTGGGACTGTCTCTGACAACTTTGATAGCTTTTGGGACCCTTTGCCTCATACTGGGTCATCTTGCCCAACCTTACTACAAGGAGAGGTAACTAGTCTTACTGCATCTTGATATGCCATGTTTAGTCGATAACCATGGGAGGCCTGTCCTTTTCTGAAGAGAAACTGAGGAGTGGGGAGGGGCATAGGGAAGGTTGTGAGAAGGAACTGGGAGAAAAGTAGGGAGGAAAAACTACTGTTGGAGTGTAAAAAAAAATAGTAATAATAATAATAATAAAGAGAGAGAGAGAGAGAGAGAGAGAGAGAGAGAGAGAGAGGTAGACTAGCCTGAGCCAGAGGTCAGTTTGGAATTGGAGATAAACATATGAGCTTACTTAAAAAAAAATGTCTTATAAATCTGATATGGTTGCTCATGCCTACAATTCCAGCACTTGAGAGTCTGAAGCAGGAAAATCTCAGATTCAAGGTTAGACTTTGCCTGACCCTGTCTCAAAAACAAAAGTCCCAAATGTTTTATGTATAAACAAACACACACATATAATATATACATATACAAAAAATAGAAAAATAATATATTAATGTATATTCATGCTATTACACACAGATATTTTTCTGGTTCTGACCACGGAGCGATATGAGCAGGCATATGCCAATAACAATGTACATACTTGGAACCTAAACCTTACTTCCTGAAACCTGTTTTTCAATTTAGACCATGTTTTCTTTGTGAAGTGATCTCCTGAAATGTGGAACAGAGAATATTAAAATGAGTCTAGGGGCTGGTTAGGTGCTTCAGCAGGTGAAGTGTCTGCCACTCAAATGTGAAGACATGAGGTATGATCCTCAGCCTACAACCCCACTTCGCTGGAGACAAGGCAAGACAAAGAATCCGCAGAGCAAGTTGTTAACAGAGTAGCTAAAATTGCATATTCTGACATGGTGAGAGACCCTGCTCTCAGCATATGAGGAGGGGAGAGACAGAGGAACACATTCAATGTTAGCCTCAGGCCTCTAAACACCCAAGTGCACACACATGTGTCCACATACATGGAAACACACATATGCTTGCATGTATACCACATGCACATAGAATTTTGAAACATAATTCTAGAAAGTCTTGTCATGTTCCAAATATGAAAGTGCTCACATAAGATGCAGTATATTGAAATGGGACAAGTCTGTGTGAAACAACAGTTCTTCATGGTCAAAGCTGGGTCAGAGTGGTAGCAAAGTAATCAATAGAATATTGCATCCCTTCCCATTGGGTGAACATCCATGAGCCCATATTGATTTAAGTAACCAGATGAATATGAAGGGTAAGCATGGGAAAACACATAACACAGAAATGTCACTATTACATGCCAATGATTCCTGCCATTTGGTTCCATCAGTGATTCTTAAAATTAAAAGTCAAATGTTTTAGATAAAACATTGTATGTGAAGAACCTTTACAACTCAACAAAATTACTATAATTTTGTAAAGAGAGAGATAAATCTATAGTGAAAACTTAGCAATGCTACTTTACAGTAACCATAAATAATTACCTCCTAATAATTCATCACATACTTCCTAATAATTCATCACATACCTCCTAATAATTCAAGTGAGAAAGACACATCACTTTCTGAAGTATCCATGTCCTAAAAGAAACTACCTTAGGATAAATATGAGAACGCCTCATGTGACCACAAACTGAAGATTATTCTACCCAAGTAGACCAGTACTCTTAAGAGTGTCAAGGCCACCATATCACAAAGCAAGAGTGAGGGGCCCCCGTTGAGCCTCCACCATGTGTCAGGAAAATCTGAACAAGACCCTGGACTGAGTGAAGGAACAAGAATCCAAATTTTCAAAAATAACCAGGCATGATGATATGCATCTGCAACTCCAGTCCTCAGAAAGTACTTAGAGGACTTCTAATATCAGGGCAGCCTTACTACAAAACTCTTGGAATAATTTCTTTGCTATTTCAGTCTGAATTAAATGTTTATGTAGTAAACCACATCACCACCCAAATGTTACCTGAGCAGTTTGGATCACCATGTGTCATGCAAGAGATTAACATTAGCAAAGCTGAGTGAAGACTGCGCCAAAATTATGAATTATTTTTAGTTTCTCTTTGAGATTTAAATTATTTCAAAATAAATTGTCAAATATATTTTTGAATAGCCAAGAAACAATTTTATCCTCCCTGCATTGCCATGTCAATCTAGAATGGCTGTAAATAATTTTTAACATTTTAATAATTATTTTGGTACATTATATAATGCAAAAATCTGACATACCTTGTGTCGGTATGTCTTTCAGATGTTAAAAGTCATTCTGGTAGCGTTACAATTCTATGTTTCCAAAGATGTTTCACTGCAGGTAACAGTATACATTTGTTCTAATCATCCCTGTGGATAAGAAGGACCCGAATCATCCCCAACAGTGTGTTTATTTACCTGGATTTAAGATAAAGAGAATATCAATTATTGAAGAACAAAAACATTCATTCAAAGTAATGCTTATTCTCAACAATGAGTGCTTACCAATGAGCTTAGTGGTACCAACGTTGCTAAATAAAATATGACCTCTTCATGGAAAAAGCAATCAATCCAGTCAGACACAGCAATACCAGGTCAGCATTTCCAAAATATGGGGTGGGGGAGAGGACATGAAACACTGCTATGTTTGTGAACTTGGTTTTTTTCCGGTGCTTTTGGTTTTAAATAGGATTTTATAAAATTCAGTTAATATAAAAAGTTTTAAGCTCTATGAAACAGAATAAGGGAGAAGATATACAAAAAATATATAACCTTAAAACCTCTAAGATTTCAACTTTAACTTTGGAAGTCTGTATTTTTCATAAAAGTTTTCACATCAAGACTTTATTCTTAATTTCTGAGAATATTCCTGCCTGTATCATAACTACATTTCTTTCCTCTGACTCACACTCCATGTGAAATTTAATTTGATGGTCCCTGAAAAACATATAGCTTTATGATCATTCTACCAATTTTAATTTTCTCAGTGGGTGAAAACCAAGGATTAATGTTTCCAGCATTACCAGCTACCATGATTTTTTTAGTGAATATAATTAGAGGTTTAAAATATCTACCTTATATTGAATCATAGATTTTTTTTTAAAAGGAAATAAGTGATTTATTGAGTCTATCTGTATTTAAAACAAGATATGCCTTCTCTATTTTCAGGATTTTCTTTTCATCTTGAATTGGTAGTTACATATCGATGCTAGCAAGTAGGTAACCTTGCTTGGTTCTTTTTATTACGAAAATAAAGAAAACCATCGTTCTTTTCTGCTGGAGTGCTCTGCGTTGAACGCCAGGCCGTCAGAATTCATTAGTAACAAGGAGTCTGTGGCCTCCGGGAGCTTACCACAGCAATATCCAAATTAAATTCAGATCCCTTACATGAAGAACTTCATAAAAAGAGTGATAGATGTTGAAATTACATAGAATTTCTCAGTAAGGTATATTTCGAGCGGCAAAGCAAGATGGTGGCGACTAAGATCCTCACCATTGCTTCCTAAGGGCACACAGAGTTGGACATCCGTGCACAAAACTATTTTCACCAGAGCCAAGGAAGACTGGTGATGAGTCCACAGTGCCTATTTCTAACACCGCAAATGAAAAGATGCCTTGAAAAAAGTAAGCGAAGGAAAAAAAAAAAGCATTTCTTCCCTGACTCCATGCAGTCCAGTGTTCAGAAAGTCATCATCCACTTGAAGAGAAATAAAAATAAATGAAGACACAAAACTCACAACTATAGGACAACCCACTATAGGACAAGACCCACAACGCCTCCATTCCAATATCCACAGATTGGAACAGTTTTAAGGTAGAGAAGTATTTGCCTTTTACCCTTCAGTGTCAGCAGAACAGGCGCCATTGCGGAGAGAAACTCAGAGCTCATGTCAGGCCCGCTGCCTTGAAACTGGCACCACATGGAAACTAACATCCAAGTAATCCCTGTACATGGGGAATTGTTACAGAAGCATCATTTGAACCATCTTGACCTCAGGGAGAAATAGGGCTGCCTTGAGTTTCAGCTTGCCATGTTTCTAACATTGGAGAGGGTCTGGGACACATACCCACCTTGCTGACGCTGTGAAGGCCCCTGTGGCTATGAGATTATGTAAAGCCTAGCACAGCATTGGCCTTGAACTGTAGGTCTATCTTACTGCTTACAGTAGGTACCCCCAGCCTCATATAGTTCAACTATGGCCAGTAGATTATCTGAAGATGGAGCAGCAGAAATGCCTCCACATTGAACAGAAACCTTAACCAATTGGAATATAATCCCATTTCAACCAATGTCATTGACATCTACAGACATGGGCCCCCCTACAGACTGTGTAGGTCTTCATGACTGTGAAACTCAGGTGAAAACTACATTACTGTCAACCTGTATAGACAAAAGTTTATCTTTGCCATCACCACTTCAACTTTAATCAGCATAGCAGGACACAATGGTCCATTCACTGAGAAGTAAAACATGACTATAACCTTGAGACTTTGATCTACAACTTGGATAATGAAACCTAATACTAGAAATAGCTTTAGGATACAAATCCCACACCTAAGTACAAAGCCTCTGAAATGACCCTAGTCAATAAGATATTTCAGACTGAATCACCTCTAACTGGCTAGAGTAGCCTTGGGCCACGAGACCACATCAACAATTAGTAACTTCTACAAGTGAAGGCTTTTTTTTTAATAACTAACTAAAGGTTGGGTTGCTCTTGATTGTCTATGGGTTCCAAGGTAGGACAGCTACTTGGCATCACAGTAGACAATGGGTCTGACATAGGATCCTAGGATTGGTCTATCAAAACTGAGTTTCTTGAACCTATCTGTATGCCTTGGTACTCATGTATAAATATGAACAAGTCTTCTCAGCCTGTCCTGGCCCCAGAAAAAGACTTGTGTGAACATCTACATTTTGTTCTCTCCCCATTCCTTTATAAACAACACACAAATTTCTTATTTAGGACAAATCTAAGTTCGAATGGCCTTCTACCACTAAAACAGTAACAATGACACACAAATATCTCCTGGAAAGTCTGCACTTGGGTGTCTTTCAGCACTGAGGTACAAGAAGTGACTATGAGCTCTGAGAAAGTTAGCAGCCTGATGAGAATTTCTAGGACAAAGAGAAAACAGTTCAAAATCATGGGATTCATATTGAATCTCCTGATGCCCAATGATTCCATGTGCCAGTAGCTTACAGGAAACAGCAACTCTACCTAGCAAGATATCAGAAACAGGCCAGGTAATGTTCAATACACAAGAACTCTGATAAAATTGAAAATAACCATTTTAAAGAAAATTCAATGACCTTAATAAAACCAAAAGAACTGCTTCAATATTGTAAGAAAATTTTAACAATGAGATAGACATCATTAAAAAATAAGTAAATCCTTGATTTAAAATTAGATATAGCGATATTGAGATATCAGAAGAAAGCTTTGGTGGCAAGAAGGATCAATCAGAAGAATCAGTGACTATGAAGGTAGTCAATCTGCAATCTGAAAGTACAAGTTAGTAGAAGAAAAGAAATAAAGAAAAAAAGAAAGTTATCAGTAATTTTATATTGTATTAAAAGAGAAAATGTTCAAATTATTGTGGTTCAAAAAATATGAGACTGCCAAATAAAGTACTTTAAATAAAAGGAGTCATTAATGAGTAAAAAGAGAAGATGTGAAGGCAACTCACTAGTAGAGAGTAGTACTCAGGCAAATTGAGCATACTTTGCTATAACCAGAGTGTATAAATCCACTCATTTATTTATTAATAAATAAAACAGTATGTTATAGATAGGCAGTATAGATAGATAGAACATGTAACTTCAAAAACTCAAAATGCAGAGCGGGATGAAGTATGAGTATTGAATTTCTTAGTAAATTTCTTCCTACACTTCTGTTTGTTTCTCTTCTTGTCTTTGTGATTATGTTAAAATGTTATTATTTAAAAATAGCTGTTATAATCAAAATATTTTTGCAGTCTCATAATAACAAGAAATAAATCTGTAAATGATAAATTAATAAAAAATTATAAGCAAGAACTTATATCTAGACAGATTATAGACCCTACCACAGAATCTGCTACTACTATTCTACTAAATGTACATAATATTAAAATGAATCCTAATGATAGTTCATTATACTCATAGATTAGGGAATCAACTTTCATCAGACAAACTTCTGTTTGCAGTAGATGATGATCCAACAGAGATCCTCAACTGGCCAAGGTATAGAGAATAAGAGACTTCAGAGTATTTAGCTCTGTAAACATATATACTGTACTGCACTGCATCTTTAAAAGATTCAGGGATCATTGCAGAGAGGAGGCAAAAAGAGTATAAAAGCTAGAGATCATTGATGACTACAGCAAAACAGTGGCTCTTAGACACAGCAGAGCACCTGTGCATATGAACACACAGTGGTTGTGACACCTTGTTCACAATCTGTGCAAGCCCAAGACAGACAGATCCTAGCATGGAGAACCGAGTGGGGACATGAAAGAACAGTTTTGGTGTAATCAGAGTTTTCCTGCCCCAACAGCCTACTCCCACATAGCCATCAGCTGTTTACCAAATAATTGACTTAATATGAATTATAAATGCTCAGTCAATAGCTCAGGTTTATTACTAGCTAACTCTTATATTTAAATTAACCTTATTTCTTATCTATACTTTACCATGTAGCTTGGTGTCTTTTTCCAATATAGTATGCCCATCTTGTTCTTTCTGCAACTGCTGGCAACTCCTCTGACTTTGTCCTTCTTGATCCCAGCATCTTCTGTGTGATAGCTCTCCTTATACTTCTTGCCTGGCTAGCAGGCAATCAGCATTTTATTAAATCAATTAGAGTAACAAAATTTTAGTGTATAGGATGATTATTCCACAGCATTTCTCCTTTTTTGTTTAATTTAAAAAGGGTTTAGCTTTAACATATTAAAATTATATACAACAAAATAGTTATCAAGTTATGATTACAGTTACAATTTCTAGTCTATTTGTATTTAACAAAATTAGGGAAAATATTTTATTATCTATCTTATCTTGGTTAGTCTAAAGTTTTATAGCTAATTTGTTTTCTATCACAACTAAGGAAAACTGTAAGTTTAACTATTTATTCCTTAACTCCATCAAAGATCCCAGAAAGATTAAATGTTACCTAATGACAGAAACATCAGGCTGTCTAAATAGTCACACAAAGTTCTTCTGAAATTGTGGGACATCCAAGTCTAGCCTACAAGCCTACAATCTCTGTAAGCAGGGAATTCTGAAAGACTTCCTACCTTGACTTGGCAAAGTTTGGCAGTTGTTTTCTTTTGCATCCTGATGGACCAGTTTGAACAAATCTATCAACAATTAAGGAAAGTGCCCACATGGGTAGATTTTTGCCACAAAGTAAGAAAACTCCAAATGGAACTTTTCAATGCCCATCATATTCTCTGAAATAAATTGATGTTGCCAAGAGCAGACGTACTTCACTATCATGAAAAGCCTTTGGTTATTAAATATGTTAAATACCATATTCTGTGGGTCTCTGAAGTGTTTGAAAACTATCTAGTTATCTAAATATATCTGTTTATGACATTGAAATGTATCTAACATGACAATAAGTTTGGTTATTATAGATTACTACTAATCTGCATTTTTAATTACACATTAAAATTTCAAATGAGTTGCATAAGCACAATACCCCAAACAAGAGTAGAAACATACAAACAGTATAACAAAATTAATTTTAGATTTGTATCAACATACAAAAATCTATAGTATCAATGTAAATTATTTAAGACTAGTAACTGCTTTTTTTGGTCAAAAGTAGATTCAATAATCTATGTTTTTATCCTATAATTTCTATATCCCCCATTTTTCTTTTCAGAAAGAGACTGTTGAATCTAATCTCCTTTTTCAGATTTTTCCTTACCATTATCATTATCAACTTGTAACCAAATCCCCCTTAAATGATAATAAATATCCAAAATCTGTCTTTTCAGAATATGGGTATATTTCTTTAGACTTTTTCCTGTTGCTTGTGGGTGTTCTTATTTTTGGACTCTGAGAAAATTTAGGAAAATGGATAAGTCTTTGCTGTAGTATTGTGTGAGGCTGGATCATCTCAGTCAGCAACCTTGAACCCATTATAGATGCTGAATCATCTGAACCATTCATTCTTATTGGTATCTGGTGCTTTGTTCTGAAAATACATAAACTTTTAAAGGTAGCATATTAATACAAGTATATACTGTCCATTCCACATAAGTCAGTTGAAGAAGATTTTTGTTTTATGTGTCTGAGCAAGTAAAATATGCATCACAAGTTTTGTAGTCCTTCTAGATTTATTTCTTTTTGTTTGCTATAAGGATTTTAGGGGGATCTTCCTCAATAAACCTGATTTTCTTTAACCCAGTATGAATCCTCAGTCTCGCATCTTCTATGGAAATAAAGGCATAACTTCTCCCCCAAAGTAACACATATTTTGACTTAAAATTTGAAGTCATGATATTTTTTAAAATACATAGGTTGGTTGAACCTAGCAGTTTTCATAATCCAGTGTTTCTTAATAGACAAAAGAAAACATGCAGGATCCAAACTCTTCATGTAATCCTCATCTTTATTTATATTATAATGTTGTTATGACTCTATTCCTTTTCTCTCCAAGCTTATGTATATTCTTAAACACATGATAACCTGTTTATTTTTTTTTTTTTGGTCTGTCTGAATCTGTCTTTACTGTGTGTCTTTAACCTTTTCTGTCTGCATGAGCAAAACCCCCAAAGCTACTATTCAGCATGCTGGTGGAGCTCTCAAGCTGGCAGCAATGGCTGGGAGAAGACTCTACTGCAGCCAATGTGAGAGAATGTGGGAATCAGCCACACTACTTAGCTCATGGCAGTTGGCAGCTGGCTCCATCTTACAGACAGCTGTCATGAGACACATCTCTGCATTTCAGCTGGTGTGAGACTGTGAGACTAGAGAGCGGTGACTGACTCTGTTTTTGTGTCTAGAATCTTTTTAAAAAGCTTTTTAAGGTTTTATGTGGATCTATGCCAGATGGTGGGTACCATTTGTAGGTGGAGTTTTCCTGCCCTGACCACCTACTCCCAAATAACCAGCAGCTGCTTCCCAAATAACAGACTCATAGATTTAATATAAATTATAAATGCTTGGCCAATAGCTCAGGCTTTTTACTAGTTAACTCTTATGTTTAAATTAACCCATATTTATTACCTATGCTTTTCCAAGTGAAATGGTACCTTTTCTCAGCACAGTGTGCTCATCTTGTTCTCTCTACATCTGCTAGTGACTCATAGGACTTTGCCCTACTTCATCCCATTATCCTCAGTTTGATAGTCCCTCTTACACTTCCTGCCTGGCTACTGGCCAATCGGTATTTTATTAAACCAATTTGAGTGACAAATCTTTACAGTGTACAAAAGGATTATTCCACAGCTTTTTGGTGAGGGTTCAATTATGATGGTGTACCAGAATCCAGAGACCTTAAACCAGACCAATGACTCATTGGAATGAATGTTTGCAAGTAAAGCTGATTGAACAAAAGGTATATTGCATGATATACCATGGCTCCCAATGGAACTAAGACAAATGAAAAGGTATTGGAAGGGCAGAAGAGACAGAGGAGTGAGGAGGGTTTTTTTTTCATTGTTTGTTTGGTTTGGTTTAGTTTTAATTTTATTTTGGTGGGGTGGATGATGTAAGGGTGAAGTCAGGAACTGAGGGGACTGGGAAATGAGTGGAATTGGACTGCATGATATGAAATTCCCAGAGAATCAATGAAGAAATTGTGATGTATATGCATGTATACATGTATGTACATGCGATTGTATATACTTACATTATTATATTATGTATGTGGGATAGTATAATAGTAGTTACTTATCAGTAACTACCTTGCATGTAAGTGGATTGAAATCTAAATGAAAGGACACAGAGATGCTCAATGGACTAAAAAGCATGATTTAAATCTATTTTGCTTAGAAAATAGTACATCACCTCTAAGGAAACCCATGAACACCAAGGTCACCCTGTGTATGAATACAGAAATATAGTCCAAGCACATGGAATCTGTTGGTGAAGTATTTGCTGCACAAGCATTAGGACTTGAACTTGGGCCTCCAGGACTTATATAAAAAGCAGGGTGCAGCCAAACATGACTGTAATTCCAGTGCTAGGAAGGCAGTTGGTGGACCTCTGGAGTGCCTCATCAGCTATCCTACCCTAAATTGAGCTCCTGGTTCACTGGGAGATCCTGTCTCAAAAATACAGTTAGAAAGTCAGTTAAGGAAGACATCCATTGTCAATCTCTGACCTTCATGCATGTATGCACATTTATATACACCACACACACACAGGCACTATAGAGTTCCTTAAATAAAAAGAAACTACCAATGAATTTTTAGGAATTATAAAAACAAGAACAAATGAAATTCCAAATCAGGGAATAATAAAGGCTGTGAATGCACTGGAGTTGTGTCTCACTAGTACAAGGAGACTGGTTCTTTTTCTTTTCTTTTCCAGGTTTTTACACAGGGCTTCCTGATGTAGCTGAAGCTATTCTTGAATTGTCCTGTTCAGGATTACAGGTGTGTACCACAGCAGACTTAGAAGCTGGTTTTATACAGACAAATAAATGAGGCATTAGTTAGAATAAGGGAAAGAGAAAGATGGGTCTCCTAAATAAAAATAGAGCTGGATTTGCGTTTCCCTGATCGCTAAGAGTAGGGAACTATATATCTTAATTAAAGGAGCCATTTTAGGGTCAGCGAGAGACTTGACTCTAGAGGTGTTCCCAGGTGTCCATGGAGATGTCCCCAGCTAGATCCTTTGGCAGCTGAAAAGAGGGAGCCTGAAATGGCCCTATCCTATAGCCATACTAATGAATATCTTGCATATCGCCATAGAAACTTCATCTGGTGATGGATGAAGCTAGAGATAGAGACCCACATTGGAACACTGGACTGAGCTCCTAAGGTCCAAATGAGGAGCAAAAGGAGGGAGAACATGAGCAAGGAAGTTAGGACCGCGAGGGGTGCACCCACCCACTGAGACAGTGGGGCTGATCTAATGGGAGCTCACCAAAGCCAGCTGGTTGATGGAGCATGTGATCAAGCCGGACTCCCTGAACGTGGTTGACAAGGAGGGCTGACTGAGAAGCCAAGGACAATGGCACTGGGTTTTGATCCTACTGCATGTAACGACTTTGTGGGCGCCTAATCTGTTTGGATGCTCACCTTCCTAGTCCTGGATGGAGGGGGGAGGACCTTGGACTTCCCACGGGGCAGGGAACCCTGATTGCTCTTTGGACTGGAGAGGGAGGGGAAGGGAGATGGGGGGAGGAGGAGGAAAATGGGAGGAAGGGAGGAGGTGGAAAATTTTAATTAAATAAAAAATAAATAAATAAATAAATCAAAATAGAGCTGGAAAAGTACCAATGGGAAGCAAAGCCACAGAGACATGGAAGGTCCTTAGAAGTTATTATGAATCAAAGATTTGACAATCAGAGGAAATATACAAACACTTAAACATACACACCTTGCCAATACTTTTTAAGAAATAGAAAATGTATTTCCATCCATTTGCATGCAAAATTCAAGAAGTCCTTGTTTCTTACTGCTGAGTAGTACTCTAATATGTATATATTCCATACTTTCTTCATCCATTCTTCTATTGAAGGGCATCTAGGTTGTTTCCAGGTTCTGGCTATCACAAACAATGCTGCTATGAACATAGTAGAGCATATACTTTTGTTGTATGATAAGGCCTCTCTTGGGTATATTCCCAAGAGTGGTATTGCTGGGTCTAGGGGTAAGTTGATCCCGAATTTCCTGAGAAACCGCCATACTGCTTTCCAAAGTGGTTGAACAACGGCAATGGGTTTCTGATCCTACTGCAGGCACTGGCTTTGTGGGAGCCTAGGCAGTTTGGACGCTCAACTTACTAGACCTGGATGGAGGTGGAGGTTCCTGGGACTTTCCACAGGACAGGGAACCCTGATTGCTTTTCGGGCTGAGGAGGGGGACTTAATTGGGGGAGGGGGAGGGAAATGCGAGGCGGTGGCGGGGAGGAGACAGAAATCTTTAATAAATAAATAAATTAAAAAAAATTAAAAAAAAGAAAATGTAACTAACCTTTAACAGCTAAAAGGATAACTAGTGTAATCTTAGGATCGATATTATAATTTCTAATTATTAATGACAAGTTTGTAGACTTAAGTAGGTTTATAAATTAAACTAAATCTAGATCACTTTGTTTGTTTCTTTTCACCTGATTTGAAAGCCATATCTCAGTATAGAAGTGTTTTTATCAATCCCTATACTTGATTCTCATTAGTGGTCTAAAGAGTATCATCTTTAACATGACCCCAAAAGCACAGCCAACTGATTTTTAGCATAAGTGATATGAACACACACTGGAAAAAGGATGAGTTTTTCAATTAGTGATGCTAGAACAATTGTACATCCATACAAGGAAGAATAAAGCTCTACCTGTTTCTCATCAGTTATAAGAATAAACTCAAAATGGACTGAGGGTCTAAATATAAACTTGAAACTGTGAAACTCGCATTTTAAAAAACAAAACACCAAGAAAATACTTCACAACTTTTGAATGGATGAAATTCTTTTGAACAAGTCTCTGAAAATAAAGGACACAAAATCAGAAATAAACAAAAGGGTTATAGGAAAGCCCAAAATATCTGATAAACAAAGAAAACAACCAACAGAACAGCAGAAAATACCTACAAATATATGTCAGACATGGGACTAATACTAGAAATATAAGGAACTCCAAAGATTCTCCAAAGCCCATCTACAAACTAATAAAAAATGTTAAATAGATCAAAATGGATATTTATCAAAAGAAGATGTACAAATTTCCAAGAGTTATATAAAAATGTGTTCAGCATAACTGATTTTCAGAGAAACATGGTCAAAAACCCTAAACTGTATAGCTGTTCTCAAAGGCTACTGATGACAATTTTTGAGGATAAGTAAGAAGACACTCTTACACACTGCTGGTAGGAATGTAAATTAGCACAGCTATTACAGCAAACAGCATGGAAGTTCCTCATAAATTAAAAATAGAATTGCCATATGATCCAGCAAATCTCAATGCTGGGTATAAATCCAAAGAATATGAATCAGGATATCAAAGAGACATCTGCACTCAGCATTCACTGCAATACTGTTTATAATCATCAAAAAATTGAAAGAACTTACAAGTCCATCATTTGATAAATGGGTAAAGAAAGCGTGTCATATATACAATGGAATAGTATTTAGTCAAAAAAATAAATGACATTCTGTCGTTTGTAGCAACTGTGATGTGAGAGAGGATGATCATGTCAAGTAAAATAATGCAGTCACAGGAATTCAAAGACTGAATGATATCATTCATAAGGAATATAAAACCGTTCGAGTCATCATAGCTGATGGTAGAATATTGGTTGCCAGGTGCTAATGGGGAGGCAGATGTGACACTGTTGACAGGAGCACATTCTAATGAACTAGTATACAGTCCGTTATATCAGCTACTCTTCTGATTGCTGTGACAAAACACCTGATAAAGGCAATATATGGACAGAAAGGGTTCATTTGGTTTACAATTTAAGGGAACACACACTCCATCTTGACATAGGAAGTATAGAAGCAAACGTGTAAGGCAGATGGTCACATTGAAGCCATAGCCAGAAGTCAGAAAGATGAAGACCACTGCTCAGCTCTCAACTCAGTTTTTCCATCATGGTCAACCCAGGACCCCAGACCATGGGATGATCCTGTTCACATTCAGCGTTAGTTCATTTGTATATCTCTAGAGATACCATTATACACACATCATAGGTTTGCTTTCATGGTGATTTATCTAAGTCTTGTCAACTTGACAATGAAGATTATCACCAAAAAGGTGGAAACAGATACACTGAAGACATTGAAAGGGTAGAAGTTTGAACCTTAAAGAAATGATAGATGTTTGAGTTGATTCAATGATTAACCTGATATGAACATCAATATGTACAAATTGTATATTTTTATGTTACAAATAAATTTTAAAATGATGTTTTCAGTACGAATATCAACTAAAATACCCTTTATCAAATATTTATAATGCATATTAAACTGAAAGTACAATATTGAAACCAAAGTTGTTAAAATATTGATAAGATATACTTCTTCAAAACATAATTTGCTTGGGTACACAATAAAAGACAATGTGTTTTTGAGGTTTTAAACTATCTTATGGGTTATAACTCTGGAACTGACTGAATTAAGTGACAAAGGCTATTCAAATAATGCAAAGCTAAAAATGAATGTAATTGTAGTAGTGTAATTATTAATTGAATAGTTATTATTTATCAAAGACATATTCCATACCTATAATGTCAGGTTATAGACAGGCATATTCTTCATAATAATTTAGACTCAGAGTTGATACAATTTGTTCAAGCCACACAGTTAATATAGCTTCCTAAGACTCTCCTACTTAAGCTCCTGTTATGGCTAAAGCTTACAGAGAGCCATGCTAGGCCCCTCCCAATTTATGTCTGATATACAGGGAGTACAGAATTTCTAGGCACGGTATTATTAAGAAAGTCCACATGCTTCTGTTTAAGGGGTATCAAGTATTTAGTAAAGTATAAAAGCCAGGAACTACACTCCCAAATACAGGCTCTGGTAAATCCAATTGCAGAGTCCTTGGAAAGCTGGAGACAGAGCCATGCTGCTTCACACCGTCTGACTTGGTCTTTACCACCCAAGAGAGAGCAATTATCCTCCCTCATTCCTGATAAGAGGTTGTGTAGCATACAAGAAGCACCGCCTCTATTGGGCCAGATAGCCCAAGGTCATGGGCAGAGTGAATACCCACTACACAGTGTCCACTTCAGAGTCAAAGAGAGCCAATGGCCATCTCTGATAATTTTTTTTTGTTGTTGTTGTTTAGAGAGGATCTCATTCTTGTAGCCTGGTCTATCCTCAAACTTGCATTTCTCTTGCCTCAGTTTTCTTACTGCTGGAATTCTGGGCATGTGCACCATCACAACGTCACACCTGTGTTACATGTAGATTGCTTCTAGCAATCTGAGTATATCCAGGTTTCCACAGACTTGGAGTAGAAGTGATGCCTCATTTTAAAACAATGTTTTAATATTGGTGGCGCTTTGAACTATCCAGTTTCCTCAAATATTTTTTTCTTGGATTCACAGCCCCACAAGTACTCAGAGATAGAATCATGATCCCCTGGCACCCATTTCCATTTCCCTTGTCCTGTGCCAGAATACCATTCTGCTAGACAATGACATCTTGCATCATCAGTCATTGTCCAGTCATTATTGCCATTAACCTAGAGCACATTTAGGGAGAAATAGATATAAGAGTTCAGGCCTCCTTCCTCAATTCTGTTTTAGTTCTTTATAATCTTCTGAAGACATTATTAGGTTTATTTCCTGAATGTCAAAGCCATTCCCATGACACTATCCTTATAGATTCTAGTTCCTAAGCCTCTTTCTAGACCTTATATGTATGCAGAAGCTTCACCTGGGATTGAGTCCTAGTCTCTACAGTCTCTATGTTCAGCGTTTTTATTTCTTCTTACTGTTCAAGATTCCTCCTTGTTTGTGCTTATCACATATGTGTGGGTGTGCACACATACATGTTACATACATATAATCCCAATCAAATACATTCCTAGAGTGATTACTAGCATATCAGCTCCTTAATTAAAAGTTTAAATTGAAATTTGAGATCATCATTAATCTCCTATCTTTCTCAAACTAGACAGTACCCACTTACCTTTCAAAACTCTTATGAAACCTCTTCTGGCGCCCACCCCCAACATAATTGGTCTTGTGTCCTTTGACACAATCCACATTCTCCATGCCATCCTTTATTTTAATAGCTTACTTAAGTAGCTATTTCCTTTTATAGATTCTGAGCTCCTGGAGGGAACAGATCATTTCTTACTCAACTAACATAGTGCTGGCAGTCTCAGCATCATTCCTGGCTTGCTACATTAATGAATGAAATAATTTGTTTTAAGAGCCATGTGAGAAAATGTTCTATATTCCATTTTAACAACTTGGGCTTTGATTCCATAACAGTTCAAAGAAAGCCTTCAATTTTAATGGTGACCTAATAACAAAGACATAATGGTGAATTCTAGCTCAATGTAACTTAAAATGACTTCATTTCTGTCTAGAAACATTTATTGACTACATAATAGGGAATCTTAAAGACTTAGAAAGAAAAACTATTATGTTAAGAGCTACCAATATTCAAAGATTAAAACATTGCATTATGAGAGAACAGGAAAAATAGTAAATATTGTATATAAAACTGAAATTTATTCTTATTTGTTTAATTTATGTATATATTTCTTTGTATGAGTTTATGTATAGTACATGCATTCAGGAGTCCAGGGAGGCCAGAAAAGGGTGTGTAATCCTTTACTATGGGAGTTGTCATGGTTGTGAGTAACTATATGGATATTAGGAACTGAATCCAGATTCTGTGCAAGAGCAGTAAACACAAGTGCTCTTAAGTGCTGAATCATCTCTCCAGCCCCAAGAGTGAACATTTTACATTCAAGAATATAGACTCATCTATACTTTAAAAGATGGAAGATGGATTTTTAACATGTAAAACCGCAGTGATCAAAGAATATATAAAGTTATCTAAAAAACAACAATTTAGTATACATGACTGAATCACACATCAAGTGATGAAAATGGGGAAGCCTAAGGGTAGAACACTGATGCAGTTCTTTCCATTCTTTACAGCGAAGAAGGCTAGGCATTCCTGAAGATCATGATACCACATTTCATAAAGGATTCTACTGTACAGAAACTCATCAGAACTTCTAGGTTCATCATTACTATATTCTCTTATTCCTGATCCTTGTAATGGCTATACAGAACTCTTGGTGTAGGACTGAAACTGTACTTAATAAAAAGGACTGTGCTTTAGAACTTTCAACATCCTCAGCTGACATAGTCTTTCTCTGTGCCATATGTCTTAGTTGGCCTGAAACTTGCCTAGGCCAACTGAATGTCAACAGCATTCCTGACCTCTTTATAGTGAAAGTTGTATTTAAGGCGGCCTTAGTTTATGGAGTTGTTATAAATTCAATGCACTAAGACAATAGTTGGTTGCCGAGCAACACATGAAAGGCTGAGTGCTGCTCAGTGGACATGGCTCAAGATTAATTCTTAGATGAGAAAGTTTCACAGAACATTTAAGTCTAATTACTTAAAAGATCTCGTGTCCAATGATTAACTTAAGGATACTAACCCTTGCCTTGACTTTAATAAAACTATATGGAGACATTAAAAGAGAAAACTTTTACCTATCTTTGCTACCAGCATACTCATTCTGAGGTGGCAAATGCCCTATGAGCAACCCTTTTTCTGACACTGGCATGTGGGTTATAGCCAGAGTTTCTCCTTCTTTTCTAAGACCTTAGTCACTAGTGGTTCAACTCTATTAAAAATATCAACATAAAGCCAGCCACACTGAACCTTATAGAGGAGAAAGTGGAAAATACACTTGAACACATTGGCACAGGAGACCACTTCCTAAATATAACCCCAGCAGCACAGACACTGAGAGAAACAATTAATAAACAGGACCTCCTGAAACTGAAAAGCTTCTGTAAATAAAGGACATGGTCAACAGGACTAAACGACAGCCTATAGAATGGGAAAAGATCTTCACTAACCCCACATCAGACAGAAGTCTATTCTCCAAAATATACAAAGAACTCAAGAAATTGGTCACCAAAAGAACACAAAATCCAATAAAAAAAAAAGGAGTACAAACCTAAACAGAGAACTCTCAACAGAGGAATATAAAATGGCTGAAAGACACTTAAGGCAATGTTCAACATCCTTAGTCATCAGAAAAATGCAAATCAAAACAACTCTAAGATTTCATCTCACACCTGTAAGAATGGCCAAGATCAAAAACACTGATGACAACTTAAGTTGGAGAGGATGTGGGGTAAAGGGAACACTTCTGCATTGCTGGTGGGAATACAAGCTCTTACAGCCCCTTTGGATGTCAGTGTGGCGATTTCTCAGAAAATTGGGAAACAACCTTCCCCAAGACCCAGTAATAACACTTTTGGGTATATATCCAAAGGATGCTCATTTGTGCCACAAGGATATGTGTCCAACTATGTTCATAGCAGCTTTGTTTGTCATAGTCAGAACCTGAAAACAACATAAATGCCCCTTGACTAAAGAACAGATAAAGCATTTATTCAACTATGTTTATAGCAGCACTATTTGTAATAGCCAGAACCTGGAAACAACCCAATTACCCCTCAATAGAAGAATGGATAAAGAAGGTATGGCACCTACACTTTAGAGTTTTACTCAGTGGTAAAAAAAAAAAAATGACATCTTGAATTTTGCATGCAAATGGATGGAAATAGAACACTTTACTGAGTGAGACAACCCAGACCCAAAAAAGATGAATATGGTATATACTCACTCATAAGTGGATTCTAGCCATAAATAAAGGACATTGAGCCTATAATTAGTGATCCTAGAGAAGCTAAATAAGAAGGTGAATTCAAAGAAAAACATATAGTTATCCTCCTAGGTATTGGAAGTGGATAAGATTGCCGGGCAAGGGTTGGGATCATGGGGGTGGCGTGGGGTGGGGGTAAGGGGACATGGAGAGAAAGAAGGGAGAAGGGGAGGATTGAAGAGAGCTTGGGGGAATGGGATGGTTGGGATGGAGGAGGGGTGAATATGGGAGTAGGAAAGTAGATATCTTAATTAAGGGAGCCATTTTAGGGTTGGCAGGAGACTTGACTTTAGAGGGGCTCCCAGGTGTCCAAGGAGATGTCTCCAGCTTGTTCCTCAGGCAGCAGAGGAGAAGGTGCCTGAACTTGCCTTATCCTATAGCCACACTGATAGATATCTTGCATATCACCATAGAACCTTCATCTGGCAATGGATGAGATAGAGACAGAGACCCACATTGGAGCACTGAACTGAGCTCCCAAAGTACAAATGAGGAGCAGAAGCAGGGAGAACATGAGCAAGGAAGTCAGGACCGCGAGGGATGCGCCCATCCACTGAGACGGTGGGACTGATCTAATGGGAACTCACCAAAGTCAGCTGGACTGGGACTGCTGGAGCATGTGATCAAACTGGACTCTCTGAATGTGGCTGACGGTGGAGGCTGACTGAGAAGCCAAGGACAATGGCACTGAGTTTTTATTCTACTGCATGGACAGGCTTTGTGGAAGCCTAGTCTGTTTGGATGCTCACCTTCCTAGACCTGGGGGGAGAAGGGAGGACCTTGGACTTCACATAGGGTACGGAACCCTGACTGTTCTTTGGACTGGAGAGGGAGGAGGGGTGGAGGGAGGGGAGGGAAGTGGGAGGAGGTGGAAATTTTTAATTAAAAAAAAAGAATTGATAAGGAAAATATGGCACATTTACTCAATGGAGTACTACACAGCAAAAAAATTAACATCTTGAATTTTGCAGGAAAATGGATGAAGCTAGAAAACATTATTTTGAGTGAGGTAACCCAGACACAGAAAGACAATAATCACATGTATTCACTCACAGATGGTTTTTAAACATAAAGCAAAGAAAACCAGCCTACAAACCACAATCCCAGAGAACTTAGACAATGAGGACACTAAGAGAGACTTACAAAGATCTAATCTACATGGGAAGTAGAAAAAGACAAGATCTCCTGAGTAAATTGGGAGCATGGGAACCTTGGGAGAGGGTTGAGTGGAAAGAGAGGCAGGGAGGGGAGCAGCGAAAAATGTAGAGCTCAATAAAAACAATAAATAAATAAATAATCACATTTATTGTGTGTGTGCATGCACACATATATACACACAACACACTTTATTAAAAACAAAACCAGGCATAGTATGACAAATACCTTTAATCCTAGCACTTGGGAAGCAGAGGTCTGATCTAGACAGTGAATGCCAGGACAATCATGGCTACATAGAGAAAGCCTAAAGGAGGAGGAGAAAGAGAGACAGAGATGAAGTAAGAAAAGAAGGAAGGGAGGAAGGTAGGAAGGGAGGAAGAAAACTCTGTCTATGAATCAGATTAAGAATCCTAGTCAAAATTAGCAGAGCTTTGGCTAAATGACTAAGAAACAAAGGAAGGAATAGTACAGAGGTCCTCTATATGTTTTGATTTAATGCTACCAATACTGACCAACATTTACAATAATTATGAAAGTCAGTTGAGCATCAAATGTCTGAACAAAGCTGCTAAATCAGAATGGCGTCATCACCTAGAGCGAACCTAATAGTGCATGGTCAGGAACACGTTAAAACAGCTAGATAATAAAAGTCAGCTACAAGAGGATTGTCAATTTTTATCAACACCACCCCCAAACTGAGTATTAGAAGGAAGCGGTGACTTTAATGAGAACTGGCATATAGCAAGACTCTTAGTAAGTTCACTGTCATGCTGCAAAGTCTAACACTGCTGATATGCTCAGTCACTACTGGTGTGTTTTCTAAACTCAACCTTGTGACAAACACCAAAACCTATTAGCCTTCTAATTATTAAGATGTCTATAACAATATGGTTATTATGTTGAATCTCCCTGGAATTAAATGCTGTTTGTAGCATGTTATCTTCCCTTTTAATGACATCTTCAAAAACAATGTGGGGAAAAGGACCATGGCCTTTGACAATGATCTATGTTAGATACACAAGTGCTCAAGTAGTTTGGTGGGGAAGAGAGCCCACAAAGCATTTTTGCCAGAGCACTAAAGATATTTTAAAATAAGAATCTAGTCTCACAAATTACAGATGCCTTTTTTCCTTTCTACCCAATCTCTTGCTGCTCAGATTTTCCCAGAAAAAATCTCAAAATAAGTGAAAAGCAAAGAAATAGCTTTAGTTTTAATCCAAGTTATACCTAGCTGCCTGTGTGACCAACTGTTCAGTCGTGCGGGCAAGGTCACTGAGAGAAGCTAGGTCTTGCTTGGGTTGGCACAAGATGAGCAGGTAAGCGACATAAACTTTGGGTGAGAACAGATCAGTGTTGTGCAGCCCCAAAGGACAAGCTGCCGGATGGGCTCTGCCACACCAGATGACCAGACACAGATATAACTCTAAATAGAGGTCTGTGCTTGTCCTCATCCCCAGAGATACGGAGATCAGTGTTCCATAGACAAGCCCACTAAACTGCATCATTAGAGCAGATGGAAGCCAGAATTCCCATCCTCCCCAGCCTTTGGTGGGAGTTAATCTTGGGGTTAGTGAGATCTAAATTTCTGCATTGTCCTTATGTCCAGCATAGTTATGTGTCATGTCCTGGGTGGGGGTGGGGCCCAAAGAGAACTGGAAACATCTGGTGGATTTCAACAGAATCCCTGCAGTGTTCTTCTCCCCATGGTTGGTCATTATTTCTCTGGATGGATTTAGGTAGTTTAATCTCAGTGATCCCTGTGGTCAAGGATGCACCCAAATTGATGATCGTTTTCTGCATTTCAGTTCTTAAGAAATAGTTACTGACCTGGTAATGGGCCTAATGGAACCCATTACTTCTAGTACAGAGGGTTCTTCCAGTGAACAGGTCTAACCTTGAAAGAGAAAGCAGCATGCAAGCCAGAGGCCTGAGACCAGTGAGGCCAGTGCCCATATGGCTAAACTGAATGCTTTAGATTCTCTGTCATTTCAAATATATTATTGAGGAATTATGGTTTTTTGTTTTTTTTTGTTTGTTTGTTTTGGTTTTGGTTTTTCTAGACAGGGTTCCTCTGTAGCTTTAGAGCCTGTGTTGGAACTAGTTCTTGTATACCAGACTGGCCTCAAACTCACAGAGATCTGCCTGCCTGAGAGATGGGATTAAATTTTACCACTGCCCGCCTGGCATTTATGTTATCTTAATCTCCAATAACATCAATAAAATGTCTTATAAAGTGTTTGCTGATATTTTTAGTTTTGTCTTTGATTCCTTGAAGAAATCAAAAGAATTATAGCCTGTTGTGGGACACAAATAGCCACTGAAAAAGGAACATCTAGAAATTTTAAAAATAGGATGTCATGTGGGAATGTCACTTTGAAGAAATAAGACTTAAGACTTCCCACATGTATAGTCATGTATCTTAATTCATCTACTCATTCAGATGGTTATTAAAACAATCCCTCCCAACACATTTTCAAACTCTTCTTCATCCATAGCTCCAACCTCTCCAGAGTTTGTGATTGACCAATATGTAACATTAGCTTTCTTCAGTGTTGACGTTGAGAATACAAAAGAAAACTGGTAATACTTTCTTAGCAAAAATCCATGACAAACTGCAACCACATGTGTTTGATTGCCCTCATCTTCTCTACCCAACCTTCACTTTGGACTCTAAGAATCTCAGAATGAGACTGAGAGCTGTCTCCTCCCATCTTATATTTCTCTCTAGGACTGGGGTTAAAGATGTGCACCACTACTGTCTGGTTTCTATGGCAAGCTAGTGTGGCTATGAAATCAAAGATGTGTGTCATTGTTACATGGTCTATAAAAATGGCTTGTGTGGCTATTTTACCTTCCCAATCCCCAGGCAAAATTTATTTATTAAAATAAAAATGAAATGTCACTACAATAATAATTGCACTGTAAATATTTATTCATTAAAAGTGTATCTAAGATACATTCTCCAAATAAGATACCACATTTTAAATTCAAATGAATGTAGTAACATTATGAGGGGGAATATTAAATAAAAATACAAAATTAAGAGTTTTTATGTAAAATCATTTTTGAGCTACTCCATTTTTTAAAAATAATAAGTAACAATGATTTTATTTTCTGTGTTCATCCAGCACATAGTTATTTACTTAAATAAGGCATCTATCTGTTCATTCTTAAGAGTCCAGCATGAATGGCTAACCTAAATAAAAATGCATATCTAAAAATTAGACAAATCAGAATCCAGAAAAATATAAGAAACTAGGGAAAACAGCAACATAAAATTAATCTATCATTGTACGAAAGCTTTCATGAAACACTGAAATGTGAAATTAAATCATCAAATAAGGAAAGCACAAATACAAAGGTCTAAATTCCAATTTGCCCCAGAAGTTATCAGCACTCAAGATTAAAGGAAAAACATATTTTTCAGCAGACATCTTCTAGGCCTGACGGTAGTGGAGTGATATGCTCAAGGTCCCTAAAGAAGAAAATCACTGGATCCTGCTACACCTGTGCAGCTACTCTTGAGTGGTGAAAGAGAATGAGCATTTCACCAAAGGAAGAAAGGCTGGAAGAGCCCACCTCCATTAGGCTTCTCATGCAATGACTGTCAGGGGAAACTCAAGTTGGAAGGAAAGAAGGCTAGTTAACAACACTAAAAGATACGGAGGTTTATAGCTCATTTTAAAGGTTGCACACAGTCAACTCCCAAATTTAACACATACTATAATAGCAGTGAGCAAATCACTTTTAGTATATTGAGATTCTAGCCCATCCCAGTCAGAATGGCAGTCATTAAGGAAACAAATGACTTTTAACTGTAGTATAAAAGTTAAAAGATGAAGATATTAAAAATAACTATAGACACAATAATCTGAAACTGAATATACAACATAAAAAGACGTAAACAGCATAAGAAAGAGGGACAGATGAGAAGAATATAGTTTTTGAGTGTGGCTGGAATTGCCATCAAATTAAACATACTGTTATAACCACAAACGCCTTTGAAAAGCCACTGAGATAGAGTATCTAGTAGATAAACAAATGAGAACTAAACGATCAAATAATCAGGGAAAACAGCAAAAACAAGGACAAAAAGAAAAAAAAACTAAGGAAATAAGCAAGCGATAAAACAGCAACATTTAGTCTATTCCTATCAATAATTACCTAAGAAGGTTAGGCTGAGGTTTCTCATTAAAAGACAGAGCAACTAATAGAGGGGAAAAAACAATATTTAAGTACATGTTTCCTACGAGACATTTATTTTTCTTTAAAGACATGTTCTGGCTAAAAATGAAAGTGAAGGAAAAGATAGTAACCCATTGCTAACCAAGAGAAAGCAAAGTAAACTGGGTTTAAATCATATTAAAGAGACATAATGTTGAGAAGGGAATGTTGATATGATGGGAGGGAGAAAAAGGGGTGGTAAGAACAATCAAAAATGTACATGTATGAAAAGTCAGAGAACAAATTAATTTAAAAAAAAAGAAAAAGTAAAAGCAAAGAATGGTTACTATAGAGACTCACAGCTGGTCAGAGCATAGAGAACAACCATCAATTTTGAGGATATCAGTGACAAATAGGGCATATATAGTACAGCTTCTTCCCATAAGGCTCAGAGAGGACATTGTGCAGGAGGGTATGGAATGAGCATAAGAGCCCGAACTTGGGAAAGAGCGCTACAAAATGCTGCCTTCTAGATATGATTGACAGGACCATTGCACTTATGAACTAGATATAACAGGACCATTGTACTTATGAATCCACACCAGCTGTGGTGGTCTGCAGTGACTTACACAAGTCAAGCCAGTCACATTCCAACATGCATACAAGGGTGAACACACTAAGGACCTACTGACAGTTGATGGCTACTAGGAGGAAGACAGTCAGTTTTCTTTAGTGGTGTACTACCTGGTAGGTTGACTATGCACCAGTGGATGGCCCACACTCATGCATTTGTTGACAGCATTAATTGAACACAGGTCATTTTCAAAAACAGTTTCCATATCATGTCAAAAGAGGAGATGAGGCAAGGTATGGGTGTGGGAAGGGAAATTCTGGATTGTTATTATCAAAGTACATAATACACATATATGAAGTTAACAGGATAAAATTAAAATTTAAAATTTAAATTTTTAAAGAAGAAAATTAACTGAATAACAGGACACAAAAATACATATACCAGATAGTAGATCACTCACAGATATCAAAAAAACATTAACATGATAGAAGAGAAAGTGGGACGTACTCTACAACACATGGGCACAGGAGACCACTTTCTACGTATAAACCCAGCAGCACAGACATTAAGGGCCTCATTGAATAAATGGGACCTCCTGAGACTGAGAAGCTTCTGTAAAGCAAAGGACACTGTCACTAAGACAAAAAGGCAACCCACTTACTGGGAGAAGATCTTCACCAACCCCACAACTGACAAAGGTCTGATCTCCAAAATATATAAAGAACTCAAGAAACTAGACCGTAAAAGGCTAATCAACCCAATTATAAAATGGGGCACTGAGTTGAACAGAGAGTTCTCAACAGAAGAACTTCAAATGGCCAAAAGACACTTAAGGTCATGCTCAACTTCCTTAGCGATCAGGGAAATGCAAATCAAGACAACTTTAAGATACCATCTTATACCTGTCAGAATGGCTAAAATAAAAAACACCAATGATAGCCTTTGCTGGAGAGGTTGTGGAGAAAGGGGTACACACATCCATTGCTGGTGGGAATGCAAACTTGTGCAACCACTCTGGAAAGCAGTGTGGCGGTTTCTCAGGAAATTCAGGATCAACCTACCCCTGGACCCAGCAATACCACTCTTGGGAATATACCCAAGAGAGGCCCTGTCATACAACAAAAGTATATGCTCAACTATGTTCATAGCAGCATTGTTTGTAATTGCCAGAACCTGGAAACAACCTAGATGCCCTTCAATGGAAGAATGGATGAAGAAAGTATGGAATATATACATATTAGAGTACTACTCAGCAGTAAAAAACAAGGACTTCTTGAATTTTGCATACAAATGGATGGAAATAGAAAACACTATCCTGAGTGAGATAAGCCAGACCCCAAAAGATGAACATGGGATGTACTCACTCATATTTGGTTTCTAGCCATAAATAAAGGACATTGAGCCTATAATTCGCTATCGTAGAGAAGCTAAATAAGAAGGTGAACCCAAAGAAAAACATATAGGCATCCTCCTGAATATTAACCTTCATCAGGCGATGAAAGGAGACAGAGACAGAGACCCACATTGGAGCACCGGACTGAAATCTCAAGGTCCAAATCAGGAGCAGAAGGAGAGAGAGCACGAGAAAGGATCTCAGGACCACGAGGGGTACACCCACACACTGAGACAATGGGGATGTTCTATCGGGAACCCACCAAGGCCAGCTGACCTGGGTCTGAAAAAGCATGGGATAAAACTGGACTCGCTGAACATAGCGGACAATGAGGACTACTGAGAACTCAAGAACAATGGCAATGGGTTTTTGATCCTACTGCACGTACTGGCGTTGGGGGAGCCTAGGCAGTTTGGATGCTCACCTTACTAGACCTGGATGGAGGTGGGTGGTCCTTGGACTTCCCACAGGTCAGGGAACCCTGATTGCTCTTCGAGCTGATGAGGGAGGGGGACCTGATCCGGGGAAGGGGAGGGAAATGGGAGGCGGTGGCGGGGAGGAGGCAGAAATCTTTAATAAATAAATAAATTTAAAAAAAAGAAAGAAAGAAAATAGATTCAGGAGAGGAAACAAAAAAAAACATTAACAGAGTTTGAAGAAAAATAGATCTAATATAATAACAATAAGATATAAGAATACTGGATAGCTTATTTGTCAAGAAAAAAATAACAAAACAACACATGTGAAGAACCATGCAAACTAAGTGGGCCTCGCAGACCATAGAGAACACACTATACAGTAGGATGGACCATTTGTAATCTTTTCAACTATGTGTAGATGCTACACATGATAGATTATGCTGGGATGCAGAGGTCTAGCAAGTTACAGAAGACTGAATATTGAGCACCTTTTATGGCTACAGTTATATAAGGCTAAAAAGAACATGCTGTTGACTACAGAATGAGTCAAAGAAAATATCAACAGGTAAATTTGTCTTGATACAAATAAAAGCAGAAACAATGAACAGGAACACAGAGCCTGTTGCAAAAGTTAGCTTACAAGTTACTGAGGCTTAGCTTTTCTACTCTTTTCCCTCATGTTTCTAAGAGGAGGTTCACCCACATTTAGTTATTCATTTTTTAACAAAATTTTCATCTTGTGCTTAGATCATCCATGTTGTCAAAGTTTCATTTTAATTTTTAAGCTTGTATCATTTTTTTTAATTTTCCAATTCTGAGGGTATTGACCAATGCATGACATATCTCTATAGTTTCTGTCTAAAAAGAATAATTTTGCTGCCATAAAAATCCTTAGCAGTGGTGGTTCATGCTTTTAATTCCAACACTCAAGAAGGAGAGACAGGCAGATCTCTGTGAGTTCAAGGCCAGCCTGGTCTACAAGAGCTAGTTCAAGGACATGTTCCAAAGCTACCAGAGAAATCCTATCTAGAAAATCAATCAAACAAACAAAAAAATCCCTTGAACTATTCTGTAATGCAAATTCTAATTGGTCTTAATAATAAAGAACAAGAGTCAGATATAAGATAAAAGCTGAAAAATCAGAGAAGCAGAGAAGCCAGCCATTAGTTCTCCATTATTTATGTCCTGACAATGCTTAAGTATGCATGGGCAGCCTGCTTTTGGCAGCTCTCCAATTGTTCCTATCCTGGGCAGTCCTAGATGTTTGTGTTATTGTCATATACAAGGTCCCACAGTCTTTCTTTATGCTGTCTATCCAGCATTTTTGGGGCCTTCCTCTTCTCCTTATCCCATGCACTCCTCCAAGCAGTGCTATCTTTAGGCATCTGCTGTCATTTGTTCTCATAACACGGTCAAAGTATCTCAAGTGTCATTGCTGTATCCTGCAGTTTACTTCTTTCTGTGATGATGTTTATTAATGCCATCATTACACAGCCTCTATCTCTTCATGTGATGCTTAGAATCCTCCTGAGACATGCCATTTCAAATACATTCAGCCGCTGTTCTGAGGAGCAGTTTCAGAGTTGTAAAGAAGGTAGCTCAAAACAAGTGCCAACAATACAGCACTGCTTGCTGAAAGTCCAAACAACCTGCAGGTCATGGTAAACAGAATGGTGGAAGCAAACATCAAGAAGACTGAGATACAACACATGGAAAGGGTGCACAAGGATTTTAACATTGTAATAAAGAAACAGAACCTCAAGCGAAGAGCTAACTGTCTATTTGGGAGGAAATCTCAGTTTAAAGGAGGGAACTATTTCAGATGTCAAAAGGCAGATAGGGGTAGTAAAGGGCTGCATTCCAGGCACTAGGAAATATTTGGTCAGGAAGAGACATAATGACAACAACAAAATTACAAAAGTATATGAAACACTTATTTTGAGCCATTAGTTCTTATCTCTACAAAATCTCAGACTGAATAAAGTATCCTGTCTACAAATCCTCAGACTCAATGCTGTCTCTATGAAACCTCAGACAGAATCCTGAGCTCCTGTCTCTTCCTGCCTTGTCACTTCCTATCTTCACCTCCTTAGTGCTTGGATTAAAAGTATGAGCCACAACCGCTTGGCTCTGTTTCTTGTAGAATAATTCAATCTCTTGATTGAATCAAGACAGAATCTCTTGAGCTCAGGTTAGCCTTGAACTCTGTCTCCTAAATGCTGGGATTAGAGGTGTGTGCCACCACTGCCTGGCCTCTATACTACCTAGTGTGCCTAGATCCACACTCTGATCTTCATGCAAGCTTTCAAACACAAACAAAATATCACCACATTTTCCCTTTTGTGTCTAAAATAAAGTAGAAGGTTATAACTAATATAAGAAAAAGTATATACAATAACTATATATAATATATACAGGCATGAAGTACATCAACAATGTCTAGTCAATTTGCATTTGACAAATTCAGAGAAAATACTCCGTTATCTATTTTATCTTGGTGAGTTCAAATTCTTGTATTTGATTCATGTTTTATTCTAACTTGCATTATCAACCCAATATCATCTTTTTATATCTCTCAACCTTATACCCTTTACATTTCTTTAGTGAATTTCTTTTCTGATCTGGTAAACAAGGAAAGGCATAACTATAACTACTAAGTCTTCAACTTCCTCAGAATCCTGAGAAGGAAGTAATATTAACTAAGTAATCAGTAGGTACAAGCAAATGACTTCCAAAATATTTGAGAAATAACAAAAACAGTGGACTGCCTGGATGTCACCCAAGGTTCCTCTGTAATTTTGGGGCGTTCATCTTCCACTTATAGGCCCTCAATATTCAACAGACTTATCTATGAAGCAGGATTTAATGAAAGACTTTTCTGCTTTGTCTTAGCAAGGTTTGGCAGTCATTCTCTTTTGTATCCTGCTTGTCCAATTTTTACTGCATATCATTAGCAACAGAGGCAAGTGCACTTTTTGCCAAGTGGTTTATATTTACATACAAAGAAAGTAGACTCCATGTGGAGTTTCTTCAAGGCCCATTATCTTCTCTGAAGTAAATTGGTGCTGCCAGGAGCAGACATGTCTGGTTGACTTAAAAAAAAGAGAGAGAGCCTGTGTTATTACAACATATTAAGATGACCTTTAAAATATAGCTCTGTTTTACTATAAAAACATACCTAATATGACTTCAAGTTCAATTGTAATAGATGACTAACTGCTAACCTGCATTTCTTTCTTATCCTAAATAGTTGGTAATAATAACTTCAAGGAATAGAGATTTGCATTACATTGTTAAATGTATAGGTATAGGATCAAGGTATAGGTACCATACCTTGAACAAGATGGGAAATGTATGTACAGTATAGACAAAAATAATGTTAATTTGTATTAATATACAAAAATCCATATAAATGTAAAATATTTAAAGTTAATAGTTGTTTTTTTTGTTTTAGAAGTGGATTTGATAATCTACCCATATCCTATCATATCTATATCTCCTTTTTTCTTTTCAAAACAAGAACCCTGAATCTAAACTCCTTAGTTCAAATGTTTTCCTGACCATTACCAATAACAAGTTGTAACCAACCACTCTAAACAATGACAAATATCCATAACCCATTGAATGACCTAAAAACACCCACCCTACCTCTTGGAAGTGTGGTTATCGTGTTCTTAAATTTACTTGCTATTATTCGAGGATGATGACATCTTTAGGGGATCCTGAAAAGAAAAAATTTGGGTTCATTTATAGTTTCTTCTCCACTTTTTGTTTTATTTTCTAAAGCTTTTCTATCATCCAGAGCAGTATGATTTTTTTACAATAGTTATTCAGTACTTTACTTGCTTGGGAAGGAGTTTCCTCCATGATGACAGGAAATGACTGAACCAAATTTGCCTTTGGGTCCTGTGAGAGGCTCCTAAAGGTTTTTCCTGATGACAAAGGTTACTTTGACTGTCCCTTCTTGATCTACATATCTTAGTCCAATGCCTGCCTTTGGCACACCTTCTGAATAAGGGGCATTCTGTTTGGATTAGGCTTAGGGAAAAAAAAAACACATTTTTTTTTCTAGAAACACCCTGTTTATAATCCCTTTTTAAGTGACCTTATCTAACATAATTGAAACACTTGACATTTTGATCTCTCTTCAAACCTCTGGAAATCACCTCTCCTATCCAAGCATCATCATGGTCATGAAAGTCAATATTGATTGTATCTCAGATCCACTTCTCCAAGCGTACTGATCTCCCATTTAAAGACCTAATTTCCCTTTTGCATTGTGAATTAACATTTTCAAAAGTCAGAGATTTGATTATTTGTCTTGTTTCTGAATTTGGTATCATTCTATTTGCTGTTGAAGTCAATCTTTTCAGGAAATCAGTGAAGGTTTCTTTGGGGCCCTTTATTACTTTAGTAAATGACTCAATTTTCTTTCTCACTTCTTCAATTCTGTTCCACGCATTCAAAGCTGCTGGATGGCATAAAACAGAGATGTGATCATGATATAGAGATTGCCTTTGTATATTAGCATAATCTCCTTCTCCAAGAGGTTGGTCTTAGAAAATTTGCATAACTCTAGCCGTACTTCCGTGTTCAACAGTCTTAGACTCATCTTTCACCAGGTCCTCCTTTGTAATTGTAGACTAGATTCCATGGCTGCTGTATCCAAGTCTTTCAAGTTTTTTTTTTTTTTCTTTTTCGAGACAGGATTTCTCTGTGCTTTTGGAGCCTGTCCTGGAACTAGCTCTTGTAGACCAGGCTGGTCTCGAACTAAGTATTTCAAGTTTGAGGAATAATTCTATCACAATTTGATCATGAGTTTAATATCTGCTTCACAAAAGGTAAATGCATGCCATATAAAACTATCATTTCCGTGAATCTACTTAAATCTAACATTTCCACAGGATTCCACTGAGTGCTTAAGCAGCTTTGACAGCTCGTGTAAGGTGACTGGACATATTAAGGTTGATTGTTTGAAAATCTTAGGCTGTTCCTAACCTTATAATGCAATACTGAAATTTATTATCTTTTAAACTCATCTGTCTGGATTTGAATATCTCTGTGATCTTTTAAATAAGTAATTCTAAGAACTGTATCTTGGCACTCTTATCAACCAATACTTTTTAGAGGTAAATCAAGAATTATCAAGATGATAATTAACATGATGTCAATCCCAGTTAAGTTTATTACCCCTTCATTTAATTGATTTAATTGTTCCAATTTTAAATCATGCATTGCATAATCATACAGAGACCTAGCTCTCCAATGTAATTGTTTTCTCCATTTTCTACATTGGTAAAACATACATACTCTCTCTTTAACTAATTCCCCCCTTTTAAGAATTACCAGTTGCCTCACCAAATCTGCTGGTGATGGTGATGAAGACATGAGGCTGCTTGCTGCTGCACAGAACGGTAGAAGCCCAGACAGGTTTCAAGGTAGCTAATGAGTTTGGCAGCAGCTCAAGAAGGGGATCCAGGGAAAGTCCACCAGGAGAGAAAGGAAAACCTAGCCAGTGAACAGGTGTCTCTGGTTGCATGTAGCTCCTGCCTATGCCAGTGACTGTATAAAGTCACAGGCAGTTTTCTTTTCTTTTCTTTCTTTTTTTTTTTGTGAATTTGTGCCCTCATGTTGGATGTCAGATATCACCAGAGGGTTCTCTCCCACACCAGTTCCTGAATAAACCCTCAGAGGCTAATATTAATTGCAAGCTGATTGGCCTAATAGCTCAGGCTTATTATTAACTAGCTCTTACACCTTAAATTAACTCATTTCTATTATTCTGCATTTTACCACAGCTCGTGGTTTGTTACCTCACATCATACTTCTTCAGTGGCTGTTGTCATCTCCTTGCCTCCACCTTCTTTCTCCCTGTATTTGTTTGGATTTCCTGCTTAGCTATATTCTCCAGAAGAAGCTGACAACTCACCAGGAGAAGAGAATCTGAGCACCTCCCTGATGATGAGATTAAAGGTGTGAGTTACAACCACTTGGCTTTGTTTCTCTTTAAGACTGATTCAATCTCACCTGGCCAGGGTGGCCTTGAACTCACAGCTGTTAAACTGAAATGCTCCCTTTTAAATTACTAAATTACAGGTATCACTTATTTTAAGAAAGATTAATTTTCTGACTCAAAGGTCACTGGCATACTCAAATAAGATAGATAAAACAATTAAATCTAGAAGATATTAAAACTGTTCTTATTTTTTTAACACTTAAGGAGGGATTAGACCTACTTCAATTAAGAATGTTTTTAAAATATAGAAATATAAAAGGAAGGTATAAACAGGACAGGGTAACTCAATTACTGCCAAATCCAACAGAAAGAGAGTTCATGAGTGGAGCTGAAAGGAGTGTATGGTTCTACCATTCCTTGAAAAGAAGCCTTGTAAATATAGGCATTGGTTAGACCAAGACTTGAACAAGAGTCATGGGGATGAGGCCAAAAAAAAAAAAAAAAAAAAGAAAACAGTAACAATCAGATTTCCATATTTTAAAGAAATGGTTTCTCTTTATATTATTTATATATTTTGTAGTTGTTTTGAAATTATTTTAGCATGTTGTACCTCAGTTTACTTAAAAAGTATCAATTCCTGAAGTCTACTGCTGGCTGTGACCTGAAGGAGTTGTTATACTGGTTGAGATTAATGCCTTTCCCACTTGGTCCACTTCCTGCATCTACTGCTTCATCATCTGCTACAAGTAAGACCTCCTGTATCTATTTCCTACTTTGAACACTACCGGGGATCTATGGTTTAGCTGTTTTCATAAACTAAACTTAAAATTCCTAGGCACAACTTAAGTTTTCCCATTCTATCCATGGAATTAGCTATCTCCAAGGAGATTTCATTTTTCAAGTTGAAACTTATATAGAATATGGAAGTAAGGAGGTTGGGGTGAATGTTGTATTATTTAAGAAGAAGATAATGTAAGGAACAGCTAGCCAATTTAATGGAAAATAGAAACATTATTATTTTATCAAATACAGTGTTGTATGGTGAATTTACTTTCATTTTTTCTTTATTGTAAAACAAATATTTTAAAACCCATTTTTTCTGCCTGAGATACAAGTTTTGCAACATGAATAACAACTTTACTAGCTCTAATATACTATGTATCATATTATATAAATATATTATACATCAAACCATGTGTTTGCATAAAATATTACTGAGTTTTTTTTAGTAAAAGCAATTTAAAATTTACAGAAAAGGTCTAATAATAATTTTGATCTATTTTACCCTGAGTCTTCATTTAGCATATTTTCCCATTTCATTATTTTGCCAGTCTTAGTTAGATGCCCCATTAAGCTAAAATATTAATACACATATTAATAAAATATTGCCTGTTAACCTCTCCATCCAGTAATTTCTAAATTCCATTGGAAATATCCTTTGTTTATGTTCTAAAGTAGGGGTACAGATTCACTTCTATACCATCGATATTCAATTAAAAATGCTTTCCCTTTACTTCTTGTTGTCAGCATTTGTCTATATTAATATGAATATATTTCTGGACCTTCTTCTGTCCCACTATTCCAGTTTTGTAGTGGGAGAAGCATTAATGGAGTTTGCTCACTATCCACAACTGACCCTATATTAATGACATATACCCTGAGTCATTAATTTATATTTTAAGTAATCTGGCATGTCATTTCTTTTAGGCAGGAGGCCATGCCTCCCAGTTAGCAAATACTATCTGAGAACTTGTTGTGTAAAATCAGGACTGATGATACTTGTAGATTCAATTTGCTCTAGTTAAGTGTACTTTTTTAATTCAAATACTCATTCTATGAAAATTGGAAATGAAAAGTCTGTAAGGTTAGTAGGTAATATTTTATTAATATATAATAATATTTAAGATTAATGGGAGAATCTAAATAGAAAGGTAAAATACTGAGAGATGGAAAATATCTTAAGATCTTGGCAGGAAGGTTTGTTGTTGTTGTTGTTGTTTTGTTTTCTTCTTTTCATTTTGAAATAAAATCTGTCTATGTACCCGAGGGTAGCTGTAGGTTTAGAATAGGAATCCTCCAGCCTTACTCAGGAGTTCTAGAAATATAAAAAAGCAGTTGAATATATAGGTTCACCAATTTTTCAAAACAAGATGCAGAATATCACTAAACATGAAGGAAAAGGGCATACATATAAGATGTCATTAAATTGTGAACTTTTAATCAAAATTCTACAAACATTAAAAGTCTACACACTGTATATAATGGAAGGTTCCTCCCAACATATACAATCCATCTGCAGAACAATATAAAATAATAGAGAGTAGGAAATTAGGGGAAGACATAGAGACATACTAAGCAAAAGAATTAGTCACAAGGAATAATAAGCAAATGAAAAGATAGTCAAAATTATCAACATGAGAGAATGACCAATTAAAATATAATGATACATATATAAATTTGTGTGCATCAAAATCACTAAAATTGAAAGGATTAGCAAAACGAAGTAATGTTAAGAATGCTAAGATATGAAAACTCACAAAAATGCTGATGATTATGCAATCAGAGTCAATTTATAAAAATCTTTGAGATGACCATTCTTACTTATTAAAATATACATATTTGCTTTAGTTTTACTTAATTACAAAGGTTTGCAATAATCCTTTTCAAGTGGGGAATGGTTGTGATTTTATAGATACAATATTTCTCATCCAAAAAAAGCCTCCTACATTTCTGTTTGTTTTGATCACTGTCTTCATTCCTATAAAGGTCCCAGGGATTGCGCATGACTTTAAGGCAGCGCAGGACACATGTCCAAATGAAAGACTGTCATCCACCACAAAATGTGTTGTACAACTATGTCGAACCATCCCTCTCCTCATTTATTTACTTAGTCCAAGTAGACTATATGTAGCATGCAAGTTTCTCTCTGGAAATGGTGATCAAACTTTAATGCTACTTAACAACTGATAAATCCCACTTTTCAAAAGTAATATTACATCTAAAATATTGATGTAATATTCAAAATATATTTAAAATAACTTGATCACTAGTAAACTTGGCAAAAAACTGTGAAGACCCAAAAATAACCCCAAGAAACTTAATTTTAATTTAGATAGCATAAATCCTCAAAAAATATAAAGAAAATCACCTGAATAAACTACGTTGTAGTAAAAGCAAAATATTACTGACAGAGAGAACTGTTTGTATACAGCTATAAGAAATACAGAGAAGGGAAAGGAAGGAGCAAACATCAAGAACCTGAGTCATGGGATGGGTAGATACATTAATGTAAACTTAAGGCTCTTGTTTTGAGATGAACCCTGAAAATAAACAGACACTCTCAATTGTATGTGCTCAATGGCTTGTGTGTGCGCTTGCACACGTATGTGTGTGCCTGCATGCACACTCACATGGGGTGATGGGTATCTGCATAGAAGTCAGTTTTCTTCTTCAACCTTTATGTGGATTCCAGCAATTGAATTCAGCTTATTAAGATTGTGCCATAATCTCCATTACACACTGAATCATCTTGCAATACCAAAACTTACACTAAATTAGTAACATATACTCAAATGCAGTGCACACAGTACACACACCACAGTTGAAATAAAAATTTTAATTCCCAAAAGATCTATTAATATAAAAGTCACTAAAATACTATAAAATACAGAAATTATTTAATGTTTTAACATAATCAGGCATAGAAATTTTCAAATTGGAACATTTCTCTAATTTCATGAAAAAGACCAGCTGGGGAAAATGATATAAATTCCAGCACAAAAAGTTTCATCCCAAATGTAAAAAATATACATTTTCTATACAGGGGTTTCATAACTGGTATCCATTCACAAAATTGACAATATTAAATTCTCAAAGATGGAGGCCATGGAATCTTCATTCCCAGTGCACTTTGTCATGTGACAAACACTGGATACCAGATCAACATTTACAAATGAGTGAAGACCTGACTCCAAAAACAGTAGCTAAGGAAGAGCTACTGTGGGTGGGAGGGGAGTGGTACTGTAGGGGGGTTGTGGTATCAGAGTAGAGGAGCAGGGGAACTGTGGGTGGGAGATCCACCTACCCAGCTGATTTTCTTTTAAAATTTATAACACCAGATTCATAGTTCTAAAGTTCCCCTTAATATTCAGGGTATCATATTTTCTCTAGGATCCTTAAGATGTTGTGGCAGCCAGGCAATGGCGATACACGCCTTCAGTCCTAGCACTCAGGAGGCAGAGACAGGTGGATCTCTGTGAGTTCAAGGCCAGCCTGCTCTACAAGAGCTAGTTCCAGGACAGGATCTACAACCACAGAAAAACCCTGTTTCAAAAACAACAAACAAAAAACGCTGTGGCAACCTGCACTATTTGGAAGCAACTAATGAAACACACACACACACACACACACACACACACACACACGTAGGAGAAGCTATTTCTCATGAAAATGCCTCAAATACCAATAAGTGATTTACAGAGCAATGGCACTAATCCCAGAAATTGATTTGGGATTGGCTCTTGGGGATATAAACAGGGTAGATTTATATTCTAGTTGAAAGTTTCAAGTATGGTATCAATTTAACACATTGTTCTTCCTTTCCTTTTTGCTGTAAGAACTGCTAGAACTGTACTTGAAAAATCCCAGACAAGCCTTGAAACGGTATCTCCTCCATTTGCTCTTCCATTCCTGAAGCCTCCCTGTTGAAGCCCACAGACAAGGCTACCCTCTGACAGAGGCTCAACACTGGACTATAGCTGTAGGGACCATTAAGTATATATTTCATGTGAAGGAGACTTTTCTCTTCTTTGATATATCCTATTATTCTGTCAATTTCAAATTTCAAAAGATATAAATCTCCTATTTAAGGTACTGTGAAGGATGAGTTCACACAGTTCAAGAATGGAGACAACAGTTGTGAAGAAGTCTGCCTCACCATGGTCTAAGTTGTATGATTCTGTACCTGTATGTTCAAAACTACCAGCCTGGGAACTGGTAACATGACTCAAAGATTAAGAGCACCGGCTGCTCTTCTAGAGGCCCGGAATTTAATTCCCAGCATCCACATGGTGGCTCACAACTATCCATAATGATACCTGGTGCCTTCTTTTGGCATGTATGACTATACACGCAGTCAGATTTTTGTATACATAACAAATAAATAAAGACAATTTTCTAAAAACTTCAAACCTTGGTAGAGGATTGAAGGGGAGGGGAGAGGCAGGGATGAGAGCAGAGTAAAATGTAGAGCTCAATAAAAATCAATAAAAAAAAATACAAACCTGTGTATTTTGCTGTTTTCATGTTCTTAATCTTGGAAGTTACTTCCACTATGGAAATCAAAACAATCCCTTGAATAGCAAAGTTGGAATCTGTGTTAGCTAATGTCCAAGGATATGTCAGACCATCAGAGGATTCAATATGAAAAAATCAGGGTACTTGGGGAAAGAAAGAGGGTGGCACACTGTGTTCTCTCTGTAAATTAGGCAACAATGTTCAATATCTTTTCTCTCCTTACCATTTACTTGAAGTCACACTGACATGGATGTCAGTAAGACATTGGTTCCAAGTATACTAAGCCAGAAAGGAAGAAAGAGGTTTCAAAAAGTAGATTTTTTCACATCCCACCTTCCTCTGTCAAATCACGATTAGTCCATAATAATTAGAAACAGTCTATTATCACCAATTAATGCTACATCATTATTAAAGTTTTGTTTCTTTACATGGAATGAAAAAGAACTCATATGAATTCAATATTCTCATGAATAAGGTTGACAAATAACAGAAATTAATATAAAGTACATTGAAATAAGTCTAGGACTAAAATAGAATTATCTACCCACAGGTCAGAACAAAACTAAAAGTGTGGGTCATTCCATTAACATTGGAACTTCACAGTTAATGAACATTGAAGACCCTGCCTTGGACTTTAGAATGATGGAAATTCAAATATTATATAAGTAATATTTTCTCCCATTTCATGTAAGATGGCTCTTTCTACCACAATGAATGTGTATTACCTAGTAAGGGGCCAGTGTCCTCCCTTTTGTATACTTTCCGTCAGAACATTGAAAGGAAAGCATCTCAGTGGTTGCACAGTCCTGTGAGGAAAACTACTACTGCTCATCGCTAAGCCTCTCTTTAACAAAATACTATAAAACAATATTTAAAAGAGAAAGACCACCTTGATCTGCTATTTTAGCTATTCTTCATTTTTAAATTCCACTAATAAAGGATCCCAATCAGCTTAAAGATATTTGACCTCTCATCTTTGCCCTTTGCTTCCTCAATATCTGGGTATCTTGAATTAGACTATGAAGAAACAAAGAAGCTAAAATGTGATACACAGAACTAAGGTAATTTTAAAAAAAGAAATTCTGATGTATGAATGGACAGAATTAAGATTATCACATTCCCATGAAATTTACACCTAGCCTGAAAGCTGGTGTTCCACAATAAGATAATGCAGTAGAAACACATTTTAGTTAGGGAGAAGAGCAAGAAAAAGGGGGGAAAGTTGAACGAGGAAAGAGTACAACTGGGAAACTATAGTTGCCTATCACACAGGGAACATTCAGATGGAGCAAAGAGGGGTCTGATCTTGTGAAGGAACCAGGTATGGCTAAGGAGACTCACTCAGTAGCCCATAAGAAATGAATGCTTTCTGGCAAGTGTTATTCTCTCAAAATGTGTCTTGAGTTCTTCCTCTGAATCAGAACAGACACAATTCAAGACCTTATGGGTCCTGTAAGTTAATTGAGGGGAAAAAAGAAATAAATACAATGCAAAGTAATGTGATTTCTCATAGAAATGACATTTAGTAAAATAAATATGGAAACAACTGACGAATGTTAGGAAGAGAAACAAAGGACATCAAACAAGAAGCTGTGCAGTGCCCCCCGAAACATCTGAAATTTGGTGCTCTATATTTGAGTTCGAGGATATCCCTCATGAGTGAGGTAACCTTGGACAATTTATTTCACTTTTCTTAGGCTGGTCTTCCACAACTTAAGTAGAATAATGTTCATGGAAATTACCTTGCACCAAGTGAGCTCAACAGTGCGGCAACCCTTTCTGGTTCCCAGGAAAGACATAAGGGAAGCAACAGTAGAGTGTGGGCCACTAGTACACAATAGGAATGTGGAGGAGGGTACTCCAGGACATCACACCTTGTACTGGTGGGTTTCAACTAAGTGAAGAGTATTTTAAATAGCATATAATTTTATCTTCCATTCATAATTATTCCAAATCAAAGAAGACATCTAGACAATTCAAGTGATGTTTTGGTTTATGGTCCAGTCTTTGAGAAATTTAATCCTATGGCTCTGGTTTCTGGCTGAATATAGTGTAAAACTTAAAAAAAAAAGAGCAAAGGATTCTCAGGGTAGAGAGGTGTTAATCTAGAAAAAGACCCTTAACTAATGGATATATATTCAACTTAATATTACCCTTGAGGCCAAACGTGGCAGCACATACCTTTTATGCCAGAACTTGAGAAACATGAGCAGACAATCTATGAATTTGAGGCCAGACTGATCTACAGAACATGTTTCAGAACAGTCAGGGATACACAGAGAAACTTTGTCTGGGAAAACAAAAACAATGCCAAAACATAAAAACGTTGAGCATTAGCTTGCAAGGTATTATTCAAGGAAAAGAATAAATGACTTTAATCAGATATTCAAATATCTATTGAAACAGTTTAGTTTTATGAGTCATAGATTATAAGAGGAACAGTTGCTATACATAAAAATGGAAAATGCAGAATGGCATATTTAGCCTCTGATACATCCTCTCAGCAAACTGATTATATGACCAGAAATTTGATATGGAATTTATTTTGAGAATAAATTTAGGAAGCATCCATAGAAAAACCAAAACTCACTAAGAGTGGAGGATAATGTGACCTTGAAAGGAGAAAAGAGGGCTGGGAAGAGGGCATGGCAGGTTAAGTGTGCTTGGTGTGCAAACATGAAGACCTGAATTCAAACTCCCAGCATCCAACACTTAGAGAGCCAAGTGTGGCTATGAGTGGCTGTAATTATTAGGTTGTGGAAGATCCAAAGCCCTCCCTACTACAACTAGGCTGAGCAAGGTGTACATCCAAAGAGAGTAGGATCCCAAAAAGCCAATACATGCAGTAGAGATAAATCCCAGTGCCAATGCCAGTGGCCCCTCAGTCTGCCCCAACCATCAACCACATTCAGAGGGACAAGTGCCTTACCCTCTCTTATGATTAGATGGGGGTGAGCTGGGAGGGTGTGTAAAAGAAATGGAAGAAGGAAAGGGATTGGGAATTTGGATTGGTATTTTTAAAATAAATATCTAATAAATTTAGTGAAAAAAAATTATGTTGTGATCGAAAAAAAGACAGGAGGATCACTGGAGTCAAGCATGCGATACACCAGGCTGGCTCTAGGTTCGGTGGGAAACCCTGACTAAAGGAAAAATGGTAGAAAATATAGAACAGAACACCCCAAATCCTCCTCTGCTTTCTTCACATGCACAGGAGAAAGAGAAGCAACCATTCAAAGAAAAGAGAGGTCAGTGATAGAGAGCCCTGAGAAAGCTCGCATGAACCAATCCAAAGCCCCATCTCCCAAGGAAAGCCTGGAGTTCGACAGTAAAGGTTTAATGTCAGGATGAATGAGCGTTAATTAATATATTTGTTCTAAGGTCAAGCATTTTCTCTGAAAAAAAAAAAAAACAACAAAATAAAAAAAAGCCTCACCAGCTGCTCCCACTAAAATTCTGTTTAAATAGCTTACTCTAGTCATGAAGGAAGCACAACTGGAGGGAGGTGTGACCACTGGGTACAGCTTTAGCCTTAATAGCTGGACCTCCCATTTCCAAATGAAGACTACCCCCAGAGCTGTAGAGACTCATTCAAATGCCAATGTCTTCTATGAGCCTCTGTCCCCTACTTTGATTTGTGGTGAAGGCTAAACACAGTGGGAAAACGTCAAATAAAACATTCACCGTTTCCATAAAATACCTTGACGTTACAAGAAGATAATCCTGCTTCTTTCAACTAGCTAAAAACTGACCTTCCCTTGCTCAAAACTGCCTGTAAGAGTCCCAGGACAGGTTGTTCTGACATTCTTTTAACATCATCTCATCATCACAGCCAAAACTAATCACAAGAATATTACCCGTTGACAGGTGCATTTATTCTGTCAATTAAATCAGATGGTTAAATCGAAATGTGCCCCAAATCTCTCTTGTTTGCATTATCCATATTGGCGTTTCTTGGCCGTGGTTCATTGCTGGCTGGAAGTCATCCAGCCCCCACAGAGTCACTTTGCAATATTGTGCCAGCAAGTTTCCATGCTCCGCAGCAACCGCTCCAGTGAGGCCAGCACAGCACTACAGGACTGACCTGGAATGTTAGATTGCTTCACTAAGATTTATTAAAAAATGGAAGGAGGGAGACTTAGATCAATGTTGTTGGAATGGGAGAGGATATATTGCCTCATGGCTAAGCGCAGGCGACACGTGGGCAATGAAGCGAAGACGCTAAAGACAGGCAGTGAGAGGAACACAAGGAAGGGCAAAGCCAGCCAGACTCTGACAGCTTTCAGACCCTTCTTCAAAACCCTCCACAAAAGTGACCAAATCATCGCAGTCTCACAAAGAGTAGTTCCTAATTTTAAGCCCATTACTCCAAGAAGATATGCAAATATCAGGGCAATAAAGCAGAATTCCACCGAGTCAAGGTCCTCTGATTCCACTATAAAAGTACAGAGAGTGAGTCTATACCACATTTGGGCCATAATAGCTATTCACAATAAGGATAGTTAAGGACAGTTCTAGGATTCTGCTTCCTGGTGTGCAGGGGAAGGACCAGAACATTTTGGATCCCATTTCAAATTCTTTTCTTTCTTTCTTTCTTTCTTTTTTTTTTTTTTTTTTTTTTTTTTTTTTTTTTTGTCAGTGACACCCTGTAAGCACAGTTGCAAAAGTGCCTGGCTTCAGTAGAGTTTGATTTGAAAATCAAACGCTCTACTCTGGAGAGTATGAACACAAAAATGAGATGGAGAAGTAATGAGTGAAGAAAAATCTAGGGTGTAAATGAAGGATTTTTATCTTAGAGTCATTAGAGAATGGCATGTTCTTCAAAGATATGTTAGGACATAACTACAGACTTCCTTCTGTGCATTGTCTACACGCACATTATACCCTGGAAGGTCTAATGGCCTCTTTAAAGCATTTCAGGTTGTCAAATAAACATGTTTACTGGTGGCTTTTCAAAATCTCAGCATGGTATTACCTGGCCATAATATCAGAAGGTCCTCAGTCCTTATAAACTACAGTTAGCTTCCTTTCTGTTAATATACATTATATAGCCAAGGAGTCCAAATGATTTTCTACAATGTTTTAGATAAAGATAAATTACTGATTTTTTATCAAGCTTTTCACTTTTGAAGCACAGTACATTTTATTTACTCAATGCGCATCATCTTTTACAGTCCAGTCCTTGCCTACTACTTAGAGTTTAGATCTATGTATGAGGTGTCTTTGAGGGCAGTGGCGGTCAGTCAACTAAATACCCATTTAAAAGACAGGTATTCTACTCACTTGAAAGAACTACATGAACCTGTTTGGAAAATCTTGATTGAACATTCCTCTTAAAATACACATTCTATGCCCAAGAGAATTAACTGGTCTCTAATTGAACTAATTAGCATTTGGGATGTGAATTGTAATTGATAAAATATATATTGAGAGTGGCAGAAAAAAATACAGCTAGCAGTGTGCTCACTCTCCGGTTCAGAGGATTTATTACACTGGAGTTCTCAAATGACACAGCCAGTTCAGCATGACTGAGTTGGTCCCTGGTGAGGAAGAGGGATTGGAGCAATCTTCCAGCAGGTCCAGATGTAGAATAAGGCTTAATCTCTACCGTAAATAATTATTTCTCAAAAATGTGACAATAATTGAATAAGATTTATTTCCTAAGGTTTTAGGTCTACTGTACAATTTTTAAAAAATGAATGTGATAACAACTGCATTGGGGATGTTTCACATCCTTGACCTATGAAATAACTACAAGTGAATTTACTAGGTCAGATAAGAGTGCTATAGGGGAGGAAAAATAGCTTGCCTCTATGTACTTCTAGGTTTTTAAGCCACGTTATACATTAAATCTGTGGTTCTCAACCTGTGAGTAGTAACCCTTTTGACATCCATCTATCAGATATTCTGCAAATCAGATATTTACACTCTTAACAGTAGCAAAATTGCAGTTGTGAAGTAGCAACAAAATAATTTTATGGTTGGGAGTCATGAGGAACTGAATTAAAGGGTCACAGCATTAGAAAGGTTGAGAACCACTATATTAAATGGGCATAAGACAGATTAAAATAAGAAGAGATAGATTTTATTATGTATGCTTGCATAGGAGTCCCACAAAAATATGATCCAAAGAGTGCCATATGATTGAAGTTCAGACAGCACTCTGAGCTATAGAAAGCAATGGGATTTTCTGGAAGAATATAAGGATAAGTTATGAGAAAGTGAAGAGAAGATAGACATGGTACATAAACATTACCTTGTTGTGTGGGTAAAAATTCTGTAAAATAGCGACAGTTGTCTTAAAGCAGTCTTCATCCTAATGTAAATACATTTTACTAAAATATAGGTTTGCCTTATAAATGTAAATTTCCTTTGCAAAGGGCAGCTTTGCAGAGCTACTACTATGTCCACATTTTCTCAAAATAATCTACTCAAAATATGCCTAACAAGTTTATTTTGGGGTGTCTTATTCTAGTCTCTACAGTCCCATTTAGGGATAGTATGTGCCGAGCTTCAACAGTACCAGAGCAAAGGTAAAAGTTATTGTAGCCCTTTTGTGTTTCAGGTATCACGTGAACTGTTTTGCTATATTATCTTATTAATTCGGTAAGCTTACAAGATGTGGCTTATTATGCCCATTTAATGGGTAGCAAAACTAGAACCTAGAGCTTCACTAACTTGGCCATAATTACAAAGAACAGAAGTTACACAGCCAGCATTCAAGTCCTCCTGACTGTAAGGCCTGAGCCCACAATCTATATATCCCGTTCCCATCTTCACCCATGCTTGCTGTGTATCAACAGAGCAGGTGGAGATCTCAGAATACTACCAACTCTACCTTTAGTGTAGAGACAGATAATCATTGGATGAGACCAGGAATCCGAGCAATTCAAGATTTCAGACTCTTCGCTGGAGAGAAAGGGAAGGGAGGAGAGAGAGAGAAAAGGAAGGTAATGGAGGGCAGGTGAAAGGGAATAGGGAGAAGAAAGCAATGGTTTGACAAGAAGCCACACTCTTAGTCACAGTTCTAGTTTTGGTCATTTTTGTACAAGACAGACCTATTTAATATTTCTCTGTTTGCCATTAAAGATTTGATAACTCTAAGATGAGTCACATTCAAATGAAACAAAGGCTGTTCATAATTTCAAATCAATTAAAAATAGAAACTATGATAAACATCTCTAATGGGTTTATGGCTACTAATTTTGTGTGCTGCTATGGTCTAAATACTTGTACCCTCCCTTTCCTGTGTTGAAATTCTAACCTCCACGGTGATGAAATTATGTAGAGAGACTTTTTAGTTACTGGGAAATAAAATGGGCCCCTGGAGGAGGCATATTTCCTTCCTATCCCATGAGGACACAGGAGGCAGAAAGTGCCATCCACGGCCCTGTCTCACCGGACATCTAATCTTCGAACGCCTTCATGCTGGAGTCACCAAGCTCCAAAACTTAGAGTCATGTATTTCTGTTGCGTAGCATCATGCTGTTGCAACTGGGAAGAATTAAAACTCATAATCTTGGGGCATATATAATCTAATTTTTCCTACCCCATGTTAATATCATCTGACACAATATAAGAGCATGCATCTATCTATCAGGCCATTCAAAACAGTACTTCAAAAAGTCAAGCACCCCAGCTTCTGTGGGCATCCCTATCCTCTGGGTGCTGAATCCTGGAGACACTACTACAAACATTCTCTACCAAGAAGATTCCAGCACACATAGATCAAGTATATTTTACTTTGACCCTTACTAGAGTTCACTCTTGATGGAAATGCATTCACACCACAAGGCTAGCCCAAGTATTTTGAAGTACACTATTAATTTAAAAACAAAAATGGCAAATTCTGTTTTCCATGCTTCATATTCTTTGTCTTTCTCCACTGGAGAAATCCACTATAGTTATTTTTCTCACCTGAGACAATGTCTTACTACATAGTCCAAACTTGTCTAGAATATATATGTAATCTTCTTTACCTTCCTTTCTGAGTGATAAGGTTATAGGTGTGTGTTACTATGTCCATCCTAGAAACTCTTTCAAAAGTTGTCACAAGTTAAACTTGTCTCACACTCATCGTATGTATGATAAAATGAAACTATTTGGATGGTCTCATTGTTAGTTAACACCAAATGTTCCAACAATCTTAAACATTGAGATCTTATCTACAGTTGAGAATTGATTTCAGTTCTCACATATTTCATGAGGTTCCTTACAAACAGCTTTGTAATGGTGTTTCAGAGTCAGATCTTCCATGACCTCTGCCTCTTCTAAACAGTCAAGGCTATCTGTCAGTGTTATGCTTAGTACTCAGCTCGGTACCACTCGAGGTCTGGAATTGTTCTTTAATTGTTTGCATATTTCCCCAAAATACAAATCTCTCCATAGGGATCATAAACCGAGAGAACAGACTTTGTTTTGTATTTTTTCTTATGCTCTAATTTTGTCTCCTAAGAGAAAAAGTATATTTAAGTCCTTAAAAATTTACCAAATATGTTCCTAGCATGTTGTGAACACAGTAGTGACCCAAAAATAGCTGATGAATTTAAATAGAATTCTATCATCTTGGTAGCTTCAAATTTCAAAATTCAACTTCTTGAAAAACTGAACTTTCCACTCCAATCCTCTGATTATTAACCAAAGAAAAAGGAAATTTTACTGAGATCAACAAACTCTCATTTGGAAAGTTAATTTCATTAAACAATTAGACATTGCAAACCACCAGAACTCATAAAGATGAAGAGCACGGCATGCCATGATATGAGGCTGTCATTAAATAAACTGAAAAAAAAAAACCTGAAGTTCCATAGTATAGACTTCTCTGTCTTTACTTGGGTTATTCAGAACTGGTTATTAAAGCAGTTTCAATATATACAATGAAAACCATAGTAGCAATTCTCAACACTTTGAGAATATTGCCTATCTTATTAAGAATATTTGAATATATATAGATATACATATATATATAGACTGAAAATGCAACAAATATTTAATTTTAATTCACAAATTAAAGCTGTGTTTGACTCAATTAATACTAAGCTATCTAACTCAGAGAAGCTTTTTATCCCCAAATTCAGATAAGCATCATAGCAATACCAAGATGCATGAGAGAAAAGAGGTCCCTGGAAAATGGCCAGATTCTCCAATTTTATCTAATGCAGGTCCTTTTTTTTTTTTTTTGAGTTGAATCTTGACATCATTAATTAGTGACTTCACTTGGGAAAAGTGGGTATAAACCCTTTTTCCTATTTTCCATGAGATTTTTAAGAAAGAATCAAGGAAAGGAGGGGGAGAGAAAGGGAGGGAGGGGGAGGGACAGAGAGAAAGAAAGAAGGGAAGGGGGAAAGGAGAGTGGGAGATTAGAAAAATAGAAAAGAAAAGGCAAGAAAAGAGAGAAAACAAAGAAAAGTATGACATGGTAAATTCTGGGCTACCTGTGCTACACAAGGGCTTGGCATATAACTAAGTGAATACACTAGCCCAATAGGTTCACCTTTCTATGTGACTGGGCCTCCATCCAGAAAACACAAATCTTATAAGGTTGCCTGGACTGCCAGCTGCCTCAATTTTAACGCAACGATTTAATGTATTTTAAATAAATGTAACATAAGGAAAAAATGCTTTGTACAAATTGGTCATCTGTTGTTTTTCTGGCTGGCACCATGATTTATGTAATATATCAGTAGAACGGCATCTCTCTATCTGTCTCTTGGATAACAAAGTGTATCTGGAAGATTCTTTATAGTGCTTTAACCCCATGATTACTAGAAAAGCTACACTGCTTTGTATAATCATCTAAGTCAAAGTTACTCTCAAATATGTGACAATTTTATTCTTCCTAGGTCGTCTCTCTCTGTTGTGGATGTTCTTTTATTCCCATACCAAAGATTACATTTTCTCATTGTGCATAAAAGTATTCATGATTTTAGTGACACCCATCTCCACTCAAAAACAGCATTTCTGAACTTTCATAATATCCCAAATATTTACTTATTTAGAACTAGTTACAAAGACCATATGCATATTTTTTACTTTCTACTCTATCTCCCTTCCCCCCAATATAAAGTAATATAATCTGCCAGTTCACTAAAACATAACAAATTGTTTGTTTGGGGTGGAACACCAAGACCATTGATGATGTCATCACAATCCATTGGAACATCGGATAAAACAATTGCTTTTAACGTATTTTGGATAGCACACCCACATTGTGTAAATCTTACAAAAACTTGGAACCTTTCCCCAGAGCAATGTATATTTGTTCTTACATAAAATTTTCCATGGAATCAAGAGGTTCACAGCTCTGAAGAACATGGCAATATGATTTTGTATGTCTTTCAAAGAGCATTGTTTAGCTCTCTAATTGGTCCCAAAGGAATAACATGGAGGATTTGTGTTGTAGCTTGCTTGTAACGATTGTTTCTGGGGTAGTTGTCTTCTTTTTTTTTCTGCAACTAATGAGGAACGAGGTCATAGGTTCAATTCATTTAGGGGTCAGTTGGTTGTCATATAAAGACAAAGCCTTTGCCATATTACTGCCCCACCATCTTGCAAATTTATGCACCTCTTCACCAATCCAGATAATGAATGGTTACAACCAAACCACTACTTCTCTAGATAGAAAACTTGAAAAAGGTCTTTCCTTGCTTTGATGATATCGAGAATTACGAAATTATGGGAAGCAGCCACTTAGTATAGTAACATGAGGAGGTGGTCCAAAGATCAGAAGGGAAGGGTATCATGAACCACATGGCTATATGGCATTAGGCAAACCATTTGATTTGCCTGGGTCTTTCTTTCTCATTAAATAGGAAAAAATACCTGATAATAATAATTGTAGGAATAAAATAAGATTTTAACTCAAACTTTTCAATATTGAAGTTTGCCATATGGCAAAGAATAACTAGTGCATACAGTGTGACGAACAAAAGCTCACACAAACTAGGAAGTCACTAACAGTGTTCGATGGCCCCACAGTAACAGAAGGTCCTGATGTGAAGCATTCTTACTGTGGTCATTGTAAAGGAAACTTTATTTACGGTTAATGCTGCCCATTGGTTTCTTTTTTTATATGGTTAATCCACATACATTTACCCTAATTGATAGTTATTAGGTATAGAACAGTATATTCCTAGGCTCTTAAAGAAAACATGAACATATACTGTGGACAAAAGAGAAAAACATGATGTTTAAAGAGTTAAAGCCTCTTTGGGGGTCAACAAATAGTTCTAAAAGAAACTAATCTCTTCTAAAAGTTAAAAAAAATCAGTTGGTTTATCTGCATAAGCTGATGAGGAAAGCATATAGCTGCTTAGCTTTCACTGCTTATGAAAAAAAACAAAAACAAAAAACCTGTCCTTGCACACAGGTCTTTGCCCTCTCAAGGGAAGTGTTCTTGCTCATTGAGTCATCTACCTGGCCCTGAAATTCTCCACACTTCAACACACAAAGAAACCAACATCCGTGAAACTTAGTAACAGCGTGAATATACGCAGCAAAAGCTGACCTGAACTAGTGGAAGCTCTCTAATACTGGACAGACACCAGGAAAGCTGCATTAGACCAACCTGAAAGCAGGTGACCATGGGGGCTTGGGCAGTTTGTGGGACCACTGGTAGTGGGACCAGGAGTAATCCCTAATGAATGCTCTGGCTTTGTGAAGTCCATTTTCTATGAAGAGAAACCTTGCTCAGCCTAGACACAAGGGGGAGGGCCTTGGTCTTGTCTCTACATGGTGATGTGACAGAATTTGTTGACTCCCCATGGGGGGTCTTACCCTCTCTGAGGAGCAGATGGAGGTGGGGTGAAGGGAAGGTGGGAGGAGTGGCAGGGGACGGGGGAACTGGGATTAGTATGTGAAAAAACAATCTGCCTTTGAATCCTCTCTGCATTTCTTTTCTTTATAAGGTACAATACATTCACTATACACGCAGACACAAAATACACACGTACTGATAATGGGCAGAAAATGTTAAGCTATGTTTCATTTTTTTATTACATCAAAAACAGCATTTATTTTCATATGTTTTATAGCCTGCTAATTTGGCTACGGAGCTAATGCCCATTTAAGGGAATATGGTGAGGGACAACTGTGCAGCAATATTAAGTGAGGAGGCCATATGTTTCCCAGCCCCACCATCCCGACTGTGGCTGCTCACCCCGCCCCCCCTTGTGGATTAGCTTTTCTGCAGATAGGCCTACAGTGGGTAAAATGCCTCTTTTACAGGTGTTTGGTGGAGATCATGCAAAATAAAGGTTTCTTTGGGGAGTAGAAACTGTGTAAGACATCCGGAGACAGCATCTTGCTTTCACTTAAGATGCAACCCGCAGAGGTCTGCTCCAGACTCTTCATTTATAATAGTACCTTTATATATCATGATAAGTGACTGCCTGCCCCTAGACAGCTGACACAGTGCCCAGAATATGCAGAGCTGTCTGGTTTTGATCATCTTCTAGTTTGTCTAGAAGGGTATTAGAAGCAAAGATATGACAGGACTAGATTGTGACCCAAAGTGAAACTATACTTCAACCAAAGACTAATATTCATATTAAATTACAAGAAAGGGTAAAACAATGTTAAAAGTAACGGCCCATTAAATAAATAGGCAATGCAAAAAAGATTTTTTTTTATCCACATTATCCTCACATCCGCTTGTATGCTTCTGGGTTTGGGTATCATATATGGTATAGATGGACAGAACTTGCAACAAAGTCAAGAGGGCCTTAGTGGAGTGGAGGATTAAACATTTGCACCAACAACCCCCATAATCTGAAATTAAATCATCACGGTTTCATTGAGGTCAAGAGAATGCCCTTTTACTGACTCCTTTACTGCCCAAATTAAAGGGTGCACAGGGCCTGAAAGAGAAAATCAAACAAGAGAAAGGATATAAAAAACAATACAAGGGGAAAGGCATGAGGTTTATATAGGCTTATGTTTTTATGCAAATGTGCTGGTAAGAAAAGGGATCCATTTGGGGAGCAATAAAAAAGAGGGTGGGGAAAAGCTGAGAGCAGATCTCAGTAAAAAACACAGAGGCTTTCTATGCAGATGGGGGATTTAAAAGGAGTAAAATGATAACCACACAGTCAAGAGAATAGAAAAGAGACCTTGATGTTTGATAGTTGTAATAACCTGCAGAGTGCTCTAATGGTTCGGGGATCAGGTGCGGAGCTACAGCAATAACGAGAGTTGAATAATTATCTCGGCCGTATCCATATCGCCCAAGTCCCAGCGTATGAGCTATATAAGGAGGCTTCTGCTGCCTCTCCAAGATTTCCTGAAATGTTAAATCACTGATTTGGGAGCACTTCCAGCATTAGTACTGCCCAGTTAGAAAGAAATAAAGCCCAGAATTCTCCTGTGGCAGTTCTAATGTCTTTGTTAATTATGAATTATGGGTAAACATGCAGACGCACAGAGGTCACGGCTGTCAGCAACAATAGTTTTCAAGAAGGATTTTTACGAGGGTCTTTTTCACTCCACCATAATGTCCGTTTTATATACATAAACAGAGCCAGGCATATAAAAATAAAATGATGTTTGCTTTTTAGGTGAGTTGGTTTTGTAAGGCTTTTTCCCCCTTTCCGCTTCTTCTTCTCCCTCCCCTGTGTAGAGGCATGTTGCTGTAGCCAAGCAAAGCTGTTCATAACTAGAGTTCTCCTCCGTGACTGACAACAGCTGCACTATTCTAAAGGTTAGGCAGAGAGAGGCTGAGGCCGAGGCTGGGTCAGCGCTCAGACCCTGAAAACCACCTTATTACCAAAGGAAGTGGCCAGTGGGGTCACCTCTCACCAGTGGTCATCTTTCACATGTGATGGACAGAGAAGCTGCATACACCATGCTTGATTAACCTCACTTAAAAGGCAATGCTGATCTCAAATATATCTCAGGATGCCTACAAAGAGGATTGAAATTATATTATGTGTGGATCCAGCCCAACAGAAGCAACTGGCGCAAAATCATTTTAATTAGATAGTAGCGGCTGTAATTCACTCAACTTTGGCATTAATTCTTTTGTCCCATCAAAGAACTTCTGGGACTCCCTGTAAGACAGGATGGAATAAAAGAACTAAAGAGCTGCTGGGTGGAGAGTAATCAAGCTTGCATCTGAGCATCTTACATAAGGCTTTGACATGTTGACAGAACGTTAGACTTTACAATCAGATCAAAATTTGATCGGAATGTTCAGAGAAATCTGTGACAATCATTCTACTTAACTTTTTTAGAGCTCGGCAATAGTATCTAGAAAAATGGCTTGGGAAATGTGACTAAACCAGTCTTTAAGCTACTCAATAATGTGGACACTGACACTCAGAAGCTATTGTCATTGTGCCTGGCAAACTTAGGAATAATACTTAGCTCAAATATAGAAGCATCAAAATGCAGTATCGGCAAACTTCTCTCTCTGTCCTTCTTTCAACCCAGTTACTTAAAATTTTTTTTTCACAACACATAGCGGTGAATATCTGAAATCTCACCTTGCAAGACTGAAGTAGACAGGACATAAGTTTAAGGTCACCCTGGCATACACAGACCTGATCTCAGAACTGACATGGTGGAAGGAGAGAATCCACTCCTACAAGTTGTCTTTGGGTTTCCTAATGTGGGTCATAGTACACACATGCTCAGGCAAGAGGGTAATGAATAAATTTAATTTTTAATTATTGTAAAAGGAAAGAAAGGAGAAGGGAAGGGAAAGGAGGAGAGGTAGGGAAACGGAAGGAAATGAAAGAGGTGACTAACAATTCAGTGTCTCTCCATAAACTGAGTAATCTGCAAGCCCCTCCCCTTTGGGCACATCATCCTGTTTTTAAACCCTTTTCCTAGTAGGCATTATACCTAAGAGTTAACTGTTCTTAGTCAATGCTGAAAGATGCAGAGGAAAACCAACAGATATTGTTCCAAGCCAGGTTTCCCCCCTGCTCACAACCTTCTCATGACCCAAGCCATATTTCATCTACGTTGATACAGAGAGCACTTAAAGGCATGGAACTTTTTTTTTTTTTACAAGAAGTCACAAGCAATTTAAGAACTCAGTGCACCATGCACCATGTGCCATGCTCTCCTTTCCCATCATGCCATAAACATGAACAACCAGCACTCAATCATTAAGGTTGGGAATCTGAGAAAGAATCTCCTAGTTGTACTGCAGGAATTCTCAAGCAAATCCTATGTAGTCAACATGTAGTTTATTTACCATTATTGCTAACTAGAAAAGGAGCAAAATGAATCAACCTGTCAGAAGGAAGAAGTGACTATGTCATGTCATGATCTAAAAATCATATCTATATCATATACAGAGATATTATATATCAGATAGATTAGATAGATGGATAGATAGATGATAGATAGATAGATAGATAGATAATTTTCTGATTTGAGAATGTAATCACATATAGGAACCCTGACAACAATGGAACTTTAATGACTAAATAAGATAAAAGACACAAACTTCAAAGTGGAAAATAAAAGAAAAATTCAGTTCAGCAAGGAAATCAAGTAAAAGTTAAGACAGAAATCTCTTTGAGTGACACTAGAGAAATGAGCATTGGTTGTCGTGAAAAACCATGTGGATGATAAAGAAAGTAGCAACAAAAGAAAGATTCAGAACTGCAGGTAAAACCGGCTACTTTGCTAGCCAATTTTTGCATTAGGACAGAAAAATGACTTTACAGTGTTCATGAACCAATTTCTTTCAATTCCTTAATCCTTTTGTGGTTAAGAAGCCACTCCTCTTTTCTAGAAACAGAAGCATGTTTGCAGATAATTAACACTAAAACTGGCTGCATTTTTAAAAGTTGATTTATGTATCATATTTTCAGGACTCAGATCTTCAGGGGTCAAGAGGCCAAAGGTGGGTTTGGTCTGGTTCTTGGCAGACTCAGCGAAGGAAATGACTCAGTCCACTTGAATCAGGCTTCTATTTTCTCTCTACCCTCATTTTCACTTTTGACTTTTAATGCCTCCTGAATCTATGCCAAGTGTCCTTTGCCATGGCAACACCTGCAGGTGAAGGCCCCGCTCTTCACTGCCAGCCTTACCAGTGTGAAGAGGCAGCTAATCACTACACAAGGAGACGATGCAATCTCCAAGACACCCATGGACAATTTGAGTCCGAGGGTGTCCCTGAAGTACCCTCTTCTCACAGGTGTTTGACCTGTTTAGCCATCCATTGGGAACAGGGAAGGAAAACAGCTCCTTCTCTCCCTCTTGTTTGCTTTTCATTGCTCCTCAAGCCTGTTCATCTTTCAAATGTCTGTTACACTCTCAGCAGCGTCTTAAAGTTACTTCAGCAGTGTGTTCGTGAGGCCCCAGTGGCAGACGCAATTCTCTGCTCCATTCATCCCTCTCCCACACCTCCAAGTCCACACGATCTGAGCCCAGCTCCAATACTATGTTTTAGATGTCAAGAGACAATGGTTAGGAACAAGCGTATGGTATCTCTGCCTCCAATGATTCTGACAGCCATTCTTCATTGTTGAAAATGTTCTTACACAGACTCTTACTCAGACCACCTATGCTTCTTATCCATGCCATCAACAAAAAAGCATAAAGTACTATGCGCTTTGCCTGATGTTGTTCCCTTTCAGCTCAGTTCCTTCAAGTACATTATGAGTCTTGTTTGGAGCCAAGTATTGCCTTTCTCCTACTCCCCCAATAGACAAACAGGCATATAAGAGTCAACAGCCTGACCCCTCACCTGCCTCAAAGAGGTCAATCACAGGTGTGAAGAAACCCTGACGATTTCCAGAGAGCTGATGTCCTAACCAAACACTTGGCCAGATACCCTTTGTTAGTAATTGTTCCCTTAAAGCTTTAGCCACGCTGACAGACAAAGAACACAGGTTTTGGTGGTGGTGGTCAGTTTTGTACCTGAGCATACAATCTTATTCAAATGCCTGCGTTAACTTAGTTCACGGGTATCTTCAAATTATCACATTATTTTCTATAGGTGGGTCCAACTCTTACCTTCATTGGAAAGCCAATAATAAACTTGAGCATGATAAAGGGTCTGATAACTTAAATTCATATGATAAAACCTGTATGTCTCGTTGTTCTACTTTCAGTGGGGCCCCTCCAGGGCATAATGGTCAGTGTCAGTTTGTTCATTTTCCGATCATGTCAAATCGAGGCTGTCTAGAGGATGCTTTGCTGGGGAGACCCCTGAGGTTGAGAGGCAGTAATTTCTGAACAATTGCCTAACAAGTTGGTGAATCACCTTGATAGACTGGCCCTAATGGGCACCCATCCCTACCTTGGCGCCTGTAAAGTCAGTTGAACAGCCTGGTCGTAGATCTCTTCCATAGCAAACTTCCTTTTTTGCTGTTGGAACCAGTTTCGATTATTCAGAACGCATTCTCTACTATTTTCAGATTTTAGGAATTGGTGGTTTAGCCCTAACAGGTGGCCTTGTCTGTGAGTGTAGCCATCTAAATCTCGATAAACCCAGGATCTCCTTAAGCAGGTCCTTCTTCGTAATTCTACGCAAACTTGGCTACAATTTAAGGACTAGATTTGGCCATGTTCATTCCATTAATATCCTCTGAACATCAAAAACAATATTTCATGCACAGTGGACACACAGAAAAAATAAAGAACTCCGCGAATGAACAGGCAAACAGGCATGTTCGGCACTCTGAAATAGAGAACTCGGCGAATGAACAGGTAAACAGGCAAGTTCAGCACTCTGAAACAACTTCTAGTCCTCAGCCTCATAACACGCTTCCTCTGACCCCACATCTGGACATCTTCTAACCACATTTAGTCATTGAATTCCAAACCATAATGTTTCCCAGTAACTACTCCTCCATGGCAAGCTAAAATCTGCATAGTAAAAAGGCATTTCCGGTTTTCGTCTTGTTTCTACCTTCCTCTTGCCCCTCCCGTACCTAACACGAACTCCAGCCATGAGGAGCAACAGTCATGTTCTCATCAATGTGCACGCTGCCCCTCGTGTTTTCTCTGCTCTGATTGGCCAGTTGTCTTGTAATCTCCCACATTAGCGTTCATATTATTGCTTTTCAGTCTGACGATTACTGACCAGGTCCTCTTGAGTGTTTGCTTAGCTGCATGATTGTGTGACTGTGTTCCCAACAGTCTTCCCCATTTGAAGACATTTTCAAGTAGCACAGTATCTGTCACAAAGCAGATGTGAAATAATCCATCGATAAATCATTAAATAAATAATTGCCACTACCACAGGAAATGGAATGAGTTTAGAATTTAAAACTAATTTTGGAATTCTCCCTCCCAACCTTCAGACTCCTTAGCTTTGCCATACAGGGCATACTACTCAATCTCCTTTAGTTTATTCATTTCTAGTAAAGAGAGGATACTGAAATGACCCTCAGAAAGTTGCTACGGGGAACAAAAGGGTACACTCGGGAAAGTTCTTGGTCCAAAGTTATCTTTCAAAAATGGCACATTGTTTTATATGAGAAAGAATTAAGAAGGGAGAGGGAAGACTAAGAACCTCAGACACACTAAATGTTGAGTTACTTAAGGACACGCCAGCTAATATTATCAAAGCTATAATTAAAGTTCCAAACCTCTGTGAACCTTATCAGCATAACAATGGGGCTCCAGTTCTATACTGAGATTGAGACATGAGTATACTCTATGGAAATTCCCACTTGAATTTTGAATTGATATCTCTAGGCTACCAGACCATATATTTATGCTGTACATTAAGTGAAATTATAGAAATATAATGACTTTAAATATAAATACACATACCAGTCTCTGTATTTCCCCCCAATCAGTGGAGGCCCATGAACTCCTCACTGTGAGAGGCCTTACTTTTTTCACATGGAGTTAAAGTCTGGTTTCATCTAATCCTAGACTGTCAGCTAGTTAAGAACAAGAACAAGGATTCCAACAAGGCTACAATCTTTGGATTTTGCTGAAGTTGCTTAAAACTTCTACTAAACACACAGAGTGTTCCCTGGTTCAGCGTACCACCAAACGAATGGACCGACAGGGCAGAATATAAGTAAAATAATAAGCAGCCATGTCAGATTTTATGAAAATGTGAGAGGATACTAAAGGCTCTTGGTTAAAATATAAATTTAAGTTTCCATATTTCCTGAAGTTTTCAGACACACATACACCATACACACACTTATCTCCTAACTAGATATGCGTTACTCCTTAAATGTGTGTGTTTGTGTTTGTCTGTGAGTATAGCCGTGTCACTGAGGATTTAAGCCCAGGCCTCCTGTACCCTAAGCAAGCACTCTATCTAAGTGCTGTATCCCAGGGGTGCAGTAACTCCTGTCCTTTGTTTCTGTGGTGCTGGGGATGAAACCCAGTGCCATGCACATCCTATGAAAGCTCCATCCCACTAAAGGGCACCTTCAGATATTTTCATCTCTAACTCTTTAAGAGAATTTATCTGCGGCACAATTCTGTTTTTATAGATATTTGTTTACTGGGAATTTTGTTTTGTTTTGTTTTTTGTTGTTGTTTAAGTGAAGATGGCAAAACAAGAAATTTGGGGATTATTTTAATGTTATACACACAAATTCAGTACACAAAGCAATGAGCTCTTGGGATCAAAATCTTAAGCTGTGAATACTTCAAACATAGAAAAAAACAAGACACAGACAACACACTGAAATTCACCTGCTAGTACTCAACATTTACCCTGTTGGAAAACACTTGGGTCCACCGTGTTCACTAACCTAATACTGATAGATTAAACGTAGAAAAGTAAGTCCTTCATAAGCAGACAAGGACTATAAAGTCTCCACTCACAACCCATAATTCTTTTCAACTCTAATGCCTGGGTTTCCACCCAGCTGTCTACTACTGGAAGTTAAATGCTCAAAACTGGAGCTTTGGCTCAGTAATTGCTTAATTTTTCATTGTAATTCTTCTTTGTGGATATAAAATGGATGAATTCTGCTTTAAAAATAAATACTTCTTTTCTCTTGTAGTTTTTTTAACTATAATTATTTTGTGTCAGAAATATAATTGTACTCCATATTGAAAAGCTAACCCAGTGGGAAAATAATTTTGTACAATTACAGAAAGTTTTAATAAAAGACTGATAAGTAAAGTTTTGAATTTTTAATGCATTCTGCAGGCAGTTGAGTGCCTCTTGCCATCTCTGTCACTTATCATTAAAGCTGTGTGAAAGAAAAGCCTACCTGTTATACTAGATGTGATTGGCAAAAGTGTACCCTGACAAATACCGGCAAAACAGACAAAAGTCAAAATGAGAGGAAAAAAAATTAAAACAGTCACGGTTTCATAGCTAATTTAACATTAATGCCTCCCCTTTACCTACAAAATTCCTTTGTATTTAATATTCTGTTCTTACCTACTTATTAGCCTACCATTGTGAGTGTTAAATTCCTGTATAGCATACAGCAATAATTCATTTCTATGAAAGCATATCCCATTTCCAGGGCACACTTTTTGACTTAATTTGAAAAAATTACCCCAGTTTGACAGAGAAAACACTTTGCAACCCACATAACCTACACATTTATGTGCAAGCTAAGTCCCGAAGAGTGTAATCTATCTAAGCTTCCCGCAGTGGAGGCTTTGAGAGAGTCGTCGTGGAAGCTACGCTGAATCTCCAATGCCACCACTGAAGATGTCCTACAACTACATCATCCTAAAGTTGGTTTGTTTAATCCCGATTCTGGCAGCCCCTGACAGCCCACCACCGTCTCCCTTTCTCTGGGTTTGTGTCCAGTGGCCATGCCTTGCCCAGACTGTAGGACTGAGGGCTCTGGATCCCGCCCCAGTGCCCTCTCCAAACTAGCACGGATTACCTCGTGGCAAACATCAAACTGTCACTAGGTTTCACGTGTCTGCTGCCTGGGAAGTTTATTTTGGGTCAGACTGATTTCCCAATTTTCAAATGGTACGGAGTGGGATTGTCAAATTATGATCCTGAGCATTTTTTTTCCTTATCCACTTACATGTAATCTAAAAATAAACACCCAGGCTCCTCGAGGATGTGACAACTTCAGCAAACAAAATTGGAAATAGCTGCCTTACAATAGTCTCTCTCTCTGAATGAAGCAGGGGAAAAATATACCTTTAGAGAAAAACACAGTGCCTGTTAAGGAGCAGACAAGGTACTCACAGCAGGTTTGTGAAGAGAGGCACAAGGACATAAACAGCTCAGGATGGGTATGAAGCAAGGAAAAAAACCAGCCAGCAATCACGGTGCTGAATCCCGGAAGGAGCGCGGGGAAGTGGTCACAGGTGATTGTCATGTGTGATAATTATTATTACTGTACACCTGCTCCTCCGCACTAATTAACTTTGGATATGCAAATCAATCCTATTGCATCATGCCCCTGCTCTCCTCCCCTACAGATAAGAAGATGTTCAGCTGCTGGATTTAATTACGATAATGAACGCCAGGCCCACGGTGGCTTGGCAGGGGAGGTGGAGAAGGGGGGTTGTGACTGACCTTTTCTCCCCAAACGTTGACATTTTCTAAGGCTTGTGAGCACTCGAAGTCACCCCTATGACGGGGACATTGATAGGAGCGGATTGATGAGGTGTCATTAGAGGAGAGCTGCCGTGGCCCCGGCGTTTGCTGGGAGAATACAGCAGGTGTTCAGACAAGGACACACACCATCACTGCTATTTGCCAAACAATCCTGACTCTCTGAAGTGGAGCGTGCCAGCGTTTCTCCATAAAAGAAACAAGCTGCTTTTAGATGGACCTAGAGGAGAGGTCACCACTATGTCCCATTTCAGGATTACCTCCCATCTCACATCAATATATTTTGCAAAGGTTTCTGGTATTCCTATCCACTTTCACCCTCTCTGCCTCTGCACCCTCCAAATCTCCTCCTACCTGGCAATAGGAGGATTCCTCATGCCCTCCTACCACCGCCTCATGATGGTAAGCTAAAAAGGGTTAAGTTTGCTCACATTCATTCTGGTAATACCACTCCCGTGACATAATGTGGCATAAGGACTTCTGTGGATAAATGGAAAGGGAGCAAAGCAGCACCTTTTTGTTTGGATACCTGTCCTACTTGTTTATATAAAAATGTTTTTAATTTTATATATGTCCACATACACGCCTTATTTGAATTTAAAATTCAAAGGTATGCATGCAAAATAATACTGAGGAACATATACTGAGGTGCAATTCTGTTTTTCTCTCTCTGATCATTTACTCAGCTTTAACTTCTCAGCCATCTGTGTGCCGAGCCTTCTCTGTCTTCTCCACTCTGACAGTTGGGTTTTATGTAGTAATAAAACTATAGCAGATAGATTTCTCTATTTTCTCTTACTCTTCGTGTATTAAATCTGAATAACTTTGGGACACTAGCCAATTTCACAAAGGTGAAATAAATCCCTTGGCATAGCTGAAAAATCAAGATGATCAAATCCTGACAAGAGGCAATGCTAGAATATTCAACCCCTGAAGTAAAGCAGGCAGGTTTCAAAACTCACACCCTATATCAACAAAGGGTGGGCATGATTCTGTTTGTGTAGGCTTGAGAGGCCTGAGAGGTGGCACAGTGTGTGAGGTTTCTCCCAAGCACATGGTTCTGTATAGCTACCTTTCTTTTTTTTTATCCAAGAAATAATAAACCCTTCCTTTTTTCTAAAAATTCTCAGTAACGTAGAAAAGTATCATAAATACTGTACTGTGTCCAAAGGAGAGCATGTGGGGACTGGAGGTATTTAAATTGCTGATTTAACCAGGACTTTAAAGAAGAACCCAGGTAGTCAAACCTCTAGTTCTGAAACAGCATAGAATCCAGTCACCTAACCTCCCCACCTAGCATAAGAGGTGAGTCCTAGAGAGATGCTGAGCGTTTCTCCCCTCAGAGCTATTACAAAGTGTTGACGTTAAGTAATCAGTGCTTGCTTCTTATAATAAGAGGACACTTGAATGCTATAGGTTGCGCTAGTACTCTAGTCCTCGACTAATCGTGCACCTTTCATAATTAGTTTTGTGCTTGTACTATTTGGCAAGACACAGCCTATGAGCTACTGCAAGGAACAGGGTATACTACATGCATTGGGTTGAGCATTGCAACTTCTCTTTTTGCAACCTTTTCATCATTTTGCATGTACATTAGCAGCCCCCCTTTTTACTTAAAGTCTGTCTTGCACTGTTTATTCAGTTAGTGGTATGAGTTCTTGCCCTTTGATCCTTTCTATCTAAGCATTTCTCTTCAGCTCTGTACCTCCAATCATAACAACTCTCACATCGATACCCAGAATCCTTTCGGAATGTGTATCTCAGCATCTGTGCAGCTACACCACTTTCATGCAGGGCCAGCATAGCTGATCTCAGTAAGAATATTCTCAATGTTTTGGTGTTTCAATTCAACTTTTTATTGGCCCCTCAACAACAGAATCTTGTTGAATCAAGACGTAGACTGAGTGTCCATAATGACAGCATCTCCTATACCTCATTACCACGTCCTCCAGACCACACTTCTACAAAAAAAAAAAAAAAGGTTTTCTATGAATTTATAGGATCTACATGTTTGATACAGAAGGAAATATATCCAGCATACCACAAAAAGTCATGGTAGAAATTCAATCCAGAAAAGGGATCTAATAAAACCAGATCTTCGGGAGTTGAAGTACACATTTCATTTCCAAGTCACAACATCAATTTGGAAGATTTCTTCAAACCCCTCATACTTCAGCTTTTCACTTGTGTTTGTGTTTTCCTGACTTTGTATCACAGGCGAAATTTTCTGTGTTTGTTTTTGAGACCAGTCAAATAAATTTATAAATAAAATAAGGAAAATAATAGAAGCCCAGAGAATTTTGGTTAAGATTAAATTAAATAATGTATATATGATTCATGTTCAGTTACTGGTCAATGTAATAAAAAAACAGTATCTCCAATAGCAAGTGTACAATATGTGTTGATATGTGTGGGTCGAATGATGAACCTTGGTCATGTTTCTCAAAGGCATGTCTTGTGTCTATATTTTGTAAGGGAATTGCAAACATTTTTAATACTCTTGCTAAGGAGACCCTTTGGCCTTTCTTCTTTCGACTCAGTACTTTTTATATTCCGATTTGAACAGGAGAAAAACACAGGGACACCACTTCTTTTTCTTGCAAAGACAATGATAATAGTCTGAAAACTGGATATAAGCAAGACAAAATGAATACTAGATTCCTGTGGTCTTTGACCATATACCTTGAATTTCAGAGCATCTTCATTTCTCAGTTTGAGAATATAGCTTCTGAACCTCATAAATAGAAATCTGTGGGTGTTTTTGACACTTTTCTGCATACACTTTAAGTTCTATGCTATAACCTACTGGCTATTTGCTCTGAATTTTATTTTCAGCCACTGACAAAAAAGAAACAAGATTTCCTTGGGTTATATTATTTTAAACTACAAATATATGACCCATGCTTTGAGGCTGTGTATTGAAAACCTGTCACATGTTAATGAAATCCTCCATGTTTTGTGGGACAGCAAGAATTAGTTTCATGGCATAAAGACCTAGCTTTTATGTTGGCCCACTATGTGGCCTCTGGTAAGTCACGTGCCTTTGCTGAATTCCAACTTCCTTGTCCTTAAGAAAAATGGTACTTCTCAGTCTATTAGGAACATACTAATTATGTTTGGATAAGAAGGATTATGATCAGAGAGTCTAGAAGAGGGCCCAAAGCCTGCACTTCCAACTAGCTTTCTGGTGACCCTGTCCCTCGTGACCACAGGCTTCACAACGATCAACAGAAGGTGGAGTAAGTTTGAGGATAACTTACTTGAAGTTTCAATGAGATAATCCATGAGAAAGCATGCCAGAGTGTCCTCACATGAGGGTCAAGCACACAATGGACATGTGCATAGCCCTCCACAGTGAACAAAGCACTTTCCACCCATTTCACCAGCACTCCATTTAAAAGAGAAATCTGATTCTGGAACTCAGAGTCCTTAGCTCACTGCTGCCCACCGCAAGGGTCCCCTGAATTAATCCTAGAATCAAGCCCAATCCCCACCTCTGAAGAGCTGTGCTCAAACTAAGTGATGTCCATGGTCACCATTGCTCTCATTCTGTGTTCTCCAAATTCAGGAAAGCCAAGGGAGAGCCGGCAGCTTCAATTTCATACACAGTCGTATATTTATGTATATGTTTAAAATTACCCAAATATTGTTCAAATCTAATGTTTGTCTGCAAAAACTGACTGAGCACTAGTGTTTCTTTTTTGTCGTTCACCTCCTTTTCTGCTGCCTCCTATTCATCAGACGCAGAAAAGCCTCCCAGGCCGGCATGTGCATTTCCAGTTTGGGCTGCAACAGTACACGAGTTCTAGATCTTAAAGGCCAAAAAGCATCTATTTGACTAAAGAGCTATAAGGCGGCCATAAAAATTATGGATCACAGAAATAAGCAATTAGTGTTATCTTCAATTGCTTTATTGGCAGTATTCACTCGTTAGAACAGAGGCAGCCGTAAAACAGATTGCAACATACTGTATAACAGCATATGGGATTTTACATTATAATGCTACTCTCTGCCAAGAAGTCATGTTTTCATCTGAATGCATGGAACAGATTAGCACAAGGTTTCCAGCGTTAGGAGCGGATGACCCTCACTTTTGGAAGTTGTTGTTAAAAGCAATTCCTGATCTTACAAGTAAATCAAACTAAGTGCCATGGTGAATCGGGCTGTGTTACGTGACTGCGTCCTGGGCCTTTGGAGCCTGAGCTGGGCATGGCATGGCACTCCAGCAGATAATAAAGTCAAACTCTAACTTGGTAGATAGGGGGAGAGTTGAAGGTTTGCCAGTCTTCCAAACCAGCTGGCGTCAATTCTGGAGGAGACTGCTCACCCGCCCACCTCATCACAGCTAAACACCACAAAGGACCCTCCGAGCAAAAGGGATAGAAATAAAACAATGAGAATGATAATACAGTTGAGAATGGGACCTGCATTTAGTTTTGGGAGAGCTCTTCCCAATACCCTCACTGCCATGCTCACAGCCTGTGGATGGGAAAACAGGTTGCAGATTACAGAGGAAGGTTGATGTGACTTCCAGTGCCACTATCAGCAGCAGGCTACGCTTCCAGTCCCTGCCTTGGAGTTCCATATCCCCTCACGTATTTGAATAGTTTCCGTGTTTCGGTATGGTTCACCAGGAACATGGAGCCAAATGCTCACTTTTCTATTTCAATAGTTTAAATAGGGAAGAAAAGGGGAAACACGTATTTGACCAGGGCCCTTTCTAAGATGAATCCATGAGATAACAAAAAGAAAGCTCTGAAAGGCAGGATTGCTGCAAAGGAAGCTCACGTGGATTCAAATTCGAAGTTATATTGCTGTAGTCACTGTTGATCGAATAAATATTAATCATCAAATGTATTTATGCCACTTCACACATAATTGCAATATATTCCAAATGTGTTTTTATGGTGGATAAAATACACTGGGGTTGTGGGTGAAAAAAACTCTTTTCTAGGACTTTCAATATCTGAGAGAGCTGGAGCCATATATAGTAATTTACTGGAACAAAAGAATATGTTTGAATTAGTTTTTGAGAGGCCCCCGCCATTTATTCAGATCTTCTAAAATCTAAATAATTTGATAAAGGCTTCAGGGTCTATGCATAATGCAATCATGTTAAAAATCAATGTTAATCTTATGAACAGTGTGCTCACTTAAGTGGTTTTCTTAATCTTAAGTCTGAAAATTAAAAAATTATTAAAAACCATACAAAAATGCTTTTCATGTTAGATTAGGCTGAATGATTATGAAAGCAAAGGACAAGAACAAAACAGCACAGAGCTGTCCAGTTCTGACATCTTGATTACTCAGACTAACACTTTGTCATCTGTTTCCATAAGTCTTCTAGAGAGACTGTCTCTCTCTTCTTCATAAACGGATTTAGTGAAAAGGTCAATTAGAATACAAATGCACGCCTTTTGCAGCTTTGCCTTGCCTGTGCTGTTCACTGGCCCCTGCAGCTTTTGAGTATCTGTGTGTTTTCATTCCATTTCAGCTGCTCTGAATTTATTCGTAACGTTGTGTAATGACCACAATCACTACAACCATGCATAAGGAAAAAAAAGGTATGTCTCTTTAGAGTAACTTTTTCTGGATGACTACCTTGCATGCTTTTGAGAAGAGAAGCTGGTAATTTTCCACAACACCCTCAAAGGGAAACACATCCCAAAGCAGCGGTTACTTCAGAATCGAAGAATGAAGTCTGCTGACCAGTAGGGCCTTCCACAGATGTTCAGCACATCTGTAAGATATCCCCTCTTGCTTCAGTAGTGTTTCCTCAAAAGTCAACACATTACCTACATTTGACAATTTGGTGGCCTCCATTTTACTATTAAAAGTACCAGTTTGTAAGTGTCAAGAAGCAAGCTGTTCCTCTGATTTCTAAGAGTCAAGGAAACACATATTTTTAATACATCATTCATGTGTGAGTGCACCACTCATGGGGGGCGGGGGGAAGGGAGAGGGAAAGGAGAGCAATTGATTGCAACACCAGGAGCTCTTTCAGAGTCCCGCTATAGAATACCCAAAGCTAATAAAGTGTTTTGCAGATTTTATGTTTTTTTTTCCTTTTGCATGTTTTTGTTGCCATGTAGCAGTGTCGTTTAATTCCGCATTGTTCAGGACAAAACAGCAATGAATAATAGCCTCTATCTAATAGCTAGCTTTTCCTTGCCTTGCCATAAAGCATTTAAGAAAAAAAAAACGAAAAAAAAAATATCACAAGCATCTCAAATAGTTTCTGCTTTGCTGTAAAAATAGGCTGTGACGAGAGTAACTTCCAATCAATTATGCAACATGGCTGTAAGTGAGGAGACTTTTCAGCATACGTATCACTTCAAAATACATACCACATAGATATGTATGTATACACGCATAAAATCTGAAGGGTTATGAAGCATATATTTTGCTCTGACTGTTAACTTGATTGCAGCAAAGCTATAATTTCTTTCGCTGAAACACCCGAACAGTGTGAGTCTTAGTGGGATTACTTAAGCTCGGTGCTGTGTACACATCTATGTGTGTGTGGGTATAAACAGCAGGGTTTCTACAAATGCTCTTCCGTAAGCTCAGCAGCAGCTACTCTTCCCTAACTCTCATATATATCAAAATTGTCTCCTGTAAAAGCAATGGCAGTAAACAAACATACACTGGGCTCTACGGTCTACATGGATAGAGTCAGAAGCCATTCTAGGAGGGAGACATATTCCACACACTTCAGAAGGTTAACAGAAGAAAACGCGCTGTCACATTAGCAAGGACAAGGGAACGTGGACTAGTGTGTGTATGTGTTTGTGCATGCACGTATGCATGTATGTGTGTGTGTGCGTGTGTGTGTGTGTGTGTGTGTTCATTTGGGATGGATTCAGGAATTAGTCTGTGGACTGAAAGAATCGATCTGTCATAGTGCAACAGATTGTGGTATGGACTGCCAACCAAGCCCTAGCAACAGTAGGTAATGACTAATTGTAAAAGGAATGAGAGAACAGAGGGTGCGAATTGTGTAGGGGGAAAAAGTAACTAAAGAAATGATCCTTCCCAAATGAAATCAAACATTTTTGTTTTGATATTTGCTGCTATTGAATGCCTACTCTCTTCTGTGGAGCTCCTGGTGAGGCTGGTCAGTTTGACCCTTTTCTGTGATATTACCAAATTCACCTTCCTTGGCTGCCTTTTCTGCTTCTTGATTGCTATTACTACTACTCTGTGAAGTGTCTGTGAGGTTACCCAATGAATTATTGTTTTAATACACTCTGGATCAGCATAACCTGAGACTTGGAGGAAAATGACTATGATTCCGTCTTAGGGGTGATGCATCTAACTCGGTCTTGGAACAAAAAAAGAAAGGAATTGATGAAGATTTACATGGTTGAAGAAGCAGAATGGGCAAGAACAATCATATCCATCTCATTTATTGATTAGAACGCTGCAATTTTTAATTATCTATTCAATCTTACTTCCTTGGATTTTTACAAAATACTTTTTTTCTAATTATCAGCATACACAAATATAAATTTGTTATAACTGAAGCATAACCTTCTAAAACTTTAATCTATGAAATGACTCAGAATTTGGCAGTCTTAAAGGACTGAACTGCACTGAGGTCTGAGCACCCTGGGGACTCACCGTAGGTTTTGTTCTTTGCAATGAAAATTAATGATGCATTTGGGGAAAAGGATTTTGTAGGTGCCTGTAACGTACGTATGCTAAAGTTCACTTGTTTTGTTTAAACTTTCATATTTAATTTAATTCCAAATAAGATGCACCTATGCCAAACTTAAAGTAATGATTGCACAAACTTCATGTTAGAAACTATTACCTCAGTCTTCATGTAACATATGAACAATTTTAATACCTAAAGTTTCCATTTTCTAAAAATACATATGAAAATCAGAATACACAAATCAGTTTGATATTGCATCAAACATGATCTCTTATCCATTCACAGAAAAATATAAATGAGGGAAGCTAAGGACTTTCTTCCTTTTGTATACATTATCAGATGCTTTCCGAATCAATTTCCCAATAAACTCAATTCTTTTCTGTTAAAGAGGCAAAGCACAGTCCCAGAAGGCTAAGTTTAAACCTAGCTATTAAAGGAGGGGCACAGACAAGAGGAAAGCTTTGCTTGCAGAAATATATTTTAGAACCAAATTAGATAGTAGGACGAAGAACAGTATTGGTGAACATTCAACTGTAACTGGTGAAGCAATGTATGAGGAAGGGGAAAGAAATATATGAACTTAGAGAGAAAAAGGACAATGACAATAAGAAGAAATTAAAACCTTAACAAACAGAAATAAATGCCCATCAGAAACCCATAAAGCCCTAGTAAAAATTCAGAATTATTCTCACTACAACTTTAAAAGCAATTAGCACTGACCCATTCAGTACTAATAAATAACCCAAACCCAACTTGAGGAGGCATACCTTCTTGCTTCTATTCCCCAGGGACTGAGTACTTGTTACTGGTGTGCACCTAACTTTCTCTTTTTGTTTCCAAATATCAAAACATCTAAAACAACACACACACAAACTATTCCCTAACATCTTGATAACTGATGACTATTTATACTCATCAATAAACAGTTTGAACCTCCTGGAAGATAAGCTATGGACAGTTCAGTGGTCTATATTTCAGCTCAGATCACCTCATGTCGCATTATCATTTACATCTTTCACATACAAACACGGCACAGGGGCCTAGCCACCCATGTGCATCACAAAGGATGAGAGACCAATTGTGATAGTGGAATACTAGTACAAAAACTGAGATGCCAGTGCTACAGACAGGGTCCAGCTAAATATGTAACAGAACCAGGGACTGAAGGACCACCACTCAAAGTGGATCCACTCAATCATTTAATTATTGACTTATTCATCCTTTCAACAAAAAATTTATTGTGGCCTACTCACCATGTCAGAGAAGCTATATAGTACCATAGTCTTGGTGTCATAACATCATAATTATACACACACACACACACACACACACACACACACACATACACACACATAGCCATATCCCAGTACACACCAGCAATGATTGTAAAACCCATACCACCTCTTTACTGCATATTCTGGTTCTTCTAGGGCTTTTTATTTGGACGATAGTCAGAAACACTTGATGGATTTAAGTAATTTCAGGTAGACTCATTCCATATACATATCTTCTCTACCAACGTCTAAGCTTACATAAAATATTGGACACTTAAAATAAAATGAAACACACCTGAATATGTTTCACCTTAGCGTAAACAAATTACCTCTCAACTCTACCACCAAAAGAGAACATGACTAGCTTCAGGAGCAGATGTTAGGAGAAAGAAAATAAGGACCTGAGAGGGGCAAAGTGAAAAAGTCATCACCACACCTACCCCAGAATAAAAATAGTGAAAACACTTCAGATTTGAAAGAATTAACTATTCCTTTTATTTGCCTAGATAAACTAGAGTTGCCATCATTTTATCTTATAATTAATTCAATGTCTAATCTTTTCAATTCATGAATTTATGGCTCTCAAATGAAGTAAAAATATCCACACTTTTTTTTTGTCCCCAGGTAACTAATAATGCCACCAGGTTGCAGGTCCAGGTCATCTCCTGGATGTGCCTCACTTGCCACATTATATAGTCTTTATTTTCTTTTTCAATCTCTTTTTTATTGTAACTGCATAGCCTATGATTAAAAGATTTAAAACCATACCTATCTATATCTATATCTGTTGTAAGTATCTGATATACATTAAAACCACAATACTTATACACACACACATGCGCGTGCACTTTCAAAATAACTTACAAAAGCCCCAAGTATTCAATAGACCTCATTTTTCTGATATATTAAAGCAAGTAAAAGTACACTTGCTTTCACTTTAAGTCAACTATCATCAGAGTTTGTGGCGATTTTGATTAATCCCCACAAAAAAGTAGTCCTTACAAAAAGTTACTATATTAAAAATATATCGATTATTTGCTATAAAATAGAATTTAACATTTGGCTTTTGATTTCTCAGAATGCATTTGTTTATAACTATTAAGTAGTTGAATAACTGAAAATGACCATCCACCCGGGTGGTGTAGGTGCATGCCTTTAATCCCAGCACTCGGGAGGCAGAGGCAGGTGGATCTCTGTGAGTTCGTGGCCAGCCTAGTCTACAGAGTGAGTTCCAAAACAGGCTACACAGAGAAACTCTGTCTCAAAAAAAAAAAACAAATAAACAAAACAAAAATGGTCATCTATTTTCAAAGGTTTATATGAAACACAATACAATAAAAATCCAACCCTCAAATTTGTTGACTACAGAAGAAATCTGAGTATTCCTTCCAGCTTTTTGGATCATAGGAAGTTCAGAGCACCTTTTAACATTCCTGAGAATAATATATACAACCAAACCCACTTACTCCTCTCACAATCTCAAAATCATAGCCCTTTCAAATCCAGAGGGGAGGTGGGGATGACCTTGGGGTCTCCACTGAAAGCAAGCGTCCCAGCATCCCTCTGTGAATCTTGCTTCTTCAAAAGCAAGGGTCACTCTTAAACCAATTTTTTCATGTGTGTGGTTCCTTCCCGTTTACTCGGCATCATATCTGACTTCAGGGGGGTAGGAACTGTCCTTAGCCACAGCCATGTCAGCTCCTGCAGGTGACAGTATGGCTTTCTGCTGATTTATTAAAAATCTCCCATTTTATGGCTCCTGTGTACTCTCTGGAGTGTGAGCACGTGACCGGTATAATGACAATCTGTCTCCCTGCTAACATTTCTCTACTTTGGTTGTTTGTTTGATAAAGTGAAGAGCTTCCCTTTTGCTGCCCTTCATCAGAGCTTAATGTCTTTACTTTGGGATCAATATACTTTATGAATAATTTTATTTCCTTCTATTTTTATGGTCCTTCTTCCTCATTATCATACTGAGTTTATTAGCTGGTGCCGTCAGTATCTTTACCCTGTCATATGTTCCTGAGGTACAGTAAATATCACTTGTGTTGTAATTAATATGCACACCCTCTGCAGTAATTAAAGTACAGACCTCTTCAACCAGCTGAGCTTCTACACTAATTCCACCTTATCTTCATAATGAACTTATTGTAATCAGAAACTACTACTGAATATTGTTCAGTAAGGCCAGAAGAATGAAATCTAACGAGATGCAATAATATTTGTGAACATGTTAATATAAAAAATGAATTTAATTAGCCTAAATCTAATTAAATTTCCTGTACAATTAAAAGCCCCCCTTCCTTCCATTTTTTAAAAAACTAACAAGTGCCACATCACTGCCCTCCTGTTAGTTCTACACAGAGGCAGACTGGACAGGAACCAGCACTGGATGGTGACATAGGAAGGGAACCACTGACCCACTGAGAAACTACTGTGTCTTTTAAGACTATGAACAAATAAGAAATCAGAAATTTTATAGAAATACTTTACCAAAGCAAGTATGCAAAATAAAACTACATCCAAAACTAGTCCTTACTGGGTGGTTGTAAGATGTGCTGAGGTTTATTCTGTTTCCAAAAAGTATCTGAGAAACGGGGTGTTATATAAATTTAAGACTTAAAACATAATATTTTAGATAGATAGATAGATAGATAGATAGATAGATAGATAGATAGATATAGATAAAGTACTATAACATAGCAAAGTATCATATTCATCATGTCACATACTTACATTTTGTGCATATGGTCAAATATTTAAAACCTACTCCACAAAATTTTGGTTAATAATACTGCATAATCATATTGTAATACAACATTATTAACTATAACCATTTGCACAGTAGATCTCTGGACTTGGTCATTCTACATAATTACATCTCTGTACTTAGCCTCTCCCCAGCTCACATACCTCATAAAAGAACAGATTCAATTCCATGTCTGTGAATTTTCCTCTTTAGATTCATCACATAGGTGATACCATGCATAGACTTTTCTGCTTATCATATCCTACTTAGCCCAGTAGCAGGGCTTGTATGGTGACCTAAGGAATGTGTATTTAAATTCAGTCAATATGTAATGGACCTCTTGTAGAAATAATAATGCAGACAATAATGGCATAGAATTTCTAAGCCCAGCACTTGAGCTTGCCCCTTGATGGGGAGGGGGGAGAATTGTTTTGAGAAGGACACTGGACTGTGATCACATAATCAGTTTTGATGGACTGGAGGGTCTGTGTATACTAACAAGAAAATGTGTGATGCAAACTATTAAGTTGAAATACATAGATGACACACAGGATGAACATGATGGGAAACTGCATGTTTACTATTGCCCTGACAATACCATGAAACCTGCCGATGAGGACAAGGACTGCTTAAGCGCACACCTACTAGAAGCACAGATCCATCAAAGGAACCTGGTCAAGGGTGAAGGAGCGATAACTACAGCAGTGCTTGTTAGATTTTTGTTTTTAAGGCAGAAGGAAGTCTCAAGGTGAAGTCTGTTTTGTTTGTTTGTTTTTGTGTGTTTGTTTGTTTTTAAATTATTCTCAGGAATCGCTTCTGAGATGATAGGCTGGGCTATATTAGCTGGGAGCACAGCCCCAAGGACTGACACAAAACACAGAAACACAAGTGCATCAGGTGACAGAAAGTGTCTTTCTGAACAAAACACCAGTTAATTGAGATGGTATGTGTACTCCCTCCCTCTGTTGTTTTCTTTAACACCAGCTTAATTTAGAGAAATGAGATTGGGAAGGCATGTTACCCCATGAACTTGAAAACTTGGGAGGAAGTGGTCGTGTGCTACCCCTGAAGTCATAGAATTCAAATCCACCTTCCATGGTGCCTGACTGTCATCTTCAAAGTGATGAAGGATTGACTGAAAAAAAAAAAACGCCCCCGTATCGAGTTTTATATTAACAAAATTGGGAAAGAATAGAGACGCATGACAATGCCATCCACGTTGTCTCTCTTTTTCAATCTATTATTGGTCTTGCCCTAAAAATTAATGTATCCCTTATCAATTACACCTACCTATACTTCAGCTTTACTTTGCCATTCTACTCTTTCATTGGCTTAGTCCCCACCCATCCTGATCCTGTACTTACAAACTGCACTTCTCTTTATTCTTAATGTATAAAGTATAAGGAAGTTTTGAAATTGGATTATAGCAGATCATCTTCTAATATGATGACATGAAAGCATTTAAATTACATGACAAATATCTCTGTTGAAAGGTTCCTGCATCTTAAGTAGAACCCTGAAACTGTCCGTGAACTTATCCTCAATGTCACTACTGAGCTTAAGCAGCTAAAGCAATGTGTAAAGATCATTCTGAAACTGCATTTTAAATCAAAAGAGATAAAGTGAAGGATTCTCTAGCAAAGTACTTACTATATTTTAAGAAAGCTTTAAAAATAAAGATGATTGTCCACTCAAGATGGGCTTTTGTCTGGTAAAGTCCTCATTAAGTGTAAATGTCTTAAGCCAAAAAATGCATTTAATACACATAACCTACCAAACCGTGGTAAATTTCACTATTACATATAACATATGAAGTACACACACACAAACACATAAAGTCTACTTAGAAGCAACAATGGTAGATTGTACATTTTACGATGTGCGAATATTGTAAAAGATACTGTCTTTAATACCTCTTTGAGAGACAGCAACATGGTTCAATGAATGATTTCTCTTGCCACATGATTCTGGTAACCTGAGTCCCATCATAAAAGTGGAAACTGAAAACCAATCCTCAATAGTTTCTTCTGACATCCATACACAAGCCTGCATTTAGGCACCCATATTATATAATAATAATAATAATAATAATAAGTTAACTGATTAAATTTTTACTCCACTTCTTTTTGTCAAGTTTTATCAAACTGGGCCACTGAAAAGTCATTCAGTCAGGATGTTGGCTGATTACAGTGAAGACTGAGTATGGTTATATATGTCTGACTCTCTCCCTCTCTCTTTCTCTCTCTGTGTGGTGTGTTTGTATGAGAAAGTAAAATGTAAGCTAATCTAGTAGACTTTTCCCTTTTCTTATTAATCAAACATCTACCCCTGCCTTTCTGTTGCCTCATGCTATATTACTAAAAATTTATCCTCGAAGTGCAGGAAAACTTTATACTTAGCACCAGTGCTGCTTATGAACCTTTTGTTTTTAAAGGATAGGCTTAGCTTTTGCACGTACTTTGTGACATTACTTTGCATGTTGGGGATAGTTGGAGGATGACACCAGCAGCGCCTGCTCTGCTGCGCTGGCCTAGGAACTGACTGATACTTTGGGAACTCTGAGGAAGCTCTTGTGGAAGCAGGTGGGCTTCTATTTCAACATCGATGATGGTGGTAACTGAGTCTAGGAACAGAAGTAGAAGAGAGAAACCCATTCCATGTGTGATATTGCACCTATGGAGTGATCAGTCACAAGCTACTAGCAGTTGGTCGAATAGCAATTTGTGGGGTGGCTGGGGCTATAGGGAGATAGCACTGATAGGTAGTTCAGTATGGACAAGATGGAAACAGAACTGGTCATTTTAGGAAGCAGACAATACGAATTGTGGAGGGGCACTCTGAAGAGAAAGAGGAAGTTTCGGAAATGTCAAAGATAAACTACTCTAAGAATAAGCATATGTGCACATATTCTATATATTCTCATTATTGTATAATACTATTTCAAATAGTAACATTTGACCCTTTTGTTTTCCAAAATTATCGAGTTTAATAATGTATACAAATGTTTAATCAACCAAATAACAGAATTGCCATAATTGTTTTTCCTGTGGTTATTTTCTTTTGATTATGAAAAAAGCTAAATTATATTTCCTTATGTAAAAGAAAACCCCAAACTCCATTTTTCTCCAGGTCACTGAATGGAATTCTGAAACTAAGATTAAATAGTTTATAAATCTCCTCTCTCAAATTACAAGAGAAGAGACTGGAGGTACTTGAAAACTCAGCTGCTGCCCGGCAATGCTGGCTCATGCCTTTAATCCCAGCACTCAGGAGGCAGAGGCAGGCAGATCTCTGTAAGTTGGAGGTCAGCCTTGTCTACAGAATGAGTTATGGGACAGCCAGGAATATTACACAGAGAAATCCTCTCTTGAAAACAAAACATAAAAACAAAAAACAAAACTCAATTGCTGATTTAAAGACAGAATAGATAAAAACTATACTTGACCAACATAACAACATTTTGCTAAGAATTAAGTGATGTCTTAGAATACAAGTCAATTGAAGCAGAACCAAATCTCAACTAATAAAACTTTAATTATTGGCAAAAAATCACTTTTAATATTATGATTGTATACATCCAGATTCTTCTTTCTTCAGACCTGTATTCCTAATGAAGATTGTGTGGAATTGCCTGTTGAGTCATCTTCATGGAGCTTCTTTCCTTCTCTGAGAAACAGAGGGTGGAGAACCAGGAAAGCCATTCCCCCGTGTGCTCAGTGTTCAGACAACATGAAAGAATAAGCCAGAATGTGTATGCTTCTTTTGCAGTTTTATTCACCCAACTCCGTATACTCAGCCTTCTGTTCTCCCTGAATGTTGCTGTGGTCCCCCCAAAGGATCAGTGTCTGACTTTTTAACTAAACTGGCTAAATTTTATAAATGGTAAGAATTCCTGTGTGTCTTTGAGAAAATATTGAGACATTTCTCTAGAACCTGAATAGAAGACGATTGTTGTGTACTCTTTTGAGCATTCAATGCTTGGACCTTCTGCAGTGGAACAAAGGGAAAGCATCATAGAGGTAGCTAAAACAAAGCATGGAACACTACAGAGAGAGAGAAAGAGAGAGAGAGAGAGAGAGAGAGAGAGAGAGAGAGAGAGAAAGCAATACTTCCCCTAGGGCTCGATATGGCAGCTCAGAACCCAAGCAAAAGATGCATGAAGAATGAATATTTTCAGATGTCAGATGCTGCGTTACAGCACTATGTAAACATCAGTGTGTACTTAAAATGGCTGTATTTTATGTCATTCATGCTTCTATCCAGACATCTTCAGAATGCCGTTTCCTTTCCCCACACCAACAATCACAAAGGGGGCCAAAAGAGAACATTTCTTTTTTACTCTCAGCCCCAAACTCTGATCAGATAGTGCTATATCTGTTAAGTTTCACATGAGGGAGTTACTTTAAAAAAAAAGTGTGAAAAGTTAGGTTTTTGATAATGAATGTTTATTATTTGGCATATGATGAAGTGCACTTAAAATCTCATTGCTGTGTCCTTCTCATTTGCAGTAATAAGACTATGAAGGTGGTACTGGACGATTCCCTTTGTGAGTAGCAAACTCCCAAAGCCAGAGGGTATTTATGGAACAGACATGAGTCCCCAGAATGGTACAACAGATATATTGGCAGAAGACAGTTACCACCGGAATTTTTGCCTGTCAGGAAGGCTGGCTTCTAGATGTTTCTACATTCTCTTTGTGTACACGTGTCTAGAGTGAAAGATTTCTGTATCACAACATCATCTTGCATCAAGAACATCTTTGCTAGCATTCAAGATAAAACAACTTCTTAGGCTGGAACCTGCATGCAACACTCTGAGATAAATTCCTTGTCACCTAAGACTTTGTCTTCTGCACTATACCAAGAGAAGTTGTTGAAAGGAAAGCAAATCATACACATGGTGAACTTTTGTCTTGGTTTGCACTGGAATATTGTGTGTACATATTTCTTAGTTTATTGTTATTGCCCCTATATTATGGTATATGGTAAATGCGATAGATTAAATGTTAGTCATAATAGTGACCTAATTCAATGGTTGTTTGATTTGCAGGTGCTGAACATATATTCAAATATGTTCTAAATAGGGGTTTTGCATATTAAATGATGTAAGTTTAGAAGAAACCCTTAAACAGACTGAGGAGGACTCAGCATCTTTCTGGAGTATATGACATTCTGTTTTTAAAAAAGACAAAAGGAAATACAAGATATTTACAATCTGCTGCTTTTGAACTAATACTGAACTCACTCTAGCAGCAATAATTTCAAAATATGTCTTAGCTGTGCTTCTACGATGAGGTAAAATGTGTATTTTCTCTAATTTGGGAGTAGGTCATTGCATTGACCAATGGGGTGTAGCAGAAGTATTTCTAGTAAGACCATGTGGTTTTCTGAAAGGATGTACTGATTCTTGGGAACTTATAAGAAGTCTGAGACCATGTGCTTGAGATATGACTCAGCTCTTGCAGAGGACTCCAACTTGGTTCCCAGCACCAGTCACCATGAGCCAAATGCTTATAATTCCATCCCAGAGGACACAAGAATTCTGGTCTCCTCTGGCCTCTGCTGACACCTGCATTCACATGAGCATAACCACACATAGTATCTCTCTCTCACACACACACATACACACACACACACACACACACACACACATAATTCAAAAACTAAAATAAAATATTTAAGGAAAAAGAAGTCTAAGACCACTATGACACAAGAAAACCTAAACTCCCTCAAAGGAGGAACCACTTTCTGAGGCCACAAGATCAAATGAAGGGAAAGCGGTGTGGTTTGCCCATCTCTAGCTTTGGCACTGACTGTACCTCCCTGAGAGACATCAGTGACGACCTCCTAATGGAGATGCTCTCCAAATTATAACCATAGAAAAACCGTCAGTAACAGAAAACAGTAGTTATTATCAAACACGAGTTCTAGTAAATTAATTTGCTTACACGGATGCATTTGTTAAAGTAACTATTGAATGTGCATCCTCTTCTTGGCAGTCTCCTGAGTCCTGAATCCTGCACAGATGTTTACCCCAAAGGAGTTTAGTTAACCTCTTCATCTTTTCTAGTTATTCTCTGGATGTGCAATACAATATTTATCGGTAGATACTGTATAAATTGTATAAATATTTAATTATTAATTATAAATTCAGGATGTAAATTTCAGTTAATTTCATTTCTTTCCTTGGTGCCTATATTATATGTACTTGATTATTGATTTATGTGTTGTTCTTAGACGGATATAGAAATTCAGTGAAAGAAAGTCTAATATTTTTTCGTCATGCTATGAAAGCTTGTAATTCCTGGTTCCTTTAGTCAGCCGCACTCTTCAGTTAGACGGAAGGAGTACATTTGAGCACATGATCCTTGTTATTTTTAAGTCCCTTAGTTCAGCAGACAAATGAGAAAGGAAACTGAGTTATTTTCCAAACATTCTAATCATCAATAAGCAAGATTTGTGCTACTAAAATATTCACACCTTAAACAAGTTTTATGTAATAGTCTGTTATTACAGCTATCTGTGATTCTAGCTATATCTTAAAATCCAGGATGGATTCCTGACAGTGGTACCTATACCTCCCTGTTACAATCTTCCTTCCTGCCACTAGTCTATGCTGTTGCACCAAGTTCGGCAGCCTACTTCAGAGGCCCTAGGCCTGTTAGAAAGATCATAAGCTTATCTAAGATTTTTACCTCACTGGAAAAAAGTCAAACTACTTCCTTCCTCAAATTAGAAACTGACAATTTAAAAATAATTCTGTTCAGAAAAACATATTTTGGTTCATAAGTTTAAGTTTTAAAAACTTATGTCAATTCTGAAAAGAAAATTCAGGAAAGTCTTTTTCGGTAAGAAGGATCCTCCCTTTCTAATTCGGAATAGCTGCTTTTCCTAACGTTCTGAGGTTCTGTTCATTCCTCTGGGTTCTCTGCTCGACACCCACCTACAGCTAACGGGTTCCCAGCAGTAAAACCACCACTTCAGCGCTAATTTTCCCACCAAACATATTTGTTCTTCCTTCTTTTATCACTGCCATGTCAAGAAATTAAGCAGTATAAGCAAGCATTTATTGGAGTTTTCCTGTGATACTCTGTGCCAAAGGCTTCACATGGGCTTTCTATTGAAATCTCCCACTAACATGCTAAAATATTATTCCTTTTTAAAGGATTAGTAATCCCTGGGATGTTTTTAGGGCTCACTTACTCAAGGTCAAAGTAAGTAATCATAGAACCAACATACATCAGATGATGTGATTTCAGAGTCCAGTATTCAACCATACTTTTTGAACTCATGGATGGAAGGGACCTTTAGATTTTGTCTACCCCGCATTTAATGCTTCAATTCTCCTTGCACATTCCTGAAAAGCTGTCACAAGCCTACAATGGAACATGCTTGTGACTTTCAACAGTTTTCTATTTCTAAACACCAGCCCACTGTATCCCCTGCAAGGTCATTTTAAAGAGATGTTGTCATGATTCACCCTGTACATTCAGGAACCAGGGCTCCAAACCGAGCTAGTCTGCTCTGAAGTCCCAGGCTGAGTCTTCATCTCTCAGGTCTGTGGCTGAGATACTATTTATGTTCTCCACCAAGCTCCTCAATGAACCAACCTCCCAGGCACACATTCTCCTACAAGAGACAAGCCAAAAGTCTGTTCCTTTAGCAAGCCTTCCTCATTCTCTTCGAGTGGTCAGTACTCTCTCCAGACTCTCTTTTTCTATACTATGCTGTCGGTAACAGGGCAAGTCTAACAGAGTGGAGCCACAGTAAGCAAGACACACAAAGCAATTCTCTAAGAGTTGGTAATATGGAAGTGAGCACCCAAAGGATTCACATGATGATACCAAGAGATTTTCTAGAAACTGATGGAAGTGGAGCTGAAGAAGTCTCTGAAACCAGACCTGTTATGGTACAATTTGGAACTAGAGGGCTCTTGAGAATGGAGTCCTCTGTCTCATGTGATTCTGTGATAGAACTATTTTGTTTGTATTGGGGAGTTTCCATATCGATGGTACCTGGTGCCTTCAGCATGCTTCACTGCTTCTTAAAATTTCAACCTTTGTCACAGATTATTTTCTGTCAAATATTATTAATTATACAACTGGCCAAATTCAAAAACGAGCAACTGTGACCATCTAGGCTCTTGAGTAATCTGTCCATTTTTTTTTTTAGGATATTCGCAATTTTGTGTAGTTTCCCCTTCAAGAGACTTGCAATATTTTAACAAAAAGTATGATCGAGAAATATATGATAGATGCAGGCTAGATCATTAAAAACCAAAACGAGTTTCATTATTTCAGAATATATAAGCAATCCTTCAAAAGTGTCTGGATTCGAATGACAAATGACAGCCTCTTAATAAAACCTTTAGAAGGTTTCATAACGTTGTACTGTCATAAGCTCTACAGAGTGTGTTCTAAATGCCATTTAATAGGGGTTTAGTTAATTGAACCAAATATTTCACTGAAATAAAAGGAATAAAGAATAGTTTTTCAGAGCTGTTTTTGATGAGGCTGTAACTTGAAGTTTACAATCTGAGTCTTTTTGACTTCCCATAAAGCAAGCACAACTTACAAACTTTGAAGCTGCTGCATGTCCAACACTTTCAGTAGTACTACTTAAAGATACAGCGCTCCCCTTTACAATTACAAACTCAAACACCCAGAGCAAATAGATCATTGGGGGTCATGACATGGTTATATGAGAAATCATTGCAGTGATTCATACTGTGAGGAAAAAACGACCAATATATGTAGTTGATGTAAATAATATGTGTGTGCTTTATTTTTAACAAAGAGAAAACAAGACTGAATTTAACAACAACAACAAAAAGGAATAGACCACTTGTTAGCTCATAATTCAGAAAAGGAGAAAAGAAAGTTAAATTCCTAAACTGATATGTTTGAGATATAATTAGCCTCTGATAAAAATCCACTGTGAAGTAGAAATTCATTTTTAATCATGAAGTATATTTTCCTTTTCCAATTTTATCTTTGTTTTAATTTGCTAGTTAGCAGTGACCTGAAATATTAATAATTTGTTTAATAAATTCCTTCTACCCCTTAATAGATTTTTAATGAAGAAATCTATCTTAGAGATTTGTGTGAGAACTGATACTGCACACTTTCGGAATCTGTTAAATTATTGACCCACTGAATAGTTTCATCTGGGCCTTTGTCCTTTGCTGGCTGCTGTCTTTGTTCAGATTTTCTCAGAAGCAATGGGAAATGAAAACATTATTGGTACTGTTAATTTAGGGATATGGGGAAGTAAGAAGAAAACATTTCACCCACAAAGTCCACTTATAAAAGAACTGCAAAGTTTTATTCCAGACTAAAATGACAAATCATTCATCATTAGCGTCATAAGTAAAGTAAATCGATAGTATTTGAACCCTGGAAGAGAGGCTGAAGACAAGCTTACAAACAGATGAGCAGAAACAATCTTAGACTCTAGCTTTGATCTACTTCTTCAAGAAACACGGCCACTATTTTTGTACGTTAGCGAAAGAATCTGTTCTTCGTGGTAATTTTCACACATAGGAAGTTCGTCTCTGGAGGACACTGCATTCGAGCGGAGTGACTGAGGTACTGACTTCCCAGTGGAATTCTCTTCTGAAAGTACAATACCTAATTTTTAGGTACGGGGAAAGCGAGCAGATGACACTTTGGCACCCTGATCCTTTCATGCCCTGGGAGCAGCACATGAAAGACAATCTCTGTAGAGGGGGAGACAGTAGATCATAATAAAGCCTGTGGCTTTCATAACCAATCCGTCTGCACTTGTTCTTTGGCACCTCTGTTTGCTAATTAGACTTCTGATCCTTTGTGTAAGTTCTCTGAGTCTCTTTTATGCTCCCAACTATGTGACTAGAGAAAACAGAAATAAGCATTTACTACCTTCCTAATACACACTGCTGTTCAATTAACCTTGGTGGTTGTGGTTTTGACAGTTAAGTTGTCTGTAGATTTCTAATTCTTCCCTGTAAAAAAAAAGAAAGAGAGAGAGAGAGATGACCTTGAATGAGCCCCCAAGAGAGCTCTTGGTGGTTGCCATGCTCTTGTTCCTCAAAGGCAAATGCAAACTTGAGATAGAAACTCTGAAAAATGATTTTTAAATCTTTAGTAGCTGAAAACAACAGCGATGTCATCTTAAATGTCCCCCTAAGAACAAGTGAGAAGCAGGCAGTGCAAACCTGGCTTCTCTAGGGCTTTTTTGGAAAGTGTTCTGTTTTGCATTGATTTTGTTTTGTAGCAATGAAAAGTATGATAGCATAGCATTAACTCAACAGCCATTAATTTTTCATGATATTAATAACACAGTTTGGATTGAGATTCTTGGATATTCTCTACCTTATAGATCATACACTTTCTGTGCTCCTGTCTCTCAGAGTTTCCCGAACTATACGTGTATAAGACATGTTATGAGAAATACTTTAAGAAAATAAGTTAAAAAGGAGAAAAGGTGGGGTTAAGTTCTATAGTCAAGCATATTTTGGAAAAATAAAACTTTATAGTCATTTGGTAGAAAATCATATATAATATTAGCTAAAAGTCGTGAGAAGTTTTACAATAAAGAAAACTATACAACTCAAGGGTTTGTTGCTGGCAGACATTGAGAAATCAACTTCAAAATGACCAGGAAATTCTCTCCTTGATGAATAGGACCCACCTTGTTCCAGAAGACACGATGCATGTTGCTGACATGGAAAAGACAGCAGTGCCTTTACACAGGGCTGGGCCCTAGATGCTGCAACACTTACCTGCTAGCAAGATGTGCCCACCAGGAAAATAGCGGCATGAGAGTTGTGAGAGCAACAAACCGCTTCCTGATTGGATATGAGACCTTCTCTATGTGAGAGAATTTCAGATCTGGCATTGTACATCTGGTCAAAAGCTCTTGACTGGGAAGAGCGTGACTCCTGGGTGGGAACTTACTGCTGTTAATTTTTCTAAAGATGTAGACTGCCAAACTGGACTCTAAATATTTAGTGTTGCCCATAGATTTGTGTGGCTCTTATGTTTGATCAGTGAAGCACCTTTTTTTCAGTGAGCAGTGGTTACTGCAGAGACTCCTAGCTGGTTAAAGTGCTGGCTGTGAACAACTCTGCGTGTTCAGCTGTGGCCAGATCACCTTGATCAACTTCCAACATCAAAGGCTCAGGGAAAACCACAAGAAGAGGATACAGAAAGAACGGTGGGGAGTGGTGCTTTGAAATGGACCCATTTTATATGACATGACTGTTACATATATCAGCTCATAATATTTGTGGTTACCTGCATAAAATAAAGGCAGTCAAAATTCAAACATAGAGAGGAACTCCTGAGGCCCCACCCCAATCAAAGGAGTTTTTGGTAGTTAATGGCTCCTGAGGAAGGGATGGTGACTCTCCTTTGGGAATGTGGCCAGTGGTATATTCCTAATGCTTCATCGGATGTCCACATACCCATTGGCAGCATTAAATGACTCATAGTTATTGAAAATAAAAGAAAAATTTAAAAAGACATGAAGTTAGAAGGGATTAGGATTGTTGTCCAGAGAGAGTAAGTGGAAGGCAATAGTGAATGGATAATTGTCAATATGTGTAGAATTTTCAAAGAATGAAAAATATTATTAAAATAAGAAAATAAAAGAGTAAATAAAGGATTTCCCTGCTAGTGCATCCCAAAGTATCCAATATATGGCCCTAGACTTGAGAGTAGTGTTTAATGGAACACATGCTTGCCAATACAATAACTCTTACCTTCTCAAATTAGCTAAATTTCTGTACTCGGTCTAAGAATGTAGATTTCTACGTGGGGTAGACATCTAGATGGTGATGCATTTTCGTAGCTACAAAAACTAGCTCTGAATAGCCCTCATCCACTGTCATGGCGTTCTCAGCAACTCCAAGGGAATCTGCTGTGTAGCTGCTAAGCTAGTTTCCAAATTCGCTTTCACCCTGCACAGTCGCTGTGAATTGCTGAAAGAAGCCAAATTGGGAAGTAAGAAAGCGACACATTCAAGACACAGAGAAACTCAGCAGGGATACTCACTGAGCATATATGCATCACTAAACAGATTATTTACATTGATAATCACATAAACACATGGACATAATCATATATTTTATGATCCCTTAACACAGACAAACTGGACTCAAATATGAAAGTCAAGTCACAGCAAATCTAGTTATTCCAGAGGGAACAGATGCTGCTATTGCTCATTTTAGGACCCAGAGAAGCAACACACTTCATCAATTCACCCGTTATGAGTAAGACTGTCTACTCACTGGAAGTGACATACTTTTCTCCATAGAGAACAACACCTAGCAAGTCCTAGGTACAAATTTGCTAAATATAAAAAAAAATCAAAGCAGAAATTTATCTAAGTATATTTTGTATGTAAACAGCAAATTTACATACAAAAGAAAGAAAATAATGTGAACATTGTTTACGAGTTTCTAATAGTAATTGACTTTCATGAACAATAAGTAGTTTCCACATCAAATTTTCATTTAAGTTTCTGAGATCTCCTTGGTATACAAGATGAACTAGCAAAAAGAGTAAGGTGAGGCCTTTTCCTGAAAATAAAAACAAAACAAAACAAAAATGTGGTCTAGGTCTACAATGAACAAACCATGTAAATTACCTAAATAAGTCAGACATCTGGGGCTGTACATTGAGTGGATGGCACAGCATGAAGCCTGTCAGTATAAGGAAAAAGCCCATGCATAAAAAGACCCAGGTGTCAACTAGAATTTGGGTTGTAGTCCGTCCCAGGGATGGACCTGGATAATTTCCATGAGGAAGCACTAAGAAGGGTCAAAACTTGAGAACAGAGTGAATACGTGAAGTGATGCAGATGAAAAGAGTGGCCTATAAACATGGAGGAGAGCTCAACATGAAACAGAGAGGAATTCAGAGGGGTTGGGAATCTCTTTTACAGCACTAAGTCCCATAGAAAGGGCTCCTGTGACCTAGTGAAATGTTCGTGTTTCACTTAAAGAGTCACTTTTATCACAAGAATATTTTCTGGTCGTCAAATAGCTTATGCAGAGAAATTCAGAGAAAAATCAAGAATTCAATCATTTTAATTGCTTTAGATCAAGAGGGAAATGCATTTATCTTTATGGAGTATTGTGAGCTAAACCTTTGTGCCTTCCCAAAATTCATATGTTTAAATCCTAGCCCCTAATGTGCTGATAGTAAGAGATGGGATTTCTGGGACATAACCATGAGAATGAAGCTCTCATAAATGTGATTAGTATCCATCTAAAAGAGATTTCACAGACCTCTTACTCTCTTCCATGGAAGTCTTACAAGAAAATGTGCATTTATGAACCAGAAAGTAAGAGCTCACAAGACACCAAGCCTGTCAGTCCCCAGTTAGGACTTTCCAGTCTCCAGAACTACAAAGAGTGCTTTTGTTTTTAAAGCCACCCAATGTGTAGTATGATAGATGTTTGGCCATTACCAATTGACCAGCTAAGAAAACTTAACTAATAGATGGTAAGACCTTGCCCTACTGTCTATTTTCAGTTAATTGACCTAAGTCAATCATTGAAACTCATGAGTTTTTAGGACTCAACTGATTAAAAACACGTTTTTATAGACATTACATAAAGGTTAAATGATGTTAAATATGACTAGCCTGACAAGATATGTTCACCCCAAAGATGTAGTAGTGGCAAGAATGTTATCATAGTAACCAACCATTTTCTGATTGGACCTATGCTATGCACACTGCATGAAACGGAACCTATATGTGACACTGTTAACAGAAGTAATAACATGTAGCAGACAGGTTGTATGACCTATGGGGAGAAACTACTTCTATCATTCTGAAAAATGCCATAAAACAACTCCCAGTGACTTATTGCTATATTCATTGATCAGCCTTTAACAGAGTAGCTTATTCTTGAAGCAGATGGCAGTTAAAAAATAGATTCCCTAAGAGATCAATGTGAAAAGAACAAAAACCTGTGGAGCACCCAACCTTAAATAATAAATAAATTCTCAAAGGTTAGTAAATTACATTATTTAAAAACAAACACTGGTTCATAAAAATGTTTAGCTTTTTCTTTCGCCTGTAATACAAGCTAAAAGTGGTTTCAAAATTTTTCATTGTCTAACAGTTATTATAGAAAATTTTCCTATTTGAAAGAACTAACCCAACACATTTATATCTTCTTTTACCATTTTCAGTGAAAAGTTTATCTTCCCTTAAGGAGGAAGCTAATAAATCTGTTCTTGGCTTTCAGTCCTCCCCTCCTACTAACTCACGTCATACCACACCCAAAGAGTTCTAACATTTGGGGCATACTGCCACGTTACAATTTACATCTGTGTTGTTGTTCATTTGATGTTTGTTTATTCTGTGATCTTAGTTTATGGGAAGAAGTCATTTTCCCCATTCGAGCCTGCTCTTTGAATCATGTGACAGTTCAGAGCATACACAGAATATTAAGATATCAAAGTGGATTTCTCACAACAAGCTACCAAACTATGAATTCCATTTTTGTCTCATCTTGCTCTCAGTAAGACCCAGTTACACAAATCCTCATTATTCTTTTTTCTCCTGTATTTTCTTTCAAATATACTTTCGGTATCATATTTTAGTTCAAAGATGAAAGTGCTTTCTAGCATTGTCTAACAGTACATATATGTGAACATACTCTGTCATTAATTGGAGGAGTAGTGCCGAAGTGTAAGCAAATAATCATGAATGCCAACAAGGAGAGGTGATGATGACCATTTTCTTTTTTATTCTAAGCCAAACACAACGTTGCTTAAATAATACTTTAGATCAATATAACACATTAAAGAGATGAATAAAACCAATATTTTAAAATAAGAAAGCCACATTATAGAATATTCATGCTTCAAATAGTTAAGATAATTTGATTTAGAAGTGAACATATTTTGCCCTTTAGTTATGTTCCATGGGTTTGTATACTTCAGTAGGTAGATGCTAGTACCTGCCATGTGTGAGGTGCTAAGGACACAAAGCCCAGACTTCGGGGTTTGGTATTTGTGGTCCTCAATCTCTATTTGTCTTAGATTCCTCATTTTAAAAGTGGAGATTATATTATAAACTATGGCATGAGTTGTGAAATGTGTTTTAATCCAGAACACAGCATATCGCAAGCCTTCAGTTTATATTAGCTTTGTTGTAGAAACCTTTCCAAACTCCATTTTTAACCCATATGATTTAAAAAATAATTTAAACTATATCTAGTCCTAGACCTGGTCTCAAATTAAAGGATGGCATCTACATTGAGGCTTTTATTTTATTTATTTATTTATTTATTTATTTATTTATTTATTTATTAAAGATTTCTGTCTCTTCCCCGCCCCCGCCTCCCATTTCCCTCCCCCTTCCCCAGTCAAGTCCCCTCCCTCTTCAGCCCAAAGGGCAATCAGGATTCCCTGCCCTGTGGGAAGTCCAAGGACCACCCACCTCCATCCAGGTCTAGTAAGGTGAGCATTCAAACTGCCTTGGCTCCCACAAAGCCAGTACATACAGTAGGATCAAAAACCCATTGCCATTGTTCTTGTGTTCTCAGTAGTCCTTATTGTCCCTATGTTCAGCAAGTCTGGTTTTATCTCAAGGTCCAAATCAGGAGCAGAAGGAGAGAGAGCACGAGCAAGGAACTCAGGACCGTGAGGGGTGCACCCACACACTGAGACAATGGGGATGTTCTATCGGGAACTCACCAAGGCCAGCTGGCCTGGTCTGAAAAAGCCTGGGATAAAACTGGACTCGCTGTACATTGAGGCTTTTATAAAAGTACTTCTTGCACTGAATTCCAGCCTGATGTATTTTCTCATAAAACAAAATTACTTCTTCTAAATACCTAAAAAAGATGCTAAATAACTCAGGTGAAACTTCTCATTTAAGATCATTTTAATTACAGCAGTGACAACAGATGCATAGATGTTCATTAATAAAAGATAATTTGTAGTTGTGTCCCTCTGAAAGTCAAGCCAGAAAATTATAGATCATATTGAGATGCAAAAAGAAACACTGCTCCCTAAGTCAAATGCTCCATTATTAAAAACTGTCACCCCTTATGAAATTCAGAACTAGCAAGGCGAGGAAGAGAGTAACCATTTTAAAGCGTCTGGAGGGGATTCCATAACAACATTTAAATGCATTACTACTCAAACAATTTGATTGGATTATAAAATATTTAAAACTGCAGCTGTAGTTTGGGTATTTACTGTTGATTATTTTTATTTCAAGTTCTTCACAGAAAAATGATACAAGTTTGCAGAGCTATTTGCATTGTGCTGATAAAGAAGCACATTATAAAATGAGCTGTCCGAAATATATAGTTACATCAAAAGGACAAAATCAGAAATAGGAAAATAAAGTTACCATTTTTCAAAATTTATAACTCTGAATAGGAATAGTTACTTAAAATCAAAAATATCAAACAACATAGTCTAGTTGAAACGTACTAAAATTAAAAAAATTAATTTAAGTACTTGTAATTATAATAAGCACTGTAATTCACCAAATGGAGTCCACATAAAGGTAAAAATACTCTGTAAACATGGAGGCACATATAACCTAACAAATAACAATTCTGTTACTTTTGTCCATAAAGATAAGGCAAAAACTACCCCAGCCTGGGATTTACCATTAATGAACCAAATTTTGCTATATTCTATTACCAAATTACTAAGACTTAGTGAAAAGACTGAACTACAGAAAAGAAATAAATGCATATGTCTTCACTGGAATGCTAAAATAATATGGAAAGTTCATCTTTAAAGCATTCTGTTGTACCCAAGTCCTTCTTTCCAAGATAGAACGAGTGACTAGTAGACGAGACTCCTGGTCAGCATTCATTTCTGGCTGATTCCTTATAAAGTGGCAATCTGTGTTCATCGATTTGATCCCCAGCAATCTCTTCAGTAGGTGATGCAAGCAATTCCTGAACCTAATTTTTTTTTTTTTTTTTACTTAAGACCATCCTTTAAGCAGATGGTCCTAATTCCAGACAGAGAACTCTCAACAGACGAATTTCAAAGGGCTCAAAGACACTTAAGAAACTGTTCAACATCCTTACCCATCAGAGAAATGCAAATCAAAACAACTTAGAGATTCCAGCTTACACTTGTCAGAATGGCCAAGAACAAAAACAATGATGACAGCTTATGCTGGAGAGGATGTGGGGTAAGGGAAATGTTCCTCTACTGCTAGTGGAAGTACAAACTTGTACCATCACTCTGGAAATAAGTATGGAAACTTCTCGGAAAATTAGGAAACAATCTACCTCAAGACCTAGCAATATTGCTGGTGGATATATATTCAAAAGACACTCCATCATACCACAAGGACATGTGTTCAACTATGTTCATAGCAGCATTATTTATAATAACCAGAACCCAGAAACAGCCTAGATGCCCCTCAACTGAAGAATAAATAAAGAAAATGTGGTACATTTACAAAATGGAGAACTTACTTACTACACAGCAGTAAAAAATAATGACATCTTGAAATTTGCAAGTAAATGGATGGATCTAGAAAACACCATATTGAGTGAGGTAACCCAGACCCAGAATAACAAATGCAATATGTATTCACTCATAAGTGGCTTTTAGACAAAAAGCAAAGAAAAACTAGCCTACAGGCCACAACCCCAGAGAAACTAGACAACAACAACAACAAAAAAACCCTATTGGAGACATACATGGATCTACATAGGAAGGTGAAAAAGACAAGATCTCCTGAGTGAATTGAGAGCATAGGGGTCCCAGTAGACAGTAGAAGGGGGGAGGGGAATGGGGGAAAATGTATATAGCTCAATAAAAATAATAAAAAGAATCAATCCACCCTCCTTAGCCCAAGGCTGATAATTGCACTAAAAGCACTATATTAAAGGTGTTTTATATATTCAGTATTTGTCATATATTTTAATAAAAAATATTTTATAATCACTAGACCTATCAGACAAAGGGAGAGAAAATAAATGTTTACATAATTAAGCACTGTGTCCAAAGTGTCATAGTTCATAGATAAGGGATGTGAGATCTGTCAGGCACAAGTGAACCGCTCTGTCTTTGAAATTGGACACATGACCACAGATTCTAGTTCTTAGACTTGGCAAAGTCACCTGAATTTTCTTATCTTCTGTTTCTTCTTTGGTAAAATTAGGATCTCATGTAGGCTGTTGTAATGACACACCGGACACGGTACAGCACAATGAGGAGGGTTTAGGAAATTAAGAGCGTGGGAACAGCACAGGCAATGTAGACTCCAGGGCACTATAGAGCAACTTTTTCAAGTCACTTTAGAAGCACAGCCACTGCTGCCAAGGCAGAATCAAACAGTCCTTTTGTGCCTAGTGTCAACGAGTAATCCAGGTAATTGGATAAATTGGAGAAAGAAAATAACAACAATATTATGGAGAATTTGTTCAAATCTGAAAATGCATGCTGAGTAAAGAGCATGGTATTATACTTATCATGTTCTGTCCTTCACTCGATCAACTGCTGCTTTCCTGTCTCCAGTTTTCCTTTTACACTCTCAGGAACAGAAAGTGGGGCTATATACTTAGATGAATGATTCACAAAGCAACCTGATCCCTCACTTAATATCCTTAACATTCTCATTTGCAAAAAAAGATAACACTGTTCATATACCTCATCATGTATGTGGAATTTCTTCTATTTGTGTGTGTGTGTATGTGTATATGCGCGCGCGCGCGCGTGTGTGTGTGTGTGTGTGTGTGTGTGTGTGTGTGTGTTCCTCTCTAAAATCTGATACCAGATCTGGATGCCTGCTTTTGCTTTGGGTTATTTTCCTATTTAAGAGCTTCAACCCTGAAACACTTAGCTTTGGATAATGGTATCTAAATACTTCTGAATTATTGTATGCAAACATATTAAATTTCTTAATACAGAGACAATTTCCACATTCTTTTTTGATAAGTCAAGTATATGTTCAGATAGCTTCGTTTAAAAGTCAGGAGAGGGATGGTTTTGGAAGTCTTTAGATACATTTGCAACCTCCATAATTTATATGAAATCTATAACTTTCCACACAGGAAAGAGCTTATTGGGAAAGACTCATGAGTCACAACTGCACCGTATAGCCACACTGTATATTCATAATCTAGAGGATATAGATAGAAATATAATGTGCTAAGGATGATAATTTCAATGGTGAGTATAGACTAAGTTTCATTAGCTAAAGTTGAAAATTAGCCCAACAGATTTCAACTACCCAGCAGTAATTAATACCATCATGTTATCCTTAATTAGGGAAAAACAAAATATATTGTTAATTGCCGAAAAGGAAAGCTACCAACTGATGACACAGGACTATTGAAATATATTAAAGAACTGGTACAGTATGTTAAGCATGTAGTTCCGCCAAAATTCTCCCAGCTTTATTTTGTCTTCCTTTCCATATCCTTGGCTCTCATAAATTCATTCTCAGTTCTTTGGCAAAAGAGACTGGAAGCGACCAGAAGGAGGAGAGGGGGAGTGGACAGCTCATGCTAATGCCACTCTTGATTTCTTTTTTTTAAAAAAATCCCACTTTGTGCATAAAAAATATAGTTCATTTCTTATCCTGAGAGTTACCCTGGCATATGGCTCAATTGGAAACATCAAGGTTTTTAGTTCTTTTTTAAATGGCTTGCCTCTTTTACAGACTTTTCCTCAGAAAGATGTGCTGTCATTGCCACTTTCAGAGTCTACCACTCTTGAGTTGGAAAATTCCTCTCACTTTCTGATCCAAAAGGTCCTGACCGTGACGAAAGATGAAGTGACTGAATGGGGTGGGGACTCCTTTCTTTATCTACTATGTGCTAGCTTGGCTATTCAGGATTTTGTTAATGTCATGCTCTTCAGACTCAGAAAGAAAACTCTTTCCTACTTTTTCCTATGGAGCAAAATAATTCGCAGGTATCCATCAAACTCTACGATCATGCCTTAAAGTCTATGGGCCTGAATAAAGTTCCATGTACCAATCTAATTCTGATTCTCCACAGTAAAATACAATACTGAACAATATGCTTTTAAGAACATTCTAATATTTTGAGGCCTTTTTTAAACCAACATTGTGCTAAGATGGCCCTGGCCTATGAGAACCAATGCCTTGTTTATATTACCCACCTTGATGAAGTTTTAGTTGAAAAATAAAAAAAAAAAATTCTTATGCAATTTCATTCATCGTAACTGGTATTTATTTGTCTGCAGTGAATTTTGGATAATGTCAACTGGATTCATGGAATCATTGGTAGTTACAGATTCTACCCAAAGAGAGAAAAGAAAAAATTCTTAAAGGTATGCCACAGATGGGTTTACATATGAAATAAGAGATGAAGGGGGAGAAAAATGGGAAGAAGAGAAATATTTGTTCTTTGAATTATTTTTCTCTAAGTACCTAAAAATATAAGAAATATTGTCCTTTATTTGCAATGTCAAGAAATAGTTAAAGGGCACTTTCTAAAAGTGACTTTTGACTTATGTCTAGCAACAATTTCTCAAGCCTGAAGCAACTGCTGGTCACTTTTTCAATTTGTAGACTACAGTAATAATTTTAAGAATATATCTCTTCCTTCAGCTCCATATGCATATTCTAGATATAAATGTCTCTTGTAAACAAATATGCATAGAATTTCATGTAACAAAAAATATAAGACATGAAAACACATTCATAACTGCAAGCAAAAATGTCTGCATCTAGAAGCTATGAAGGACAGAGCAAGGTTAGACCTTTTCCTAGCACGTTCTTCATCTATTTTTCATTTTTCTTACCTCACAGGCATCTAGGAGCTACAGTGTCAAGTAATGGACTTGTCTTTCATTTGGATATAATATATTAATAGCAAAATACTAATCCATTCTTCAACTTAAAACAAGTCAATAATTTTGAAAAAAAATAAATCAGCATCTCCTTTAGTAACAGAAATCACATGTCTTTTTAAAAGGAGCCATTATCTCCATGGGTTTCTCAGCTGAAGTTAAGAATCTAAAAATGATTTTCATCCATTTCTCATTAATATGCAAAAATATTCAAATTAGATAGTAATTAACCATCTACTCAGTAGAAAACCTTTCCATGATAATTTATGATAAACTCAGTTACTGCTTTGATTGAGATTGATTTTTGGTGTTGGGAATCTATCATGAATACAAAAAAGCACCTGAAAAAAATATTTTTAAACACATAACTTACTTCTCCAGCTAATTACATGGTGGCCATGTCCACAGGAGTGCGTGTACTGCTGAGGTTCTGGTGAATCTCAGTCCAGAGCTCCGTGTCTTTGGATGCCTCTGTCTAGCTGCCTCCTATTGTTTGGGGCATTTTCATTGTTTCGTTCAATTCACCCAACTGTCACACTCAGATGAGACTGCCTAACTAATACAGAATTTCAATACGCAAAGAACCACGGCCATTTTCACATATTCTCAAGATAAATTGATTCCACAGGCTACTTTGCTCTATGGGCTTAGTCATGATTTGTAAACAGATGCCACTGCTACTTTCTGCACATGAAAAACAGACCTCAGTAGTTGGTAATGAAAGGGTGATTCTTGCCAGGCCAAGGGAAGTCATTTTCATTCTCCGCAACAAAAGCTGGAGTTGAGTATCGGTCACCATAGGCTATGCAACTAGATCTAAACATTGAAGACTGCTATTCATAATGTTGCTGCCTGGGAGTAACAAAACCATGGGGGACACAGTTAGTAACCTTCTGTTAGCACACTTTCAAAATACACAAAAGAAAACACCTACTACATTCAGTACCTACTTGGGTACACAGATCAGCTCTAGGTGAGAAGTCCCGGGGCAACAGATGAAAAGGAAGCACACTGGCTCTAGCTGACTGTCCATGGCTGCCTCAATCATTCATTTAAAAGCATATTATTGTAGGAGCAGAGCAGTTCACTGGCTAATTTTTTTTTTTTTTTTTTTTTTTGAGACAGAGTTTCTCTGTGTAGCTCTGGCTGTCCTGCAACTTACTTTGTAGACAAGGCTGGCTTCAGACTCACGAAGATCAACCTGCCTCTACCTTCCTGAGTGCTGGGATAAAAAGCATGCACCACCAACACCCAGCTTCTTAGCTGGTATTTGTATCCAATAAAATTTCAGTGTCATTTTATTTGTTCCTCTGACAAGTGATTGGAAGTTACTATAGTCATTTTCCAGATTTACTGGGAGACCTGAGCCATGTGACTGGGGCAAGTGAATCAGTCAGTGTGAAGAACAAGGATTGTTCTTTTTGCTCTTTTCTCTTCACTTGCTTGGGTTTCAAGGTTGACCTACAGCAGATCCATCACTGAACTTCCTACAGATGCCAGTTGTCAGTTCATCCTTAGCAGTACTGTGTCAGTCTCTAGAGAAGATATTTAGATATCCCTTATAAAACAGACTGCCCAGATAATCCCTCCCCTCATACACACATACCCCTTACTTTGCAATTCCCAAGTATTCCCCATAACCAAACAGTTGATCTCCAACCTGTGCAAAAGCACATTTTACCTTCAAGGAATGGGGTAAATAGGGAATGATACCCTTAAGTGGTCCCTCTTGGGAATCTTCTGACAAGGTGAAATATGGAGTAATTAGCAAGTACCCTGAAAACATTGTTCTGGATCTTCCCAGCAATGTCCGAGAAGGGTAATTATAGAGTTGTGTGCATGAGCCTAAACAAAGAAGAAAAATGAGCATAAGAAATAAGGAAAACATTATAATGTTTTCTGAAAGGTGTCTTTACAAACTGGGAGGTGAGATGATTGAAAATTCCAAGACCCTGCCAATTCCCATGGGGTATAGTCAGTTCCCAGCGTAGATAATACACATGTGCAGTCTTTCTGATAGGATTGTAAAGCAACAGAATTGGCCACAAGCGAAGAGCCGCTGTGATTTCTGCTTTATGACGGCCCCTCCCTTCCATTTCCTGGTCAGCATTCTGGATGATTGTTCCATTTAGCACACATTCTCTGGTTTGTTTCTTTTGCTTCAAGTCTATTTTACATTTTCCTGTACCAAACTGCGTTTGCCATCTGCTGATCCAATTACTTATACAATCCAAATCCTTTTGAGTCTGATTGTTTCATTCCTCATTATTTGTTCAGCCTCCAGTTTTAGTATCCTTGGTAAACTCTGAAGTCTTGTTTTCAATACCTCATCTGAATATCTTATATACAATACAACCCAATTAGCTCAAACTTTGGATTTTCCTAAGGCTACTTGTGTCTAAGTGGATTTATATCAGTTGAGTGGATATAGATCCTTAAAAACAGCCCAACAATTCCCTCTTATAAGGACAGCTGACCCATCAAGAATTGTATCATCTTCTTTAAATTAAAAATAGTTTTAAAGGAAAGCAAGATAGGGGCTATCAAACACTACTGTGCATGAGAACAATATCATCATCACCATGGTTATCATCATCATCCTTCCAGAATTGTTGATATATAATTAACAAGAATTGCATATGTTTAAGATCTACTAAGTAGATACACACATTGTAAAATAATTACCATAAAAAGCAATTGTCATAGTTATCACACAGGTACTTTGATGTGGTGTGTTGAAAATAGAATCTATTCTTTTAACATATTTCAAGTACATAACACATTGTTACCTAATTGCCATGTTACAAATTAGGTCACCAGAGTTGAAGCCTTTACTCAACATAATCCCATCCACTTCTGGTAGTCACACTGTGCTCTCTGTTTCTACCACTAGACATTTTTACTAACCACTCATATGTGATACTATTCAGTGTTTGTGCCCTGTGCCTGGCTTACTTCATTACTGTCATTCATATAATTATTTCCTTCTTTTCTAAGATTGGATATTATCACAATCAACAACAACTAGGACAATTTGTCTCTCAGTCTTTTTCCACTTTTCTGTTTGTTTGGCACCTACTGCTTTGTTGGTGGTAAAAAGTCAGGAGAAATTCCTAAGACTACATACCTTTTCTTGACCCTAAATGCCAGACTAGGACCAAAAAAAAAGCAAAAACAAAGAAACAACAAGAGAAAAACTGTATTCATTTTCTCTGTGTAGATGTCTGGAATGGTCACATTGGGGCAGCTTCTTCAAGTCCTGTCTCTAGCTGTCATCCTTGCAAAATGCCTGTCATTATGTCAGCAGGGACAAGCTCTGTGAGCAAAAGACTGAGGTATGTAGGGGAGTATTTTGGGTGTCCACAGGGCAGCTGAAGTGGCACAGCAGGGGAAGTATTCCAAGAAGTCTGGAAAGGTTCCTGATGGAGTCCCCAACTGAGGAGGGACTGCCACCTCTCCATCCTGTGCTTAGCCTGTTCCCACGCCTCAGCAGTAATCAGGGACATGCCAGAAATGATGGCCTTTGGGGACAGCATCTGCCCCCAAAGGAAATGAATGAAAAGTGCCCTCAAGATGCTCTTCCTTTCACTGCAGGCTGGGGTTGGCTTGACTCTTGGCATTACAGGTTCTTCCTTGGAGATGTGAAAAATAAATTAAAGCCTTCTCTTACAGTCAACAGTGGGTTAATTAGCATATTTGTGACTATGACGTTTGCTCCAGGTTATACAGAAACTTTTCTGGACTCCCAAATTCCAAGAAAGGGGTGGTTGAAATTGAGACCCGTGTGAGGTTGACATCCCTGTCCCACACACTCATCATGAAATTCCCTTCGTTTTTATTAATATGTGCAATTGCCATTACTTTACTAAATACTTGCTAAATTTACACTTAAGGCCATCTATTAATTAATGATAAATATGTTTTCAAATATAGAATTAAGCCAAGGATAGAAATACACTTTTAACTATCTATTTATGCTTCATTTTTATCTGTTTCTACAAAATATATATGTTGTGTTTTGATTTTTTTTTAAACAAAGTTTCTGTTGAGCCTGATTTTTCTGGCATAAAATCCAATAAATAGAGATAAGTTTTTGGAATATTAATCTATAAAAACACAATCACATGTTTACTTTTTCTTACCAAGACCTACTAAGTTCCACAATTAATAAGCAATACAGAAGTGTGCATTCCTGCATGCAAACATAAATAATTGAGTGTTCACTCCTGGCCTTCTGAAATGCCCTTTCTCCTCTTCCTTGAACTGTGCATCATTTCAGATCAAGTTCAAAGACGACATCCTCTGTGAAACATTCCCAAATCTTCCCTGTGGCAAGTTTACAGACTCTTTTATTTCTATTCCTATCACACTTATTAATTTATACTGTAGCACATGATGTATTTTTAATTTTTATTGTTCTTGCTTCCTCATCTTTATACCTTGATATGAGTCATTAAATGCCAGCTAGATGAATGATGAGTGGTTGAATGGTCAATATTATGCAGAGAACAATTGTTTATGAAACTTGAATTTGACCTAAAGGTGGAGTTCACAAGCAGAAAGCCTCAGGTTTGATGCTCAGTGGGTGGGGGATGAAGAAGGGAAAGAAGGAGGTCTCTAGGGAGAAAGAGAGGGAGAGAAAGAGACATTGTAACTATGAGAATTTAGGTCATACTGACTGGTTACTGCTAGGCAGCAGTAACTGCTGCTGGATCTGACTCTCCCCTTTCCACAATGGCTCAAGTTGAAGTATCTACCCATCCCCCAAAGGATTCCTGGTTTCCTGTGTTCCCAGGAAGTCGCCATTCTCCTGTAACCCTCCCTAACCCTGGCAGGCACAGGCAAGCACTCAAGGAGCTCAGGTAGAGGTGGCTTCTGGGTTAACAGAAGAAGCCCAGACTCCTGCACAAACATCAGGAAGAAACACAGGCTTTAGAGGCTCTGAATCAGAAAGCTAGTTGCAAACACTTCTGATGTCCCTTTAGGACTCAAGATAGGTCACTTCCTCTGTTCAGTGGTTTCATTTTGTAGGAGATCCAAAACTACAATAAGAAACATACTCAGCATCACTGTGTTCTAACTACCCTTCTTCCCTCCCTCCCTCCCTCCCTCCCTCCCTCCCTTCCTCCCTTCCTTCAGAAAAACAAACAAGGCAAAATTTAAAAAAAAAAAAAAAAAACAGCACATTTTCCTGATGGTAAGTTATGTTTTGGTTTCCTCACATCAACAATTTTCCATAAACTTGCCTTCTACTTGGTGTTATTTCAAATGCTTTATTAATTCAGACGGTAACAATCAACATACATACATCTGTCGGTCCCTGAGCCAAAGATTGGTACCTAGTAGTGAAGAGACCCCATGGCTTTGCATCCCAGGCAAAGGTCTTCACTGGAGCATGGCTGTGTCAAGCTTTCTCCTGCAGGAGCATAGCCCTAACTAACCGCTGTTCTTTCTCCCACCTCTTAACTACCCATGAAACGTTGAAAGAAGAAACTACTTACAGCTCCTTCTGACAGCGCTTGCTGACCAAGGGAACTTGACTCACCAACAAGAATTCCTCACTCTGAGATGCAGTAATATATAAGACACGAGTAGAAACTGCAGGCATGTGCTCTAATCCAGAAAGCAGGTGCTGTGGAACCACAACTACACTGGAAGTCAGAAGCAGGGGTGAAAAGTAGACCAGGGAGGAGCAGGCACTAGCCGAATGCAACCCAACAGCATCTATACATTTGAAGCCAATTTTCTGAGCTTTATTGAATCATAATCAATATTTTCAAAACAGAGTTTTACCACTTAAATCTCTAGCTTGTGCCACGTTCTCAAGAGCTCATTTTCTATGAAATATTTCCAGACCTAAGTTTTGTCACTACATTTGCCAATGTAGGTGTGATTTTTATATGCAAACAGGCATCGATTCCCTCAAAAACCAATTCTTGTTTTGTAAAGAGGTTCATTTCCATGTTTCCTTCAACGGCAGTACTTCTAGATCATCCTCAGCTGCTTAAAGTAACAAAGCAGACTCACGGCTCTCCATACCAGGCATGTGCCTTATAGAAAGGTTACATAGTGGATGTTCATGATTCCAAGAAAAACCTAAGAACTAGGGCTCTATAAAAAATATGTGGCAGGCGGGCATGGTGGAACATGCCCTTGATCCCAGCACTCAGGAATCAGAGGCAAGTGGATCTCTGTGCATTTGAGGCCAGCTTGGTCTATGTAGTACAACTAAATTACACACATACACACACATCCATGAGCACACATATGTATATACATATATATATACATATATATATATATATGATATAGAAGTAAAAAAAGGACTATGTGGGAAGAGGAAAGGATCTAAAGGGAGAGAAACAGAAAAGGATAACAGAAAAAAAGGGTAAATATCGCGTGATGTCTCTAATATGTAGACTGTAACTTTAAGTATAGATGTAATGTGCATATCTGACATGAAGGTAACAGAGGACCATTTAGGGAGAGGAAGTGAGCAATAGATGGAACTGAAGAATGACAATGAATAAAACACAGTAGTCTACACACATGAAAATGACATACAAGAACTTACTTTATATATACATTGTATAGAGCTTGAAAAAATTAACTAACATTTATGTCATATAAAAAGAGGTTTAATGAAAGGGGTAAGATTATGTAAGAGATAATTTATATTTTAAATAAAATGGATAACTTTCAGAATTTAGTTGATGGATTAGGACTGAGCAGGGAGAGGTGGACACACACATGACTACGCAGAGCTGTTTGCTCCAGGCAGGGAACCGCAAGGCTGCTAAACTCCATTAGGACACCATTATCATCAGGCACCATTGTGATGAGCAAATACATGGTGGGGTAAGGGAGAGAGAGAGAGAGGCAAAATGCTTCATGTCCAATGGAGAGGGGCAGATCTGAAGAAACTAAGGCCACACAGAGTGGATTGTGGTGAGCTGCTTACATATCACCCAGGGACAAGATGATGTTCAATTCTGTGTTCTGCTAAGGGCCATATCTGGGTCCATGACCCTGTGGCAGCCATGGTCTGTGTTGATGCTCATGCTCCTGTCATTGCTGAGGGCCATGAGGATGTCCAGGGTCTGAGTCCCCACCTCAGGTCTTGCTGGTGTCTGAAGGCCACCAGGCAGTGGGGTGATGCAACTCAGCTACCACCCAGACACACATCCAGGGTTTTGAGTGGGAACTCCTTGGTATCTACCCTCTATGGTCTGTTGTAGTACGTAAAGGGACTGGTCCTACAGAACCTTAGCCAGAGGATCTCCATAACTATGAGCAACTGCAGGATATCAGAGAAGAGTTTCGGTGAGGGTTCAGTGATGATGTTGTAGCAGAAGCCAGAGGTGTTGAACCTGACCAACAATACATTATATAATGAACATTTGCAAGGAAAGCTGTGTGGACAAAAGGATGTACTGCATGATACACAGCAACTCCCATTGCCACTAAAAGAAGGGAAGAGGCAATGGAAAGGTCAGAAAGACAGATGAACAAAGTGGGGTTTTTGTGGTTTTCTTTTTTGTTTATCTTGATTTTGTTTGTTTTTTAATGAATATTCTTAACTTACTATTATTTTTTACTTTTCCATCTTTAGTTTATTTTTAAATTTTTATCTTATTTTTATTATATCTTTCTTAGTTTTCCTTTGGTGGGAGGGCACTACAAGCATGAAGGACAGACATGGAGGGACTGGGAAATAAATGGAATTGGAGTGCGTAATGTGAAAATCCCAAAGAATCAATAAAAAGTTATGTCTAAAAATAAATAAATATGTAGTTAGAAAAGAGGGATATAGTTGTGTCAGTTAAGAGTCTTAATAAACAGAATGAAAGGCTACAGATGTAACGAGATAGACGATAGATGGCGGGTAGATAATATTCATTACGGGGAATTGGTTCAAATGATTACAGAGACACGAAGGTCATAATATACTACTTACGTAGTAGAGAATCAGGAAAGGACATGACAGAATTCCAGTCCACATCTGGAGGCCTAGAAGCCAGGGGAAATCACACTCCAAGAGCAGGAGATGACTGATTCCCAGTTCAGGTAGGCCAGCAGTGGAGAAGAGAGTCTGTAAGCTTTCCTTCATGTTTTGTTTTTTAGGCCTCCGATTAACAATAGATGGTGTTGATGGCCATCTCTGCTACCAAGATCACCTGTTCCAATTTCAGTCTTACTCATAAACACCTTAAAAACACACCCAGAAGTAACATTTAAATCTGCCACCCTGTGGCCCTATCAAGTTGAGATATAATTTACCATGATATGGTATGTTTAGCAGAGAACTAACTGCCACATTGCTGGTCTTGGCATACAAGATGGGACAAGATAGCTAAAACTCTCTACAGTCTTTCTTCTTCCCTTTTTCCTCCCATACTATCCTACATATATTCATTCATACAGTAATGCTTAGAAAAAGTCCTAAGAATCTCTATTAGTTATTTGGACTAAAATACAAAACCCAACTTTTGCTTCATCTGAGATGATAGAACAGAATATAATTAATAAAGCTATATCCAAGAAAAATTAAATTTACATCCTTAGAGTCATCTACTTTCTGCTCTTTGAAAAAAATAGCTAAAAGTTACAGAACAAATAGTCACTGATAACATTTTACACAATTTATTGTCACAGAACTTAGGGGAGAATAAGCCCATAACATCTGACTTCAAATGGCCCCTGAGAGCTAGGACTGCTCCTGATCACAACAATAATGACTCCTCTAGCAGAAATCCAGATTTAAGTCAAAATTAGAGATTCCTCAGACTCACTCCTTTCTGAGAAATCAGGTCATTGAGATAGGGCCTTACACAAAGGGCTAGAAGACTTGATCCTAAGGAGTTCTTGGAGGCCCTAGTTGAGGTATGCTCCCAGTTTCCAATGTTAAAAAATGTATTAAGAGTTATTTATAATTCTGAATTGATCCTACTCAATATTTTTCACATTTCAAATGATACTGAGAACTGAATCCTCAGACTGGATACATACTGTGTTTGAATTTGTCCCATATGAGCACATAAAGAAGAAACCATAATAATGCTCTTATTTTAGAAACATGTATGTATAATTTTAACAAAGACGGGGGATGCTGACTATGGTCTTTGTATGAATTATAAAAATTTGTGTTAAATCACCTCTGTAATACATTTGTCTATATTGCTCTTATGCTGCTAGACTGACCATGTGAGCCCTTATGCCCATCAATAGCTAGGCTGTTGATGCCTGATTCCTAGGGTACTTTAGTGCCTCAGCCTAGATATGAATATTATTCATAAGGTCTATTTACTAAAAGTCAATAATTATGCATGTATTAAATTTGCATTATTGCTGTTGTTAATGGTGCCCTTTAGCTGGTCGCAGATTATACTCTTCTGCTCAGGCTGCCACAGATGATAAACACTTCATTAGCAACACTTAGGGTGTCTGCATTGGATGCCATATCCCAGGAGTCCCTGTGTGAATTACAGGGACCCTCTTTAGTGTTAGGGTAAGTACATAGTCCCTAGAGATTTCCTCTCATTTCTATTTTGGGTGCCACAAACCCTACCATTAAATATGTTTTCGCCACTTAAAAACTGCTTTGTGGGAATGGCATGTCTTAATTGTTCCCAGGACAATGCATAAGGCAACTGCTGTGATGGGCCTTCAGTTGAACTAATCGGCAAGTTGTGGACTGGCTTCAGCAGATTTGAAAGCACTAATGAAGCACGATATACAAAAGAATAAGAAGAGAAAAAAAAAACCCACCATGCATCAAGGGAAGGAAATACAATTCTAGAAGAGCTTTCTTATCTTTTAGATTTTATAGAGTGAAAACAGGGAGAAAATGTATTTTACTGACTGAGTCAAAAGCTTCTTTTTTTTCTATATGTAATATATCTTGGGTTCAAGGGCAGAAAAACATCGGTGCCAGGTTTTTCAAAGCAACTAATTTGTGCATAAAAATTATGCACGGGGAGACAAAACCAGCTAGCTGCCCTTACAATCAGGCAGTTGTGCATGTAAAACAGGTAATGGCACATTTTGCACCAGCAATTACCTTTCTTGCACCTGTGAGTGCCTGTTTTGCATGCGTAAGTAGGTCCCTGTTTATTGCATCTAATGTTGCCACCTCTGCTTCTTTAGGCAAACTTTATGATTTTACTAAATGTTATCCCAAAACAAGGAAGGTGCATTTCTATGGTGAGCTTATATGTGTACATGCACGTGTGAGTCTGTGTGTGTGTGCTCTTTAAATGACTGGAAAATTGATGCTAACTTCATTTGATTTTAACTACTGTACTTTGCAGGGCTGTGTTCAATGATATAAAATATTTCATTTTTGGTTTTATGACATAAATGTCTAAATGTCCTGCTGCCAAGATGTATCAATCAAATCAAAAGTTTCCTATTTAATATTATCCAGGTGCCAGGATGAGAGGGGAAATGACGCTTCAGTTCAGAGTCAACAAGTACAGAATGTCTTCACAGTCGGTAGTCGGCCCCTACATACACCTCTTTGAGATCCATTACTTCAGGGCTCATAAAGTAGAATGTAGGATTTCTCACAATGCCCCAAGTTTCTCCCTTTATACGTGTGTTGTTTTTCAAATTGTTACTTGCAAGAGAAAAGAAAAATATCCAATTCACAGGATCACTTGAGATAGGCATCAGGAACAATTAAAATTCTCACTGTTTCAAGGGCACTTCACAGCTTTTTGATAAATTGAAGCAAACCCCTGAATCTGTTTTTCTAACCTTCGCACTTACAGTAGCTATCAAATTGAGTGCTTGACTACTTCTTATCATTATTTATCATTAAATATCCAAGAGTGTATGAGACATGATCTATCCAGCAGACCACACCACAAGGCACATGTCTAGGAGGAAAATCTTAAGCAAGGCATATAAGTGGATTTCATTACTTTCCAATTTCACGGTGAATAGCAAACTATATTTGTCTACCTTCATTCCAGTCAACTGCATGTGGGAAGTTCATGTTCATGAGCAGATTTTAGATATGACAGTTGTACCGTTTCAAAATCAAAGTATTGAAACCCCAGATTTCTCTTGACATTCTAAAAAAAAAAACCCCAGAAATCATGTTATGATTATCTATGGCTATCCGAGCACTAGGCCTTCCTACAAGGATGGATTTCTCTACAGATTCGTGGACATGTTATGCATGGTGAGGAAAAAGTGTATAATTGTGTGGTATAGAACTGATCACAGAAGGTGTGTATATGATAACCAAACAGTGAAAGGGGAGGAGACAAAGGGGAAAAAGTCTTTGTTTTTTCATCACCCTTAGTTCTTAGGCCAAGAAGAAAGGTTCTAGTGTAGTTTGCCTTACTAGTTGAGCAAATTCAATTTTCTCCATATAGAAGTTTATATTTTAACCCAGGGGTCAGCACAGTTTTTCTGTGAAGGACCAAAAAATGATACTGTAAAGGGGTCGTATATATCTGTAACAATGGGGCAACCATACGTTATTCAATAAAACTTTATTTAACAAAACAGGTAGTAGGCCTGATTTGGCTCACAGGGTCTTGTGTGCTAACACTTGGTTTAAATGAAAAATAAAACAAAAAAAATGTTTTATAAGTTTTAACAAAAATAGTGTCTATTAAGGTAACAGTAAATGTTGATCATTGGAAATGCTCTCTTTTACTTCCCTTCTTCATGGCAGCCATGTTTTGATTAAATTACATCTGTAGTAAGATTTGGGGTCCTCATTCAGGTTTCTTTCTTTCATTCTTGGTATTATGTTTTTTATTTCTTTTTTTCCTCTTTTTTCTCCCTTTCTAAAATACTAGGCATTAAACTTTGGGCATTGAAAATGCTTAACAAGCACTCTTTCTGAGGTAAACCTAAGATCTTATTTCAATTTTTAAAGGTTCTTACATGTGTGGGTGTGAGTGTGTACACACATGTACATGTGTATATGTGCATGCACACCGGCATGCATTCAAACATGCCATAACACATGTGTGGAGGTCAGAGGACAGCTTGCAGGAGTGAGCTCTCTCCTTCATTATGTGGGTACTGAGAATCAAATTCAGTGGTCAGGCTTGGCCAGCAAGCATCTTTACCAACTGGACCAATGCTCCAGCCCTCAAATTTGATAACATTTTATATAAAATTGACTCTAACTGACCTTTATATACTGATTAAAAACCTCAACAAAATATCATCATGAATGAGCTTCCTTAAATTGTGTGCTTGGCGAGTCCTTGGTCACAATTCCATTACCTTCCCATTCTTCACTCCTGGCTTTCAGCTCTTGCCTTGATGGAACCTATGAACTATAGAGTGGGTAGCCTAGCACACAGGAGCCGCTCTTCTGATTATTTGAAGTCTGTACACATGAGGGCATGCACGTGCGTGTGTATAGCGACTACTCTCTCCAGCATTCCTACCCATTCTGCCGATGAGCTCTGTTCCCCATACCAATGAAGCATACTAACTGCATATCCAGCCACTCGCCTACCCGACGTCTTCCTTACCATGGATCTTTAACAGACTAAACCACTGGATGGAAAGCTAAGTGCCTCTGGGAGCTTCAGCTCTACATGGACAACCTCATCTCTCCTCATATGTATGCCCTTGTTCAGAGTCATCAGCATTCCAGGCAACCTTCAGCAAAAAAAGCAATGGGCTACCAGTACCCAGCAACAGCAGCCATGGCCAAACCTTTCCTGTTGAAGGCCCGTCTACAAGAGCTAGTGCCAGGACAGGCCCCAAAGCTATAGAGAAACCCTGTCTCGGAAAAAAAAAAAAAAAAAAAAAAAAAAAAAAAAAAAAAACCACCCAATGAAACAAAACAAAGATGGAAAAAACTTTTCTGGGTTAAAAAAAAAATACTTTGGTTAAAAAAATCTAGATAAGCAAGTAGGAATTTAGGGAGTTTCCTTGCCACTAGAACAAAGCACATGGGGGTTTTTGTTCATTTGTTTTTCTTTTTTTCTTATTATACCTAGAAAGCAGTCAATGCCTCTCCAGGGAGCTATAGTTTCCTCATCACCTTCTGCTTCCACTCCAGGAGCATCTTTATCTGGTTGTGACAGTTCTCTCCTTCTAATACATATCAAATGAAAAAAAAAAAAACCCAAACTTTGTCATCCAAGTCCCATCCCTCTTCCCACCACACACAAGAATAGAACCAAGAGAAGCAATCAAAAAAAAATTTCAAAGTCCTGGAGACTATAGTCCAAGACCAAGGTGTTGGGTGACTTAGTTCCTGAGTGAGAGCTCCATTCCTGACTAGCACATAGCCAGCTCTTCCCAGTTTACTCTGTACTCTTCCTTGTGTCTATGTGCCCAAATGTTTGTCTTTTTGCCAGGAAAACAGTTTGATTGAATTATAGCTTATTTTAACTTAATTACCTCTTAGCCAGTCATCTCCAAATACTGCCAATTTCTAAGGTTAAATGGTTAGGAAGTCAACAGACAAAATTGGAAGGAAGCAAACACAATGTAGCCTATACCATCTGAGAAACATTGTAGCCCTGGTCTGAATGCCTTGGGACTCTATGGGAAGTTCACCTCCTGTAAAAACAAGCCTGGTTTGTGATGGTTTTGATTCTACTTATATGTGTGTTTGACAATTTTTTTAGATCCACGTGTTCTCTAATTTACTTAATTCCTACTACTCGAAAATCTTGTCCTATCTACTTTGTCATCTCTCAAACTTCATCCTTCTCTCCCCAAACCCTTGTCTATGATAGAACCCTAACTAGCTCACAAATAGCTCTGTTCCAGACACACCCCAGCCCTTTATGGTGAGTAGAACTCCTGAGTACAATGACTGTAACACTTGAGATTTACTTGTAGTACACCGGAAAGAGGTGAGATGTTTGTAATTGTAACTGTGGTGTCTGCTCAGTTAATAAATAGAAACACTGCTCTGGGAGGACTGAGCTAACAAAAAATTTTTCTACTATAGACCATGAGGAAGGAAGATGCTCTAAGGAGAACAGATGTTAGGCCAGGAAGTCTTCCATGGCTATAGATGCCCAAAAGAAAACACATCAGATGGGACCAGCGCCTTGCCTGATCCCCAGACTATAGAGCATCATGAGACATTGATCAAGTGATATAGCTCAGCCATTCCTGAACTCCTGAGACATAGAATCTATGAAAAAAATGTTGTTTTTCATACCTTAAGTAAGATATAGTTTATAAAGCAATGCATATTGTTAATGGATAGCCAAAAAGAAATAACCTAAACAATAAAACACTGCTTGGGGTTTCACAATTCCTGGTTTCAAGTTATCCTACAGGGCTGTAATAATAAAAGCAGCATGGTACTGGAATAATAATAGACACACTGATCGATGGAACAGGATAGAGGACCCAGCTGTAAGTATATGCTCTTCTATGCACCTGATTTTTGACAAAAATGCTAAAACTACAGAGAAAAGATGACACCTACACCAAACGGTTTGGGGAGGATGGGATGACAATGTGTACAGGGGGAAACTGGATCTTCTACTCCCACCTTGCATAAAACCCAGCTCCAAACAGGTCAGCAACCTCCGCATAATCCCCTAAACTGACAAAGGAAAGCCCAGGGGACACACTTCACATTAAGGTCAAGACATACCAAACAGCACTCTGAGAGTACAAGAGATAAGAACTGACAGCCTAAAAAATGGGTCTTATGAAACTTAAAAAGCTTTTGTGCAGTAAAGGAAACCATCAATATCAAAGAAGCAGCCCACAGAATGGGGAAAAGAAACACTTGATATCTAGAACATATTAAAAAAAAAAACAAGAAAACAACACAATTTAAAAATGGGCTATGGTACTAAACAAACAGCCTTTAAAAGAAAAAAAAAACACAACTGACAAAGAAATACTTTTTTAAAATGTGTAACATCCTTAGTCATCAGTCAAATGCAAATTGAAACTACTTTGAGAACTCATCTTACTCCCAGCAGAAAGACTAAGATCAAGAAATCAAATGTTAATTCGGACATAGAGAAAGGCAAATCTTTATTCACTGTTGCTGGGAGAGTAAACTGGTATAGCCACTGCGGAAATCAGTGTGCCGGGTCCTCAAAAAGCCAGATATAGCCCTACCATATGGCTCCGCAATACCATTACTGAGCATATGCACAAACGATACCCCATCCTGCTAAAAACTACTGGTTCATCCATATTTATTGCTCTTCTGTTCACAAAAGGAAATTGAAACATCCCTGATATCCATCAATTGATGGATGGGTAATGAGGATGCCGTACATAGACACAGTGTAATTTATTCAACTGAAAGAAAATAAAATTTGCAGGTTAGTGGATGGAACTGGAAAGACAGCCTACTGGGTGAATAACCGAGTTCCAGAAAGGTAAACACTGCGTGTTCTTTCTGACGTGGGGATCCCCACTTTGAATCTTTAGAACAGTGTTTTTAACTTGAAGTACTTGAAAAATGCAGAGAATTTAGAAGGGGCTATGGGAGGAAGGGGACATGAGGATAGTGTAACACAGACGTGTTAAGAGTGAAAGAATAATAATCCAAGGAGTGAGGTGACTTACAGAAAAAAGGGGTGAAAGATTAGGGCAGAAAGAAGAGTGGGGGAAAGGATAATCGACACTGGGATATGTGGGGGAAAAGTCATGTGGAAACCTATTAGTACATAAGCTTTCTAAATAAGTGTGTGTGTGTGTGTGTGTGTGTGTGTGTGTGCATATGTGTGCATGCATACGTGTATAATGTGATGCTTCTCCAGATGTTATATATTTTCAAACAAAAAAAAAGCTCAGTGCCCAGAGTGGGGTACCTCCCTTTCTACTGTTGGTTAGCACCCTGAAGCAAAAGAAACAAAAATGCAAAGTGTTGCCATTACTTTTAATTACCACCAGAACTTTAGGGTACGACCTGATCACGGAGGACACCACACACTTAGAAGTCAGGGCATACAGAAATCAAGACGGTCCTGACTTGGAAAATTCCTTTCTAGTGCCTGGCTGTCACAGTAATGGAAGGTGCCAGACCTGATACTGTGAGAGAAGAGTCACCAACAGTCATACTTAGCTGTACAGGTTTTTTCTTTCTTGGGGCCACCAACCAGTTACCAAATCATGACACAGAGATTTATTATTAGTTTTGACAACGTGGCCTAACTTAGACATGTTTCTGGCTGTTTCTTTGAACTTAAATGAACCTGTTTCTCTTTATCTGCCTTTCACCTCAAGGCTTTTTACTGTTTTTTGTTTTTTTTTTTTTTTTTCTGTATAACTTACTTTCACTACATTTGTGCATGACTGGCTGGAGGCTGCCTGGCTTCTTGCCCCAGGTGTGTTTCTCATTCTCTCCTCCTCCTTCTCTCTTATTCTTTCATTTTCAAGCCAATATTTCTCCTAATATTTATTCTCTCTGCTTGTCAGTCCCACCTCTCCTTTTCCTGCCTAACTCTTGGCCATTCAGCTCTTTATTAGACCAATCAGGTGCCTCAGGCAGGCAAGGTGAAACAGATGTAACATATCTGTACATAATGAAACAAATGCAGCATCAGCAAAAGTAACATTGCTTTATACAGTTACAGTGATATTCTGCAGCATAAACAAATGTAACTCATCTTAGTTAAAATAACATTTTACAACACTTAGCTGTGAACTCTGTAATACTGACAGGCCTGGCAAGATATGCCCATTTGTGTAATAGTAACATGAATATTATGGAGATAATCAACTACTTCCTCTTATATATAAGGCCCGTTCCACAGCAGGAAACTTGTATCTGGCCCTGTGGAGGTAGCCACAGTATCTGTGGCTATAGAGGTATTGGTCCTTGGGCAGAACCTACTAATGTTTTGTTAAACAGATTTAGTTTTAAACTGCCTTCTATATTCTGATCTTTATACCCATAGATTCATACAGCTCTCAACCCTCATCAGAGAAACTTCTTATTACCACAGAAAGCAGGTAATACAGAGAATCCCAACTTGTTCAAAGGGCAGAGACAGAGAAGTTCTCCACATTGGAAAGGACAGCTCTGGCTCCTCTTCTCTCACTAAGAATCAGGTCATGTCATAGAGGAGGTACCGAGGACTTTACAAGGCAGAGGTTGGAGAAAGAGATCAGAAAAGGTGTCTCCTGGACATGGCAGGACCGTTTTACTCTTGAGCTCATGGCAGTTGTGGTTACCTTTACAGTGCATAAAGAGTATAAAAAGGCAAAGTCCAGGATGAATGACAGGAGCTCACTGGGTCCCCTTGAGGAACTGGTATTTGACTCCTGCTGGGGAAGGATAGTCAGTTTTCTTCAGGCTCGAGGCTACTAGGAAGTTGCCCATACTCCAGTGGACGGTCCTCCATTCATACTCATTCATGGTAGCATTGACTGGGTTCAGTGGGTTATTTTTTTTTAAGGACGTAAAGTTGGAAAGAGAAGGAAGATGTGATGGGGAAAGTCCAGGAAAAGCCAGAAATGGGGCATTTGCAGTAGAAGTAATCAAAATGCATTGTATAAATTTACCAGTATGAAATTCTCAAAGGATAAATATCCTGTAAATAAAGTAATGAGTAAGATAGGCCGTCATAGTGATGTGTTATACACCAGTAAAAACCAAATCATTTTCTTTCAAGACAATGGCAGTCCTTCTGAAGTTTGTAAAATTGAAAGGGAAGGCTCAACATTATGATGTACTTTTTGCCGATAATTACTTTCTTTATCAAGATTTTAGTGGACATTTGAAGTTTTTTTTATCCTAAAGAATAAAAAAGTTTATATATGTCTATAATATATTTTGATATTATCTATCCCCTTATTCTTTTTTATCTTTTTTCCATTCCCTCTGTGATACTGTGTATTATTGACTAGGTTATAGAAGCAATGGATTTTCAGACTCTGCAAACCCCTATGTGTTAGTATCCAGGCACACCTTGGCCTGCCCCTTGGGCACAGTCACCCCTCGGCTTATGACTATCAGTTCCACTGTATGCAATGCAAAGGTTCCTTTTATGAGACAAGCTCTGCCCATTCCTCACCTCTCCCCCAAAGAGGCAAGCTGGTCTTGGCCTCTCCCCCTCCCCTCTCTTCTCTCTCCTCTCCTCTCCTCTTCTCTTCTCTTCTCTTCTCTTCTTCTTCTTCTCCTTCTCTCTCTCTCTCTCTCTCTCTCTCTCTCTCTCTCTCTCTGTCCCTCTCTCATTCTCTCTTCCCTTCCTTTTAATAAAACTCCATACTTAAGCTCTCTCTGCATGGCCTAATTTATCCCCCCCACCACCGATGTTTAGGCCAAACCCACTATGGTACACAGCAAAGGTCCCTCTCACTTTGTATCTTACACTATACCATGTCTCAATATTCTTTTTATTCTTGTCAGAAACAAAATCACACACACACACACACACACACACACCAATGGTAGCTTACCAGAACTACTGATATTCTCTTCTTGAGGCCCTTCTCCCCAGAGCTGCCAACTAGCTGAGTGTGAACATGATCAGCTTCCCACATTACAGCTGATGACAACTTTATCTAATTTTTAGTTCAGGGGTAACCAATTTTTCCAACTGCTTATATCTACTTCTTCTTTATGTCTTTTCTCAAGTGTTTAGTCCATGGAACACATACTAGATTTTTGTGGCAGCCATATGTATATCTTCCATAAATTCTCGATGAGTCATCATGAGCTAGACTATATCCAGGTACCTTGGTTTGGTTTAGTTTGGGATAGTTGGGATAGCTTACTTAAAATTCAGGATATGTTAAGTAATCTTTCTCCATCTTTTGGCATCATCATTTCATGGTCATTGGTATTCCATGGCAGGAGAGAACAGAGAGTGAGGAAGCATGGATTTATCTGCCATGACAGGACAGTGTCACACATCACTCCCAGCCACTGGATAAACTTAGCCACATGACACATACCCAAATAAAAGGGAGACAAGCAACAGGAGGACAGCTAGATTACTTGATGACCACAACCCCTGTTACAGGAATACTTAAAGCCACCTGCTTTGTGTGCCTTTTCTCGCCATCTCATTGTGCATATCATTTAAAATTTGAAAAGAGTGGGGGCAGGGATTTCCGAAAAAAAAGCATCAAGAGGCAAGCAGAGCAGAACAAAGGATCAACAGGAAAGAAGGACAAAAGTCAAAAGCAGCTTATATGCATTTTGTGAAAGCCCCTCTGAAGTGAATTTATTTCCTTCAGGAATTGAACATCTCCACATCTTCCAAAGACTTCCTGTTGTTAGTGCTTTCCTTCAATACACTGAAGAATTATTGAAAAATTCAAGACATGTTTTACCAGAGAACCATGATGCAAGGTTAATTTGATGTGCCTGCATAGTTGTATGGATTCATCAATGTGAGCTGCTATACTTGGAAGTACAAGAGTGTGAGCCACAATTCCACAATAGCATTTATAAGATAATATAAATAATGGCTACACAGAGTTCTTATGTAAGTACAGCTGTGATAAATATCAAATTGAACTTTCGGAAAATCACAGGGCTTTGCATTTTGGACTTTTTTTTTTTTGGAGAAAGCCAATGAAGCTCTCTTTTTTCAGTGTGTGACTCCCTTCAGTAAGTTTCCAAGTTCAGACTGAATTTAAACAATACCAAAAACTTAGGACAACAGAGAAAAACAATTCCTAAATACCTCAGTACTATTATCTATAAGATACTTAGAATGTTTGTAAACCACAGCTTTTTGCTGAGTTTGAGTTTTTCATTTGCTCTATTATAGAGAAAATTAAAAGTCTATTGCTTCACAGACTATAAATATTTTATGGAACTAAATGATGATATACTCAGGGAAGATCCTTGAACTCAAATTCAGAATTGCATATTTCTTATGGCCGACGTATCATTAGCTGGTTATACAAACTCTAGCATGTGCCTCCCCCATCTCTGTTCCTGACCTCCCTCATACTTAAGATAAAAACATCTGTGACTTTCATGCTTCCTGCAAGAGTCTGCAAATGTTAGAGCATTCTATAGTTCCCAAAGTTCCAGGTCCCAGGAATCTATGCATAATACTTTAAATGGCAAATGGGATTTTTACATAGATTGTTAAGGTTATGAACCTTGAGGTAAGGTGAATACCCTGAATTATCCAGATGAGCCCAGGTATGTGAGTTTTAACATCTTTCAGAATTTCTCCAACTAGAGGAAAAGAAGCTAAGGAAAAGTGAGGAAGGGCAGAGAGGAGGTGGTAAAGACACCTTCTATGAAGGATTTAACCCACCATTGCTGAACTAGGGCGCATGGTAAGGCATGAGAAACAGACAGTAGCCCCCAGCTTGCATTAAGCAAAAAAAAGGGAACCTTGGCTCTGCAAATTAAGAGATGTGGATCCAGCCAATAGCCTGGTTAGAAGCAATGGAAGCTTCCACGGGAGCTGCACCTGGCTTTCGGCCTTGTGTCACTCAGGACAGGGAGATAAGTAGAGCCATGCAGGACTTTTCACCGCAGAATGGCAGCTAATAAACCCAGGCTGTTTCCCCACTGTATTTGTGGATTTGCTGTCACTACAACAGAAAATTAGCACCTGACCCACTCACTGCAGAACATGTGGGAATGTTCGAGATGTCCCATGTATTAACCAAAAGCTCTCATGCATTTTATCTGGAATGGACATAAAACAGTGTCTAACTATAAACCATATTGTCTTGCTGCCTAAAACATTTGTATGATAGATATTTAATAACAAATTTGTCAAATATACTCTTTCAAATACTTTGTATCTTCAAGCTTTCTGGTACATGCCTCTACCAGACAGCATGGTCAGTCCCAGTGTGGTAAAGAGCTGGGACTTCCCAGTATTGCACTTTTATATTATCAGATATATGGTTATATAGAATTTGTAAAATTAATGTTGAAAATACATATAGAATGAAGGAAATGTGCAAACAAAATATCTATTTGCAACACAGAGGTCCATAGCAAACAATGATTTCAGATAGCTGAGACAACTGACAAAGGAGTTTATATTACACACTACTAACAAGGAATGTTTAGCCCCAACTTATTAGCTATGTAATAGCCATATTTAGTCAAATTATCTGACTGTAGCTACATCCAGTCTCTGACGTAGATCCATGCTAAGTTAAACTTGGAATATTATTGAATGTGAGGTGAGATTGCACTAGCCAAGGCATATATTATACCATTGGATTTCCAATTATCACAACTTCACATTCATGTAATATTAAATGAACATCTGAGACACTGTGTTTGTTGCAGCCCTAGTTCTATCTGCAGGAGGTAAAGATAAGATAAAGTTAAAAAAAAAACTTTTGAGTGGAAACCATTTATAGTGCTGTACAAATAAATAAAGATTTCATAGGGCAATGCAAGTAAGCTGTGGTAAGAAGGGATTTAGAAAAGCAAAGACTCTCAAGGCCCTCTAACTATACGCTTGTAATATCCAGATAGACAGAACAGGTATTAGCAAAGACATATTAATCTATGAGCAGGCTTTATACACATATCCTGGAAGAGTGGGAATATATCTGCCTTAGTACGAGAGGCATAGTATATTCAGATCCAAATCCAAAGTACCCAGTTGTGGATTTAAAATATTCATAAAAATGTTTATTAATACAAACTCTAGTTAGCCAAACTGCCCCCATCAAAACAATGATTCTAATGATATCCTATTTATCATTAGGTGATTGTGAAAGATAAAAGGCCGCATAAGAAACTGCTATCTGTCGAAATCCCTACTTTTATGAATGTGCACCTACAATAAGGATTTGTAGGGCTGAGAATTTAACTGAGGTAGAACATTTGTTCAATAGACACAGAACTCTGCATTGGTCTCCAGAAACACAAAACAAAAACAGCTGTGTGCATTATCTATAAAAATATTGCTTGATAGAATTATAATTATAATTCAAGCCCTCAAAATGTACTAAATGTACTTGTTTTTTTAAAAAAAGATTTAGAGTGGTGTGTGTGTGTGTGTGTGTGTGTGTGTGTGTGTGTGTGTGGACATGCATGCATGTGTGCATGGACAAGTGTATACCATGTCCATACTCTTTCAATAACAACCTTGTCTCAAGGGTACTGAAGGAGGTCCTATAAGGACTCCCTTAATCCCTCTGACAGGCAGCACCTTTAACGACATAGTCCCCTTCCACATGACGTTACATTTTAGTGAGCCTGGCATCTTCAACCTCATTACAACCTTTAGGGCACATTTCACACAGCTTTCTTGGGGAAATTTACAGATAACAACACCTTGCATTCATGAAGAAGTGTTCATGAGCTATCAAGCAGACTTGAGCTAAACTTGTCTCATGGTAACCCACGCTCCATTGATGCGCTCCAGTCTACAAATGATAAAAGGAAAAGCTTCCATACTAAAGAAGTGTAGGTTTTTAAATAAATTCTTCAAATATTTAGCACACACCAACAACTCTTAAAACCATTCTCTAACTTCCAAAGAAATAAGCATTCATTAAGTAAACAAGGCAGTTAGTTGGCCCTGCTCGGCCAACAGTCACCACTGAGTTTAACTGGGTTCTCACGTTCTCTAGTCTGAAGCAAAATAGGTCTAGAGGCCTCAAAATGGCAACCACATAGAAATGTGCTAATGCTTATGTGATATGTTGTCAGTGGCACAGAATACTTTTAAAATTCATACACACGTATCCCACAAACAGACATAATCAATAACACAGATGTTCTAGGCTGTCTCATGGAATCCTCATCACCCACAGGCTTATGGGTAAGGGTCTGCTTGGGTTTAACTGTCCAGCTCTGTCTGGTGCACAGAGGCTACTGGGAGGGAAAATGATCAAACATATTAATTAGTTGTCTTTGTGCTTACAAAAAACAGAATATATAGACAGACTGAGGTTCTTCCCACATGTAAATGATATAAGTACTTTTAGCTGGATGAAGATCCAATTGGAGCAGATCATACACACACACACACACACACACACATACACTCATAGAGAGGGGGGAGAGGAAGAGAGGGAGAGAGAGAGCTCCATTCTTGCTCTGTTTAGTGGCAGTGTGATCCCCTCCGTGAGAGTCAGACCAGATCTCTTTATTTCCTGATGATAGGGGCCAAACTGCCATTCTTCTCCTGGGCCTGTGTACTTTTGCTTTCCTTTGCCTTTCTTAAAAATTTTTATTTAAAAGTTTTTTTTTCCATTTTTCCTACCAACCATAGTTCCCCTCCCTGCCCTCCTTCCACTCCCCCTATCTTCTCCCCATAAAAACCCTTTCCGCTTTTCAGTCCTTTCCATTTTTAATTCATTCTCTGCATTTGTCATGTGTTCTTACTCCATTCAGGCATTTAAATAAGCCCTATTGATCACCTTATGGCTCCCTCCCAAAGACCTATCCCAGAGACTTGTGACCACCAGGAGCATGTCCAAAGGCAGGTCCCAGTGTGGCATTAGATTTTCAGTTCCCAAACCAGATTTAACACGTTAACATATGAACATTTCATATGCCAAGACCTACACTCAAGCCACTGTTAGCTGTGCATTCACTTGCTTGGTTGTGTAGACTATAGGTTTATGTGCCTGTTAACTTTTGTGTGGAAGCAGAGGTCAAGTTCAGTGTCACACTTCAGAGCCATCCCCTTCGGTTTTCAAGGCAGGCTCTGTGATTGGGTTGGGGTTTGCTGATTCAGCTAGGCTGGCCAGCAAGCCACGGTTCCGCCTCAGTTTGTCCCCCCCGGGAACTGAGACTAGATTCAGAAGGCACGGCACCTGACTTTTTATGTGAGGTTTGGAGATGAGGCTCTGGTAGTCAAGCCTGTGTAGCAACACTTTTCAACTGAGCCATCTTTACGGTCCCTCAAGGTGATGCCAAGTTCATCCTGATAAGTTAAGTCCTAGTCCTTCACCTGAGTTACTACACACACATGGTAAAACCTTTCAAGTGGATCATAGTGGTGGTTATATTAGGTCACTGTGGGCATCCCATTGACCCTTCTCTCTCTTCTCTCTCTTCTTTGTTTCCCAGATACCTTGAAGTGGGCTGTGACTCCTGTCACATACTCCTACTATAATGTAATGTCTTGCCGCAAGCCCTAGCCAATCAACTATGGACTGAAAACTCCAATACCGGGAGCCGACCTGAACCTTTCTTTCGTATACACTCTTTACTTCACGTATTTTGTCATATGCTGCAAAGCAAGATGATCATGGCCAAGATAACTTAATCCTGTTAGTCCTTGATCTAGTCTCTAGTGCTAAAACCCGGAAGTACAGACCCAGCATTGGGAGACAGAGCCTTCTTTTTTTTTTTTTTTTTTCTTTTTTAAATTTATTTATTTATTAAGGATTTCTGCCTCGTCCCCACAACCGCTTCCCATTTCCCTCCCCCTCCCCCCGATCAAGTCCCCCTCCCTCATCTGCTCGAAGAGCAATCAGGGTTCCCTGACCTGTGGGAAGCCCAAGGACTGCCCACCTCTATCCAGGTCTCGTAAGGTGAGCATTCAAACTGCCTAGGCTCCCACAAAGCCAGTACGTGCAGTAGGATCAAAAACCCACTGCAATTGTTCTTGAATTCTCAGTATTCCTCATTGTCCGCTATGTTCAGCTAGTCCGGATTTATCCCATGCTTTTTCAGACCTAGGCCAGCTGGCCTTGGTGAGATCCCAATAGAACATCCCCATTGTCTTAGTGTGTGGGTGCACCCCTCGTGGTCCTGAGTTCCTTGCTCGTGCTCCGTCGCCTTCTGCTCCTGATTTGGACCTTGAGATTTCTGTCCGGTGCTCCCGTGTGGGTCGAGACAGAGCCTTCTTACTGCGGAGTAATTCTCGTCAGTCTGTGGTCTCTGTGTTTGTTCCCTGGTGTTATTTGTTTAGCCGGCACTTAGGTCTTCACAGAGTGGTACTCCGTGTCTGAAAGGCAAGGAAAAGACTCTGCATTCTGGCTTTGACTTGTTTGCATTCCTGCAGCTGCATAAGAACCTCCCAGAAACAAACCAACTGCACCAACTGTAGGCGTAACTAAGGAGGTTCACAAGAGACCAGAATAAAGGATAACAAGTATTTATTTATTTGGGGCAAAAAACTCACAATAAGGGCAGAGAGCCACAGTCCTCTGTGGATGCTGGAAGCTGCAAACAGAACTCCAACCACCAACCAAAATAGAGAGAGAGAGAGAGAGAGAGAGAGAGAGAGAGAGCACACTTCTTGTCTGTGCTTATAGTACCTCAGACCACACCCTAATGGACCAATACTCAAAAGGCTATTGACTGAATTCTCACAACAACCAATCCTGAGGTACATACCTTCAGGAGACAGAGTAATTGCAAAGACCAGTCTTTGTTTTTGTCTTTGAAAGGTATTTGAAACGTATTTTAATTTGGTGAATTTCATATGTTACCAGAGTTGTTGTCAGGATAGGTAAAGATCTGAAAGAAAATGAAGATTTGGATACTATTTGCACGATAATAATGAAACCCACATAAGCTTTCTTGATGGAAAAGAGGGTCAGAAAGAAATGGAGGAATGTGCCATTGAACACAAAGCAATAGCTGTTAATGGAAACAGGAAAGAAGGGGCTTCAACAAGATGGATATTTTGAAAAGTCTGAGAAGAAATTGTGGTTTCATTGAAGCTAAGTGGAAGAAGAGGATCAACAACAACATGGGAGGCTGATGAAGTAAACTGAAGGAGAAAGGCAATACAGCAAGGCTACTGAGCAGATGTGACTTGTGGGGAAGCCATCTGTTGGACACCTTGCCGAGGTCAGCTGTGGAAGAGTACAATCCTGGAAGCAAAACACAAAGCCTGGAGAAGTTGGTCGTGAGAAAGAGAAGCTGCCATTGAAAGTAACACAATCAACAGACAGAACTATTATGAGGAGGGAAGAGGACTAGAGAACAGTTGGGGAAAAAAGGATCAAGGGAATTTTGCAGACATAGAAAAGCCTTGATGATGCTTTAAAGGAAGAAGAAGAAATATGAAGGGAGGGAAAAACTGAGAATTTCATTAAGGGAAAGGAGACAGGTCCTCCTTCCCTGGAAGGAGGGAAAGAGCACAAAGGTTTTCAGTGGGTTCAGAAATGTACTAAATATGAACCAGGAGAAAGAGGGCAGTAGGGAAAGCGAGGAGACATCTGAGACATTATTCCTTTCTCAGCTGTTTTCCAAATTGTTTCTCTTTTATTTTTTGTTTGTTTGTGTGTGTGTGCATTGTTGTTGTTGTTGTTGTTGAGTCAGAGTTTCACTATGTAGCCCTGGCTGTCCTGGAACTCCTTACATAAACCAGACTGGCCTCAAACTCACAGAGATCCACCTGTCTCTACTCTAGTAAATCCATATTCTACAAACATTCAGAGAACCAAAAAGCCCCAATTGGTAGACATTGCTACATAAACAGGTAGCATTGCCAGGAAGAACTGTTAATACAGCAACTTAGTGTTTGAAACTAAAGTACATGTGATAGTTAAGAGAATACTTATGATGTATTCTCACATAGGTGATCTCATTTGCAGCTCAGGAGGCTTAGGAGTTGGAGAATTTACCTGCTCTATAGATGAGGAAATGGAAAATTCAAAAACAAAAACAGAGAAGAGTAGAGTCAAATAGCACACTCTCCGGTGAGACCCAGACACCTGTGCAAGCAACCGAAAGTTGTCAGAGGGGTTTGTTGAGGCAAGTTTTCCTTACTTTTTGGCGAGAGTTTGAACCTTGACCTGGAAGTCACTAGTCTTTTCATGTCTTTCATTTTCTGAACTTCTCGTTAAATGCTGTGGGATGATCTAATCCTGTTTCCTTCACCGAGGACAGAGTGATATGTACAAATTACACCCATAGATCTTAGTGTTTAGAAATCTCAGGTACAGAAAGTGAGGAAGACAATGAGGAACAGGACACTATTATAGGCTTAATTCCAAAAACTGAGAGTACTGTATCCTCTTTTCACCATCTATGTTGTCAATTTGACATGCTTCTAAAAGGAAAATCAGTTCATCATGATTCTTACCCAGTTTATTGAAAATGATACGATTAACCTTCATGTTGGCTGTGCTTCTTCAGTCAGCTCCCTTCAAGTATCTATCACATCGTTGCTCTCTGGTGGGTTGCCTTCTATTGGCTCACTGTTTCCGCATCTGTATCAAGGCTCTGTTGATGGAGTTGCCTCTTTGATTCATTAGCTCAGGAATGAATTAGTTAGTCCAGCCACAAAGTAAGGAAAGTCATTTCAAATCTACCCCCCCAAAATATGACCACTACTGGTAAATTTTTAAAAAGATATTAGAACTGTAGTTACGTGCTTTCAAATACTTTCTGCATATTTTATTTCCCGCAGTTCCCTGTATGTATAGACACATTTATTTCTTTTTACACTGTTTCTGTGATAGAGGAAGGCTGGATGCGATTTTCACATAGATAAGAAGGTGAGAAATGAGGACAACCTGTTTGGCCACGCAACAAACAGAGAAAGAAGTTTCTACCAGAGTATATGGAACAGGAGTAAAAAAAAAAAAAAAAAAAAAGGAGAAACTGTCTTCTAATTGGAAGTTCCATTTCTGTGCTTAAGAAGTGAAAATGAGTGCCAGGTGCCAGGACAGGCACCAAAGCTAACAGAGAAACCCTGTCTCGAAAAACCAAAAAAAAAAAAAAAAAAAAGAAGAAGTGAAAATGAACTAGTATCTCTCCATCACCTGTGTTTGCCAGCTGTGAGGCCATCTCCACAGAGCTGTGAGGGGATCTCCATAGTTTGGATAGCAATGTTCCATCGCCAGAAGCACTCACGGTCAAGCTGTTTAAGAAAACAACTTGATTCTAGTTCTTCTTGTCCAAGTCTTCTGTTTCTTTCTCCCCATTCTTCCTCTTACCATAGCAGACCATCACATCAGCCCTGTGTCAGTGCTGGGAACATCATGATTCCTCAAAAGAATTCACCCGTCAGCAAGATTAATGGCTGATGCACCTACCTTTGTTTACCCGGACAGCTTCAGGTCCTGTGATTCCATTCCATTGTCTAATGTGCAAGCGTACTCTTCAAAACTAGACAAGAAATGTTACACATTTTTTCCAAATACACATATTTTTTCCAAATCATCTAGAAATTTCATACTATTTAAGGAAGTTACTACTTCACTGTTGTTTACTATATAGAGTAAACTTTTCTTTTTTGTAGTTTTGTTGTTGTTGTTGTTTTTCAAGACAGGGTCTCTCTTTGTAACAGCCTTGGTTGTCCTGGAACTCAATCGGTAGACCAGGCTAGCCTCGAATTCACAGAGATCTGTCTGCTTCTGCCTCCTGTACTGGGATTAAAGGTGTGCACAACCACCACCCAGCTCAGAGTAAACATTTTAAAAGGACTTTAGAGCTAACTATTATTCATCATGCAGTTTTTGACTGCATGAGTAATGGGTGTAAAACCTCATCCAGACAGCAGAATGTAGTACATTGCCAAGGTGAAGCCTCTACATTTAAATTCCTATGATACGGAATTATCTCTACCAGCTCTTTTATTCCCATTGAAATCATAGCAAGACATAAAAGTAAGAAATGGTTGACAAAATTCTATTACACACATTAGGAAACAGAATCTAAACAGAATCTAACTGACAGTGGAAACAGAGCTACAAACAACATAAAAAGAGCATTATTTTTCTATGGGAACCTGAAGCTAAAATTTTAAAAGATCACTGGGACTAGGGAGACAGCCCAGTTGGTAAAGTACTTGTACAACATGAGCACCCAAGTTTGATCCCCAGTAGTCAAGTGAGAATGTGGGTACAGTGCCACGTTCTTGTCATTCCAGCACTGGGAAAGCAGAGCCAGGCAGATCTCTAGACCTTGTTAGCCATCTAATCTCCAGAAGTGGGCCTCTAGTGAGAGACCCTATGTCAAAAGGGGGATGGGGTGGCCTGAATCTGAAGAACAACACCCAGTGTTGATCAATGCACATCCCTGCCGACACACATATACAAACAAATGCATATACACACAAACACTCGAAGATCACTCTGTTTTGTTATGGTTTCTCACTTTGAAAAAGAAGTAAAAAGAATTATTGAATATCAGAAATATGATTATCACAACATAAAAATAATTTATTTGAGGGGATAAATTTCACTTTTATTTCACTAATGAAGGTATAGTAATCTGAATTATTGACATGAATATTCTTTAAATGTAAGGTGAAATACTAAGCTTACACAAGATAGGTTAGAGAGAATATAAAAAAGTATTCTTCAGAAGTAAACATGTAGAATATAGTAACAAAGGAGTTGAGGAAATTATAGAAACACATTTTTATGAAGTTAGAAAGGATAATTTACCAATTAGAGACAGCCTACAGCAGCAATTCTCAACCTTTGGGTTATAACCTCCATATCAGATATCCTGTATATCAGATATTTACATTATAATTCATAACAGTAGCAAAATTGCAGTTCTGAAGTAGCAGTGAAATAATTTTATGGTTGGGGAGTCACCACAACATGAGAAACTGGATTAAAGGGTCAGAGCATTAATAAGGTTGAGAATCACTGGCCTATGGACTGATGCAAAACATTGTAAATTATATGGAAAACGATGATGAAAAATATATCAATAATGTCCACCAAAACTAGGGAAGTTATATAAGGAACGAGAGTCTCGCTTGTCTTCTTAGGCATAATGAAGCACTGTCCCAAAATCCTGAAGGAAAATCATGCATCTGCATCAGATCCTCAGTCACATCAGACCCTCTGCCAGTCATTCCAACATGGCAGCACAGACACTGTGGAAAGGAAGGTCCATAAACTCTTTACCGTAGACAATCTCTGTTTTTCAAGAATGTCCTCCAGTCAAGGAGAAATAAAATCCTTAAAATCAGGAACCCAAGACATGAAATGCGTGATGAATGAAGACACTGTGAACCATGATCTAATTACAGCCAAGAGAGCCAATGCAGAGGGAGTAGACCCAGAGGGTCAGGCTTCGGTGCAGTTGAGGGCTAACTAAGGAAAACACCGGGATGAGATTCAGTCTGATTTCAACCAGATTATCTGATGATGGGCAACATGCAGGCAATTTTTAAATTATGATAAAGGTTGGAGCTTGTGAAGAGAAAGGCTGCCCATGTTGATAACCTTATAAACCTTTATAGAAAATGTATGTCAGTGTTGATTAAAATTCAAGCTGCAATCAAATATATCAGGGGAGAGGGTCCAGGTGATGTGTTAGCAAGAAAAGTTGAAGCTCAGTGATTTCAGACTAACAGAGTCTCCACCATCCCCTCAAATGACCCATGAAAACTTTGTTGTTGCCAAAAAACTAAGCATGGAAGAGAAGAAAGAGAGCAGGGTGAGTCATTACAGGGTCTCCAGTGACAAAATTCCCAAGTAGTGTATTCTTCACATGTCTCTCACCATATCAAGCCACACAATAATATCTATGTTCACATCACAAAAAAAGGAGTGTTCAATCCGCATAATGATCAATAAAGGTGTGTCCCATGTACACTCAGTTCTACATCAGTAGACAAAGCCATAGTTTGAGGGCATCTCTTAAAAGTGTGTATGCCAGAAACACAGTCTCCACATTGACATATGTCAAAATGTAGAAAGGGGCTTTGGAGGTACATAGGGTTAGATGAAGTCGCACAGGTAACCCCAACCCATAGTGGGTTAGTAGCTTCACATGAAGAGATAGAGTCAAGTTAGCACTCTTGCTGTGTTGCATGAAGGGATGTTCTCACTCATATAATCAAGTGATGTTCTCACTCATATAATGACGCAACAGGAAGGCACTCATGAAAGCTTTGCAGGCGTGGGTAACACACTCCTGACTGTCCAGTCTCTAACAGTGTGGGTCAGTTTAAGTTCCGTCATTTACAAACTCAATATCTTCAGTATAAAACAGCACACCAGAAATTATAAGAATCCTTTAGAAGAAGTATAATAAATATACTTTTTTTTGTTTTCTTTTTTTTTATTGAGAAAAGGAAAAAAAAAGTTTCTCCCTCCTCCCAGCCTCCCATTTCCCTCCCCCTCCTCCCACCCTTCTCCCCCTCCCCTCACTCCTCTCCCCCTCCCTCTCCAGTCCAAAGAGCAGTCAGGGTTCCTTGCCCTGTGGAAAGTCCAAGGTCCTCCCCCCTCCGTCCATGTCTAGGAAGGTGAATACCCAAACTGGCTAGGCTCCCACAAAGCCAGAACATGAAGTAGGATCAAAACCCCATGCCATTGTCCTTGGCTTCTCATCAGCCCTCATTGTTCGCCATGTTCAGAGAGTCCGGTTTTATCCCATGCTTTTTCAGTCATAGTCCAGCTGGCCTTGGTGAGCTCCCAATAGATCAGCCCCACTGTCTCAGTGGGTGGGTGCATCCTTCGTGGTCCAGACTTCCTTGCTCATCTTCTCCCTCCTTCCGCTTCTCATTGGGACCTTGGGAGCTCAGTCCAGTGCTCCAGTGTGGGTCTCTGTTCTATCTCCAGCCATCCCCAGATGAAGGTTCTATGGTGATATGCAAGATATTCGTCAGTATTGCTATAGGATAGGGTCGTTTCAGGTTCCCTATCCTCATCTGCCCAAGGAACTAACTGGGGACATCGTCTTGGGCTCCTGGGAGCCACTCTAGGTTCAAGTCTCTTGCCAGCCCTAAGGTGGCTCCGTTAACTAAGAATTGTGCTTCTGTGCTCCCCTATCCAGCCTTCCTTTATCCCAATCATCCTGTTTCCCCAAGTTCCCCCCATCCTCCCCTTCTCACTTTTCTCTCCCCATCGCCCCTTACCCCCAACCCACCCCACCCCAATGATAGCCTTTGCTGGAGAGGCTGCGGAGGAAGGGGTACACTCATCCATTGCTGGTGGGAATGCAATCTTATGCAACCACTTTGGAAATCAGTGTTTCGGTTTCTCAGGAAATTCAGGATCAACCTACCCCTGGACCCAGCCATACCACTCTTGGGAATATACCCAAGAGATGCCTGATCATATGACAAAAGCATTTGTTCAACTATGTTCATAGCAGTATTATTTGTAATAGCCAGATCCTGGAAACAACCTAGATGCCCTTCAATGGAAGAATGGATGAAGAAAGTGTGGAATATATTCACAGTAGAGTACTAAGCTGAGGTAAAAAAACAATGACTTCTCGAATTTTGCATGCAAATGGATGGAAATAGAAAACACTATCCTGAGTGAGGTAACCCAGACCCAAAAAGATGAACATGGGATGTACTCACTCATAACTGGTTTCTAGCCATAAATAAGGGTCATGGAGTCTACAATTGGTGAACCTAAAGAAGCTAAATAAAAAGGTGAACCCAAGGAAAAACATATAGTTACCCTCTTGCCTATGGGAAGTAGATAATAAATATTCTTAAAGATTAAAAGATAATACTACGATGTCACAAGTAACATGAAACACAACAGAGAGAGGATCAATATGAATAAGAGATACGTCTACAGTTAATGTCAAAGGCTCAGGCTTCAAGACAGTAAAAGCTGTGGAGCTATTTTCATGTCCAGGTTAAAAAGAGGAATATGATAAATTATGAGGAAGAGGGTGAAGGAGAGGGACAAAAAGAGGAAGGCAGGGGCCCACACTGACATCCAAGAAGCTCAACTGCACGGCAGAGCAAAGGGATGTGGAAGGTCTCCGTTGAATGGGATGAAAGTCCACCACTTCAAGCTACAGGTTCCAACACACCATACTGTGCATCATCAAAGCATGTGAATTAAAGCAAGGGGATTTGACACGACGACAATCACATTGGTTATAGTCTAATAACTGAGGATTGAGGTGCAACCTCCATGTCTCAGATGTATGTCTGAGTAAATGGAGGTAACATTACTACTCATAAAAATAGATTGATTTAATTCATCTTCTTTGACTAGTAGAAGAAAAATATACACTTCTAAAGATATTTTAGTAGGTCCCTATGTCAAAAATAATCAAAGGTGGGGGCTGGAGAGATGGCTCAGAGGTTAAGAGCACTGGCTGCACTTCCAAGGGTCCTGAGTTCAATTCCCAGCAACCACATGGTGGCTCACAACCATCTGTAATGAGATATGGTGTCCTCTTCTGGCCTGCTGTGTACTTAAATAAATAAATACTTTAAAAAAAAATAATCAAAGGTAATAACAACAGAACTTTAGTTCAACATTCCATGACATGTCTTTGTTTCTGTCATTCAAAGAGATTGGCATGAGGTTGGCATACCAGCTCCACATATATCTTCATATTCTCATTATAATTTGTCTACCTTAAGTATCTGAGGACAATTAATATAGTCCTGTTTTTCAAAGGTACCAGTTAACACGTCCTTTAACTTTTATAGACAGATACATTTTTATTGTTGAGTTAATTGGTCTTACTATATATATTCAGAAGACACAGAGTCATAATCATTATAATTGATTTATTTCCTAAGTTAAAATTTTGTTTTTTAAGTTTAGAGTTCAAACTGTGTCTAAAATTAGCTGGCAAGACATCTAGCCAGAGCTAAGGGGGTGGTTTCCTAGTATTCACCTCATGTGCCTAAACCCAGAGTCAATCCCTGATGCTGGAAAAAAAAAAAATCAAAAACATCCTAAGACAGGTAAGGAAACCAAAGGCCGGCTATGATACTACACACTGCAACAGTGCAATGATCTTAACTCAGCTAAGACTTTCCAGGTCCAGTCATTTAAAAACTATACAGGAATTCAGTCACATATTATATCCTCTGAGTTGGGAATCCCATTCTTTTACATAAAGATAACAGGATAAAAAGCCAGTACAGGGTGTGGGCAAAGTGGCTTAGTCAGCAAAATGCTTACTGTGCAAGCTTGAGGACCAGAGTTTGCTTTCCCCGGCATCCATGTAAAAAGCCAGGGGCAGCAGAATGTGCTTGTAATCTCAGCAAGTGGTTCCTAAGGGCTTGATGGCCAGGCAGTCTAGCTAAATTGGTGATCTCCAAGTCCAGTGGGAGACCATGTGTTAAGACAACAAAGTGGAGAGCAATTGAGGAAGATACTCAGTGTTGACCTCTGACCTATATGTGCACTAGGCATGCATACACACACACAGAGAGAGGCATGCACATATAAAAAAATGTACATACACAACATACACAAAGTCTATTCAGATGTGGTGTATGTCTGGACATGAGGTCAAGGCCAGCCTAGATGATCTCGTCTAAAAATAAATAACTACATAAAGCATAATGCCTTTTAAATAGATAAATAGATAAATGAAAAAGTCATTGATGCATCACTATAACTTCTGATTAACTAGAACACATCAAAAATAATTTTTTCTTAATAACTGTAGCGAAATAGGTCAGAAGACGAAATTTGTGCTTTTTCTGTGTTTTGGACACTGTTACTGCAAAAATGAAAAAGTAATCTGTAATCTTGCCTCTGTATTTAGTTCTAGGTTCTCGTGACTTAGAAAAATATTCTGTTAAATAGACTGTAATCTTTCAAGCTGAATCCTTAGGAAGTTATTCTCTCCCTGTGAGCAGAAGACTTGTTAAAAGCAAATGGTGAAAGGTAGGAATATTGTCAAGTTTATTAACGTATTAATTTTCTTTTATAGGTTTCAGGTTAAATTTTGATCACAGTTCCTGGTAATTGAAGAAAATGGCAGCAATATTCTATCAGGGGAACAATACTTAAAATTAAGAAAGTTTACTGAGTTTCTGTTATCTCTGCCAAGGAATAGCTTTGAAAAAAAAATTGTCTGCAGAATTTTCAGTAGTTCTTTGAAAATTGTTTGTTTTATGAGAAGGCATATTTTAAAAAATAAATGCTGTGAAGTTAATAATTTAGGATCATAGTGCCACCACCAAATTTGGATTACCTTTCCAATAACAGTGGAAGATTTTCTTTCTCAGAGCCCAATGTATAACTGTGAAAATCACCTAGAGAGGCAATGCCATGATCAATGAGGCTGCGATGAAGTCGAGACTCTGGAGGTGTAAGGCTTCTAGCTAAGAATTCATTTTCTGTGCAATATTCTCTGACCACAACCATCAACAAAACATACACACACACAGAGGGAGGGAGAGAGAGAGAGAGAGAGAGAGAGAGAGAGAGAGAGAGAGAGGAGACAGAGAGAGAAGGAGGGAGAGAGAGAGGTTTGACCGCAAATAGAATGGACCATCTGCATGCCTCTTACCAAATGATGCTGAATTTAGCCCTGAATCATGCAGTTCCAAAATTATGTATGCCAGGCCTCTATAGTGTTGAAAATTGTTGCCGATTCCTTTCCAATACTCCAACTGGAGTGGTCTTGACACTATTTGACATTAATAAGGGGAGAGGAATGCGTTGAAACAGCATACTGACATTGTCGCCAAATACCCAGCTAATTTTACTAACATACAAATGAAAGAGGAAGCTTCTTTCATCTCCCGTTCCTTGCAGTGACTCTCTTGGTAAAGAAGCCAGAGCAGCAGTAAACAACTGCTACTGCCATGATCACACAGATATCAGCCCCAGAGAAAACCCAGGGAGTTCTCAGGCACAGACACTGGCATTCACCCAAGTCGCCGCCACCACCTCATACCATCCCGTAGAGCAAGCAAGTCCACCTGAAAGACCACAAGAGGCCTCCACTTTCCTTTGTTCAATTATCTCCCAATAATACCAGAAAGTTGCATTTTATATGAAGCAACTGAGGTCAAACACAACTGACTAAATCGTACGGTTTATTTCATTTTCATTGCTTTTGGACTTCTGAGTCCACCAGGAAACTATTGTTATTTCAGATTAGTATTTCTAAGGTAAAATGGAACCTTGTCAATCTTACTGCACTTCTTTTGAGAACAGGAGTCAAATGTATACTACTTTAGCTTCTTCTAAGCTGGAGACAAAGGCCTCCACAACAAGTTCTTTCTCTCTCTTTCTTTCTCTCTCTCTCCAAAACTCCTGATCCAAGTTTATTTGGTAGCTACTGTGTGTGTGTGTGTGTGTGTGTGTGTGTGTGTGTGTGTATACACTGTTTGGTATGTATGTTACATACATATGCATATCAGTATATGAAGTCACATAATTTGATTTTACCAAACTATTTGTGATTATATTTTTTCCTATTAAAAATAACTAGTCTCTTTTTTCTCCTCATTTTGTTTTAAGGTACATTCCAGAGCATTAAATTCCAGTTTTAGTTAATTCTAGTGGCACATTATGTTTGAAGAGATGACTATTGATCTCTATGTGCCTTAGTATTCAAAGGAAGAAAAGTTTTAATGGACAGACCACATTCTGCAGCTAGCTCATAAATGAAGATTGCTGGTCACAAATGATGTTGGTCAAGGAATGTAGCTAACCCATGGGCATGAATATCTCTCACTAGGAAAGCAGGTTTTGACACAGACAGGCAAATGGCCATTAGTTTTAGTAGCTTTATTCCAAGGATGCTACATTTGAAGATCATAAAAGATAAAGTTTCAGAACCAATCATGCTAATGTCCATATTTGCCTGGATACATAGAACACATGTCTACCTAGAAATCTCTTACACCTATATTTTACCTGCAAAGTCAAGTGTTAGCTGGAGTTATCACTCAGCTTGGTTTTTTTTTTCTTTTTTTTCCATGATGTTTGAAGTTTATTGTGCCATTTAGAGAAAGTTTCTGAAATACAGAAAGTAGAGCAAACTTGGGTTTTCCTCCCTTTCAGTTCACACAATTAATCTAGACACTGGATCTTGAGCAGTACAAGGCAATTTTCATAGCTTAAAGAGAAGACAGCAAACCTGGTTTATCCTTTTCTCATAATTCTTTCAGAAACATGTGAGAAAATGTGAGGACCACTGTGAGTTGAACAATAATCATAAAATTAGGAACAAAAGAACCCAGCAGAACAAAGCCTTTTCTTCCTCTTTTCCCCTTTCTTTTTTAGGATTCTAAATCACATACAAAACATTTGTTCTGCTCCAGCTCTTTGTGAACTAATTGGCTTTCCTGGAGGGATAGGTAATTGTACCTGACTACACACGCTGTCCCGAGCTCCCTTGGAAAGCTCCAGTAAGCTTCTAGTGTTAGCAGCCATCAAGGATTTCACAGGTCAGGCATCGGATCGATACAGCTAAAAGCAGCAGGGACTGTAATGTCGACAGCAGGTTTCAGAAAGCCCTGCAAGTGCCAGTTTGTTCCTCTTCATGCAGAAGCTCAAGACAGCTTAATTAACCCTTGGAAAATACAATTTATCCAGAGGCTCGGCAGGTCCCTACCAGGCCCTACTGGGGAACTGATGGGAGAGATACTGTAGCTGGCGGCGCTGAATTCCCATTTCCCCCTTTAAAGCTGCTTCAGTTCGGATGCAAAGCAAACATGATTTTCCGTGGATGTGCTCATCCTGTCCTGAAGAGCCTGCGATAGGAGGCTGCTTTAGAGGGGTTTGTTAGAACTCACTTGTGACTTCGGCGGGAGGAAGGCCCAGCTGAGCATTGATCATCTGAGTCCTGGGGTGAGGAGCCGGGATGTGTGTGCACGGGTGTGTGCGCGCAGATCAGATGTGACGGGGTGAGGGGAGCTGAGTGGAGAAAGGAAAGCAAAGGCGTTATTGTTAACTTTTTACTGATGTAAATGCTTTTGTGAAGAAGTTCCCTCATTATGTGTCTGTTGCTCACGTCTGTAATATCACATAATTAAGAAAGTGCGGATCGGAAAATAGGATTACAGCCCCCAAATACTTCATCTGCTAACATTAGGCACCTGCCAGGAGCCACAATCAGGAAGAAGTTTGCTGTGTGTGTCAGTGAGGTCCTCTCCTCCACCGTTACCCTCCACACCATCGAGTTTTTATCCCACTACAATTCTTCCACACGAGGGTAAAGCTTTGCAACGGGCATTAACGATGCCAGACATAGACAGAAAACGTCTGAAGTTATTGGGGCTAACAAATGTCACACAAGTGCTCAGCGCATACGCTGAAGCTGACTGTCCCCACACCTGGAACTGCATTCATACGCACATCAGACATGTTTTAAACCGGTGTCATTTCAATGAGTTCACATAAGTCTTTTCCTAAGCTCACACCCGTGGTCATCAGTGAGGGCTCACAGCATCTCCGTCACAGAGCACTAGCACCTGCAGGGATGCTCCCGAAGAGACAGTGTCTCGCTTCTGTTTCCTCATTTTCATTTTTGATCAGAAGCAAAGGAGAGTGAAGTGGAAGATATTAAGTTAAATACAGATTAGGTGTGTAAGATGGCAGTATCTTTTAGAGCACAACCTAACCATGACTTCTTTAAAGTAATTTATAACAAATGGCATGCGCACACGGTAAAACTCTCATAGCACATGGGAAATGAGGCATCTATCCCCAGTCATTACTGTCCTCTCCAGAGAGATAAGGTGCAGCCACTCCCGATACTATCCCTTTTGGCACGAGTTTGTTCAACAAACGTGGTCTAGGCAGTTATAATGTGAAGGACCTTGATCTAGACTTCGGTTATATGACAAGGGAAAAATTACAAGTAAGGAGAACATTAAACAATTTCCTCGCTAGCATGAGTTAGGCAGAAGACGCGCAGACAGAATGCATATATAACCGTGCTGTGAATGACTGTGAGAAAAGCAGAAGAACATGTGGAAATTTGGATTTATATCATTATCAATACAGCAAGGGAAAGCTTCTCTAAATTCCATGGTGTTTGAGGCAAACCTAAAGCGAGTTCCATTTCATGCAGAGGAAAAGATTACTAGATTGAAAGGGCGTGTGAGGAACGTCCTGAGGCAGAGGTGTGCTCTGTGTGACCACAAAGGATGGTTTGGACTGAAGTAAAAGGAACATGGGGCAGCTGAGGGTAGGGCAGCTGGGGGTGAGGGAGGACACTGAATTAAAGATATGGTCACAAGCCAAGTAAGACCTTGGATTTTTCATGGCAAGGAGCTAGAGAGCTCAGATGTGAACACAAAGCTACCTATATGCCATTAACTACCATCCTATACTGACCCCTCATGCTGAGGTTCTGTTTGGCACATGATTTATGGTCTGTGAAATTCTCCCTCTGAATCTTCCTTGTTATGACTCCCACCAATCAGTAAATCAGTTGAGCGTAATTCCAAGCCAGCAGGTGTGCTGACGGACACCCAGAAAGGCTCTGTCCCTCCCTGAAAATGGGCCAGGGGATCCCAGCTGTGTGTGAAGAACAGCTTCAGGCCCAGCCAAGAAGCACATACAAGGCTGAGGTGTAGCTCTGGGGCGAGTATGTCCCTATTCTTTCAGAAAGTTGCATGCATAGCCAGGCCTCGACCAGTTCTGCAAACAGATCACAGAAATTAACCAAGAAGACTTCTGCATTTACTAGACCCAGAGAGGCCTAAGGGAGTGAATACTGTTCAAATTCAGACACATCGCTAGTGATGCGGAATCTGTGATCTTCTACCTCAGCCTGGCATTCTTTCCTCTCCTAACAGCTGTGGCCCCATCCCCTTCTCCCAACCTCTGTATCTGGGTCTTCTTACTGTTATTTATTTACAAGTTGTAAGAATGTCGGTGGTCAGGACATGAGCCGAGATAAGCATCTGAAACCTTTAAATATTACTGCTCATTTTATTGTCATTCTTTTCTCTCCTGAATGGTCTGCTAACGCAGCTGGCAGCAGCAGACAGATTTATCCAGCGTGTCTAATAGTTTTGAGGCAGGCATAGGAGGGTCAGGGGTTTGAGACCAATCTCAACTAGATAGGGAGACTGTGTTCAAAAATAAAAAAAAAAAAGAAAGAAAGGAAAGGAAAATAACACGTAGACATAAAAGGTCTACTTTACTTCTAAGCCTTGGTTCTGCGAAGTTCAACCAGATAGCTGGAAAGTGAGGTGGGGCAGGAGGCAGTTTGGGTCAAAAGTCTGAATTCATTTGCGAGGTGACCAGCTTGCTAGGTGATTTGGGTCAAGTCACTTTCCATGCTAAACTGTCGTTTTTACAAATGGAGATTTGAAAAGATTCCCACAAGTCCTGCAAGCATTAACAGATTACAGATATGTAACATCAAGAGGATGACCCGCAGACATCAGTGTGGCCTCCCCACAGATAGGCACCACCATCAGGCCGGCTCACAGATGTCAGCATGTCCCGCACACCCTGTCCCAATTCTCGGTTACTGAGCTTTCTATGCATTTCATACAGCCACGTTTCAAACTGTGGCATATGCTCCTAATTTACACTTTATTAAAGCTCAGCTCATTTTTCTATAGTCTGTTTCTCAAGATGACTTAGAAGAAATCAGAATTTGTGTGCTATTCATTGCCTCTCAGAAGTGTAGTTTCAAGATGTATTTAGGCAATGGTACTTTTCCACAGCATAATTGTATCCTAATGTAAAAACTGCAAATATATTTCTTTCTCCACGTTTGACAAATCCTTAAATGGCCTCATGTTTCAGCATCATTATGTAACACACAAAAGAAGATGCATCTATGTGAACTTGGACACATAAATAGGCTTTTAAAAAAATCTTGACACATTACTGCATACCACATTTTTCTTATATATTCTAAAAGAACAGAAGATTAATACGCTAACTGAAGTTGGATAATTTCTTAGATTTATCTGAATTCCTATAGTACCTATTCCACTCCATCACACATTCAGATAACAATCTTGTTCACCCTGTTGCCAGAGTATTCATATACCAACTGCTTTTGGACATAATTTTTTTATTCTTTTTATAACAAATCAATGATTATATCTGTTTAACAAAGATGAGAGATTCTCAGCTTATTAACTAATGATTTGCTCATATTATCATCGTTACAACATGTTAGACTGAAAACCACAGAAGCAGCAAATATATCTACTTGTTTAATGGGTTGTGCAGGATAGTCTTTAGTGTTATACCAAACTATCCTGGTACTATCTAAAACAGCGCCTCTATTTTGCTTCAGTTTTTGAGTGGATTTTTTCTCTTCATAACCTTATTGCTTTATGAAACAATGCTATAAGATATATTCTTTATTATTTTTATTTTATGCTTTGGTATGTTTTGCAGATGGAAGTTTCTGTTCTGCCCAGTCCCTCAGCAATTCAGTCCCAAAGAAACACATAGAAACTTATATTAATTATAAACTGTTTACCTGTTACCTCAGACTTATTAGTTATCTCTTACAACTTAAATTAGCCTATAATTCTTGTCTACATTTAACAGTATGGCTTGGTATCATTTCTCAGTGAAGCATTCTCATCTTGCTTACTCTGTGTCTGGCCAGTGACTGAATCTCTGCCTTTCCTCTTCCCAGAATTCTCTTCGTCTGGTCACTTCATCTATAATTCCTGACTGACTACTGGCCAATCAGTGTTTTATTAAACTGATACAAGTGACAAATCTTTACAGTGTATAAGAGCATTGTCCCATTGCATTTCCCCTTTTTTTCTTTTCAGAATAAGAACTCTGAATCTAATCTCCTTTGTTTAGCTTTTTTCTTTGCCGTTATCCATAACAACCAACACCCTAAACAAAGACAAACGTCCATAATCCATCTTTTGTAAATGTTACAAAAGTGATTGGGGGCACTGATAATCTTAGGGAGAATAATCTTATAGGAACCCAAAGAAAATTTGGGATTATGGCCAAGTCCTTACGAGAGTATTCTGTGAGGTTGGATCATCTCAGCCAACAGCCTTGAAGTTGTCCTGTGTGCAGAACTCAGAAGAAACTGCAACAGAGATGCTCTGAAATGTTGGATCATTTGGGCTATTTTTTCCCATTGGAGATTTTCCAGGGGGTCTTCTCAATCACACTTTATTTTTCTTAAACAAGAATGAATCCACAGCTTCTCATTTCCTATGGAAACAAAAGCAAAACCTTATCTCCAAGTAACATATCTTTTGACTTAAATTTAGAAGTCAAGGCATTATATATATATATATATATATATATATATATATATATATATATTGAATTAATCTAGCAGCATTTATAATCAAACGTCTTTTAGCAGCTATTGCTCCTTCCTCAGCAGTCAAACAATTCAAAGATAACACAATAACACACAGTATCCAGATTCTCTTTATGGCTTTGCTTTTACTCTATTTTTTTATTTTTATTGTTAACTTTTAGTTTTTGAGATAGGATCTCTCTGTGTATCTTTGACTGTCCTGGGATCTCACTCTGTAGACCAGACCGGCCTCATACTCACAGAGATCCGCCTGCCTCTGCCTCCCAAATGCTGGTATTAAAGGCGTGCACCACACCCAGCTATCCTATTTCTATTTTAAAGAGCACTTTCTCTACCATTTTGCTTTTCTCTCCTAGGCTTACATATACTTTTAAAGAAACAGTAAACCATTTAGAGGTCTTTTTCTCCTTCTGAATCTGTCTTTACTGTATATATCTGTCTTTTTATGAGCACATGAGTCTTTAGTCTGCTAAATGGCATGGCTAGGATTAAAGCTGCAGTTTTGCAGGCCGGTGCCACCCCATTCCTTGGCTTACTGGGAGTCTAGTTTCATGACAGATGTACTGGCAGGGGCCACATTTATTGCTACAACTCTGCGGAGTTTTTAGGTCCATGTCACCACCAAGAAACATGCCACTGGCTGCTCATAAATACCATTTAAGTATTTGGTAGCAGGGCCTCTTAAAAGAGCCGCATGGTTTTTGCTGTTTATGCTAAGTCAGGAAGCCTCCCTTAAAGGAGCTCTGCCTCTGCTTGCCTCTAGCAAACAGAACCCTGAGAAAATGCTTCTACCAAGAAGTCATGCTTATCTCTGTTATTTTCTGTCTAGAATCCCTTCTCAAGCTCCCTTAGGTTTTATGTGGGTGTAGTTGTCCCATATTGACACCATTTGTAGATAGAAGTTTCTATCCCGCCTGATGCCCTACCCATTCAGTCCCAAAGAAACGTACAGAGGCTAATATTAATTATAAACTGTTTGGTCTATTAACTCTGACTAATTTTTAGCTAGCTCTTACAACTTAAATTAACCCATAATTCTTGTCTATGTTTAAGCATGTGACTTGGTACCTTTTCTCAGTTAGGTATTGTCATCTTGTTTTCTCTGTGTCTGGCTAGTAACTGACTCTTTGCCTTTCCTCTTCCTAAAATTCTCTTAGTCTGGTCACTCAGCCATACTTCCTGCTTGGCTACTGGCCAATCAGTATTTTATTAAATTAATATGAGTGATACATCTTTACAGTATACAAGAGCATTGTCCCACAGCAGTGTTTTGCCTGCATAAATGTCTATGTACCACAACATACAGTGCCTATAGGGGCCATAAAGGGGTGTTGGATTCTCTGAAACTAAAATTATAGATGGTTGTTAGATGCCATGTCGTTGGTGAGAACTAAACCCAGGTCATTTGCAAAAGCATTCTTAAACACTGAGTCATCTCTCCAGTCTTATACACCCATAGATTCAGTGTATACATTCAGTCAGAGAAGAAGGCTTGCCTTTCTAGTCACTGTCTCAAGGGCCTAATAGTTTTGATTATCCAACAGATATACACATTTTTGTTTAAATAAATGAACTTTGACCCATTATACGTACTTTTAAAGACATACACAGCATATTATCTTGAAGCATATCAATACTCAATCATAGATCTATGGTGTGTTAATACTGGAATATCTTGTAACTATACAACACTAATAAGCACACATACATGAAACTGAGTATTTGTCAGGTCACTTTAAAGAATAGGATCTCCTCCAGAGGTTAAGGTAAAAGCTGTTCTTCTTCAATAACCCACTCTGTGTCGAGTGGTCCAAGGCAGCAGGAAACTAAAAGGGGAAGAAAGATCCAGGATTTCACAGAATGCAATTTATTGGGGACATATTGATAAAGCCACATCTTAGGTGGCAATAAGATCACTTGGAATCACAGGGGGTCACATAAAGTTGTCAGCATGACATGGTTTACCTCAAGCTAATCTCGAAAACGTCAGATGCGTTCCTTGTGCTTGCCACAAAGTGCCACATTTCATTCTAATGGTCTTGCTTAGCTGTCTATGCTGGAAAATGAGGGCGGAAACACTGAGCAAGTTGCTCTAAAGCAATCGTGTTGGTTTTGACTCAAGATGGCAGCACTCATGTTAAGTTAAATTTTTACCTCTGCACATGCTTATTTGTCCGGTCTCACCCTAATCAACTGATGAGAAAATGTACTTATTATTTATCAGGGAGTAAAGGTGGAAAGACAGAATTTTCATATCTGGCAATGGGCTGGTGACAGGAACATCTGAGCAATAGCAATGTTGCCCTTCCTTAAGTCCCACTAGTACCTTCCTTGCCTGATTCTAGCCTTATAGAGCAATTGTTGGATTACAAATTGTCTCCTTGGGTTTCTTGATGAAAGAAGGATTGCTTTCTGTTTAGTAAATACTGCCTCTCACATTTCTAGAGAGGGTATTTCTTACAATGAACTGTATATCTCTGACTTAGGCCAGACCTTTACTGGTTTTAAAGACAATACAACACTTTTAGTCTGTGACAACAGCCAGTGGGTGAGACACAAAATCTGAAGACAGACCCTGAATTAGATAATTGAACAGAGAGACCCTGTCACAACTATGACAGGCCTCAGTTCATCAGGCCACATCCACACAGTATATATTAATGGCTCTTTTAATCTAGTAAATGAAAAATACATTGCCATACATGTACTGCAGTTATAAAATACTTGAAATGCCTACCAAAGCTATTGATTTCCTAGGTTATTTTTAATACTTCTCCCCCAGGTTAGAGAGAGTTAAGACATTGGGCATACCTTCAGAAGCAGTAAAAAGGCAAGGACCCAGTCTTATAGCAAACGGCAAGAACTAACCATGCTGCATCAGTCGACAGTAAGAACTGCACTAGAACAACAGTTTAGGACTACTCCTAGGTCAGTAAACAAAGGTACCCATCATGGTGCCAGTTTCTCCCCTTGCCTCCTCTGTCTTCTGGGTATTCTAATGGTCTGGATGACTAATTTACAGACAGTTTAATTGTGAGTCAGTTGACAAAAAAAAAAAAAAGGTGATCCCAGAATTAACCTTTTGTACTGAGCAGGAAATAAACCACATGCTGATCACCTTAGCACCTTAGACAACTGCGTTTAGTACATGAGCAGCTGTTAGATTTATTTAGTGCCACAAGACAGATATCATGAATTAACTATTTGGTTTATTTATTTTTCTTTTTGCAAGTCCTAGGGAATACCTTCAAGTTAGATACACTTAAAAAATATCCAGTTCCAAAATTTAAAATTTTTCCCTGAACAATATTATCATCTATGATTCTCCTATGATTCTTACTACACACATGGATATATGTATGTTACTTGTTCTGCTATATAATTATACAACAACATTAAATAATATATAGAAGCTTTTCAGGGAAAATAAATAACCCAAGGTTGAATAATTAGAGAGACTACAAAGTAAGACACAGACAAAATAATAAAAACAAAATATTTATCAATGCTATGAAATTATACTTAGGACCAAGTTAAAAGTTTATGGGGATGATGTTACCCTCAGGAGTCATAAACTACCTATCAAAAGTGCAGAGCATGGAAAGCCTCCCTCTGAGTTGTTAGTTAGAGACTTACAAAGACTCCTGGAACAGAACAAACTATTGCCACTGTCATTGGTTGATGCTTAGAACTTGAAGGTGAGACCCTATTGCTGTACACTTTGCTTTCTTCACACAGGACTCTAAGGAATAAGCTGGAGACAACTTGGAAGCCTCTCGCCAAGGGTTAGATCTCATCATGTCACAAAGTGCTATACGAGTTGTCAAGGCAGTGGGACTGTCTGTAATCCTACCCATGTGTGCAGCCAAAACCACAAAAGTGATGGAGATGAGAAAATATCCACAATGTTGTACTGGTGAGACCTCTGTTTTGGAGCTACCAACAGTTACCTAACTGGACCTAAGTCCTACCCAATGGGAGGAAACTCATGCCTGGTTCTGTAGACCTGCAACCAACTGACAATGGCTGGAGAGGTCATAGTCTGAGAAGAAAACTTAGTTTCATTTTCCTAAACCAATATGACTTCTAATTAAATTCTAAGTGATTTTCATGCTACTTACAGATAAATGTACCTCATCTAAGAGGCTCCCCTTTGCAGTGGACCGGGATAATGCAGGAATCGACAAACTGGTCAAAACACAGAAAATAAGGGACAGTGGAGTATCCAACCCCAAATGAAATGAGCACATCATGTAAAGCTCAGGGAATTCTGTGTATGAGGGAGTAAAAAGAATCTAAGAGCCAAAAGACCAGTGTTTTTTTACATTAGACAGGCAATCGGCACCGACGAACTCTCAACCACATGGTTATCTGAACTACCTGAACATGACTAAACCAGAGACAAAAACAGTTGATGTGCCAACGTGGACAGAGGAAGTTCACCATGTTCCCAACCCTAGAAGCTACACGTGTTCAACCTCTGCTGAGAGAGTGAGAATCAGTTTCTTTCAGGGATGAGCACCCACATTGGTTGTCTAATTTCAAGTGGTATGGACACACATACATACAAGAAAAGACAGGTGGACTCAGTGGTGTGTGTGTGTGTGTGTGTGTGTGTGTGTGTGTGAGAGAGAGAGAGAGAGAGAGAGAGAGAGAGAGAGAGAGAGAGAAAGAGAGAAAGAGAGAAAGAGAGAAAGAGATAATGTTAAAGAAGAGATTGTGAATTTGGGAGCGGAAGAGACAGGAGATGCAGAAGACGAGAGAGGGAAGAGTGGTATAGATGCAGTGTCCCTGAATGATGTTCTCAAAAAAAAATCTATTCAATGAAAAATGGGTGGAGAATCTTTTAGAAAAAAAAAGTACAAGTGACCCTCCAAGAATACACAAAAATATTAAATTTGTGCTAAGTGTAATAAAAAACAGAAATATTTGTTCAACTGACATTTATTTGTCCCAGTAGACTAATTAATGAGCCAGGCAACCCTGGGGTCCAGTGAAGAATGATTAGCCCCTGTGATAACCCAGTAGAAATATTACAATTAAGAGGAATTACCTGTGTATATGTATTATAAATCAGGAACCATATCATAAACAACATTTTACATATTTATCCTAAATATATGGATCAAAGTTTCCACTAATGTAAATATTATCACATTGAGAGCCACAATTTCATATAATTTGCGTTATCTTTTTTCCACACCAAACAGTTAAGCCAACAAACTATTTGAACAATTTTGAATATTCATTGTAAATTTAGTAACAATAAGAAGACATTGTTTTCTTTTAAATCTCAGTTTCTTTAGCTTTTTAAAATTTTTTTAAATAAAATTAGAATTTTAATCATTTTCCCCCTTCCCTTTCTTCCAGCTCTAGCCCCTCCAAGATCCCTTTCCCCAAACCCTTCCCATGCCCCCATCTAAAGCTGGTCGCTTCTTTTTGTTTGATTATTGTTGTTATATGTATATATGTAAATATGAATGTATATGTATGAACAAATATATATGCAAATTGTATATATACACACACACAACCTGCTGAGTTCTTTTTTGTTGTTTATGTGTATATTTCTTCAAGACTGACCCCTTTGCATTGTAGAACCGATAAGGGGACTTATCCCTTGGACAGACTAAGTCTCCTTTTCCCAGTAGTCATTAGTTTTTTTGTTTTTTAAGAGTCAGGAAAATAAAATCTTAAGAAATTATTACAAATATAAGAGGAGGCAATCGGTACAGCAGAGATGAAACTGGAGCACTTGTAGCATATAGTCCACCACCACCATTATTGGAGCACTTGGACAAGCATCTTCACAGCATCTCAGTGGCTTACCTGTAAAAAGAAATCTGGGGACGGTGAGATGGCTCAGGGCTAAAAGCTCTTGTATCAGGGAAACCTGGACCATATTTGTACATGATTTTTTCCTGTAATAAACAATATTAAATAAATAAAATCACATATTCAAATTGGAAATAATAATAAAGTATCAGAACTACATATTCCCTAAGCCACTATTCACCATATACAAAAGTATACAAAATTAATTTGAGTGTTTAATTGAGCATCTGAAATGTTCTAAATTTTTTTGAGAAACCAGCATAGCAAACATAAAAGAGGAACATAATCCAATTTGAAAAACTAAAGTCTATTTTCTTCAATATGTATACATTTTTAATTATTTTTACAGTGAGCCGACACGTGTGGCTTTATTCTGTGAGCTCAAATATTTTAATTTTGTGATTATATAAATGCCTTTCAATTTACATACTGTCCATAACACAGTGCTTGATGGTTTATAAAAGACAATCTCTCATCTTGGCCCACCAGACAGACAGTTGTCTTCTATTCTGACTTCCTGCCGTCCATCAAGGGGCAGAAAATGGGGTGACTACAGAATGGATGTCACAAATAAATGTATGGACTGATCTCAAGCAAAGGAGAGCTGGGAGGCTATGGAGGATCTTGCTTGTGAGATTAATGCATTGTCATTCCTTTCCAACATTGCTTCAGGATTCTGAACCCAAACATGTCATTCTACTCTGCATATTTGAACAATCTTGTCATTGGTGGGTGTATGTTCTACTTGTAAAGTTCCACATCAACCAGAAAGGCTACCTCCCCCGAACAAATGTTTCCAATTAAAGATGCATGTGGGGTGTGTGTGTGTATGTGCATGTGGGGTGTGTCTGTGAGTGTGCATTTGGGGTGTGTGTGTGTGTATGCACGTGTGCATGCGTGTACGTGGATGGTCTATCATGATGAAATTTTACACACAAGAAGAGATTAAATGATAAGCCCTGACTTTAGGTGGGAAAAAGTACTACAGAAAGAAATTGTTCCCAAATAAAACTGCCAAATCTTAGAAGCATCAGAAGAGCCAAGTTCAAACTAGAGAAATTTTGAATCATCCTATGAAGAAGAGATATGCAAAGTAAGTGCTCCTTCTATGCCAAAGAAGAGGATAAAGTGGTATAGATTAGGGTAAAAAGGTTAAGAAAAAGTACAGATTTTAAAACCATGCACAATGAGAGGAAATTCAAACAAATGTCTAAATAAAAGAGTAGGCACTAAAGGTCTTTCTCATCTTAACATTTAAATCTACAAAATGAGAGGCCCATAACAGCTAAGGAAAACCTGGACAAGAGAGGTTCATTCTGAGATGCAGTCTAGTGACCTGTCAGACTCTTTAGGATGAACTGATCCAGAATAGCCACGGATCGGCCGGGCTGCAAAGGCAAAGTAGAGAAGCAGTTGCAGCCTTCGAGGAAAAAAATGTTACGGCCTAAAAGTTGTTAGACATTAGCCAATCATGGCTACAAAAAAAATGTTGTTTTGCAGCTTTGAACATATCAAAAATAGACCACTTTTTATTTCCACACATACACAAAATCTTGGATGATTTGTTCTATGTCATGAGATTAATCAAAACTAAAAATAAAATAAGGAAAAAATGGATGAGTTTATATCGGTTTAAGTCCTAGAAAGAAGTTCACGAGGCTGATCTTCTGTGGCATACAAGCTAGATTCCATAGTCAAGAACTCTGCAGAGAATACACAGAAGTGCATCTCCCCACATATGAGTCAATACCGAGGAGTATTTGAATCTGTCTCAAAGTGCCTTCAACACGGCTGTCAGGGTACTGCGCTTGCCTCATTGCAAACCCCTTATCACCAGACTCCTTCTTCCAGGACACTTTAAACAAATAGTATAAAGTGTCTTGGGACTTCCAAACTAGAGAATGTTACCCTAAACATTAAGGATAAACACACATAACACATAACAAAAAGTGCAAAAACAACAGAAACACTGTGGAGGAAGAAATGAACTCCTAAGAAGACAAGATAAAGTCAATATGGAAGTCAGTAATGCATGGGAACAAAGCAGGCAAAACAAGAGTCTTTGCCTTCTAATGATGCAGTCAGTGTTTTTTTGTACTTAATTATAAGTAGACACAGGCAGATGTGTTTGAGAATGAGGTGAGATTACATATATCTGATGTACATAGCTAGCACAAAACACATTACTCGACGATTACTAATGTACTAGTAAAAAACCTTAAGAGTAAGTATTTTGCAAATCAAACATTTGAAAATGTAAATACGTTTGCCTAAGTGTGGATTCAGGATGAAATACCTTATAAATTGTAGTTTTTATTTTATCCACAGCACTAATTTTAAAAATAACAATCATGAAACTGAGGATTATTTATATTTCTAAACTTTGGGGAGAGAGAGATAATGATACATCAAAAATAATTTATCATCTTATATACTAATTTTATTAAAGAACAAAAGTATGAACTAAATGAACTAACCTTCATTTTAAAAATTTAGAGCAAGTGGTTCAAGGGTGTAGCTCAGTGGTAGAGGATTTGGCTGCAGAGAGAGTGGTTCAAGAAGGCCTGAGCAAAGCGGGAGAAAGAAGATTTTAAAGTCAGATCAAACATACGCGAAATGTAAAACAGAAAGGGCACAGCAAATAACAAGAACAAAAGCCTGGAGCTGATTTCTTTGGAGGAACCAGCTGGAGTTATGCTTAAGCAGCTTAGGAAACCTCTTCTCCTGCTCTGATGCAGAGCATGCCTGCTTTGATTTGGAAACCCCATTGTCCACCTAGGAACTTCAAACCGGTCCCCTGTCCAAAGGTCAAGGTCCTTCAGCAACACTATCAAAGGACATCACTGACCCTTGGGACAGACGCGCTTCCATTCCACTTCCTCCTCTTACCTACAACTTTTCTTCAAATCCTTTATCTCACAAGAGTAGATGGAGTTCAGACATGAGTTTATTTAAATGTAGGAGGAAAGATTACACAATTATGATGTCAAAGGGCATGTTAAATGCACCCTTTGAAATATGTATGTATATATATATGTATAATATGTGTATATGGATTCATATTCACATAAAATACTGCAATTAAATAAGGCAAACTTGTGTTTCCCTAGAGTAGAATTTAAATGTATACTTTCTATAAAAATATAAAATATTACAAAGCTGTGAAAGAAGCATAAAGTAGAACTATTGCAAATGTAAAAACAGAAATAAAAATTGAATGGGTTAAGTGTTTAGTTCAGTGGCAAAGAGCTTGCCTAACATGCACTAGGCCCTGGGTTCAAGCCCCAGCACCACAAAAAAAGAGAAAAAAATAAATACTAAAGAATTATCTATTTCCATCCATTTGTACACAAAATTCAAGAAGTCCTTGTTTTTTTACTGCTGAGTAATACTCTAATATGTATATATTCCATACTTTCTTCATCCATTCTTCGGATGAAGGGCATCTCTTCCCACAGGTCAGGGAACCCTGATTGCTCTTCGAGCAGATGAGGGAGGGGGACTTGATCGGGGGAGGGGGAGGGAAATGGGAAGCGGTTGCGGGGAGGAGGCAGAAATCCTTAATAAATAAAATAAAATAAGAAAAAGAATTATCTATTTAAAATTACTTTTGTTTAAGTGATTTTTGGGCTATATTCTAATCTTTACAAAATAGACCATATTTTTAAATACATTTTTCTCAGAGAATAGAAAAATATGATGAAAACACAAATGCAACATTAAAAGCAACCCAAAATGATGAAAGAAAGGAAATTAGAAATCTCACCTATGAATATACATGGAAGAAAGATTAAACTACCATTCAAAATTTTGAGGTATCATTTACCTTTCAATTTTCATATACACTAAATTAATCCTATTATTATTATTATGAACTATGATGAGTCTATTTAACCTATTATAAATTTTCCTAACCTGAATTTATGACCAAGCTTTTTTCCTCTAGAATTCTACTCTTTTTCATTACACTAGGAGATTACACTGAGTCAGTCACAGATAGACTTCATTTGTCTTTCTCCTCTTTAACTATGCCATCAATTAGTCATCAGTGGGCCTTTAAATACCCCTTTCCCTTTCTTCTAGTCTTTTTTTTCTTTTTCTTTTTTATTGAGAAAAGGGAAAAAAAAAAAGCTTCCCCCTCCTCCCAGCCTCCCACTTCCCTCCCCCTCCTCCCACCCTTCTCCCCCTCCCCCCACTTCTCTCCCCCTCCCTCTCCAGTCCAAAGAGCAGTCAGGGTTCCTTGCCCTGTGGAAAGTTCAAGGTCCTCCCCCCCTCCGTCCATGTCTAGGAAGGTGAACATCCAAACTGGCTAGGCTCCCACAAAGCCAGAACATGAAGTAGGATCAAAACCCCATGCCATTGCCCTTGGCTTCTCATCAGCCCTCATTGTTCGCCATGTTCAGAGAGTCCGGTTATATCCCATGCTTTTTCAGTCATAGTCCAGCTGGCCTTGGTGAGCTCCCAATAGATCAGCCCCACTGTCTCAGTGGGTGGGTGCACCCCTCGTGGTCCAGACTTCCTTGTTCATCTTCTCCCTCCTTCCGCTTCTCATTGGGACCTTGGGAGCTCAGTCCAGTGCTCCAGTGTGGGTCTCTGTCTCTATCTCCATCCATCCCCAGATGAAGGTTCTATGGTGATATGCAAGATATTCGTCAGTATTGCTATAGGATAGGGTCGTTTCAGGTTCCCTATCCTCATCTGCCCAAGGAACTAACTGGGGACATCGTCTTGGGCTCCTGGGAGCCACTCTAGGTTCAAGTCTCTTGCCAGCCCTAAGGTGGCTCCCTTAACTAAGAATTGTGCTTCTGTGCTCCCCTATCCAGCCTTCCTTTATCCCAATCATCCTGTTTCCCCAAGTTCCCCCCATCCACCCCTTCTCACTTTTCTCTCCCCATCTCCCCTTACCCCCAACCCACCCCACCCCCAAGATCCCACTTTTCTCCCCGGCAATTTTGTCTACTTCCCATAGGCAAGAGAATAACTATATGTTTTTCCTTGTGTTCACCTTCTTATTTAGCTTCTTTCGGTTCACCAATTGTAGACTCCGTGACCCTTATTTATGTCTAGAAACCAGTTATGAGTGAGTACATCCCTTGTTCATCTTTTTGGGTCTGGGTTACCTCACTCAGGATAGTGTTTTCTATTTCCATCCATTTGCATGCAAAATTCGAGAAGTCATTGTTTTTTTACCTCAGCGTAGTACTCTACTGTGAATATATTCCACACTTTCTTCATCCATTCTTCCATTGAAGGACATCTAGGTTGTTTCCAGGATCTGGCTATTACAAATAATACTGCTATGAACATAGTTGAACAAATGCTTTTGTCATATGATCGGGCATCTCTGGGTATATTCCCAAGAGTGGTATGGCTGGGTCCAGGGGTAGGTTGATCCTGAATTTCCTGAGAAACCGAAACACTGATTTCCACAGTGGTTGCACAAGATTGCATTCCCACCAGCAATGGATGAGTGTGCCCCTTCCTCCACAGCCTCTCCAGCAAAGGCTATCATTGGTGTTTTTGATTTTAGCCATTCTGACAGGTGTAAGATGATATCTCAAAGTTGTTTTGATTTGCATTTCCCTGATTGCTAAGGAGGTTGAGCATGACCTTAAGTGTCTTTTAGCCATTTGAACTTCTTCTGTTGAGAATTCTCTGTTCAGTTCAGTGCCCCATTTTTTAATTGGGTTAATTAGCATTTTAAAGTCTAGTTTCTTGAGTTCTCTATATATATTGGAGATCAGACCTTTGTCTGTTGCTCTTCCAGTCATTTTTGAGAGATGATCCAGAACACTGGTGAGATAGCTCAGTGGGTAAAGGTGCTTACTGCCCAGGCTGATGACCCAGGTTTGCTCCCTCGATTCCACATAGTGGAAGCAGAGCATTGATTCGCCAAGTCTGTCCCATGCACGATAGCACACACACACACACACACACACACACACACACACAGTCAATAAGTAACATTTAAAAATGCAAAAGAAAAGTAGGCTCTAGAGCCTTCCAAGGTCTAGATTCTGCTGGTTGCATCATTGTTGGCATTCCCGTTTCTGTGTTCCAGGTATTTCTTGCAAATGAGGTAAGGTGTTGAGCCTTTGGGGTCCAGTTGTAGTGATTCATGTAGTTATCTCACAGATCTCTACAGATCGTCACAGCCATGGTCTGTTACAGAAAGGATACAAAGAAAAATGGGCAAATGGATGCGGATAGCAGACACAATTCTCAATAGGCTTCTCCTGGATGAAATCACAGGGTTCTCACCTAGCAACAAATAGCAACACACTCCAATGCCATGTATCACAGATGCTTAGCAAAGATTCTAAGTTAAATATTTTTATTAGAGGCTTGTCATCAAGGCACTTTCTGCATGGACATGCCACAATGCAAGAGTCTCAGAAAAAAGGTAAGGCTCCGCAAGAACCATGGTCCCCGTTCAAATGATGTTGGCACAAAGAGTGTTCATATTAGAGAATCTAACTTCCCAATACGAATTAAGTGCCAGCGCTATAAGCCCACATCCCTCTGGGTAATCAGTGTCAGTTACTTTAGCCCTGACCACAGTCTTAACATGGGAGTTCGGGTACTTATAGTACCTTCTCACTAGTCTTAAGATTTTAGTAGCAAATTTAAGAAATACATTAGTTTTATTTTTATTTAAAGATAAAAAATACTAACACATCATTTTGAGATCCCAAAGTAAAATGTGAAGTTTCAAGCTACCCAAACAATTAAGTTTGCCCCATACCTCTCAAATCTTACACTTAAAAGTAGTTCTTTTTTTATTATTATAAATTAAAAGTTTTAATTTTAACATTGTTAACCTACATACAACAAAAACGGGTATCAGGAAGAATGATATTTACAACATTCAGTACATTTGTATTTAGCAAATTTAGAGAAAATACTCCATTATCTATCCTATCTTAGTATTCCAAAGTTTTTTTTGTTTTTTTTTTTGTATTTATAGGGGTTTTTTTTTGATATTTTTTTATTGAAAAAAATTTCCGCCTCCCATTTCCCTCCCCCTCCCCTCATTCCTCTCCCCCTCCCTCTCCAGTCCAAAGAGCGGCCAGGGTTCCCTGCCCTGTGGGAAGTCCAAGGTCCTCCCCCCTCCATTCAGGTCTAGGAAGGTGAGCATCCAAACAGGCTAGGCTCCCACAAAGCCAGTACATGCAGTAGGATCAAAACCCCGTGCCACTGTCCTTGGCTTCTCATCAGCCCTCATTGTCCACCATGTTCAGAGAGTCCGGTTTTATTCCATGCTTTGGGGCTGATCTATTGGGAGATCACCAAGGCCAGCTGGACTGGGATTAAAAATAGTTCTTAACACCAACATATGTATGTGCTTTATTATATTAGATAGTATTAAATAACTATAGAACAGTATCATTGAGTGGAGATGACCAGAAACAATTTGATGCTTCCTGTTCTTATTTTGGTCCCAGAATATAATTCATTAAGAAAAATCAGTAATTTTGCTATAATTTAAAAATGTTATAATGTCTTTTCTGAATGATCAAACTTCCAATTAAACTTAAATTTAGATTTGTTTGTTTCATTTTAATTTTGTTTGTAACGGCTTGCATTTAAAACTTGAATATATATGCAAAACATATCCATTATTACAAATTCAAATCCATAAAACAAAGTATCTGAATTATTTCTTTTAAATATTTATGTTCTTTTATTTACAGTTTTCCTCAACTTGATCTTCATTTTCTCTAAGAACCTATACTGGAAATTATTTCGCAAGTTTAAATAAAATATTACTCCTCTAGTAGCTTCGTATTCCCATTGGATGAATACACAAGAGTTCAATTGGTCCCTCAGTGGTGAGAATTTGAGTACCTTTCAGTTATGAGCGTAATAAATGGCGCTCCCATAAACAGCCTTGCACATGTCTTTTAACATTTTTCCTGGGTAGTTTTGGGATAGATTCCTGGAAATGAGCTTTCTGTGTCAGAGGGTAAATGCTTTGTTAGCTATTGCCAAATTTATCCCATAGTAGTCTACATTTATATCACTAGCAATGCAGGAAAATGGCTTCTACTTCAAAGCCTTGCCAACACTTATCAAACGCTTGGGTTTTTGCCAACTTGATAAGAAAGAAATAATTGCTCACTATAATTTTAATTGCCATTTCTCCCATTATGAATAAATTTAAACATCTTTTAATAACTTTTAGGGTCAGAAAAATGTAAGAATAAAAATACATGAAAAGCATGATCTCCTATTAGCTCATAGATGTGTCCTAAAGAAACAAGATTGTTAGTTAACAAGAACCTAATTATTACAGCATATGTCTACCAAATATAAGTATGTTTACTCAAAATAGGCCAAAGGGCATTTGTCAGCATGTCCTTTAGTATTCTGTAGATTTAAGCTTTTTAAAATTTGAATTTTCATATCACAAACTGTTCTCACACACCTCCCCATCTCTCAAAAAAGTGAAAGGAGATGAAATACAGAATACTAATTACACAGCCTTACTGCTAAGCTGTGAGGTGCACTATTAAAGGGGCAATGCATTGTAGCAGTTTCTGGAAATTCTGGAAATAGAATGAAACTCATTACAGCTGCAAAGACTCATTCTCAATCCAGGTGCCAAATGTTCATGAAAAAGAGAGGATCACAAGAAGGACAGCTTCTGGAGAGACTAGGGAACTTGTCCCAGCATCAGAGAGGAACCCTATGTTCAAAGATGCTGTGGCTGGTAGCTAGTGCAGAGTGGGGGGCAGAGTGAGAGAGGGAGGGAGGGAGGGAGGGAGGGAGGGAGGGAGGGAGGGGAGAGGAAGAGGAAGAGAGAGAGAGAATATTTTATTTTAAGAATTGCTCTTCAAGAGAACCTATCTTAGAATCCTAGTGGACTTATATGATGAAGAAAAGCAATTAAATTTTTTGAAACTACACACTGAGGAGGAAGCACAGATGAAGAGATGCTCACAAGGAGAAACAGAAGAGGGATTAGAAAGGAGGAAGTGGTTCAGAGAACAGAGGGACAGTGCAGATGCTCTGAGAGGAAAAATAGCAGTGCTAGCACATCTAAAACCATTTTCTGTGCTGAGAAGAAAGTAATGAGTGACATCAAGCTTGAGCAATATTTGCTTAGGTTTTACTTTCATAATTGTTGAATGGGATATACAATTAATCATGTGATTCTATAGATTGATACCCAGATAGCCCTATGACCAACTAACACAGACTGCTGATGCTTTCCTTAGTCCATGAGGCATTTGGCTGAATACATAAACAAATTTTTACAAATTGTCTCATGCTTAGATGCACAGCAAAATCCCACCAAATCAAGAAAACAGACATGCCACGTCCTTCGAGTACAAGTCCAAGAACAAAAGAATAAACATAAATTATAACTTCGTAAAAAGGGTAAGGAGTTTTTTCTAAAAAGTTAGCTAAAGGATACCAGCTCTTTAGACTCTGTAGGGTAAAGCCACAATCACCCAGCTCACATTTATAGCTGAATGCTCTTTGTTAAGTGAAAAATATTATAAGAAGTTTTTGGAAGCAGCCAACTACAGAACTGAAAACATATAAACATTTTAAATTTAAAATATGGGGGATAAGACAGAATGACAGCCACACTTGCTTGATGAGCAATGTCAACAGAATATAAAAAGGGAAAGGCATTGTACACACACAACAAACTTAGACTTGGCTGTTATGACAAAGAGGTGATTATAACTCAGGCTTGTGAGAGGAGGTTGACTATACATCTAATGAAGGTAACTTAAAGGACACATTCTAAAAAGATGTATTTAACTAAATTATACAAAGTATCTTAAATTGTATGTAGTGAATACATTCTATTTGTATATTATATTCTAAGATTTATTTATAAAAATCATGTCATCATACCATGGTACTCCTCTTTCATTCATTAGAGTAGAACTTGTGTAAACAACATTCTGCAATCAGAGAGGGAAATATGGTGCTACCAAGAAATGAAGAAAAAAATCTATTTTTAATAATAAATTATTATAGACAATGTGACTAATTGAGTCTAATCATTCCAAAATTAAACAGACTCAAAATACATAAATATCATCACAATATCACACTGGCAAAAAACTTCTCAGAAACAACACTGAGTATCAGGAAGCATTGAACTGTATCTTTATGATTTTTTTGTTTGTTTTTTAATAAAAAATACATTCTTCTCAATTATACAATACATCCCGACCACAGTTTTCCCTCCCTCCACTCCTTTCAGCCTTCCCTCCCCTACCCTCTCCCCCATCCACTTCCCATCAGCTTCTTTCAGAAAAGAGCAAGTCTCTGGGAGACAACAACTAAATGTGACAAGACAAGATACAATAAGAAAAGACAAAAAATTCACCCACCAAGACTGGACAAGGCAACCCATCAGGATGGAAAGACACACCTGCTCCCACAGTTACGAGTCCTACAAAGGCACCAAGCTACCAGCCATAACATGCAAAGAGGACATGGTGCAAACCCATGTAGGCTCTGTGTCTGGTGCTTCAGTCTCTGTGAGCTCATATGTTCCCTCCTTAGTTGTTTTGGTGTCTTCCATCCCCTCTGACTCCTACAATCTTCTGACCCCTCTTCCATTGAGTTCCCCAAGATCCCCCGATGGAGATCTCAAATTTAGTCTCTCTCTCTCTCTCTCTCTCTCTCTCTCTCTCTCTCTCCCCATAATGTCTGGCTGTGGGTCTCACACCTCTTCCTATGGGCTGACTGAGGAAGACTCTCTGATGACAACTGGGCATGGCACCAATATATATATGCGTATAGCAGAATATCATTAGGAATCATTTAATTATTTTTCTTTTAGACTAATTGTGTTTGATTCTACCATGGGTCTCGGTACTATCCAGTTCCTGGCCATCCAAACAGTGCTAGTCATTGGCTCCCTCTCATAGCATGGACCTCAAATAAAATCAAATACTGGTTGGTCATTTCCACGGGCTATGTGCCATCATTGCCCAGCACATGCCACTTGCAGGCAGGACACATTATAATTCAAAGGTTTTGTGGCTGGGTTGTTCTTTACATTTCTCTTTTGGTTCCTTGCAGCACATCTTCCCCAACCAAAGAGACTAGAATGGAGGCGTGAAGTCTCCGTTCTCCCACCAGTTTGACCTCCTCTGCATTCAATGATCTCGTGGATGTTGTCTTTGGAAGTGGGGCACAGCTGTTTGCAGAGAGCAACCCTCTGTCCTAGTGTCATGCTGTGTTCTCTGCAGATCTCTATGAGACACCCCACCCCTTGGTCAACAACTCAACCTGATGCAACCCAGTCCCGCTAGTAGGAGTCTTGCCTGGCTAGAAGAGATGAACAGTTTGAGACTCAGTATCTCCCATTACTACCAATCTTCACTAGGGTCATCCTCATATATTCCAGGAAGTTTCCACTGAACTAGGTTTCTACACCACCACCTAAGAGCCCCTCAATTCCAGCTAACCTTTCTTGTACTCTCTACCTGTATCCCGTCTCCACTTCCACCTAATCCCTCTCATTTCCATCCCCACCTGACCCAAGTCCACCTCCAAAATCTATTCTATTTACCCTTCCCAGGGGGATACATTTGTCACTGCCAGAGTCTTCCTCTTTGCCTGACCTCTCTGGGTCTGTGAACCACAGCTTGGCCATTGTTTACTTAATGGCTAATATCCACATAGTAAACATATAGTTTGTCTTTCTAGTTCCAACAATTTTTCTGTAATTTTCATGTCATTAAAAAAAAAACAGAGGAGATCGGGCACATTAAGGGTTGATATGGCCATATCAACATGTAGAAGAATGCAAAAAATCTATATCTATCACCATGCACAAAACTCAAGTCCAGATGAATCAAAGACCTCAACATAAAGTAAACCACACTGAACCTCATAGAAGATAAAGAGGGAAGTACACTTGAACATATTGGCCCTGGAGACCAGTTCCTAAATATAACCCTAGTAGCACAGACACTGAGAGAAACAATTATTAATGGGACCTCCCGAAACTGAAAAGCTTCTGTAAAGCACATGGTCAACAAGACAAAATGGCAGCCTACAGAATGAGAAAAAATCTTCACTAACCCCACATCAAACAGAGGGCTGATCTCCAAAATATACAAACAACTCAAGAAATTGGTCTTTAAAAAGAACAAATAATCTAATTTTTAAAAATGTAGTACAGACCTAACCAGAGAATTGTCAGAAGAATTTAAAATGGCTGAAAGACACTTAAAGAAATGCTCAACATCCTTAGCCATCAGAGAAATGCAAATCAAAACAACTCTGAGATTCCATCTTACACCTGTTAAGAGTGGCCAAGATCAAAAACACTGATGACAATTTATGCTAGAAAGGATGTGGGGTAAAAGGAACACTCCTATATTGCTGCTGGGAGTGAAAAATGGTACAGCCCCTTTGGATATCAGTGTGGCGAGTTCTCAGATAATTAGGAAACAACCTTCCTCAAGACCCAGCAATACCACTTTTGCTTATATATCCAAAGGATGCTCATAATGCACCACAAGGACACATGTTCAACTATGTTCATAGAAGCATTGTTTGTCATAGCCAGAACCTGGAAACAACCTAAATTCCCCTTGACCAAAGAATGGATAAGAAAAATGTGGTACATTTACACAATGGAATATTACACAGCAGAAAAATGACATATTGAAATATGCATGCAAATGGATAGATCTAGAAAACATCATATTGAGTGAGGTATCCCAGACCCAGAAAGACAAATATCATATATACTCACTAATAAATGACTTTTAAACATAAAACAAAGAAAACCAACCTACTATTCACAATCCCAGAGAACCTAGACAATAATGATGACCCTAAGAGACATACATGAGTCTAATCTACATGGGAAGAAGAAAAAGACAACATCTCCTGAGAAAATTGGGAGTGTGGGGATCATGGGAGAGGGTGGACAGGAGGGAAGAGGAAGAGAGGAGAGAGACATGTATAACTCAATAAAATCAATAATTAAAAAAGACACACACAAAAAAACAAAATAACAATAACAACAAAAAACATCCAAATACTACTCCATTGTGTAAATGTAGCACATTTTATCTCTACGTAGGTTTGTGGACATCTAGGCTGTTTCCAGTTTCTGGCTATTATGAGTAAAGCCAGAATGAATATACTTAAGTAAGTGTCATAGTGGTAAGATCGAGTATCCTTTGGATATATGCCCTAGAGTAGTATTGCTTGGTCTTGAAGTAGATTGATTCCCAATTTTCTGAGAAACCGCCTTGTTGATTTCCATAGGAACTGTACAAGTTTGCACTCCTACCAGCAATGGAATAGTGTTTCCCTTGCTCCACTTTCTCATTAGCATAAGTTGCCACTTGTGTTATCGATCCTAGCTATTCTGACAGGTGTAATATGAAATCTCAAAGTAGTTTTGATTTGCATTTCCCCAATGGCTAAAGATGTTGAACATTTCAAGTTTTTCTCAACCATTTGAAATGCCTCTGTTGAGAATTCTGTTTAGATCTGTACCCACCCACCCTATTTTTTCTTTTTTTTTAAAAAAAGGATTATTTGGTTTGTTAATTTCTAATTTCTTGAATTGTTTATGTACTTTGGATATTAGTCTTCTATTTGACATCAGTTGTTAAAAAATCTTTTCTCAATTCTGGATGTTAAAGTTTTGTCCTATTGATGGTGTTGCTTGCTCTACAGATATTTTTCAGTGTCATGAGGTCCCATTTATTAATTGTTGATCCTAGAGCCTACACTATTGGTGTTCTGTATAGGAAGTTGTCTCCTGTAGCAATACATTTCATGCTATTTGCCCCAATCTTTTCTATCAAGTTCAGTGTGTTTTGTTTTATGTTGAGGTCTTTGATCCACTTGGGCTTGAGTTTTGTTCAAGGTGATAAATATGGATCTATTTGCATTTTTTATACATGCAGTTTGACCAGAACCATTTGTAGAAGATGCTATCTTTTCTCCAGTGTGATCTGACTTTTTTTTTTAAGTAAGTGGTAAGTTGCCCATGGGTGTGTGGATTTAACTCTGGGTCTTCAATTTGATCCTGTAGATCAATATGTCTGTTTTTATACCTATACCATGCAGTTTTTATTATCATAGCTCTGTAGTACAATTTGAAATTGGAGATTTTTTTTAACTGTCTTGGGTTTTCTTTTTTTTCCAAATGAAATTGAAAATTGCCTTTTCAAGGTCTGTAAGAATTGTATTGGAATTTTGATGGGAATTGCATTGAATGTAGACTGCTTTTGGTAGGATGGCTGTTTTTATTATGTTGATCCTACTTCTCCATGAGCATGGGAGATCTTTTCATCTTCTGATGCCTTCTTAAATTTCTTTCTTCAAATACTTGAATTTTTCTTATACAAGTCTTTCACTTGCTTGGTTGGAATTATCCAAGGTATTTTAGATTATTTGAGGTTATTGTGAAGGATTGTTTTCTGATTTCTTTCTGTTTGTCTCTTGAATATAGGAGGGTTTCTGACTTCTTTTTACTTCATAGTGTATCCAGCCACTTGACTGCATGTGTTTATCAACTATAGGAGTTTGCTGGTAAAATTTTCAGGGTCACTTTGTATACTATTATATCATCTACAAATAAAGATACCTTGATTTCTTCATTTCCAATTTTTAATCCTTTGATCTCCTTCAGTTCAAGTACTATATTGAATAGGTATGGAGACAGTTAACAATCTTGTGTTCTTCTGGATTTTGGTGGAATTACTCTGAGTTCCTCTCCATTTTGTTTGATGTTGGCTATAGGCTTGCTGTAAACTGCCTTTATTATGTTTAGATATGTGTCATGTATTCATAATCTCTCCAGAACTTGTATCATGAAGAGGTGCTAAATTTTATTAAAGGCCTTTTGTGCATCTAATGAGGCGATCAATTTTTTTTTGTCTTTTAGTCTGTTTATATGGTGGGTTACATTAATATGGCAGTTTTCATATATTGAATCATCCTTGAAGCTCTGGGATGAAGCCCACTTGATTAAAGTGGATGATCTATTAACCGTGTTCTTGCATTTGGTTTGCAAGTATTTTATTGAATATTTTTGCATCTATTTTCATAAGGAGATTGGTCTATAATTCTCTTTCTTTGTTGATTCTTTATGTGGTTTGGGTATCAGGGTAACTGTGGTTCCATAAAACAAATGTGGTAATGTTACTTCTCTTTCTATTTTGTGGAATAATTTGAGGAGTGTTGGTGCTAACTCTTTTTTGATAGAACTCTAACTCTGGCAGAGTTCCGCAATAAAATACTTTGGTCCTGGTGGTTTTTTGGTTGTGAGACTTTTAATGACTGTTTCTATTTTACTAGAACTTATGGGTCTATTTAAACAGTGTATCTGATGTTGATTTAACATTGTTAAGTAATACCTACCAGAAAACTACCGCTTTCTTTTATTTATTCCAATTCTGTGGAGCACAGACTTTTAAAGTATATCTTTATGATTCTCTGTATTTCCTCTTTATCTGGTGTAATGACCCACTTTTCATTTCTAATTTTGTTCATCTGGATATTCTCTGCTAACCATTTAATTAGTTTGGATAAGGGTTTGTCTATTTTATTTATTTTCTGAAAGAACCATCTCTTTATTTCATTGATTCATTGTCCTCTTTGTTTCTGTTCTATTGATTTGAGCCCTCAGTTTGATTATTTCTTTCCATCTACTCCTCTTGGGTAAGCTTGCTTTTTGTTGTTATTCTAGAGGTCTTAGGTGTGCTGTTAAGTTGATAGCATGAGATCTCTGTAATTTCCTTATGTAGGCATTTAGTTCTATGAACTTTCCTCTTAACCCTGCTTTGATGGTGTCACATAAGTTTGGGTATGTTTGCATTCATTTTCATTGAATTTTAGCAAGTCTTTAACTTATTTCTGCATTGATCCAGCAGTCATTTAATAGAGGGTTGTTCACTTTCTATGAGTTTATAGGCTTTCTGCTGTTTATGTTGATGAAATTCAGGTTTAATCCATGGTTGTCGGATGTAGTATGGAACCGCTGGGCTGCGTCCTGCCACCAGGCTAGCTTTACCTGAAATAATTACATACAAATTGTATTCTTTTAAACACTGCGCTCACAACCATCTGTAATGAGATCTGGTGCCCTCTTCTGGCCTGCAAGTATACATGCAAGCAGAACACTGTATATGTAATAAATAAATATATTTTAAAAAATTAAAAATAAATAAAAACTCCCTGGCCCATTAGTTCCAGCCTCTTATTGGCTAATTCTCACATCTTGCTTTAACCCATATTTAATAATCTGTGTAGCACCACGAGGTGTGGCTTACCAGGAAAGATCTTAAACTGCATTGTGTCGGGTGGGAGAATTATGGCAACTGCCTGACTCCACTTCTTTCTCCCAGCATTCTGTTCTGTCTACTCTGCCTACCTAATTTTCTGTCCTCTTAAAGGGCCAAGGCAGTTTCTTTATTAACCAATGAAATCAACACAAACAAAAGACTCCCACATCAGTCAGATAGGATGCAGGAGGTCATTTCAATTGTCTTGTATCTGTTGAGACTTACTTTGTGACTATTTGGTCAGCTTTAAAAAAGGTTCCCTGAAGTGCTGAAAAGAAGTTATATTCTTTTGTGTTTGGGTGAAATGCTCTGAAGATATCTATGAGGTCCATTTGGTTCATAATATCTGTTTGCTTCATTATTTCTCTGTTTAGTTTATGTCTGTGTGACCTGTGCTTTTGTAGAATTAAGGTATTGAAGTCTTCCACAATCAATATGTGAGAATTTATGTGTAATTCAAGTTTTAGTAAAGTTTCTTTTACAAATGTGGGATTTATCCTTGTGTTGGGGCATAGATATTAAGAACTGAAACATCATCTTAGTGGATTTTTCCTTTGATGAGTATGAAGTATCCTTTCCCATCTCTTTTGATTAATTTTGGTTTGTAATCTATTTTGTTAAATGATATAATTGCTACATGAGCTTGCTTCTTAGCTCCATTTGTTTAGAAAATCTTTTTGTAACCCTTTCCTTGGAGGTAATGTCTATCTTTGATGTTGAGATGTGTTTCTTGCATGTAGCAGAAGGATGGATACAGTTTTCACATCCATTCTGTTAGTCTGTGACTTTTTTATTGGGAATCAGTGACAATGATTGTCAATTCCTGCTATTTTGTGGTGGTGACATTAGTAGTGTGTGCTTGTATATAGAGGGATTGTTTTCCTTAGTTTGATTCTGTTTCTGTGAGACTATTTATTACCTTTGTTTTCATGGGTGTAGTTAACCTCCTTTGGTTGGAGTTTTTCTTATAGTATCTTCGGTAAATTGGACTTTATCATGGACTATCTCATTTTATCCATCTATGGTGATTGAAAGATTTTCTGGGTATGGTAGTCTAATCTGATATCCTTGGTCCCTGAAGAAAATCTGTCTGGACCCTTCTGGATTTTAGAACCTCCATTAAGAAGTTGAATGGAATTCTAATAGATCTGCCTTTATATGTTACTTGGTCTTTTCCCTTGCCATTTTTTTAATATTCTTTCTTTGTTCTGCATGTTACAGATGCGATGAGGGAACTTTCTTTTCTGGTTCAGTCTATTTAGTGTTCTGTATGCTTTTTGTACCTTTATGGGCAGCTCCTTCTTTAGGTTAGGAAATTTTTCTTCTATAATTTTGTTGAAAATATTTTCTGGGTCTTTGAAATGGGATTGTTCTCTTTTTTCTTTTTCTATTATTCTTGGGTTTGGTCTTTTCACAGTATCACAGATTTCTTGGACATTTTATGTCAGTAATTTTTAGATTTCACATTTTCTTTGAACAATGCATTTTTATTCCTTCTATTATATCTTCGCTATCTGAGATTCTCTTCCATCTCCTGTATTCTGATGGTGAAAATGTTGCCTCTGTAGTTCTGAAATTCCTCTATGCTTACCTAGATTTTTCATTTCCAAAATACCCTCCATTTGTGTTTTATTGCTTTTATCTCCATTTTCAGATCTTGATAAGCTTTGTTTCCTTCAAATGTTTGCTTTTTCTTGGCTTTCTTGAAGGTGTTTTTCATTTCCTCCAATTTTTTATTTTCTTCAATTTTTTTAAATTAATTTCCTCTTTATGGACCTCTATCATCTTTATAAAGTTGGTGTTAAGGTCATGTTCTTAAGTTTCAGCTATGTTGGTATATTCAGGGCTTGTTATAGTAGGATAGCTGAGCTCTAGTGAAGACATATTGTCCTGGCTGTTATTGATTTTGTTCTTTTTTTTTTTTCGAGACAGGGTTTCTCTGAAGTTTTTGGAGTCTGTCCTGGAACTAGCTCTTGTAGACCAGGCTGGCCTCAAACTCACAGAGATCCGCCTGCCTCTGCCTCCCGAGTGCTGGGAATAAAGGTGTGCACCACCACCGCCTGGCTTGATTTTGTTCTTATGCTGGCATCTAGGCATCTGGGTTTAGGGTTATTATAGGTGAAGGTGTTGATTTCTGGGATTGTCTTTGTTGGGTGGGTGTTTTGCTCCTTGGTTTCTGTTTCTTCTCTGGATCTTCAGAGTGTGATTTTCAAGCTACATGTTGCTTGTTTCACTGGCCTGTTTGTGATATATTCACGGAAAATGACTGCTGGTTTGGGAGCCAGTGATGCAGCACCAAGTGGAAGGAGTCATGGATGGGAAAGGGAGGCTGTGGCTGGTATTCTATTGCAGCTCTAGGGTGAGCCTGAAGGATTGGATCTGTAGGGGGAACCAGAGGTTGTTCTTGTTAAGATTTTTTTAAAAATCAGTTTTAAAAAGTAGAGGTGAATTGTTTTAGTCTACTTACAACTTTCCTATTGCTATTGTTACATGTCATTGTGCCTTTTTCAGCTCAAGCCAACACAACTCTCTTAGAGTCTGTCACTAGCACCCTTGTCCTCTGTCTCTAAAGCCAACAGTTACACTTCTTTAGAAAGCTTCCTTCACTTTTGCTGCTTCCGCTGACCACTGATGTGGGATTTCCCTCTGTATGCTGTGATTACCACTGATTAGTAAATAAACTGCCTTGGACCTATAGCAAGGCAGAACTTAGGTAGGTAGGGAAAACTAAACTGAATGCTGAAAGGAAGAAGGCAGAGTCAGAGAGAATCATGTAGCACTGCTGAATACAGACACCAGAACTTTAGCCAGTAAGCCACAGCCACATGGTGAAACACAGATTAATAGAAATGGGTTAAATTAATATGTAAGATTTAGCCAATAAGAAGCTAGAGCTAATGCACCAAGCAGTGTTTTAATTAGTACAGTTTCTGTGTGCTTATTTCAGGTCTAAACAGCTAAGAACTAACTAGCAGACATAGTCCAACAAATTGGTACACATGTGGCCAACTGAAATCCACTTAAAACCTGAGATGGCTTTCAAAGGAATTCTATACACTAAAGAAAGAAAGTTTAGCAACATTTTTTTTTTCCAAATGGGCTTTGCTTGCTGGCGGCACACTGTGGCTCCTTTAAGAGCAGTTTTCCTGACTCAGTAATAGGAGCAAAAAAGCTGCAGCTTTTTGAAATGCCAGCTTTCTGGGTTGTGCTGCTAGCACACCTCTGTCTCCGTCAAGAGATTGAGCATTTAAATGGGGTTTGTGAGCAATGTGCTATGTCTTGCTTGGTGGCAACATGGACCAGCTGTGTACCTAGAGATGGGGCATTGTGCATGGCTCTTGGAGGTGGCAAGCAACTCCACCATGCTGGGCTGGGTGGGGCAATTAGTCAGTTCTGTATTTCCCCTAGCAATGGCCCAGCTTAAGTTTTTAAGAAGTGCTTAGCATTTTAAGAAGTGCTCCTGGGCAGTAAAGAATTATAGATACACAATAGGACAGATTCAGACATAAAAGATCTTTAAATGTGTCACAGTGTTGGATAAATTATGTAGACTTGGGAGAGAGAAGAAAAAAATAAAGTATAGACAGTTATAAAAAGAAGTAAATAATTAAAAAAATAAAACAAAGTCTTTAAGGAAACAGAGTATAGATAGACTAAAAAGAGGTAAAATAATAAGCCATGTAAAGATGAAATATGCAAAGAGATTCTGGATTGCGTATGCTATTGTGTTTTCTTTGAATTTTTTGGTTGCAGAGAGACATTTGATTCTGGGGTTTGCTAAGCTAAACCAACATGTATACTTTAAAGGTATCTTGTCTTCAAAATATGGGTCTAAGGATATGTTGCTTTGAAAAGAGGTTCTTCTTTTGTTTCCACAGAGGATGAGAGCCTGCAGATTAATTCGAGGTTAATGTGGTTTGATGGACCAAGACCACTTGAAAGATTGCTGTGAACACCCCCCAAAATTACCTTACCCAACTGTTGACTGAGATGAACCTAGTCACAGGATACACCATGAATCACCTGATTAACAGTGCTCCAATCAGCAGGAAGTAGTCCAGAAAACTATGCCCACATTCCCAAATATTGTTTATAAATATTTGTTTATATTTGAAGGCAGATATGCTATAGAGACGGATACTTTGCATTGGTATGGATCTTGCTTTATTGATACAAATTTAAGCTCAATATTATATGTGTATTTCTGTTCTTGATTAAGGTATTGTGTGTATAGCTCATTTAAAAATGTAATGTATAATTAAGAAATATAGGTTAATAGATAATCATCTATAATAGTCAAGCTTCTAGTCATGTTAGTTAGGTTTTCCAGATGTACAGAGATGTATTTCAGATGCATAGACATTCTCCAAACCTTTCAAAAACTACAGAATATGGCATTTAAAATGTTTTAAGAACATAGAAATTTTCATGACAATGAATCTGCTCGTGACAACATCAATTACTTCAAGAGGAGGATGGGCATTAAAGAGGCTGCTCATGGAATTTATTAGCCATTTGGGCAAGAAACTACTCTTATCTGAACTGCTTGATGAACCGGACATACAGGACCTACAGAGAAATGACTGCTAAACTTGCCTAAAGGAGAGATGATCCTTTGGTGTTCCTGCTTCATGAAAGAGTCTGCTAGACATTCTGCAAGACACAGAAGAAAGTTACTGATAAACTGTCAATATAGGTGAAGCTGTCTTTGAAATTTCCTGCTTTGTGGGAAAGTCTGCTAGATACTATGGGCATGTAGGCTAAAGATGAATGCCCCAACAGTACAGAAGAACTTTGGGTGACTATCCAGGGAGCAAGATGTCTCTGTCAATTCTAGAGTTTTGGAAGTTGCTTACAACATATTCCTGTTTACTTAGGTAATATTATATCCTTTTGGAGTCTTTGATGGAGTTGGAGAATTTATGGCTATAGTTATAGTTTTCCTTAGTTATGATAAAAGATAAAGATATCTTATTTATTATAAAAGATAAATATTGTAACTATTATTTTTGCTTCATATGTAATTTTCTATGTTAAAGTAAAAACCTTCCTTTTTATTTAAACAGAAAAGAAGAGATGATTGTGATTTCCCTCTGTATGCTATGATTACCATTGATTAATAAATAAACCGCTTTGGACCTATAGCAAGGCAAAACTTAGGTAGGCAGGGAAAACTAAACTGAATGCTGGGAGGATGAAGGCAGAGTCAGAGAGAAGCCATGTAGCCCCACTGGAGACAGATGCCAGAACTTTAGCTGGTAAGCCACAGCCACATAGCAATACACAGATTAATAGAAATGTGTTAAGTGAATATGCAAGAGCTAGCCAATAAGAAGCTAGAGCTAATGCACCAAGCAGTGTTTTAATTAATACAGTTTCTGTGTGATTATTTCAAGGCTACGTAGCCAGGAAGTAACTAGCAGCCTTGCTCCAACAAACTACACACAGACTAGGAAAAGTTTCAGCTTTTAATAATCTACTTGACTAGATCAGGCGAAATGGATAATTCAGGATCATTTTCTTATCTCAAGATATGAATTTCCATCCCATGTGCAGGTTCCCTTTTCTCTCAGAATCAAGACTCATAGGTTCAAAGAATTAGGATGTAGGTATCTTTTGGAAACTATAAGCCCTACTCCACTACCTTAGAAATATAATGAAACTGGGGGAGAAGAAAACAAATAAAAGAAGAACACAGAAGATAACATTAATATGTGTTACTCTGTAACACTGTGTGTCTTAAAATGTATTCCTATTGCAAAAGTAAGGGAAGTAGAACCTAGAATGGTGAAGGCAGGCAGTGTACAAACACTAGTTAGTCAATCAAAGGCATCTTGACTGAAGTAATAATTAGAATGACTATGACCATTGGGTAAAGGATGAAGAATAATTCTAAAACAGAACAGATTAAAGCCGGATGGTGATAGTGCACATCTTTCATCCCAGCACTCAGGAGGCAGAGAGAGGTGGATCTTTGTGCGTTTGAGGTCAGCCTGGTCTACAAGAACTATTCCCAGGACAGGCACCAAAGCTACAGTGAAATCCTGTCTTGGGAAAAAAATAAAAAGCAGACAAGATTGGGACCTCTACTATTTATTTCCAGGTTCTAAGGAATTGAGAGGAAATTTATTACCAAGCAATGGAGGACACTCGAGTGTGAGTTCAGGCTCCTCAAAAGAGAGCCCAATATGGAATGTTTAGGTAGCATTTTTTATGAGTTTGTGATATTCTGCCCTCTGAGGTTGACACAGCTATTGACCTTTGACATGAAAATAGTTGAGATTACTTGAATTAAACTCTCACAAGAATTGGTTTATTAACATTCCGTGTAGAAGAAAGTGAGAGGGTTGTCAGACCCTCACCTGAAATTCCAGCCCCTTGTTCTCTTTTACCCACTCTACCCCCGCACCAGGTGATGTAATCCTTCTTCTATTGTATGTGGTTTGAGAGGGGCTAGAGGACACAGAAGCTGGAAGGCTGACTATCACTGAGAACTCCATCGATGCAGTTTTTCAGAGGTGGATCCCTTGTTGGGATGAGACTTTCCTTGAAGCAGTTGTACATAGCCTTTCACTCGTGGTCCTGTGAGTAAGCCCAATAAGCTCAATGGCTCACTAAGCTGGACTTAGGCAGGATGGTTTCTTTTGCATGTTATTGGACCCTTATCTAGGATGAGAAGAAGTTCATGTCTTTATAAGAAAGTTACCCCACAATGGAAAACTATGAGGGGGAGGGAGGATCATTCATGACTTAAGTAGAAAAAAAGTCAAAAACCTCTAGGAAGGGATTGAGATTTTTCTATAAATAGAATTTACTCTTCTTTTATATCTTATATGGGTTAATTGAGTATGACATCAAATCATATGAATGCCTACAAGGTGATTCCATTATATGGAGTAAAATGTGGTTCTTGGTTATATTTGTCAATTGGTTTTGTAGTTAGCCCCTTATTTTGGTTCCATCTATATAGCCAACCTCAGTAACCAGCAGTGTGAAATCTTAAAGACTAAAAAAATACGTACTATAATTATCTCAGACAGTTAGTAAGAAGTTTGGCTAACAATTATTAGAGTCTCCCCTGGCTAAAGCTTAATACAAAGTCAGCAAAACAAAGATAAATTCATCAATTTTGATTAGAATAATTGAAGAGAGGAGGTAACAATAAAAAAGATCACTGGAATTCCCACACAACACATTGCAGCCATAATTGATCCTCTAAGGTAGGGTGGGCAAGCATCTGTAAGAGACCACATGGTGAAAACAGATTCATTTTTACTACTTCTGCTCAGTTATGGAGCCCTACCATTGTCATGAAGTGTTCATGTATTGTCAATGTGTTTTTTACAACATAGTATTGAAAGTACAGATATAGCTATTCCTATAAATCAAGTAGGGAGGACTGGCTAGGTTACTTGAAACAAATCAATTTGCATAAAAAGCTGGATAATCACAGTCTATAACTATCAAAATATACCAAATAAGTTCAAACAGTTCAGCACTATATAGCACTATGAATAAGAACAACAGAAACAACACATACACAACTTGAAAATAAAGCAAAATAACCCCAATCAATCATCCACATAAAACTCTAATAGACTGTGTTAAGAGAAAAAGACTCAATGACTACAGGAATTGTTTACTGGATTTAAGAATGGCAAATGTGTCAATTCAGCTTCTGTTGTTAATAGCCTTATTTTTGGTAAGAGAAAAACAATGCAGCTGTCTTAAACGCCGAAGGGCACAGTATCAGTTACCAGCAATGGCAAGCACTTTTTCAAAGTTTGTGAAAACCTTCCTAAACTAAAAGAAGGCTCTCGTTTAACACACAGAAAGACATCTATCTCAAACCCTGTATACCTTCCAGTGACATAAGTGGATAAAACCTTTTACTGTCCATTGGGAAAGCAGCTGGCTCCAAACACTGCTTTCATACTGTCCTTGCAATGAAAGGAAGATAATGAGACATGCCTTGCTGAAAGAGAAACTAAGGGGCTTGTTAGTTAGCCTTACAATTTACCAAAAGGAACAAGGAAAACCACCTAATTTTTACACTGTTAAAATTCTTTTAAAAGATAATTATAAAATAGGCACTTAAAATTCAACACCTTTCCCTACCTACTGGTAAAAAGGAAGTAGAAAACATGCTAAACATAAAAAAAACTGTTTTTTAAGATATAAAAATAAAAAGTGGCTACCTGTGATGGTGCATGCTTGTAATCTAAGCATTCACAGACCTGAGCAAGGAGGGTCTCAAGTATGAGGTTAACCTGGATTATATAGCAAGAACCTACCAAAGCAGGGGAATAGGGTGTAGGGGGAGGTGAATCAAATTATATAGGATGTATGGAAAAATAAAATAAAACAGCATCATGAGGGGGGTCCTAAAAAGTCAGCATTATGCCAATGTGCCAGTGTGTATATATGGATATTATATTTTAATTTTCTGGATTTTAAGAGCATTTCATTTACAAGTTTACCTTATAAAAGAGGTATATTAGTTTGCTTTCTGTTGTGTAATAAACACCATAACCAAACGAAGACTTTTCTCCCACAGAGGTAAGCTCTTTTCTGTCTGCTAAAGCTGATGGGAGGACAAATTCTGTGTTTGAAAATGAACTTCAGACCCTATGACATATATCAGAGACCATCCTTATTCCTCCCATGCCCTCCCAGGCCTTTATCCTGACTGGATCATCTGCCCCTGGCTCTCTGGCCAACAGAATTGCTCCAGTGTTGCCCTTCTTTGCTAGCACTGAGAAGTGAATCATAGCAATGTCCAGACACCAGACTTTTATGAGCCTATTCCCATAGTAAATTTCTACTCATTTATCCTCCTTCCTTCCCCACTCCCATCCAATCTATGTATAGGTTATTGGTTCTGTTTCTTTATAAAACCCTGTTTAGGGCTTTAGGACCCTCACAGTTATTGAAAGCATAGTTTTGAGATGTATATTCTAGTTCTTGACTTTTCCCCAAGGCACTCGGAAAATGGCAGCTTTTGCCTACTCCAATCCTAGCAGAAGTTTCAGCCACTCCTATTCTCTCGTTGTATCAGCTTCAGTAGACTGATTGCTTGTGTATCCAGCTCCTCACTCATCCTCATCACCAGGCTTGAGATGAACCAAGAGACTTTCCCTTCAGCAGGGGTTCACTCACTTGTCTCTTCTTTCACTTCCGCCAATACAACTTACCCCTTTGGGGCTTCATAATCAGCTTTTATATTTAGATTATCTTATTTTTTTCTAGCATTTCTCTATGAGTGAGTCCAGAAAGTGGCTGTCACATTAACTGAAAATCCCAATCTTCCCTGATACAAAATTCTAACATTGCTTGATTTTCTTCATGCACAAAAAATTGTTCAGGGCGTGAGTTTTGTTGCACAATTTGAAAAAGAAACATTTGCCCGAGATTTAGCTAAAATAAATATATTTTGCATACCTATTATGTGACTTCAATTTTATTTAAAATCTTCCGTGCTTTAATATATGGTATTTTTTTTTATTTTCCAAGGTGACTAATGCACTGTTTTTTTAATACATTGTAAATTTTTTTTATATTCATGTCCAAACCAATAAAGTGATTTAATCAAGAAATAATACCTCTTTGTAACCCCAGCCAATGACAGAAAACCTGGAAGATAGATTGAGATGTATGAAACATCTATATAATGAGTTCTTTCTTACTTTCTTTGAGTAGATCAAACTTGCAAATTAAATTACTCAGAAATATTTAAACAATGTTTCTTCATTGCTTTATTTTTTAAAAGAAAAATAAATGTGAAGTGAATAAAGAAAATGCCCAACGACACTAAGTTAATAATATTGTATAATAGATCAGTAGATTTAGAACATCTAACTGGAAAAGCTGGAAATGAGAAGTTTAGAGTTCAAGGAGGTCTGCAATGTAACAAGCTTAATCAAAGGAAAAGATGTGAAATGTTCACAAAGAGCGTCTGCAGAGCCACCACACAGAAAGACTCTGCGAGTGTTGGGAAAGAATGGCAACTTTCTCCTATTAAGGAAAAATAAAAATAGGTCACGTCATTGACCTTGGCCATCCTCTGGCATAGTCATGTCACCGTCTTAACACAGAGCAGAGCATAAATGGCCGGAGGCTCTCAACATGTGAGAGCAATTCTGAAAAGGGGGTAGGAAATCAATTCATACTAATTTTAACTCCCTCTTGTTTCTGCAAAGCCTCATCTTGATTCCTTGGTGAACTTTAGCGCTCTCAGTCTCCTTGACACAGTTCAGTTTTTATACGGTTCTCTTTAGTCTACAAAAAAGATCGCTGGACCATAGATAGAGCAACAGATAAACATGACCCGTCTTGTACTAAGAACGAGCAATGTCACAGTGGGCTGAAAGAAAAGAATTATACAGGGTAAATACAGTCCACATCATGAGAGCGGATCACAGGCAGACATACACTAAGGCTTGCCTTTCATAAAGGCACGGCAGCTTCTTATCCTTATCCAATACCACCAGAAAACTGCTTGAGTATTAAAGTTAGTCTCTCTCCAGCAGCACTGCCCACTGCAACCGAACAGCTCACACATTGTGTGACGAAACAATGGCAGAAAAAAACACACTTTTATATGAAAATCTTTGTCCATATTTGGCTGAGCACTGCAGTGATGAGAGAAGAAGTATATGTTACTGTTCAATAAGGCTTTGTTATTTACAAAACGCTGAGGTGACTGTTTTGCATAGCAAAGGCTCTCAGTATGTAGTATGCCCCTCTCTGTGTCTCACTGTAATACACACACACACACACACACACACACGGAGGCAAAAGTATAGAACATAAACTACCTATTAAGTATGTAAGGAATTTGGACATCTGATTTTAAGAATTTTCATCTCTGTTTGAGTGGAGAGATCATTTTACACCTTTGAATATCTCAGGATGTCCTCTTTAAAACAAAATGGCAAGTGTTGCCCCCACAAAAAAAAAACCTATATTCTCTCTTCCCCTCTAGTATGTACACGGTCTGTATTTATCAGTAACACCAAGGCAGTCTTGAAGCATGAAGCAAGTCTTCCGAGATGACTAAGTTTTCTCAGTGCCCACCAGAACGCAGTACCTATATGCGGTATCTGCATGGCACTGAGGCCACGAGAGTCTATACCAACAATGATTTTTCTTTTGTCTATGTGGACTCAGCTGTGTTCACCTCAGTGCATTTACCAAATTAGAGTCCAGTGAATGTTAACAGACATGAAAATAACTTGGCTTTTTGCAACCTAAGTTTAATAAATACTGTTTTGTTTTGATTTACACTAAAAAAAAAATGAACAGGTTTCTCTGCTACAGAACATGGTTCTGTACTTGGCATTCCATTCCCAAGCAAAAGAACTAGGCTAAAAACTATCAGCTATAATTTAACCATTGAAATTTTTTCTACCCACACTTGGGAAATTCTCTGGTAACTAGAGACTTAATTTGGCCCTCCAGAATAGAGACCGTGAAACTAAAACTGATGGGCAATGCTGATGGAGCTAAAGATCATAAACACTGACTTTCAAAGCATAGATAGAGCTTGGAACAAATTATCTAAAAGCTAAAATATACAGTTGGGGGACTAAATATACAGAAACACATATGTCTGAAAGATGCCAAGTTGAATGACAAAGATATCTGCAAATATATATTATATAAAGCACATATATTTCCACATTATCTAAATATATTTTAAAATGCTGGAACATAAGCTAAAAGTACAATTCCATCAAAACTTGGAATAAAAGTATATCACTGAGATTACTTCCTACACAAAACATATTATGCAAAACCTTTATTTGGTGTACCAGAAAGACTTAAGAGAGGGTTTTCATAAAACAGAAGCAGGAAGCCAAATGAAGGTAAAATATGTGATTAAATTGAGCAAGAAGATCAATCCATTTTTAAAATGTGCAAATAATCAAGTAAAGAAAGCTTAAAATTAATAACTGAACCAAGAAAAAAGCAAAATTGGCATTAGGAAAAGGAAGTTAATATTAAGGAAAAGAATTTAAATGATTCTCATGGATTAGAAGAAACAATTTAGAAAAATAAAGTCCCAGCTTTGGAAATTGTAATACACCCCTAACCCTGCTGTAATGCTTCGTATTCATTTATTACCATCAGACTTTGCCCAGCTCTAACCTTCAGTGAGCACTGCCGCCTCCTGAACATTAGACTACTGTCTCTTGGCCCCAGTTTAAGAGCATACGTTATGAAGTGAAATGCCAGGCAAATTCCCTTTCATTGTCTCCCGCAGATTACTTAAACTTTCTACACCTTGAGCAATCTGCCTGTCAGGCACCATCACCCCATGTATTTCCATCAGCCTCCATGCTCTTCCTCTTTTCTTCCAAGCAGCAACATTCCATTCTTTCTCCAAATCTGGAATCAGATTTTGCTGTCAGTGGCCATCCCCTAGTTTCCTAGTCTAGGCTAGATAACTGTAAAGTACCTGATTCTTAAAGATCAGGTCTCCAGGTCTAGACTTTATTGTTTCATTTTCCCCACCTAAAATAATAGTAAAGCTTTAAAAATAAAAACAAAATCTATCGAAAATGCACATTTATTAATAAATAAAGAGATTAACGACAAATACCCAGATAAGCAGACATCTTGGACCAAAACAACATGTATAGTCACAAGTAGGTTGGGAGCGGTTGGTTCCTAGATGGTTCCAAGGGAAAGACGCTGGGCACTATCATGGTTAACTTTAGTAACCACTTTGGTACATCTGGAAAAAGAGAATCTCGGTTTCAGAACTCTTTCTACGATAATAGCCTATACGTGTGATTGTTGGAGCATTTTCTTGATTGCTGATTGATGTTCAAAGGCCAAATCCACAAATCCACTGTAGGCAGTACCACCCCTAGGCATGTGGGCCTGGGATATATACAAATGTAATTGAAACCGGTGAACATCACCTTCCACGGTCTCTGCTTCTGTCCCTACTTCCAGGCTCCTGCCTTAAGTTCTTGCCCTGCCTTCTTTCAGTTGTGAACTGTTACCTAGAAGTGGAAGTTGAAGGAAGCCCTTCCCTTCCCAAGATGGTTTTGGTCAGGGTTTTTTTTTTTTTAACAGAAACAGAAAAGCAACATGAAACAGACATGATATAACAGCATGTCTTCCACTGGAAAATGCCAGTATCCAGGTTGTCTTGGTAATTACTTACCTTTAATGGAAACTGTATTAGCAGTCTAGCATGTCATATTCCAACTGTCAAATTTTGAGAGCGTGTGATTCTTAAAGACATAGCTTCAGGAGGAAAATTAAATTTGAAGTGGGCAATTTTTAAAAGGGTAGAATTTGAATAGTAAGAAAGGAGAGCACTGGATTACGGTAAGGTGTGAAACTCTCCATTGCTTTACAGTGAAAGATGAGTAAATCAGAAAAGCCAAAGATGAAAAGGTATGAAAACTTGCCACCAAAACTTAATATTATTTCTGTCTTCCCCCGTACTTTACCCAGAAATGTTCTGTTACCATGGTTAAATTAACCCTCTGTGAAGCAGACTTTTTTTTATTTAATTTCTGAATCTTAGTAATTCTCTTTGACAAAGATTCTAAACCCTAAGTGTCTCTGTTCCCATAGAGACAACAGAAGTTGCTGCACTATAAAGTAGTTCTAGGGACTGAGTCCAGGCAGGTTAAAATGGTGCCTGAAGCATTTTCATACGGCCATCTAAAGTCCCAAGACATTTCCCATGAAGGTTAGATATTCCTTAACCTTAAAATTAAACTAAGTCCTTTTAAACCAGGAGAATAATGGCCCCATCCAGTGCCCCTTTGAAGACAGAGGCCAGCACCAGCTCAACCTTGCCACCACTTGCTCCCTACACACCTGGGAGCTTCTGTGTCCTCTGCGCACCTTCACTCATTTCCGCTGATGATCTGGAAAATCCCAAGCACAGATGCAATCGAACAAGATTCTTCCAGGCATTAGGGAGCTCACGAAAGTCAAGCGGCTCCAGAAAATGTGCATTCCTTCTCAACCTAAAAAGACACAGCAAAATCTGCGTTAAAATCTTAAGAAGTTCTTTTTAAAGCACACTGCACGTGAACCATTGGCTACACCCATTCAAAGGAGTAAGCAAGATACTAATCTGATCTGCAATTTGGAAACCGCCTCTCGATAAAAGTGTTCAGACAGCCGCCTGCTTCCCATCTCTCAGATGAATGAAGATGTGACTGACATGGACTGAACCTCTCTCTGGGGACAATTCTTTTTAGGGGGCTGAGATCACAGAGTTCACCCTTCCGGCACTGGCAGCTCTTTGATTTTTGTCAGGGAGGCTTGCCACCAGAGCACAAGGCAGAGCAACGTGCAGGGATGTCTCCCATGTTCCTTAATGAAAAGCTAGTTTGGAGATGGGGGTAGGTTGGAGGGTAGATTTCAAAGAGGGGAAAGGTCAGTTCTTGGTCAAAGTATGAGGAGCTTATGGAAGAAAGAAAACTCCGAAAATAAAGCATTAACATAAATTACCGAAAGCAGCCTTTGAAATCACACAGAAGGAGATGAAGCAACTCTACCGTGATCAAGGCTTCCCCTTTCCAAGGCTGTTCCCACCTTTTGTCTTCTGATGACTTTATAAAAGTACCAGGAACATCTACAGGCGGCTCTATTCGACATTCTTAAAGAAAACTTTGCAGTCACTGAAAATTTAAAAGGTGCCTCTTCTTTGCAAAGGATGAGTGATGAGGTCATGGCTTGCTTTCCAGAAAGAAAATAAAATCTGTAACTTTGCTGGGAGGAAGGACTGCCTTTGCTGGGAGGGGAATCACATCGAAATAATATTATAACAAAGACTGCATTTATTGAAAGACATAGGGGTGTCAATTCAGGTCAGCAAGGTAAACTCAATAACCCATAAGTCAAGCAGATAGTGATGTGTCCAAAGAGAAGAACCTTTGTTCTTAAGAATGGGAACCTGGAATAGCTGCTGCCTGCATAAGCTATAGAATGAAACCAGTAGCCAGTCTCTCATTTTCTACCCTAATCCAGTCAACTAAATGACAGAAGAACAAAAATACTGAAAAAGACCCAGAAACAAAAACTCAGCTAAGCATAAAAGAAACAGCAATTCTTCAGATTTTGTAAGAAAAAGTCTATAATTTGTCATCAAACACTTTCATCTCTGGGTCCCTGGAAACCCTTAAAAATGCATGAAGACACAACCAATATTTGTTTACATGAACTATAGTTTTTCAATAATCTCCATTTTGTAAGTTGAACCTAAAAAACTATACATTTGTTAGTATATTTCAAAACAATTTATTATAGTACAAATAACATATTTTTACAAACTATACAAATATCTTACACAAATCTCTTTTTACATCTGCAGTTGTAAAGACAACCAGTTTTATGTGCCGCCCTGTCCCACCTGCTGTGATAGCTTTGACTTAGGTTTGTGGTCTGGTTTTATTGTTTGACTTGTACTATTTCATAATGTTTGCTTGAGATAAGTTCTCCCCATTTAGCCCAGGCTGGTCTCAAACCCACAATCCTCTTGCCTCATCTTCCCTAACATTGAAATTACAGGTGTTTACCTGCTATGACATTTTTACTTTTGATAAAAAAAAAATTAAGAAAATCTGATGTCACACAAAATACAACAGGAAAGGCACGACATATTTTAATGGTCTTTTCAGACCATTTTGGGTCTGAGTATAGTGAAAAACTATACTGACACATACCAGAAGCAGTCTATAAGACAAGATCATATCAGTGAATCCTCACATAAAATCCAAAATGAATATGCAACTATGAGCAAGCTTTTCATTCATGGGTGATTTTTCAACATCATGCTATGACCATTCGGAAAGTACACTTCACTGAATTACATCCATCTTCAATCACATGATACAGTTTTTAAATCGCATTGATTAGTATCACTATAGTTCTCAATAGAAAAAAGTACTTTTTGAAAACTATCAAGCTCAGACTATTAGACAGAGGCCTTTTACAAAACTTTTGCTTGAAAGTTTAAATTGTATCTTTGGACACAAATGCAACCAGTTGTTTTCCTTGAACTGACAGTTTTACCTTGTACGTTATCAAGAAAAATATTACCAATATTGTATTAGCTTGTCAGACACTGTTTCAAATAAAACTGACTTCACACGATAAAAAAAAAGTCTCCTTCATCTCAGTCTTCAAGTGACCACATCAAGGTGTTTACTCAAAACAGGTGCTTGCTCCCTGGCCACATGGAATATTAAAAATCCTGCACTGATGACAGTAATATGATTCCCTTCTTTACCAGGAACACTCAGTGATGCTGCCTTTCCTTGTCTCCTTTTGTTTGTGAATCCAGGTTAGTACAAAGATCTGGATTCAAGCTATGATGCCACCATAGTTCCCTGTCATCATATTTGTGTTATCAAGATAACAAAGAACCAGGCGAAATGATGCGTTCATGTTATATAAAATGGCATTTGACTTTACAGCCTCCACTAGGGTACTGCAGACACTTGGGGTCAACAGACCACACCGATAAAATGAAAGGGATCTAAGAAATAAACAGCTACTATGACAGTTTCGACTCGGGGGCAGAGCCAGTGTCTGGCCTGGATACTGGCTTGTCTTGTTTACACTCATCAGTTAGAGAGTTGTCCTTGGTGTGGTGGCATAGGGCTCACTTTAATCCCAGTGTTATAGAAGTAGAAGTTGAGAGATAGCTGTTAATTCAAGGCAGCAAACCTGGTCTACAAAGTAAGTTCCAGGCCACCTGGGGCTATAGAGAGACTCTGCTTCAAAGTGGGGAGGGGGAGTCTTAGTTACTAGAAACACTTGCCACATCCTAAGAACGCCAACTATGTATGGCCCACATTTTCAAACGTAAGTGTTGAGTGATAAAATAAAGAGAGTTAGGGGCTTGAAAGATGGCTCCACAGTTAAGAAAATGTGTCCCTCTTCCAAACTGAAGTTTGATTCCCAGAACCACATAGGGTGGCTTATAACCACCACCCTATTTACATACAGTAAATTCAGATCTAGGGGATCTAACCCCTTTTTCTGACTTTCATGGGCATCTGCATGCCTATGTATATACAACCACGTACACATGCACATAAATAAAAATAAATACGTTTAAAAGAAAAGGGGAGCATTTGTTACTACTTAGAAATAAATAAAAATGTAAAATTTTAAAGAATTAAGAAATTATTAAATATTCCTGGAGAGATGGCTCAGGCATTCAGATGGTTAAAAACACATAGTGCTCTTCTAGAGGAACCGAGTTCAGTTCTTAGCAGCCACATCAGGAGATTCACAGCTGCCTGTAACTTCAGCTCCAAGGGGTCTGGCTCCTCTGGCTTTTGCAAGCACCTGTACTCATGTACAAATCTATGCACACAGTGTACTAATTTAATAAAATAAAAAATAAGTATTCATAAAAAAGAAATGATGCAAAGAATACCCCAAAAGTTGGATAGAGTTGAAATCATGAGCATTAGCTTATTACTGAAAATCTTTCTGTGTTATTCTGATTTTTATAGCATGCATTCATTACTATAACAGAAAACAATATCAACATATAAAATGCATTTTGCCATCTTGTCCGTAATGGGACTATTTTAAAAGTATGCCGCCACTCTCTTTAACCCCTATAAGAAATTGATGATCACAATATAAGCAAATGTGATTTTTACAATGACACACAGCACTTCATTGGTTTAATAGCAATTTCGTTTTAATTCCGAATACATCCACATGTTCCATATTTACATTCAAATATTATCTTAGAGTTTCTATTTCTGTGAAGAGACACCATGACCACAGCAACTCTTCTAAAGGAAAACATTTGATTGACATTAGCAGCTCTCCTCAGCAGGCATTCCATGACTCTGGCATCTCTAACATCTTGGGTTCTCCAAGGTAATCCAGACTTCAACTTCACAGCTTCTCACAATGGCCTCTCCATCAGGCCTCCATTCAGGGCACTGCTAACACATGCCTGCCCTCAATGGCTTTCCTTAGATACAGAGGCAAATTCCATAGCCCCTTTCTTCTCTCCTTAACTCTAATGCTAGAACCACATGGCTGAAGATGCCAAGTTCTGTTGTTTACTCAGGCTGGAACATTGCCCTCTTGTTCAATTATAGCTCCACCACATTTCTTATTTTTGAGTGTTACCTTCACTGCTTAAGCTTGGCTCCTGAAACTGGATCCATAGACTAGGCTGGCCTTGAATTCAGAGATCTGCCAGCATCTGCCTTCCCAAGGATGGGATTAAAGGTATGTACCACCACACCTTGCTCTAAACTTTCCTTCAGTTCCATGTCACAAGTCGGAAGCTTACCTAGTTGTGGTCTTACCCTGAGTTCACCACTCCCTTTATTTCATTTCTTAATCTGTTGATCTCCTTGAACACAGGATTTAATTCCATTCCACTTTCTGGTCTTCCTTTTCTCCTTAAATTTTACATTTTGCACTTTACCCTGCTCCACAATTTGCAATTTTCCCTTATTCCTTTTCATTGTAAATCTTCATTAGTTAACACTAGTAACCACACAACATTGTCTGTGCAAGGCTATTTTGAGATTTCCTCCACCAATGGGATAATGCAAAACTCTTCCCTTTAGTATCAGACAAACTTTTCAGACAAAAGCAAAAAGTGATGGAGGAAGGTCATTGGCTAATAAAGGAACTGCCTTGGCCCATTTTATTGGTTAGAAGATAGGTGGGAGGAGTAAATAGAACAGAACGCTGGGAAGAAGAGGAAGTGAGCTCAGAGTCGACAGCTCTCCTCTCGGGAGCAGATGCCTCAGAGAGACGCCACCAGCTCCCAGGCAGACACATGCCATGAAGCTCCGACCCAGGATGGACATAGGCTAGAATCTTCCCGGTAAGCGCACCTAGGGGCGCTACACAGATGATTAGAAATGGGCTAAATCAATATGTGAGAATTAGCCTAGAAGAGGCTAGATAGAAATGGGCCAAGCAGTGATTAAATGAATACAGTTTGTGTGTTGTTATTTCGGGCATAAGCTAGCCAGGCAGCTGGGGTGCTGGGAACGCAGCCCCGCCGCTCCTATTACTACAAAAAAGCAATCACTTTTTTTTTCACCAAAATCTCACATGAACAATGCTAGGCAACATACTAAAATTCTCCTCTAAAACCTCTTGATCCAGGCCCCCACAGTTCAAATCCCCCTCAGCAACACTGTCTTCCATGCTTCTACTAGTATGGCCCATTCCACTGCCTTCCTAAACGAAAGTACCAAAGTCCAAATTCCTCCAAACAAAAACATGGTCAGGCCTATCACAGCAATACCCCACTCCCAGTATTGCTGTGAAGAGATACTGTGACCACAGCAATTCTTAAAGGAAAACATTTAATTGGGGTGACTTACAGTTCATAGGCTTAGTTCATTATCATCATGGTAGGGAGCATGTCGGCAGACACGGTGCTAGAGAAGTAGAAAAGCTGAGAGTTCTGCATCTTGCAGGCAACAGGAAGTTGACTGAGATATTGAGCAGTGTTCTGAGCATAGGAAACCTCAAAGCCTGTCCCCACAGTGACACATTTCCTTCAAAAGGCCACACCCACTTCAACAAGGTCATATCTCCCAATAGTGCCACTATTTATGAGCTTATGTTTTTGTTTGTTACTTAATATCTGTAGAACCTAAAGAAGATAAATATACTATATTTGTACATAGCTTGTTCATATGTGTTATTTATTTTCTTTCTTCATTGTTTCTTTTTCTTTTTCGTTTTTTTTGGTTTTTTGGATTTTCTTTTTTGGTTTTTGGATTTTTTTTGGTTTTTGGATTTTTTTTTTGTTTTTGTTTTTTGTTTTTTTGTTTTTCCAAGACAGCTTCTCTATGTATCTTTTGTTATCATGGAACTTGCTCTGTAGACCAGTTGGCCTCCAACTCAGAAATCTGCCTGCCTCCGCCTCCTGAGTGCTAGAATCAAAGGGGTGCACCACCACCTGGCTTGGTCATATATATATATATATATATATATATATATATATATATATTAATCATGTTAGAGGTTAGAAAGTGGTCATATACAAGATACAATCTAGAATAACTCAAATTGAATGGCTTTATTATGTAGACATGTTTATAACAGCTTACTTAACAGACAGCAAGGTTAAATCTTTATATTTAAGAGAATTGGTGGCCTTTTGAGGCTTGGTGTGGGAGGTCTTTCTGTCTATGTGTTGCTTTGATTAGTTAATGAATAAAGGAACTACTTAGGGCCTATAGCAGAGCTATAGGGGAACAGAGCTAGGCAGGAAAACTAAATGGAATGCTGGGAGGAAAAAGGTGGATTAAATAGAATGCCATATATCTGCCACCAGAGAGAGAAGTACTGAAACTTTGCTGGTAGGCCACGACCTCATGGTGATATACAGATTAATAGAAACGAGTTAAATTAAGATGTAATAGTTACCAATAAGAGGCTAGAGCTAATGGGTCAAGCAGTGATTTAATTGATATAGTTTCTGTGTGATTATTTCAGTTCTGGGAGACTGGGACGAACAAGCAGGTCTTTGCAACAGAGGCTATAAAATTCATATGAGTAATCATTTTTTCATGCTGTTGGATATTGAAACTAAGATCTTGCATATAGTTGGCAAGTACTTGACCATCAATCTAGATTCCAACACCTTACATGTTTATCAAAGAATTAACTAGTTAAATAAAGTACACTTTTATACATGAGTTATAGGAAAAATCTATAGAAAGTACCAAAATTAATTAGTTTTCAGAGTTAGCATGCAGAGCAACAAGATTTTGGTTATATGCCCTAAAACGTTTAACCAGAAATATAAAGTGTTCAAGCCCTAGTTAGGGCTTAGGACATTTTAAATGGATATGTATTAACAACTCTTTTACACAACATTATTTCTGCCCAAGAAAGCAAATTTAATGGAAGGGATTTTCTCCATTCTTTCAATTATTTATTCATCTTTCATGCTATAAATATTTATTGAGCTCCCTGCTCTATACTACTGAGGAAAAAGCAGAGATATAAAACAGGGGCTAGAGTACTGTGATAGCACTCTTGGTCATTTTCCCAAGTCAGGCTAGGCACAGGAACAAGTAAGGTTAATTACAAAAAATAAGCTCTCTCAATAATGTTCCTTCTAATAACCCAGTTAAACAACAATGTTGCCTGTGTTAGAGTTCATTATACTGCAAAGGACCTGACAAGCGAGAAACTCTGAAATCATATTTAATTAAGGAAAATGAGGCCCAGTGCTTTTCTTTTCAACCTCATATTCACTTAATGGATGTACGTCCTTCATCTTTTCTTTGGTTATGGAGTTCTTGAGAGATATTATCTTGAGCTCATTTTACTAAGCAGAAGGACTATCATACAGAAAATGGCTAAATCACTCTCAGTTTAAGATTTCCCTATTTATTTATTTATTTTTGCCTCAGGCTTTGGGGGATATTAAGGCCATGTTGTAAATCCTGGTCACTGTTTTTTTTTTTTTCTAAAGAGCAAAATGAGAGTTTATTAGCATCTCAGTGGTTGCCTCAATAATGACAAAACAGTTGCTCATTACCGCTCATTAGCTTCATATTAAATTCACTTGCAGTGGCAATACATCTTCTATTCATACACAATTGCAAAACAACAGATATGATCTGACACCTGCTGTACGGCAGAATTCATTAGACTGTGATAATACAAATAGAACTGCAGACTCTGGACTTGGATTTGCTTCTGTGATGACTGCACAGAAAAACCTCTGAAATTATTGAGGCTCAGAGAAGACAAATATGCACAGAAGATGAGCGAGGCTTTCAAGCGCTGGATTCTTCATTTTTCTGTTTATATAAGTGTTCTATCTACAGAATATAATATTCTAATAGGCAGCTGTGATTCCCAAAATTATGAAATATTTCTTATGGATGAAATGAAATACCAAAGATGTATACCAAATAAAAAATAATCCCAAGACAATTTTAAAATCAAAGATAAACTGAATTATTTTTTAATACATTTCATATTTGTTCATATATCTGTGCCTTAGTCCATGGGGAGCAATCAGATCTCAAGGGAAACTTAATCATTATAAGATTATTATAATCAACATAATCTGATGCTCAATTATGTTGGCTTACTCAAACTCCTTGTGGATCCTGCCACATGTTGCCATATATAATAAAAGAAGAAACTTCGAGTAGTATTCTTATGTTTAGTTTTCTGTATTTAAATTACCCAAATACAGCATACAAATTAAAAATGAATGACCTGTTTCTACTCTGAAATTCTTTAGAAAAGAATTCGAATGTTTTTAGTTTATAGATTATGAACCTTATACAGTTTTTTGTTTCCTTTTGTTTATTGTTTGTTAGTTGGTTTTGGTTTTTTTGGTCAGAGCATTATTGTTTATTGGGAATTCAAACTTAACCAAACATACCGTACTTTTTTTTATCAATATTATAGCCTAAAAAAAATTTCAAAATCAGTTGTTTCCCAGCATTTTTTCTCCTTATTTAACACAATGGTGTTGTTTGGTCTGTGGTTTTTAGCTATCTCTAAATCAGGATGAATAAAGGCAATGGAGAGTTGTATATTTTACTGCACAAAATGATGCTACATGCTAAGATGTTTAAACCTAACTGGTTTAATTATGTTATAATGTCCTTCTTTTAAATTGAGTTCTTAGTGTTATTTACCTTTGCTCTACTTGGCACAGATATGCAGTTTTCTTAGTTCAAGATATAATCCTGCATACATAAGTAAAGTCAATCCTCTTTCAAGGTACTTTCTGCATAAACAACAATTGGTCCTTACTCAGAATCCTACATTTAGCATTTAGTTTTCCTTTCTGTTTACTACACACACACATACACACACACACACACTCACACCACACTTCCTGACCCATCAATAATACACATTAATTTGTTCCAATTCCAATACTACTGTTCTTGAAGCCATATGAGAATTAAGACACTCTGTATTATCTGAAGATATAAAAAGATTCTTGTGACCCCTCCCCCATGTGTGTGTGTGTGCCTGTGTGTGTGTGTCTGTGTGTGTGCGTGAGTGCACACACACATGATGGCAGGTACATATGTGTCTTTTAAGATTTAGTAGTGAGTAGTTCAATAGAAAAATGAATTCATCTATTAATTCCAAGACTTACAAACAGATGCCTTATCAAAACGCTTGTGTTAAAATGGACTAGACTGAAGGATTAAATGTGGAGGGGATGGGAAGGCAAGGCAGAGGAGGGATTATGGATAATAAACACTAAACAAAGCTCTTTTGAAAAGCCAGTCAGAAATTTACTGCTGTATAAACTTCCTAAACTACACATACACAACAAATTATTTAAATAGAGTTAGCATATAGCAGTGCTCAAACTAGAGATTCTGTGCTACCAAGTAAAACCCACTATCGGGAGTGGGCAATGTCTCTTACAATAATTGCTGCCATTGGTTACTCTCCATAACCTGATAGTAGGATCCTTCTGCTGACAACAGCACATTATTTATGTCATCAAACATGGTTTGCTCAAGTGGTGCCCAGTTAGTTAGCAGCTTCACCCCTGCTGACTGCTGTTTCTAATGCAGGAAGGTATTGCTGTTTCTAATGCAGGAAGGTATTGCTGTTTCTAATGCAGGAAGGGAAGTAGCTGTAACCCTCACTCATCTGCAAATCCCACAAGTCACAGCAATGACAGTGAGACAGAACCCCTGATGCAATAGTGGCACAAATGTCAGGGGAGTAAGGGACCAGCTTTTTCTGATTGTTTTGTTTTGTTTTTAACTAGACTGAAGCTTGTTCCATGAGATGGAGCCTACACCCAACACTTTTAATGAGGCCAAGTACCCGGGTCTAGATAGGTGATAGGCCCTAAAGGCAAAACTGCTACTTTATTCTACTAAAGGAACATAGCAATAAATTGACTCAGATCAGTGAATCACTCAACTCTTCCCAACGTGGCTTCTACTCAAAATAGATGAGCCCACAACGTGCAGAGAATGAAAGACACTGAAGCACTCAGCCCTTAAAGGGCTGTGTCTATCACACTCCCCCCCATCAAGAATCAGGGATATATAAGGAAGAGAAGGCAGAAAGATTACAAGACTCAGTGGAAATAGATAACTGCACGGAAACAGCATTTTCCAGACAGGATAGAGGCACATGTGAATTCACAGAAACAGTAACAACATGCACGAGACCTGCACAGGTTCGCATGGGGAAGTGGACACAAAGACCCACCCCCAACTAAGAAGCTATGTGCTACTGATAGCTGCAGGAAGAAGGAAAGCCCATTTTCTTCAGTGGGATTATCCTGATCTACAAACCACACTCCAGGGGAAGCCCTGTGCTCAGGAGGATACAAAATGAACTCCATGAAGCTGGGGATTTTGATTTATTTGGTTGGTTTAGATGCAAAACTATCTTTTTTCTTTCTTTCTTTCTTTTTTTTTTTTTTTGGAAACCATGGTTATATTTTCACTGGAGATGGAGACAGCTCCTGGAGATAAATGTTTCAATATAATATATTGCTTCTAAATTTGTGTGTACTTAATAAAATAACTTCAGAACTCTCAAAGCTATATGGTAACATAGAGAACAGACAATTCCTCAACAGTACTACTGACTTCTTAACAAACTTAGTCTATATATTATATTTCATGACAAAATTATGAGGAAACAAATTTAAGACCCATGTGTTTTCTCTTTCTAAGCCACTAACTTCTGCTTTAATCTATACTGGCTTTCCAACAAATATTGTTTTGATTATGCATCTGTGTTTAATTTTTTGTCTTTCTCACATTGAGGTAACTTAAGGGTATTATTTTATTCATAAACCTCTTGGTATTTGTTTTTGCTGGCTGGACTCCAGCTATATTGACTTTCAGTGAACAGAAAGGTGTGTTCCCACCATCTCTCCTTCATGTGAGCTGTTTTGTCTATCTGGACGCTGTTTCCCAACCCAAGATTGTCAAGTCTAATAGAAGTTCAGGATAAATAGATAACTGTGGTGACTATTAGTATACCAAAGCCCTCGCTGGCCACCAGGCTCACTCAGTACTCTCTGTGGGTTCTCTCTGCTCTTCTCATCCATGATCCTTGTCTTAAACCTCTCCAGCCCAGGCACTTTGCTTCCCTTTCCCCAGCTTCTGACTCCTATTAAAAACCTGTCATTTGGGTCATGCATTCTCTAGGTTCTCTTGGCTCTGCTCTGGGTTCTTTCTTGATTCTCATGCCCCCTATGCTCTTCCCTCTCTCTCTTCTCTTCCTATCTTATACCTCCATTCCCCCATAACCCAGTTGAGTATGCTGCCCATGTTTAGACTATCTCTTTCTCACATTTATCTGAATTTTCCCACATGCCTCAGGCTATACTCTTCCTCACATCTATAATAAAATACTTCTCCTCAACCATACCTTGGAGTGGTCATATCCTCATTTCATCCACATACATTATTAAACTAGTTCCTGTAACTCCTTCAAGACTTATCAGTTTGGCTCTCAACTCAATAGCAGTCAGGGAGATTCTCTCAAGAATAATAAGATGTGAACATGACAGCACTGCCCTGGGAATGTGTATGCCAAAATAACTGAGTGTTTACAAGAAGACTACATTAAAGAAAGGACACGCTTTTTAAAATCGAAATGAAGACGATTGCATCAGATATCTTGGAACAGTAGTCCTAGATCAATAAATAACATAGGTGATACTGGGCCACAGTTAAAACGTAGACACTTACTGGGAACCTGTTCTTGCAGAACTGTGTTCTGAAAAAGATTGTGGGGGCTTTGGGAGAGGTTATTGCTTATTGTGATTGTAACTGTCCAGTGTGAGAATCATTCTTTCCAACACTCTTGGCTTGAGCTAGGGTGTAGTTCAGCCGGAAAAGTGTTTATTTAGCACAAATGAGACCCAGTGTTTGATCCCCAGCACCACATAAAGACTGAGTGTGGAGATGCCTATGGTCCTAGGAAGGGGTGTGGAGTGGAAGCATGGAACTCAGAAGCTCAAGGTCATACTCAGCTGCATATTGAATTTAAGAACAGTCTGGTCTACAAGAGACATTTTCTAAAAACTAAAAAGGAAAGAAAGCAATTTGGGGCTTTATTTCTTTTTTTTTTTTTTTTTTTTTGTTAAGGTTGAAACAAGCTACTATGTTTTTATTCAATCAACTATCAAGACCTTCCTTAACCATTTCATTCAGAGTTGTAGTATGAGCAAATCTCTCCTTGGTACTTCTGGTTGGCCTCATATACTCTTTTTCAATATGTTTTCATACTTTCTTCCTCAATCATATTACATATGATACTAATTATCAATTGTATCTAAACATGAACTTCAAAGTTCCTCATCTTGTTATATCAGTTTGAGGTTTGTCTGTCCCTTGCAAAAGATATATGCACCTGACATGGAAGTCCCTTTATGTTCTACTAGTATATAATTGCTTTTTCTACAAAAATAATTTTTTAGTTTGTTCTTCTAAATACTTGCTTGCAACTACCTGAGGTTTTCTTTTTTATGGTGTCCACTGTCCTGGTTCTGTAGCTCCTCCAAGGCAGTTTACCAGCAGCATAATCTGATCTGGCAGTTCACCCAGAGGTTTGAATTTCACAGAATATTCATTTCAGGATAACCATAGGCAGTTCCAAGATACAGTAAAAACTTGTACTACTGCTTAAGGACATAAGCAAGAAACAATACAAGATGCCAGATATCATTCTGAAAAAAGTCTGCATGCTTTAATCAAAGCAATCAAAAAGGTTCATGTTCTCACAGAGCAGTTTGAGCTGAGATGGCAAGCGGGATCTGAGCACTGGCTATGGAAACGATTTTTCTCAAAAAGGCATTTGACTTTGTGATGTACCGTTTTCACGCTCAGTTACACAGAGAGAATATATTCGTGTTATCATAGTCTATTCTTCAGCAAGCCATACCCATAAATCTAAAAATTGCAGGTTGATTTACAGTAAGCAGTGCAGAGCGACTGCGTCTATCGTGCTAAAAGGCTTTATGAAGTAGGCTCTCTCCACTGTCTTCCCTTATAAACACCATCGGCATGATTTATGAGGTGGGCTGGCTAAGGGGTCAGTGTCCCTGAGGTGAAATGAAGTAAGTCACAGTTGGTTTGTTTCACAGCACAGTAAATCTCTATTTATTCATTTAAAACCATACACGTATACTATGTCACAAAATACGTACAAAGACAGACATCTAAAAGGCATACAATAAATATAGGATACACAATTTAAACAATAATCCGTCTTATACATTAAAACAAAAACTCTTTATGCTGTAAAATATTCCTTATAAAATTTGTAATAATACAGTGATTCTCATTGTAGCAATTGAATATGTCTCATTTGAGTATGCCCCACCTGTTTCAAAACATTAGTTTAGTACTTTCTGATACAATGTATAGACTAATTAGGCAAATTTATTTTGCTCACATTTAACGAATAAATTTCTGCCATTGATGTACAATTGTTTTTTAAGATAACCAAAGTGCAGTGTCATTTTATTTTTTTTAAAAAAAAAACTTTTAGTGTGTGCATGTGTGTGTGGTATTGGTGTCATGCATTCAGAGGTCATAGGACAACATTCAGGAACCAATTCTCTTCATGGGTTGCAGGGATTGAATTTATGCTGTCAAACTTGTACAACAGAGCCCACTAAGCCATCTCACCAGCCATAATTTTAAATTTTAGTAAAAAGTTTCAAAAGTTCCTGAATCTACTCATATGCAAGATCTTTGCTTAAATTTTTATAGCATACGTGAATAAATGAGTTTTTATCAATAGCAATACTGAGAAAAAATCCCATGATTTAAGACAATGTAATCTATGAACTTATTTTACTAGACAGTGAATGTATTATATAGGCAATACACACATTACCATATTTAGACAAAAAAGCAAATAAGTAAATGCCAGGGACTTAGCCAGGCCCACAGAACCTTTTAGATCCTTTCCTCTGTATATGACCATATCCAGTGTGGTTTTACAGCATATATTAATAAAGGTTTATTTCTTTCTTGTTTTTGATTATGAAATAGCACAATGACTAGGTCTAGAATGTCTTCTAACACTCAGATCAGTCATTTTGTTCCCCTGTAATGCCCCAAGTTGTATTCTGTGCAAGCTTTATCTAACTGGGTGGCTTGATTGTCTCAAGTGATGGTTCTGTTCCTCACAACCCTTATTGTGGCATTCAACATTTCTGACCAACTTGTCTTCCACTACTTGGCCATGTCTTATAAATATAAAGAGCACAGCACATATGCTTCTTGTCCTAATTTCTGTTGCTGGGATAAAAACCATGACCAACAGTGTCCTGGGGATGCTAATTCAACATTTAGGTTGCTAGCTGCCATTGAGGGATGTCAGGGCTAGAGCTCAAGACAGGGACTTGGAGACAGGAACTAAAGCAGAAATTCTAGAGGAATGGTACTTACTGGCTTGCTACCTGCAGCCTGCTCAGCTATACAGCCCATGATCACCTGTCCAACAATGATACCCCATCCAGTAGGTTGGACCCCTACATCAACTAGCGGCCAAGAAAATATGCCACAGACATGCCCAGAGGCTAATTATCGGGAGCCTTGAGTGCCGGCCTCAGCAACTACACAGGGGTCAGCTAAGACTCACTCTAGCAAGTGAAAACTTAGCTAATTGAATCTGAGGGTAAAATGGAATAAGTCGACTCATGTACGTTACCTCTACATGTTCTTTATTCCTCTTTGCTAAGAAACAATGAGAAGAGAAGAAGGGGCAATCTCTACCAGCCTTTTAGTTTTTAAAGACATGGTTAAAAAGTCCCATAGGCAAAAACAATGATAAAATGCATATCAAAATCACAAAAATGGCAGATGCAATCTGACAAAGAAGTACTCGGAAAGAGGTGACACCACCCAAAAAGGAGCCAGCATCCAAGGGGCAATACCTGACATTCCAAAGCATTAGTTAAAGTTACTAAACATCCCTGAATCTGGACTTTACCGACACCCATGTCTGTTTGTTAGTAAAGGTAGGGCACGCTACCTTCCTGCTCAGTGTGTCTTCTTTAAAAATTTCTATGTGGTCTTTAGCAAGAGTAGTTGTGGAATTGACTCTATGAATTTGTCTGTTAGAACAAAGAGTAAAATCTCGAAGGTCTCATGGTGTTGGGGAATGGAAAGTTTATTCCATTGCCCATGCAGGAAAAGTTACACTGCTAGTGGGTTTTGAGAATGAATCCCATTTTGAAGTGAGGAACATGGCTTTGCAAGGTTTTTACAGATTTGACAGCTACTATCCAAAAAAACAAGTGTTCCCTCAGCTCTGTTGAAATAGGCTCTCCATGTGGATATACTTCCTGTGGATCTGCCTATTGGTCTGTCTTGTGAGCTCCAACAGCTAATCTGAGGAAAGCCATTCTTTAACTGAAGTTCCTTTTCCCAATTGCGTCAAGTTGGCAACCAAGATTAATTAACTTTCACACTTATTAAAATATTATTATATCCTAGAAAATTCTGTTAAAAATTAAAATATTATTTCCTAGAAAATTCTGTTAAGGTAAGTAAGTTTTTCTATTTGTCTTTACATCCATGTTTAACATATTTGAAAAGTTTCTGCACCCCAATAAGCCTCTGCACCAATGTAGGTGAAGCATGGCCTCACCAGGTCAGGAGAGTACCATGACCAGTGTTCACAGGCTGCATTTGAAGCAGGCTCCTGGTGGAGTTGACTTGGGCTGAGTTCCAGCAGGATGGAGCTTCATGGTCAACTTCCTTTGTCCCACTTATGGAGGCCCCTGTGGCCTCAGGGCAGCTGCTAAGGTATGGGCTCAGAGTGTAGCCTTCTGCTGCAGCTGGGTCTGTCAGGAAGACTCGGGTGCCTTTTTTTGGTGTTAAAAACTTTAAAAGCCATTTTCACCAATTCTTTTATGGGGTTGGGGACCTTCCTCAGCCTTTCTACAGTTTACCGATGTAAGTGAACGCAAGAGTATTAGGAGGAATATTTTAGTCTCAAGTTTTTGGTTGTGGTCCTGAAACCTTAGCATAACCCTAATCTGTAGAAGGCAAAACCAAATCTTAACATTGTAAACAATTTAGTGTTTTAAGTCAATACCAAGGGGTTTACTCTTAAATTACAACATCTGGCAGCCAGCAAGATTCATCCCTGCACATGAAAGCAGGGGTGCAGCATCAGAATGTCAGCAAATCAGCACTGCTTTAAATCCTATCTTTTATAAACCTTGTTTTTTGGAAAAAACAGGAATTATCATACAGAAACATGTCTTAACCCAAAGTATATTAGAGATGGAATGTCTCCTTGTTGGGGTTAGTGCATGCGGTTACCATTAGTAAAGATGGCGGTGAGGTTTCTGTTTTGACCTCTACCAAGATGGTAGCTGGCCAAGAGTTTGCACTTTTTCAGAGCAGTTTTAATTTAGAGTTACCCGCTTTGAGTTTAACCATACTCAATTTTAAGATGCTTTTCTTAATGCTGAGGTAGAGCAGTATAGAATAATTTTTTGTCATCATATCAAATTTAGTGAAGTCCAGAGGCAAAACACACGGAACACACAAAGTCAGACATTCAACCAAACATGTGACCACATATTATTCACCCACTTCTGTCTGTACATAAGAAGCAGACAGAACTTTTTAACAGAAACAAAACTTCAACCAAAAGGATGACAACACTCTTCCCAGGAAACCATGTCAGATGACCAACTTAAGATTTATAGTAATAAGAAACCATAAGAATGAAGGATATTTTTTAATGCAGCTCCCACCAGTTTGGGGCAGCCCTCTGCCCAAAGCATGGAGATAATGCTGTGGTAAACGCTCTTGTAAAGTGTAAAGATTTGTCACTCATATTAGTCTAATAAGACACTGATTAGCCAGGCAGGAAGTATAGGTGGGGCAACCAGAGTAAGAGAATTCTGGAAAGAAAAAAGGCAGAATCAGTCACCAGCCAGATGCAGAGGAAGCAATGTGAGAATACCTCACTGTTAAAAGTTACCAAGTCACGTGGCAAACATAGACAAGAAATATGGGTAAGTTTAAGTTGTAAGAGCTAGTTAATAATAAGCCTAAGCTAATAGGTCAAACAGTTTATAATTAATATAAGCTTCTCTATGTTTCTTTGGAATTGAATGGCTACAGGACCAGGTGGGACAGAAATTCCATTTACAGGTGCCACAGAGGGAAACTAAGCAGGCAGGAACAAACAAGGAAAATAGCTTTGGTATGGGTGGAGTGGGCAGGAAGAACTACAGTATAGCAGAACAGGCAGAGAACTACAGTATAGCAGAACAGGCAGAGAGTATGGATCCATCATGGGAAGAATCCCCTCATGGGCAGACCAAATGCCGAGAAAGCCTGTTGGGCAAAGTGAAGGTGCGCACCTATTGGTGGGCCCTGCCAAAGATATGCCAATAAGAGAACATAGGAGGAAAAAGAGGAAGCTTGGTATGGGAGGGGGTAAGTATGGGAACCAGGGACCAATGGGAGCAGCTGGCAAGGGGACAGGAACCATGTGGGTCTCCCAGGCTGTCTGTGGAGAGGAGTGAACAGCCATGTGTTGAGCATGAATCCCGGTGTGGCTGGATCAAACATCACAGAAGCAAAGGCAAAGTTAGGGTGAAACTGGGAGAGAAACTGGATGGAAGCATGAAATACAGTCAGACAGAGAAGCAAGGAGATGGCCCTCAGGCAAAAGCCATGGACAGGGAGAAAGGCTAGAGACAGACAGCAGGAGGAGAGGGAGCAGGAATGCAATGCTAGTGAACCTGGCCAGAGTAGCTCAAACCTACAGTGAAACAACCCTATTTTGGATAAATTTTATAGGGTGTTTGGAGAGCGAACTTGGACCCGGAAGTGTCCATTCACAAGCCCTTAGCTGGACACCCAGAGACATGACAGACTTTCCTCCAAGACAGCCTGGGGTCAAAACAGTAGGAGGTTTGGGGTACCCCTGTGCAGAATGTCACCCATATAAGGAATCCCAAGAGGCAAAAACCATCTCTACCCCGGAACAGGCTCATTTCTTGGCACTGCAGGGTCTTGGGGCAGGCAGACTGGAAGGCAGAAGGGTTCCTGGAATCCCTTAGAGGCTGTTGGCTTGAAATTGGGTCACTTACCGAGCAAGTCTGTCTGGCGGCAGGGAAGGAAGAATGGTTTTCCATGGCAACATGGTTGTAAGAAAACTCAACTCTATTTGGTTTGGGTGCCAAAATGGTAAGGTTTGGATCTCAGTTAATGGGAATCTGCCACTGCTGCCGATGTAATAAGTCAATCAAACTGAATTTAAAAAGCCAGGCTTAATCTGAGCAAAGCACTCCTGGGGGATCCTCTGGAGGCTACAATGGTATCACATGGCAAATATGGCTACCTAATCTTATGTAGCCTATAGCTGTGATCTTGAGCAGCCCCAAGGAGGAGCTGACTTTTGTCTGGCTTTCTCAGGGGTTGAGGTTGAAGACGGCAGTTCCAGGAGAGGGGCCACCACTTGGCACACTGAAGATGCGGTTTGAAGAAGGCAGCTCTAGTGACATGATGCCAGGGTGCTGAGCACAGGTTCTGAAATGAGGCTCCAAGCTGGAGATTCTCTACTAACACTGGTAAGCTGTAACTGATTGGGTAAACTGTGTCCAAAATTAGCTTATATGTCTAATTTAGACATACCAGACAGCTAATGATACCCCAATCCTCAAGTGCCTTTACAGATCTGAGAGTATGGCATTTAGCAAAAAAGCTTCTTGTCATAGAGAAACATGCCAGCTCCTGTAGCATCCTGTAGCTCTTTCAAGAAAACAGGTTGCCACAGAACTTCCACCCAAAAGCTTGCTTTGGATGTGGCAAATCCAGTCACACAGCAATAAAACTGCATCTCACGGGAGCTGCCTAGATCCTTCCTGGACTGGATGACAGAACTCTAGGGGAATTGATCACCCCATCCTCCCAAGAAAGGTAGACTGATCCCTACCCCACAGGAAAATCTGTCAGGCCTCCTGGGTTTAGCAGCTTAAGGCAAGCACTCCTGAGATTTGTGTTTGCCAAAGATCATGGAGAGACTTGGGATTGCTTAGGTAGCTGGAGAACTGTCTCACTTCTGCTCATTTACTTCTCTCTCTCAGATCTATCTGATGATATTTGATGACTGGGATACTGGTAGCTCATTCTCATTAGTTCATTAGCTAATTTTCTTGCTAAAAGAACAGAGAGGTGTGCCTCTTTCACAGGCTTCATAGTACAGGAGAAACTGGTTTAAGATGTTACTTCAGACGTTCAGAATTTTAACTTTCCTCTTGTTGGTTTCTGAAAATGTTCATACCTTTAAACACATAGACCTTTGCTATGACACCAAGATGTAAATCTGTTCCAGTTGTTTTCCAGATACCTGCAGGTTCCTGGGGAAAGAGAGCTCTGCTACTATGTCATGAAATCTGGCCTGATAAAAACTACCATCAGTCTCCAGAGTCTATATTGACTTCACCCATTTTCAAGCATGTTTTGCAGGTTCACCTTTCCTGCCTGCGCCAAGCAAACCTATAGAAGGCCCTCCAGATAATGCCAACACCTGCACCATTTCCTGGGACTTCACCACTTCACACCTACCCAGCAGCTTGAACCTGGTTCTCCAAGATGCCCCAATAAAGGTAATATCTTCTCTCCTGTCTCGCTTATTCACCCTTGCCTCTTCTGTACAATCAGGGCACTCTCCATTCTGTTCATCCTGGCAGTTACCACCTTTCCATGGCTAGACCCACTTGTAGGGCCAATGATAACAATCTATTTTTTTCCTCCTAGAAACCTACCTTCTCAGCTCTCTCAAGGAATAGATGTTTGAGGTTTCCGGGATGGCATTAACTGGATGTTTCTTACCCGTAGTCCCAGCTGAGAATAAATCTACTGACTCTCCCCACATCTTCTCATGCTTGAAGGAAGCAGCCAGACTGGACCCAGTGCCTCTATACCCAAGGAGTCTGGAATGTTTAGGTGGAAGCCCTATCAGCATCCATATATACCCAAAATATCTGGGATGTTTGGGAAACACACCTTCAGCACCCCAGCATCATCTCCTCTGGAGTTGCCCTCTCCAAACCCCACCTTCAGTGCACTAAGCAATGACCCTTCCCCTGGAGCTGCCTTCCTCAAACTACACTCCTGAGTAAGCCTGACCAAAGTCAGCCCCTCCTTGGGGCTGATCAAGACCACACCTATAGGCTACTTAAGACCTGGTAGCCATGTTTGCCATTTGATTCCTCTCATACCTCCAGACAGTTCCCCAGGAGTGCTTTGCTCGGATTAAACCTGGCTTTATTAATTCAGTTTGATTGTCTTATTACATCAGTGGTGGAGACGGGTTTCCATTAACCAGAAATTCAAAACTTATCATTGTTCATTTGTTTTATACAAAGCAATATTTTTATTTATCCTTCATGGCGCTTTTCATGGTTATTCTATCTTTAAGCACATCCAGTCCACAGGCTACAAATGCATTATGAGCATGTATTTCAGGTTTCATCATATGTAGCAAAACTCTGCTTTCCTACCTTAAGCTTGATTGAAAGAGACACAGACAGAATGGTGCCACTCTCTTTGGCGGGGGGGGGGGGGGGGGGGTATTGTCTTTTAAACCACCACAATAGATAAGCTCATTTTTTATATACAATGTCAGATAAGAAGGTACTGAATTTTCATAAAAGTAGCACCTTTCCTTCATATTCACACCTTTCTTTGCCTAGGTGCTCCCAGGGCAAACCTTCTATTGTAACATGGCACATCAGAGACCTTGGTAGGCCAAGGGGCCATGTGGCGGGTAAGAGCCAGAGACCTCAGGAGGAGGCAGATAAATATGACATGTAAGCTGAGCTTAAGTGAGGAGTTTATTGAGAGAAGGCGGCAAGGGGGGGGGGGGGGGACAGGAAAAGAAGTACAGAGAGGAAGAGGAAGAGGAAGAAAAAGCAAGGGGCAGCCTGCCTCTTCAGAAAAGCAGTGAGAGAGGAGATTTGGAGTGGGCGGAGCTTGCCTCTTAAAGAGACCTTTGCACCTGGATAGTGACATAGCAGCCATAGGATCCTGGGCTGGCTAGGATACAACTGCCTGGATTCCTCCTATCAGGTGACCAGGCCCAGCGAAATGCCTGAATCCTAACACTTGCAGCAACATTGACTAGACAGGAATAGAAACCTTGATTGGCGATAGACTTAGTGATAATACTAGCACTTCTGTTTTGAATTTCCACGACTTCTCTTCAGTTCTAAAGTTCAGCATGTTTCAGACTGCCAGTAAGCTTTCTGACAATGCTGCCTGCGGAAAAGTCCAGGAAATGGAATTTCTATCTATAAGGATCACAGGACTTGGTGCTATTCCTTTAGTACTCAAATTGTGGAGAAAGCAAGCAAGTTTTGGTATTTGATGTGGCTTTCTTTCTTGATTTTCTTCCTAATCATAGCTCTTAAACTGTTAAGAGGATAAGAAGTTTGCTCATTTCTCCTGGTATTTCATCATGGGGTCTTCTGCAGAATACATAAAAGTCAAGTTCGGCAAAATGTTATAAATAGTTGGATAATCCACTGGTGTAACCCACAGGACTCAGGACAGAGCCATGTGTATGATAACATGTAAGAAAGTAGGGAACCCAGGAACAGCCAAGCAGGTGATAGCTGAGGTCACCTCTGGTGGGAGAGGCAGATCTCCAGGCTCCTGAGCATCTGCCTGCTACCACTTCCCTGTTACACAGCAGAAGCTTTCTGGAGGCATTTGTTTTTAACTTGAGGAAATCATTGGCCATTGGTAGTTGAACTCGATGCTTTGAATCTGAAAAGGAAAGTGACATAGGAAGTGCCAAGCGTTCAGTAACAGACGTGGCCCTGGCACATGCACCCTGACTGTGAAGTCAGGGGTCCCTTATGAAAACAGAAGACAGCTGTCAGTCGGAAAATTCCAAGGGCTTTAGGTGTTTTGAGCCTTGAACCAGGGGTGAAGGCCGGATACATTTCACTCTAACTCAATAGGAAAATCCTACTTACTAGCTCAAGATGCTTTGTGTGCTACAGCTAAAAGACACTCAATAGTCTGGTCACCATTGTACAGGAAGATTTAAAGTGAAGAATATAACATCTAAATCTTCCGCTGTATTATGCGACAAGAAACTCAATTAACATGTCAAAACCTGAAAATGTAAAATGTGTAAGGTTTTACAAGTCCAAACTAGAGAGAAACAAGTCCAAACTAAAAGAGTAACCGATTTGAAAAGAGAAGAATTTAAATCAGATTTATTCTATTTCTGCTGTTTGTAAGAATAATTATATTTCTAGTTCAGGTGAAAAAAAAATAAAACCAAAACAACAACAAAATCCAAAGGGTGGAGTGGAGGTGGAACTGTTGAAATTCCTGTTCTTAAATGTCAAACATTTTAATATAAAAACAAAATGACAAAGTTATCTTTGATTACCATTAATGGGGTTTTAATCATAACCAGAAGATAACCCATATACATTTACAGTGTATTTATATAACTTCAGTCCAGATTTATTAGTAGCTACCATTTACACATATACTAAAACCATGAAATTTTGCAATTAGGTAGCAATTGATGATAAAGAATACATTTTATACTTCAGTTGTTAATAAACTGTGTAATACTGACAAAAGGCCAAATTATTTTTCAATGCTAGCTATATCAATATTTTTTAATTTAATAATTTTAAGGAATTCCTTTCTATGTTGTAAAAATAAGTAGATATAAACCATCTTTGAAATATAGTCACACAATACTTTCTACAACATAAATGTTTAAAATAGTCATATTAATTTTAGACTATAATCAAAATATTCTCAATTTGACTAAAGATTCCTATACCATAGGTTATCACCTTAATAATGATTTCAGAAGATAAAAGAACTGTTAACTACAAATAATGATATCACAGTGTTCCATTTTTTCATAGCAAGGACCAGTTAATATTAACAAAGAAAATTCTCTACTAACTATAGAATTTTCATTTTTATCAATGTGATATGTGTATTTAAAATTAGTGAAGAAACATGGGAACATATTACATTGTGATTAACTCTATAGCCCATTGTCCTTCTTAAAAAGACAAACTAACAAATCTTGGCATTGGATAACAGCTATACAAATTATCAATATAATATGGTTAGGAATAGTTCTAATCAATGTGATATCATTGCAGTTATACCTCTAGTTATTTCCTATTAGATGATTACACTCATTGATTACAACCCCTCTATATATGGGTAAATGATATTGTGAGATGTGATTAAACTGATTGTTTATTAGTTTTAGTGCAAGAGAAATTGTCATAATGGTTAAGCATTAAAACCAGATATAATATTTGTCCTCACATGCTATCTCAACTAAAGTTATCATTTGTGATGTTTTGAATCTGTGTGTTCCACATAGCTTTATGTATTTATCTTCTCTTGGTAAGACTTCAGCACTGTTTGGGGAGGTTTTGTGAGTCCTGCCTGGCTGAAGAGAGTTAAACTCAACCCTGTTTCTGACCCCACATTATTTTTTTTTTGGTCTGTCTTCCAAGACTTAAGAAGCAACACGCTCTACTATTATTGTTGAATAGAATATTTGTTTAACTATGTAAAGTTGTATTTGTTTACGCTGCATTTATTTAACTAGGTAAAGATGTAACACATTTGTGTCACCTTGCCTGCTTAAGCCACTCGATTGTTCAAATAAAAAGCTTAAATGCCAGTAGCTAGGTAGTAAAAGAGGTGAGGCTGGCAGGGAGAGAGAATTAGTAGCAGGAGGAATCTAGACTCCAGACAGAATAAAGGAGAAAGAAAAGGAGTTGCCCAGGGCTAGGCGGCCAGGCAGCCGCCAGTCAGCCAGACTCAGAGGAAGCCACAAAGTAGGATATACAGAATAAAAGTAAGGCTTAAATGCTCCACGATAAAACACAAATGAAGAGAAACAGACTAAATTCCTAAAACCAAAAAAAAAAAAAAAAAAAAAAAAAAGAGCTAATGGGACAAGCGTAAGTTAAGAGCGAGCATTCATAACTAATATTAAATTTCTGTGTCATGATTTAGGATGTTCTGGTTGATGATTAAAAGAAAACCTGCTGCACACTACTTCCCTTAGCAAAATAAACTAAAATCTCTTGAGACTATGATCCAAAAGAAGTCCACCGAGTTGCTTCTATGAATTATTTTGTTATAACAACAAAAAGAATAATTAATGCAGGAAATTGGTGCCATGCACTGGGGATCTTGCTGTGATGTAACAGACCATGTGGTCTCTAGGCTTTCAGAACTGGTTTGTGGGAGGGATGTGGAAGTTTGAAGATGCAGGGTAGAGACAGTCTAACTACCACACCCTCCTCTTAATAGAATGTTCTGATGGGAGTTCAGAAGACCAGAATACTGGCAGGAATTCAAACACTAACCACTGACAGATGGGAGGAGTTAAGCTGGAGGCCGTTTCTGCTGCATCCTGGAGAGGAATGCATCTGCATTACGACTGTGCTCTAAAATTTCAAATGAGGATCAATTCAAGAGTAATGAGTGAATTTATCCAGCAAAGTAAACTTCAAGAGAGCCTCGTATCCAGACTGTGAGATGGGTGTTAGCTTCTGATTTTAGCCAGATGTTCAGTGGAATGTCAACGGAGGAAAAAAAGGTAGAGCAGAGAGTTGCGTAAAAATGTCGTTTTTTAATGAGGAGAAGGATTTGATTGTGAGTAAAATGAGTTGTTAGTCTGGTTCAAGTTCCCTTGGCCTCTGGCACACCAAAAACGCTGTACCCACACTGAAACTCCCCCAAAACATCTCGTCATTGCCCAGAGTCCTGGAGATCCCCACGCCAAGGTTCCCCAGTACCCATCCCTGCGCATGCTCTGGCGAATCACAGATTGAGTGAAGGCTGAAGTGGATCAACAAAAAGCCCTGGATGTGGCTTTGAGTTGCAGCTGATTTGGTCAGTCTGGGCTTCTGGGGTGCCCCCCTCAGGTAAGGGGTGGAGTCAGTCATCAGTCTCCACTACACCTGTGGTGATGGATGGATCTCTCTTGAGTCTAGTTTTCCTGTGAGCGGTGGGGCCAGCTCTTTTGCTGCAGTGGCCAAGGAGTAGCTGGCTGAAGCTGGGGCCATGCAGATCTGAGCGGCATGCACTGACATCCATGGCTATGGTGTCCTCCTAGCCCATGTCTGACTCCATGCCCTACAAGCAACCAGGGTCTGTAGTGATGTCCGTGTCTCTCGTTACCATCGAAGGCCATGTGGATGTCCGGGGTCTGAGCTGCCACCTGGGTCCATGTCTGTATTTGAGGGCCTAAAGTTGCCACTGGGGTCATGCCAATCTGTCCTGCATTGCCACCCAGTTCTTTTATCATCAATGCCCATGTGAATACTTGTGGTCTGATCAGTCACCTGTGACTATGTTGATGTCCTAGGGTCATGCTGCTGCAGATGGCATACTGATCTTGGTGGTCTGAGCTGCCACTGAGGCCCTGTAACTTCCTGACTTGAGGTGCTGCCAAGAGCCATGTATGGGTCCATGGTCCTGCTGCAGACAGGTCTGTGTGTCCCAGACAAAGAGTGGGTTGTGTCCATCTCTGTGGTCCAATATAACAAATGAGACCACAGGAACCATAAGTGCTGAAATCCAAGGGTAGTACTGAGCCAGCACCGCCCTATGCTTGCCCTGGAAGAGCTGGGGTTTTGTGTGTGTGTGTTGTTGTGGTCGTTGTCGTCATTGTTTTGAAGATTCTTTTTTTTTTAAAGATATATTTATTTTGCCAGGTGGTGCTGCCACACACCTTTAATCCCAGCACCCAGGAGACAAAGACAAGCTGATCTCTATGAGTTTGAGACCAGCATGGACTACAAGAGCTAGTTCCAGGACAAGATTCAAAGCTACAGAGAAATTTTGTCTTGAAAACAGCAACAACAATAACAACAACAAAAAGATATATTTATTTTATATATAGGGATGCTCTGTTGGCATGTATCTTCACACACCAGAAGAAGGCATCAGATCACATAAGACTACAGTTATAGAAGGTTTTGAGCTTCCATGTGGGTGCTAGGATTTGAACTCAGGACCTCTGTGGAAGAGCAGCCAGTGTTCTTAACCATTGAGCCATCTGGCCAGCTCCCTGATATTTAACAGTCCTTCAATTTATGTAAAACACCTTCTCTTTCAGGTACTCTTTTTAATCTTAGCACTAAGTACTTAAGCCCTATTATTATACATGCTTATTTATATAAATATAATTTAAAAATTGGGGAATGGGGGTTTGCCGCATTATGCTTTATGAAAGTTGGTTCCCTTCTTCTATTCTGTGGATCTGGAGATCAGACTCAGATCATTTGGAAGCTTTGGAAGCAATCACTTTCAGTACTGAACATCCAGTGTTTAAAATATATCTTTTTCCTTTCTTTTAATTTTATATTTTTATTGAATAGGAAATTTCACATAATGCACCCAGATCACATTCACTTCCCAGTTCTCACAGGTTCATCCCCTGCCCTCATGACCACCCCTAAAACAAAAGAAGAAAAAAAGAGAAAAAGAAATACCAAATCCAATATATGTTGCCCATATACTTTTAGGAGCATGGTCAAACTCCCAGAGGCCAGCCCCTTTAAGAAAATTGGGTCTTTTCCCACCCCCGTGCCCACCCCCACCAGAAATCATCAACTGTTAAGAGCTACACTTCGGCATCTTTATTATAATTTTTAAGAATTCTCTTCAATGGCTTCCTGCCTAGACAATTTCTTTTGGGGGATGGTGGCAAGGGAGTGGGGAGGATGTCACAGGAGCCTTCTATGTTTCTCATTCTCAACTGTGAGCCTGCAGTCATCAGTGCAACTGCAAAAGAAGTTTTCCTGCCCTTTATAGTCAGAGGCAGCGCAGATCTGAACTTCCGCTTGGGTTTTTGGCTACAGCATGGGCCATGGACATCAATATGGCTTCCGGTGGCAGCAAAGACCCTGGACATTCCCTGTGGCTTTTTGTGCTTACGTGACCCATGGACATCAATACATCCTTTGGAAAACAAAACATTTTAAAAGTATCCTTTGTTCATTCTAACATTTTTGTTATTTTACTAAAATATGTTTCTTGTCTGATGAATATTCTTTGGGTAAAATTTTGAGAAAAATGTACGTGTGAAATATTCAATTAATCTTTCATAGTAATGGAAAGAAATACCTTGCCAACAAATGTAAACATTAAGTTGGTTATGCAGAGAATATTGTAATTTACACTTGAAACCCTTTACAGACATTCATATTGTAGAGAGGGTAATTCTTAGGCAAACATGATTTTTTCTTTTTGAGACAGGGTTTTTCTGTGGCTTTGAAGCCTGTCCTGGAACTAGCTTTTGTGGACCAGGCTGGCCTCGAACTCACAGAGGTCCGCCTGCCTCTGCCTCCCAAGTGCTGGGATTAAAGGTGTGTGCCCCCACCGCCTGGCCCAAACATGATTTTTTTTTTTTTGCCTTGAATTAGCTTTTAAAATAAAAGTGAAGACACTTAGTATAGTCTTATATACAGGTTAATTTCATCCAATGCTTTCTATGATGGTTGGTTTTCTGTCTATTTCCTTTTAATCTTCCTGGAACTAATCAAATGGACTTTTAGGTCCCTGCTTGGCTCTGTCACTTACACATGTTTGATCTGGAGAAAGTTACTTGAGCTTCACCTGTTTCCTCATGCATACTGCAGGAAGCACACCGAGGATAAATCTATTACTGCATGGAAAAGATCAAAACTTTGCTAGCACATTGTGTTGACAAACATTAATATTTACTGGTGGTATTTTAATCACCATTTTCTATAGATTGTCATCTCGTGAGATCATGATCTGAATGTGTTACCAGACTGGTCAGGAACTCTGGAATTAGCATCTTCCTACATAGCTGGGACTACAGTGTCCCAAAAGAATTTCTAATTTCCAATTCTGCATCACATATTGTAATTTAAAATAAATTTTACTTTAGGTGTAATTTTTAAAAAGTCTGAATTATTGCCTCTATAATCTTCCTAGATTTCAATAGAGAATATGACAGGCAGCTACCATTTCCATCCTGGAGTCTTTTTCTTTTCCATCCAGAGGACATTTGCTTTGACTCTTCCTTGGAAGATTTTTTTTTCTGGAAATACCAAATATTTCCATTTACCTGGCATTTTTTTTTCTATTTCCTCAAGTTTACAGGGTGAGGCATTTTATGCAACTGAGAGAGCTGATATATGTTTGACTAAAAATTTAATGGGTTTCTTTTCTGTCTTAAAATTCCAGGCAAAGAAGAAGAAACAAACAATGTTTTCCTTCCTGCTACTGTTTTGGGACTGTGAATAGTGCAAAAAATACTGGCAACTCCATTCCACTGGAGGAAATTCTCTGCTCCCTTGCAGGTTTCCTTCCCATAGATGTTCAGCCTTCTTGGGGCTAATCAACAGTGAGGCTGACTCATCTCAAACATGCTTGCTGCAGCGTTGCCCATGCAGCATTGCCCATACAGCAATGCCCATGCAGCAATGCCCATGCAGCAATGCCCATACAGCAATGCTCATGCAGTGTTGCCCATGCAGCAATGCCCATGCAGCAATGCCCATGCAGCAATGCCCATGCAGCATTGCCCATACAGCAATGCTCATGCAGTGTTGCCCATGCAGCAATGCCCATGCAGTATTGCCCATGCAGCAATGCCCATGCAGCATTGCCCATACAGCAATGCCCATGCAGTATTGCCCATGCAGCAGTCAGACACTTTTCCTTTTGGTGGGTAAAGGGTAAAAATATCTCAGTCTAGCAAAGGTTTGCCTGGAAACTCCCCATGCACAAAATTAAGTGCCGATACAGATAGTTCCTATCTGAAACTGCAAAAGCAGAACTAAGGATGGAAAATTATCCACTGTACCCCACTCAGATATGCCCTCCCCCACTTCAAGTCTTACAAAACCTCAGATTCCCTGTTCCACACTACACAGTCCACTTCCTCAGTTATTCTGATGAAAAGAACAGTTCTTTGTCTGGAAATGCCTGTCTTTCGTCTTTTATTTCCACATCAGCACCATCAAACCTGATCTAACAATGGAGACCAGAGACAAAGTCATTTTGTTTGTGCCCCCAACCACTCAGGAAACTCAATGCCCACTTTCTAATCAAACTTTGAATTTTGGAGAAAAGACAAAAATCTTCTTAATTCTTGGGAGAACTTTTTGTTTTAAAATCATAAATACCCAGTCATGGGTTAGTTGTTACGATCTGCACTTCAGTCTAACGGGCAGTGAATTCTGTAGAGACACCCCTTTAAGAGGGGCTTCTTTATGGACGTCTATTCTGATTTTTAACATTGTTAAAGATTTCTTTTTCATTTTCCCCACAGTTTAATTTTTGAATATTTATTTGTGTGTGTGTGTGTGTGTGTGTGTGTGTGTGTGTGTGTGTGTATCTTTCTGTCTTTGTCTATGCCACTGTGTGCAGGCCCATGATAGCCAAAAGAGGGCTGACCAGTGTAGGTGAGGGAAACCAAATCCCACTCCTCAGGAGGAACAGGGAGCACTCTTAACCACTAAGCCATCTCTCCAGGACCAGCTATAATTTAGTCTCTGATCCTCTCTTTGGGATATGGGGAATATTATACATGCATGCATAATTACACTACTGCCCCAAACAGGACAACTTTCCTCTCCTTTGTGAGGGTGGAGCCTTAGTTTCCTATGTACTAACTTCAGCATACACTGAACACTGCTGAAGGATGTGATTAAATACATAATGAATCTCCTTGAAAGAGATGCCAGTTACCCAACTTCTTGTTAATGAGACTGAAATAACTCACTAAAATTTGCTTATAAGATCTCATTAAATAATAGATATCCAGACATGGTAGCTCACATTTATAATCTCAGTACTGGGGAAACTGAGGCAGGGGGTGGTTTGAAAGTGAGGCAACTGAGCTAAAGGAATAGAAATTATCTCAAATAAAGAAATAAAGTAAAAAAAAAAAACCCAAAACTAGTAAAACAGGTCACATGATTTTAAGGTCTACTTGATAATTATATGAAAATAAAACATATAGTTCCACAATAGCAGAAGGAAGAGGAGGAAGATGGAGAGAGAGGGAGTGAAGAAGCAGAGAAGGGAGAAGGGAAAGAGGAATGGAGAGGGAGGGAGAAAGAGAGAATAGACTTCAGATATTTTCATTATGTTCATAGTGGTATTATTCATAAGTGCCAAAAAGCAAGAGTCTACTGATAGTTGAATGGACACACAAGATGCTGTGTTAGACGATTATAGGTTTATGCTTAAATACATGACAGAATATATAATATATATATATATATAATAGTAAGAGTACCCATCTTTAAAAATGACAAAATTCATGCATCTGTTTATTTAATCTTACAGGGTCTCCTGTAAGCTCTGTTGTTCTTAAACTCCCTATGTAGTTGAGGATGACTTTGAACTCTTGATCTTTCTGCCTCCACTTCTCAAGAGTTGGGATTACAGGCATGTGCCATCCTGAAAGGCATAAGGAAGGAAATTCTGACATACACAGCAGCATGGGTGATCCTTGAGGATAATAAGTGGTATAACAAAGTTCCCAAGGGCAAACATCATATGATTTGGCTTATACAAGGAATCAAAGTAGTTGGGATTCAGGACGAATAGGACATTAGTCGCTGAGGCCTGAGACAATAAAGAATAAAGAGTTCTTGGTTAAAGGCGATGGAGGTGGATATTTTCTAGAAACAGATATTGGTGGTAATACCATGGAACAGTACACAGAAAGGCACATAATGCCATGATATGGTATACTTTAAAATGATAGCTTTTTAGGTATTTATATTTTACCATAGTAAATATTTTGTTCAGTTTTTAAAAATCTTATATATATAAATATATTATACATATATATTTTAAACTTTTTTATTAAAATATTTTTATCATTTTAAATGATATGTACATGTGTGTATGTGGTCTGTGCATGTGAATGCAGGTGCCCACAGAGGCCAGAGACATTGCCACTGAACAGATATACTTACTGGGAATTGAACTCATGCCCTCTGCAAGAGGAACCCATGCTCTTAAACATCATGCCATCTCTCCAGTCACCAGTGTGTGAATCTGGAATCTCTCATTGTTTGAAGATAATATCTCAGCATTTCTCATAAACAATAAGATATTTTCACTTATTCTTTATGTTCTTATTTTTGAGAAAGACTCTTCCCTGTTCCTTACAATGCTGTATGAAATTAACATTAGAAATGTAATGTGTGAATCTTGTCAGCATTGAGACACTTGCGATTTTGCACCTTCAATTCTGGGCAAGCCAGTCATACTCATTAAGTACTGCAACATTCCAGGTTATTCAGTTTTCAGACAGTTTCTGATGGCTTCCCAGAACTTCTCAAGTAATTACTTTTTGGGTATCAAGGGACTTATAACAACCAAAGAGCATGTTGCTCATTTCAGTCATTGTCTGGGTGCAGCGACACCCACTCTAAAGGCACTGACACTATTTTGTGAGCCTGGTCTCATGAATGAGATCACATAATTGCAATAATTAGGAAACCCACCTCGGGATATTATCAAGATGACCCCCCCAAACCCAAGTCCATATGGTTGGAAATAGCTAATGAGTCAGTTAATGTGCTATGTCCAGGAGTAATGGGTACTCAATATGGATTGCATGAAGGTATAATTTACCAACAGTCTGACTGATTATGGGTTTCAAGTGGTCATTTTGCAACTTAAAGAGGGTTGAAAGCATTAGCAGTTTTAACTATTAAAACAAAAAGAAGAATCAATGGATATTTAAAAGTTAATGATACTATGATGTGAATAGTGTCTTCCAGGTGCACATTCTAGGATTAAAACTCAACACAATATAAAATTAAATGAACACGTGGGCTTCAGTCCCCATTCGTTTATACACCGTGAAGAGACATGGGAGGTGCTACTGAGTGAGTCTTATTCAGAAAGAAAAGAGCAAAGGAAATATTAAGTATTTAATCTACCGATTTGGGGTTGAGGTGGGGAAAGAGGGAAGTGATATTATAAGCATTTTATTTATTTATTTTTAATTATAAAGTGTTTGGCCTATTAGCTCAGGCTTATTATTAACCAGCCTTACAACTTAAATTAACCCATAATTCTTTTTTTCCTTTTATTTTTCCATTTTTTTTGTTTTGTTTATTTTATTTTTTTAGTTGTTGCAAAAAAAAAATTTCCCGTTTCCCTCCCCCTCCTCGCACACATAGCCCCCTCCTCCCACTCCCCTCCCCCTCTCCCCCTCCCCCCACTCCATTCCCCCTCCCTCTCAAGAATGAAGAGCAGTCCAGATTCCCTGCCCTGCAGGAAGTTCAAGGTCCTCCCACTTCTATCCAGGACCAGGAAGGTGAGCATCCAAACAGGCTTGGCTCCCACAAAGCCAGTTCATGTATTAGGATCGAGACCTAGTGCCATTGACCTTGGCTTCTCATCAGCCTTCATTGTCCGCCACGTTCAGAAAGTACGGTTTCATCCCATGCTTATTAAGTCCCAGTCCCGCTGGCCTTGGTGAGCTCCCAATAGATCAGTTCCATTGATCTATTGCACAGTGGGTGGGTGCACCCCTCGTGGACCTGACTTCCTTGCTCATGTTCTCCCTCCTTCTGCTCCTCATTTGGATCTTAAGAGCTCAGTCCGGTGCTCCAGTTTGGGTCTCTGTCTCTATCTCGATCCATCGCCAGATGAAGGTTCTAAGGTGATATTCAAGATATTCATCAGTATGGCTATAGTATAGGGTCATTTCAGGTTCCCTCTCCTCAGTTGCTCAAGGTACTACCTGGGGACATCTCCCTGGATACCTGCGAGCCCCTCTAGAGTCCAGTCTCTTGCCAACCCTAAGATGGCTCCCTTAATTAGGCTATATATTTCTCTGCTCCCGTGTCCCAACCATCCCATTCCCCCAAGTTCCCCCCATTGTCCCCTTCTCACGTTTCTCACCCCATTTTCCCTTAGCCCCATGCCACCTCACCCCCAAGTTCCCAGGTTTTGCCCTGCAATCTTGTCTACTTCCTATATCCAGGTGGATGACTATATGTTTTTCTTTGGGTTCACCCCCTACCTAGCTTTTCTAGGATCACAAATTATATGCTCAATGTCCTTTATTTATGGCTAGAAACCAATTATGAGTGAGTACATCCCATGTTCATCTTTTTGGGACTGGGATACCTCACTCAGGATAGTGTTTAGCAAAGGACACTGTCACCAAGACAAAAAGGCAACCCACTGACAGGGAGAAGATCTTCACCAACCCAGCAAGAGACAAAGGTCTGATTTCCAAAATATATAAAGAACTCAAGAAACTAGACTTTAAAATGCTAGTTAACCCAATTAGAAAATGGGGCACTGAACTGAACAGAGAATTCTCAACAGAAGAAATTCAAATGGCCAAAAGACACTTAAGGTCATGCTCATCCTCCTTGGTGATCAGGGAAATGCAAATTAAAACAACTTTGAGATACCATCTTACACCTGTCAGAATGGCTAAAATCAAAAACACCAATGATAACCTTTGCTGGAGAGGTTGTGGAGTAAGGGGCACACTCATCCATTGCTGGTGGGAATGCAAACTTGTGCAACCACTTTGGAAATCAGTGTGGCGATTTCTCAGGAAATTCGGGATCAACCTACCCCAAGATCCAGTATTACCACTCTTGGGAATATACCCAAGAGATGCCCTATCATATGACAAAAGCATTTGTTCAACTATGTTCATAGCAGCATTATTTGTAATAGCCAGAACCTAGAAACAGCCTAGATGCCCTTCAATGGAAGAATGGATAAAGAAAGTGTGGAATATATACATATTAGAGTACTACTCAGCGGTAAAAAACAAGGACTTCGAGAATTTTGCTTACAAGCATTTTAAAAGAAGAAACAAAGACAGTAAGGAAAGTAGCCACACTTAGTGTTTACAGATACAGAAAGAATACATTTCCTGGATAATTAATACACTTCTTGTTTACTTATGGGTGCGTAAACACTGAGGTGTGGTGGCCTCGATGTGGTGTTCCACTTCTGTGATCAAAGGACTTAAAAGGAGCAGGAGCAGAAGGTCCAGCTCAGGGCATAATTGATGACATAGCAAGCAGACCAGCCTACACTGTCTCAAAACACAGAAACAAACAAACAGAACCCAAGAGGTTTAATACATTTGTTTCCTTTATAGGACTATGTATTTTATTTTATTCAATTTCAAAATAACAAAAATTCATGGAGAATAGATCCAAGGCTTTTTTGCTGGTTAAAAGGCTTTGTGCTGAAAATACTTTAAGGCTCTCCACAGTGTAGTAGCTTTGTTAAGGTTCACATGTTTTGCAGTGGACACTGGAGCTTTTAACTGTAGGTGTCTCTGAATTACATCATATATTTATTTTATTAAAAAATTCACACAAAATAAAAATGTTGAATTGAATAAAAAGTTACACACTGGGAACTCAGTCTTTCACCACCCACTCTGCTCGCCAGAAGCAGCCATAGTTCATTATGAGCCTTTCACAAATGCCCTGTTTCTACTTTCGTGGCTAATTTAGGCCTACAGATGTATAAATGTATATACATGTGTTTACATAGGACCTTTATTTGGATGCCTGTTAAGAACACAAACTGTTTATTTTGCACAGTAAAATGTACATTACATATAAGCTCATAGAATAAAACTGTTACTTTTATAATTAATAGTTGTTTAGTGTTTGTGTTAGCGTTACCTGTCAGCTTGAAACAGACTAGAGTCACTGGGAAAAGGGAGCTTCACTTGAGCAATTGTGCTACTCAGGTTGGTCTATAGATGTATAAACGAGGGATTGTTTTGATTGTTAAAGAATGTAAGAAGGCCCAGTCCACGGTGGGCGCTGTCATTCCCTGGTCAGGCAGTCCTGGGTTATATAAGGAAGCTAGGTGAGCATGTTCAAGGCAGACAGTGAACTGCAAGCACCTTTCTTCCAGGATTTCTGCTTCAAGCTTCTGTTGTTGTTCCTTCCTTGACTCCCCTCATTGATGGACCTGTACCCTGCAAGTGTAAGCTTAAATAAACCCTTGACAACCAGAGATAAAGGTAAAGGAGGTTGCAACTTTACATCCGAAGACTTTCTTATATTGATGATCTTGTGTTGCTATGTGACAGCAAGCCTAAATATTTTTCTTTGTATGAATGTTTAACTAAAAGCATTTAGTATTCAGTTACACACACACACACACACACACACACACACACACATATATATATATATAATTTTAAGGGCATTATAGTCACAAATTCAAAGAAGATTTAACCTCTGATCAATTTGAACGAGTTTGTATGCTAGGAAAGTCATTTAAAGAGACATTGTAAATATCATATTAAAAGTACTATTATAGGTGGCGGGCGTGGTGTTTCACACCTATAATTTTAGTACTGGGGAGGTTAAGGCAGGAGGGTTATGAGTTTAAGGCAAGTCTGGGATGTTATAGTAAAGCCCTGTCTCAAACAAAGAAACAAAAAAACCAAAACAGGTTCTCCTAGTGATGAGAATAAAAGCCAAAGTTTGATGATACAGGAATTTTCCAGAGAGAGAAAAATAACATCCAGAGATGCACAGAGATCAATTGGATGAAATGGTTGTAAACTGCAGGGTGACGAGGTTCTGGAGATAGGGAAGCATTCCAGGTTTGTTGCACAAAACCTCTAGAATAGAGGGCTTGCCTTTCACAACCTCATGATAGCAAGTGTGTCTGGAGCACAAGGAGAGAGTGGAATGGTTCAGCATAGAATTTAGAATCCCTTGTCTGAAGGGCTATTTAAAGCATAAAACATTAAACGCGCACTTTCAGCCTCAACTCTGCCCGAGACACTAACCAAAAAATTAAAATAAAAGATCTACAAATAAAATGATCACTAATGTGAAAGCTAAATGGAGAAAATTTTCAAAGTGCCACATTCTCATGTTTCTGGCTTCTTTAGATGAACACACAATGATAAGCAAAAAAGTAAAGAGACCTATTTCTGGTCAGATAGAAAAAAATTAATACTGTCAGACTTGTGAAGAGAGCTCAGTTTTGGGCAGCACAAGCTCACTATTGCAAAATTAGTATTGACCTTTGGAGGAGAATGGTGCTTACATTGATACAAAAAAAGCTATGAAAACGTGGGAGCTCACTGAAGCAGTATAGTCCTGCACATGAATGCGTACAGGTATGACAGTACCGAGATGAAGAAACAGAATGGCAACTCAAGATAAATAAGGGTTCAGGCTGGATTGTAGTCACTAGAGATGGGCGCACTCTTATAAACAGCTTGAAGATTCAGTGACAAATGCTTTCAATGTAAATAAAGGTAGAAAGGCCAGGCTTAGAGAGCAAGATAACCAAAAAGACTAACAGAAGATTTGTGGGGCATTGTGCCACTCAGTGAGAATTAAGTTAAAATACCTGGTCCGTTGAAACCTCAATTGGTAGTGTGGCTTTCAGTTCAATAGATTTGTAATTCTTGGCAGGCGAGATGTCTCAGGAGGTTAAGGATGCTTGCAACCAAGCCCAATGACCTGAGCTCAACCCCTGAGACACACATGGTAGAGGGAGACAACCAACTCACACAAGTTGTCCTCTGACCTCCATATGTACTCTGTGGCACGAGCCTAACCCCCCCACCCACCCACACACAGAGTAAACAAACAAACAAACAAATGTAAATGTAGATGCCTAACATTCAGTGTTAGTCCACTGAGGAGAGACTCCCTGTGACAGCTATTCTTGGTTGCCTACTTGACTACATCTGGAATTAGTTAAAACCGTAAAACAGATGCCATCTCTGTAAGGGATTTCTGCTTAATTTGAAGTGGAAGATTTATTTTTAATCCAGATCTAGTGTGGGTCATACTGTCTGTTGGAAATCTATGTGAAAGGACATGGGAGAAGGAAACCTCTCTCTTTGCCTGCTTCACCTCACCCTCACCGGCAGTCAGTTCCTTCACTGGCATTAGTGCCTACTTCTTCAGTATTCCAGTGTATACTGAGGACCAGCTGAGACATCCATCCCCCCACTTTCTTAGAATTTCTGTTCATATTCAGTCATTGTTAGATTAGCTAGACCATAGCTTCTAAGTCATTCTAATAAATCTCCCTTATATATGCATTGTGTATACATATATGTATATATACATATATGTACATTTTTATACATATATATGGAGAAAGGATAGGGAGGGAGGGGGAGAGGGAGGAGGGGAGAGAGGGGACATGGGGAGGGACAGAGAGATTCATCTATAAGCTCTGTTACTTTAGAGAACCCTAATACAAATTTTTGGTAGCAGAAATGCTGCTAGAACAACAGAAGTATAAGGATGATTCTTTTAAGTATCTGGAATAGGCTTTCTAATTTGCCAACACCTACAGTTACTGAAGCCTTTCTAGTTACCAAAGCCTCTCCTAGGAGCTTGGAGAGCACTAAAAACCCATGGAGAAAACTATTTTACAAACTTAAGGAGATGAATTCATTTGATTATCCTGATTCACCAACTGTGGGCAGCAACAGATTTTTTTTGACTCTGTATATAAAACTTTTGACAGTTTGTGGAAAAGTAAGGAAAATGATGATGCTGCATGGTTGTCCTTAGCATCTCTGGATAAACCGACCAAGAATAGGGATGAGTTCTGTGATAAAATTAACCAACTTGTAGCATCTCAGAGTACAATGAAGGATAATAATTAACCCAGTGATAAAAATGACCAGCTCCAGATGTGCAGAGATAGTCTAAATGTTTCCAAGTGTGCCCTGGAATCTTCTTTCCTGCAGCCACAGAACTCAAGTTGCAGAAAACCAAAGCCTTGATTATAAGGTTGGCTGAATTACAGTGAAAATTCAAGTTCTCGTTTTGGAGGTTGTCTTAAGTTAAGGGAACTAAACTAATTGGTTTAAAATAAAATAAACAGGATCCAGTAACGTGGGATGGGGATGTGTGAGAGGAAGCTATTGAAGCTGAGAACTTTGAACTCTCAGATTCTCAAAGGTTTATATCACCTGAGGAAGAAGTGTCCTCACCCTCAGTCCCATCCCCTTGAAATACTACCTTTTGACCTCTGAAAAATTAGTTCTCTTCCTTGTCTCACTGTACAATTGAGAAAGATATACTTAGAAGTCAGCAGAATTCTCATGTTGGTTCCCTGACCTGTGGAGAGAAGGCTATCATGGCTGTAATGGCTGAATGGAAGCCTCTAGAGTTGCCTCTGCCAAGGAACATGGTGAACCAAAAGTAATATCACATCCCTGGAAGAATTACAGATATTGGCACCACACCAACATCAAGGACTAAAAAGATGTGGGGATGGGGTTCCCACCACATCTCCCTTTAATGTTAGTCTCTGGCCAGTGCAGAAGACAGATAGATCATAGACAAAGCCAGTTGACTGCTAAAAACTCAGTCGGGTAGTGACTCAGATTGCAGCTTCCATACCAGATGTGATATCCTTACTTGAGCAGATTAATGCATCTCCTGGTACATGGTATAAAGCTGTTGATCTAGAAGATGCCTTTTTCTCAGCACCTGTCCATAAGGACCACCAGAAGCAATTTGTTTTTGGTTGGCAAGGCCAACAGTATACCTTTACTGTTTTGCCTCAAGGATATATTAACACTCCTGCCCTGTGTCATGATTGAGATGAGATCTTGATCATCTGTTTCTTCCATGATGTATTATATCAGTGAGAGCAGGTGGTAGCAACCACTTTGAACTCATTGGTAACCCATATGAACAATAGAGAATTGGAAATAAATCCAACTAACATTCAAAGGCCTTCTTAAAGGGAAATTTTTAGGAGTTCAGTAGTGTGGGGGCATGCAGAAATATTTCTTCAAAGGTGAAGAATTATTGTACCTGGCCCCTCCCACCACCAAGAAAAAAGCATAGCATTTAGAGGGCCAATTTGGATTCTGATATCAGCTCATTCCTCACTTAGGTGTGTTGTTCTGGCCCATATACCAAATGATTTGGAAAGCTTATAGGTCTTTGTGGGGCCTGGAACAGGAGCAGGCTCTTCAACAGGCTCAGGCTGCTGTGCAGACTGCTCTACCACTTGGACCATATGATCCAGATAGCCTAATGATACTTGAGAAACCAGTGGCAGATAGAGATGCTGTTTGGAAGCTTTTACAGGTCCCTGTTGGTGAATCACAGAAGAGACCTTTGGGATTTTGAAGCAAAGCTCTACCATCTGTAGACACTATTTTCTCTTTCAATGACAGCTCTTAGTCTGCTATGGGACCTTAGTGGAAACTGAATATTTGACAATGAGTCACCAAGTTTACCATGAGACATGAGCTGCATATTATCTGACCCACCAAGTCATAAAATAGGATGCTCACAACAGCAATCTATTATCAAGTGGAAACACCATACATGTGATTGGATCTGAGCAGGTCCTGAAGAAACAAGCTAGAATGTTTTAGCTGAATGTCTATCAAGGTTGGTTCAGCTTGCCAAAAACAAACTGCCAGTTGGGTGAGACACACACACACACACACGCAAGAACACACGTGTTAAAAAATGTTCTGGAGACACATAGGATATGTTGCCTGACTGTAGAACACAGGCTCCAGAGGACTAGACTTTCCAATAAGACCTTTCATTTGGGACCTCTTGGCCCTATGTCTCTGGTTATTTTCATTGAATTTACAAGATAACAAAATATTCATCAGTTTGTCACAGCCCTTGTGATTCCAACACAGGTAATCATTCCACATATTCAGTTAGAGTCCTACAAAAGTATGTAAGCAAAGCAAATGTGACTCTCTGGAAGATTTTCACATACCAAATGTTTTTAGACTTCTTTTTTTCAGTGTCCTTTTGTCTTCTTTATTTCATAATGGAGATGTACAAAGTGAAAATTGCTCATGATACAGTCTCTTCTGGGACTATAAAAGAAAGCCTTTCAAATGCTGAGCTTATTAGAATATCTGTTATCTACTAGCAAGGGTGCCCATTGGCATATATGAGGGTAAGATTTATATACTGTATAGTTTATGTTTATTATAGAAGTCAATAAGATAAGCATAAATTATAAATAATTCTAATATGATATAGTATATACAATGTAATATAGTCTTCATAGTATATAAATTTATATATCCATATATATTTTATATATTTAACTAATTAAAGCTGCTCTGACTCCAGATCTACAATAACTCTTCCTTCTAATATGCAAGCTTAGGAAGTCAACAGGTCTCCATATTATGTGGAGTTCATGAATGAAGCTTTTGCTCATATGGAGCATTTTGGAAGAATGGGTGTAACTGTTTCCTTTACAGAATGTATTAACTACTAGGAAGTGCACGGCCATTTAGTAACCTCATTTTTATTATAGGCTGATATCAAAAGGAAGTCTTTTTGTTGTCTACTGAAGAAATATGAATGTACATTGATGGAGGAAATGATGATCTGTCTATGTATTACTCTCATTGGTTAATAAAGAAACTGCCTTGGATTTTTGATAGGGCAGGATTTAGATAGGTGGAGTAGACAGAACAGAATGCTGGGAAGAAGAAGCCGGGTGGTGGTGGCGCACGCCTTTAATCCCAGCACTTGGGAGGCAGAGGCAGGTGGATCTCTGTGAGTTCGAGACCAGCCTGGTCTACAAGAGCTAGTTCCAGGACAGGCTCCAAAACCACAGAGAAACCCTGTCTCGAAAAACCAAAAAAAAAAAAAAAAAAAGAAAAGAAAACAGAATGCTGGGAAGAAGGGAAGTGAGGTCAGAGATGCAATGGAGCCAGCCACCAGGTCAGACATGCTGAATCTTTCCTGGTAAGGCACCACCTCGTGGTGCTACACAGATTATTAGAAATGGGTTAAGCAAGATATGAGAGTTAGCCAGGAAGAGGCTAGATATAATGGACCAGGGACTGTTTATATGAATACAGTTTGTGTGTTGTTATTTTGGGGCAAAAGCTAGCCGGTGGCCAGGAGCTGGGTGGCTGGAAGCCTCCCGCTGCTCCTTCTACAGTACATGTTTTAGGGGTTTCTTTTTAAGCAAAATGATAGCTATATAATTTTTATTTTGGAGAAATGATAAATTAAACAGCTACACTTTTTCATGCAGACTAGAGGTTTCTTAGTCTACTAAAATTTTCCTGCTTTAATGTTTGAGTCTTTCCATTCCATCATACTACAGTATTGAAGGTGCTATTCTAGGATGTTCAGGAATTCACAGCATGAGGAAAGTCTCATGGGAGCTCATTGAGAACTCAGGGCATGGTATAAAGATTGAATGTCTTTCCACCTGACCCCTAATCACATGCAAGTTTCCACAGATATTCAAATTAAATCAATCTGGAGAAAATCATCAAGAATGGATAACAAGAAAGGCTTCTGTAGAGGAAAGGAGCAGTTATGTTTGATGTACTAGCCTTATATGTGTTCAACTAGTGGAGTCTTTTAATCAACAGGAGACTGGTTTCTACTTGTTTTCAAAGTATGATATTATTTGGATCATATCATTATAGTGTCATTGAGGTAAATGATAGGAAGGGTTTGTGGCTTTGCTAGCCATGTGTGGAAGTAGAATCTAGAATCTATAGAGTCAAAGAAAATAGTAAATTACAAAGTCAGTCAACTACATAAATTAAAATTACTTTTTTGTACACTTGAGTCAATACATATAAATTTGACCCAGTACAGATAGAAATATTGACATAAATTCATTACAAGTGTTTCAGACTAGAAAACCAATACTGAATCCATCTATAAGATTTGTAGAACAGTAACAATGAGACAGGGCAGAGAGCAAAAAGAAGAAAACAGGAACAGTGATATAACAAAGCAGAGAGAAAGTCTCCTTCTGAACACCAATGTCCTTGAATTTGTGTGATCCTGTAATGGGCAATCAGATGTTCTTAAATAGCGGCTTTACGGATTGTGACTGACTGTGCCCTCTCCATCTATCTGGTAGAGAAGAAATGTGGCATACAAGGTTTTCATGTCAAGTACTCCCTAGCAAGAAAGACAGTGATTATCTGTTGTAATTAAGCAGGGCTCAAACAACCCCAGAATCTTAGCCTTTAATCTGAATGAAATACGTCTGAATACTGCATTTGTACTGGGCAGCCACTTTTAGGACCTAGAGCAAGAGAAACTTTTTTTACCTTGGAGCTTCTATTGATCCTGATTGAGTGCTTTGTGCTTCAAGGCTCCCAGAAAGAGGTGACACTTAGGAGAGACAAGAAGTCACATCATTTTCTAGTTCCTATTTTCTGTGGCCTCACATCATGAACTGGAATATAAAGGAGAGAGGCAGTTTCTACTGCAGTGTAATCTGATAGAATAGTTCCTGTGCATTTTGTATTCTTGGCACTTATACTAAAATACTTAACAGTTTCAACTCTCCAGAAAATACTTGTAAAAAATATGAAAGGTGAAAAATCTAATTGTAGTTCAGTCATCCAATAATACCTTTAAAGTTAGGGTTTTTTGTTTTTGTTTTTGTATCTCTATTATAAAGTCTTTGAAAACAGTTCAGTAGAAACTGGTTAACTATTCTATCTTACTATTACAAAGTAATAAAAGAGAAAAGTGACAGACAGATCTCTAGGCATGAAGACTATTGCAAAGAGGAGGACACTTGTTCATCCCAGCCACCCGGCTAGCTTAGCCCCAAAATAACCACATAAAAACTGTATTAATTAAATCACTGCTTGGATCATTAGCTCTAGCTTCTTATTGGTTAATTCTTACATCTTAATTTAACCCATTTCAATTTATCTGTGTATCACCAGATAAATACCGGTGGCAGTGACTTACCAAGTAAAATTCCCAGCGGCTATCTCTGGTGGATCCATGGCATCTCTCTGACTCTGCCTTCTTCTTCCCAGCATTCCATTTAATTTTTCCCACCTACCTAAATTCTACCCTATCAACAGGCCCAAAGCATTTTCTTTATTAACCAATGAAATCAACACACAAACAGAAGGAACTCCTACACCATTTTCCCTTTTCTCTTTAAACAAAAAGTAAGGATTTAACTTAGTAAAATTACATACAACAAAACAGTTATCAAGCAAGAATTGTGGTTACAATATTTATATCAACTTTATCTTTTATCATGACTAAGGAAAATTATAACTATAAATTCTTCAACTCCATCAAAATTCCAGAAGGATATAATATTACCTAAGTTAATAGGAAGTGCATTGTAAGCAACTTCCAAAACTCTAGAATTGACAGAGACATCTTGCTGCCTGGACAGTCACCCAAAGTTCTTCTGTACCATCGAGACATCCATCTCCAACCCACAGGCCCACAGTACCCAGCAAACTTTTCCATGAAGTAGGAAGTTTCAAAGACAGTTTAGTCACTTTCTTCAGTATCCTGCAGAATTTCTTGCAGACTCTTTCATGAATCAGGAAACCCAAAGAATAATCTCACCTTTAGGCAAGTTCAGCAGTCATCTCTCTGCATGTCCTGCATGTCCAGTGAAGCAGTCCAAGCAAGAGCAGTTTCTTTCCCAAATGGCTAACCAACTCCATCAGGAGCCTCTTTGATGCCCATCATCCTTGTGAAGTAGCTTGGTGCTGCCAGGAGCAGATGTGTCTCACCATCATGAAAAGTCCTAAGCTATTAAAACATTTCAAATGCCGTGTTCTAAAGGTCTCTGAAAGATTTGAAGAATACCTAACTGAAATATATCTCTATACATCTACAAAATCTAACTAGCATGACTGTAAACTTGACTATTATAGAGGATTATCTATTAACATATATTTCTTAATTATACATTACAATTTTAAATGAACTACACAATCACAATACCTTAATCAAGAGCAGAAATATACATATAAAAATGACCTTAAATTTGTATCAATAATCCAAGCCATACCAATGCAAATTATTGATATCTATATCATTACCCCCTTTAAATGTAAAAGAACATTTATAAATAATATTTGGGAATATGGGCATAGTTTTGTCCATACTGCTTCCTGCTGTTTGGGGGCTCTATCAATCAGGTCAATCAGGTGTATCCTGCTTGCTAGGTTCATCTTAGTCAGCAATTTGGCAAAGTAATTTTTTGAGGGTGTTAATGGTGACCTTTTAGGGGTATGTGGTCTATCAAACCATATTTGTCTGGAAGTGTTTCAAAGGTTCTCATCTTCTGTGGAAACAAAAGAAAAACCTCTTTTCCAAAGCACCATATCCTTAGACCCAAATTCTAAAGTGAAGATAGCTTTACAATATACATGCTGATTTAGCTTCGCAGTACATACAATGAAATGTCTCTCTGTACTTAGCTCCTCCACAGTCAAAAAATTGAAAGAAAACCCAATATACAAAATTTAGATTCTCTGTGAACTTCTTATTTTTACGTGGCTTTTATTTATTTACTCCTTTTAATCTGTGACTATCTGTACTCTGTCTCTTTAAAGACTTTACCATTTTTTAAGCATTAACTTTATTTTATGTCTCTCTATACTCCTTTTCTATTCTCTCCCAAGCCTACATACATTTATTCAATATTGTGATCCATTTAGAGGTCGTTTATGTCTAAATCTATCCTATTGTGTTATTTGTAATTCTTTTTTTTTTCAATTTTTTTTTATTGCGAAAAGAAGAAAAAAAACATAAACAAAAAACAAGTTTCCACCTCCTCCCAGCCTCCCACTTCCCCTCCCCTCCTCCCACCCCTCTCCCCCTCCTCCCACCCTTCTCCCCCTCCTCCCACCCCTCTCCCCCTCCCCCCACTCCTCTCCCCCTCCCTCTCCAGTCCACAGAGCAGTCCGGGTTCCCTGCCCTGTGTTAAGTCCCAGGTCCTCTCCGTCCATATCTAGGAAGGTGAACATCCAAACTGGCGCTTTTAAAATGCTAAAGCACTTAAGAATCTAAGCTGCAACATTAGTAGCTCAAATAAGATACCCTTGCTTGCCCCCACCTAGTCCAGCATGGCTGAGCGCTTGCACCTCTGAGAGCCAAGCACATGACCCCACTTTCAGGCACGCAGCAGATCCAAGTTGCCATCAAGCAAGTCGCAGCACACTGATAAGCCAGATGTCACACTGGCAGCACTTACCAGAAAGCCAGCATGTTAAAACGTCCACTTTTTTACTGCTGTAGCTGAATCAGGAAAATCTCTCTTAAAGGAGCCGTAGCATGCCACCAACAAACAGCAAGAAACTGCTTTAAACTCTGTATTTTTGTGTCTAAAATTTTTTTCAAGCTTTCTCGGGTTTTATGTGGATATAGTTGACGATGTTGGAGCACCAATTATTGCAAGGAGATGGCCACTTGTTCATCTCAGCCACCCAGCTAGCTTAGCCCCGAAATAACCATACAAAAACTGTATTAATTAAATCACTGCTTGGATCATTAGCTCTAGTTTCTTATTGGTTAATTCTTACATCTTAATTTAACGCATTTTTATTAATCAGTGTATTGCCACGTGGCAGTGGTTTACTGGGTAAAATTCCCAGCATCTATCTCTGGAAGATTCATGGCGTCTCTCTGACTCTGCCTTCTTCCTTCCAGCATTCCGTTTAATTTTTCCCACCTACCTAAGTTCTGCCCTATCAACGGGCCCAAAGCAGTTTCTTTATTAACCAATAAAAGCAATACAAAGACAGAAGAACCTCCTATACCAGAAGACATCATCATAATTTGTCTCATATTTTCTTTTAATTTAAAAAAAAACCCTTTTTTCATTATTCATACCAATCCAAGTTCCCATTCTCCCCACTCCTCCCATTCCCTACAGTTACTAACCCCCCACCCCACCCACCATCGACTCCACAGAGAGGGTAAGGCACATTGCTTTGGGGAAGGTACAAGGCCCTCCTTACTATATCTAGGCTTAATAAGGTATCCATCCAAAGGGAAGTATCCATCCAAAGAGAATAGGTTCCCAAAAAGCCAGTACAAACAGTAGGGATAACTCCTGGTGGCACTCCTCAGTCTGCCCCAGCCATGCAACTGTCAACCACATTCAGAGGAGCTACTTTGGACTATGCTTTTCTGTGCCTGTCTGGCTGAAGTTGGTGATCTCCCATTAGCTCAGGTAGACTGTTTGAGTGGGTGTACCTATTATGGTCTTGACCTCTTTATGTTCTCACCTCTCACTCTTCAACTGGACTTTGGGGGCTCAGTCCAGTTCTCTGATGTAGGTCTTTGTCTCTGTTTCCATTAGTTGCTGAAAGAAGGTTCAATGGTGATATTTAAAATATTCAACAGTCTGACTACAGGACAAGGCTAGTTCAGGCACCCTCTCCTCTATTGCTTAGGGTCTTAGCTGGGGTCATCCTATGGATTTCTGGAAATTTCTCTGGAACCAGTTTTCTTGCTAACCCCATAATGGCTCCCTCAATCAAAATATCTCTTTCCTTGCTCTCATCTCTGTCCTTCCTCCATCTCAACTACCCCTTTCCCTCAAGTTCTCCTCCCCCTCTCTTTCTTCCCTCCTCTTCCACTTCCACCTTCCATTCTCTCCTCAGCCTCCTGCTTCCAATTGTGTCAGGTGATCTTTTCTGTTTCGACTTTCTAGGTGAACCTATATATGTTTTTCTTGTTACTTAGTTTCTCTAGGATCATGAACTATATACTCAATATCCTTTGTTTATAGCTAGTATCCATTTATCAGTGAGTACATACCATATTCATCTTTTTAGGTCTGGGTTAACTCACTCAGGAAGTTGCTTCTAGTTCCACCAATTTTCATGCAAATTTCAGGATGTCATTGTTTTTTATAGCTGAGTAGTACTCTAATGTGTAAATGTGCCACATTTTTTTATCCATTCTTTGTTTGAGGGGAATATAGGTTGTTTACAGGTTCTGGCTATTACAAATAATGCTGCTATGAGCATAGTTGAACAAATGTCCTTATAGTATGATTAAACATCCTTTGGGCATATGCCCAAGAGTGGTATTGCTGGATCCCGAGATAGGTTGACTCCCAGTTTTCTGAGAAACCACCATACTGATTTTCAAAGTCATTGTTTGCATTCCCACCATCAATAAATATGTGTTCCCCTTACTCCACATCCTCTTCATCATAAGCTGTCATTGGTGGTTTTTGATCTTAGTCATTCTGATTGGTGTAAGACAGTATCTCAGAGTTGTTTTGATTTTCATTTTCCTGATGGCTAAGGATGTTGAATATTTCCTTAAGTGTCTTGCAGCCTTTTGAGATTCTTCTGTTGAGAACTCTCTGCTCAGTTCGGTACCCCACTTTTTAATTGAGTTATTTGGATTTTTGATGTCTAATTTCTTGAGTTCTTTATATATTTTGGAGATCAGACCTCTATCTGATATAGGGTTGGTAAAGATCTTTTCCCATTCAGTAGGGTGCCTTTTTGTCTTATTGACTGTGTCCTTTGCTTTATAGAAGCTTCTAAGCTTTAGGAGGTCCTATTTATTTAGTATTACTCTCAGTGTCTGTGTTCCTGGTAAAATATCTAGGAAGCATTCTCCTGTACCCATGCATTGAAAGCTACTTCTCATTTTCCCTTCTCTCAGGTTCAGTGTAATCACATTGAAGTCTTTAATCCATTTGGACTTGACTTCAGTGCATGGGAATAGTTATGAATCTATTTTCATTTTTCTACATGTTGACATTAGTTATGCCGGCACCAATTGTTGAAGATGCTTTCATTTTTCCTTTGCATAATTTTAACTTCTTTGTCAAAATTCAGGTGTTCATAGGTATGTGAATATCTGGGTCTTCAATTCAATTCCATTGGTCAAACTCTCTATTTTTATGCCAATACTAAGCTGTTTTCATTACTTTAGCTGTGTAATAGAGCTTAATGTCAGGAATGGTGATGCCTCTTAAAGTTCCTTTATTGTACAGGATTATTTTGGCTATCCTGGGTATTTTATTTTTCCATATAAAGTTGATTATTGTTCTTTCAAGGTCTGTGAAGAATTTTACTGGGATGTTACTGGTGATTGCATTGACTCCATAGATACCTTCTGGTAGGATTGCCATTTTTATTTTGTTGATTCTTAACTATCTAAGAACATAGGAGATCTTTCCATTTTCTGGTATCTTCTTCAATTTCTTTCTTCAAAGACTTAAAGTTCTTGTCAAATAGGTCTTTCACTTCTTTGGTTAGTGTTATCACAAGATATTTTGTGTTATATGTGGCTATTGGGAAAGGTTCTCTTTTTCTGATTTCTAACTCAGCTTTCTTATCATTTGTATATATAGGAGGGCTATTTTTTTTTTTGAGTTGATCTTGTATCCTGCCACATTACTGAAGGTATTTATCAGCTATTGGAGTTCCCTAAAAGAGATTTTGAGGTCACTTATGTATACTATCATATCATCTTCAAATAATGAAAGTTTGAATTCTTCCTTTCCAATATGAATCCTCTTGATCTCCTTTTATTGTCTTATTGCTATAGCCAGAACTGCAAGAACCATATTGAATAGATATGGTGTGAGTAGACAGTCTTGTCTTGTTTCTGATTTTAGTGGAATCACTGTGAGTTTCTCTCCAAATTCTCAGTCAATTTAATGTTGTCTGTCAGCTTGCTGTATGTTGCACTATGTTTAGATATGTTCTTTGTATCCCTAACCTCTCCAAGACCTTTATTATGAAGGGGTGTTGGATTTTGTTGAACTCTTTTTCAGCATCTAATGAGATGATCATATGTTTTTTTTCTTCTACTTTATTTATATGGTGGATTACATTGATAGATCTTCGTATGTTGAACCATCCCTGCATCTCTGAGATGAAGCTGACTTGATCATGTTTGATGATTATTTTGATGTGTTCTTGGATTAAGTTTACCAGTATTTTATGGAATGTTTTTGCATCTATGTTCATGAGTGAGATTGATCTGTAATTCTCTTCCTTGGTTGAGTCTTTTTGTGGTTTCAGTATTAGGGTAACTGTAGCCTCATAAAAAGAGTTTGGCAATATTCCTTCTGTTTCTCTTATGGGGAACACTTTAAGGAGTATAGGTATTAGATCTTCTTGGAAGTCCTGATAGCATTCTAGCATTCTACACTAAAATCATCTGAGTTTTTTTTTTTCTTTTTGGTTTGGAAGATTTTCATGACAGCTTCTATTTCCTTGCCCTTATAGGTCTATTTAAATTGTTCACTCGGTCTTGGTTTAATATTGTATATAATATCTGTCCAGCAAATTGTCCATTTCTTTCACATTTTCCAAATTTTGGGGTACAGGTTTTTGTAGTATGGCCTAATGATTGTCTGGATTTCCTTAGTGTCTGTTGTTATGTTCCACTTTTCATTTCTGATTTTGTTAAATTTCTGGTTTTGGATGTTCTCTCTCTTTTGATTTGTTTGTATAAGGGTTTGTCTATCTTGTTAATTTTCTAAAAGAACCAGCTCTTTGTTTCATTGATTCTTTGTATTGTTTTCTTTGTTTCTATTTTATTGGTGTCAGTCCTCAATTTGATTATTTCCTGTTTTCTACTTCTCCTGGATAAGTCTTCCAGGAGACTTAAGTCTTCTTCTTTTTTTCTAGAGCTTTCAGATATGCTGTTAAGTACTAGTGTGAGATTCCTTCACTTTCTTTATGTAGGAACTTAGCACTGTGAACTTTCCTCTTAGCACTGCTTTCATAGTGTCCCATAAGTTGGATATGTTGTGCCTTCACTTTTGTTAAATTCTAGGAAGTCTTTAATTTCTTTCTTTCTTTCATATTTGACCTAGGGATGGTTCAGTAGTTGACTGTTCAATTTCCATGAGTTTGTAGGCTTTCTGCAAGTAGTGTTGTTGTTAAATTCTAAATTTAAACCATGATGATCTGATAAGATACAGGGGGTTACTCCAATTTTTTTGTAACTGTTGAGGTTTGATTTGTTACCAAATATGTGGTCGATTTTAGAGAAGGTTCATGAGGTGCTGAGAAAAAGATATATTCTTTTGTGTTTGAGTGAAATGTTTTATAGATGTCTGTTAAGTCAATTTGTGTCATGACATCTGTTAGTTCTCTGTTAAGTTTCTGTCTGATTGACCTGTCCATTGGCAAAAGTAGAGTGTTGAAGTCTCCTACTATTAGTGTGTGGGGTTTGATGTGTGGTCTAAGCTTTAGTAATGCTTCTTTTACATATTTGGGAGCTCTTGCATTAGGGGCATAGCTGTTCAGGATTGAGACTTCATCTTGATGGATTATTCCTGTTATGAGTATAAAGTGTCATTCTCCATCTCTTGTGACTGACTTTAGTTTGAAGTCTATTTTGTTAGATATTAGGATAGCTACACCTGCTTGTTTCTTAGGTCCATTTGATTGGAAAAACTTTTCCCAACCTTTTACTCTGAGGTAATGTTTGTCTTTGAGGTTGAGGTGTGTTTCTTGTATACAGCAGAAGGATGCATCCTGTTTTTGTATCCATCCTGTTATCCTGTATCTTTTTATAGGTAAACTAAGTCCATTGATATTAAAAAATATTAATGACCAGTAGTTGTTAATTCCTGTTATTTTTCAGTGGGAGTGTTTGTGTCTTTCCCTTCTTTGGGAATTGCTTATGGGAGGTTATCTGTTGCCTGTGTTTTAGTGGGTGCAGTTAGCTTTTTTGGGTTGGGGTTTTCCTTCTAGTACTTTCTTTAGGGCTGGTTTTGTGGATACATATTGTTTAGATCTGGTTTTTTTAATGGACTATATTGTTTTCTCCATCAATGGTGATTAAAAGCTTTACTGGGTATAGTATTCTGAGCTTGCATCCATGGTCTCTTAGTGTATCCAGCACATCTACCAAGGACCTTCTGGCTTTCATGGCTTCTGTTAAGAACTCTGGTGTCTGATAGGTCTACCTTTATATGTTACTTGACCTGTTTCCTTTGCAGCTCTTAATATTCTTTCTTTATCCTGTATGTTTTGTGTTTAAATTATTATATGGCAAGGAACTTTTTTATCCAGTCTATTTCGTGTTCTGTAACTTCTTGTACCTTCATATGAGTATCATTTTTTAGGTTGGAAAAGTTTTCTTCTATGATTTTGTTGAATATATTTTCTGTGCCGTTGATTTCAAGTTCTTCTCCTTCTTTTATCCCTATTATTCTTAGATTTGGTCTTTTCATTGTGTCCCAGATTTCCTGGATGTTTCGTGTTAAGTATTTGTTGGACTTAATGTTTTCTTTGACCAATGAATCAATTTTCTCTATAATATCTTCAACACCTGGGATTTTCTCTTTCATTTCTTGCATTCTGCTGATTATTCTTGCCTCTGTAATTCCTGTAATTTACCAAGATTTTTCATATCCAGAATTCCTTTGGTTTGTGTTTTCTTTATTGCCTCTATTTCATTCTTCAAATCTTGAACTGTTTGTTTCATCTGTTTCATTGCTTTTTTTTCTTTATTTTCTTGGGTTTCTTTGAAGGGTTTATTAATTTCTTCCAATTTTTTGCTTGTCTTTTCCTCCATTATTTTAAGGGAGTTTTTTATTTCCTCTTTAAAGGTCTTCATCATCTTCATAAAGTTACATTTAATATCATTTCCTTCTTCTTGATTAGGATGGTCCACTGGGTTCTGGTTTTACCATGTTGCTTTTTAGGTTGTTGGATGAATTCTTGCATTGGTGCCTACCCATCTCTTCATTCAATTTATGCCAGCAAGTGTCTTTTCTTCTTGGTCCAATTCTTGCAGTGGCTGTCTGCGACTTTGGGAACTGTTCTTGGTCTGCTCTGTACTGTCAATGTCCATGCCCCAGGGAGCCACTGAGGTCTCTCTTAGCTTGCTCTCTTGATCTGCTCTCCTGGTTTATTCTCTTGGTCCACATTGTGAAGTCACAGCTTGTGCTTTAGAGTTTCTCCCTTGGTCCTTTCTCTTGGTCCTTTCTGTGTAGCTGCAGCGTGTGTTTCAGCCTTTCTCTGTGGTTGCAGGGTGTGGGGAGTTGGAGGGTTTGGGGTGGAGTGGGACTTGTAGCTTTCAGGGGCCAGTGGATGGGATAGAGGTTTTGGAGCAGCCTACCTGCAGGAAACTCGTTAGGTGGCTGGTCACTCACTTGGTTCTTTCTGTGTAGTATCAGGCTGTGTTTCAGAATTCCACTGAGGTTGTGAGAGTATAGACAAGTTTGGGGGTGGGGTGGGACTTGTAGCTTGCAGTATCCAATGAATGGGATGGGGTATTTGAGGCAGTTTACCTGCAGGAAACTCCTGCTGGTTGACTAGAGAAGTTGAGGCAGGTGGAGGAGGTGTATGGGGGTTTTGCTTCCATATGAAGGGCTTAGAGAGTGGGGTATCTTGCCAGAGGGCTGGTCACTCACCTCTTGGTCCTCTCCATATTGTAACACGCTTTGTTTCAGAGTCCCACTGAGGTTGTGGGAGGATAGGTGAGTTTGGGAGTGGGGTGGGACTTGTAGCTTGCAGGGTCCAATGGACAGGGAATATTGGGACAGCCAACCCGCAGGAAACTCTCTTGCTGGCTGGCTAAAAAAGCCAAGGCAGGTGGGAGAGAGGCCTGGTTGCACCCATATGGAAGGCCTAGAGAGTGGGGTGCCCTGCTGGGTGGCTGGTCACTAACTTCTTGGTCCTCTTTGTATTGTATCAGACTTTGTTTCAGAGTTGCAACAAGGTTGCAGTTCTTGAATGAACATGTAGGTTCTGAACCCTGATAAGCAAAAACTTCATTCAGTCTGAGGCCAAGTAAGCAGTCCTTGAACACCCAGTTCTCCTACCACACTTGTGTGAAAGACAGTATGTGTCTGCACTCTGGGTTCAAATGCAGAGAAAGACACTAAACAACAACAACACAAAAGGTTCCAGTTGTTACAGGATGGTGGCTCAGTGTCACTAAATCAAGAGCTGAGACTGGGGTACTAAAGAGGTGGCTCAGTAGTAAAGAGCACTGAATCCTCTTACAGAGGACCCAGGTTTGATTTCCAGCACCCAATGGCAACTCATAACTCACACTAACTCCAGCCTAGGGACTACTCTCTTCTGGTCTCCTCGGGCACTACATACATATAGTGCACAGACATGTAAGCAAAAACATTTATACACATAAAATAAAATGATGAAAAAAACATTAAGATATAAGCAATGAGCTTTATGAGATAAGAAAAACCAAAAGCATTGATGCCAACTTCCTGTCTACCTCACAGTGAGATCTTGCCAGCAGAGATAGAGAAAAAAATGAAGTTTGGAAAGACAAAGCAAGAAAATTTTCAGGTATACTTTGAAATAATATGTAATGCAATTATTTCAATTTCATTAACAGTTACTTATCACCAGTATCTACTAGCTGTAATTTCCCAAATTCATAAGTGTAGAGAGCTGCATGGAGCCGCACCTGATGGCAATGTAGAGAGCTGCGTGGAGCCACACCTGATGGTGCTGGCTCCTGCCCTCCGCGATCCCAAAAGCAAGTGCTCTCTGTGATAATCAGCTCCTATTATGGCTAAGGCCTGACTCATCCTATTATCACGCAATGATTGTCAGCTGCTTGCATATGCGTGGACCTATGGGCAGTGCCCACCTGGCAATCTGGGGTTGGCGGCCCATGCCTTTTTAAGGGCTGGGAGAGGTTTGCCAGGGGAGAGAGAGAGAAAGAGAACAAGGTCCTGAATAAACTGCTTGCAAGAAGAGCTCTGGTGTTGCATCTTCCTTGCTGGTCGAGGTGGGCGCGACACATGAGCAGCCCAGTTGAGCATTCTGCATTTCCTGATCTCCCTGGGTATAAGTAAAATTGACTCAGAAACCATATACAGTTTATCAAGAACTTCAGGGCCTTGAGTGCTTATGGCTATCTGGAAAAAGGCTTCTTCATGGACTGAAGCTTCCCACAGGACATCTGCTCAGCTGTGGAGTATTCTGCCCAAAGGAAGAGGAAGGGTAGGTAGGAGATCAGGAGGGATTACAGTAGCACAAGCCTTTGATGATAAGAGTCACTCCATTTCACAGCCTGTATCCCAGTGACCTGTCCTCCATTCGGCATCCAGAGTCCCACCACCCCCTTACTCATCTCTCTTCTTTTCTCTGTCTTCCTCCATCATTTTTTCATGCTTTGGAAACTCATGAAGCCTAAATTGTTTTTTAATTCTATAGTTTTTTTTCATTGAGCATGTTTAGTGAATGGAAGCATCTTCATTGAGACATTGCGATCATGAAGAGAGAGAAGCTATACATTCATTCCCACGAGAGTTCTCTGTTTGCAGAATTAGCTGACTGATCTCTGGAAGGACTGAGGGATATGGCCTTTGTCATCTTAGGCTGTTAGCAGATCCCAGAGACAGTGTGACTCTATAGAAAATGCAATTTTATTCTCAAATATATTCAGTTCTGAGATTTACTCTGATCTTAGAGAATCCAGGATCAAGGATCTGGTAGATCCATGTCTGTGTCAGGTTGTGCTTTCTGGTTCATAGAAGGCTGATTTCTGTCTGTGTCCTCTTCGCACAGCAGATAGGATTATCAGAATCTGTTATACAGAAACCATCCCATTTATAAAGGACCCATTTATAAACTCTTCTGTCCTGATCACCTCTTGAAGTTCCCACTTCCCAAAACTACAGACCAGTTTTCTTGGTGGCCAGCCATAAACCAACCTCCACTTTCTTTGTAATTCTCAGGGATAACTGTCAACAGCTGGGGATCTCAGGAGTGATGTCAATAGATAGGGATATCTCAGGAGTGATGTCAACATATGGGAATCTCAGTATTGATGCAACAGCTGGAAATCTCAGGAGTGATATCAACAGCTGGGAATATCTCAGTAGTAAAGTATCTGTCTGGCTTATGCCAGACATTGTATGCCTAGCACAAGGAAGAAGAAAAAGAGAGAGTGATGGGGAGATGCTGTGGGAACTCCTTCAGCCAATAGCAAGATACTGGCCCACTTTGGGCATGATTTCATGGATATAAATGCAGGTGAAAAGCATGCATGGTGCTCTTTGTTAATGGACTCGGTTCCAGCTCCCAGTACATGCAGAGGACTGAGGATTGCTACTCTTTCTGTGAGTTTATTCCCAAGTAAATAAACCTTTATTATATTCCATTCTGCACTATTGTGGAATGCTTTGTATGTCAAGAGATTGGTGCCCAATATGGGATAATGTACATTCACATAAAGCCTAAGAAAGCTTAAAAACTTGCTTCTAAATCTACAAAAATGGGAGTCAATTAAAGCTTCTTGGTAGCCAAATATTTTCAGACAGGCTCTGTTTCCTGGCAGTGAGAAGAGGTACAGCTTCTTTAAGAGAAGGCTTCCTGACTTAAGATTATCAGCAAAAACTGCATGGCTTCTTTAAGAGATGGCTTCCTAGTTCATGCTGTTAGGATGAACTCCGGATCTTTTGGGGGGTCCTGCACTTAAATGGGGTCGGTAAGTGGTGTGGTACTAGTTTCCTAATGGCGACATAGGCCTGATGGGTCCCTGGAGCTGGGGTGATGAGCAAGGATAGCAGAAGAGGTGAACATAACCCCACCATGTTGGAAGGGGTGGAGTGAACAGGCAGGGCTGCAGTGTTGGTCCTAACCTTGCCCACTTAGAATTTTTTTTAAAAAAAGATGCTTCTGGTCAGAAAATGATTACAAAAACACAATGAAGACAGATTCAGACAAAAAACAAACTTCTGAATAAGTCATAGTATGTTAAAAAATGTACCTAGGCTTGGGAGAGAGAAAAAAAAGAGTATAGATAACAGTACAGACAGTCATAGATTAAAGGAGTAAAGATAATAAAATAAATAAGTAAATATTATTAAAAAGTAATAGAGTTAAAAATAAGACATAAAGATGAGAAATACACAAAGACTCTGGATTAGGTATATTATTGTGTTTTCTTTCAATTATTGACTGTTAATGAGCTAACTATAGAGAGATATTTGATTCCGGGGGCTACTAAGTTAAAGCAACATAAAAGATTTTTGACTTCAAAATTTGGGTCTAAGGGTATGTTGCTTTGGTAAAGAGGTTCTGCTTTTGTTTCCACAGAAGATGAGAACTTGTGAATTCCTTTCAGGCTAATATAGTTTGATGGGAGAAGATCCCCTGAAAGGTTTCCATGAACCCTAAAAATATTTTGCCCAACAAATTGCAGGAAGTAGTTTGGAGAAAACTGTGTCCAACTTTTCAAAATGATTGTTTATCAATATTTGTTTTCATTTAAAGGGGAATATAATACTTTGTTTGGATCTTGGTTTATTAAACAAATTTAAGGTCAATTTTGTTATATGTATGCTTCTACTCTTGTTTAAGGTATTATGTTTGTACAGCTCATTTAAAAATATAATATATAACTAAAATAATGGATTAATAGATAGTAATTTATAATAGCCAAACTTATGGTCATGTTAGGTTTTCTAGATATACAGAGATATATTTCAGTTAGATAATCTTCAACACTTCAAAGACCCACAGAATATGGAATTTAAAAGGTTTTAAGAACTTAGATTTTTCTTGACAGTGAGATATGTCTTCTTCTGGCAGCACCAATTGCTTCAGAAAGTTTGATGATCATTGAAGAAATTCGTTATGGAATCTGCCTTCAATGTGACAAGGCTAATCATTTGGGCAAGAAACTGCTCTTGCCGGGACTGCTTGATAGTATGCTGTATGAACTGGACATGTAGGACCCACAAAAAAATGTGACTGCTAAGCATTCCAAATGATAGGTTTCCTCCTTCACAGAGGAAACTACCAGACATTCTACAGGACACAGACAAGAGTGACTGACAAACTGCCAATATAGGCAAAACAGTCTTTAAAATTTCCTGCTTCATGGAAAAATCTACTTGGTACTATGGCCCTGTAGGCTGAAGATGGATGCCCCAAAATGACAGAAGAACTTTGGGAGACTGTCCAGGCAGTGAGATATCTCTGTCAATTCTAGAGTTTTGGAATTTGCTTAAAATGTACTTCATGTTTACATAGATAATATTATAAATATTCTTCTGGAATCTTTGATGGAATTGAAGAATAGATAGTTATGGTTATAGTTTTCCTTAGTTATGATAAAAGATAAATTGGATATGAAACTTTGGACTCACAAAGAAATATTGTAAATTTAATACTTGCTTGATACCTGTTTTGTCATATGTAATTTTACTATGTTAAAGTTAAAATCTTCCTTTTTATTTAGACAGAAAAGAGGAGATGATATGGAATCCCCCTCTGTATGTTTGAATATGTTTTATTATCATTGGCTAATAAAGAAAGTTGCTTTGGCCTATGGCAGGGCAGAATATAACCAGGCTGGAAGAGATATATAGAGTAGATGGTGTCAGGGAGGCAGCACAGGGAGCTGCCAAAGGAGAAAGATGCCAGAACCTACTGGAAGCCACAGTCTTGTGGCAATACACATATTAATAGAAATGGGCTAACTTAAGGTATAAGAGCTAGGCAGGAAAATCAAAACAACTCTGAGATTCCATCTTATACCTGTAAGAATGGCCAAGATCAAAAACACTGATGACAACTTATGCTGGAGAGGTTGTGGGGAAAAGGGAACACTCCTGTATTGCTGGTAGGAATGCAAGCTGGTGCAACCCCTTTGGATGTCAGTGTGGTGATTTCTCAGAAAATTAGGGAACAACCTTCTTCAAGACCCAGTAATACTATTTTTGGGTATATATCCAAAGGATGCTCAATTGTGCCACAAGGGCATGTGCTCAACTATGTTCATAGCTGCTTTGTTTGTCATAGGCAGAACCTGGAAACAACCTAAATGCCCCTTGACTGAAGAATGAATAAGAAAAATGTGGTACATTTACAATGGAGTACTACACAGCAGAAAAAAAACTACAGTTTTTATTTTGCAGGAAAATAGATGGAGTTATGATGGAGGAAGGTCATTGGTTAATTAATAAAGAAACTGCTTGGCCCTGATAGGTTAGAACATAAGTGGGTGGAGTAAACAGAACAGAATGCTGGGAAGAAGGGAAGTGAGGTCAGATACGCCATGCCGCTCCCCAGGGCAGACGCGATGAAGCTCCGACCCAGGATGGACGTAGGCTAGAATCTTGACGGTAAGTGCACCTTGGAGTACTACACACATTAATAGAAATGGGCCAAGCAATGTTTATATGAATACAGTATGTGTGTTGTTATTTTGGGGCATAAGCTAGCCAGGCAGCCGGGAGCCGGGTGGCAGGAATGCAGCCCGCAGCTCCAACAACAGAGCTAGAAGACATTATTTTGAGTGAGGTAACCCAGTCACAGAAAGACAATTATCACATGTACTCACTCATAGGTGGTTTTTAAACATAAAGCAAAGAAAGCTAGCCTACAAACCACAATCCCAGAGAACTTAGACAACAATGAGGACACTAAGAGAGACTTACATACATCTAATCTACATGGGAAATAGAAAGTAGAAAAAGACAAGATCTCCGGAGTAAATTGGGAACATGGGGACCTTGGGTGAGGGTTGAAGAAGGGAGGGGAGAGGCAGGGAGGGGAGCAGAGAAAAATGTAGAGCTAAAAAAAAAACAGAAAAAAAGAACTAGGCAGTAATATAGCTAAGCTATTGGCCAAATAGAATTGTAATTGATATAGTTTTGTATGATTATTCAGATCTGAGCGGCAAGGAAATAAATGAGCAGTCTCCATTCAAAGGGAGAGGCAAGGAAGAGAGAGAAAAGAGAAAAGGGAGTAGGCTGTAGGAAGCCCTAGGTATATCTTAAGATACCAGGAGCTCACCAATATAGCCCAGGTTTTTCTTCTTTTTCCCCTCCCCAATCAGGATGCCCCACATGTGGTGCTTTAGCCCTGTATACTCTACAACTCTGGGTTCTTAAAGCCTGTATGACTGCTGTGGGGAGACCCTCAGCTGCTGGGCAAGTGAAGCATGTGCCTTCAATCCTCCCTATCCCCCAGGCAGCTTTGCTGAGCTGGAAAAGCTGCTCTCAAGGAATCCTAGGCTTCTGTTGTCCTTTGCTGCCTGTGTGTAAGTAATAAATCTGCTTCGCATAACTTGTTATGTGTGTGGGTGTTCTGTCTCACCAGACTTAGATAAGCTGGGAATCAGTGCGCAGTGAACCTGCTTCGCAAATACCATCACGTTGGATGTTAGGATTTAACATATGAATCCGGGGGGGGACACAAACAGTCGGTCTATAACATATGTGTTCTGACATTTACATATTTGAAAATATCTCCATTTTTGCTTTCATGCATAAGGATAACTTGACTATGTTTGCAATTCTTAAGTGCCATCGCTGTGTTCACAGTTCTGTGGTCGGCACTCCTTTCCTTCTTTCGTTTGTACAAAGAGGAATCAGCTTTGAAGATGTGGATGTAATTCTTTTTTTTGAATTAAAAAGTAATTTTACATGTCTGTCTTCTAAATAACTAATTTTGCTTTTTCAGGTAACTCAGCCTTCAAATATAACTCTTACGTCAAAGGGAATAAGTTAGTTCCGAAGCCAAATGTGAATGACAGTGGCCCACGAACACAGATCCAGGCTACCCAAAATACCATGTTCCAATGTGACAACACTTTCATGAAAATGATGGAACAAGGAAAGTACAAATGAAGCCACCTTTAGTACATGTTGGTGGAAACATCAGGCGTGTAGAGTTCAACAAAGTTCCCTAGTGAATTTCCTAGATTTGGGATAGTGGGAGCTAATGACCTGCTATGAATATACTTTAAAGGTCTGGATAGTCAATACTCATGAGGGTATTATGTCAGACATGGGGTGGGGTGGGGTGGGCAATGAATGGCCTCCAAAGGGGACTAAAAATAGCACAAGATAGTTTAGCTTTGTCCTGCAACATTTTAACTCTCCATAATCGTACCACAGTCATTTTACTATCTGTAACACACATTGGGCTTTTTATCTACTGGAAGATTAAATTTACAATACTAATTGTGTTACATTCATTTTTATTTAAAATTTAGATCTCTCTCTCCCCCCCCCCCCTGAATAATATTCCCCTCTCCAAAGGAATATTCTAATGCTCCGAACTTATTATCTTCAGATGTCATTACTTTAAGGCTTCTGGCATGAGATGGTGATCCTGCATTGGCCGGATAAACTGAATGAGATCATGAGCATCTTCTGTGAGAAGGCAGTAGAGCCATCAAAGTGATAGAAAAGTTCACTGCTGCCTTAAAGATGGATGAGGTTGTAAGCCAAGAAAAGTGGGCTGCCTCTAAAAGCTGGAAAAGCCATGGAAATGGATCCTTCAGTGGAGTTACTAGCATTTCATTTCTGGATGTCTACTTCCCCATCCCTCAAACTGTAAGAAAAATTCTGTACCATTTAGGCTACAAGTCTGAAGTAATCTGTTAAACCAAAATAAATGATGCTATTTTTTAGTTCACTATCTGAACATTTTTGAATAGTTTCTCTTTATTGTAATAAATGTGACTTTAAGTTAAAGAAACTGCAGCTTTTCAGGGAAAAGTGGTCTCTGAATTCTAGGGTATGTGTGCATATGGGTGATACTTTTCTGTATCTACCAAGGGCTCTACTCTTCTAGTCTTATTTAAGACCAAATGGAAACAGAGACAGTTGGTATTGTGGATCTTTGTGCACTGTGAAGACGTATTGCTATGATTGGCGTAATACAAAGCTGAACATCAGATAGCTATAGCTAGGCAGGAGAGATAGGCAGGACCTCTGGGTAGAGAAAGAATGCTGGGAGGAAGAAAGATGGAGTTTCCAACCAGGCACAGAAGAAGCAGGATGGTAAGTACAGAGCAAAGGTAACCGAGCTATGATGTAGATTAATAGATCTGGGTTAATTGAAGTAAGAAGAACTAGTTAGGAACAAACCTAAGCTAAGATCGAGTTTTCATAATTGATAATATGTCTGCATGTCATTATTAGTGAGCTGGTGGCCTAAAGAAAAATCTGAATGTAGTTTGGGGTAACTTGCTACGGTTTCCTATTAACAGCTATCCTGTGTAGATCTGGTGATGAAATTATGATCTGTTTCCAAATTTCAAGGATATCAGAATAATTCTTCAACATGAAATTAAAGGAACCTCAATGTGAGTATAAATAATTTAGTTGTTTCCAAATCCCTCAAGATTTCAGGTAAATGCTTTATAATTTTAGTAAATATTGCCACCTCTAATTCAGAACTCTAACTTCTACCTAGAATAATCAAGAATTGTCATCTCCTTGTTTGAGAAAAACCAACTTAACATAACTAAAAATCTTTAGAGTTAGAAATTCCCTTTTCTTATTTAACATGTTGTCTGATATCGGCATTATTGTGTAGTGTCCTTAACACACCAACTTTCTTCCTTCCATAGGACCGCTGCCTGTGACCTCTCCTTCTCCTTTCTGTCTTCTAATCAGTCTTAATCATCCATATTCCATTTTGCACATTACTACCCCAAAGGTTTCCTTTGAACCCGTCTTCTGGTTGAAGTTATTTACTCCTATACTTTTACTATAGGTGTTACTTTAGAAGCTGTCTCTCCATTGGTCTCAAGTTGTCAGAAGGCCGACACCATGTCCTTTACAGAGACCAGGGACAGGGATATTGATTGAAGGGAAGGAATAGCGATGCACTGCCTTAGTGACTCTTCTGGCCATTTCTGTACATCACACCTTACCTTCTGCCCTATCAGTTTACCTCAGTCTCAGAATAGAAATGCCATCTTTCATGTAAGTTCCCTAGTGCTCACAACCCAGTGCAGACAAACAAGTAAAACAACAAGGAGAAGCTGCATTTATTCTTTCAGAAATCTCTGAGCAAGTTACTATGGATATTGCCAGTGCACAATGGCTCTCTCTGGATATGAGAACTATCTATCAGTGGTACCAGTACATCACTCCATGAGACCTTGTAGATTTATGGTCACAAAGTCTTGATCACTGCTTAGGTTTGTGGCTCTGGTGATGAGATGCCTCTGTTTTCCCTGTAGCTCTAACACCTCCAAACTGCATGGCATAACTGTGTTCCTTGGCCAGCATTTCCTCTGCCGAATTCTGGCTATGTGGTCTTTTAAAGGGTGTGTTTAACAAAGATATTCCTTGCTTTTCTTTGGTGTTAATATTTGTGTAGTGCTTTCAGCACAAGTGACTTTAAGTTTCTTCTGAATGGCCAAAATTCACATTACTTTCAGTTGGTAGCATAAATATTTTTTCTTCTAAAAATTATATTGAACATTCCCACTAATTAAGAAAAGTGGTAAGAAGATTGTGTGCATGCAATGGTTAGTCTTCATGTCAACTTCAAGAGTCACCTAGAAGGTGAAGAGGTACACCTTGGGGCACGCGCTTGTGTGTGTGTGTGTGGTAACAGAGGAGGAACTTGAAAATGAGTGGTGCCATCTCATTGCCTAGGGCCCCAAACTTGGGAAAAGGAAGTAAGAGAAAGCCAGCAGGGTACTGTATTCTTCTTTTCTTACTGGCTGCCATGATGTGAACTGGGCAAATTCACCACACCTTTCTGTCCTGATTGGCTGAACTCTGAATTCATGATCTAAACCCAGTAAATCCTTCTCAGGTATTGTGGTCACAAGGACATAAAAGTAACTAGCATGGGCATATGATTAATTTCGTTGTGTGTAGATAATGCTCCTGGGGCTTATTGCTGTAAACAAACACTTCTAAGGTCTAAGCCAAGGGCTTAAGCAACTCTCATCAGTCTCCTCTATATTAGGTATGCTTTCTGTTGCTCTGATGAAACACTATGACCAAAAGGCAAGTTGGGGGTAGAAGGGTTTATTGAGCTTGCACTACCAGATTGCTGTTCATCACTGACAAGAGCCAAGACAGGACCTTAAACAGGGTAGGAACCTGGAGGCAGGAGCGGATGCAGAGACTGTGGAGGGGTGTTGCTAATTGGCTAACTTCCTTTGGCTTGCATAGCCTACTTTCTTATAGAACCCAGGACCACCAGCACAGGAATGGCCCCACCCACAACATGCTGGTTCCTCTCCCATCAATCACTAATTAAGAAGATGTTTTACAGCCAGATCTTATGGAAGTGGTTTTTCAACGGAGGTTCCCTCGTTTCAGATAACTCTAGCTCGTGTGTCAAGTTAACATAGCATTGACCCGCACATTCAGGTTGACCAATATCAAGATAAGTGTGCACTTTCTATACCCTTCTCTAGGTTCATACAAGTAAAATTAATATAAACTTATATAGTGAAGAAAGATATGAAACAAACCAAGGCAATATAACAAATTAAATGTATCATAAAATTTTTATCATCGAGCTAAGTGCTGGTATATTATTTCTGAGGCCTGTTGTTTTCATGCCATCAATCAATGTAACCTTCCTAATCCAGTTGGCAGGGGCACTGCATGTTGTATGCAGTGCTTTCCATAAGAACTTTGTAAAGATTAAAACAGTCTATAACTTCACTTTCCAGTAGGTTAGACAGCAGCTCTATGTGGCTATCTAGTACTTGAAGCATGATTCATGATACTGAGATACTGGAAATGATATTTTGTTTAACTGCACACTCTCTGATGTCATCAGACTTCTTATCAAGCACATTGCATCTTTGTTATTTTAGTTCAGATAATCTGAGTGCAAAGTCTGTAGAACCTAAAGATAAAACCTGAGCCCTGTTAGAATCTGTTCATATTCTATGTGTATATGGTGGCCATGGGAAAGTACAGCCATTCTTGACTCTTGCTTCATAAATATTTGAATCTTTACACAATATGAAATTTAAAGAATAAAAGATGTTTATGGGTAACCGTGATCAAAGTACGTGTTTCCGAATGAACATTTTAAAGGGTGAACCACTACCTTCATACTTGCTGCATGATTTTTGTTGTTGCTAGCAAGATTTGTTTTTAAGTTTTCTTTTATAAAAAAGAAAATTGAGGAAGGGAAATCAGACCGTGAAATAGAAACTTCTCTGTTGCAAGTTACTCCCCGCTACTTCCCCTGGTCTATATTGTCTACCTCATCATGACTTCTCCGTTCTCATCTAACACCACAAGCTGTTCTCCAGGACAGAGGCAGAGAGCAACCTTAAGAGTCCAGCAAGCCAAAGGCCCCATGGAAAGACCTAAAGAAAAAAAATAAACAAAAACAAGAGAACTGGGCCTTGGGTTAGGATTGAGGGGTGCTATTAACAGGACAAACCAGACTAATGGAGGGACCCTTTAATGGCTTATATTGATTGCCAACGTGACAGGATCTAGAATCACCCCCAGAAACCAGCCTTTGAGCATACCTGTGGAAACAGTCGCCTCCTACTTCTGCATCACTGCTTCCCCACCATGATGGGCTCTACCGGCGAACTGCAAGTCACAATAGCCCTTCTTTTACCTTCTTTCCTCCCTCCCTCTCTCCTTCTCACCTTCCCTCTCTCCCTGCCTCCCTGCCTTCCTTCCTCTCTCTCTTCCTTCCTTAAGTTGTCTTTGTCAGTGTGTTTTATATAGCAACAGAAAAAGTAAGAGATAGCCAGAAACTACCACGGAGCAGTACCCTTCTCTCTAGTGGCTGTTTAACTTCTTTAATACAGGCCAATTGGGAAGCAGACTATGACACTTCAGAATACACCATTTTGCATGAAGGCCACTGTGATCTGAAAACAGTTGACAAGGAGCAGATGTAGGAGACCTCTAATCTCCCCTTTCTGCATAAAAGCAGAATGGAATTTTCCCTCTCGGAAGGCAATATAATGTGTGTGAAAATTTCTTCCTTCAGTATGAGAAGACTTTGGAGGTTGAGGAGATGGCTCAGTGGTTAAGAATACTTCTTGTAGCCAAGCAGTTGGGGCATACATCTTTAATCCCAGCACTCAGTAGGCAGAGGCAGGGGGAATCTCTGTGAGTTCGAGGCCAGCCTGGTCTACCTCTTGCTCTGGGTTCATTTCTCAGTACCCGCAAGATGGCTTACAGTCATTTGTAACTTCAGTTCCAGGGGATCCATTGCCCTCTGAAGAACAGGCAGGCACATGCTACACAGACACACTTGTAGGCAAAACATTCCTACCTATAAAATAAAATAATTAGATCTAAAATAAAAGATGACTTATTTTTATAACAAGTCATCCTAACTTATAGCTCTTGTACATATCCTAATTACTTTTCTATAATTTGCTGCACCCAGGAGTCTTAAGGTCCCTATTTTTTTATCCAGTTACTTTTCCACTCCTTGTTAAGATGACTACATGCCCCCAAGTCTAACTTTCTTTGCTTTTATACTTCGTTTCTCTTAGATCTTATGCAGGTAAAAAATAAACTAAAAATTAACATCTGCAAAGGACATGCCTTTTCTCCATTTGTCTGTCTTTTCCTGGCTTACTTTTCCAGCCCCAACAGAATATCTAACCACTACTGTCAGTGCTGTTGAGATTCTCTAACTCCCCATTCCCACTTTCTTCAAGATTTGTAATGAAGTTGAAAAAAAAACTAATATCCATCCATAAGAAAATGTTTGAATTAAGATTCATCTATGTTTTAGAATGTTAGAAAATGTGGAAAACTAAAATACACAGATGTTTACGAGTTGCTGAGGACTGGTAGGGGAATAAGATGTTTTTAATTTGCAAAAGTCACAACGTGAAAGCAAGTCTTGTCCCATTTATATAAAAGGAGAAATTTAAACACTTTTTATGTAACCCGCATAATCCTGGCTAGGTTGCATTTTTTTTTTTTAAAGAATCTTAGAATAGGATCATATTCTAAGAACTATCCTGTAGCCAGGGAGAATCAAAAGCAACATGCCCTCTAAGGACACTTCATTGGAGCATGGCCACAAAGGAAAGGCATCCAAAGCCTAAGGGCTCATCCTCCCCACTAAAGCTTTACGGCTCCTCCCTTATTCCACAGCCTGCCCTCCCCACAAGCCAACAGGGTGAAAAAGTAGTTTTTCCTGCTTCTCTATCACATCCAAGTGTGTGTGTGTGTGTGTGTGTGTGTGTGTGTGTGTTACTAGACACTGAACTCAAGCCTTGTGCTTCATGCTAGGTAAGGATTCAATAACTGAGCCACACCCCCAGCTTTCTTTTTTTTTGATGAGGTTTTGCTGTGTAGTTCAAGCTAGCCTTGAATTTGCTGTGTGTCCCAGACTTCCTAGTTATTCATCTTCCTGCCTCAGGTATCCTGAGTGCTAAAATTACAGGTCCACACCTCAAGGTCAGGTTTTAGCCTTCCTTAGAAGGTTAGATAAAGGTTCCTGTTTATTTCTATGTAAAGTCCTTGCTTTCCTGACCTTGTCTCAACCCAGCATGCTTTTTTAGGACTCCTGACTGTGAGATCATCTTCTTGGTGGTATGAACACTACAAGACAAAGATGATATATGCTTGCTATAAGGCTAACTGAAAGAAACAAAATAAAGACATTACAAAAATGAGTACAGTGCAGGAAAAGCAGGTAATCTATAACCTCTGAGAGAAGAAAAAGAAAATAGCAATAGCCAGTCCACTTACAGAGTTAACAAATGTCTAAATTGTTTTCTTTGGGTATCTCTACACCTTCTTTTAGCTAGTTCTCCACACTTCTCCAAACATTTATGAAAAGTGTGTATATAAAATAGAGAGAATTAGGAAGTATGATGATTTCCTGGGCCCACTTGCCTGAAATAACAAGGACTCTTTATCAAGAAGACTTAAAATGGGGCAGTCCAGTTTCTGTCGGTAGCCTTGCCTCACGTAAATGGGCAACAAATCGAGTTATAACTCGTGTTATGTGCTTGTTAACTTCCCACTGCGTCATTAAGCCCTGAACTGGACAGGGACACTTAGAGCAAACTGGAATAAAGTCATTACACTAAAACACTTGTTAGCCCCGGTGACAAAGGAATGAGTCCTGGAGACAGTGTCCCAAAGGACAAGAGATGCCTTGGTTTCCATACAGCCTACATCTTCGGCTGAATGCTTTGAGAGTTCTAAAACTCAAAGGCTGCTTTGACTCTCTGCATATCTCTGCAGAGTAGCAGAGATGGAGCTGTGTGGAAAACATAACCAGCTCCATCAACTGGAACCTTGCACCATAGCTTATCTGAGAGACTATCTATGTCTCTGTAGTAGACACCCGTAAAAAAGTCTATTTCAATGAGAGAAGACTGTTGGATCCGGGATCACACAATGATGGAGGACAGATCACCAAAGTTTATTAAACTAGAAGCAAGCTTCATTCCAGAAAAAGGAAAAAAAAATCATCATGGTTCACAAAAAGCTTATCAGCTATAGCCGTGACTAATATTCTTTTTTAAAAAATGCTGCAAGATCCCCGGCGGCAGTAGGCAGCAGAAATGCTGTGAGTCCCAAATAGTGGTGACGGGCCATGTGGCAGCAGGCAGCAGGTCCTGGGAGCAGCCAGTCCCAGGCAGAGATGGCTGCGGTCCCAGAGGGGTGGCCCCAGCGGTGGTGGCGGGCCATGTGGCGGGAGGCAGCTGGCTCTGGGAGCAGCCAGTCCTAGGCAGAGACAGCTGCCAGTCCCTGAGCAGTGGCTGGTCCCAGACAGGGAGACACATGGCAGGCGGGCAGGAGACAGAGACATGGATAGACACGACTTGCAGAGTGAGGTTGAGTATTTATTCAGAGGGTTATGGAGGAGGAAGGGTGAAGGGGAGAGAGAGAGAGAGAGAGAGAGAGAGAGAGAGAGAGAAGAAGAAGAAGAAGAAGGAGGAGGAGGAGGAGGAGGAGGAGGAGGAGAAAGAAGAAAGAGACAGAGAAGGGGGAAGCGAAGAAGTGGGGAGAGAGGCAGAGGAGAAGCTGCCTCTCCGAGAGGAAGATGGAAATGAGAGCCAGCTCAGGCCGGAAGTTGAAGATCAGCCTGCCTCAGCGGATGGGGGAGGGAGTGAGCATGGCTTGTCTCTTAAAGAGACAGAAAACCATAACAGTGACCACAGCAAGAGATGCCGCTTCTGTACCTTTAGCCATGAGAGCTGATTTAGGGCCTCCTTTTATAGCAAAATCGAGCACCAGGTATGGATTAAAGAGCTTTTACAGCCTTGAGGTCAGGATTAAAGTCATATTACATTTTAAGTTTTATAACTTTTGGCTATAAGATGTTAGAATGTTAACTTAGAATGTTTGCGAAAGCCTGTGACTGACTCAGTTGCTTATCACTGTCCCTGAAAGAATGCAAGGCAGAGAGTAGAGTCTCTTGGGAGGCAGTTAAAAATTAAGGAAATGCAAGCAGAGAGTCCCATAAAGGCAATTTGCTTTCAGTACCTGCCCAGCTGGGAAGTTGGGAGGCAGGATATAATTGTTACAAGTTTACTTCTGTACACAGTGGCTGCCAGGATGTTTACTCTAAAGGTAGAAAGTGTTTGGTAAAGGTTAAAAGTGGATGCCAGCTTTATTGTTTTCTCTCTTTGTTTTGGGCTTACAACTTCATATTTCTATATTCCTGGACTGGACCCTTGATTTTTATATTCTATTTCTGGACTCTTCATAGATGAGGTTTATTTAGGGCTATATCTTGAGTTGTGGAATGACTCGGTATTCTTAGGGAACAGGGAATTCTGTCCATGTCTCCTAGAAGACATGCGAATGCATGAAAAAAGAACTTTACAAGTGTAGCTCACTTGGCACATGGAGAAACTGTCATGCTGGTCTCTGGAAGTCAACAACTCAACGTCAGCTGAGCATGTTCATGGAAATGATTAAGCAAGGTCTTCTTCTTTTGCTAGAAAACTCAAGCTTTTGACTATTATAGACATGTTAGTAGGGGAAAAAGGGAAATTAAAGTACCAGCACAGTCATATTGTTAAACTTTAATGATGTTTATGTTAGGGAAATGGATATGATAAGATATTACTCTTAGACTGTAAAATATTGGGTTTTTACCACATTTGGGTTTTAATCCATATTTCTACCCAAATTCTACAAAATAATGCCTCTGAAAAGACTTTACTGAGCCTGTTGACATACGGTCAAATGACATTTTGTTTTAAATTGTGTGTGTGTGTGTGTGTGTGTGTGTGTGTGCGTGTGTAGCCCAAGGGGTTGAGAAAAGGTATTATATCCCCTAGTATAATAGCTATAGTCACTTGTGAGTCCCTTGAATGCTGTACTAGGAACTGAACCTAGTACCAACCCCAGCAGATGACATTTTAAATTATAAGGATAATCAATAATCATGTCTTTTGGATGGCCATGCTCGTATTTTAAAGTGATCTCATGCTAGTCAACTTACCATTGTATGACAAAGTACCTAAGGAAATCAACCTAACGTGAGCAGAAAGATTTTGGCTCACCAGCTTAGGGGTTGCAGGCTGGTACTTTGGTACTGTGTTAAGGTAAAACATCAAGATGGGAAGGGGATGTGGCACATCAGGCTGCTCACTTCATGGCACCCAGGAAACAAGAACGAAAGCAAAACAGGGACAAGAGGCACTCATTAAAAGAATGATCCTCTTCCTGTGACCTATTTTCTCCAGCTAGGTCCCATCGCCTGATAATTCATTTGAATATGGACTCATCAACAAAGTTCACATCCTGTTGGTCCAGTTTACTTCTCAAAAGCCCCATGAGAGAGTGACCAAGCCTTCACTACTAAACCTTTGAGACATTTTATGCCAACAATAGTATCTCCTATGCAAACACACAAAGGACATCAATGTCGGGTTGGGTCATATTTCTGAAAGACTGGGTTCTGATTACTTTAATTGTTTTCAAATTTTCTATGTCAGTAATTGCTTAGCTCTCCAGGGATTGTGGGTTTAGGAGTTGTACAAGGTCTTCTGATTTTATCAAACAAAACCTAGCTCTTTGATGGGCAAAGTATTTCCATGGGGGTAGTCTCCTTTTACATCATAAAATAACAAAGATTGTTCTTTCTAAATGTTTTGTCTGTGCAACATCTTTAACACTTTGATTTTGAACAGTCTTGGCCTCACTAAATGCTGTGGTTTCCCTAGCCCTTTGAGCTGGTATAAGCATTTCACAACACCTAGCTCTTTGGAAAACAGAATGTTCACCAATCCTAGGAATTGGCATACAACCAAAAAAGCCTCTTTGTGTGTTGATAGTGAGTCACTCACAGACTGTAAGATCTATCAAAATAACTTTTTTGAAATCCTAATTTTCCTAATCTTTATCCCTATGACTCAGACATCAATACTTTCATGTCTAAATTCCTCTCAGTCTTGTTTCTTGTCTCATTATTTCCAAAGATCTTCTTTCTTTTCTAGTTCTGAAAACTCTATTTCTATATTCTGTCAGTTTTCATATTGAAACATACACACAGCAATGAGCTCTGAATCATAAAATTCTGCATTAAATCCTAACAAGAAATACAAAACCCAAGGCTGAATGATTTAACTGATAAGGACCATTGCTGGCTCATGGTGAATGGCAAAATGTGTGCTGGTGGAATGTTAGCTGTCTTTATAAGTTAAGAATGACTTCAAGGCTTGGGTTCTTCCCTCCTGCTCTTCTGACATTCTTTTCTTTTAAATATGTTTTATAAGTCATCAATTTTAAGTGTACAATTAGGATTTTGGCAAGGTTGTAATTATGAAACCATGACTCAAAATATTTTCATGGGTCCATAAAGTTCCTTTAGCTTGCTGCTGTTCTTCAATTCAAGTCCTGGCAACTTCACCTAAATGGAACATTCTGATATATTTCCATCCATGTGTTCTTCCTTTCATGGCAGGTACATGCTAGGTCCACCCAGGCTTATCCTTGTATTAATAACTTGCTCCTTTTTGTTGCTGGGTGACAGTTCATCATATAAGATCAATAATGCATGTAGTTTATTCATTCACTAATTAATGGGAAATTGGTTCCAGTTTGGGGTTTCCATGCATTCAGCATCAAATCAACACTTGTATGCATGACTTTGTGTTAATATAGGACTATATTTCTCTTTCTCAAAGGAAATGTATCTCATTTTCAATTATGTGTTTTTCAGTGTATATCTGTTTGTGAGTGCAGTGTGTTCATGGAGACCAACATTAGGACTCTTGTTCCTTGAAGCTGGAGTTAACAGGGAGCAGTCAGCTGCCTTACATGGGTACTGGGAACGTGGGTCCTTTGTAAGAGCCATATTTGCTCTTAACCATTGAACTACCTCTTCAACACCTTTTCTCTTGAAATATCTAAGACATACCTATGATCATATGCTGAGTACCATACTAGCAGCTTATTTTACTTTTTAAGTGTCAGTTACTTTCAATCAGCCATGATCCTCTAATATGAAATTGCATAGTTGTATGATATAATCTTGTCCTGTTACAGTTGGAGCTTCAATCATCCTTTTGTCTCGTATACTCACTGTGTACAGTGCAGCACCAGTCATTTAGTAACTGGAAGGGTTTCAGATTGACAGTTACACTGTTTATTGATATTACATTGTTCATTTTCAAATGAGCCTTATAAAATAACCCAAATTCATATATGGTACCCACATTTCTCACCTTATTTTGTCTTATCACATAGACATTATGTTATCTTATATATCACAAGAAGGGTAAATATGCTACAATAAGATATTTTAAGAATGAGACCATGGTGGTGGTTTGAATAAGAAATGTCTTTTGAACATTGGGTGCCTGTGATGACTTGAAAGAAACTGCCCCTCCCCCCAAAGGGTGGCTCTATTAGGAGGTGTGGCATGTTGGAGTGAGCATGGCCTTATAGGAGGAAGTATGTCATTATGGAAGTGGTTTCTGAGGTCTCTTTTCCTCAAGCTACCCTCAATGTGGCACATAGTTCACTTCCTGTTGCCTGGAGATAAAGATATAGAATTCTGAGCTCCTTCTCCAGGATGATGTCTGCCTGTACACCATCATGATGATAATAGACCAAACATCTGAAACTGTAAGTAACCCCAAATAACTATTTTTGTTTATAAGAGTTGCTGTGGTCGTGGTGTCTTTTCACAGCAATAGACAGAAGCTGGTATCATGGATTGTGGTTCGACTGTGATAGGCCTAACCATGTTTTTGTTTGGAGGAATTTGGACTTTGGTACTTCGGATTAGGAAAGCAGTGGAAAGCTTTAAACACTGCTTAATGGGTCATACTAGTTGGAGCATGGAAGACATGGTATTGAGGGTGATTTAAACAGTGGGAGCCTGTCTCAAGAGGTTTTTGAGAAGAATTTTAGTATGTTGCCTAACGATTGTTCTTAAGATATTTTGGTGAAGAATGTGATTGCTTTTTGCCCTTGTCTGAAAAGTCTCCCTGAGGTTAACGAGAAATGGTTTGGATTAATTTCATTGGCAGAGGAAATCTCAAAACAGCCTAGTATAGATTTTGTATATGGTTACTAGTATAACTTTACTGAAGATCTATGATGAAAAGGAGCAAGTTAAGCAAGGGAAAATACAAAATGTTCAATTTGAGGAGAAAAGGAGCACCAGGAAGTGGAACAGAGTTAAATCTTGTGTTCAAGTAAGCAAACAGATTAAGGAATAGAGTAAAGGACATGGTGACCTCAGGGCAAGATCTTACACAGCTAAGTTTCCAATTTGTGAAAAGAAATTAAAGAAAAATTTAGAATTGGCTGTCATGGTGCACACCTTTAATCCCAGCATTTTGGAGACAAAGGCAACTGGATCTCTAAGTGTGAGACTAGCCTGATCTACAGTTTGGGCTCCCAGATAGCCAAAATTAGGCAGTAAGGAAACCATGGAAAACAGAAAGCTGATAAAGATGTAATTGAATGCAGGGACCATATTCCAGCCCAAGTAAGCAGCAGAACTTGGCAACTTCTGCCACGTGGCTCTTATTTTAGAGTTCAGAATACAGAAAGGGGTTATGGAATCTTCCTCTGAGACTAAGGAAAGCCACTGAGGCCAGGCATGTGTCAGGGGTATCCCTGCATGGAGGCCCAGAGAGGTCATTGTATGAAGTTGTGAAGGTAAAGCCTGGGTTGCTTTGGAGACCCTAAAATGTTTGAGATGCCAGAGCTAATAAGATACCTTCTGAGGAAAGCTACTAGCAGTGGAACCAGCCCAAGAGAAAGAAGTATGTTGCAGTCAATGAAGCGGAAAGGAGTTGGAAATTTGAAGAATTTTTTGACATTAGATGCGGAGATGCAGAGTTTAGAGTTTGCTTTGTGCTTGCGGTTCAAGATGTGAGCTCTCAGCTTGCTGTTCCTGCCACCATAGCTGCTGGTCATTGCCACACCATTGTTCTGCCATCATAGACTCCAATCCCTCTGGAACAATAAACCAAAAATAAACTTTCTCTTCCTTGCCTTTGGTAGTAGTATTTTATCACAGCAAGAGAAACGTAATAGATACAATCACATTCATATAACTTCCTGTTTATCTTTATAACTGTCTTATTATTAATTATAATTACCCTCTGACTATGTCTAATTTATAAGTTAAATTTTTTTAAGAAAAATAAAAATTATCTTACCTCAAAAACAAAACGATCATAGACTATGTAAGGTTTGGTTCTATCTACAGTTTTAGATATCCCCTGGGAATCTTGGAATATATTATGTACAAGATGGAGGTGCTAATTCAGAGCCTGACAAATCGCATTCCAAAGTGTCTGGATAAGCAGTATAAGAAAGCCCTATTTCCTCTATATCCTTCCCAACACTGCGTATCTTACCCGTGGTGTGTATGTGTACACACTTGTGTGTATTTGCTTATGTATGTGTACTTGTTAGTGTGTGTGTATGTATGTATTTGTTAGTGTGAGTGTGTACTTGTTAATGTGTGTGTATATTCTACATGTGTTACTGTGGGTGTGTATACATGTGTTGGCTGGTGTATGTGGGACCCTAAAGTTTCTCTCCAACTTTATTTTTTGAGATATGGTTTCTCACTGAGCCCAAAGTTCATCTCTGAGACAGGGCTGGTGGACCCATGAACTTTAGTGACCTATCTGCTTCTGTTCCTAACAACCCCCTCTACTTGTCCTCTGCCCCATCCCATCCCATGGTGCTTGGGTTATAACAGCACTTTTTTCTCTGTCAAACTCCCTTCTCCCAGCTTTATATGTGGATACTGGGGATTCAACAAGTCCTCATACCACACGCCTGTAAGATCTTTGTCAATTGAGCCACCCCCCCCCCTTTTTAAGACAGCTGTTACTTTGAACTGTGTGTTCTGCAATTCACTTTGTAGATCTGGCTGGCCTTGAACTCAGAGATCCGCCTGCCTCCATCTCCCAAGTGCTGTGATTAAAGGTAGCTGGAGTGCAGAGATTTTTTTCTTTTGTTTTCCTTTGTTTTTGATGAAGCTAAGCTATCGACTTTCATTATCCAGCATTTAAAAATAATTTCTAAATACATGAACTCAAATGGCACAGTGGTTTATTTTGGAAAAGTATCATAGTTTTGTCTCCTATATTTAAACTAGTCTGTAACCGATTTTATGTTAAACTTTAGGACAGTATGCGCAAAGGACTGAGGGCTTTGCTTTCTGCTCTCCATGATTTTAAAAAGTGTTTGTTTTTGTACAAGCCACTAAGCACGAACGCTAAGTGTCTTGCCATTTTTGTCATATTAGATTTATATTTGTCTTTCCTTCATTGTCACCAGGGCAGAACAATAGCTGGATGATGCCATCTCTTTCTAGAACATTCAAGAAGTGTTTGTTCACTTCTTAGACCTAAACTGGACACGGTCTACTTACCAACCAATCACTGAAATGGAAGTGAGACAGCCACACTTGATCCCACCCGACAGGGGTTTGTTTATGGATACATTTGAAGGGCCTTGACTTAAAAAGGACACACATGTCACCTGCTCTGATGGCCAATATTGGTTGTCATTTCACTGCAGCTGGAACCACCTCAAACACAATCTGTGAGGCCCTCAGGTGAGAAATTTTCTGGATCAGATTACTTGAAGTAAAGAGACCCGCCTGAGACATGGGCTGGACCTTCTAGTGACAGCCCACACAGGACAGGAAGCCGGCAGGTTAGCTTTTGACTGCTTGCCCTCACTCTCCCTGGCGAGTTCATCTGTCCTGTTGCTAAAGCATTTCTTCACCAACGCCAGTGTAGACTAAAGACTACCAGTTCTCCAAGAATCCTCCAGGCCCGGCATCAGATTGGAACTGCTGAGACATCTATCAGTAAACTGAAGAAGTACTGAATGCTTGGCCTCTCCAGTGTGAGACAGTCATTGTGGGACTAAGAAGAGAGCATCCTGTAGGCTTATCAAATACATCCCCTTTGAATATATATATTCATTCCTTCCCTGCTCCCAGGAAGCATTTGACTTACAGATGAAGTCAGGCAGTGGTCAGCAAACAAATGGCATGACGTGCTGCTGTATACTACATTATACTGTATACTGTGGTACTGGGAAGAAAATGGGTAGGATGCTGTCAAGTATGGGGTGGCTTGAAAGTTAAGGGAGGTTGGTTGGAAAGGGCTGAGATGATGTTGGAATCCAGATCCAAGGAAAGTGATGGGGTAGATGGTACAGATAACAGATTCAAGAGGCTTCATACTGAATGAGAATTGCAAAGCTGCTAAGGGTAAAAAGCAAGGAGGCCTCTGTAGTTGGGAAAGAAAAGGAATTGGGGGATGTGAATGCAGATGTGGGCAGGTAGATCATTTTAGGAAAGTTTCTCTCAACCGGGGGCATTTGGTAAAATTTGGTAATGTCTGTGGAAATTCTGGTCGTCCTCATCTGACTCCAGCCTGATCACCAATAGGGTTGAGAAGCATTGTTTTGGGTCAAAGCAAAAACCAGCTTATCAGTGGAGTAAATTAGAACAACACAGGGGTGGCTCAGCTTTAGTTTTCTTTCATTCTTTTTTAAAATCAAGAAAACTTGGCTGCTTGTTGTAAGTGAAAGGAGCAGTAGGGCAGGAAAAAAGCATGCCTGAGTCTTCTGAGTACACCCCCCCCCCCCCAAACACATATACACACCACTCCTGTGTTTCATGCAGCTGGCACTATACAGGCCTTTCCTATGCAAGGAGGATGACTTTAAAATTCAGGTCTTTCCTTGTGTTCCCACCACCCAATGCCACTGAGCCATTTAATGCATGGGGGATTGTGTTGAGAGCTTCCTACAGGCCAGGCAAACACCAACAAAGCTACATCTCCTGTCTCCAAAATTCTTTTGAAAAAAATGCATTTATATTCACACCATCCAGAGCCATTTTCCATTTTGGGAGTATGATGAAAGTGCCAATTCCTTACTTATCAAATTTAATGAAGAGATGTTAATAACACCTAGCCACTATCACTGTATTCGAGCCAAATTTGAAACATTTTTTTATTAAATAGTGGCCAGGAAAATGGACACTGGCCAGGTCCATACTTGAGATTCACGGAGTGTAGCCGAGAACCACCTTAGGCAAGGGCTTATAAAGGCAAACCCCACAAAGCTATGTACTTCCTGCCTTCCTCCAATCAGGGGCAAGCATACCTCCTGACTTAGTTCCTGTCACCTACAGATGGTCAAGCAAATCCTGTGCAGTTGGAGCAACCAAACTTGTTTACAGAAGTGAAAGCCTGTGGCTTGTTACATGAACAACAGCCCCCTTCATTCCAAGAAGTTCTCTCTCCTTGGGTAAGTGAGGCTTACAGGTTTCTCTGTCCCTGGACAAGTGGGGTTTACAAGTTAGAGGCATTTTTGTTTTATACGTCTCTTAAGAACGGTAATTTAAACTTAAACATAACTTTAGCCCTTATAGGGAGAGCATCAGATTTCCTCTCAGTATTTGCAATTTGGGTAATTGACTGTTTTTAGGTTAAGGACGTAAGTACTGTTTAAATAATTGGGTTTTTTTTGGGGGGGGGGAGGGGATTTGTTTTGTTTACTCTAAAACGGAAACTTCCATTGCATCCTCAAAGGACTAGAAATAAACTAGGTGGTGGTGGTGCACGCCTTTAATGGAGCTCTGTGAATTCGAGGCCAGCCTGGTCTACGAGAGCTAGTTCCAGGACAGGCTCCAAGGTTACAAAGAAACCCTGTCTTGAAAACAAACAAACAAACAAGCAAACAAAAAAACTAGAAATATACTTAACATATTTCTCTCAGTTGACACAGTAACCTTGAAACCCGATAGCTAATCGTTTCCATTTTGCAGACGGGGAGGTAGAAATGTACCAACTAAATTAAGTTTTTAGCTAACTAAAAACATTCTCCTGGCTGGGACTGTCACACTCAGGTACAGCCTTCCCCACCCCCTCAACCCTCAGCAGAAGCACGTACATTCAGTCCAGGTCCCTGAGGGCTGGGTGGGTGAGCCTGGCTGCTGGGCGAGCTCTTGGTGAGGGCTGGGCCCATTTGAAAGCGGTTGGTACTCAGGACTGGTACAGGAAGTCTTGAGTTCTTCCCGTTCACAAGTGCCCGCCCTGGTTGCTCCACCCCACGCTGCTCTGTTTGCTCTCCAGACAGACCTGGGCGGGCTCAAGGACGGCCACCCGCTATCAAGTCTCACGCTGGCCTCGCCCTCGGGTCGGTCCCGGGCAGGCTCCGTAGCCTCGGGCGGCTGGGGCTGCGGGGAGGGCCCGGGAGCTCGCCCTGCCCCTGGGAGGCGCCTGGCATTGCCCGCCCGCCTGCGAGGCCTCGACCCCGCCTGGCTGCGGAGACCGGCGCGGCGGGAACCCGGGCGGCAGGTCAGTCTTCCTTCCGTCCCTCGGTCGCCGAGGTCAGCTCGGGGGCTGCCACGCGGTCCGGACGGCTGCAGGCCGGGCCTCTGCTGGCCCCTGGGTACCGATCTGTCCCGGAACCCGATCGCTCGCTCTGCACACCGGGACTGTCCGGTCGGGGACACGGCCGCCGCTGCCCGCTGCGGGGGAGGGGTCTGCACCTGGCGAGCGGCTCACCCCGGGGACACCGAATATCCCAAACTTCTCGTATCTTTGTAGCCGCCCGCTCAGAAGTTGTTCTAGGAGACTTGAAAGTTTCAGCCAGCAACTTTGGCGTGGGTGTCAGGATGTTCTGCCCGGTTAAGGGGATCTGGTGACACACATCCTACTTCAGCGTCGTTCCCTAGGTGTTCACAGTTTAGGTTTCCCGCTCTGCTTGTGGTTGGGTTCATTCCGAATATTTTTAAGGGGGCGGCCTCGGCGGCACTGGGCTCAGTAAGTGAAGGAGGAAAAGTTCTACTTGAGCGAAGATGGGACAAAGTTTGCACTGGGTGTACTTATGAATCATTTTCACGAAAGCATCTGTCCTGGGTAGGGTTTTTTCTTCTTCTTGTGATTGTTCGTTAACTTTGCACCACCCGGGGTCATCTGGGAAGAGGGAATTTCAATGAGCAAATGCTTCCATTTGATTGGCCCACTGGCCCTTTGGTGGAATGACTGTGAGCAGTACCCCTTCTGGGCAGGTCCCAGTGTGTTTTAAAAAAGCCGAGTCCTCCAAGCCAGTCAGGCAGGAAGGAGCCATTAGGCAGGGTTCTTCCCTCCTGGCTGCTCCTGTCCCTGCCTGGAGTTCCTGTTTTGAGCTCCTGCCCAGACACCTCTTTAGGATGGACTGTAAACTATCATATGAAATAAGCCCTTTCTGTCCCAAGTTACTTTTATCCATGGTGTTTATCACAGCAATAGAAACCAAACTAAAGCAGAACCCATCAGGTTTTTACTTTTATCTAGAAATTCTAAGAGGTTCATAATTACTTTCACGGTTAGTTTCGGTCATTTATTCTAATATTTATTAATATAATTTTATACCCCTTAGAAATGTTTTTGGCCAACCCCTCAAAGCTCCCATTAGTAATTTGCTAATCTGATTACAATGATAATTGATTAAGGTTTCATGGTTTTCTTATGGATTATGGATTTCCTCTTATCTGTATATCCGTAATCTCAAAAGCAAAGCTGTTTTCATATTGACGGGAGTGGGTAAGAACGCGTGTCAGAAAAAACAAAACCAGTCTGAACTAGCCAGTGACCTGACCTGCCAGATTAGATAGCTAGGAAAACCCTTGCTCTTTGATGCTCATAGTGTCTGACCTTTGAATTTAAAGCCACACACCTCTTGAGTCTATTGAGCCTCGTGTTAACACAGCATTCTCAACAAATGAGTATTTACTTGTGTGTAAAACCATGTTCTTAAAGTGTATTCTATAGTGTTGCTAAGTATTAATAAACCAGTAAGTAGAGTTTTGAAGAAATGATTTAAATGAAACACAGTGGATATTTTTTAAAGATTTGTTTTTTATTTTTAACTAGGTGTGTGTGTGTGTGTGTGTGTGTGTGTGTCTGTGTGTGTGTGCCTGTGAGTGTAGGTGCCAGTGGGAACTGTCAATGGCATCAGACTCCTGGAGCTGGAGTTACAGAGGGTTGCAAGCTGCCATGTGGGTGCTGGGAACCGAACCAGGTCATCTACGTAAGCATTCTATGCTCTAAACCACCTGCCCTCTCTCCAGCCCCAATCAGTATATATATACATGTGTGTCAGTATCTTTTAGATTTCAAAGCATATGGATTTCTAACTTGATTATGGTGGATAGACTTCTCTAGTTGGAACTGACATCAGGATCCCAATCTTAATTCTGGGGAAAATATTGGAAGAAATGAGTTCTGACGCTCGAGTTTTGTTTTTCACTGTTTATCTCACCTCTCTGTCAACAGATGTGATGGCACCGAGAAGAAAAGAGAAATACAAGCTTCCCGTTCCACTCCCAGAAGGCAAAGTTCTGGATGACATGGACGGAAACCAGTGGGCGCTGGGCAAGATGATTGGCTCCGGAGGGTTTGGACTGATATACTTAGGTAAAGTATGACCAAGTCGCTAAGTATAATTATGGCTGTAATCATTGTAACTATGGTAGCAATGGTATTTTAAGGGTTAATTGAAATAACAGAAGTCATAATTTTTTTTAAAGCCATTTGAAGATAGTTAATGTTTAGTACATTAGCTGAACACATTAGGTTGAAGTCATAACTGCCATAACATGTTTGCTGTTGTCTTTTTTTCCTCAATAACTTTTAGAAGTCTTTTCAGAGCATAATTGCACAATCTGCCAGACAGAATATAAATTTTCTTTTTGGGAACTTGTTTTTGCTGATTTTTATAGCTCATAAACAACAACTATATAAATATAAATCTTAAAAATGATTATTAGATTATGCGTATAATATGTTTAAGACATGTCACAAGGCACTTGTGGAGGTCGGGGGACAATTTGCTTCTCTCCTTCCACCCTTCTGTGGGTTCTGGGACTTAGCTCAGGTGGTTAGACACCCTTACCTGCTGAACTGTATTCTGGACCTGACTGTATGACTCTTAATCATTACTAGCTTGGCAATACGAAGGCCTAACGATTTCTTGACGATGTTCCACATAAAATTAAGCTTTAGCGACTGAAAGCATGTATTACATAGATGAATGAACTTCTCTTGTGTGACTGGAGTTTAGTAGTTAAGTTGTTCTTGGAAAAACTGACAAAGTAGTTGCTCAAATTACCTTCTGTGCCTTATGATACAGGTAGGGAACCCTGCTTGGGTGTACTTCTACAGTGGATTGAAACATTTAGAAATTTATCTCTATGGTAGAGACCATTTAGGACTGTCTTCATGCTGTGGTGGGTTGGGGAAGGTATCTGTTTCGTGATTGTTTTTGATGAGGAAAATACTGGTTGATAAGAAAAAAATAATCTGGGTTTGGTGTGTAACTCATGAAAAGTCTTGGGTTCATTATTAAGCATATCCCATCCGAAGCAAAAAAACACAATGGAAGATTTATCTTACATATATTCATCCACCTTACAACTGTTTCTGTAATAGACATTTTTCGGGCTTGTGCATGGTGACTCATTCCTGTAATCTCAGCTTTTGAAAGGTAGAGACAAGGTCAGTTTGATCTAAGTCAGAAGTTCTAGGCCAACTAGGTCTACATAGTAATATCATATACAAGCAAACAAGCAAACAACACAAGGGGAACAACCCCAGAAAATAAACAAGGAAAAACAACGAACAACCAAAGCACCCCTCCCCTCAAATACCAGACCAAAAATATCCTCAAAATATCAAAACAAATAAACAAAAAAGAAGCTATTTTTGGGGAATTCTGGGTTCCTTGTCAAACAAACACGTTTCTGGATCATGAACGATTAAGATACTATTCTTTTTTGCCTTTTGTGTTTGTTTATTTTGAGACAGTCTCAAGCAGCTAAAGCTAGCCTTGAACTCCTAATCCTCTTGTTCTTTCCTCTTTGGGCTGGAATTACATACCTGGTTGTAGTTTTCAATGAATGAAAGAAATTCAGTAAGTAAGCAACTGCCTATTTATTATTTTGCCTTATATAATTCATAAAGAAGATTAGGACAGAAAAATTCTATAGGCTGAGTAAAGAGCAGTTTCTCAGTTTAAAGAGTGTCACTGTGTGTGGTGGCTCATAACTGCAGCTCCTAGCCTGCAGGAGCTGCAGCCGCCAATTCTGAGATGAAGACTAGACAGGGCTACATCATTAGAACCTGTTACAAAACGAACAAACAAAAACGAAACAAAACATGATAGTAGGTAGGCAACACTTTTCAATAGAAACATAATGGGAATCACCTATATAATTAAAAAATTTCAAAGAGCCACATTAAAAAATATTAAGAGCATCAGGTGAAATTCATTTTACTAATATGCACTATTCAACTTAAAATATCCAAAATAATTCATTCTATTGTGTTCATATAAAAATAGAGAAATACTTTACATCTGAGTGGAAGTCTAAATCTAGAGAGCATCAAGTGTCAAGAGCCTAATACTATGAGTGGCTCGTGAGAAATATAGGCATGAGTCTAGGGAGCACTAGGTGTGCAGAAATGTAGGCATGAGTCTAGTGAACGCCAGGTGTGCAGAAATGTAGGCATGAGTCTAGTGAATGCCAGGTGTGCAGAAATGTAGACATGAGTCTAGTGAACGCCAGATGTGCAGAAATGTAGGCATGAGTCTAGTGATCACTTGGTGTGTTGAATGGTGGAATACCTGCCTAATAAGTGCTATTTGAAATGGTTTAGTGAACTCTTTCCTACAGCAGTGAGTTAAGATCTCTAGTATATTGTCTTGACCATAGGTCAAAGATAGAAGTGAATAAATTGTTGCTAATGTGACTGTGACCTTGCGTCTACAGCCTATCGCATGTTTACTTTTCTGATGTGAATTATTCAAATAATTTCAAAGAACTGGAGAAAAGCTTCAACTATAATGGTCTTATCCCTTTTCAATTCTTAAAATGTAAATATTTGTGTTTATTCAGATTTTTTTATTAGACATTAAAAAAAATACCAATCTAAGTTTCTCCTCCCTCTCCTCCTTCCATTCCCTTCACATACCTTCTCACCCAACCCCCTTCCAATCCTCAGAGAGGGTAAGGCACATTGCCTTGTGGAAGGTCCAAGGCCCTCCCTACTATATCTAGGCTGAGCAAGATATAGATAGGATCCCAAAGGGAATAGGATCCCAAAAGTCAGTACATGTAGTAGGGATAAATCTCGGTGCCATTGCCAGTAGCCCCTCTGTCTGCCCCAGCCATGCAACTGTCAACCCCATTCAGAGGAACTAGCTTGGTCCCATGCTTGTCCTTCCCAATCTGGATGGAGTTGGTGAGCTCCCATTAGCTCAGGCAAACTGTTTCAGTGGGTGAACCCATCATGGTCTTGACCTCCTTGCTCATATTCTCATTCCTCCCACTCTTCAACTGGACTTTGGGAGCTCAATCCAGTGCCCCGATGCAGGTCTCTCTGCCTCTGCCTCCATCAGTTGCTGGATGAGGCTCTATGGTGATCTTTAAGATATTCATCAGTCTGACTACAGGGCAAGTCAAGATTGGGCCCCCTCTCCTCTATTGCCTAGGGTCCTAGGTGGGGTCATTCTTTTGGATTCCTGGGAATTTTTCCAGAACCAGGTTTCTGATAACTCCATAATGGCTCCCTCAATCAAGATATCTCTTTCCTTGCTCTCATCTCTGTCCTTCCTCCATTTTGACCATCCTATTCCCTCAAGTTCTCTTCTACCCTCCTTCTCTTCCTTCTTCTCCTCCTGCCCTCCCTTCTCTCACCACCCCTATGCTCCCAACCCTGCTAGTCAATCCTGTCTGTTTCCAATTTACAGGTAGGTCTATATATATTTTTCCCTTTGGGTTTACCTTGTTACTTAGCTTCTCTAGGATCATGTACTATCGGCTCAATGTCCTTTGTTTATAGCTATTATCCACTTATGAGTACATACCATGTTTATCTTTTTGGATCTGGGTTACCTTGCTCAGGATAGTGTTTTCTAATTCCATTTATTTGTGTACAAAATTCAAGAGAAGTACTCTAATGTGTAAATGTGCCACATTTTCTTTATCCATTTTTTGATTGAGTGGCATCTAGGTCTTTTCCAGGTTCTGGCTATTACAAATAATGCTTCTATAAATGTAGTTGAACAAATGCTTTTGTAGTATGATTGAGCATCTTTTGTGTATATGCCCAAGAGTGGTATTGCTGGATCCTGAGGTAGGTTGATTCTCAATTTTCTGAGAAACCACCGTACTAATTTCCAAAGTGGTTGTAAAAGTTTGCAATCCCACCAACAATGGATGAGTGTACCTCTTACTCCATATCCTCTCCAGCATAAACTATCATTGCTGTTTTTGATATTAGTCATTCTTACAGGTATAAGATGGTATCTCAGAGTTGTTTTGATTTGCATTTCTCTGATAGCTAAGGAGTTTGAACATTTCCTTAAGTATCTTTTGGCCATTTGAGATTATTCTGTTGAGAATTTTCTGTTTAGTTCAGTACCCCATTTTTTAATTGGGTTACTTAGAATCTTACTGTCTAATTTCTTGACAAAATGTATATATTTTGGAGATCAGTCCTTTGTCTGATGAGTGGTTGGTGAAGATCTTTTTCCATTCAGTAGGCTGCCTTTTTGTCTTATTGACTGTGTCCTTTGCTTTACAGAAGTTTCTCAGTTTCAGGAGGTTCCATTTATTTATTGTTGCTCTCAGTGCCTGTGCTACTGGGGTTATATTTAGGAAGTTGTCTCCTGTACCCATGCATTTAAGACTACTTCCCACTTTCTCTTCTATCAGGCTCAGTGTGGTTGGACTTATATTGAGGTCTTTAATTGATTTGGACTTGAGTTTTGCGCATGACAATGGATATGGATCTACTTTCATTCTTTTACATGTTGGCGTCCAGTTATGCCAGCACTATTTGCTGAAGATACTTTCTTTTTTCCATTATATAATTTTAGCTTCTTTGTCAAAAATCAGGTGTTCATAGGTATGTGGATTCATATCCAGGTCTTAAATTCAATTCCATTGGTCAGCCTCTCTGTTTTTATGCCAATACCAAGCTGTTTTCATTACTGTAGCTCTGTAATAGAGCTTGATGTCAGGGATGGTGATGCCTCCAGAAGTTCCTTTATTGTACAGGATTGTTTTGGCTATCCTGGGTTTTTTTTTTCCATATGAAGTTGATTATTTTTCTTTCAAGGTCTGTGAAGAATTGTGTTGGTATTTTGATGGGGATTGCATTGAACCTATAGATTGCTTTTGGTAGGATTGCCATTTTTACTCTGTTGATCCTTCCTATCAAAGAGCATTGGAGATATTTCCATTTTCTGGTATCTCCTTCAATTTCTTTTTTCAAAGACTTAAAGTTCTTGTCAAGTTGGTCTTTCACTTCTTTGGTTAGTGTCACCCCAAGATATTTTGTGTTATTTGTGGTTATTGTGAAAGGTGATGTTTCTCTGATTTCCCTCTCAGCTTCTTTATCATTTGTGCATAAGAGGGCTACTGATTTTTTTTATTTGATCTTGTATCAGTGGTGTATTTATCAGCTGTAGGAGTTCTCTGGTTGAGTTTTTGGCGTCACTTAGTACACTATCATATCATCTGCAAATAATGAAAGCTTGAATTCTTCCTTTGCAATTTGAATCCCCTTGATCTCCTGTATTCTTATTGCTATTGCTAAAACTTCAAGAACTATGTTGAAGAGAAATAGAGAGTGTAGACAACCTTGTCTTATTCCTGATTTTAGTAGAATCGCTTTGAGTTTCTCTCCATTTAATTTGATGTTGACTGTCGGCTTGCTGTATATTGCTTTTATTATATTTAGATATGTTCCTTGTATCCCTGATCTCTCTAAGACCTTTATCATGAAGGGATGTTGGATTTTTGTCAAATGCTTTTTCAGCATCTAATGAAATGACCATATGTTTTTTTTTCTTTCAGTTTTTTTATATGATGGATTATATTGATAGATTTCCATATGTTGAACCATCCCTGCATCTCTGGGATGAAGCTGACTTGTTCAAGTTAGATGATTTTTTTTTTTTTTGATGTGTTCTTGGATTTGGTTTGTCAGTATTTTATTGAGTATTTTTGCATCCACGTTCATGACTGAGATTGGTCTGTAATTCTATTTCTTGATTGAGTCTTTTGGTATCAGGGTAGCTGTAGCCTCATAAAAAGAGTTTGGCAATGTCCCTTTTGTTTCTATTGTGTGGAACACTTTGAGGAGTATAGGTATAGCTCTTATAGGAAGTTCTGGTAGAATTCTGCACTAACACCATCCAGCCCTGAACTTTATTTGGTTGGGTGGCTTTTGATGACAGCTTCTATTTCTTTGCAGTTTATAGGTCTATTTAAATTGCTCACCTGGTCTTGATTTAATTTTGTTATATGGTATCTATCTAGAAAATTGTCCATTTCTTTTACATTTTCCAATTTTGTGGAGTACAGGTTTTTGTAGTATGACCTCATGATTCTCTGAATTTCCTCAGTGTCTGTTTTTATGTCCCCATTTTCATTCTGATTTTGTTAATTTGGATGTTCTATGTCTTCTTTTGATTAGTTTGGATAAGATTTTGTTTATCTTGTTGATGTTTTCAAAGCACCAGCTCTTTGTTTCATTGATTCTTTGTATTGTTTTCTTTGTTTCCATTTTGTTGATTTCAGCCCTTAATTTGATTATTTCCAGTTTGTACTCCTCCTGCGTGAGTCTGCTTCTTTTTGTTTTAGAGCTTTTAGGTGTGCTGTGAGCTTTCTCTGTTTTCTTTATGTCGGCACTTAGTGCTATGAACTAAGTCTTTCTCTTAAGACTGCTTTCATGGTGTTCTATAGGTTTGGATATGTTGTGCCTTCTTTTTTTGATTGAATTCGAGGAAGTCTTTAATTTCTTTCTTTATTTCTTCCTTGACTTAGGGTGGTTTAGTAGTTGAGTGCTCAATTTCCATGAGTTTGTAGGCTTTCTGAGCTTAGTATTGTTGTTAAATTCTTATTTTAATCCCTGATGATCCAATAAGACACAGGGGGTTGCTCCATTTTTTTGTATTTGTGGAGGTTTGTTTTGCTAGCGAGTATGTGTTCAATTTTAGAGAAGTTTCCATGAGGTGCTGAGAAGAAGGTATATTCTTTTGTGCTTGGGTAGAATGTTCTATAGATATCTGTTAAGTTCATTTGATTCACAACATCTGTTTGAATTCAGGTTTATATTGAAGATTAACTATCATGTTTATACCCATGTTTTATGAATCTCTATGTATTCATGTACACCACTTGTTTGGGTCTGGTCATTAAGGAGGACTCTTGGTGCTCTGGAGTGATTGACATCCCTATTCAAGTGCAGAAAGTTCTTTTAGTCTAAGTACAGGTCATATGGCTTTTAGTTACTTTGTTTCATATGATCCAACTAAACTTCTTTTACAGTGCATTTCAAGATCCAGCATGTTGGGTGCCATTCCCTCCCACCGTCTGAATTTTAGGAACTGTACCCGGGAAAGGCCTGCACTAGCATATACTCACCATCATTGGGCAAACTTTTAAGAAATAGTTATTCTGACAGGGAGGGAGTGAGGGGGAGAGTGTGGGTGGGGGGGACAGAGACAGAGACAGAGAATGTTTCCTTCTTCAGAATTATACGACAAATGCTTTATTGGCTTGCAGTGGCTCACAGAGTCAGCTCAACTTTGCTAATGTGAGTTTTCACTGATTATTTCCAAAGCTGCAAGTAAGGAAATCCTCGAGAAGCCGTCTGGTTGTGGCAGTTTACCATGGCTCTCTCTCTTCATGTTGTGCATATGTATCGAGAAGCACTTACATTCAAGCATTTCCTAATAACCTTGTCCAGTGATTCCTTTCAGGTGTGCTCCCCAGACACAGTGCTTTGGCAGCCCCTTTATCAGCACGCGTGGCCTCAGGCTGAGAAGAAAATAGCTGCTCTGCCTAGCTCATTGTGCATGTACAACTGTCCTCTAGCTTGGAGATCAATAGCACAGGCCTGTCGGTAATCAGCAACTTGGAGCAAAGGGGAAGGGGCAGAGAAGTTTTGTGTTTACTCTTGGAGAGCTAATGTGCCTGTAGCATTCATGGCAATAGTCATAAGAGGGAAAAGAAGTCTGAATGCAAGAACAAAGTCTGTGCTCTCTCTTTGTATATGAAAGGGGGTTGGAAGGAGGGACAGAAACTGGTTAGGGTACGGGAAAGTTGCAGTCATTTTAGTACCAAATGAGCAAAAAACTTTCTGAAACTCCAGGGAAAGAAAGAACTGAAGGTTTGAATTCCCTTTAATGCTGCATGCAACATGGAAGCCACTACCCAAGGGAGGCATGCATAATGAGAGCAGAAGTTTTGGCGCTGGGAAAATCTGGGTTGAAACCCGACTGGCTCCACTAAGTCACGGACAGACCGAGTAATCCACCTCATTAATCCTCCGGAGGTTTTGTCTCTGTTCTTATAACTGTAGCAATAATTGCATGGATTAAATAAGATGTTTTAAAGCAGTTTGGAACCTAGTAAGCACTTACTAAGTAGAATCTATTTAGAATTTCCCATTCTAGATATCTGGTGCCATCGTACATTAGGAAGAGACCTTCATTGGAGGGATCTTCTGTTTTTTTCTGCCTTGAATTGTGGTGGGTTCGCTACTAATGTAAAACTAAGAACACAGGGACTGTCTACAGGTGCCTTTATGTTTTATTGACCACTATGTGTCTGTTCCCTTTCAAATTCACTGGGGTGATATAGTGTGTGGCGAACATCGCCCCTTAGACATATTTGCTTCAGATATGAAAGGAATTGGATTCTTAAAATTAATGAAAATTTAAAAAAGAAGAACTTGAGGATGAATGTCTATTACCTTCCTGTAAAGGAGTTTATTGTTGGACAGATTAGGCCTGAGATTGTGGTACTCAGCCCACACAATTGATTTTGCTTTGTTCTCTGCTGTAACTACAGATATCACCTGTAGCCCAGTCAGCAGGCATAGATGTGTTCTATTAAACACAGAGACCAGCTCAAGGGAACTCTCACTGAATCCTCGATAAGAGTGGCTCTCAACCTTTCTAATACTGCAGCCCTTTAACACAGTTCCATAAGATTGTTTTCATTGCTACTTTATAACTGTAAATAACAGTTTCTGATGATTTTAGGCAACCCCTGTAAAAGGGTCTTGTGATCCCAACCTACAGGTTGCAAAACCACTTCTCTAAAAGAATGCACATATGCTTTATTGATAATAAATTGATGTTATTATCTTTTACAAAGAGTAACATATTGTTGCTAAAATGGACCATTTGGTGATTCAGTATTAAGGACCATCTCTTATGGAAGAGTGATTAAACTCTGTTAAGTAATTTTATTACATTGCCTTACTGCTCTTCAGGAACAGAAGGAATCGGTGTGAGGGGGGACTTTGAGAAGTTATCAAATTTAACTTGTTTATTGATGAAGAAATGTTTCTACTTATAAAAGAGTAGAAGAATGTTTTATAGTATTGCTTTATTAGTTGGTTGGCTGCAGTGGATTGATTTTTAAGGTATGCAGAATAATACTGAGGAAATTCAAATCATAACACTAACAGCAATACTAAATGTTATTTTGGTAATGTTTTATAGAGAAGGCAATTAGTCTTGTGAAAATGAAAAGGGGATAATGGAAAAGAAGGATAATTTGTTTTAGAAATTATAGTAGCTGTATTTATTATATATACAATAAACTAGTTCCTAGTGAAGGCATAGTTAAGAGATATAAACTCAAGTTCACTTGTGTTTTTAAAATTTATTTAGTGTATTAGACCTATAGGTGAGTAAAAATATCTAGAAGATGAATTTGAATTTTATGTGTGCTGTCAGCAGGCTGTTAGTTTTGAGTTTATATGAGACAGTGCTTGCTGTTCCTTTCCCTCCCAGTCAAGAAATCCAAGTAATTAAGAAAGTTTGTTGCTGGGCAGTGGTGGCGCACTGAGTATTTAGGAGGCAGAGGCAGGTGGACCTCTGTGAGTTCGAGGCCAGCCTGGTCTGTAAAGAGTTTCAAGACAACTAGGGCTACATAGAGCAAATGTTTCAAAAAATTCTTGGTGAAGATTTGGGAGGGATTCTTCCAAGGCTTAGTCTTCATTTGAAGTTTTAATTTTTTTAGAAAACTGTCTGACCTTAAAAACCATCTTCTCTTCGGCATCTTCATTTTCAACAGTTTAAATGTCAGCCTCTGGTCTCACGGGCAGTTCATCAGCTCCCTGCTTCTGCTTCACACTCGAGTGTTTCTCCCTTCCACTGCGTGGCAGCCATCCCACTGCTCTTGCAGTGGTCAAGGTTCCTTCTTTTTCTTTCTTTGTTTAAATTGGAAATTCACTGCTGTGGGGAAGTTTCTTCTTCATGAAATGAGCTCACCTCTGTTGCCACAATAAAAGAATTCTCTGAGTTCGAGAGCTTCTGGCTTCCTCATGAAATATGGATGGACTTCTGCTTCTGTAAGGGAAAGGAGAAGAGGAATAAATAGTAAGAGGTATATTCCTCTGTTCAAGACCCAGGGGTATCCGTGTATACGAAATAAATTAGGTGAAAATCTGGGAAACTTCAAGACTCAGAGTGAGCCTTCACTAGACATGAACAGTGCCCACATTTGATGGTACAAAGGGGTGAGTGGGGTTCTGCACGGCTTCCACGCTTGGTTTGTAATTACACTGCTTCTCAATGTTTGCTTCTTACATCTCTCTCATGTGCACTGTGTTTCTCCTGAACACTGTGTCAAAGACTGTTTTAGCAGAAGAGGTGGGAAAACTCAGCAACTCTTTCAAGACAGTTGCTAGAGACTTGTACTCTTTCTTTACAAACATGAGCCAGGTGGGCTGAGCTTCTCCTTAGCATCTCTGGTCCAGGGAAATGATTTTGAAGAAAGATATCCATGAAGGCCAGAAACATCTACAGATGCACTGTGATCCCAGGCAGTGAAGCATGTGGCCCTTCATTGGCATTAGACTATAACAGGAGGATCTCCTGGCAGAAGAGCTGGCTTTTGCTGCGTTCTGCATGCTGCCCCTCCAAACCCATCTTTGATTGGCACCTATGCCCTATTGAAACTGGCATCACACCTTCTGAATGGGCACTGTGCCAGGCTAGCAGATGGGTATGGGCAAAGGCATGCCAGAAACCCAGTATGTGAATCAAGTTTAAGTATCAGGGGCCCAAACTCCCATCCAGGGATATAAAAACTGCAGTCTGTTGAGAGCTTTTTGTGCTTAAGGTTAAAGGACATGCCATTTCTACTCCAGCTTAGAGGTTGATTAATTTTGAAAGTCAAACAGGAACTCCTGTGGTGGTGTCAGGCAAAAGTCTGTCTTTGGTGAATGAGAATTACTACTCCATGTAGGGAAGAGAAAGTATTGTAATGAAGTTTCCGAGGAGACTGACTCCCCTGCAAGTCCCTCCAGCACTTAAGCAGCGTGCGTTCAGTGAAGATGAATATTTCTCTTCTCCAGCAGAGCCAGGTGCAATCAAAGCCAGATCTTCAGCCCGCTGCAGTAAAGAACCCTAAATTTAGAAAGGGCAGGCGAAGTTTAGAAGAACTCCGTGGTGGCGGCTCTTCTCACCACGAGCCGATGGAGCCTCACAGAAGTGTACAGAGGAGGAGATGAAGGGAAAACTCCAAATAGAAAGCCTCCAGAGGCTTCCAGCCTGAAACAGGAAGATCCTTAACAAACCAAGAGAAAAAGTTGAGTCCTTTTCCCTCAGTGCAGAAAGCTTTCTGAATTTTTTTTTTTTTTTTGTCAATAAAATCTTAGGTTACTGGGATGTTAGGACCAACTTAATACATAATAAACTTCCTATTCTTACTTTCATTTCCTTGCATGTCTATCATGTATATAAACTTTGCTTCTTGAATAATGGATTTTGCATAAAATTGAGCTCTAAACATCATATTCCTTATGATTGTCTCACACCCACCACAGAACTGCCCCACACCAGAAAGAGAGCACTCCATCCGTGTGATCCTTTTACCCATAGCTCCTAAAAGCTCTTAAATTCAGAGACATGCCTGTAAGACCAGCTGTGACCAAGAGCAGCCTCGCTAATCGCGTTATAGCCCCTGCTTTTGCTTTTCCACTGTGTAAACTTTATCTACGGAACAGATTCCACGAGGCCGTTGTGAATACTTCAGCGTATTCAAAACATAGAACTGCCACAAATTAAACTACTAAAACTAAAGCTGGTGCATTGTAACTGCCAAGTAAAACTGGCACGTCCCCTGTCAGACTGCAGGAGAGTGTGCCATACAGTCCTCGGAAAACACAATTCATCCAGAAGTACTCTTGTCACTTGCTCTGATATTAAACCAGAGAAAGTGACATTAATTAAAGAAATGACACGAGCCAACAAAGGCAATGAAATTCTACGGTTTGGCTTTATGCAGACCTTCATCCAACCTGTTCTGCCTAGGTACCATAGCCGACTCTGAAGAGAGCGTGGGTTATGACTTTTTCTCCTCCTCTCCCCATTCAGGTAACAGTCTTGGACAACTGCAACTTCCTACCCAGCACTGGGCTAGTTTGTTAGTGTGGCCCAGTCATTGTTGCGCTGCTCGAACACTGAGTTGGTGTCACGTGGTACACCAACTGCACTTGGGAACCCTGTTCAGTGTAGAGGGAGAGAGGTACGAGAGAGTTGATCTCACAAGCAGCAGAGAACCTAAACTTGTTGGGTAGAGTCAAGGAGGCCTATTGCTAGGACCAGTTGACGGGAACCCTAGGCATGACGGGACAAGCAGGAGCGAACCAGGGCTTCCCCTCTGTTCCCGTGACATGTGTCCTCACAGTCATTATTGTACTGCTTATCCATATACCAACTTTTCAAACCCTTCATGCTGCACATGGCCGTGCTCACCTTGCACCACGCTGTCGGTCTTAAGAGGCAGGCCAGAGTTACTAAAAAATGATTTTTTCATAGGAAAAAAGCTATAGAAAAATTTTCGAAAGAGCACTAAAACTTGTGTTTTTTTCTTTTTAAGTATAGTGTGTGGTCTCTATGCAAGGCATTTTAATTTCATATTTAGAGACAGTATTGGGTATATTTTAGGGAATTTGGGTTAAGTGTATCATGTTTATTTTTAAAAATATCTTTAATATTTTTAATATTAAATAATGTACTTTATTCATATGTTATAGGACTTAATGGGAAATGATTGCTCTGCTAATACATAATATAGAGGAATTAAAAATATATGGCCATTGTACTAAATCAGACCACTTCTGTATTTAGAATAAAGTAGTTTTAATGGGTAATATTTAATTGAAATATATTTAATAACCAGTACTAACCATTTTAGGGGCAAGTATGGTTTCCTATGGGCTCTACTCTCTGCTAGGCATGGAATATGTTAAAAAAAAAATCAACTTTACAAAAACTATAAGCACAAGTAACCTTAACAGAAAGTAAACAATCCCCCCCCCCCTTTTGTGTGGGGCTGGGAATCGAACACAGGGCCTGGTGTGTGCTACACAGGCACTCTGTCACTGAGCTGCATCCCTAGCCCTGGAACTCTTCTAACCCAAGTCTGCGAACAGGTTGATGAAGGGATTTACGCACAGTCATAAGCTTTTGTCATGCTCTCCAAGTGTAGGTATTTTGTATTTGAGGCTCAGCGTTTCTTTACTGTATAATTAGTCACAAGGTCTAATGCAAGTTTTCTGTGTCGGGCCGCCGGTGCCTTCAAAGAGACAGTGGTGCTTCAGAGGAGCAAGCAAAGGAGGCCAAAGTTGACACACATAGAGGCAAACAGTGGAGGGAAATCAACACGCCTTGCGGAGTCAGGCATTGGCAATATGTCGGTGTTCAGAGACTGTCTTGAATTTGCAATCCAAGTGACATAGAGTATTTAAATATGAGAGGCAGTAGTATCGAGCCTGCTACCACTTGTTTGACTAGCTCAGAATAGAACTCGGAGAGGCAAGGGCTCAAAGTTAAATGAACATTTATACATTTTAAAATCAAATGAAAGATTCAGAGTATATTCATGAATTAATTTTTTCCGGAATCCTAAATTTAATCAGCTGGAATTACTTTTAAAGTGTCATTCTATTTAACTTTGGGGGAATGATGAATTTGCCTTTTAGTAGGAATGCTGTATTTTATCATGAAGATGAAACAAACTGTCTTTTGTTAATTACTCCCCAGAGACACTGGCCATTTTTCTCCCCTATGCTTAGTGTGGAGTAAAGGCAGTGCCCACAAATTCATTTCAAACAAGACCAATTGGAAGCTTCGCCATGCGTGAGAGGCCTAGAAGAAGGCAGCTCCCTTTCAGGTACTCTGCATGCCCGGTAATGAGCAGTTGCAGAGGGAATGCCTTACTGAGGGGACCCGGAACACAGAGCAGAAACATGATAAAGAACGAAAGAGAGGTGTGTGTATGTCCAGTGAGTCTGATAGCTCCCGAGATGAGCGTGTGCAGCCCTCCTTAGGTCATCCTTGGCTGCTGGAACGTTTCCTAGAATGCCTAGTGCTGATGTAAATGGTTTCCTTACGTTATTTCCTTCCTTGGGAACTTGATGCCATTTGGGCCTGTGGAGGTAGTGAGAAGCCTCCAGGCCGCATTTTCAAAGACTGTCTCTGACTACTTGAAGCACAGGCTTCTTTGCTCTATAATTGATGTCCCTTGTGAACACTTTTAGTTTATAGCTAGCCAGAGAAAATATGGCATGTGACATGCTTGTGACAAGCTCATTTCTAACACAGCAGCTAAATAAGCGATTGATGGTATTGGCAGCTAATCTGCGAAATCTGTTAGTGGTGATGCTTACGGTGGTGCCATTTTCATTGAGATTGACAACCAAGGCGCAGGCCCTGGTGGTAGGCTTTTATTATTCAGATCACCAAATCTGTGAAGGAACATCTGATGTTTCCAGTAAACCCAGTGCTGAGCACTGAAAAAGAAAACACGTTGAAAATGTGCTCTAGCTTAGGTCATACATTAATATTCTTATGAAGAAAGAGTGAGACTAGTGAACTAGTTGTACTATCATCTGATGACAAAGAGTTGATGAGCTTTCAGGCTACTCAAAACTGAATAAATTTATCTCATTTATAGGGATGTTTGTTGTTTGTTTGTTTGTTTATTTAGATTTTTCAAGACAGGGTTTCTCTGTATAGCCCTGGCTGTCCTAGAAGTCAATCTGTAGACCAGGCTGGCCTCGAACTAATAGCGATCCACCTGCCTCTGCCTCCCAAGTGCTGGGTTTAAAGTGTGCACCTCCACTGCCCAGCTATTTGTTTTAAGTCTAATAAGCAAGAACGAGGACAACAAAAGGAGCCCCTTTAGTTATGACACATTGTGATGTAAATGCAATGACCCTGTGAGAGACACTTTACAGACACTGAGTTGTCTTTCTTTCTTTCTTAGAGGATAATTTAAAGACACACAGTTAGAAAACTAGGTCTTTTCAAAGCAAAGCACAAAAAATACTTGAGTAAATAAAATCTTGCTAATGAATTTGCTCCTTGCTAAAGAACTTGTTTCAGATAAAAATATTTACAATAGCAGTCTAGACTTTGAAAAACCTTTCTTTTATGGTGCTCTTGTGGGAAAAATTAAGACTGTTAATGGGGAGATGAGTTTAGGTGCTTGATACAGGTACTTGGTATGTTTTACAATGAGAGTTTTTATACCGTTTTATTTGGCATGTATACATAACACGAAAAGCAATGTGCAAAATACAAGCTATTACATTAAATTAAAATATTTATAGCAAGCCTGATGACATACCCATGTGATCCCAGTAGTTGGAAAGCTGAGACAGGAAGATCAGAGGTTCAAGGCCAGCCTCAGATACATAGTGCGTTTAACTCTCTCAAGAAAAAGAAACGTAAAAGGAAGCAAATGCAAATACATTAAAAACAAAAACACTATGATATAGGGTCATTCATTTCAGTTTCTGTAGAATGTGAAGGAAAGGTATTCATTGTACTAGATAGTCTTGATATCAAGAGATCATGCATTATAACAGATCTCCAGTGTGTAACTGAGAATGGTTATGAGTCGTGTAGACCTTCCCTCTTTACAAAATATTGAGAGGGAATATTGAATGGATGGGGGGGAAAGCCCATATATAGTAAGCTCTGAGAAGAAAACAAAGATCTACATAGCGAATGGAAGGATGGTATATGGTTGAGGAGGAGAAGATTGTATGAACTTCCATAATCAGAAAAAGTTCATCTGCAGCAGACAGCTTGGAACAGGTCTCAGTGTTCTAAAATTAATTACTTAATGTAAATTGTATGTATCATGCAACCTCTCAAAATGAAGAGACTGTTACTGGGGAGAACTTTTCTGTTCCTTCTACCACTGAAAGAGGTGTATTAGCAAAGGGACACATGTATTTTATTAATGTAAGTGGAGCAAACCTAAGCCAAAGAGGATATAAAAAATTATCAAGAATTAGTACCGAAAATATTAGCAGTATGTCTAGCAGATTGTGTCAAAAGTAACTTTAAAGACCTGTAAAACCTAGACTTTCCCTTGACTGACTTCAGTGTGTTAGAAAATGACTTAAACACAGGGATGGTCTGATGATTACCAGAAGATTCTTAACCTAACACACAGATTTTACATAAGAAGTCAAAAAACGTTTACCCAGAAAATGGAAAGACTTCATGATAGTTAAGAGAAATGGGACTGTAGTTTCAGCGTGTTGTGTGGCCAAAGTTTATGTTACTGAGGAGATAAAAAATAAATAGTTGAGATTTCAGAGAACCTGACATCATTTTGTAGCAGGTTGTCATTAAGATAAAGTAGACGTTAAGCACATGACTAAGACATCAAAAAAATAAATGAATTAAAATATGTGAATCATGTGTGGTGGCTCACACCTGTAATCACTCTAGAGGCTGAGATGGGAGGAATATCATTAGCTTGAAGCTACCCTGGGCTTAACTGAGCAGACTCTCTATGTATCTATCTATCTATCTATCTATCTATCTATCTATCTATCTGTATATAATCATCAGTTACAGCAAAGGAGGCCATGAATTTGAGAGAGAATGGGCAAGAGGAGGGTACATGAGAATGACTGGAGGGAGGAAAACAAAAGGAGGAAATGAAATAATTTTATTTTTAGTTAAAAATAAAATATTTATTATATAAACCACTTAATAAAATTTGGGGAGCTAATTTTAAGAACATCAATTTATAAATAAAATTTAAATGTAGTTCATACTTTAAAAATAGATCAGTGAGCTGTGGTAAATATGTGTTAACAAAAGCATCAGATTTTTACCCTCTAAGTGAACTCCAAATATACTTAATAATGGAGACAGCTAAAGCAAAATCAGATATGTATCAGTGTCTAAGAATATTTAGGAGCTAGATAAACAATAAGTGAACTGAAAGTATAAGTTTTATAGAATGAATGAAATTATATATAGTATACACTACAATTAGTGACTAGCTGGTAGAGTAACTCCAATAAAATTTACATTGCTGGGTTATAATTCAGCTTCCAGTTAACAGTAGGTAAGACGTTATAAACTCTTTACTAAGGAAGATAATTCAGGCTCAGAGATGGCTCAGTGGGTAAAGCCACACACTGCCCTTCCAGGGGACCTGCATGTGGTTCCCATCAGCCATGTTAGAAGACTCACTATTGTCTTCTAGATTCAGGGCGTCTGATATTTTGGCCTTTATGGGAACCCCCTCATGTACATACACACCCCAGTTTAAAATAATAATTTAAAAATATCTCTAAAAAAGAATATAACTCACTAAATTTCAGAATCATAGGAAAGTCTATAGAATATTCTAGTATTGTAGGTCAAAGATAAATACTTCAGTGTCACGGAGGAACTTTGGGTGCCTGGCTCTTTCTGTCATTTCTCACATTTATTTTTGGAAGTTTCTTGCATGCACTTCCTATTTACTCAGTTAATATTATTTCTTTTTCAGGACTTTGAGGAAGTTGAAGACTATATAGTTATAGTAATTGTTTTCCTTTTATACCAGTCTCAGAAAAGAAACTCACTAAGAAGGTATAAAGTGCATGAGGTTCAGAGACATCAAAAGATAGTTTTGGATGGTAATGCAAGTTAGGATAGAAAGTGAATTAGACACAAAATTTTGGACTCAACAAGGTAGACTATATGATGTAGTATTTTCTCTGAATTTGTCAAATGCATATGAACTCTACATTGTTGATGTATTTATTGTCTGTATATATTGTTTCTAGTTATTATATATGGTTTTTCTTATATTAATTATATACTTTTTAGACAAAAAAGGGGAAATACAGTGATATTTTGTTTGTGATCTAACAAATAAAGCTTGCTTGAAGATCAGAGGGGAGAGCTGAGCTTCAGATTAGCCATAGAAGCTAGAAAATGGTGACTCACACCTTTAATCTCTGGGGAGTCATCTTTTTGATTTGACTTCTACATGATCCTAGTTGTGACTGGTTCGTACATTCGAGAATAGGTTGTGAGGATTAGAAATGTTAGGTAGGAGGAATAGAAATAAAAAAGAAATACAAAGACATAGGATAGTATCGGGAGGGCAACTTAGATCCTACTCTCTCAAATTTATGATCTTCTCTTTGGAAATTGTTTCACACAGACATACACCATTTAGTGTTGCTCATATTGTATGTGTTTAAGGCTGGCCACTTGGAATTGGATAAACTCTCAGGGACCTCATACTTGGAGAACTGATTTTCCCTCTCTCAGCAGCTGTTAGCTGCGCATAGCTCTTTAACTAGGTTGGTGCCTTGTGAAATGTCCCACTGATGTCCTGTCAACTGGTACAGCCATTGTATAGGTCTTGTTGGAACAACCATATTGTTGAGGTTTTATAGGTGCAGCTTTCTTGACATATCTAGAAGACACTGTCTCACAGCTGCCATCCTGGCTAGTTCTTTGGCTCCTCTAACCTTTCTGTGATGTTTATGTGAACCCTTGGATACTTTGAGAACCAGTCTTCAGGAGGAGAATCAGTTCCCTTCCATCCTCCACTTCCTGTGTTTGAAGTGTGTGACATCTTTAGCCATGGGGTCTTAGCTTCAAGCTCAGGAGATAATCAAAGGCAATGGCTAAATTCAAGGAACCCAAGAAAGAACCACCAAAATGGCCACTCCATGATTACAGGGAAGGTTTTTATTGTGGATAAGACAGAGAATATGTCCTAGGGCATTATGGAGATCCAGAGCAGAGAGAAGGGAGCGGACTGGACATGACCTGGCCTAAAGAAGCACTAGAAGAGAAAAAAAAAAAAGCAAGGAAGAATAGAGGGAGTGGAAGGTGGAAACCTTCCCATTATAAATGGAGCCCAGGATCTGGAACCGCCTGGGGCTAGTATAGTGGAGTAGAGCCAGGAGGCTAGGTTAGGTGAAATAAATAACAAGGACACATGAGCAGAGACTGAGGGAGCCTGGAGGTCAGTGTGGGCTTTAGTGTGCAGCCACAGGTATAAGTCATTTGAGAGCCCTTTGTCCCTTCTGCCAGGAGTAGGGGAAATGATTCTTTTTGAAGACAGGCAACCAACCTGTTTCATAAATTCCCAGGGAATTCTGGCTTTATCTAACCACTAGAAATCCATCTATAGTCCAGTTTGAGCTCATTTCTGGACGTAAGCACTGCCAGAGACATAATATTGATAATAACTTTTGTGTGGTTTCAAGGTCTCTTAGGCTCCCTTGACCAGAAATTTCTCTTTCCAGGCACATGGGTTCTGAATTTTAAGAGCATGTTGTATATTTTATTATGTTTTTTTCAAATGTATGTTTTCCTGATATTTTCTCACAGCCTTTTTTAAAATTCTGTTTAGTGTCTCTTACAGAGCAGAAAAAAATTTAAGTAAGTTCAGTCTTTAAATTTTCCTTCATTGATTATGGTGTTGTTGATTCTGAAATCCACATTACCTCAATTTTCACCTGCTGTCTTTCACCCATTATTTTGCTGTCACACTTTTACATTGATATTTACTGCCTCTTCCTTCTCACCTCTGCCTCTCTCCCGTCTCGTTTATTTGTCCTTTCCTTCTTTGACACAGTTGAACTGGGTAGTTCAGTGTAGCCTCGGTATTCTCCTGTCTCAGTCCCCCAAGTCCTTGGACTCCGCGAGTGTGGCACCACACATAGCCTGTGGCAAATTTTCACATAAAATTGGTGTCTATCTTAAATTTTTATCTGAATATCTAATATTTTTTACTTTTGCTTTCTTATTTTTTTATTTTCAAGACATGAGTGTTTAATATTTTAGTGGAGAAGTTTTGCATCAATATCAGGTCCATACTCATGTAATTTCTTTTTCTATTAATGTATTGATGTAGTCTTGGTAGTAATGTGAAGCAAATTTCATAGAATCTTCTGAGTGTTCCTTTTACATTTATTGCTAGGAGTATTGCTACAATTTCCTAATTATGTGTTTATAGAATCCCCCAGTTAACCCAGCTGGGCTGGGCTTCGGTCTTTCCATTTGGAAGACTAATGTGTGTTCAGACTTCTGTAGGTTTCCTCAGTCTTCCAGTAGGTTGAACACTTGAGGTTCAGCTACATTGTATACAACATCCTGCTGTTGGCCTTGTAATGTCCATGTTAATGTTTTTCATAGTGCCCGGGGAATGAGATACAAGCCCAATGTGTTTTCTCTATTTTGTATTGGTCAGTTAGGATTAGAGATTTTCTCACATTATTGATCTTTTCTAAGAATTAGCTTTTGTGATTTATTAATTTTCTCAGATTTCTTTTTTTCTTTTTTAAGAAAAGGAAACAAACTATCTTTTTAATTTTATACACCAACACCAGCTTCCACTCTCTCCCCTCCTCCCATTACCTCCATCTTCCCCCTAACCCACCCCTATCCATTCCTCAGAGAGGGTAAGGCACATTGCTGTAGGGAAGGTACAACGCCCTCCCTACTATATCTAGGCTGAGCAAGGTATCCATCCAAAGAAAATAGGTTCCCCAAAAGGCAGTATGAGCAGTAGGCACAAATCCTGATGCCACTGCTAGTGGCCCTACAGCAGCCTGCCACAGCCATACATCTGTCACCCCCTTTCAGAGGGACTAGTTTGGACCTATGTTGGCTCCTTCCCTGTCCACCTGGAGTTGGTGAGCTCCCATTAGCTCAGGTAAACTGTTTCAGTGGATGTTCCCATCATGGTCTTGACCTCTTTGCTCATAGTCTCACTCCTCCCACTCTTCAACTGGACTTTGGGAACTCAGCCCATTGCTCTGCTGTATGTCCCTGCCTCTGTTTTCATCAGTTGCTGGATGAAGGTTCTATAGTGACATTTAAGATATTCATTAATCTGACTACTGGGCAAGGCCAGTTCAGGTACCCTCTCCACTCTTGTCTAGGGTCTTAGGTGGGGGTCATCCTTGTAGATTCCTGGGAATTTCTCTAGTGCCAGGTTTCTTGCTAGCCCTATAATGGCTCTGTCAATCAAAATATTTCTTTTCTTGCTCTTCATCTCTGTCTGTTGACTGAGGTTTCTGTCCCACCCGGTCCCACAGCCTTTCAGTACCAAAGAAATATACAGAGGTCTACATTAATTATAAACTGATTGGCTTATTAGCTGAGGATTCTTATTAGCTCTTATAACTTAAATTAGCCCATAATTCTTGTCTGTGTTAGCCACGTGACTTGGTACCATTTTTGGTGAGGCAGTCATGTCTTGCTTCCTCTGTGTCTGGGTGACGACTACAGACTGAATCTTTCCTCTTCCCAGAGTTCTCCTGTTCTCCTTGTCCCACCTCTATTTCCTGCCTGGCTGCTGGCCAATCAGCATTTATTTAAAATACAAGTGACAGGGTAGAGACCACTGTCTCAAAGCATCTGTCCTTCCTCCATCTCTACTATCCCGTCCCCACAAGTTTTCCTCCCCTTCTTCCCTAGTTCACCCTTTCCCCTTCCATTTACCCTTCATCTCCATGCTCCCAATTTTGTCAGGAAATCTTGTCTCTTTCCCCTTCCCAGGTGGTTCTATATATGTTTTCCTTAGGATTCACTTTATTACTTAGCTTCTCTAGGGTTGTTAACTTTTGCTTTACAGCTGCTATCCACTTATAAGTGAGTACATACCATGTTTGTCTTTCTGGGTCTGGGTTACCTCACTCAGGATGTTTTTTTTCTAGTTCCTTTCATTTATATGCAAATTTCAAGATGTCACTACTTTTTACTGTTGAGTAGTACTCCCTTGTGTAAATGTGCCACATTTTCTTTATCCATTCTTTGGTTAAGGGGTATCTAGGTTGTTTCCAAGTTCTGGTTATTACAAATAATACTGCCATGAACATAGCTGAATGAATGTCCTTGTAGAATGATTGAGCATCCTTTAGATATTGCTGAGTTCTGAGGTAAGTTGATTCCCAATTTTCTGAGAAACTACCCTACTGATTTCCAGAGTGGTTGTACAAGTTTGCATCCCTACCAACAATGGATGAATGTTCCTCTTGCTCCACATCCACTCCAGAACTAGCTATCATTGGTGTTTTTGATCTTAGCAATTTTGACTGGTGTAAGATGGTATCTCAGGGTCATTTTGATTTGCTTTTCCTTGGTGGCTAAGGATGTTGAACATTTTCTTAAGTGTCTTTCAGCCATTTGAAATTCTTCTGTTGAGAATTCTCTATTTAATTCTGTACTCCATTTTTTAATTTATTTAGAATTTTTATGTCTAATTTCTTGGAGAGCAGACCTCTGTTTGATGTGGGGTTTGTAAAGATTTTTCTAATTTATTTATTATTGCTCTCAGTGTCTCTGCTACTGGGGTTATATTTAGGAAGTGACCTCCATTGCTGATGCATTTAAGGCTCCTTGCCACTTTCTCTTCTATCAGTTTCAGTGTTGTTGGATTTATAATGAGGTCTTTAATCCATTTTAACTTGAGTTTTGTGCATGTTGATAGATAGGGATTTATTTTTATTCTTCTACATGTTGATATCCAGTTATGCCAGCACCATTTGTTGAAGATGTTTTCTTTTTTCCATTGTATAATTATAGTTTCTTTGTCAAAAATGTGTTCATAGGTATATTCGGGTCTTCGATTTGATTCCCTTGGTCAACCTGTCTGTTTTTATGCCCTCATGTGTTTTCATTACTATAGTTCTACAATAGAGCTTGATGTCAGGGATGGTGTTGCCTCTGTAAGTTCCTTTATTGTACAGGATTGTTTTGACTATCCTGGGTTTCTTGTTGATTATTGTTCTTTCATGGTCTGTGAAGAATTTTGTTGGTATTTTGATAGGGATTGCATTGAATTTATAGATTGGTTTTGGTAGGATTGCCATTTTTATTATGTTGATCCTATTTATCCAAGAACATAGGAGATCTTTCCATTTTCTGATATCTTATTCAACTTCTTTCTTCAAAGATTTAAAGTTCTTGTTGAACAGGTCTTTCACTTCCTTGGTTTGTGTTTCCCCAAGATATTTTATGTTATTTGTGGCTATTGTGAAAGGTGATGTTTCTCTGATTTCACTTTCAGCTTATTTATCATTTGTATATAGGAGGGCTACTGATTCTTTTGAATTGATCTTGTATCCTACCACATCATTGAAGGTAGAATGTATTTATCAGCTGTAGAGTTCTCTGGTAGAGTTCTTGGGGTCACTTATATACACCATCATATCATCTGCAAATAGCAAATGTTTGAATTCTTCCTTTCCAATTTGAATCTCTTTTATCTCCTTTTGTTTTTTTATTTTTATAGCCAAAACTTCAAGGACTATGTTGAATAGATATGGAGAGAGTGGACAGCCTTGTATTGTTCCTGATTTTAGTGAAATTGCTTTGAATTTCTCTATGCTTATTTCGATGTTCCTGTCAGCTTGCTGTATATTGCTTTTATTATGTTTAGATATGTTCCTTGTATCCTGATCTCCTCCAGACCTTTATTGTGAAGGAGTGTTCGATTTTTTTCAATGCTTTTTTAGTATCTAATGACATGATTATATGGGTTTTTCTTTCAGTTTATTTATATGGTTGATTAAACTGATAGATTTTCTTATGTTGAACCATCCCTGCATATCTGAGTTTAAGCAGACTTGATCATGTTAGATGATTTTTTTATGTGTTCTTGGATTCAATGTTGCCAGTATTTTATTGAATATTTTTGCATCCATGTTCATGAGTGAGACTGGTCTGTTATTCTCTTTCTTGGGTGAGTCTTTTTGTGGTTTTTGTATCAGGTAAACTGTAACCTCATAAAAAGAGTTTGGCCGTGTTCCTTCTGTTTCTATTATGTGGAATACTTTGAGACATATAGGTATTAGCTCTTCTTTGAAGCTTTTAAATCTATGTTCTACCATGAGGCTCATTACCTCATCTCTCTAAACTGCTCTTGCTGCTTCCCCTGTGTTTTCCTGATGAGTCTGCCTTCTTTTTCCCAGAGTTCTCTCTCTGCCCTGAAGTCCCACATATACTTCTTGCTTAGCTGTTGGCTGTTCACCCCTTTTTTTTTTTAAACACCAATCACAGCAATACTTTTTCACCCTGTGTATAGGAATATTTCACAACAAATTCTCATTAAAAAAAAATTTTTAAGAACAATTTCTCTACAAAACAAGTTCCAGGATAGTTAGAGCTGTTACACAGAGGAAAAAAAAATACCCCATGTCTTGGAAAACCAAAAAGGAAAAAAAAAAGGCAAAACCCAAAGAATAGCAATTATGGTTTTCATTTATTTTGTTTCACATTTTTACTTTTAAAGTTTCATTTTTAGATTTTAGATTTCTAAAAAGCTCACAAGAGAGTACCTATGTATAGTCTGCACCAAGGCTTATGAAACCTGGATGACAGTACCCTGGTCATCAGCTGTGACACAGTTTAACTTGTTAGTGGCTCTTACACTCTGCTGGATGTTGTCCCAGTGGCTTTTTTTTTTTTTTTTAAATCTTAAATCCCAGATGATATAATAGCAACAGTTTGTTAACACTGAGTAAACTCCTCGGTCTTTTTACTGAGACTAAGTCATGTAGTGTTGTTCAGTCTGCTTTCCAACTTTAGAGCCCATGTGGTTCCCAACCTCACTCTTGATTATTGATTATCTAGGATTGCATGCACATGCACAGTTCCAGTAGTTCTTCGGTTGTCTTTTTGTCATTTATGGAGTTAGTACATTTGTCCTTGTGTTTTAAGCTATTCCTTGCTATTTAGTTTGTAGACTTCAGAAATTTTAGTGTTAGCACACTTAGGAATGCAGGGGACAAATACTAAGTAAAGCCTGGAATATTCTATTGATTCACTGACTCAGTTGCCCCACACAAGTCTCTGTGTTTCTGATTTATGGACTTCCTCCTAGTCTTTTCCGGTCTTTGAAATGAGTGAAAAGCCCTATCTGAAGCATTCTGTCCCCTATCTCAGCCTCTCTAGGTGAGTTCTTCCTTTTCTTAGACAATGGTGTCCCCATTTCCTATCCTCTTTTCAGCATGCTTAGGGAACCATACAGAAAGGATTAAAAATGTCTAAATTTGGTCTGAAGAAGTAACTACTCTTAAACTATAAGGTGCTCCCAAAGGAAAGAGACCAGAATAATTCATGGAGTACTCCACCCACCCTTTCGCACTCCCTTTGGCTGCTCTCCAGAGCTTTTAGCCCTGTTGAAAACTCAGTGTGAAAATCAAATATATTGGAGTCTCTTGTGCTGCTACGGTGCACTACAGAGGCATCTGTTCTTTTGCTACAAGAATAAGGTCAATAACACCACATATAATTGTCCCTTCTTCATCTTGCAAGAGAATTGGTCTGAGTTCTATTATTTTCTTAACTGTTTCTGTGGCTTCAAGGAGAAGGATCAACTGCCCATACAACCTTGTTCTTTAGGCTGTATTTCTTCTCAGGTTGATCTGATAGCCAGGCACCTGTTGGCTTCTTGCATGTCTCTCACTTTGGGCTATGAGTTTCCATTTACAAAAAGTATATTGTAGAGGGAAATACTGACACTTGGTTCCCTTCATCCATTTACTGGTTAATTTTAGCCTTTACTAATGACTTTTGCCTACCATGGTTATTACTCTGATGTTTACTAAAATTGCCTTTGCATTTTTAAGATTTCACCTACAATTATTAACTGAACTTTACTCAAAAGAAAGAACTTCCTTATCTTATTTATTTATTTATTTATTCAATTACTTACACCACTATGGTCATTGAATATTTTTCTTTGGGCTAAAATTTATTACTATCATGCATTTTATAGCCTAGGGACCTTATCTTGCTTTTCCTTGTCCGTCACTGGAGTCAGACATTTCTTTATGCACTCCTGGTTCATTTAATCAGAAATGGCATTTAGAAACCACAAAATGTGCCCTAGATATGCTCATTAATACATGCAATGAATTTGATTTTTTTAAATTTCTGTGTCATATCTTTAGTTTTCTAAGTTAAGCTGACCATTCAGCTCACTCTTTTTAGAGTGCTTTTAAGTAAAAATATTTCATGCTATAAATTTCCACCTACAGCATCCATTCGTTAGCACATCTATTAAATATTCATTGAATATGAGTAGGTTCTAAACCTAGTGCTTGAGACACAATTCAATAAAATAGAACTCTTTCTACTGTTTGGTTTACACCATGGCAAAGGAAGACAATCATCATTTAAATGCATTCCAATTAGTTTTGATATATTCTCAATATTTTCAATTTTATGCATTTCATGGGTTCTAGTACACTTTCACATATCCTTTGGAACCACTTACTGTGATCAGAGAATATGGCTTAGTATTTTTAAGAGTTACTTTGTAAATAAGGCAAGACTTGTGCTTGCTGTCACAGTCTCTGTGAGTTCCTATGTGCAACAGCCCCATTGTCTCCGGAAGACACTGTTACTTTGGAGTCATCCACTATCTCTGACCTTTGTAATCCCCCCCCCCTCTTTCTTCATAGGTCTCTGATCTCTGAAGGGAGAGGTTCAGAGACATTACATTTTGGGATGAGTGCTTCAAAGTCTCTCACTCACTTCACATTGTGTCATTGTGGGTCTCAGTTAATTACTACCTACCACAAGAGGAGTCTTCTCTGATGAGGGTTGTGTGATACACTGATGTATGGTATAGTAATCCATCATTAAGGGTCATTTCATTGCTTTGTTCCTTTAGCAGATAATAGGACTAGGTTTTCCTCTGGAGTCTACGACCTATCTGGTCCCAGGTTTTAAGTCACTTTAGTAAAATCAGGAATGGGTTTCATCTCATGAATTGGGTCTCAAATCCAAGCAAAATGTGGTTGGTTCTTCCCATAACATTTGTGTCACTATCATCCCAGTGGATCCTGCATGCAGGTTACTGTTATAGGTCACAGTTTGTAGCCACGTGGTAGTGATGATTGCTTTTCTCCCCTGGTAGTGTGCAGAGTTCCTTCCAGCAACATAACTCCAGCTAGTCACTGGTGAAGCTTCTACCGGGGCATCCGTTTGGTTTTCCTGTGTTCAATGGATAGTTGCAGAAGGGGAACTGGACACAAAGTTCCACTGCTAACCAAGAAACTATTTATAATTAATACCTGTTGGGACATGTAAAATCTGTTTTCTTCAGTACAGTATCACTGTGTATATCACCAGGACAGCCCTCATGTCCAGGAATAGAAAGCCAACAAAGAACAGAGTCCATGTTTTTGTGTGTGTGCCTTTTGTTTTTTTCTTTTGAGTATTTTTGTTTTACTGGTTTTTATTTTAGCCTTTGTGGTTTCTTTTATTGTTTTATTTGTTTTTGAGAGAACGGTCATAAGGTTAGGGGATAGGGAGGTAGGAAGGGTTTGAAAGAAAGAAATCACAAGGCTGAGGATAGGGAGGTGGGAAGGTTTGGAGAGAGAGCCCACAAGGCTGGCCTTAGGGAAGTGGGAAGGGTTGGAGAGAGAGCTCATGCGGCTAGGGATAGGGAGGTGGGAAGGTTTGGAGAGGAGTTTCAGGGAGAACATTATTACATAAAAAAATTTATTTTAAATTATAAAAAGGAATAGAAAATGGGAGTTATTTTCCAGATACAAATTTGGACAGTCTAAAAGTAATAGTTTTATTCATTCTTGAAGAAAGTGTGTGTTCTTTACTGTTTTTAATTCTAGCTTCTAGAGAAAAATAGTGAACTGTACAGTTTGGTGTTGTGTAATATTTTGTGTTCTGACAAATAAAGCTTGCTTGCAGTCAGAGGGCAGAGCTAGCTATTAGTTAACTTGAGAGGTTTGGAGCACTGTAGATAGAGCACAGGAAGTGGTAGGTGGGGCTGAGACAGGATCCGCTGCCCCTCTGGACAGAGGAACAGAAGAGGTAGGAAGTCACTGGTGGCTGCTCCTCTGCTTCTCTGATCAGGTTTTTACCCTGATTTCTGACTCCTTGTTTTTGTCTATAAAGATTAATTAGATTTACATTCATTTTGGATCTGTTTTGTTTGTTTGCCTGTACAGTATTGAATGCCATTTGTATTTTCTACTATTTTGTCACTAGTTTTTCCCTATAATTCTGATAGTTGTTGATTTATATATTTTAAAACTACTATTATATACTTTCAAGGTATATTATCTTTATTACAGTTTATTTCATGATTGGATTATTTTCTTTTGTTTGTTTTTGTTTTGCTTTTTTGAGACAGGGTTTCTCTGTAGCTTTGCAGCCTATTCTGGAACTAGCTCTTGTAGACCAGGCTGGCCTCAGACTCACAGAGAGCTGCATGCCTCTGCCTCCTGAATGCTGGGATTAAAGGCGTGTGCCACCACTGCCGAAGCTTCATGGGCTTCATGATTGGGTTGTTATCTAATAATTCTTCGCTCAGTTTCTTTAGCTTTGAAACTCCATATTCTAGCTTTCTTTGTTTTTTTGAATTAATTTTGTTGTATTGGTTTATTTCTATTATCTGTTTAACTTAGCAATTTACCATAATCAAGCTTAAGTTTGTGTTTTATCAATAGTATAGATTCATCTGAGTTTTAATTGCATGGCATTTTCTTATTTTAGCTGATGAACTTAGTTTATTTAAACTCATGAAGATTCTTGACATTTTATCAATTAATATATATCATTATTTCATGTGTGTGTGTATTGGCCTTATGTTAAATGCTAACACAGTTTAGACCCAATATTTTTCCTCTTGAATAATTTCTCTTATGTTTTTGTGGGACATGCTATAGATCTAATATTCACTGTTTCCCATTAAAGTTTGACAGAATACTTTAAAAATAGTTATCCAGGCAACTCATGGAGTACTCAGCTATCACAGTCATATTGTGATTACATTTTCCCCAACTAATTTGAAATTTTCCTTTCACTACTCTATTCCAGGCTCATCAGTTTTTCTACATGAGAAATCATTTTTGCTAATGCCAATTCAAGTTTTGTTAACACAATTCAACGGGAAATTTATTGTGCAAAACTGTCATCAATATGCAAGATCAATAGTTGAAAAAATGACTTGTAGTTTTCAGTTCATGCACAAGCAGTGACAGTTATGTTAAGCTGCTATGTGTTGGACAACATCTGTAAGATGTCATTAGTTCCCAAGGCATCACATATCAGAGGTGTTAATGTTAATTTCTGCAATGTCTTTGGCTTTATTCTTTATGGCAATATTGCACTTAGGTAAGTAGTTGATGAATATCTGATTTTTTTCCCAGACAGTAAAAGCAGATACTATGGAAGGTTAATATCTAGAATAGGCTTGGCTTTTCATTAAAAGCAGATATTTCTTTCTCCAATTAGCTGTCTGATGATTCCATAAGGGGAATAGTAAGGGGGATAGTGCTTATGTATGTGAAACATTTATCTCCAGGGATCTTCTGGGCATTTGATTTTAGACTGTGGGGCTCTAATATTACTGGTCTTGGAAGTTCAGGAAGGCTGTGGTATAGCTATATCGTGATAGGTATGGAGATGCCTCAAATGTGTGTGAACCCATGATTATGTTAATATGAAGCAACATGAAAAAGGATTCAGATTACATAGTAGTGGGAACACACAGTGAAATCACCCAGGACTCAAACCTTCAACAGGCTGGATTCCCCCCGCCCCCCAGTGGTTATAATAACAATTTCTTTATGAGAAATCCCCATTTTCTTCTGTACTCTTCAGTTTCTTACATTCTATTAAAGGCTTAAAAGATTTAATTGTTGTTGTAGTCATTTGCTTTTAGACAAGAGGCAAGAAAGAAAACTTACCTTGTAGTGTAAAAGGGCCAAGGAAAAAATACCCTGCTCCTGATGTGACCCCCAAGCCCAAGACTAATGCCAAGAAACAGAATCCCACCAATCCCTAAGCTTGCCCCAAAATCAGGCCTGAAAAATCCCACCAATCCCACCAATCCCTAAGCTTGCCCCAAAGTCAGGCCTGAAAAATCCCACCAATCTCAGGCCCAAAAAACTCTATGTATACCATGTCTTTTGCTCAGTTCTCTCCTGTTTCTTGCCTAGCAAGAGACAGTCACTCTCCTGAGTTCTTCCCTCCCAATGAATCTTTTGTGTGAGATTTGTTATGCAGTGTGACTTTGTGTTATTCCCTGGCTCCTGACTGCCGGGAGACCTTTCCATCTGAGCTGTAACACTTACATACCTGACATAGGTATTGCTGCACAAGGACCAAGATTGGTACAGGAATGTTTCTCCCCAGCCTGAGGTATCATGTTAAACACATTTGTCATAAATAAGGAAGATGGGTTTTCTTACCGTTCGTCCATACCAGCAACATAACCATTCTCTGTGTGTACGCTCTTCATTTTATTCTTCCTCAAACCTATATAATCCTTTCCTCCAGTAGTTGGAACTGCATATGTGAAAATAAAATAACTCTATTATGCAGATTGAAAGATAATTTTAGTTGATATGTGTAGTTTATCTTTTTAAAATATGGATCCACAACCTAAGATCAATGCATATAGCATTGTTTATAAGTCCCTTGAGATGTGCCAGTGGCTAGGCCTTGCCCCTGAGAATGTCTAACTGCTAGGTTCCACCCACAGAACACTACACTCTAATTTCATCACATTTGGACCCCACCCTTCCCCTCTAGACACAGGCAGCCAAGCTCTGTCCTACACAGTAAAACGTCCAAGTTCAGGACTCCTGCCATATATTCCCACTTCACTACCCACAATAATTCATACCCTTTCTTTTCTCTAGTTAAAATACAAACAGTCATATAAAGTAAAATTAATAATAATAACCAGATATAAAAACATACTACCATCAACAAAACGAATAGAAAGAAAGAGTCCAAAATTAACAAACCACAAGAAACACATGCAGGCATGTGCTGGGACACAAGCATTCACATACCCAGAAAAACTATACAAACAAAATTAGAGACCATAATATATAAGCAGATCTGTAAGGGTTAAAAATAAATGCCCAGCCAAAGCATTGTGACACAAACAAACAAACAAATAAACAAAAACCAACCAAAACCCTCCAAAATTACCACTGAGTTTATTTATTTTTTTGTTGGGCATGAGCCTGCTTTTCAGTGTGTATTTTTATATCCCATGAATCCATTGTGGAAAACTAATTTTTCCTTTGAAAAGGTATTTTAAGATGGACGCTAAAAAGAAATCCCACACTTGTTCAGAATTGAGTATAATAAAGGCTTATTTATTTAGGGGTAGACTCACAGATTATAGTCTTCTGCATGAAAGGGGAACAGCAACCAAATCCAGCAGCCATTAGAGAGAGGAAATACACACTTTACGTCTGCATTTATAGTAGAAGAGGCCACACCCAAATGGGTGGGCAACTTAAAGGCTACTGCCTGTAGGATTTCCTACAGCACCTCCCCCTTTTGTTTAAATAAGAGAGTTCTAAGCCTAATACAAAATTGTATACAATAAGAACAATATCAGGATAAAAATTAGAATTACAACACGCATAAACAATATCAAGCCAAAAAAACCCACGTGATAAATGGCCCAATAATTCCCTATCCTAAGGAGTTTAAGTCTTGTATTATAAATAACTTTGCCAAGTCATGAAAGTAACTATGATTGTGTAGTCTTCAACCCCATCAAAAACCCGAGAAGGGAAATAATATTACTTGAGTAAGCAGGAAGTGCAATCAAGCAACTTCCAAAATGTGCAACAAATGACAGAGACAACTAGCTACCTGGGCAATCACCCAAAGTCTCATTTGCAACATTGGAGCAACCAACTTTGACTAAGGTCTAGACAGACCATTTTCAGAGGTAAGCTCTTATCTGTTACCATTCTTTATTTACCAGATTTCTTTTTTAACAACAAATACAGGAGAATTCCAAGGGGTGGTTGATTCTTCAATATGCTAAACATCTTGTTGCTCTTGTACCAGCTGTACTAAAGCCTGCAGCTTTTCTTCAGTTAGTGGCCATTGCTTAACCCATATTGATTTCTCAGTTAACCACTTAACTGAGAAAGGTAGGGTTGTTGGTACCTCTAAAGGTTTTCTAGTTGCTTTATGTTCTTGAACAGCCTGAATGACTGGTGATCTTTGTGTACAGTACCCTATAATATTCATCTCAGAATTATGAGTTTCTGGAACTGCTGGAATGTTAATCTGGGTATTCCATTGCTGCAGCAGGTCATGACCCTATAAATTCACTATAATATTAGCCACATATGGCCTTAGCCTTCCTTTCTGTCCTTCTGGCCCTATGTATTCAACCTATCTTGTGCTTTGTTTCAGTTGAGATGGGTCTAATTCCTAGGAATTGAACATCTGCCTCTTGAAGAGGCCAATTTGGATGCCAAGATTCTGGAGTAATGATACTTACATCCACACCTGTGTCTAGTAAGCCTTCAATAAAAATGCCATTTATACACACTCTTAGCTTTGGTCTTTGATCATTTATAGAAGTCTGCCAGAATATACGTTTCTTCTTTCCTATTGGAATTTTTGATTCATCCTCCATGTTTATTCCATCATCTATAACAGTATGGCTTTTTACAGAAGGCTCTGGATTTTTTAATTTTCCTGGGGAGACATGTCCTCTATAGTGAGTGGCAATGACTAGACCACTTTTGACTTGGGGGCCTGCAAGAGGCCCCGCAAGGAGTTTCCTTATGGTATCGGGTTGACTTGTTTGTCTATTGTTGATCTGCATTCATTGGTCAATGTCAGCCTTTGCCACACCTTCTACGTAATCCATAAGGTTGATATCTTTTATTTTTGCCATTCCCAGAGGAGACATTATTTATAGGAATTCTTTGTCTACAATCCCTTCTCAGATGTCCTATTCTACCAAAATTAAAACATTTACCATTTTGATGTCTCCTCATTATTTTGGAAATTGCTTCTCCTACCCAAGATTCAATATTATAGTCAAATGTCTCATTTGTTCATTGTATGCAGGATCCATTCATCCATTGGTGCTGATCTAACCTTTAAAGGCCCAAATATCTTTTTCATTCTAAGTTGGCATTTTCAAAAGCCAGAGATTCAATAAGTACTTATCTAGCATCTGAGTCTGTTACTCATATTTGTACAGCCTTAGTTAATCTTTGTAAAAAGTCAGTAAAGGGTTCTCTCTGGCCCTATTTAACCTGGTATGATTCAGTTTTTTTTCTTAGTTCTTGAATCCTGTTCCAAACATTTAAGGCTGCTTTGTGGTACATGGACAAGATTTGTTCATTATAAAGAACATGAGGGAGTGGGTCAACATAAGTGCCCTCACCAAGAGTTTGATCTTGGGAGGTCTCAAATCCTTTTGATTTTTCCCTGTTGTCCTAACATTCCACATTAGTTGATGTCTGTTATCCAGGACTGATGAAACTAACTGAAACCAATCATGTGGCGTTGCCTTTGTCTTTAGAAGCCCATGTCTTTACGAGCTCCCTAACAAATGGAGAATGCAAGCCATAAGGTACTACTGCTTGCTTAATTTCTTTTAAAGCATTCATTCTTATAGGTATCCATCTACCTTCTTTGGATCCTTTTGGGCCTTTAGAACTTGATGCTTTGTCAGAGTAGATTACCGGGTGGAAGCTAACACCCTGGTAAGTCATCTCTGACAGCGACTGGCCATGTTAAGTCCTGTTCTTTTACCTTCTTTCCCTGTTCATCAACTCCAATAATTTCCTCAATCGTTTCAAATCTTTTTACTATTGTCTTATGTAAAGCCTGAATCTCCTGGCCTGTATATATTTCTAGTGATTTCATTGAGCCATCTAGTGTCTGGTCCTCATTTTGCACATGTGATTTCAAGGTCTGAGGTTTTTCCTTTAAAGATAACCTCTTCCTTGGACATTATTTAGAAAGCCTGCAGATTGCCTTCCTGGAGAGATACTTTATCTGCTAACCTATCATAACTTTTTAACAAATTTTGATTGTCAAATTCAACACTATGATTTTTTTCAGATAATTTCTCAGTACCCTTTGATATTGATTCAATTTTTTTCTGTGAAATTAATGTTACTTTTTCCAATAGTATTAATTATTTCAGGAAACTTTTGATTTTCTATGATATTAATCCTGTCAGCTAGCTGATCATTATTAGTCTATAAAGACTGCAGCATTTCTAAAAGCGCCTCATTCTTGGCTCTGTTATCAAATGATTTTCTTAAGGATATAATATGAAGAAAAAAATTGAGTCCCTATATCCAATAAATGGATGTATCATAATAACCATATATGCCTTGCAGAATATAATCCATAGTAGTAGCAAAAGGGTTACTAAAATTCTCAATGGTAATGCTGTCTGCCATTATATAACTTTCAAGTTAATTGATTTATTAGTTAATAAAATATTTCCCTGTGTTATGAGGTCTGGTAAATTGTTTTAGGTGTGATAATCTTTATTGTCCAGCAGGTGTCTTTGTTCTAGACTCACGACCAGTGGTCCAACTGGTGACATCACAAACAGCCCTTGGGCCTCGTTGGTTTTCCACCTTGGTACTGGTTAAATACTGACAAATATGCTTTGCTTGACAAATTAAAAATAATTAAATCAATTCCATACATTTAGCAAGGAGCCCAGACCTCGGGAGCAGGGAGCACAAGCCAGAAGCTGTGCAACTCACAGTGTGGCAGGGAACGTGGCAGTGGGGTAGGTAATGTGCTCTAGCTTGGGAAATTTCCAAGTCGCCGTGTGCAATTAGCTCCGTTGTGGAGGGGTTTTACAAAAAACCACTTAGTAGGTGAAAGCAAGCCAAGCAGGTAGGGGTGGGAGACTGTCTGGGCTGTTTAGGCCTTTTAAGGCGGTCCACCCGGTAGGTGTGGAATTCAGATCCACGTGGGTGCCAGATGAAGATGGCTGCTAAAAATAAATCCCATACTAGCTCAGAATTGAGTATAATAAAGGGTTATTTATTTTGGGGTAGACTCAGAGATAACAGTTTTCTGCTGAACAGAGAACAGCTACCGAATCCTACAGCTGGATGAGAAAGTGACTGCACACTTTAAATTGGCATTTATAGTATAAGAGGCCACACCCAAGAGGGTGGTTAACTTAACGGCTACTGGCTGTAGGAATTCCTACAGCAGTGTTTGGTTATCAATTGGAAATAGGTTCTAGGTTAGGGATGAGACTTGGTGTTTACTTCCTGTCTCGGTACTGGCTTAGACCATTTGGCTTAGACCTGTAAAGACCCTGTGTATGCTGCCAATCTCTGTGAATTCATATACACCGGTCCTCATGTGTGTAAAAGGCCTTGTTTCCTTGGTGTCTTTTAACCCCCTTGGCTTTTTCAGTCTTTCCCCCTTCTCTTCTGCAGATTTGAGCTCCAAGGCGAGGGATTTGATGGAAACATTCCATTTAAGACTGAGTGTTCTAGGTGTCCAGTCTCTGTATTAGTTCCCAGCTCCTTTTAGGAAGCTTCTTTGATGTTGGCTGATTAAGATACTGATCTGCCAGAGTCCAGGTCTGAATGAGGGCAGGGCCTGAAGATGGGTGGATGCAAGGGCAGTGACAGGAAGAATCAGACTCAGGACACTTCTTAGCTTTGTTTGAGGAGAGATGGACCGAGAGAAAGCATATCCCTTGTGGAGACACAGGTCCCAGCAGAGTATATAAGGTGTTGGCGAGGGAAGGAAATGAGCCAGACCATGGTGGTCTGGAGAATCTTGCATCCTGACTATCTGGCAGCCAGAGTGCTTCTTTAGTTATACAGAATTTAGTAAGTAGGGATACATTTTTGTATTCCAAAACACAGATCACGTCATTTTTGTTTTTGGACATGTGTTTCACTTCCTTTTGCTCCTCTAGTCATCATTGATAAACTATGACAGGACAGAGTTACCATTTTCACTGATAAACTGTTATATTTGAGAACCAGTTTTATTTATCAGCCCCATAAGCCAAATTTAAAAATCTAGAGGCATATAACAAGCTGTTCTCAGGCTAGTTGCTTTTGGGGCTACAAGGACATTAAACCAAAACAATCATCAAGCCCTCCCAGGCTTACTGCCATGTCCCAGGTAATTTATTAGTAACTCTTAATGGTCAGAATGCCCAAGAAATATCCTCAGGCCAAAGGTGCTGCAGATGTTATTCAAATTCTGGCATAATACAATGTTTACATTTTATATCTTTATAGAATTTGTCTATATGTCTGATCCTGGCATTCTGTTGTTCCTTGGTCATATGATACCAAGGTGGCTCTGCATGTGCTAACTTTCTAAGAAAGGGGGGTCCTGATGTTGCATACTTTGATCATCTTCCACTTCATTCTTTGTTCATCAATGTAAGTTTCTGTGTAGGGCAGAGGTAACTTCAGCTAATCTAACTTCGCTGCTGTATATGCCATATATTCCTGAGTGTATAGTAGGAAGACACTTGTAATCTGATCTGTGGCCAACTCTTCTAGTCTGCTGAATCTTGTTGACCTTTTTTAGTTTACTTTGTTTTGAATGTTTTGTTCCTGGATAAATATAGGGACAGATGTTACTTGAATGTCTCATAGCCTCATAAAGAGACTTCTGGCTTCTTTATCTGTGTCACAATCTCCAAGGCATAGGGAAGACCTCCAAGTAGCTAAGGATATCTCCCTAATGTGGGGGAATCATATGATCAGGACTGTCTCAGGGAAGTTTAGAAATAGCATTCCTGGGTAGGCATAAATGAGTCATAAGAATTTTTCCATCAATTCAATATTCGCAAATTGTATACATATTAAAAGTCTCCGAAATGTGCAACATGTGGAGATGAAAACCAAAGGTGGCATGGAGGCCATCATGTGGCTCAGCTTTGCTGGATCTTTGTCAAACAGCTCTGCTAGCTTTATGAATTCAGACATGGCTGTGCCACTCGTCTATGACTATAGCAGAATGTTGTTAGGAGACATTGCTATGTTAGTTTAGCTGAATAGTAGTGTTTGGTTTTCTCATAGGTCCATGGTCTATCTAATCTCTTTAATTCCAATCAGATAGTGGTTGGTTACTCTCACTCAATAGTGAGATGTTGCATTAGCACATCTTGCAGGCATGCCCCCATTGTAGATCTCAGGGTATGTAACCAAGATGGCATTCACATTTCTCCGCTGTTAGTGTGAAGAGTAGTAAACTCTAGTCAGTTAGAGTGAAGGCTCTTAGTAGACACTTGCCGGACTTCTCCATGTTCAGTGAGTTATGTAGCTGTTGTCTTCAGCAATTACAGCCTTACCGTTAGTTTGTAGAGAGCAACAAATAGCCTTGACTATAGTCTTGATTTTTTGAGTTGTCCTCTGGCCGACAACTCATTTAGATATAACCCATTCTGGGCACTGGAGGTTTTATTTGGTAGTGAGAAATATCTAGTTATGGCTTTGCCTTCCCCATTATTTGATAATGACAATTTATCTTTCTTTCATGTATGTATATATTTTAAGAATCTTATAGGTTTACATATAGTCCCTATGTTTTTGCATCCCTTCCCCATATTCCCTCACTTAAGCTCCTCTTTACATCCCCTTTCCATTTGATCTTCGAGTTCCACTCTTCCCACTTCCATTCAACTCATAATAATCTATGTTTTTTCTCATTCCTAGGGAGACTCTCCCTTTCCCCCAGTCCCTTATTCTATGCCTAACTCTGTGGTTGTATAGATTGTAGCAAGCTTATATATAGTTTAACAGCTAATACCTACATATAAGTGAATACATATTATAATTTTCTATTTTGCTCTGGGTTACCTCACTCAGGATGATTTTTTTCAGGTTCCATCCATTTACTTACCTGTGAATTTCATTTTTTTTTTGTTTTTTAATCTCAGTGCATTGTGCAAATGTAGTACATTTTCTTTTTCCATTCACTTATTGATTGATGGATATCTAAACTGTTTCCAGTTTCTAACTATTGTGAATAGAACAACAGTGAACATAGTTGAGCAGGTGTCTCTGTAGTAAATTATAGAGTCCTGTGGATATATACCAAAGAGTTGGGTAGCTGGACCTAGAGGTGGACATATTCCCAGCTTCCTGAGGAACCATCACACTGCACACTGATTTCCATAGAGGCTGTACAAGTTTGCACTCCCACCACCAATGGATGATTGTTTCCCCTTACTCCACACACTCACCGGCATAAGCTGTATTTGTATTGTTTTCCTTGGCTGTTCTTACTATGACAGAGTTTGGTTTTCTGTCAGATTGTTTCCCCTAAGAACTCTGCCTTGCCATAAATGCTGATGCATTTCCCTTAAGTAACCTGGACAAATGCTTTAGTACCGTATAATCCTGATTTATTTACATGCTTGTCTAAATCGCTGTGATGTGCCACAGCCCCTCCTAGCTCCTTAAGATCAGTTCTCATCATGAGGTTCAGTGAAGTCCCTGAAACCCCATACTACTTGCCTAGTTGCTACTGGATGGGCCTCTTTCTTAAGTCTCCCGTGAATATTGTTCTACTAGCTCAGTGAAGGAAGCAGCAAACACTGTCTCTCACATGTCCAGTTCCCTCAGGAATACTTGTCCTCCTCCTGTGTTTTCCAGTTAGTGATGCTCATGGGAACTTCAGCTGGTGAGAAGCAGAGGCCAATGACTCATAGGAGCCAGTCCATCAGGGACTGATTGTGCATGTTTATGCAGCCTTGTTTTCAAGAAGGGGTGGGAAATTTCATACTTTTTTTCTTTTCCCATGTCACTCAGACCAACCTCATCCACTATATGTTCAATAACTTCATGAGGCAGGCTTGGGTGTGGGCTCTTTCATTTTCTAATTCTCTCTTTTTCATTCATATAGATCAGGCGAAGAGTACCTGTGAGGGTTATAATTTCCTCTACCGGGCCATGGTTCAGGCCCCCATGTGAATGCAGACTCATGGATTTTCCTTTCCTCTGTGTATAGGTTGGACTAGAAGAATATTTTCTATCACTTTGACATCTCCCTCTTTTTTCTAAAGGACTCATTATCCCTCGGAGCCCAAGTTTTGATCCCAAGAAGGGGATCTGACACTTACACTCACCCTCACGCCTCACCTCTGCCCCTCTCCTACCACATTAAAGTAGCACCCACATTTTTTTTTTCTTACTTGGACCAGTTTTTTCTGGGCAGACAGGTCAGCTTCCGTTATTTTAGTGCTCACAACAGAGAGACCATACAACTAACAGTGTATCTGGCTTAAAATCCCTCCTGTTCATACTGGTCTCAAAACATTATTCTACATTTTCAGGTCGATTGGTGGTTGGTTTGGGGACAAGGAGGCATGCCATCCCATACCAGGTTAGGGAAGACAACCTTGATGTTCCTTCCAAGCACTTCCATTCGTCAGATTGGTCAAGCTTGCTTGCTTGTCTTACAAAACGTAGCAGGGAACATGCAACTGTCACTACAGGGAGAAGCCACATCATTTCATTCAACATGGGTAAAGGCAGCCATATCAGGACTGCCCCTTCTGGCATCCTACCCACAGACAGATCAGCATTAGTTGCCTATATTATCTTCCATTGCAATTGTTTCTCTCTAGCATCTCTCTGGTTTTGTTGGGTTGTGTTCATACACCATGCCACTTCCTGAGGAAACCCCCAGATATGATGCCAGTGACAGACCTAAGGAAAGATTCTACACAAAGCTAGTTTAGCAAACTTATTGGTGTTACTTACAGGAGCATGGATGAGGGACTCCTTATAGGAGCATGGGTCATTTGGGCAGCTGGATCAATGAGAAGCCCACCATGGCATACATGTGAGAACTATATCCTTGGAACACCCTGAACATGCTTAATCTCATCTGTTTTAGCTTTCTTACCTTCCCCTGCACTTGGATCATGTGATTAACACTATTTATTCATTTCTTATATCTGAATGCCTGACTATAGAATATGATAAGTAGTATGTTCAGTGTCAGACAGACATGAGTTTCAGACCTCAGTCAATTTTTCTTAGTGAGACACTTATTCCATTTCCCCAGCTTCACCAGCAGTTTTTATAAAGTAGAGATGGCGCCACAGTTGTAAGAGGCTTTGGGGTTAATCTAGTTCATGGACATATATCTAAGATCTCTTTGTGATTTGGTAGATATGCACTGTTTTGGAATAACTATTATTTTCCACTTGTCTCTTTTTTTTTCTGCAGCTTTCCCCACAAATAAACCAAACAAAGATGCAAGACATGTAATAAAAGTGGTAAGTTTTGTTATTACATTTATAGTCCTGTCTTTCTGACTTTCCCCCATTCTGCCTTATTTTCATAAAAGTACAGTCTTTTCTCCACTCTTTTAGGTAGAAAGAGTGGTTTAGGATTCCACTTCTGTTTATGTCCTGTGGGCATAGTCCAATAAATAACATGTAGTTCAGTTAGTGAAGGAGTCATGTGTGAGGGGACCCCATGGTACAGTCCAAGGTGGGCATAGTCCAATGAATAACATGTAGTTCAGTTAGTGAAGGAGTCATGTGTGAGGGGACCCTTGGTACAGTCCAAGGTGCCTGAAGACATGTTGGCATACAGCCAGTGCTTATTTATGTGCACAGTTCTCATTGCTTTCAGGAAGATCTTTGCAGAAGACTTCCTTCATGTGTAAGAATATATTGGGATAGCTACAATATGTTGTCTAAAATGAGACTTTTCAAGTTTATTTAGTGTTTTTTTTTTTAAAGGAGAAATCTGGTGCTTATTTGATGAAGAAGAATTCTATAACTATTACATATTTTGCATGTGGATGCTTATATATTCAGAGTTGAAATATAATTTGTTTTATTTTTGAGATAAGTCTTCCTATTAAACTTAATTATTATTTTTTTCATAGGAATATCAAGAGAATGGGCCATTATTTTCAGAACTTAAATTTTATCAGAGAGCTGCAAAAAGAGAATATAGTAAGTAAAAATAGCTAAGCAACCATGCCGTGTATGGACTTGATAAAGTGAGGCTTAATATTTTGGTCTTCTTCTGGCCTTCTGGAAAATTCTTTTCCATATGAAATTTATTGTAAAGTGATATACTGAACTGTTATAACATATAAAAGCAAGACAGATGGTATACACATCTTGATATGGCACACATAATGGGTTATATATTTTAAGTCAAAGTTTTTCTGCTACTTTACATAACATGCTGACTTGTGGAATTATCAAGAATTCTCTAAGTGTAAAAGAGTGTAGAAAGAAATTATTTCTTTTATAAAAAACATAGATAGAAAGTACATAGTGACAAAACTAAAGTCGGGAGAGCACAACACACACAGGGAAGGGTTGAAAGGTGCATTAACGTATGTGAAAATGATTACATGTTGCGATATTTATGAAACCAGTAGAAAGGTGAATGTTGAGAAGTTATTTGGAGCTAGATATCATAAATAAGAACGACCAGTTGGAGATCTGAATGTGAAATGAGTACAGGCAGAGATGAAGGACAGTGGAGAGGCTTCTAAGAGCTAAGGGAGACACTGCGGGAGTTGGTGGGAGTCATAATGACTAGAATGGGCAGGGTCCTCTCTATCTTGTTCAGGAGAAAGAATGATGGATCTGGCCTGAATAATTAACTTTGGTTCCTTAATAAAGCTTCTAAACACTGTGACTAGTCTCCACCAACTGCTTCAACGGTGTCAGAGTGACAAATAGAATCCATTAAATTTGATTGTTTTATCAGGAAAGCTGTCTTAAGCATGAAACACATATGGGAGAGAAGTGAAAACAGTGATTAAACTACCTGATTGTTTAACTGGATTAAACAATTCAATTATGATCTTTTTTTGGTAAACAAAATTTATTCAAAACAGTTGTTTTACAGAATAAATAACTTTTAATTTCAGAGTCAGGTACTTCTTCTGCTCAATTTGTATTTTTTAGACTAACATGGTTGTAGGCTTTGAAATGAAGGCAGTAATAAGAATAAGTGCCCTCCTTTGTAGTCAACATGTGTTACATGTAGAAACTTAGCTAGCATATAATGAAATGATTTGTTTTCATGAATAAAAATATTTATGAGTGATAACAATCTACTTTGTAAGACTATGTCTTTTATGGTACTATTAATTTTGTTTCAAACATGTATTTTGTGTTAATTGTACTGGAAACAAAAAGTTTGAAACCATGAGATAGATATATCTATTTTTATTCTGTTTTTACTTTCTTAGGTCTAATTACTATTTTGGTTAGATAATTAAGTCTTAGCATCTATACAAAGGTAAAAATACCTTCCTAAATCATGTTTTTTGTTAACTTTTCTTTGCAGTTCAAAAGTGGACAGCACAGAGGAAACTTGATTATTTAGGAGTTCCTCTATTTTATGGATTTGGTCTGACCGATTTTAAAGGAAGAAGGTAAAAGCAAATTATAATCATATAAAATTCATATGATCACTTTTTATTATCAACAAACCTTTCCTTAGTGATCTAGCTGATGCAACTCAAAATATGTCTTGGTTCCTAGGCATCAGGAAGCCTCTGGTGGCTCATCGGCTTGGTTCTAGGTTCTGGTCTCTCTGGAGAATGTAACCAGGTGTCCGCCAGGCTGCAGTCATCTTAGGTCCTACCAGGGAAGGATCAGCTTTCAGTGGTCATTCCTATGACTGTTGACAACCCTAAGGTGTCTCTGCAAGGAGCTGTGTGTTATAAGGAAGCACAGCCGCTTTCCCCAGGGAGGGTGGAAGAGGAGAGGGCAGACACACACACACACACACACACACACACACACACACAGTGGGATAGAGACGGAAAGAGACGGAGATAGAGAGAGACACACAAACAGAGAATATGAATCTAAATGCACAGTGAAGTGTGTCCAAGCAGGCGGTGTCATAGATGTTATCCTACTTTGTCAATTTTAGACAGGTGATAGTTTTACTTTAGATGTAAGAAACCAGGCCTGGGGGTCAGCCCTCTGTTCAGATACCTTTCCATAGTACAAATAAAGTAAAGTGTCTCCTACAGGATTCTGAATAGACCAGAAATCATGGGGCATCCGTAGCATGTTACATGTACTGATAAATCATCTTGCACTCTAAGAGTTGGCTTCAGAATTGTGTGACATACTACTGAAGAAAGGATAGAGAGAATTCTGGGTAAAACGGAAGAGCAGAATTTGCCAGTGTGATCTGGTTAGGGATAACTGTCAGGAAAAAAAGAGACTCTTACAAAAAGAGGAAGACCTTTGAAGATTCGCAGAGGCAGTGGTAGAATATACCAAAAGTGTGGCACCAAAGATGGGCAACATAGCCTAAAGGAAAGCAAGAGATGCAGGGCCCCAGCCACATACTTCCTTTACTGGTGGAGGGGAAGCAGGAACCGCATCTCAAAGGTAATACAGACAGATTCTGGTAAAGCCAAACCAAACCATACCAAACCAACCAACCCAAACACCCAAAACAAGTCCTCAGAACATTCTCCGTATCCCTCACAAGCCTCACATTGGTGGCAGTTTCCTCCAAGGCTGAACCATTCCATCCTGCAGTGCTACTTCTGAAGCTGGAGAAAACAATCAAACTGCCTTGTCTGAGTCCTTGAAACTGAACAGATGTACTAGGCCCCTCCCTGACAGAGAAAATAACAGAAGCGGAAAGCCCCTCTGAGAGGAAGCAAAACCAAACCACAAATAGTCTCTCAGACCAGACCAACTGCCTAGAAGAAGCAGAGCCAGCTTGAGCTGCCTGGTTTAGCCAAAGTGAGGCACCTGGAAGGGACACTTTCCACATTGAGCTTTCTGCAGCCTGTGCAGTGTGCTCCTGGTTCTCAGCTTCCTGAGCTGTGGGCTTTGGTGATGTAACTGTCTTTAAGTCATTTCTGCTCCTCTAAGTAACTGGCCCATTTTCCTGTCAGTAACCCCAGTAAAACACGTTGATTCATCAAGTTTGACTTTTGTGGTATCAATGGTTTGCTTTGTTGTGGGTTCCCTATCTTGGGGCGAGTAAATGTGTGTGTTGTCTTCCCAGAAAATGTTTTTGTCTTAAAACAAGACAAATTGTAGCTTTTATTGAGATGATGATTCTTCTGATGGTCAACAGTAGAACAAACAAACTGTTTTGTCACTCATCATGATCCATGGGCCAGTAGACAGGCACTATCTTGAGAAAGAATAAAAATAAAAACAAAGTAACAACTCTTGTTGAAAATTGAGATACCTTGGAGGGCTGAGGACGGAGTAATCACAAGCCAGAGAATCTGAATTTAACCTCTCTCAGCACCAGCATGAGAGGCATCCATACAAAGTGGTGTGAAAGCCAGAGGGAACAGGACCATCACAGGGTGAAGGTTGGAGGAGTCTGCTCAAGCACTGAAGTACATGGATAAACTTAGTCCTGTTCTTGATGGCTGAGAACAGTTCTCATCAGCTGAGGATAACTCTGAGCTTGAGGTCAGTGGGTGGACCACCTCTGGAACCCCTGAAAAGACCAGTATCAGCTCAGGACTCCCAAGACCAATTTCTCAGCACAAAGATATATTTTCCCCAGAGGAGCAGAGGTCAGGGAATAAAAGACAAAGACAGGAGATAAAGGAAAAGGGAGAAGGGGAAGGGAGGAAGGGCGAAGAGGAAGAGGTATTTGATCTGGAGGGACAAAGGATTGCTTCTGGATAGAGAGGAGACAAATGTGGCACATAGAAAAATGGAGGTTTATAAAAGAAAAAGGGGAAACCTCATGTTAGAATGGGGTGTTTAAATGTGTATTTTAATTAGGTGAGCCAAATGGGACTTTTGATTGCTGGACTTCAGTACTTTGATAGGTGGACCTTGGTAGTCATCCTCAGGAGGAGGAAGTGGTCAAATAAGGGAGTAGACTTTGGTGGCTAACCTTAGGAATGTAATCTAATGGGTTAGCAGGGAAGAGAGAATGGGGGAGTAGGGTAAGGCTTGGTAAAGCGATATGCTTTAGTGAGCCAGTGTCCCTTGACCAGTGTTCACTACTGCAGAGCCTAAAGACTCTGAGTTATTGAACGTGCGTAGCAACATCCAGTGGAGCAGCGATGAAAACTGGTACTCAGGAAGCCTTAATAGTATGAACATGGGTCTTTCTTTAAAACTTTTATTTATTTATTTATTCATATGAATGCAGTTCCCCTCCCTGTGCTCTTCCCACGTGCTTCCCACCTCCTCTCCCATCTGAATCTACTTTATTTCTGTCTCTCATTAGAAAAGAGCAGCTTCTAGGAAGTAACAGCCAAACACAACAAAATAAAATATAATAAGATAAAACAAAAGCCATCATGTTAAAATTAGTCAAGACAAGCCAACAGAAAAAGAGCCCAAGATAATGCACAAGAATCAGAGACCCACTTGTTCACACATTGAGGAGTCTCATAAAAGCACAAAACTGAAAGCTATAGTATAAATGCAGAGGGCCTGGTGCAAACCCGTGTGGGTCCTGTGGTTGCTGTGTTAGTGTCTGTGAGTTCATGTGAGCCTTCCTCAGTCGTTTCAGAGGGCCTTGTTCTGGTGTTTTCACCTTCTCTGTCTCCCTTCTGCTACCTCTTTCATGGGGTGGTTCTCCTAGCTCTGAGGGGAGAGATTTGATGGAGACATCCCATTTATAGCTGAGTATTTGAAGGTCTCTCTTTTTCCTCCTAATGTCTGGCTGTGAGTCTCTATATTTGTTTCCATGCTGCAGGAGGAATCCTCTGATCTATTGGTATAGCAGATTATCAGTAAGAGTCATTTTATTAATACTTTTTTAAAGACTAGAACTATTTGCTTTGATCCTAGCTCATTAGGCCATCTAGACTCTTAGTCTTGGACACTCAAGCAGTGTGCAGTTTGTGTTCCATTTCATGGAGTGGTCCTTAAGTCAAATCGCACATTGGTTGGTCACTCCCAAAAGGTTTGTGCCACCATTGGCCTAACATATTTTGTAGATCAAAGGTTTTGTGGCTGGGTTGGTGTTTACTTTTCTCTTTTGGTAGCCTGCAGAGTACCTTTCTGTGTCACAGACACTAGAACGTGGGGGTGAAGGTTCTATGTAGGCCCCAGCCAGGCCTCTCCATGTCCAGTGAGCTGTGTGGGTGTTGTCTTCAACAATGGGATCTTATTGTCAGTTTATGGAGAGCAACCTATTGTCTTGTCAATACCTGAGTTGTGTAGGGGTTTTCATAGGACCCCTTTGGCCAACAACTCAGTTGGATTAAACCCAGTCTTAGCACTGGAAACTTCACTTGGTGACAAGAGATGGCCAGTAGGGGTTCCTTTTTGCTCAATATTTGGAGACTTTCTACTTTGATACATTTGACTGCAAATTTCATGATGTTATTTCTTTTAATAATCACCGAATAATACTCCGTTGTGTAAATGTACCACATTTTCTATACCCATTCTTCAGTTGAGGGGCATCTAGGTTGTTTTTAGGTTCTGGCAATTACTAATAATACTGCTCTGAACATGGTTGAACAAGTGTCCTTGTGATATGATTGAGCATCCTTTGAGTATATGGCCAAGAGTGGTATTGCTGGATCTTGGGGTAAATTGATTCCCAATTTTCTGAGAAACCACCTTACTGATTTCCAAGGTGACTGTACAAGTTTGGACTCCTACCAGCAATAGAAAAGTGTTCCTCTTACTCTGCATGCTCTCTAACATAGGCTGTGACTGGTGTTTTTGATCTTAGCCATTCTGACAGTTGTAAGATTCTGTCTCAGAGTCATTTTGAGTTGCATTTCCATGATGACTAAGGATGTTGAGCATTTCCTTAAATGTCTTTTGGCCATTTGAGATTATTCTGTTGAGAGTTCTCTGTTTAGCTCTGTACCCCATTTTTAATTGGGTTATTTGATATTTTGATGTTCAGTTTCTTCAGTTCTTTATATATTTTGGAGATCAGTCCCCTGTCAGTTGTGGGGTTTGTGAAGATCTTTTCCTGTTATGTAGGCTGCCATTTTGTCTTACTAACTGTGTCCTTTGCCTTATAGAAGGCTTTCAGTTTAGGAGGTTCCATTCATTAATTGTTGATCTCAGTGTCTGTGCTTCTGGTGTTATATTCAGGAAGTAGTCTCTTGTGCCAGTGCATTCAAGGCTACTTAATCCCTTCTCTTCTATCACGTTCAGTGTAACTGGATTTATGTCGAGGTCTTTGATCCACTTGGACTTGAGTTTTGTGCATGGGAGTAAATATGTATCTATTTTCATTCTTCTACATGTTGATATCAAGTTATGCCAGCACCATTTGTTGAAGATGCTGAAGAGATAGTTCAGCAGTTAAGAGCATTGCCCACTTTTTCAAAGATCTGAAGTTCAATTCCCAGCAGCCACCTGATGGCTCACAACCATCTGTAATGAGATCTGGTGTCCTCTTGAGGAAAAGACCTGGTCAGCTGTCTTTATCAACATAAACCATGAAACCCTATATGGATAATTTCAACAGGAGACCCCTATATACAGGCTGCCTGTGCATGCTTCAGCATTATCTGGGCATAAACAAACAAACAAACAAACAAACATGTCAACATCTAGTTGTGCCAGCATCATTTGTTGAAGATACTTTCTTTTGTCTATTGTATAATTTTTGGGCTTCTTTGTCGAAAGTAGGTATTCATAGGTGTATGGATTTATTTCTATGTCTTTGATTTGATTCCATTGATCCATGTGTCTCTTTTTATGCTAGTACCAAGCTGTTTTTATTACTGTAGCTCTATAGTAGAGCTTGAAGTCAGGGATGGTGATGCGTCCAGAAGTCCCTTTATTATACAGAACAGTTTTAACTATTCTAGGTTTTTCGTTTTTCCATATGAAGTTGAGTATTGTTCTTTCAAAGGGATTTTGATGCGAATTGTATTGAATCTGAAGATTGCTTTTGTTAAGATTGCCATTTTTACCATATTAATGCTAATATCCAAAAGTATGGGAGAGATCTCTATTTTCTGATATCTTCCTCAATTTCTTTCCTCAGAGACTTAACATTCTTTTCATAGAGGTCTTTCCTTTGTTTGGTTAGAATTATCTGGTGTAGGAGGTCCTTCTGCTTATGTATTGCTTTCATTGGTTAATCAATAAAGAAACTGCTTGGCCTGATAGGGCAGAACTTATGTGGGTGGAGAAGACAGAACTGAATTCTGGGAGGAAGAAAGCAGAGTCAGAGAGCGGCCATGGAGCTTCCAGGTCAGACATGTTGAATCTTTCCCGGTAAGCCATGACCTCATGGTGATATACAGATTATTAGAAATGGGTTAAATCAAGATGTGAGAGTTAGCCAATAAGAGGTTAGAGATAATGGGCCAGACAGTGATTAATACAATTTCTGTGTGGTTATTTCGGGTGTAAGCTACCTAGGCAGCTGTGATGAACAAGGGACCAGCTCCCATCAACAGTTTTCCCAAGATATTTTATATTATTTGTGATTATTGTAAAGGGTATTGCTTCTTTGATTTCTTTCTTGGTCCATTTATCATTTGTATATAGAGGTGCTACTGATCATTTTGAGTTAATCTTATATCCTACCACATTACTGAAGGTATTTATCTGTTGTAGGAGGTCCCTGGTAGAATTTTTGGGGTCACTTATGTATACTGTTATATTATCTGCAAATAGTGAAAGTTTGACTTCATCCTTTCCAATTTATAACTACTTGATTTCCTTTTGTTGTTTTATTGCTGTAGCTGTAGCTTGGAGTACTATACTGAATTGATAGGGAGAGAGTGGGCAGACAGCCTTGTCTTGTTCTTGATTTTGGTGGAATCACTTTGAGTTTCTCTCCATTTAATTTAATATTGACTGTTGGCTTGCTGTATATTGGTTTTATTATGTTTAAGTATGTTCCTTTTATCCTGGTCTCTCAAAGATCTTTATCATGAAGGGGTGTTGAATTTTGTCAAAGACTTTTTCAGAATCTAATGAGATCATCATGTTTTTTTTTCTTTCATTTTGTTTATATGGTAGATTACATTGACAGATTTTTATATGTGAACCATCCCTGTGTCTCTGGAATGAAGCCCATGATGATCATGGTCATGGTGGATGATTTTTTGATGTGTTCTTGGATTTAGTTTGCCAGTATTTTATTGAGTATTTTTGCATCAATGTTCATGAGGGAGATTGGTCTGTAATTCTCTTTCTTTGTTGCATCTTTGTGTGGTTTGGCTTTTAGGGTAATTGTAGCCACATAAGACGAGTTTAGCAATGTTTCCTTCTCTTTCTATTGTGTGGAACAATTTGCGGAGTATTGGTATTAGCTCTTTTTTGAAATTATGGTAGAATTATGCACTAAAATTATCTGACCCTGGGCCTTTTTTGGTTCTGAAACTTTTTGAATGCTTCTATTTCCTTAGTGATTTAGTCTATTTAAATTGTTTATCTGGTCTTTATTTAATTTTGGTATTTGGAACTTATCAAGAAAATTGTCATTCCTTTTAGATTTTCTGATTTTTTTGAATACAGGTTTTTGAAGTATGACCTAATGATTCTCTGGATTTCCTCAGTGTCTGTTGTTATGTCTGCCTTTTCATTTTTGATTTTGTTAATTTGGTTATTCTATCTTTCTGCTTTTGATTAGTTTGGATAAAGGTTTATGTATCTTGTTGATTTTCTTAAAGAACCAACTTTTTGTTTCAGTGTTTTTTTTTGTATTTTTCTTTTTGTTCATATTTTATTGATTTCAGTTCTCGAGTTGATGCTTCCTTGTCATTTACTCCTCTTGAGTGAGTTTGCTTCTTTTTGTTCTAGAGCTTTCAAGTGTACTATTAAGTCACTAGTGTGAAATTTCTCCAAATTCTTTATGTAGGCTTCCTCTTAATACTGGTTTCATAGTGTTCCATAACTTCAGGTATGTTGTGCATTCATTTTATTAAATTTTAGGAAGTCTTTAATTTCTTTCTTTATTTCTTCCTTGACTCAGTTTTGATTTATTTTAAGAGTTATTCAATTTTCATGTGTTTGTAGGTATAATGAGTTTTCCTTCCCACCTGCCTGTTCCTGATTAACCACTCTGCGTTGTAATATTCATTACAAACTTTTTGACCTATTAGCTCAGACTTATTATTAACTAACTCTTATAACTTAAACTAACCCATTCCTATTAATCTGTGTATTATCATGTGGCCATGGGGTTATCTCACTCCTTTGGGGGTCTCCCAGACTTCACCTACTTTTTCCCTGTATCTTCACCTAGATTTTGCATCTGGCTCTATTTTGCCTGGGTATTGGCCAAATCAGCTTCTTTATTAACTAACCATAATAAAACATATTCACAGCATACAGAAAGACATCCCACATCATGTAGGCTTTCTGGCATTTGTGTTATTGTTGAATTCTCACTGATTCTATAATATACAGAGGGTTATTCCATTTTTTTTGCATGTTTTGAGATTTGCTTTGTGACCAAGTATGTAATCAGTTTTAGAGAACATTCCATGAGGTGCTGAGAAGAAGGTATATTTTTTTTGTTTTTTGGGTAAAATGTTCTATAGATGTCTGTTAAGGCCATTTGAGTCATAACATCTCATTTCTCTGTTAACGTTTTGTCTGGCAGACCTGTCCACTGGTGAGAGTCGGGTGTTGAAGTCTCCCACTATTAGTGTTTGGGGTTTGATGTGTGATTTATACTTTAGTAATGTTTCTTTTACAAGTGTAGGTACCCTTGTATTTGGGGTATAAATGTTCAGAATTGATACTTTATCTTGATGGATTTTTTCCTTTGATGAATATGAAATGACCTCCATCTCTTTTGATTAATTTTAGTTTGAATCTATTTTGTTAGATATTAGTATAGCTACACCAGTTTGCTTCTTTGGCCTCTTTGGTTGGAAATTTTTACCCAACTTTTTACTCTGAAGTAGTGTCTGTCTTTGAGGTTGAGATGTGTTTCTTGTATGCAGCAGAAAGATGGATCCTGTTTTTGTATCCATTCTATTAGCCTATGTCATTTTATAGGCAAATTGAGTTCATTGATATTGAGAGATATTAATGACCAGTGATTATTAATTTCTGTTATTTTTGTTTTTTTTTTTGTTGGTGGTATTGTGTATTTATTTATTTAATTTATTTATTTTGGATTTGTTATTTTGAGGTTATCTATTGACTGTTTTTCATGGGTGCAGCTAACTTCCTTGGGTTGTTGTTTTCTTTGTAGTTCTTCCTGTAGGGCTGAGTTTGTGGATAAGTATTGTTTAAATCTGGTTTTGTCGTAGAATCTTTTTCCCTCCATCTAGAGCGAGTGAAATTTTGTTGGATATGGTAGTCTGGACTGGCATCTCTGGTCTTTTAGTATCTACAAAATTTCTGTCCAGGACCTTCTGGCTTTCAGAGTCTCCATTTCGAAGACAGATGTAATTCTGATAGGTCTGCCTTTATATGTTTCTTGGCTGTTTTCCTTTATATTTCTTAATATTCTTTCTTCATTCTGTATGTTTAGTGTTTTATTATGTGGCACGGAGATTTTTTTTCTTTTGGTCCAATCTATTTGGTGTTCTGTAAACTGCTTGTATCTTCATAGTCATGTTCTTTTTTAGACAGTTTAGAGAGTTTTCTTCTATGATTTTGTTGAATATATTTTCTGTGATTTTGAGCTGGCAGTCTTCTCCTTCTATCTCTATTATTCTTAGGTTTGGTCTTTTCATGGTGTCTAAGATTTCCTAGATGTTTTGTGGTAAGAATTTGTTGGATTTAAACTTTTCTGTGATCAATGAATTTATTTCCTCTGTTTTATCTTCAATGCCTGAGATTCTCTCTTTTATCTTTTATATTCTGTTGATTATGTTTGCATCTCTAGTTCTTGTTCATTTACCCATTTTTTCCATTTCCAGAATTTCCTTGGTTTGTGTTTACTTTATTTCCTCTATTTCAATTTTCAAATTTTGAACTGTTTCCTTCACCTTTTATATTGTTTTTTTTCTTAACTTTCTTGGCTTTTTTTTTTAGAGGATTTATTGATTTCTTCCTATTCTAATTTGTCTTTTTCCTCTGTTTCCTTAAGGTATTTTTCATTTACTTTTTAAGGTTGTCTATCATTTCCATAAGGTTATTTTTAAGATTGCTTTCTTCTGCTTCATCTGTGTTGAGATGTTCAGATCTTGCTATTGAAGAACCACTAGTTTCTGGTAGTGCAATTTTTTTTTTTTTTGCTTTTTATGATTTTGAATGTATTCTTACACTGCCATTTACCCATCTGGGTTTGGGATAATTATAGGTGGGTGTTTATTCTTGTGATGTATGTTTTTGTTGTTTGGGTCTTTTGTTCCTTTGTTGTCTATTTCCATTATTGTTTTTTGGCCTCATTGGTCAAGGGTTCTGGTAATTGGCTGGTTGTCAGTTGGAGTAGGGTTGTCTCAGGCAAGGTTTCTGGGTATCTGAGTGTGTAGATCCAGTGTATCATCCAGTTTTTCTGGCTGGTGTGGACTTTACTTGTGCCTATGGGGCCTGTTCTTCCTACTTGTGTGGGTGGTGCTTGCGCCTATAGGTTCTGCTGATGTTTCTAGAGAGGGTTCTTCGAGAGGAGGTTGCTTTTATTCCAATTGGTGCAGGTGATGCTTGTGTCTCTAAAGGCTGCTGGTCCAGATACTTCAGGTGGTGCTTATGCCTCTAGGGCCTGCTGATCTTGTGGCAGATGGTTGGTCAGGGGGGAGGATGGTGGATTTGGGTGGAGGAGTGGGTCTTGTAGGTTACAGAGTCCAGTGGATAGCGGTGGTGGTGGAGGGTCCTGCCTACAGGACTCTTTCCTGTTGACCTGCTGCTGGGACTGAAATGGGCGTGGGTGGGCACGAGATGTGTCCTGGGTCTTATGGCCTAGGAATTGGGGCAATTTATCTGGGATACCAGTCACTGACCTCTTCTTCCAATTGGTACAGGTGGAACTTGTGCTTCTAGGGGCTGTTGATCTTGCAGAAACATGACTGGTCAGGGGGTGGAGGATGGGTTCAGTGGGTTTGTGCAGCAGAGCGGGTCTTGTAGGTTATGGTATTCAATAGGTGGCAGCAGTGGTGGGATAGTGGGTCATTGTGCACACATTCCCCAGCAGCTTGGACTCATTATCCTTTGTTGTTAGGTGGCAAGCTTTGTTCTTTAAAATTTGTTAAGAGATAATCTCAGAATTTTTATTTCAGGAAGATCTCTTTTCTGATATCTCTTACAGTTACAGATTCATGGTGATGGAAAGACTGGGAATAGATTTACAAAAGCTCTCGGACACAAACGGTGTTTTTAAAAAGTCAACTGTGCTGCAGCTTGGAATCAGGGTGGTGAGTTTAAAACTCTTTACGTCAAATGCCTCAACTTGAGATTACTTTCTTGTTGTGCTTTTTACAGAATTCTGAGAAAATAAAGATGATTTCCTAGCAATATCAGTTATAGAGGGTAGAAAGCATTTTGGTGAAATTATTAACCATGGGCTCTGCAGATGACAGGCTATGCTGTGTTTGATCACTGCTATTACTCAGTTTTCCCTTACAGCTTAGTTTTGCATATCAGACCAAGCTGAGGTTAGCTATAAAATAACCTTTCTTTTGTCTGTGGCATTTCTAACTGCAAATTATAGCCAAATAGACTACTTCTCATGCATAATATGGTATGGTTTGATCTAAAGTATTTTGATTATATGTTTAGGGGTGGTGGCAACAATTAATTATACCAATGGATCCCACCCCCTTCCCCTCCCCCCACTGCTAACCATGAAGCAATGTAGTCACAAATAACCTTGAATGCATTCATTTGTTGATCAAGCCACGTATTTCCCTTATTTGTTTGTGTTTTGCTTGGATCTTTTCCCACCCCAATCGTAAGTAGACTGAAACAGCTCATGTCAGGCCGTGATGTGGAAAATAATTAATTTCTCCATTATCTGTTCATCTATCCATTCTCCTAGTAAGTGTTTACAGAACACTTCTTTCTCTCTCTCTCTTCTCTCATATATGTCTCCCCCCCCCACCGTGTGTGTGTATAACATGTAAGGTTCTAGGGGTTTAATGATGCCTAAGAGTTTGTTATTACACAGGATAATAATCAGAGGTACAATATTTTGTTCTGATGTCTTCAAGATTTGAATCATAACTACTGATTGATGAGTGAACTCTTTTACTCATAGATGTCTTGACTATTTTCCTGTACTTTTAAGCTATTTATTCTCAGTCTAAATTGTTTTTCATGTTACTGTGATAAAAATACCCTGGAAAAAGCAAATTAAAGGAGAAAACATTTACATTGTTTTATAATTTGAGGTTATAGCCCCTCCTTGTTGGGAAAGTCACAAACAACAGTATCTTGGGGCAACTGATCACATTGCATTCATAGTCAGGAAAGAGTGATGCGTGCCTGTGCCAGCTCTCTTTCTTCATTTGCTACAGTTCAGAATTTCATCCCAGGGAATGCTGCCACACACAGTGGCTAAATCTTCCCTTCAAAATTAGTCTACTCGAGATAATTCCCTACAGCTATTCCCAGGGGCTCATCTCCCACACGATTCTAGATTTTTTTTTTCCACTTGACAATTGAGATTAAACGTCACATTCTGCTTTGTACATTTTGGTCTGACGGGTCACTGGGCTTTCAGTGCCATAAGAATAAGTATTGTTAAGTCTTGATTTCCCTCCCTCCCTCAGAGGTTCAAGTACAAATATTCGATGTTTGAGGATCATTTGATTCAACCCTTGAAGTAATAAGGGCGTCCCCAACACCCCAGCCGCCTGCCCGGCTAGCTTATGCCCCGAAATAATTACACGGACACTGTATTCTTTTAATCACTGCTTGGCCCATTCTCTTCTAGGCTAATTCTCACATATTAATTTAGCCCATTTCTAATCATCTGTGTGTAGCACCCCAAGGTGCACTTACCGGGGAGATTCTAGCCTAGTCCATCCTGGGTCGGAGCTTCATCCCGGGAGCGGGGCATGGCGTCTCTCTCAGGCGTCTGCTCCAGAGAGGAAAGCAGTCGAGTCTCTGACCTCACTTCCTCTTCCTCCCAGCGTTCTGTCCTGTTTTCTCCTCCCACCTATCCTCTAACCAATAAAATGGGCCAGGGCAGTGCCTTTATTAGCCAATGACCTTCCTCCATCAAACCCTTTATGGGATGATCAACCAGAAATGATATTTTAGGATAATCAATAATAGTGAGATACATTATTTTACCATGCATGTAAATAAACCATTACTCTAGTGTAAAACATTGATACTGATCTTATCTATTTTTTTTCACAGCTGGACATACTGGAGTATATACATGAAAATGAATATGTTCATGGTGATATAAAAGCGGCAAACCTACTGTTGGGTTACACAAATCCAGATCGGGTAAAAAGAGCATTAACATTTGCTTTCAGTGAGCGTCTTTGGAGTATTGTAGTCAAATTTAGCAGAGACAGACTCTTAACCCACAAGAGTTTACAAACGAGGGCTTAGTATGATGAATGTTTCAATTTGTCTTGCCTTGCTTACCTAATTTAATCCTTGCACCAGATTAATGAGTAATTAGGATGAAGAACCCAAGAGTCAGAAGGGTTAAATCATTTGCTAATGGACACACATTGAAGAAGTGTCTGAGCAGGAATCTGAGTTTCTAAGCAAATGCAGATAAAGTACCACGGCCATCCAGGGAGAGGGGATGGCTCTGTGCAGAAAGATGGCTGCATGGGGCTCCATTTCTTCTCCCTGTAGTTGAGTAAAGAAACATGTCCAAAAGAGATTCCCGTTGGGGTAGAAATCTTCTATCGAGTATCATAGTATTTCTTGAGATGTGGCCAGGACAATACCAGTTTCAAGCAATTATTAGTAGCCCAGGTTTCTAGGGCAGTGAAACTTCTGTATTCACCAACACTGCACATATATCGTTATTTCTTTGTCAAGACCCACTTCCATTGGACATCGTGGTGATGCTATTGTCATTGTTGGTTTATCCGTATTAACAAAAGTCTTACTGAGGAGAGTTGAGGTGAAAGCTGCAGGTTCAGGGGTGGGATTATATGGGAACTCAGAGCACTTGCTGCTTATGTTTACCCAAGTTACTCAAAATTTATCTAAATTAAACACAAAAGTTTCTCCAAATAAAATAAGTTATAAAAATATGGCAAAAGTAACTAAATGACTGAAATTTACTTTAAGTTAATTTGAACTATCATATTTTGCAACTGTTATCTAATGTCTCAACAGATTTAAAGTAAACAAAATAACAGTAAGACTCAAAAATAGAGAGAAGTATAATTTAAGTGCTTAATGGACCTCTCTGTAAGTATTGAAAATTCTAAATAAGAGAAAAAGTCTCAACAGAACATACTAATAAGTTAAAAGTTTAAATCTATCTCTAAATTAATCCAACATAAAGAATGAATACATATAAAATATCCCCGTGGGGTTCATCACTTCGCTAGTCAGGAGTAGAACATCTCCAACTCTTTGAGGACTGGAAGAGGTTTAGCTTCCTGTCTCCCTCAGGATGCAACATCTGCCTGTGGTTTTCTCTCTTCTGAACCTTCAGCTTCTGCCTGAGCCTGTGGTCTCCCATGGTTGCCCACTCCATGCTGTAGTTAGGATGTTCCTGGGTGTTTGTAGGGCTTGGCTCTTGGCGGCTCTTTTGAGGAGCACAGTTCTGTGTTATACATTTAAAGCCTCCAAACACTTATTTATTTCATGATTATTGTGTGCAGCAGGGGTATACACCCAGGCATGACTTTTCTCTCCATTTGGAAGAGATTTTATATGCTGCTGCATAACTTACATGTCTTATTTCCTTATAATTTACCTTTTTGGGTTTTGAGAGAAGATCTCAAATAGTTTTGGCTAGCATTGAATTTGCTCATGTAGTCAAGGCTAACTGTGAGTTCCTCATCCACCTACCTTCAGTTCCAGAATGCTGGGCCACAGGGATAAGCCACTGTGCCTGGCTTTCCAGTCTGTCTTCTGAACTTAGGTTGTACTTTGGGCATTTTATTTCCATGCAGATGATCATAAATAATGTGGATAAGGGTACCAGCGTTTTCTTTATTGCAGACTTTGTTTATAACCAGGGAACTTGCTTACAAGAACTTTATTTCATAATTTGATTTTTATTTAGAATTTATTCTTCTGCATGAAAAGACAAAGAGCCTAGCTTTACTGTTTGCAAGTTTTAGGTTTCTCATGTTTCTGCAACACTAGGTTGGCATCAAAATGTTTATGAATCATAATTTCTTCTCTTGAATCCTAGTGTGTGTGTATGTGTGTGTGTGTGTGAGAGAGAGAGAGAGAGAGAGAGAGAGATCAGTACCATGAATATTGGTGCATTGTTTACTTGAGCTATATACTGCGTTTCAGCATTAGGTGATATGCCTGTTTCCTTCTTGCCTCTGACCCTACTTTATGTATTTTCTTTTTATTATTTTTTCTCACTGTCACTCTAGTCATATTTTCTATGTTTATTTATATAGATAAATTAAAAAAATTGGTATTCTTACTGAAGTTTTGGTATGTTTTTAAGTTAATTTGGTTGAGACCTGACGTTATAAGACAGAAGTTTCTGCCTTTCCCAGTCTCACGCCATTCAGTCCCAAAGAAACACACAGAGGCTTATATTAATTATAAACTGTTTGGCCTATTAGCTCAGGCTTTATGGCTAACTAGCTCTTATAAACTTAAATTAATCCATAATTCCTTTCTATATTAGCCTCATGGCTTGGTACCTTTCATCAGTGAGGCATTTTCATCTTGCTTTCTCTGAGTCTGGCTGGTGATTGCATCTCTGCCCTTCTTCTTCGCAGAATTCTTCTGTCAGGTTGCCTCGCTTATACTTCCTGTCTGGCTACTATCCAATTAGTTTTATTAAACCACTGCGAGTGACATATCTTCACAGGTTACAAGAGCATTATCACACAGCACTTCCCCCTTTTCTCCTTTCAAAATAAGAGCTCTGAATCCAGTCTCCTTTGTTTAGCTTTTCTCCTGACCATTATCTATAACAACTTCTAATCAACACCCTAAACAAAGGCAAGCATTCATAATCCATTATTTTTTGGGAATGTGAGTGGTGTTTTCTAGGCAACTTCCTGATGATTGGGTGCACAGACTATTTTATGAGACCCAGGGAAAAATTAGGATTATGGTCAGTTCCCTAACTGGAATGTGTGACGTTTGATCATCTCAGCCAGCAGTCTTGAAGCTGTTCTTGATAGAACTCAGAAAAAACTGCATCAAAGGTGCATCAGAGGTGCTCTGAAATGTTGGATTGTCTGGGCCATCTTGCTTCTACTGGAGATTTTTCAGGGGGGATCTTCCTCAGTCAAACCTTATTTTACTTAACCCGGAATGAATCCACAACCTCTCATTTTCTGTGGAAACAAAAGCAAAACCTCATCTCCAGAGTAATGTATCTTTTGACTTAAATTTTGACTTCAAGGCATTTTCAAAATATATAGGCTGGATTAATCCAACGGCATTTATAATTAAATATCTTTTAGCAACTGTTGCTCCTTCCTCGGCCATCAAACAATTCAAAGACAACATAATAACATACAGTATCCCGATGCTCTATGCATTTTCCATCTTCACATAGTTTTTAAAAACTCTATTTCCTTTATTTTTATTTTTAATTTTTGTGGGTTTGTTGTTGTTGTTTTATTTTGTTTTGTTTTGAAACAGAGTTTCTCTGTGTTCTGTGGTTGTCCTGGATCTCACTTTGCAAACCAGCCTGGTCTAAAACTCACAGAAATCTGCCTGCCTCTGCCTCCCAAGTTCTGGGATTAAAGGCATGCACCACCATGTCCAGACCTCAAACCCACAGAGATTCACCTGCCTCTGTCTCCTGTCTGTTGTGACTGAATGTGCACACCACCACACTCAACTATATTTATTTTTTCTTAAAGAACTTTCTCCATCCTTTTTCTTTTCTCTCCCAAGCATATTTATATTTTAAAACACACTGTAATCTGTTTATAGCTCTTTTCCTCATCTGAATCTGTTTTTTATTGTATATCTTTATCTTTTTCTGACCACATGAGTCTAAAATTTGCTCAGAGATATGACTAGAATTAAAGCTGCAGCTTTAGTTTCCCTGCAACTGGATTGGCTCCACTCCTTAGCTTTTTGGGAATCTAGCTTCACAGCAGAGGAACTGGTAGAACCTCAGCTCTGTGGTTTCTAGGTCCATGCCACCACCAAGAAGCATGCTGCTGGCTACTCATGAACACCATTTAAGTGTTTGATGGCAGAGCCTCTTAAAAGAGCCACGAGGTTTTTGCAGCCAAAGCTGAGTCAGGAACTTTCTCTTAAAGGAGCCACGCCTTTGCTTGCGTCCAGCGAACAGAACCTATCTGAAAATATGCAACTTCCAAGAAGCTCCAATTGGCTCCTGTGGGTCTAGAAGCCTTTTTAAAAAAGCTTTCCTAGGCTTTATAAAAAAGGGGAGTGGATATGATATAGAAGTGAATACTTTACATTGGCATGGACTTTGGTTTAGTGATACAAATTTAAGGTCAGTTTTGTTGTATGTATACTTATATTCTTATATAAGGTATTATGTTTATACATTCTCATTTTAAAATGTAATATATAATTAAAAATTACAGATTAATGGATAGTCGTTTATAATAGTCAAACTTGTAGTCATGTTAGTTGGTTTTCTAGATATATAGAGATATATTTTAGTTAGCTAATCTTCAACACTTCAAAGACCTATAGAATATGGCATTTAAACTGTTCTAAGAAATTAGAATTTTCTTGACAGTGAGATTTGTCTGCTTCTGGCAGCATCAATTTCTTCAGAGAGGTTGATGGGCATTGAAGAAACTTTTTATGGAATTTGCCTTCAGTGTGACAAGGCTAGTCATTTGGGCAAGAAACTGCCCTTGTCTGGACTGGTTAGTGGTATGCTGTATAAACTGGACATGCAGGACCCACAGAAAAATGACTGCTGAACTTGCCTAAAGAAGGTGAGACTGTCCTTCAGGGTTTATGCTTCATGAAAGAGTCTGCCAGACATTCTCCAGGACACAGAAGAAAGTGACTGACAAACTACCAATATAGGTGAAACAGTCTTTCAAATTTCCTGCTTCATGGAAAAGTCTGCAGGATACTATGAGCTTGTAGGCTGAAGATGGGTGCCCCAATGTAACAGAAGAACTTAGGGTCACTTTCCAGGCCGTGAGGTGTCTCTTTCAATTGTAGAGTTTTAGAAGTTGCTTATGATGTATTTCCTGTTTACTTGGTAGAATTATATCTGCTTCACTGGTAATATTGTATTCAGTACAGGAAATATAATTTTTCTTTTATGTTTATTTAGTTAATAATACCTAAATTATTTTTTATGTATAGTGTTCTATCTGCATGTATGTCTGCATGCCAGAAGAGGGCACCAGATCTCATTATAGATAGTTGTGAGCCATCATGTGGCTGCTGGGAGTTGAACTCAGGACCTCTGGAAGAGCAGCCAGCAGCTGCTCTTAACCTCTAAGCCATCTCTCCAGTCTATAATACCTAAATTATAAGTTATTTTATAATAAGTTTTATTGGGAAAGTATACTTACAGAAGAGACATCTTCGAAAAGGACATTAAATAAGTTTTAGCCCATGTTCTGAACTTTGTTATGCCATGGGCCTTCTATCATATTCTTATAAAATAGGATTAAAAGTCCATGTTTTCTGGATGTTAACACTGTGGATTTCTTAAGCTGTTTTAATGATGTTTATGAAACCTTACTGATTGTAGAATACTGGACAGTGTTGCCTGGTTGGTCCTTAGAACCCAGACACATGCCTGCTGACCTAGTGTTTAAAAAGGAATATGCAAATTTTATTGTGTTTACTCACACTGGCCTTACTTGAAGTGATGCTGCATGGTGATTTTGAACAATATCCCATCCTGCTCTGTCTTCCAGTACCACAGCGGGGGTTAATAACTTGACTGGCATCAGTGAAGCTGTTCCATTTCTACCTTTTGTTGATCAGGGGTGTATTCTTTTTTTCATGGGCCTGGTATATTCGTTTGTGTGTGGAGGTGCCCCTGCTGATTTTGATGGATGCTGATCATGGTGGATTTCTTTAACATCAAGACTGTTTTACTCTCAAGAGCACACAGCTCTTATTTGTGTTGTGTTACTTTTCTTCCTAAGCTGGTAGGACTATGAGTAGGTCTGCTGTTCATTCTCTTTATTTCTCATAGCACCCCTGTCTGTTTTTCTTCCTTATAACTTTTCAAGAAATACTTGATTGACCCGCCAAGGCGCGAGGCAAGTGGTGATGCAGTATATGTTGCCTGATTTAGTACCAGGAGTATGAGGAACCTATGAAGCTTATGAGACTCCCTTGCCTGTTGTGTGACACGTGTTCTGTTCAGAGCTGTCTACTATGTCAGAGAAAATGATCCCCAGGGAGGTAGCATGCCAACACATGAGTGTAGGACATGACCGGAAATGTTATTTCTTAAGATATTAGTCACATTGCTTTCTTGCTATATATACTTCTAGATTTTCTGAAAGCTACTTTGGAATTCTTTTAGTCTGATTTGTCAAATGAAATCAAAATCAGCCCAAAACTTAGTTTACATTTAACTTTTATAGTGTGTTAACACTACTAGTTTTCTGAACTCTAGTTGATTTTCTGAAGTATTTTTAAGTCGTTTAAGTAATCACATGCATAGCCAGTTAACTAAGGTTCCTACTCTTTAATATTATTCTCACCATTGCATACTAAAATGCTTCTTTTGAAATCATATTAGAGCTGTATTAAAAGTATACATTTGAAGGTACAGAAATGGTTGAACTCTTAATATGGTCTGTTAACATCTTATTAATTTTGGAGAGTAGTGATGGGTAGGAAATATTGACAATAAAGACAAAATGATTTAAAATTAGAATGTCCATACTTAAGATTAATATTTTACAAAATATACTTCCCAATGTTATGACTCAGAGAAAGTGTTCAATATAAAATTTCATTATGATGAAGGTACATATTTTTAAACTTCATTGTGAAAAATTTAAAGCATACTGACAAATAGAGAACTTCATATACATGTTGATTTTAAAAGTAACATTTTAAAATTTTGCTTTATTTATTTTTGACAGTAGTATATTAAAAGTAAATTACAGGTACTGTGCCATTTTACACAGATATTTAAGAATAATTATATGGTTTTATTACAGAATAAAACACCTTCACCATATTATAATCACAGCATTGCTACTCTTAACAAAACTGATAATGATTCTTTGGTGTCAGATACAATTTTTGTTTTTGTTTTTGCTTTTTCTGAAGTTCATGGAACATGGAAATGTGATCATCTTATCGGAGTTGCGCTATAAGATTCTTTCCCTTTTTGTACAATTTCCCCTTCTGAGTATTGAGATGGTTATAGGGTTTCTTTTTGGTTCCCTTTCTCACTTAAAAGTCTTTGAAACTATCAGGCAGCTATTATTATTGTTTGGATATTGTTATGGTTTGAATATTATTATGGTTGGAACAGGCTTGTGTTTTGAGCAGCTGTCCCCTCATGGTGCTGCTAGAGTATCATTTAGGGTGGTACTCTAGGTGGGGGTAGGCAGGACAAAGTAGATCACACAGAGATATAAGGCTTGTCCATAAAGTTATATTCTTGGTTCTGTTCCTTATTTATTCTCACTTCTTGTTGGTTATGAAGTGAACAGCATACTCTACCTTGCTCTTTTACTGACACAATCATAGAAACGAATCCTCTGAAACTGTGAACCCAAATCTGTCTCTCTTTCTTCAAGTTTCTCAGTGAGCCATGTGGTCCCAATACTGATGAATGTGGCTAGCAGATTTACAAGTTTCATTTCAAAAACTACAGGTCTATAGCTAGACATCTGCAACATGGTATTGAGTTTCTAATCTTGTAAATGGCAAGCTAGGGATGTGTTTCATTTACAGACTTCTAGCAGGTGGCACAAGGCACGGGGCATATTGAACATTCAATAAATAACTGATAACTAAGCAATGAGAAATTGAATGTATTTTGTAGTGTTCAAGGAAAATGTGTATCTTTAGCCACATACAGCTAGTTTTAGTATAATGGAGTATATTACCTAAGTTTATTTCTAATTTTCTTAAATTTCTGTTGGGAGAGATCTAGCCACTGTACCCAAGACTTTCACTATTTCTCATAACATTTATGAGTGTTTTCTTTCTTTAAAAATTTTATTACATCCCCATTGTCTCAGTGTGTGGGTGCACCCCTCGTGGTCCTGAGTTCCTTGCTCGTGCTCTCTCTCCTTCTGCTCCTGATTTGGACCTTGAATTTTCAGTCCGGTGCTCCAATGTGGGTCTCTGTCTCCTTTCATCGCCTGATGAAGGTTAATATTCAGGAGGATGCCTATATGTTTTTCTTTGGGTTCACCTTCTTATTTAGCTTCTCTAGGATCATGAATTATAGGCTCAATGTCCTTTATTTATGGCTAGAAATCAAATATGAGTGAGTACATCCCATGTTCCTCTTTTTGGGTCTGGCTTACCTCACTCAGGATAGTGTTTTCTATTTCCATCCATTTGCATGCAAAATTCAAGAAGTCCTTGTTTTTTACTGCTGAGTAGTACTCTAATATGTATACATTCCATACTTTCTTCATCCATTCTTCCATTGAAGGGCAAGGCCAGCTGGCCTGGGTCTGAAAAAGCCTGGGAGAAAACCGGACTTGCTGAACATAGTGGACAATGAAGAGTACTGAGAACTCAAGAACAATGGCAAGGGGTTTTTGATCCTACTGCACATACTGGCTTTGTGGGAGCCTAGGTAGTTTGGATGCTCACCTTACTAGACCTGGATGGAGGTGGGTGGTCCTTGGACTTCCCACAGGGCAGGGAACCCTGATTGCTCTTCGGGCTGACAAGGGAGAGGGACTTGATTGGGGGAGGGGGAGGGAAATGGGAGGCGGTGGCGGGGAAGAGACAGAAATCTTTAATAAATAAATAAACGGAAAAAAAATAAAAAAAGTAGAAAAACCCCAGGCAGAAAGCCAGTGAGAATGTGAAAAAAAAGAAAAAAAATTATTACATTTATTTGTTCATTTATTTGGGGAGCATGTCTCACACATGCGTGTGTTTGTCAGAGGAAAACTTGGAGTCCTTTCTCCCTCCTTCTTCCATCATGTGGGTCTTGGGAATCAAATTCAGATCATTATGTTTAGTAGAAAGTATCGTGACTCACTGAACCATCTCACCGGCCCTGTGCATGTTTTTTGTTTTTTTTTGTTTTGTTTTGTTTCCCCAGAGATAACTCTGCCAGTATGTTTGTAAAGAGAAACAGTATGAACTGCTTTGGATTAAATGTCTCCCATCAAAAACTGATGATGTTCCATCCCTAATGCATGAGAGTGAGACCTCATTTGTAAACAGAGGTCAAAGTAATAGTACACCATTAGGGAGGGCCTATTCCAGTGTGATTTGTGTCCTAAAGAAAGGGAGACTATGGAGAAAGAAGGGCGTAGAGGGAAGATGATATGGAGAGACAGGGATACCTATGTAGAGGGAATGGACCCGTGAGCCACCAACACTGAGGAGATGCATATGAGATGGTTATCTTCCACAGCCCTCAGGAGTGTTCTCTAGAAACTAATGTTTTCATGATTTTCATGAGGACAATAAAAGGTCTCCTGCTTTAGCTGCTCTATAAATGTTCATACTTATGAAATGCGGCATGTGTTCTGGTTAGATAGCGTTTCCAAGTACTTACTCTGTACTGGATGCTGGTCTAAGACTACTGTGTTTAAATCACTTTGTCCTTACAGTATCACTTTGAAGGAAAGCTGTCCTTTTTTCTTGGGTGATAAAACAAAGTTCAAAGAAGCCAAGTAACTTGGCTAGGACAGCGGTGGGCCCACGAGGTGGGGCTGCTCCTGGACTGATGGAGTCTGACTCCAGGACTCATGCTCTCTGCTCTGCATCCTTGAGTCAGGCCCCTGAACTGAAAGCTGCAGCTCTGTGGTAGTGTAGCTCATCTCTACTCAGAGCTTCCCACTGCTTGAAGATGTCGCCCCCAGCAGGAAGGAGATCCTGTGCTTTTCCCATAGCCACAGCTGTCACTGTCCTATATTGAGACAGAACCTGGAGCTGAGTGGACAGAGGTGTCCATTACTGATTGGTTAGTTTGCTTTTGGCAAGTGTGGCTATTTTCTTTTCAAATATCCTCGTCCTACCACCCCCTCCCAGTTCATTTATAGCCTTCTGTGCAGCCATTCAGACTTCTTCCTGGCTCATGTGTGATGACAACTTCTGGTCCTCTTTTCTAGATCCTTCTGCATGTCCTACGGCGCCTCCCACTGTCTTTTCTCTTCCTTCTCTCTTTCCCCCTTTGCCCACTGCCTATGCTTCTCTTCTGTTCCTTCCAGAGCCGTTCAGCAACCTGTGTTCCAGCCTCTTAGAGCGGCCTTCAAAGTCTCCTGAAAACACTGCTTTCCCTGACCTGTCTGATGCGGCAAGCAGTGACCCTCCCCCTCCCGTTTCCTTCCTGTGTTGTTTCTTTGTTTCTGTTTCTAGGACTTTTTGATATATTCTGAGACCCACCTTAAATGTTGCTTCTTTTCCTGAGTCTGCGATGGATGCAGGCGCCTGTTATCAGAAACTTCACAGGCTGTTTCTTGTCACTCTAGCAGCTGTTTCCAGATCTACAGGTGCCACTGCCCTCTCCCCTCCTTCTGTGTCTGCGGGCGGAAAGAGTTCAGCTTCTGGTCTCAGCTTCTGGTCAGGTGGATGGACGTGCAGATCGCCAGCTGCTGGAACTTTGTTCTGCACAGAGCACTTAACCTCACTCATCCCATTTTCTAATTCTCCAAAATGGCCTTCAAATAACTTCCTTTTAGGGAAGTTTGATTTGATTCTTGCAAGCGCTAGCCCTTCTCACTTAGCAAGAACTCAATACATAAGCTTTTTTCTTTTCAGCTTATGATCACCAATAACTTATTTTGATCCCTAATTTATTTAAAGTAATTTGGTTCATTTTGTCTGTGTGCTTCCCGACCAAGTCAAGCAGCAGGCTATATATAAAGTAGTACATAAAGGAGTCCAGTTTGTCCTGCCTCCTCCCCTGGGACTGTCTAACTTTTAAATACAAAGAAAAGAGAAATGTTTTTTTCTTTGTTGTTAAACAGCAAATCTACGTGAACATAAGTGAACCCTAACAAATTGCCTTGTGGTGTAAGGGGTCTATAATGTCATGGAGGGATGTGCCGGAAAGTGTGTGTGTGACTTCAGATTTTGGTAGGAGTGAAGAAGAGCGTGGGGAGAAAGCTGTCTGTGAGGGGGACACTGCTGTGGGATGATCATAGTTTTACCCACCAAACTGGAAAATCAGAGTAGCCAAAGTGTGAGAACATCAGGTGGCAAAGGAGACCGGAAGTGAAATCTTAGCAGAATAGAGCTGGAGGACACAGGGTGTGGGAGCCTCTCTGGCCATGTGACAAAGAGTTTCGATATGGGCTTGCTCCATCTAGGTAGGAAAGTTGTGATTTTTTATGGTTATGCTAAAGGAGAATTTCATGTCATTCATAGTCAAGGCTATGATTTACTGAGTTTTAATCAAATCAGGCTGTCAGAAAGGCAGATACTGAGGGAGAATTAGGAGTTCAAGAAGTGAACCTGATGGAAGGATAAAAGGGGGTAGGGAAATAGGTGGAGCACTTTCTGCTTTCTTTGTGTCATGGCCCTTTGAGTCTGGAGACGGAGCCGCAGAGCTGAGCAGCTGCATATCTAGCTGTGGTGCTCCACAGTGAAGACTGCCCATCAGAGGAGATGCCAGCGGCTAGAAAAGGCAGTATGGTCTTCTCCATGATTAGTCGTGGGTGGAGACCGCCCAGAAAAAGTGTGGTTGGGTAGGGTTGCCAACTGCCTGAAGAGGGCCAGTGACCCAGTTGGGGCCTTTCAGCTTTCCGGAGGCTTTCAGCTTGCTGTGTTCCTTACAGGAGAAAGAGTGGTGGTTGTTGTTGTTGTTATTCATTTGTTCTATGGCTTGTCCCTCAGTGGGTACCACACCATCTTCCCCTCAGTGGGTACCACACCATCTTTTCCTCAGTGGCTACCACACCATCTTCCCCTCAGTGGCTACCACGCCATCTTCCCCTCAGTGGCTACCACACCATCTTCCCCTCAGTGGCTAGCCCACCATCTTTTCCTCAGTGACTAGCATACCATCTTCCCCTCAGTGGCTAGCCCACCATCTTCCCCTCAGTGGCTAGCATATCATCTTCCCTTCAGTGGCTAGCCCACCATCTTTTCCTCAGTGGCTACCATACTATCCTCCCCTCAGTGGCTAGCCCACCATCTTCCCCTCAGTGGCTAGCATACCATCTTCCCCTCAGTGGCTAGCATACCATCTTCCTCTCAGTGGCTAGCATGCCATTTTCCCCTCAGTGGCTAGCATACCATCTTCCCCTCAGTGGCTAGCATACCATCTTCCCCTCAGTGGCTAGCATACCATCTTCCCCTCAGTGGCTAGCCCACCATCTTCCCCTCAGTGGCTAGCCCACCATCTTCCCCTCAGTGGCTAGCATACCATCTTCCCCTCAGTGGCTAGCCCACCATCTTCCGCTCAGTGGCTAGCCCACCATCTTTTCCTCAGTGGCTACCATACTATCCTCCCCTCAGTGGCTAGCCCACCATCTTCCCTTCAGTGGCTAGCATACCATCTTCCCCTCAGTGGCTAGCCCACCATCTTCCCTTCAGTGGCTAGCCCACCATCTTCCCCTCAGTGGCTAGCATACCATCTTCCCCTCAGTGGCTAGCCCACCATCTTCCGCTCAGTGGCTAGCCCACCATCTTTTCCTCAGTGGCTACCATACTATCCTCCCCTCAGTGGCTAGCCCACCATCTTCCCTTCAGTGGCTAGCATACCATCTTCCCCTCAGTGGCTAGCCCACCATCTTCCCTTCAGTGGCTAGCCCACCATCTTCCCCTCAGTGGCTAGCCCACCATCTTCCCCTCAGTGGCTAGCCCACCATCTTCCCTTCAGTGGCTAGCCCACCATCTTCCCTTCAGTGGCTAGCCCACCATCTTCCCCTCAGTGGCTAGCCCACCATCTTCCCCTCAGTGGCTAGCATACCATCTTCCCTTCAGTGGCTAACCGACCATTTACCCATCTGTGACTGTTTAGTACTTTTAAAGCTATAGAAATATGTATATATTTTGAATGTCAGGCTATACTAATTGCTAAAATTCCAAACAGGGCTGAGTTTTAAAAGGTCCATATGAAGATAGATTTTGGGGATAGAGACTTACTCATTTTGCTGAGTCTTTTACTTTATGGTCAGCATCTTCTCATGATGATTTAGTTCCTTCCTGTGACTCTATTAAGACTCTAGTAGCATTTCTGATGGCTGTGCTGCTTGTGGCTGTGAGTATGCATGATTTAAATCACTTAGACTAAAATTTGGTTCATGTATCTTCTCCACTGAACTGTTAGCTTTTGTCTTTATATTAAGGGTGAATCCTACACCCTTCACATTCTGAACACATTCTTGTGACACAGAGCTCAGTGGTGGCCAAAATGGCTGGAGAGTCTTTCTGACTGTTATCTGCTCCGTTCCCTTTTCTTGTGTACCAGAGAAAGTGAAACTGTAAGTCCTTCCCTTTCCTCTTTGAGATTCAAACTTTCTCCAGTGTCTCTCTCATTCTGGAGCAGTTGGGTCAGTTTGCTGAGCACCCAAAAGTTATTTCTCTGTGAAGTTTGGAAGTCTCTGTGCAGGGTAATAGTTTAAGTGCTTATCAGCAAACAGAAGAGGCATAAGCATTTGGCCTGTGGCTCGTACTGTGGCTTCTTTCTGCCCAGTTTTCTCTATCGATGCCTTTCCTATTAGAGTAGTCCTGAATGTTCCTTGTCAGCCAAACATGACTGTGAAAGTGCCAATGTGTGCCAAGAGCTGCTCTAGGGTCCTGGCCCTCTTTCTATGACTTGGGAGGGCTTCAATGTCCATATAAATAAAATGGGCATCTTGACCTACCTATAGGACTTCTTGCTATCTTGGGCCAGTGACTGAGCATGGCATAGTGCATGGGGTTCACTCCTAAAAGAATTAGATCTTCTAATCTACATGGAAAGTAGAAAAAGACAAGATCTCCTGAGTAAATTGGGAGCATGGGGACCTTGGGAGAGAGTTGAAGGGGAGGGGAGAGGCAGGGAAGGGAGCAGAGAAAAATGTAGAGCTCAATAAAATTCAATAAAATTAAAAAAAAATAATTAGATCTTACTTGTTGAGCTAATGCTGTATATGAAAAGCTTCTTGATAGTTTTCTAAAAACAGCAAATTTCTCCAGTGTATTAAAATAAAGTTGTTTTCCGGATTATGAGGGCTGCATCTTTTGGGAAAATCTACTTTTCAAGTGAAGTATATTCAGTTCTTGAAAGAAACAAAGGCAAGAGTGCATGAGACCTAATGAAGGCAAGAACTGATTGCTCACCTGATCGGAAGTGCCCACCTACTAGAGATCGATTACTTAGCTGTGGGAGAGAGAGAAAAAGACTCGGAAACACGTGTTTCAGATTGTTGGGACACTCACAGAGGCGAGCCTGTACCTCCTTGTCTGAAGGTCAGAGAGTTTGAGCTTGTTTTTGTTCTTTCATTGGCAACAGGTGTGGCTACAAAACGAGCGGTCCTGGCCTAGGGTGGGGTAACTTATTGTGGACGTTAAGATGGCCCATAGAGGTGGATCCACTTCACCCAGAGAATTCAAGCATACTCCTCTGTTCCTTCTTTTAAAATAGGCAGTGACTGCCTACAGGATACTTAGTCTAGAGTGTGTTCACTTCATATTCCTGCCTGGAACATCAAATACTTTACTCAGGAAATAATGGCTTGCTGTCTCAAGTATTGAAGCAAGTAACTGTTCTGATTGTCCTTTATGTCATGTTAAAGCAGTGGTATGCCTTCTCCCCTACACCCATTTTGTACTGGGGTATAAGAGTATATGGAAAATAAACATGGGTGAATTCAACATTAGGTATCCTTGCTAAATTGCCCTGCCAGTAGAGACTTACCGTGTTCATACTTTAAGAACATGGCTTTCTTCTGCTCTGCCTTCTGTACTCAAGACAGTTAAGGTTTCAGAAGAGGGTTCCTTAAAAGGCAGAGATTAGTAACCTATGTGACAACAGATGAAAAAATGTCTGCGCCTATGATGAAGCATGGCTTAAGTTAGGAACTTGAGTGTCCTGGTTCCTAGAACATTTTTTTCCCACCATTTGGTTTAGTGAAACATTGATCTGAAGTCTGACATTTCTCTTTAGTTTCAAGTTTCTTTTTAAAACTTGCAATTTATTTATTATTTTGTGGTTTGTGTGTGTGCACACGCACACAGTGCATGTATGGAGGTCAGGAGGTCAGAGGACTTAGTTCTGTCCTTCCACCCTGTGAGTCCCAGATACTGAACTCAGGTATTTAGACTTGGAGGCAAGTGCCTTTACCCACTGAACCATCTCACTGGCTTGCAACTTACCAGTTTCTTAAGACTTAATTGTGAAAGTCATGTATTTAGAGGACAAAGCATTACTCACTGGCCTCTCTGTCTCTTCTCTTCCAGGTTTATCTTGCAGATTATGGACTGTCCTACAGATACTGTCCCAATGGGAACCACAAACAGTACCAAGAAAATCCCAGGAAGGGCCACAACGGAACAATAGAGTTCACAAGTTTGGATGCTCACAGAGGAGTAGGTAGGTCGTTCTTTTCTAGTTCATGCTGTTATCTCAGAAGGATGACTGGGTCAAGAGTGCTGAAGCTACGTGAGGTGACCGCTGCATGGTCAGGATGAAGGATGAGCACACTGGCGAGATTTCTGTGCAAAGTAGTGAATTCCTGTTATCTTAGTGAATATCTGACAGAAACCAGAAACCACTTGAGTAGACTGTGGCTCTCCAGAAGGGAGGAAAGCCTGCCAGTCATTAGGCTGAGAAGTCACAGGTCTGTGTGTGAGGCTGCTGGACGGTGCTGTGGGGGCATCAGGATCAGTGGCAGTCACGTGCTGTCCTGTTAGCGTTGTGTCCTTCTCGGAGCCTTAAAGGCATCTCTCCACAGCAGCAGCATCCTCTGAACCCCCAAAGTGTTAACTTGGGAAATCTCTCCCAGTCGCCTTTCATAGATCTTACTTATTTAAACTCACTTTGATGGTATTGGAAACACATTTGCAGGTAAATTACATACATAGCCCTTTTATTGGATATTGATTGTACTGCCTTGCATTCTAAGGCAGACTTAATTCAACAATTCCCTAATTAGTTAAAGTCATAACCTATGTCTTGTATTCATTTACCATTAATTAAACCTTAGCTGTTTATTACTCTGCAGTCCAAATCCAATAGCCGGCCCAGAAAGCCATGGAAAAGGAAGTAGGAGGTCAATATTGAAAATATATGGTGCCGAGTCCCACTGATGGCTGCTTTGCTCACAATCAATATGCTCAGTGCAACTGTACTTTCTTAGTTGCTCTGTCAGCAAGACAAAAAGTCAATTCTAATGTTATGCTAGTGAAAAAAATGGCGATTATTAAAAAACTTTGGCTTTCAAAATTATATTCTTTGCAAACTTTGTTTATAAAAGTGTTTTCAGACATGGTAAAGCAAACATAATTTTAAACAGCCGTGAAAGATGCAGCCTCACTGAGGGTCAGCTCGACTTTTGTGCTCATAGCGGCCTTCGGACTGTTAGCCTAAACTAATACTTTCTAACGAGTTTTACTTGGTGCACACGACTGTATATTATTGCCTTTTCTATTAAAAGGACCATTGGCCATGTAATGCAGAGGGTGTTGATCATTTTCCAGAGCAATTAAAACCCATAGTCTTTTAAGGAAGGCCGTCAAGAAGGTGGAGCCAATGTGTTGATGGTATACCACCTTCTTCCTAGGAAAACTGCCAGGGAACAGTTTATGAAGTGAAAACCAGTTTTTCTACTCTGGAGTGGAGGGAAAGAAATCAGAATATGTCTTTGTCAAGTCTGGTTTTCTTAGAAAAATAATGGTTAGTGTTGTGGAATTTTTCATCACTTATGTTTTTGATGTTGTTAACCCTTTAATGTAAAATGTGACATGACTTTGATTAAATTAGGAAATAGGAAAACAACATGCTGATTGACAGTGGTGCTTCTTAAAACTATTTATTTAGATTTATTTTATGTATATGAGTATTTGGCCTGCGTGTGTCTATGTGTACCAGATGCATGCCAAAAGGTCAGAAAGGGCATTGGATTCCCTGGAAATGGAGGTCTCCACAGCTGTGAACCACGTGTGGGTGCTAGGACCTGAATCTGTGTCCTCTGCAAGAACAGCAAGTGCTCTTACCCATTAAGTCATCTCTCCAGCCCGGATAGTGGTGCATTCTCATTTTAAATTTTGTCATTTTCAGTGAGCCGAGGAACGTTTGCCAGACTTACCTGTGATAAGAGAACAGAGTTTTCAGAGACACAAAAGAACTCCTGACCTGGTTACGCCCCACCCATATTCTTAAGCACTGTTATTAATGTTGTAATGCTGAGTCCCTCGAAGGCACTGTTTAACTGTAGAAGGATTAAAGCGTAATTGTCAGACACAGTATCTGGGCAAGTCTTCTTTAGTTAATTCTGCATAGTGTTTGTTGTGTTTTGTCTTCATGAAATATTTAATCCAATTTCTATTCAGTACTCAACTTCAACTTCTTCCTCCCAATTATAGTATGTGCTGATTGAGACTCTGGGTAGATTTCTCCACCTGGGTCTCGGGTAGAAGACTGGACTGAGCGTGATCATAGGCATGGGGCTACATCTGAAAGAATGTTCAGGAAAGAGCCAGGGAAACGATTTTGAGATTTGCAGGGAAGTCTTGTGGTCTTGTGCTTGAGTGTTCATTTAATCACAAATCGACCAGCTTTTCTATAAAATAGTGGATTCCTTTCATGCATTGTGCATATTATCATCTATATTAATACATGTATGTTTGCCCACATATACCTACCTATGCATGTGTACATATATACATATATTTACCAAAGACATATGTATTTGTTCCATGATAAAAAAAGGAAGATTGGATATTCTGTGTTTGAACAGTGTTTGTTCCTAACATTTTCGACTGAATTTTGCAAAATAAAGCTTTTCAGCTCAGAATTTTGTTAAAAATGAACTACTCATTTAACCATATTTAGAAACCAGAATAAAGGGCTCAAATTCTATATGTAAATGGAGAAAATCAGATACTTAGATATCTGTATGTTATCTATTAGCATAGTATCAGCTATCTTTTCCTATTCCAGTCCAGGGGAGAAAAGAATGCAAAAGAAAACAGCAAGAATCAAGAAGAGCTGTCCCTGTGAAACAGATCCTGTGCATGTCAAAGAGGTTCCTGCACGGCAGCTGTGCCTCTGCATAGTCAGGAGAGGGTTTGCCCCAGTGGGCTGCCTGCTGACCTTGAGATTCTCCTAGTCCTTGACTAGACCCTGAGAACACAGCTATGTTTTATAGGCACTTGTCTAGGTACCATTTAGTCCTCCTACCTCCATGTTTTCTAATTCATAGGCAGCTACAGGGAGTAGGTGAAAGGGAGGAAAAGAACAGTTTTTCTACTATATAGCTCACTAAACCAAAAGCTGTGCAGAGGGGCATACTGAGATGAGATGGAAGGACAAAAGGATTGACGGGAAGATGGAGATTCCTGGGAGTGGTGCAGAAGGGCATGACTTCTACACCCAGCAGTTGTTCTTCCAAACTCAGGACTCTGTAACTGTAGGGAACTCTCAGCACTGACTTGCTCCATCAGGGTAAAATAGCATAAGAGTGTAAGGCGTAGTTCTTCATTATTAATTTTTCCTCCATAAAACTAGCATGTACGAGCACTGACATACTTTGTTCTTGTTGCAAGATAATTAAAGAGAATTATATGTGTGTCAAATACACTGTTTTAAAATTTGTTGCATTCTTAGTAATGTTAAGAAGCAATATTTGGATCAATGAGTAATATGGATTTTTGTAGATTTTTCTGCTCACTGAGGCATGCAGTCAATACCTAATTTCTCTAGAGACAGACTGCATTGAACAGATAGAGCTTTCTTACACACTGCAGACCTGGGCACTGGGTATATAATACCTGTTCTAATCTGACATCACTGATGCCATACAGTATAACATCTAAATTGCATTTTACATTTTAAATGTCTATTTGCTTATGTAATATATCCAGTGTCAAAGAAAAAATATATTGCATACTTAATTTTTTTTTTTTGCCATGTGCTACAGCACATAGAGTTTAAATCTTAGGCTGCTTCTTCCATGGTTTCATTTCACTTCAGGACTCCAACTTAGAAAATATAAGGGACTCTGTCTCTGTCTCCTTTCATCGCCTGATGAAGGTTAATATTCCTGAGGATGCCTATGTGTTTGTCTTTGGATTCACCTTATTTAGCTTCTCTAGGAACATGAATTATAGGCTCAATGTCCTTTATTTATGGCTAGAAACCAAATATGAGTGAGTACATCCCATGTTCCTCTTTTTGGGTCTGGCTTACCTCACTCAGGATAGTGTTTTCTATTTCCATCCATTTGTATGCAAAATTCAAGAAGTCCTTGTTTTTTACTGCTGAGTAATACTCTAATATGTATATATTCCATACTTTCTTCATCCATTCTTCCGTTGAAGGGCATCTAGGTTGTTTCCAGGTTCTGGCTATTACAAACAATGCTGCCATGAACATAGTTGAGCATATACTTTTGTTGTATGATAGGGCCTCTCTTGGGTATATTCCCAAGAGTGGTATTGCTGGATCCAGGGGTAGGTTGATCCCGAATTTCCTGAGAAACCGAAACACTGCTTTCCAGAGTGGTTGCACAAGGAGACAGAGACAGAGACCCACACGGGAGCACCGGACAGAAATCTCAAGGTCCAAATCAGGAGCAGAAGGAGACGGAGCACGAGCAAGGAACTCAGGACCACGAGGGGTGCACCCACACACTAAGACAATGGGGATGTTCTATAGGGATCTCACCAAGGCCAGCTGGCCTAGGTCTGAAAAAGCATGGGATAAATCCGGACTAGCTGAACATAGCGGACAATGAGGAATACTGAGAATTCAAGAACAATTGCAGTGGGTTTTTGATCCTACTGCACGTACTGGCTTTGTGGGAGCCTAGGCAGCTTGAATGCTCACCTTACGAGACCTCGATAGAGGTGGGCAGTCCTTGGGCTTCCCACAGGTCAGGGAACCCTGATTGCTCTTCGAGCAGATGAGGGGGGGGGGACTTGATCGGGGGAGGGAAATGGGAAGCGGTTGTGGGGACGAGGCAGAAATCCTTAATAAATAAATAAATTTAAAAAATAAAAAAAAATAAAAAAAGAAAATATAAGGGAATGAAAGTGAGAGTGAGTTTTCATGCTGCTAAACTGGAGAGAGGGCGTGGGTGACACAACTTAATATTCTACAACAAAGTCAAAAGAACAAACACCTTTTTCTATTACAGGGTATGGAGCAATACTATTAAATACTGAATTAAATACCATTGTTTCCCAAGGAGTAAGAGAACTATACTGTTAATCTCTTCTTTTTAGGTAAAAATGGATGCTATATATAGCCTTTGGCTAACATGTAAAGACAGGGAAGGCATTGTGGCTATGTGACATATGCTCTTTGGTTTCATATTTTGATTCTTTGTTACATTTATTTTGGGTGGGTGGGATACTGTGGCACACATGTAAAAATCATTTCATTCTTCCCACTACCATGTGGATGCCAGGGGTCAAACTCCAGTCCTTAGACTTAGTGGCAAGCACCTTTATTCACTGAGCCATCTCATTCATATATCCCTTTACATTTATACATAAGTCATATTTCTTGGCTTTTAAATTGAACTGTTTGACAAGGACCTAAATGTAAAGTCTATTTGTTCAGTTGTCTAACTTTTCCTAATAGCTGTCACACGCACACACACATACTACATCAGGGATTAGTCTGTAAATGGTATTAAAAAGAGGAAAAGCAAAACCCAGATGCCTAGGTTTCTTGTTTATTTGAAACATGCTACTTTGCCTTCCACTCCTGCTACCCCTCCCTCTGAGATTGTAACAAGTCATAGTGTGTTAGTCAGACTTTGCTTTGTGGCAGATGCTTGAAATAATTCTGTAGACGACAGAGTTGTATTCACAGACCTAAACATTCCACTCTGTGGTCTTCGCCTTCTTCCATGCTGGATGCATATGATGCCACATATCATGGCAGTGGGGTGGTGGAGGTAGTGTGTTCACATGATGCAGACAGTGGGATCATGTGAAGTGTGAAACACTTCAGCATGACAAACAGTGAGCAGAAACGGGGGAGTTGAGAAAGGATGAGCAAACAGCACAGTCCCCAGGACCGAGCCCCCAGGGACTATTTCCTTCAGTATCCCAACTCCTCACTCCTTACCCACTTCCAGTATTGCCATGTATGATTAATTCATCAAAGGAGTCAAACTCTCAGATCCACCCCTCCTGTGCATCCCAGAAAATCCCCCAGTCCGCCGCTAAGCCTCACGCCACAATTCTGTGGCAGATTTGCCATACTCCAACCATAACAAGAGCCACCGTAATATTGCCTTGCTCTCTGTACATCTGAGTTGACAAAATATTCAAGAACACAGTCACCAGTTGGAAACCTAAGAATAAAATACACATTTTCCTGCCGTTAGTCACTGCCCCCTTTTGCAGTGAGCCTCTTGTTCAAACGTTTTTACTTTTTCATAATTTTCCACCACATATAGCAACATGTTAGGCATTTCCATCTTCCCTACTGGAAACAAGTGTATTCATGTTTGCTTTGTTTCCTACCAAACCCTGTGTCTTTTTCACCCTCCATAATGCAGAAGAAATGAAACTTAGTGGAAAGCATACCAGACTGCCAGATGCGTATGGAGTCAATTTAACTATTCTTCTTTCTTTACCTTTGTAAGTCGGCCCAGTTAATTACCCTGGTTTGTCTTTAGAGTGCAGACTAGACCTCTAGTGTGACCTATCTGTTGATGTTACACCAGTTTAGATGGACATTGCTACTTTATAAATGAAAGACCCTCGGGGAGGACCTTCCCTCAGGAGGAGACCCTTAGACCCAAAGAACAGTCTGAGACCACTGGCTGCAAACAGCAAGTGATTTCTTTATTGAGAGTACACAGGTATCTGAAGATTTGTGTGCCCTCAGGCTAGGCAGGGGGTCTTTTATATGGAAACGGATGGCAGAAGCAGCCACACAGAAGCAGATTCATGGTTACAGGGATCCCATTGGTCCTTTCAAATGCGGCAAGGGATTTACTTGAGGACAAACCCCCTGGGTCTTGGCTGGGGACACAAATGTCTGATAACAGCTGACTAGGCTCTATCTAGGGCATATACTCTTCATTCCCCTCCTAGGCCAGATATCTGACCGCAGATATCCTGTTTGGCAGCCTAGGAGTACTGACCTTACCCTGAACTTTACTTGTTTGTTTTAAAGCCTTGCAAAATGGCATTACAGCAGCTAAGGTGGGGTCTTTTCATAAATAAATATTATCAACAAAGGCCCTTCTATCATAACGGGATGAAGTGGAGGGAGCTTTCTGGGAAGGATGGTCGCAAGGACAGTTTTGCCAGTGATTCGGGAAAGATCGCAATCTGCTACTTATTTATTTGTTCAAATAACTTTTTGCTGTGCCTTTTTGTATTGTGTTCAAAACGTCTGTGTGTTTGGCTCCTTCAGTAACTAAGGGCAGTGAGAGAATGCCGACTGGGTGACTCAGCTGGCGCTGGAGGTGGACATTAGCCCCCGCGCATGTGCTTCCCTCGTTCTGAACAGTGTAGCTTCAGGATTGCTCCAACATGAAGCAGGTTATTTAACATCTTAAGCCTTTGTTTTCTTATGTGCCAATATGATTAGTAACAATGATGCTGTTGGAATGATTAAAAAGTAATAATAGAGTACTACACCGTGTGGTACTGTAGATGCTCTCTATTAATCATGTAAATTCTTTTATTTTAATTTTCAATTCTAGTGTTAGCTCTTTCTGGAATCTGTTTGTTTTCTGAAATAGAGGCTGAGTCCTTACCTGGGCCTATTTCTTTTATTATTGTTATACTGGCAACACTTTATCATTTTGAAATGTTGAGCAATTGTGAACAATACACACTCAGTGAAAAGAAAGATTTGTCTTGCTCCGTACTAGTAAGCACAATAAAATTAGATGCTAAATAGTATTTGGAAACTAATTTAAGAAAGTTTAGAGGAAATCTCCTGGTAACAAAAATTCCAACAGAAAGTAAAAGTCTGAATTGCTGTGTATTTGTATGAAGACTATTAAATAATGATTTATTGGCTATGAAATGCAAGTGAGAACCTTATGCAGTACGGTCAGTTATGCAAACATGTTTTCAAGAGAGAACAATCCACAGTCTTTTGTCTTTCCAAATGAATCCAGTGTATTGAAGACTGTGCATTGAAGTGCAGAGGTCAGCGTGGGAGAGTTGGGACTGGGACTCACTCCTGCTGTACAAATTCCTATCCTGGCTCTCTTTTCATTTCTTGGTTCAGTTAGCATTTTCTAATGAATTTGGAACAGTCAGCTTCAAGGTTAAAAATATTTTCAGACATCTTCTTTTCTGTGAATAAGTGTGTTGTTGGCAGGCATGTATGTGCACCATGAGCATGCCTGATACCTGTGGCTGCCAGAAGGTGGCATTAGACCATCTGGAACTGGAGTTACAGATGTTTGTGAGCATCCAAAGAGATACTGGGAACCAAGGATGAGTCCTCTGCCACAGTAGCAAGTGGTCGTATCTTCTCAACTATTGTTTTTGAATTAACAATTATTATAATTATTCTCTCTGTATGGTAGGACATGATACTTGTTGTAGGTTGGAAGAGTTTAATTTTTCTAAAACAAGTCAAGTGTTTCGTCTCTCCGAGGTCAATTTTCAGTAAGCGATACAAACTCAGAAACATTTTTTATACTTTTGTCATACTTCTTAGGCTAGGAAAACATAGTTGTTCTTTTTAACATTACAAGTATTTCTTTAGGATTTAGCAAGAAGAGCACAATATGTTTCTTATCCACACCTACTAACATAGTGCATATAGGGAAAGATTGAAAATTTGATGTTTAATTAGATAATAGTGAACTCAACTCTCAAAGGACTATTTTACATAAAGACCAGTTTATGAAATATTGGTTTCAGAAATCTAAACGGCTTGCCAGTATTTGCAGCTGGAGGGTGGTTGGAGTCACTGGGAAGGTTCATTCCACATTAATTCATATTAGTTTTTCCCTCTCCTTTTGTGTATATCCAGTATCCCCAAACAAGTGTCAGAATAATTTTTAATATTAAAAAATGTGAATTTTCTAACTGATGGTAATTGGGAATTTTTGTAACGGAAGAGACTCGTGTACACGTCTGTACACATGGAGCTATTCTATTACTAATGGGAGATTTATCACCAAGGAAATAACTGCAGAGCAGCATGATAGAGACTGTGTTTTTATTTCAATACTAGAGCCAAGTCCTGCATTCGACCACTGTTGAAGCCTGTGCAGAAAATAAACAGCACCCATGGGCCTGGCCTTGTACTGGATTCAAGGGACTGTAATAACCCAGTACTAAAGTAGCAGTTGAGATGGACTAGTGTAGGAGTAATTGTGCACTCTGCTTTCCTAGGAACTTATATATGGTGACCCAGAGTAGCTACAATGTGCTGGCAGCATTATAATTTACGTATGGTGACCCAGAGTAACCGCAGTGAGTGAGGTAGCACCATTCTTCTCAGTGGATGGAGGCATAAATTAAAGACCTAGTTCATTCACTCAGTGACTTTTCAGAATTTATTTAGTGAAGGGCAATGAAATAGGATACCTGTTTAGAACAACTTTAACAGCCACAGATTGCTCAGGATATTATATATCCCTGCACAGATGAACATTCAAGTAGTGGAATAAATATAAATACCAGCCTATTGTTTTTATAATTTGGAATGCTTATAAAATGACTTTATTTTACGGGTATTCTCTGACTGTGCAGTCATTAGTTCAGTGACTTATTAGCAAGTGTCAGTTATATTTCACAGTTCTGAGGTCTCGTTGTCTTTTGATATAAGGTAGTTGAGGAAAGTATGTCAAAATGAGATGAAATTAGTCCACGGCACTGAGAGTTTATCTCTATTTGGCTTCAGAGCTTCCTTCCCCACCGTAGCCTCTACAGCACATCCCCTCCACGCTTGCCTCACCTTTGGCTTTTCTCTTCAGACCCAAGTCTGTCTTTTCGAGGGAGTCCCTTCTCTCCGGAGATGGTGTGGGTGGCACTGTGGAGCTGTGTGCCCACAGTTGCTGTGCTTCCAAGTAACTGAAGGTCTTCCTGAGCCTGGTTTTAAAGACTGCACACTAGATGGCAGTTTTGTCATATTCTTCTGACTTCAAGTGCGACCACTAGTGTGACAGAATAGGAAAGGCCTTCAGTGTTTAGTCTACTCTCCCAGGGTCTCTGCATGACCGAGGCAGACCCCATGGACTTCCTGGAACATGTGTTAGCAATTTAGCTGCAGACATTTATTTCTTTGTTTTACTGTTGGGCTCTTTGAGAAAGTGTTAGTGCTGGGTTATGGGTTGTCTGGATCATGTCAGAGGCCAAGGGATCAAGTTCATGTGACAGACTAGACTAAGGAAAGATGAAGTTGGAGGAGGTGAGGAAACTGACCCTGACTTCAGCAGCAAGTCCTGCCTGTCTGTGGACTGAGGCCAAAGGCCCAGACGGTTAACTTCACTCCAGCTGAGTAAACACGACACTTCGCCATTTGGCTTTTTCATATTTCGTCAATGGGAGCTCAAAGATTTCTCTATTTCTCACGAGCTTTCTTATCCTCCCCTTTCTGCAGCCCCTTCCAGAAGAAGCGACGTTGAGATCCTCGGTTACTGTATGCTGCACTGGCTATGTGGGAAGCTGCCTTGGGACAAAATACTGGATGACCCTGTGGCAGTCCAGACTGCAAAAACCAAGTAGGGGTTCTCAAATATGCGATCTCTTCATGGAGGGGAGTGGACATGCCAGACAAAATTATCCCTCGGCCACCATGACAACACAAATATCATTAGTTTGAAAACTAATGTTTAAAAAACAAAACCAGGAACAGACAGAAGAGAATCTATTAAGGCCACACTATTATAAAATAGAGATAATTTTACAGTGCCAATATGAGCTAAAATATCTCTTTCTGGACTTGCTGTTTTCCAGCATTTAGATCCTAGGTTTTGGTGTTTCTAAAACGGACTTTTTTCAAATCAATGTGGTACCTGAGTCTGGAAGGGGGCTCTTCGTGGTGTGGTTGAGATCAGCTGTACAGAACAACAGGGTGAGGCAGGAGAGCAGGGCTTGCAGTCCTGAGGTGAGGACAGCATACCTCATGTTCCTTCCCCAGAAGGTAGAAAGAAAGAAAACATTTACATGAGCCATTTATGTGAAATACTCTTGTAGCCCTCATAAACCATTCTAACAATTCTACCTTCAAAGTTTTTACCTCGACTCTGTTAGCATAAAGAGGTCCGTTTCAAAACAGTGTGTTTCACAATTCTCTCGCTGGGCAGCTAGGTCCCAGGCACTGAACTTTCCCTCACACACAAAGATAGGCTGAGATCGTTATCCATGGAAAGGCTGCTGTTGTACCAAAGGAGTAGAGTTTTAGGAAAACAAGCAATGAAAATGGACAGAGAGATGTAGCTCAGCCGTATAAATCAATCTTCAAATTCAAAAATTGTTTAGACTGTGTCTCACTCTGTAGACCAAATGGTCTCAACCTCATGATCTTATTGCCTCAGCCACCCAAGTGCTGGGATTGCGGTGTGGCCCACCACAGTTCGCCTGACTGTGGGATCAGTACTCAAGATATAAAGTTTAGACTACAGGTTGGAAATGACAGATGTTTGCAAACTGACATGTGCAATAGTTGCACCTGTAATCTTGACCACCCTAGTCCCTGACACAGTTGTGCAAGTCACAGCTGGGCGTCCTGAATGAGTTTGTCCATTTCAGTCTTAGTAACTAACACTTCTGGCCGGGTTACCTCACAGACATCGACACTCGTCAGCAGTTCTCGTATACAGTGTGGTAGCTCAGTTTATCTAACTTAAGTAGTGTGTTTCAGTTCAAGGCCAGCATTTTAATTCTAATGATCATTGATTGCAGGCTTTGTTTTAATAAGACTTGTGAATAGCTTGTTTTAGTCTTGTATCAACATGTATACATAAATGCCTCTGTCTTAATAACTAGTGAGAATGTCTACATATGTACTCATGTATAATAAAAGGATACTGTGTAAATATAGTTTTAATAAGTTAAACATTGCCTTTACTTTACATAATATTATCTTCATTTTTATTTGATTAACAATATAAATCCAAACATTAGTAGAGCTAATATATTATGTGTCAAAATTTAAAAGTTCTCAGATTTCTTACATAATAAACAGTCCTTTATTTGCCTGTGAAGGTGTAACATGAGGTAGGATGGTAAATTTGGCCACAGTACAATGTTCCTTCGTTTTTGCTGTCATGGGTCGCTTGAGATCACGGCACATACCACACTTTTTCCCTTGAGTTTCTTTGTGAACCGTTCACTCATATCTATAATTTTAGTTGAGACTTTATATATTTTTGCTACATCAACTTAAAAGAGTCATATTTATTTTGTCAAAAATCCTGGAAAGCATTACCAGTTATTTATTGTTTTGATTTGGTGTGTTGTATTAATACTTTTTGTTAACTCATTCAATCATTGGTTAGTATGAACTCTTCCCAGGGGAGAACCATTGCACACAGATAACCAAAAACTCTTTCTCTGCAGTGGTAAATGCATGAGGAAAATGTGATTTTGTTTTCAGGAGGGGGAAAGGACCAAAAAAGTGTTTTGCCCAAAGATCACCAGTGAAACCAGGGAAGTTGAACATACCAGGGCCTCTCTTCAATGGAGGAGATAAAATGCCTGTTTTCCCATCCTGAAATCTAGGAGTGGATATTGTTAACAACCTGGTGACCTTTGCTATCAGTGGAGACAGACCTCACCCAAATCCCCCAGAATGTCTATCCCAGACTCTCCCTCCCTAAACCTTTATCTTTAGCTCCCAGTTAATAGAACCCATCCTTAGGGGTTTATGTAGTTTATGGCCTCTATGCTAGATTCTAGGCCTCTTAGCTATAGAATCCACCTTCATGGTCACAAATTCTATGTAGCCAACTAAGCTTTATTGTGTACCCGGAATTGAAACGATTGTTGCCTGGAAACCTTTCCCCCATACTCTATTGTGTTTAAATGTGCTGACAATAAACCTTGTGGCATCAGACTCCCAGACGTTTTGATCCATGTTGACGAAGTCAGTTTGAGCTGAGTTTTGACTCTCACCTCTTCTTGATAGTTTTGATCCGTGTTGACGAAGTCAGTTTGAGCTGAGTTTTGACCCTCACCTCTTCTTGATAGTTTTGATCCGTGTTGACGAAGTCAGTTTGAGCTGAGTTTTGATTCTCACCTCTTCTTGATAGTTTCGCTGCACTGTGCCATCTGCAGAGACCCACACACCTCTCCAGTGACAAATCTATGAGGACAAAATGACTTCATCATCCACAAACAATTTTATATGTATTTGTTTTTTGCTGTTTTTAAGGCAAGCATTCCTACCTCTGCAGTCGTCAGTAATATACAACCTGAGATAAATCATCCTTGTTTCTCGTTGCTTGACCGCTAGGTGGTTGCAACTGTGAAACTGACCAGTTAGAACTAAGCACCCCCACCCTTTGCTAATCCCCCCTATCCATTACAGCTGGATAAAAAGGGGCACAGTTGTGGGTCCTGTCAACGCAGGACCATAGTTTTGTGCTCTGACTGAAACAGTGAGCCTGGCCTGAAGACACTTACCATGTGCTTTCCCTGTTTTGTTTAGTCTGCTGGATGAACTCCCGGAGTCCGTGCTTACGTGGGCTCCTCCTGGAACCAGTTGCCGTAAGTTGGAAGACAAACCCACTGTGTCTCTCTCTCCACAGGTCATCACAGTTGCCACTTAGCCTTATCCACTCCCCTTCCCACAGGGGGAAAGCTTCTGGGCCACAGATAGTTTGCTAGAGAAGATGTTTAAGTCAGCTCTGACATTAGTGCCAAACAGTGGAGCCCTAGCTTTCCGTCTTTCTGGGCTTATCTAAAGTTGAAGGTTTTATTTTCAGAATCATTCCCAGGTTTGTCAATAGCAACTGGTATTTTTGGAATTAAAGCACTATTGAATGGAGGTAAAATCAACTTATAAAAAGACTATTTTGAGTCAGTGTATTTTAAAAACTTACCCATTGCATGCCTAATTGCTCTTTATACCTGGGTCACACTATTGATCAGTCAGCACACGATTTTAGATTAGAAAGTCACCTGATGTGGGGATGTAGAGGTGCATTTTAAAATCAGTTTCCTCCTTGAAGTTTATAGAGGATGTCTTCAGGTTCTTTGACATTCATATTGTATGAATGGTAAATCAGCCTCCAGTTCCCATTTCTGCCACTTGTTTCAGCATATGTGAGTCATCCAGTGGTGACTTCAGCTTGAAGCTGGTTTGACATGTAGAGAAGAGCCAGCGAACCAGAACGTCAGACTTTTCTTCACCAGTGCCGGGTTAGCAGAGTGAGTCTTTATTATTTTTTTAGCACAGGGTTTCTCTGTGTAGCCCTGGCTGTCCCAAACTCACAAAGATCAAACTGCCTCTGCCTCCCAATGACGGGATTACTTGGCAGCAGAGTGGATCTTAGTCTTTATTTACTGGACCATCTCAAGGTCAGCGTTTAGCTGACTTCTAGAAACACACATGTCCACTGGCCTTCTACTAAATTCAGATCGCATATGTGTGAGTCGCGAGTCGAGGTGTCGTCTTAGCCTATAACCTCAGCTCATCTTCACTATGAACCAAAGTTGTCATTTACAAAGGAAATCAAAGAAGAGCAACCCAGGCCTGTTCCCACCTCCATTTCCTATGTCTTGTTGTATATCGTGGTGCCAGGCTCCCATCGTCCCCTTTCTGTGATACTTTTCTTCTAACGGAAAGGAAAAAGAAGGGAGATAAATTTTGTTGTTGTTTGTTTTAGTCTGTAACCACATTAGAGAACTTGATAAAAGTGCCATTATTCTGACCATGACAGTTGGTATATTTTCTCAGTGAGACAGAAAACAAGATGGGGCAGAGATGCCATTTCCTTTTAGATTATACACCTGCCTTAACTTCCTGTCCTTTCAGCTCAGGTCTGAAAAGGAAGGCCTGGATGCCCCCGATTGTCCAAGGTAGATGCTTGTGAGCTAGTCTATGTCCCATGATACGTCAGTCTTTAGGTATGTGCTAGAATTTTAGTCACATGAACAGTCTAGTGATGGGCCACACCTGATTCATTGTTTTCTTACCCATGAATTTAGGCTATACTATTAAATAAAAACAGGTTTCTGTTCTTAAAGCACAGAGTTTAACAGCAGCATTTTCTCTGGAGAATGTACAGCAAGTACAGTCTTGAAAATAAACTGGTTTACAAAGCTCTTCTTCCTATCCTTTTTTAATATAAAACAATGCAGAAGTTGCAGCATGTGTATCCAGCTCAGTGTAGTACCTTCAGAAGTCTTTATTGTCTTGAATAAAGTTGTAAAATAGTCAGTGGCAATGCTTATATGTCACTAACCCAAAAGGCAGGTAATTCAGGACCATACTAGTTCTGTGATACTTAATGCATTCTGTCTAATGGCTCTGGAAAGTCACAAGGAAACCAACATTATACTCCATGGAATAAACCCAGATCTTGGTACGCTAGCATTTATACCAGCACTCCCTCACCATGCTCTGAACCTCAGGCTTATGATAATAAATCCATAGTGGGGGTGGTCCTTTTTTTCTTTTTGCCCTCCCGAGCCTCTCTGATGCCACATTTCCTAACCTCAGGTCCATGAGGCCTTTTGTACAGCTGCTCTCAGTATGTGGTGTGCTGGGAATTCTCCTTTGTCTTATAACAGGCATGCATTTCCTACAAACTTTGCCCTGTTCTCCATTTGGGATCTTCTGATTAATAGACTTGTAGTTTATATTAAGCTCAGCTTACCAGCTATTGCAAGACTAAAAAGCAATAGAACATGTCTCAGAAAATGGCAGAGAATGTGTTGAGTATTTCATTAATAACTGGATTTGGATGCCTCAAAGGGACACCAGAAATCACCAGTTAGACTGTGTTTTAACAGAGGAGCTAGTTAACTCCGAGAAATCTGGTGAACTAATTGTTAGACAACAGAGCTTGATACGTCTCATGCATTAGAGAAGAAACGCGGGAAGTAAGTTGCCTAATGGCTAGAGCGTTAGAAAACACACAGCAATAGCAGGACCAGGAGTTCTGATCTGAACTATGTTAGCTCTTCATTCCTAGATAATAATTCTAACTGTGGTATAGAATCGTCACTCTGGGGGCTGGAGAGATAGCCCAGCTAATAGGCAGGTTTATTGCTCTTTCAGAGGACCAGAATATAGTTCCCAATACCCAGTATTGGGGAGCTCAGAATCACTTACAGCTCCAATACTAGAGAATCTGTTGACTTCTTTGGACGTGAGTGTACATGTACATACACACATGTACATACATACACACACATACACATACAAAGGTTGTCTGGTTTTAAGAGAAAGAAAGGATGTGATTATTACTTTTTGGATATATTTATTTGTTTGTTTATTTATTTTTGGCCTAGGGAGTGAGATCCAGTGCCTCTATATGTCTGTTTGAATGGAGGGACAATGCAAGGGAAGGGAAAGTGCTAGGTAGTTACCCTCAGCTGATGAAGCTGCCCAGACGTTCCTGCCATGGAGCTTAAACACCCAAGTGAGAGAGAATGAGGTAGTGTGTGAGTCAGTAATAAATTTCTGAAGGGGAAAAGCAGATATAAAAATTGTTTAAACAACACATTACGTAGGTTCAAAACCCCGTGCCATTGTCCTTGGCTTCTCATCAGCCCTCATTGTTCGCCATGCTCAGAGAGTCCAGTTTTATCCCATGCTTTTTCAGTCACAGTCCAGCTGGCCTTGGTGAGCTGGGGAGAAGGGTGGGAGGAGGGGGAGAAGGGTGGGAGGAGGGGAAGGGAAATGGGAGGCTGGGAGGAGGTGGAAACTTGTTTTTTTTTTTCTCCTTTTCTCAATAAAAAAAATGGAAAAAAAAAGAACTAAAAAAAAATTGTTTAAACAAGTGAAAATAGGATAATTTTAGCGTGACCCTCCTCCTGAAACAAAAGTACAGAGCATAGGCATTCGAACACAACTCTTTATCACTTCATATTTATTAATTGTGCTTCTTTTAAGAAACTAGTGGGAAGAAATAGCTTAGTGTCAGAGTGAGTTCTTAGCCCAGGTGAGGCCTTGGTTTGAAAGCCTATCACTAAAATAAACAGAAGCTGCCGTGATGAGCTGCTATGTAGCTCTGCTGACACAGTTTTACATTAGAGAGAAAACAGCCAGCTCCTCAGCCTACTGACCTGAAATCGGGAGTAGCGGGATGCACTGCGTTACTGAGGGACAGAGGACAGGCGGGAGGGTTCCTCCTCGTTAAGGCTGGTCGTCACTAAAAATGTGGAATCCATGGTCATTTCTAAATATATTCACATAATGGCAACATGAAAGCTGTAGGGGAAACCTACAGTGCTTTTCCCTTGAAGTCAGACTTATAGTGAGTGCCATTTGTTTTTAAGTGAACGTTTAAATGTTAATGCAGAGAAAAAGTCTGAAGTGTATTGAGCTGCAGTGTTTTGAGTATTAGTAGCTGCACCTCATACAACCACGTTAGTAACTATGATCGTACAGGCGCTTCCACCTGGCACATGAGCACCTGTAAACATACCAGCGAAGAGATGTTGAAAGATTGTCAGTGGATCCCATTTTAACAAATCATGTCAGTCGTTTCTAAATATTTTTTTTAATTTTTAAAAAAACATTTTAAATACTTTTTATTAACTTGTTTATTTTTAGATCATTCAGGTTTGTCTGTGTGTGTCTCTGTGTGTGTGTGTGTGTGTGTGTGTGTGTGTGTGTGTGTGTGTGTGTATGTGTGAAGGAAAAGGTAACATACATTTTGGGATTATTATAGTTTTAATAATTCTTCCCAAATGTGAGTAACGTAAAAACTTTGCTACTTCACAGGTGAACTCGCCCAGTTCTTGGTGTGTGTCCATAACTTAGCTTATGATGAAAAGCCAGACTATCAGAAACTCAAGAAAATTTTGAATCCAGATGGAGTATATTTAGGGCCACTGGAATTTTCCACTAAAGCACATAGCGTCCATGTGCGTCCTATGACCTGTCAAAAAGTAAGTATCGCATAATCATTGTGCTCTTGTGATTGCACGCTGTGAATGTGCTCCCGAGAAGATGTTTCAGCCAAAATGACGGGCTTGCTACATTGATAGCTCATCACTAGAAACCTTAAAGTTCCTATGGCACGTTGTCTCTTAGAATGGGATCTGTGCCTGCTGTGTGTTGATAAAGAACGAAGCTATCACTGATGGCCTTGTGTGTGGCTAGGGCAGAGCTGAAGGCCACTCCACCTTGATTCGTGAGAGCCCTGCTGTGCTTCACCAGGCTTTCTCTCACTCCTGCCCTGTGTCTTTGCCTTCCAGTTTTATTATGTAGCTGCCTAATACTCTTAGAAGTTATTGATATACATCTGTTGGTATTTCAGCTTATAGAAATAATTATTTCTTAACCAAGTTGTTACTGTATTTATTTCCTTTGTTGTGTTTATTTGAATGGATGCTCTCACATCAACTTAAAAAAGTTAATACTTACAGCAAAGAATTATAAAGCCAAAGGATTTTCAGAAGAGGATGGTAGGAACCTGAGTCTGTGATTAGCAGCACTGTTATACAGACAAGGAAGTGACTTTTTCCTCACTTGAGGCTATCCATATTAAATAAATAAGTCCATAATAAATAAATAAGTCCATGTATGTATGTATGTGGAGGGCAGTCTGGTGAAGGTATAAGTTAGGCTTAGAATGTCATTTACTTTAATATTTCTTCTGAACTTTGGATCCGCACAAGTGCTCGGGAGCCAAGAATGCAGGATGCAGGCTAATGTGACTGATAGGCTGCTCGATGAATGGTGAGTCGAGTCTCGGTGCACAGATGGTTCTGATTTGCTGAATTTTGTAGCTGCTGCAACTGAAGACATAAAATATCCTTCTAGTCATAAATTAGCTCTTTGGAAGCAAAACCTTGGCACCAGAGCTTTACAACCTTCAATTAGTAGGAAAAGAAGTATTTGAATGACTGTGGTATTGACATCTGTAGGCCTGCATAGTAATCATTCCTAATAGAAGAGAATATCTGTTTGAGGAGGGTTTGCATGGCTAATTAACTACCAGTGAGAATGTGTAATTTTTTCATGATCCCCTGATTGTCACCTTTCTCTCGTGATACAATTACATTTTATTGTAGCGAGTGCCTCACAGACCAATTGTCAGCACTGTTTACATATTGCAGGAGGCAGAACAAAAGTTCATGTTTAACGAAAAGCCACCGGATTTTGATCTTGGTAATTACAGAGACTTCTTTAACAGTTTTATTGACTTTTGTATTTTTATCACTCTCCCAACAAAACAAAGAACCATTTCCCAACAGAGTGCTCTCCTTCCAGTGACGGGAACAAAGAACCATCTCCGTGGCAGTGTCCCTTACAGTGACGGTCAGCACTTGATCTCTAGTAGTTTAAGATTCACACCTTTTTTTTTTGTAGTTTTCAATTTCATCAGCTTCACTGAAATATAAGTCATTTACAAACAATACTATATCTTTTGATATAACATTCTAATTATTATCCTCTACAATCCGCAGTTCACTAAATCAAAGAGCATTTGTGGTGAAACCAATTTCTTAAGCAGAGAATAATACAGTGTGGAACATTTTCCAATGAGCTTTCATGAAAAATATTTAATTCCCTTTGATTAGAGCACTTTAATTATAAGTAACACTATTTAAAAATAACATCCAACTTTAGCATCTTAATTCCTGCCAGCAGTGTGATCAGTCTGGATCTGTAGCTAGTAAGACATATTTCATAGCATATCAACATTTAATTAATGACTTTATTTTTCTACTAGTTCACGTGCACATATATATTTAAATATGTCAAAAATATAGTTTTACTATCTGTGGGTAAGTTTCATCTTAATTTTAATTTCTACAGTTTACAGGTTTTTATTAATGCTCTCAAAATCAAACCTAAAAATGTTGAAATTCTGCAGACATTACCACCCGGTCCCCAGTTCCGCTAAGCAATGCACACAGGACGGTCTCTGCAGCTGATGGTTCCCTAACAGAATTAGTTGAGTCAACCTGGTGGCTACAAATTTTCTCTTTCAAGTGCCAGGGTCTCCTCAGTGACTCCTTGTCACTATGCATGTGGGATGCTGCAGCTAGTGATAGAGTAGTGAATGAATTATTATTACTTCTACTTTTTTATGGAGAGGTGTTTAACAATCAGTCATTGTACCTGAAAAAGCAGGCCTATGCAAATAAGCTCTTTTTACCACTTATTATTCCAAGGGAAGGGAGTTATGTATATTAAAATTTTCAGCATATTATTTCATCTGCAAATGAAATCTTTAGAATTTAGCATTAACAAAATGCTTTTGACTTAGAAAGTGGCACCCGTCCATATGAACTCACAACATGCTTCTCCAAGTGAAGAGATCTTTTATTAATAGTTGTTTGGGTATGGTGAACCTCTTGCAGTAAACTGGGCGGTTTCTTCCAGAGCTAAACCGGAAATGAAATTTTGTCAGTCTAGCAGAGATGCTGTTGTGTGGGGTTTTTTTGTTTGTTGTTTGTTTGGTTGGTGTTTTGTATGTTTGTCTCCTGAAAAGCAAACCCTTTATTTGCAAGAACATGCAACAGCTCTGGAGGTAGCGGCTGTCACCAGACTGTTTCCAAGGTTCATTCTCTAGATGACCTGCCAGCTGCTTATGCCACCCACGGAAGCATTTGAGTTTGCTCATTCGTTTTGTTTGATATTGTTTTGTGTTGTGTTTGGCTTAAGGACTGTTTAACAGGCATGCTACTATCCAGCAATATCCTGGGTCACCCGCTGTGATTTACTTTTTCAAATTGAGTGAATGAACCGGCATCTTGGCTGTGCTTGCTGAGGTCAGCTGTGACTCAGAGTTCTGAGTGTGAAGTGAGTGGGAGAACCCCACTGTGCAGTCCCGCCCCTTCTCCTGGCCCCTTCCTGATTGTCCATGCCTCTTCCTTCAGAAGCAGGAATTCAGATGAGTTGCCCACTTTAAGGCTAAGGGCAAGCTGGGGCTCAGAGAAGAACTTTGAGTTACCTTCATTGCACACCATAAAATGTGGTTGCTTTCTCAGTCTGAACCTTAAGTCCAGCAAATCAAAGGGGAATGTGTGTTGTTGGGGTACAAATCTTCATGAAGAACCTTTAGTTCTTAAAGTAATTCTATGAACTTGTCTGCCTGTGTGTTTTTTATATGAAAGCAATGGAACACACATCCCTGGTTAGAAGGCTTCTTCGTTATCAGTGTTTAGGACTGCAAAGTGTTCCAGTTTTATAGAACAGTATGAGGTTACACTGGAAAATTAAGTAAAATATTATCTCATTTGAGTTGTGGGTTTTTTTTGGAAAATGATGCATATTTGGGTAGTATCCCTTTTGATACTCTGAGATGCCAGGAGTGCTTTTTGTATTTATTTTCATAATCTTTGTAAATATGAACATATCACTCTATTCAAAATTAAGGATTTATGTATTCCATCTTTCTCTTAGCATTATAAATTTGTGTAAAAATTTAACTCTTCCATAAAGGCGGAAAACATATTGCATATTAGATAAAAGCACCCATGGCCTTGCAGCCTCAGCCTCGGGCCATTGACCTTACCCTGAGGGACCAGGGAGCAGCAGACAGGATGGAATATGTTATGCCCAATCCTGTTTCTTATGTCAGAGGTTCTCAGGGAAAACTGGTACCTTAAATGCTTAGTACATAGGAGATTAAAAGTCCTCAATTGTTTCAACTAAGAACAGCTCCAGTTCTGAAGGCACAGGCAGAAGAAATAACATGGTGTTGCCGAGACCTGTGTGTCTCATTGTTGTACAGGTCTCTGTAGCAAAGAATTACCCAGCAGTGACTGAACGGAAGCGGCAGCGATGGACGGAGTCAGGAGAGTCATGTGGCTTTAAAAGAGAAGGCAATCCCCCTTTTCCTTAATACCAGGTGAAATGTGTCCAAGTGGCCAGGACAGACACTGCATAGCTGTAACTTGTAAGTGGAATGTAACTCAACATGGATTAGAGGGGAGAATGGTGGATACCAAAGGTTTGGTGTTGGGTAAAACAGGGGCATGTTGAATGAAGACACAAACCCTTCAGTTATAAGATGAATGAGTTATAAGGATGCAGTATACAACATGACTAAGCTGTACTTAGTGATGTCGTGTGTCATGGCATGTGCTTGTAACCCACTAAGAAAATAGGTATCATTCCCACTACACACAGATGTGATAAATATATGGATTCCATCATGGTATTTCACAATGTGGGATGTCAAAACCTCACAGCCGACAACTTAAATCTTCCTTTGCTGATTGTATCTCAATAAGGATGGAAGGGAAAACTTGTACTAATCCAGAGCGTGTCTCACAGTGACTGCTACGCCAGTGTTCTGGGGGATGAAACCAGTTTGGGGACCCATACTTCACATTAGTGTAGTATGTAACAAGTATACTTTTCTTACCAAGGTGATATCAGGGAGGGCGGATTCTAGGACCATCAACTTTCCCAGTGGACTTAGAGGGCGGGTGGAAAAACTGTTAAACATTTCCAATTTGCAGGTTAGTGAAAGGCAGTGGTTTTCCTCTTCATTAGGATGCGGAGATCTGGGAGGAGGTGGATAAAGGAGGGTGTTGTGACAACTTAGCCCCACCTTCAGACAACCAGCCTATTGCAAAGGGAAGGAATGAACACACTTGGCAACAGAAACTGGAAATTGAGAGACTACAAATTAAGACTCTATTTGCCCAGCCAGCATAATTTATTCTCTATTTTGGCACTGGCTACTCCATTATTTCCCCTTCTGCTGTTCCTGTCTCCTGCTTGCTCCATTTAACTGGGGGAAAAGGCGATGACGCTCGGATCTGCTGTAAACACGGAGCTGCAGAACAAACACTTCACTCAAGGACCTTTGCTGGCTTTCCGTCTTCCACCTGGGCTATAGGAGCCACCCTCTATTTCTGTGTCTACTTCAAGGTTATTGAGAGTCAGTCTTTTCCCAGATGTCACCACAGTGTGACACAGAAGCCTGTGAGACAGCAAGCTTGTCATGAAGTTCACCTCTGGCCCGAGGACACGGTGCCAGTGACGTGAACTCATCTTGCTCAAAGGTTAAACTACCTGCACTCTGTGTAAGCAACATCATAAGCTCCTTGTATACTTTCACATTAATTAGCCTCTCTTCAACAATAGGAAAATAAGAGCTTAATTAATAGGAATTTAAGCTACACCGATACACTGGTTCCACTCGCAGCAAAGGTTAATAATGAGCTCACATGCAGTTTGAAAATGTGACAATGTTCCATAAAAATACCATTTTCACTGTAAGCAAGTTTTCTGTCGAGATGATTTTTAAAGCATGCGTAACGGTGACACTGAATTTAACTGGTCTTGTCCCATTGACGAGAAGGGGTCTGCAGTTCACTCGGTACTGCATTTTTTTCCCTGCTAGCCATTGTTGCTTCTTGTTTGTTTGTGTCTTTGTCAAGTCCAGTGTTTTCCAGCTTAGGTTTTTAGAGAATGGCAATGTGACTGAATTTGTTTTAAAGACATGTCATAGTTTTCATTTCATGACATAGTCTTACTCCATACCAACAGGTGGATTCACTAAAGGTTACCCCGAAAGCAGCCAATGACTTGCCAGAGAAGTTCCCAAAGAAAGTTTGTGGGACAAGTACGCCACAGAGAACGGAGCATGAAGAGCGTCAGCCCCGCGCTGTGCTGAGCAGAGCAGCAGCACCGGTGAGAGTCGGTGGAACTGTTTCATTGATGTGACCTTAGCATAAACACTGGGAACGCAAACTCCCTGCTCCCGAGCCCAACGTTGTGTGATTTTGTTCAATGTGGGCAGAAAATCTCCTGTCCACCTGGTAAAATCAAAGCAGCCTACATCATTTGTTACAGGACTAGAGACAAACATGCACTCAGATAGCTCTGACTCCTTCTGTTCCCCTAAGAATGGAACGAAGCACACTGGATTTCTTCCACTGTCTACAGTCCATGAGGGGCACTTCCCCTGCATAAGCTGCACTTCACATGATCCCCGGCCTCTAATCCTTACCATTAAACATCAGAGTAGTATCTGCCTGTCAGGGGGCTGTGTTTGGAATCCTCTGGGTGGAGAGTGACTTGCCCTTTCCAAGTGACTCATGAAGACAGCAGCAAAAGCCCTCCCTCAGCTGACATCCTAGGATGGGAAAGCAAAGCATACAAAATTTATCTGGAGGGAAAAGTAAAGTTTAATTCTGTCAGAATAGCCAGCGTCTCATTTGATTTGTGCACCGTCATTCTCCAATGGTTCGGAGCAGTTCACAGTGTGAAACAGGATAATTTAATACCCCACCTTTCTCACCCTCCACCCAAGAAAAATTGATATATGGGGCAGCTGGGATGTTAATCACTAAACTGAGCACTGAATTTGGCTCTGAAGTTCTTGGCAGCTGAGGCAAAAATTAGAAGTAGCGTGTTATGCATCTCCCATCCAAGCAGCAAACAAGTTTATCCAGAGAGCAGTGTTGCTCTTAGTGCTCAGAGGAACCTTTTACATTTATTCAGTACGAAATAGCATTATTTGTGGCTTTATTTTAAACTCCCATACAGAAATCTACTTCAGATGGGCATATTTTACAGTCCCACTTGTAAAGTTAAACACAAATACTGCAGGGTGACAAAATCAGAAATGCTAAGTCTTTAGTGTGTACTGGAATCTTCTGTCATGCAAGGCAGGGAGGTCCTGTGAAAAGTAGATGCCCAGGTTTCAGGACAAGAAATACATTCGCTTTGGCTGGCCTGGCAGTGGGATGTGCGGTGCAGTGGGATGTTTGTTGCGGTGGGAAGTGAGTGTTGCAGTGGGATGTGTGGGATGTGCATTGTGGTGGGATTGCGGTGCGGCGGGATGTGCAGAGCTGTGGTATGTGTGGTGCAATTGGATGGGTGGGATGTTGGTTGCAGTGGGAAATGAGTGCAGTGAGGTGATGTTGCAGTGCCGTGGTATGTGCAGTGCCATGGTACGTGCAGTGCGTTAGGATATGTGGTGCTGTAGCGTGTGTGATACGGTGTCCTCACTCACTCACTCTAGCTCCCTTGCTCCTTTTCCTCAGTCTTCTGACGCCAGAGTGAGTTCTTCAGAATTATGTCTATGTTAGGTTTGCCTCTTAAATTCCATGACCGTGCAGTAATAGCATATGTTTTATGTCCACCCTTTCATAATATACCAATTATTCCTTGTCAGTGCACAACTCATGTGTCCATTTTCCTTCTAGTGGATTCGTGACTCACTTCTGGTTTAATGTATTTATAGAAAATACTGTGTTCATTCTACCCCAAGTCTGCTGTGTATATTGCATTTCTTCTGAGACATGGAATTACTAGATCATTGGTCAAATGATGTTTAATTAGAAAATGTTTGCACATAGGCAGGCCAGATGGTTTAGCAAGTAGAGAAACTTGCTATGGACCCCAGAGATCCACATGGTGTAAAGAAAGGACTGACTCCCACAGGCTTCCCTCCAAACCTTAACACATGAGCCATGATGTAAGCATAGCTCTAACCCCAACAAATAAATAGGTTAAAAATGTTGGCGAATATTCCTGGAAAGTAGTTGTATTGTTTATGTTCCCTCAATCCATGCACGTGTTCTGGTCATTCCTACACTTCCTCCCCAGCACTTTATGTTGTAGTCTTTAACATCTAACCACGTTTACATGTATGTTAGTATCAACTTCTGAGTACAGCTCTGATGGCCAGTAGCATTGTGGTTACTGGTCATGTACATATCTTCTGTGAAGTTTCTTTCCATGTGCTGTGACTCAGTGTTTGCATGTGAGCTCTGGAACTTCTTTCCATAGTCCACACACAAGGTCCTCGTCATCTTTCTGTAATATGGCCAGCCTCTGTCTATTCATATTGTTCCTTCATAGTTGCATTTTGGCTCTCAGATCCTGTGTTTAGCAAGAGGTGGGAGTTGAGGTCCACTCTTTATACTTACTGGATCGCAACATCATTCCTTGGAGCATTGTTTCTCTTTTCCTAACTGAACTCCTCTGGATGCTTTTTAAAGAACCAGCCAAGTGTGTTGGTGGGGACTGCTCCTGGGCTATTTTCTCCCATCGGCACACACTACACATATTACTGCAGCTTTACAGCACATTCTAAAACTAGGAGGGCAACTCTTCAGTCTTCTTTATGAACTGCAGTGCTTAACAGTTTAATTCTTGCTCCCTCCATAAGATTTATTTTTATTTCAGCATAATATTTTCATGTATTATTTGGGAATTGCATAAAGTGCACCTCATTACACTAACTTTCAATTCCTCTTAGGTCCACTCTCTCATCCTCGTGCCCTCCCCCCAAAAAAGAAAAAAATTACACCAAGTTCAATTTGTGCTGCCCATGTCGTAATTGGAGCATGGTCAAACTCTCAGTGGCCAGCCCTTTAACGATAACTGAGTCCTTCTTCACAATATTGTTACCTAAAGTTTTCTTATACAATATATTCTGTTTCCCCTCACAGCCTCTTACCCATCCAACTCCACACGTTCTTTTTCTCTTTATAAAACAAAATAGCAAACTAAAAATAGGAAAGAAACAAAAACAAAACAGGAAAAACAAACACAGAAAAAGCATAAGAAATGCATATACGTAGACACAAACACGCATGCAAGCACACAAAATCCATAAAAACACAAATTCAGAAGCCATAATATATAAGCAAAAGACTCACAAGGAAAAACACAACAAAACAAACAAACCCAATGTTCCAGACAAAACATTATGAGACAAAACATCTCTAAAATACCATTGTGTTTATTTTGTGTTGACCATCTACAGCTGGACATAGAGCTGCCTTAAGTGTAGTCCATATGCTCAGTGACACTCCAGGGGGAAAACTTTTTTATTTTTTTGCAAGTAGTTATCAATTGGCAACCACTTCTGGGTTAGAGAGGGGCTCATATCCACTTACCCTCTCAGTGCGGGCACCCCATCTGGTTTGATCTTGTGCATGCTGCTACCATCTCTATGAGTTCATATGTGTATCAGGCCTTTTGTTTTCTTGGTACCCTCCATCCCCTCTGGCTCATACAACCTTTCTGCTTCCCTCTTCTACACTGCTCCCCAAGCCCTGAGGATAGGGACTTGATGAAGACATCCCACTTAGAACTGAGTGTTCCTAGGTCTCTCTCACCCTGCTATTGCCCAATTGTGGGTCTCTGTATTAGCTCTCATCTGTTACAGGAGGAAGCTTCTCTATTGATGGCGGAGCAAGTAGTTAGGAGTCATTTTACGGCTAAGTTCTTTTAGCAGAATGGTATTTGGTTTTCTTGTCTTGGGTTCTTGGCCACCTAAGCAGTGTAAGACAATTTCCATCTCATGGGGTGTGACTTAAATCCGGTCAGAGTGATTGGTGACTCCCACAGATTTTGTACCACAGTTGCACCAGTGTATCATGCAAACAGGTCATCATTGGAGACCTCACCATTGTGGCTGGGTTGGTGTCTCCCTTTCTGGTAGTGTGCAGAGTGCCTTCCAGTCAGGCACCAGCTTGACTTGTGTTCAGTGAGATATGTGGGTGTTGTCGTCAGCAGTAGGGCCTTATCATCAGTTCATGGAGAGCAACATGTAGATTTGGCAATAGCCTGAGTTGTTTGGAGGTTATCTGTGGGCTTCTTTGGCCAACAGCTCACTTAGATGGCACCCACCCGTGGTACTGGAGGTTTCATTTGGTGGTGAGAGATGTAGAGTTGGGGCTTTGTTTCCCCTGTTATTTGATGATTCCAATTTAGAGTGCTTTCATACATAAACATACATATCTATTTTAAGAATCTTCCACTGCAGTAGGTTTCCGTATGATCCCTCAAATGACCCTTGGTGTTAACTATCCCTCCCAGATCACCCTCTGTCAACTACCTCACTGCCCCATCAATGTTTAAGGACTAACTTCCTCATAAGCAGGACAATGAGATTTTGGTGGGAGTTTAAGGAGGACAGGCAGCCCACCACCGTCTCACAGTGCATCAACTTGGTACTTCCCTCCATTTGTGTTGTCCCAACAAAACTTTCTGCTTCTGCATATATGTATACTATCGCTTTCTTTTAAAATTATTTAAATATTTCACTTTTATCCTAAGTACTAGTTTTCCTATATGCTTTAGTCATGGTGGTCTTGCAGTGTATAAAGATAGGAACTAACTTTAGCGAGTGGTTAGTAAATCCAACAGCTCTCTAACAGAGGAAACACTGCCCCACTCAAGTGTTCTACAACCCGAGCTTTGTCAAAAATCAGCGCGATGATTATTTATCTATGTTTAATATCTTTTTGTGAGAAAAACAAGTACTTCTATTACAGTGGTTTATAAACTGATTTCAGCATTAATAAGTAGTATAATTATGCATACAAATGATTTTAAAATTATGTAATTATGGTAAGGACTCATCTCACTTGTATACCGATTTTTTATATACCTGGAGTCACATAAAATTGATTCACCTAAAAAGGGGTCAATAGTTGAAAAATTTATGAAGCCCTGTATTAGAGAAAGCCTGGGATGTTGTAAGCAATCCAACAATCAATTCTGATGAGTGCTCAAAACCTGAAACACTGGTGGAACGACAATGGACTGGGCGGTGGTGGCTCACTCTTATAATCCCGGAGCCCAGGAGGCTGGCACAGGATGGTGGCCATGAGTTTAAGGCCAGCCTGGGCTACATATTTCTATACAATTGAATCACAGCCACTTCCGAGTCACCTGCTGGGTGACATCAATCCTAGAAGCGTGAAACCTAAGGCCATCGTTGGCAGGTGGGTCACCCTGGGGTTTCCCAATAAGCTTTAAGCTTTACTCAAACCCATGGTTTGTCATGTCTGAGCCTGTAGTGAATGATGTTGTAGCTGTCCCTGAGATGCTCTGAGGGCATCTGTCCTGCTGCAGTCTAGGGATGGTCATCTTCATGCTATCGATCAATTTGTTGAGCTTATTTTATCTCTGGCTTCACTTTGTCATCAGATTAGAAAAGTTTTCAGCCTTAACTTCATCCATGTTGTTTCCCTCCTCCCTCCTCCCGCTCCTATTCCAAGCACATGCATGGAAGATTACTTGGCATAGCTATACGGGCAGTGGAGGCACTATTTTTAGGTCACTCTTGATATTTGGACATTTCTTTGTCCCAGTGGCAGAGTAACTATTAAGTCATCAGTTTCTAGTTAGCAACTGAGCCTAGTGAGTAATCGTTTGAATTTTCCATGTTGTATTTTTCAGCAGAATTGGATTATATTTTCATATCTCTGCTAAGATTCTTTTTAATGAGGTTTAACTTTTCCTCTAAGTCCTCTAAAGTATTTGGAGTCTGTTCTCACAGTGGATACTTTTTCTTCATTAAAAATATCATGTTCCCGTGTGCGTGTTTCTGCATGTGCGTTAAGTGCACAATAGTACAGGTGCCTACCGTGGCCACGGGATCTCCTGAAGCTGGAGTTACAGGTGGCTGTGGATGCTGGGAACCAAACTTGGGCCCTCTGCAAAAGCAGTACATGCTCTTAACCACCAAACCATCTCTTCTGCTCCCTGGAAATGGATTTATTCACTTAACTTGATCATAGCAGGACTTCTAATTTTTCTTCTGCTCTGGTTTTCATAATCTTAAATTGCAGACTTTCTGAAGTCTAGGCCATTTTCTTTCCTCATGTATTCCTTGTTAGTTTGAGATGTTTTTAAAGCGTTGACTCTATAGACTTTTGTCTAATTTTATTGTTTTGTGTCCACTTCATCAGCTTAATAGCAAGAAGTTGCTTGATACCCATAATGCATGGCCCGACTAGAAGTAGCATTGGTATTTTCCCAGCTCCCCAGCTGACTATAATATACATTTAAGGTGAATAACTGCTAGGAAGATGGCCTTCCGGAAGCAATACTATTGGCATTTAGGGGCTGGGTGATTTGCTGTAGGATGACGGCCCCGTATGTGTAGAAAGCTCTGCAGCATTTCTGTATGTATCCACTAGATGCACACAGTACTCTCCCCCCATTGTGGTAACCCAAATATTTCTAGAAATTGTTTATTTCTGTGGGTTACCATCAGTCTAGATTGAGAGCCAGTATCCTACCGATAGATTACTGTGGTGCCTTAAGCCTTTGCTACGTATATAACAAGCTGTGCCAGAATTACCCAGTTTTTGGTAACACGGAGTTGCAGCCACACATACACCCTAATCCTGAGAGAGAGCTGTATTTTCACATGGGCATCTCTCTGCCTTCTGTGTGGTCTGATGGCAGATGTCTCTTCTAACCTCTCATGTGGGAATACTTGGCTCCCAGATGGCAGTAGTTTAAGAAGCTTGTGGACACTGGAGGAGATGGAGTCATCCTGGAGGAATTGAGTAACTGGGGAAGATTGACAGTTTACAGCTCACCCATCCTTCCGTTCACTCTCTGCCTGCCTCCATGAAAGGCCCTTTCTTCAGGAGCTGTGAGCCAAAATAAGCCTTCTCCTTAAGTGGTTTTGTTAGGGTCTTTATCAGGGAAGAGGAAGTGACTGAACGGCCTTCTCATGCATGAAAAATAATTTCCTATGCAGAGACCAGCAAACACCTCCTCAGTGCAAAAGGGTCAATTCAGGACCTCACATGGACTTAAAGCAAACTTTTTACCATGGAATTGCACTCCAGCCCAGCAAAATTCTTCTCGAGTGTCTAGATTGAAAATATTTTTGGTTTTACAATGCATAGTTTTTGCCAGAGCTATTCAACTGTGCTATTTCAGTACAGAAGCATCCATAAATGAAACATAAGCAAATGGACGAGGCTGTGTCCCAATAAAACTACTAACAAAAGATTTTAATGAAGAAAATTTGTAAGCTTGTATCCTAGCCTGCCTTCCCAACCAGTGTACCACCTTCCTATGAGATACCATTAGCTATTACTGAATTGCTGGAAAAGTCACGGGAGGTCCCTCTTAAATTTTAGTAGTATGATTTCTGTTCTTGACTAAGTATATAATCAACTTCCCAATGGTCCGTGGCCCCTGGAAATGGATTTGGTAGTATGTTTCTTCCCCTTGATGTGAGAATGATTTGGTATCCTGGAGAAAGTCACTTGTTTTCTTTCAGTGACTGAAATTGTCAGTAAAATGCTATTCTCATATGAATCTCAAGTAAGAATTGACTTCTATTTAAGAAGAAAATATCTCTCCTCAATGTATCTTTTGTTTGGACTTGTTTTTTGCTTGGTTTGTGGCATTGTGTGAGACAGGATCTCAATGTATAGCCCTGGCTGACCTGAAATTTAATGTGTAGAGGCTGGCCTCAAACTCAGAAATCTTCTCAAGTTCTGCGATTATAAGTATGTACCAGTGTGCCTGGCCTACCCATATCTCATATAGGGCTCCTTTCTGACCTTTCAAAGGGACTGTGTGGGGGGAGGGGAGGAGAAAAGCTGCTTGAAGAGCAGCAGTTCTGAGGATGCAGTACGCTGGATGGAGCTCACATGACTAAGATAGACAGGCATCTTCTTTCTTTAAAATGAGGCTGTCTTTTTCTGAATTTCAGTAACTGGTGGTAGGCAAGGGTACATCAGAGGTCACCAAGCTAAAGCAGAAATAGAATGACCTTGGACCTCAGTCAGGTTAAGTAGTGAGCAATCAGCAGTAGTTCAACTGTTCCTGTTTCAAGAGGAGCGGGCAAAACAAAACTGTCCTGCTGGAGAGCTGCAGAGCCCGCGGCCTTGCAAAAGCCCTCTGTGCTCTCCTGATGGGCCAAATGTCAAAATGTTTTTGTTTGTTTTTCATGACAGGGTTTCTCTGTAGCTTTGGAGCCTGTCCCGGAATTCTCTCTGTAGACCAGGCTGGCCTTAAACTCACAAAGATCTGCCTGCCTCTGTCTCCTGAGTCCTGGGATTAAAGGTGTGCTCTACCACTGACCAGAGTCAAAAGTTATGTTAATGACAGACTTTCTGGCTGAGTTATTTTATTAGCATTGTTAAAGAATATACAATAAATACCTGGATAATACAAATCTAAAATATACTTATTTCGTAGGAAAACTCAAGGAGAAGAAATATATATGAATATTCAGATCTTCGGAGTGAAATTCACAGTCTCCAACAGACACCCAGCTACCTGGGTTTCCAACCTTCAAACTGGGAGCCATATCTGGATTGTACCAGTAGGGAGTCAATCAGGAAGCCAAGGTCTCCTCAGTTCAGATATACTTGCCCCGCTGGTAGGGCAGTTTCCCAGATGTCTCTCAGTGAGGAGACGAAGGAAGATGTGTATTACTATGGACTCACTGTAGTCTGCTTGCTCATATTAGTTTTTCTCGCTTTGTATTTCCTCTGAAGTCATCAAATAAATCGGTTTGTTTTCTTTATAAACAATTTTTCAGGATTCCCATCTCTTCACAGGTGTCTCATTCTTCCTTCAGGGTTTTCTCACAGACATTTTCAAGGTAATTGGCTGATAGAGAGAGAAAGAAAGAGAGAGATTTTAACTTTGGGCATACTCTTAAGAAGTAAAATAGTATTTTAATTTATTATTGACTTTCTATTAGACAATATTTCACCGTATACTTTTGAAATACTTAAGATCACCAAGAAATTCAGAAGACATAAATCTTTTTGATCAAAGATAATTTGAAAATTAAGATATATCCAGCATAATTCATCTCACAGGAAATGATCACAGTTCCATCAAATGCAGAACAACACATTTTCAAAGCTGTTATACAACCTAATATACTGCATATCCAACTTCTGTACCCCATTCCCCAGAGCCAGGCGCTCCATGAAATGTGACCAACAGTTGGCTTACCTTACTACAATAGGGACAGTCACCAAAGAGGACGTTGAAGCTCTGTCTGCTGGTGCTCAGCCCCCTCAGCCACTGCATGGAAGAATGTATGGGACAGCATCAGTGGACACATGCTGGCCACCCCAGACTGACTCGGCCTCGTTTTGTTTTATGAAAGGGAAACCTTGTCTGAGCCCATGCCCAGTTATTATTACATTGAATAATTGGGAAATCAGCATTAAAACTTGGTATGTAAATTCCTAGTATAAGCAAATTATGTGCCCTTTAAGACTTGGCTGACAATCACGCACTTTACATGCAAAACAGACACACAGAGACTCATGCAAGCTCCTGTGGTTCACATTCCTAAGCCAATTAATGACCTATCAACAATTACTTTATAAAATATATCTTAGGGTTTCGAGATTATGATCTTAACTCAACAATGGGTTAATTTTCACTGCACTGATTACAAGTATAAGGCAACAGTTTTGAAAAATAAGAAAGTACAGATTCCATTAGAATTTCCCAAGTAGATCTGGTATTTCTTAGGTAAATTGACTATTCCTAAGTTTCCCATTAAGAAAGGGTAAATGGCACCAACTACATACTAAACCTATGTCAAAAGGGAGAGACTGAAAGCTAATGGCATTTCCCCTGTAAGGTGCTATGGATGCAGACAGTTAATCATATGAGCTGTGTCCTACAGGAATGAAATGACTGAGAGATGAAGGCTGCCGTAAGTCATGTAGATAAGATAATAAAAAGCTGAGAGATGCTCAGGTCATAGAAACCTTTGAGTTTTCAAAGGAGAATTGCTGTATTTAGTCCATACTTATATGCAGCCTGCAAAGTAGCATGCACTACTTCCTAACGTCCTCACTCCACTCCCGTCTCATCGCCCTCATCTGGCAGATCTAGAGAATCTGCATAATGCTGGCAGACTAGGGAGATTTCAGTTATACCTACCACCAGTTCATTATGGGTTAATATTGCTAGTCACCAGTGTGTTATTGGTTTTCTCCCTGGGATTCTCTGGCACACTCAATAGAATCCAAGATGAAGAAATAAAGCCCATGAGCATGTAAAATTAACTAGTAGGGGTTTGTGGCAAAGGAGGGAAATGCCTTAGTAAACAGATTTTAGACTCTATTTCATATGTACATGGTTGCCAGCTTTACCTCATACAAGCACATTTGATGGAAAGGCTGTCCACACTGGGGATTATCACACACTTGATCAGGAATGGCACCATTAAGGTGATGGGCATAACAGATCCCACAATCCATACTAAAGTCCTTCAAAAGAAAAGTTTTTGTTAGCATGTCTGTCTAATGAGCATATGGTAGATTAGGAAGAAAGAATAGCATTACTTAATATTAGTTTTTATATCTGTTTGTGTTTCTGTATTGTGGAACATACATGTAGGTTATAACACCTAGTCATTTGCATAGTGCTCCCTTGTGCACTCAAATACAATAGATTTCATCTTTGGCTGGCAAAATGTTTGCATTTTAGCACTTTTTCCATATACATAATCATGTCTGTGTATACACAAAGTCAGATCTGACATCAGCTAGTGAACACAAAATCGCACAATTCTACAGCAGAGGGAAAAGAAAACCATCGCCATCATTTAGTGTTGATCGCTATGGCTCAGTCCAAAGTCAACCCCGTCTTCATTATCTTTACAGTACCAATGGTGCTGCTCGCCACTGAAAACTACTGCTGCTCTTCACAAACTTACAGTAAGCTTAAAACTGTACTGTAGCCATCTATAAGCTGACAGTGCAAAAGACCAAACATCTCAGTAGTGTTCGTCCTTTGTACTTCTCATACATGTAGCTGTCATTAGGCACTTGCTGATGAAGACCATGAACAAAGCACATGAAACTCAACTAGCGAAGGCTAACAAGTTCAGTGATGCCAATGTTACCACTTAGCGGAGGTTAACAAGTTCATTGATGCCAATGTTACCACCTAGCGGAGGTTAACAAGTTCAGTGATGCCAATGTTACCACCTAGTGGAGGTTAACAAGCTCAGTGATGCCAATGTTACCACCTAGCCGAGGTTAGCAAGTTCAGTGATGCCAATGTTACCACCTAGCGGGGGTTAACAAGTTCAGTGATGCCAATGTTACCACCTAGTGGAGGTTAACAAGTTCAGTGATGCCAATGTTATCACCTAGCCGAGGTTAACAAGTTCAGTGATGCCAATGTTACCACCTAGTGGAGGTTAACAAGTTCAGTGATGCCAATGTTACCACCTAGTGGAGGTTAACAAGTTCAGTGATGCCAATGTTACCACATAGTGGAGGTTAACAAGTTCAGTGATGCCAATGTTACCACCTAGTGGAGGTTAACAAGTTCAGTGGTGCCAATGTTACCCCCAGAAGAGGTTAACAAGATCAGTGATGCCAATATTACCACCTAGTGGGGGTTAACAAGTTCAGTGATGCCAATGTTACCACCTAGCGGAGGTTAACAAGTTCATAGATAGAAATATTTCTTGTAACTGAGGTCTGTGTTACAAAATTCCTGCAGATTTTTTAAGAGAAGCATTTAAATTTTATTATTCACAAAATGTAGCCTATTAAGACAATAATTAAACTTACAGATCCTTCCAAGACAGTACGAGCTGGAAAGTCAATTTCTAAAACATCTTTCAAATTTTGTAACAGACTATTTTCTGGATCCCTGAAAATGAAAATGCAGAGAAAAAAATTCCCTATAAAGTTTGTTAAGGCACAGAACAGTACCAATTACATTGCCAAGGTACCTACCATAAATGTAGGTTCCCACTCAGCTTGATTCCCAGTGGTTTTGTCACTTAAATATTAAAAAGTGGGAAAAAGTTTTAATAATTTAGGCTTGGTTGATCTTGTTTCGCAAAGACACAGCTGCTACAGTATTTGTTTCGCTAGTTGGCTTAAAATATAAATTATCTATTAACTAAAGTATATAATTCAGAATGAGAAATACATTTAGAACAATGGTAATATTAATATTTTTAAATATTTAATGTCAGACAGGATTTTATGAATCTGTTCCAGATCCTTAACTTTAAGATCTCATACCGTGGTCAGCTCCAAGAAAGCAGAACTCAGGAAGCATAGTAGGGTGCCTAGGGTCTACCTCTATGTTGATGGAAACATTATGCCCTGAAATGAAAGAAGAGGCTTTTAGATGTGGGCAGCTCATCAAGCAAACCAGTACAAACTCAGGACATGCTGACCTGGCCACCTATTTTATTCTTAGGAAAAACTAGTCAAATTGATTTTTATTTTTGTTTTTATTTTAGTGCTGTGTAGAGGCAAATATACCATTTTTTAACAGTGAGAAGTATTTTTGAAATTATGTCTATCATTAAAGATTCAAGGACCTCAAGTTTCAAAAGACAAGACCAAAATTTATATGATTAACTTAAATTGATATTCTGCTAATTATGTTCCAGTAAAGTTTAATAAAAAAATTTCAGTGGAATTATAGAGGCCTTTAATATATAAAAATATCATACACTTAAGTAATGAGCTAAATTACTTTTTATAACTTTCTTTACAAACTCAATATTTCATATAATTATAGTCAAAAGTAAGAAAAACTAATGTTACAACTGTTAAAAACTGACATGTCTAAGAAAACTTGCATAAAAACTTAGTGAATATGCTTGACACAAAGCTGAGACTTTTCCTTGTAAGTTAACAAATGTTTAATTCATATAAAAACAGATGTTTCTCTTACTTAATGACTCAAAGAAGCTATTTTTGAAGCTAAGAAAAATGACTTCACTTAGCACTAGATTCTCTTACAGGTTTAACTCTACTGAGTATGTACAAATTCCACCAGTTGGTGAAGGTATGTGGCATAGTGAAGATCAATTTGAACTCACTTTTTATAACAGAAGCGGTATGATAAATTCTATAAGCTTTTTGATAAAGTGGGAAATAATAAATTTAAATACACAAACTGGCAAAAAGGAATGGCGAAAGTAAAACAGTGATATGTGGTGCAGTCAATTCAATGAGAAAAATTAAAATTGCCCACTTCATTTGCCAGTACAGGGACACACACTTTTCACTAGCCTAGAGCAATGTTGTCTGCTAAAGACCAGAAAAGGCTGTCTCCGAGGCAATGGCCTTACGAACACATCTTTCAACTCAAAGCTTGGCCCGAAGACAGCAAATCATTGCCTGAAGCAGGAAGAAGAGCGAAAAGAAATACAAAGCATAAATACAGCTCAAGAAATCTACTAGAAAGCATAGTTCAAGGATAATTATTTTAACGGGGCCATGATGATTAGAAATCATGACATTTCTCTTAAGAATGTTTTCACTCTTACCATCTACTTGCCAACAAATATATTATAGTTGATTGATTATTCCAAATGAAATGCTGTTAGACTTTCCCAGACTAGACAGCAACACTCTTGCTAGTAAAGAGCTGCATTCCTATGCTCTGCAGCCCCACCCTCCTGCTATGCCATATAGAAAGTATAGGCGCCCTTCACTGACTTCTGTCAAATTCATATAACTGTTTCACAATGTCTACTGGAACATATTCTTTACAGTAGCATTTAAGCAGACTAAAAAAAAACTTAAATGGGCAGACCAGAAGCAGATATTACCATAATGTGCTGAGAAATATAGTTGAAAAATCTAAAATTTTTACAGGGGTTGAACTCTAAAATATTGAAAACAGCCATCTGACAGGCTACAGACCATGAGAACTGCACACCTGCTCCTGTACAGTAAAGGAGGAACCCATCACCTCAGTGCTCACATGGAGCCTTAGGTTTACTGTCAGTGGCAAGACCCAATTTAGTGTCCTTCCCTCTCTATTTTGTTTTTGTTGGTGGTGGTGGTTTGTGGTTTTTTTTTTGTTTGTTTGTTTGTTTGTTTTTTATTTTGATTTTTCATGACAGGGTTTCTCTGTGTAGCACTAGTTGTCCTGGAACTAGCTTTTGTAGATGAGGTTGGCCTCAAACTCACAGAAATCGACCTGCCTCTGCCTTCCAAGTACTGGGATTAAAGGCGTGTGCCACTACTGCCTGGATTTCCCCTCTATTTATTGTCAGAAAGTATTGCCAAATTTTGGCTTCAACAGAAGATGAAGACATCATTATTTCTAATACAGGCTTCTAGTCTGCATAGCATCCATTTTGAATTATCTGCCCCACAATTTCTGCCAACTAACATTAATTAAAACGCTATCTGAATGTGGCTTCCGAAATACCTTAGAACTTGCCTTTCTACCTAAAGCAATTACTATTAACTATATAGTAATAAAAATCAGGTTTTAGTTCCCAGAGTTTCAAAAGCTGACTCCATATAAAGAAGTTTCATCTAAGATTTTTAAATGCCATTTTCAAACACATTTTTGCAAACAATATAAAACACCTGAAAACATTCTCATTCTCCTTCCCTACCCAATGCAATCCTGCGTGCTGTTGCACTCCGGGGAGGTTTTTCTGGTTCCAGAACCCAGGTCTTCTCATCAATTTCATCCATAACATCCCAGAATACCTTCAGTGAGTCCAGTGCCGCCAAGAACTGACTGTGGACATTTACCAAGGAGCTCTGTGAAAGGCAGAAGCTGGGAAGTTAATGAGCTCCACAAACAGCTGATTGGTTTCCACTCAAAACAGTGCACTCAGTCCTCTGAGGCTGTCTCACTTCCCCCAGAATGTGGACTGACAGAATCACACTTCCTTGCCATTCATACTTTACCCCAGTAGCATGACCTGTGTTATGCATGGGTCTACACATTATCAGGAATGGTCTTTATATAACTGTTGCAGGAGGTCCTCCCACTCCTCCAGCCTATAGCCCCTGAGATACCAGCCCATTGGGGGGTGGTCTCTCTCCCTTTAAAAAAGCGGCCACTTCCCTCTCCTCTCTCTCTTCACTTCCTGCTCTGCCGGCAACTAGACTCCCTTCCTGGTTGCGCAGAGGGCTGTTGTCTGGGACGGTGTTCTGTAAGTTTTTTCCCCTTTAATAAATACCACCCTATTAATCATAATTCCAAACTGGTGTGGCATTGTTTGTGACTTACGCCTTCAGTGGGCACCCAACGTTTGGTGTTAGGACCTCTCCTTCCCCCACTCGGCTGCCGGCCGCGAGTTCGGCTTGGCGCTAGCCTCCCTTCCTCAGCCGCTGCCTGTGCCTTGCAGCGGCTGGCGGCCACCTTGTGGTGGTGGCCTTGTGGCCTGTGTTTTGTGCGTGGAGCCAGAAGCTTAATATAAATCATCACGCACTGGCATTTCTTGCTGCAGTTCTTTATATTTTCTCTTTAGACACCTCAGATTGACTTCAATTCCCCACGCACCCTATCGTCTGCCTCCCCACGTGGATTTAAACTCCACAGGCCCGCGTAGTCTCTGCCCACAAGGTTTGCTCTTTTCTGAGTCGTTTTTAAATCTCCCTTCCAAGCACAGCTCTTAAGTGGCGCGAACCAGAGCATGCGGTTGCCGGTTGCTGAAAGCTGCAACCCCTCAGGGTGACTCTGTCACATGGAGGCATAGCGGCTTCCAGGTTGCTCTTCTCTACCCCGGGATTCTGGGTTTCTGGTTCCGTCTCTGGAATTGATTTAATTACATTTACTTTGTTGAGAAACTCGCATTTTCCAGTTTTTAACATCTACTAAGGCACTGAAACAGAACCCCGTTTTCATCGCGACTCCGCAACAGCGCCACCTGCTGGATAATAGGTAATATGGCAGTTTTCATTTCTAACGCAAATTTTACTGCTTTGTTTTCACTAATACAATGGATTAGTAAATTTATATTTACTAATACAATGGATTACGTCATACAAGGTTTATATGATTATGGGGATACCTTAATTTGCTTGTTACTAGGTTTCAGTTTTCTTTTCCATATTCTGTCATTAAGGAAGAATATGGCACTCCTAAGAACGATAGAATCTTTACGAACTAATAATGAACAACTAATTGACAGGATTAAAATTATTGAAAATCAGAGGTTATCTGAACAAGTGGATACTATGACAGACAAAATTGACTCCATATCCAAGGGTATTAGAAAGTTACCTGAAAGGGTTCAGGCTGTTGAATTTGACCTTCAGACTTTATCACAAAGTTTTGATAAGGTAACAGACAGAATGTACCTCCATGATGGGAATCTACATGATACACAAGAAAAGTTTAAGGAGGACATGTTATCTTTGAAGGAAAAAAATTAAAGCTTTGGAATCACAAGTGCAGAATGGGGACCAAAAAATTGATACCTCAGTGAAATCACTGGAAATATATACAGGTCAGGAGATTCAGGATTTAAGAGAGACAATGATAAAAAGATTTCAAAAGATTGGAGAAATTATTGCAGCTGGTGAACAGAGTAAGGAGGCACAAGGACAGGATACATTGCCTCCACCAGCTATTAGAACTGGCTTACCCAGGGTTCTAGCGACATACCCTATACTTAATTCTGACAAAGCATCAACTTCTAAAGGCTCAAAGGGAGTCAGAGAAGCTAGATGGACGCCAATAGCAATGAATGATCTGAAAGAAATTAAGCAAGCTGTTGTTAATTTTGGCTTGCACAATGCATATGTAAAGGAAATGATAAGGACTTGGGCTTCTAATGCTAGAGCTACCCCCCATGATTTCCATTAGTTAGTGTCTGCAGTTTTAGATAATGGACCTTCCTTGATATTTGGAATTTATTTCAGAGAAGAATCCAAACATATGGAACAGCAAGGAAGAGCAAAAGGTGTTGAGGATTCCCAACATCAAATTCTTGGTGCAGGAGAATATGCTGATCCACAGGTCCAAGCTTTTTATGATGATGAAGTACTGTGTCTATGTCACCAAGCAGCTTTAAATGCTTGGAATAGGATACAAGATCCAGCAAAAAGGGTTGAATCATATACCAGAATTAGGCAGGGACAGAGAGAACCCTTTATTGACTTTTTGCAAAGATTAATTAAGGCTCTGGACATAGGGGTAACAGACCCAGAAGCCAGACGAATACTTCTTGAATCTCTAGCTTTTGAGAATGCAAACATAGAATGCAAAAAGATAATTGGGCCTTTAAAGTCTAGATCAGCACCTATGGATGAATGGATTCAGCATACGATGAATGTTGAGACGTTTAGCTATAATGATGAATCTTGGGTAGGAGAAGCGATTTCCAAAGCAATGAGGAGATATCAAACTGCCAGGTGTTTTAATTGTGGTAAATTAGGACATTTGCAAAGGAATTGCAGGCAAAGAATTTCTAGGAATAATATCTCTTCTGGGAAGGACAAAAATAGGAGACCTAGGCCTTCAGGTATATGTAGGAGATGCGGTAAAGGCTGGCATTGGTCCAACGAATGCAGGTCAACAACAGACAGACGGGGCAATCTGATATCATCGGGAAACTCCTTGGGGGGCCTCTCGCAGGCCCCCAAGCCAACAGTGGCCCAGTCATTCCCAGTCACAGTGGAGAACGTGCCTCACCAAGAAAATTAAAAGCTCCAATTTCTGCTGTAAAAAGTAATAATGGTCTAAATGATGAATTACGTGTGGAGGATGAGTCAAAAAAAAAAAAAGAGGGATGATGGGATAATAGATTTGTAATTGTAAGTTACTGTTTTTAGACAAATATATTGGTATAGATTCTTGTATATTGATACAAAGTTAAATTATATTGACTATTGTATGCATGCATGTTTCTATCTCTGTTTAAAACATTTTTTTATGTATTGACATATACTGTATTGATATATATATTGTATATATTTACCATATTGCAGTGTACATTTCTACCTCTGATTAAGATACTTATATAATGTTTGGGTATTGACATATATTTACCTACAGCAATGTATATTTGTACATTGTTTATATTTGGAGGTCATTGTCCTCATTTGTTTCACAGTCGTTCATTGTCTTAGTCTTTAAGTTAGATAGATATTGAGAATTATATAGATTAATAGTCATCTAAGTTTGTCATTTATAATTAGACTAATCAGGTTCTTTAGATATATAGAGATTATACTCAGTATAGATAGATAATCTTCAACTTCTTCAAAGAGCTGTAGAAAATGGCCTTTAATCTAACTCAGAGTTTTGTGGTAGTGAGACACACTTGCTCCTGGCAACACCGCTCTATTCCCGAGAGAATGTTGAGCACCAAAGACACTCCACCTGGAGCCTTTCTTTTTGGCAGAACTGGCCTTTGGGCAAAGAAATGCCCATACCTCAACCACTGACAGAGATACAGAGCATGCATCTATGGATAAAACAGGACTGTCATATCCTGCCAAGACAGGGTAAGATAGTTTTGAAAAGTTGCTTGCCTTTGAAAATGGTATGTCAGTTATGTTAGGCCTTAGCCAAAGTTGGTTGCTTCAACGCTGCTAACGTGACTTTGGGTGATTGCCCAGGTAGCTAGTTGTCTCTGTGATTTGTTGCATGTTTTGGAAGTTGTTTTACTGAACTTCCTAATTACCCAGGTAACATTATTTCCCTTCTCAGATCTTTGATAGGGTTGAAGACTATATAAATGTAGTTACTTTCTCTCATGACTTGGCCAAGTTATTTATTATACAAGACCTAAGCTAATTAGAATAGGATATTTGTACTTATTGTATATAATTTCATAGTAGGTTTAGAACTCTCTTATTTAAACAAAAGGGGGAGGTGTTGCGGGACGTCCTACCGCTCCTCCAGCCTATAGCCCCTGAGATACCAGCCCATTGGTGCGCGGTCTCTCTCCCTTTAAAAAAGCGGCCACTTCCCTCTCCTCTCTCTCTTCACTTCCTGCTCCGCCAGTGACTAGACTCCCTTCCTGGTTGTGCAGAGGGCTGTTGTCTGGGACGGTGATCTGTAAGTTTTTTCCCCTTTAAATAAATACCACCCTATTAATCATAATTCCAAACTGGTATGGCATTGTTTGTGACTTACGCCTTCATATAACCACATGGCACATGCTATCAAATGAACAGAAATCACATTAAGTGAAATATATGAATAAACATATTGATGTTTGTCATACACAATGCATTGGGCATACACTTATAATTTTACTAAAAGTTATTCTTTTTTACTACAAAATGAAATTAAACACAGTGGTATTTATGATTGGACTATCTTTAAACATTAGCAAATTAGCAAGCTTTGCAAACCTAATTAGTACAACAGTATGAAGATTCTTTTTGTTGTATTTTACTTGTTTTTTTGCTAAGCTGGGCATTCAACCAAAGACACAGACCACACTAGTCAAGTGTCTGCTACTGAATTTTATCTCCAAGGTCTGCATTTCCTTACACTTCACTAAATAAGCCATGACTGATTTCAAAATATAATTTATACTTTTCCTTTAGGAAAGGAAAGTGTTTCTCATAAAATATTGTGATGTATTTAAAAGATACAACTATTTGCTAAAAGTTTTTATAGAGCAGTTTAAAAAGAACTAGGGTTTTACTGTCTCAAATAATCAGGATATATACCAAGTCTGAAATCAGTATAGATGTATTCATTCAAAAGAAGTGAGAATGGGAGAAAAGTGTCCCTTAGAGGCCGACGAATGGACATCCTCACACTCACGATCCCATCACTGCAGTAAGTCTGTAGAGTCCAATGCCTTTTTGGCTCTGTTAGCAGAAATGGCTTCAAGTCTTTTAAACTACTGAGTTTCAAGGATGGGGTTAGAGGATAAGAACTGAAACTAGACCTTATGTCTGAAAATAACCTTTCAAACATGAAGGGGAATATCTTTATGGCGTGTCACACTGAGGTACAGATGTAAGTAAAAGAAAACTCACAAGAGAAACTCACTGAATTAAACTACACAGCTAGTTCTAAAATCAGTATGTCTGGCCTTCCCCTTGTCCCATCTAGATCTACATCAGTGCATTTAAAATCTGTGACTTATTTCACTACTTACCTAATGTTTAACTCATTCAAAAGAAATGAAAAAACATTTTTTATAGTAGTGTTCTTTGTTTGAAAGTATTTAGAAACACATTGGGCATTTCCCCTACTTACAAAAATTCTAACTGCATTTTGAACAATACACTTTTAAAATAAGAAAACAACAGGTTATGGAAGAAAAATAATTCACAAGTAACCTTCAGACCAGACATAGATGGCAAAAAATAAATAAATAAATTTAAAAAAAAGTGAACCTTAAGCCCTGAAAACCATTATGAGACTTCACAAGAGGGACTTACAGAATAACTGTTTCAATCCTAGATACACACCCAATCCAGACAAAGAAGGATGAGAACACTTCTTTTAGCAACTGTCCTGACATGGGAGACTGGAGTAAAACAATCCCACAAAAAGCCAGCAAATAGACTCAAGTTGTTCAACTTGGTTGTCAAATCACACACAAAACCTTACTTTGAAATTATCCAATTAAAATACTAAGTTATTTCAATATGTTAGCAATAATACTTACAAAGGTGTACTAAAACAAAACAAAACAAAAACAATGTGGCCAAAGTTAAAGTCAAAATTCATTAATTTTTACAAGGGAAATAAGGAATATATTTTTTGAAATAAAAAAGCCAACTCTATTTTGTAATGTAAACAAGTTGAGATGTCACCAAAACTATTGCTATAGTTGATATATTGATATCTTAATAAAGTCTTTCTATCAACTTGAAATATGCAGTAAAAAATGAAAACTCAAGTAAAAAAAAGTGAGACTATATTAGTAATAGCTACACTACAATAATCCAAACCTAAGCCCACTGCTAGGAACATGCATGAACCTGAACGCATGGCTGAGGATGGGTGTGGAAAAGTCACACCCCCTTGAACAGATCTGGGATTTCATCTATTTACAAACGACCCTGCTCTTGCACTGAGGAGATCCATCCAGAGACGTAAGTGTGTGCCTGCCTGGCCAGATGGTCCAAGAATGGAGTACAGGGTCCCTCCAGCTCCTGCTGCAGGGGCTTCTTTGTTCCACATGATCCTGCCTCCCCCAAGCCTTCCCTATTGTCTGTAAGGTCCTTGGCCCAGAAAGAGTTCCTGCTTCTGCACTGAAGAGATCCATCCAGAGGGATAAGTGTATGCCCACCCAGCTGGATAGTCCCAGGAATGGAATACAGGCCTCATCTATTTCCCTAAACGTTTCTAGTCATTCAGCGGGGTGTCTCCCCAGCTACTGGCTTTTTCTAATTACCCCATCCCATCCCATCTTGCCCCTAAGCACTCCTTTCCATCTGCAGGGTCCTTAGATCCAGCTCCAGTGCTGAGGGATCCTAAGAGAGGGAAGACCAAGAAAATCCCCCAAGTACACAGACAGTAACAGCAAAGATTGGACCAAGACGCAAAGACTCTCCTGGCTGCATCTGAAGGAAGAGATGGGCACACACCAATGCAAGAATTACTCCAACAACCTGAAAAGCCACATGACAAGACCAGAATCCAGTGAACACACAACAAGAAGACTTGAACACCCTATTCCAGAAGAAGAAATCGAATTTAAACGTAACATTATGAAAATAATAGAGGCCCTTAAGCAAGATGTGAAAAATTCCTTTAAAGAAATGGATGAGAAGACAAACAAAAAGTTAGAATAAATGAATAAATCTCTCAAATATACCCAAGAAAACCAAGAAAAAGCAATCAAACAGATAATGGAAACAGTTCAAGACTAGAAGACCAAAATGGAGGCAATGAAGAAAACACAAACCGTGGGATAGCTGGATATAAAAACTCTGGGTAAACTAACAGAAACTACAGAGGCAAATATAACCAACAGAATACAAGAGCTAGAAGAAAGAATCTCAGATGCTGAAGATACTATAGAGGAAATAAACTCATTGATCAAAGAAAACAGCAAATCCAACAAATTCTTAACACAAAACATCCAGGAAATCTGGGACACCATGAAAAGACCAAACCTAAGAATAAGAGGGGTAGAAGAAGGAGAATTACACCTCAAAAACCCAGAAAATATATTCAACAAAATTATAGAAGAAACCTTTCCCAACCTGAAGAAGGATATTCCTATGAAGGTACAAGAAGCATACAGAACACCAAATAGACTGGATTAAAATAAAAAAAATCCCCTCACCATATAATAATCAAAACACAAAACATACAGAATAAAGAAAGACTATCAAGAACTGCAAAGGAAAAAGGTCAAGTAACATATAAAGGTAAACCTAACAGAATTACACCTGACTTCTCAATGGAAACCATGAAAGCCAGAAGGTCTCGGATAGATGTGCTGCAGACATTAAGAGCCCATGGATGCAAGCCCAGACTACTATACCCAGCAAAGCTTGCATTCACCATCAATGGAGAAAACAAGATATTCCAGGACAAAAACAGATTTAAACAATATATAGCCATAAACCCAGCCTTACAGAAAGTACTAGAAAGAAAACTACAACCCAAGGAAGCCAACAACATCCATAATAAAACAGAATCTGACAACCCTGCATCAGCATAACTCAATGAAGGGAAACACACAAACACTACCACCAAAAATTAAAATAAAATAATAACCAGAGTGAATCACTAGTCCTCAATATCACTTAATATCAATGGACTCAATTCACCTATAAAAAGGTACAGGTTAAGAGAATGGATAAGAAAACAGGATCCAACATTCTGCTGTTTACAAGAAACACACCTCAACTTCAAAGACAGACACTACTTCAGAGTAAAGGGTTGGGAAAAGGATTTCCAATCAAATGGACCTAAGAAACAAGTGGGTGTGGCTATACTAATAGCTAACAAAATTGATTTCAAACTAAAATCAATCAGAAGAGATGGAGAAGGACACTTTATATTCATAACAGGAACAATTCATCAGGTTGAAATCTCAATCCTGGATATCTATGCCCCTAATATAAAAGTACCCACATATGTAAAAGAAACATTACTAGAACTCAAAGCACACATCAAACCCCACACACGAATAGTAGGAGATTTCAACACTCTTCTTGCACCAATGGACAGGTCAACTAGACAGAAACTTAACAGAGAAATAAAAGAACTTAACAGATGTAATGAATCAAATGGACTTAACAGACATCTATAAAACATTCCACCCAAACAAAGAGAATATACCTTCTTCTCAGCATCTCATGGAACCTTCTCAAAAACAGCTCAGAGATATGTTACTGATCACATAATCAGTAACAAAGCAAACATCCACAGATACAAAAAATTTGTAGTAACCACCTGTGTAATATCAGATCACCATGGAGTAAAGTTAGAATTCAACCACAATGCTACCCCCAGAAAGCCTACAAACTCATGGAAACTGAACAATCAACTATTGAACCACCCCTGGGTCAAGGAAGAAATAAAGAAAGAAATTAAAGTCTTCCTTGAATTCAACGAAAATAAGGATACAACATACCCAAACCTATGGGACAGTATGAAAGCAGTGCTAAGAGGAAAGTCCACAGCACTAAATGCCCACATTAAAAAAACGGAGAAAGCTCACATTAGAGACTTAATGGCACACCTGAAAGCCCTAGAAAAAAAGAAGCAGACTCCCCCAGGAGGAGTAGAAGACTGGAAATAATCAAACTGAGGGCTGAAATCAACAAAATAGAAACACTGAAAACAATCCAAAGAATCAATGAAACAAAGAGCTGGTTCATGGAGAAAATCAACAAGATTGACAAACCCCTATCCAAACTAATCAAAAGGTGGAGAGAGAACACGCAAACAAGATCAGAAATGAAAAGAGGGACATAACAACAGACAATGAGAAAATTCAGAGAATCATTGCATCTTACTACAAAAGACTCTATGCCACAAAATTGGAAAATTTAAAAGAAATGGACATTTTTTAAATAAATACCATATACCAAAATTAAATCAAGACCAGGTGAACAATTTAAATAGACCTATAAGTCATGAAGAAATAGAAGCTATCATCAAAAATCTCCCCCCCCCAAAAAAAAGCCCATGACCAGATGGTTTTAGTGCAGAATTTTACCAGAACTTCCAAGAAGAGCTAATACCTATACTCACTAATGTGTTCCACATAATAGAAACAGAAGAGTAATTACCAAACTCCTTTTATGAAGCTACAGTTACCCTGATACCAAAACCACACAAAGACTCAACCAAGAAAGAGAATTACAGACTAATCTCACTCATGAAGATTGATGCAAGAATTCTCAATAAAATTCTGGCAAACCAATCCAAGAATACATAAAAAAAATCATCCATTATGATCAAGTTGGCTTCATCCCAGAAATGCAGGGCTGGTTCAACATACAAAAATCTACCAATGCAATCCATCATATAAATAAACTGAAAGAAAAAAAACATATGATCCTTTTATTAGATGCCGAAAAGCATTTGACAAAATTCAACATTCTGTTATGATAAAGGTCTTGGAGAGATTAGGGATACAAGGATTATATCTAAATATAATAAAAGCAATAAACAACAAGCCAACAGCTAACATCAAATTAAATGGAGAGAAAGTGATTCCACTTAAATTAGGAACAAGACAAGGCTGTCCACTCTCTTCATATATTCAAATATAGTGCTTGAAGTTCTGGGAACTGCAGTAAGACAATATAAGTAGATTAAGGGGATTCGAATTGGAAAGGATGTAGTCAAACTTGGTTATTTGCAGGTGATATGATAGTGTACACAAGTGACCCCAAAAACTCTACCAAAGAACTTCTACAGCTGATAAATACCTTCAGTGATGTGGCAGGATACAAGATCAACTCAAAGAAAAAAATCACTAGCCCTTCTATACACAAAGGATAAAGAAGCAGAGAGGGAAATCATAGAAACATTACCTTTCACAATAGCCACAAATAACATAAAGTATCTTGGGGTAACTCTAGCCAAGGAAGTGAAAGATCTATTTGACAAGAACTTTAAGTCTTTGAAGAAAGAAATTGAAGGTAATAGCAGAAAATGAAAGGATCTCCTATGCTCTTGAATTGGTAGGATCAACATAGTAAAAATGGCAATTCTACCAAAGGCAATCTATAGATTCAATGCAATCCCCATCACGGTCCCATCAAAATTCTTCACAGACCTTGAGAGAACGATAATCAGCTTTATATGGAAAAACAAAAAACTCAGGATAGCCAAAACAATCCTATACAATAAAGGAACTTCTGGAGGCATTGCCATCTCTGACACCAAACTCTATTACAGAGCTACAGTAATGAAAACAGCTTGGTATTGGCATAAAAACAGAGAAGTCGACCAATGGAATTGAATAGAAGACCCGGATATTAACCCACAAACCTATGAACACTTGATTTTTGACAAAGAAGCTAAAATTATACAATGGAAGAAAGAATGCATCTTCAACAATGGTGCTGGCATAACTGGATGTCAACCCGTAGAAGAATAAAAATAGATCCAAGCTATCTCCATGCACAAAACTCAAGTCCAAATGGATTAAAGACCTTAATATAAATCCGATCACACTGAACCTGATAGAAGAGAAAGTGGGAAGTAGCCTGCAACACATAGGCACAGGAGACCACTTCTTATGTATAACATCAGCACAGACAATAAGAGCAATGATGAATAAATGGGACCTCCTGAAACCGAGAAGCTTCTGTAAAGCAAAGGACACTGTCATTAAGACAAAAAGGCAACCTACTGAATGGGAGATCTTCACCAACCCCACATCAGACAAAGGTCTGATCTCCAAAATATATAAAGAACTCAAGAAATTAGACGTTAATACTCTAAATAATCCAATTAAAAAATAGGGTACTGAACTGAACAGAGAATTCTCAACAGAAGAATTTCAAATGGCAAAAAGATACTTAAGGACATCTTTACCTTCCTTAGCTATCAGGGAAATGCAAATCAAAACAACTTTGAGATACCATCTTACACCTGTCAGAATGGCTAAAATCAAAAACACCAATGATAGCCTATGCTGGAGAGCATGTGGAGAAAGGGGTACATTCATCCATTGCTGGTGGGAATGCAAAATGTACAACCACTTTGGAAATCAGTGTGGCAGGTTCTCAGAAAATTGGGAGTCAACCTACCTCAAGATCCAGCAATACCACTCTTGGGAATATACCCAAGAGATGCCCAATCATACCACAAAAGCATTTGTTCAACTATGTTCATAGCAGCATTAGTTGTAATAGCCAGAACCTGGAAACAACCTAGATGCTCCTCAATGGAAGAATGGCTAAAGAAAGTGTGGAATATATACAATTTAGTGTAAAAAACAATGACATCTTGAGTTTTGCATGCAAATGGATAGAAACAGAAAACATTGTCCTGAGTGAGATAACCCAGAGCCATAAATATGAATATGGTATGTACTTACTCATTAGTGGATTCTAACCATAAACAAAGGACATTGAGCCTATGGTAGAGAAGTTACGTAATAAGGTGAACCCCTCCAAAAAATAGATAGATAGATAGATAGATAGATAGATAGATAGATAGATAGATCCTCCTGGAAATTAAAAGCAGACAAAATTGCTAGGCAAAAGTTGGGAGCATGGGGTGGGGGTAGGGTGGGATGAAGGGGAGAGGGGGAGGGTTGGGGAGAGCTTGGGGGAGTGGGATGGTTGAGAGGGAGGAAGGACAGATATGGGAGCAGGCAAGAAGATGTCTTAATTAAGGGAGCCATTTTGGGGCTGGCAAGAGGCTTGGCTCTAGAGAGGTTCCCAGGTATTCACGGGATGTCCCCATCTAGGGCCCTGGGCAGTGATGGAGAGGGTGACTGAACTGGCCTTGTCCCATAGTCAGACTGATGACTATCTTGAATATCACCATAGAAACTTCGTCTGGTGACAGATGGAGATAGAGACAGAGACCCACATGGGAGCATTAGACTGAGCTCCCAAGGTCCAATTGAAGAGCAGAAGGAGGGAGAATATGAGCAAGGAATTCAGGATCACGAGAGGTTGGTCCACCCACTGAGACAGTGTGCCTGATCTAATGGGAGCTCACCAAATCCAGCTGGACTAGGCCTGAACCAGCATGGGATCAAACTGGACCCTCTGAATGTGGCTGACAGTTGGGGCAGTCTGAGAAGCCAATGATAATGGCACTGGGATTTGTCTCTACTGCATGTACTGGCCTTTGGGGATCCTAGTCTATTTGGATGCATACCTTCCTAAGCCTGGATGGAGAGGGAAGGACCTTGGACTTCCCACAGGGCAGGGAATCCTGCCCTCTCTTAGGAGTAGAGGGGGAGGGAGGGAGTGTGAGTGGGTGATTGGGAAGGAAGTGGGAGTAGGGGAGGAAGTGAAAATTTTGAATGGTATTATTTATATAGTAATAAAAAAGAAAAAAAAGAGAGAAATTTGTAATTACAATTACCAAGTTGTTCCCTCCTAAATGTTGTTTTCTGGTGAATAACAAGACAAGAAGCTGCTGTCTGACCTAAAACGTCAACTATTTTCTACATTTGTTTTAGAAATTTTGGAGTTTCAGCTTTTATGCTACATTTACTGTCCATCTGGAGTTCATCTTTTTGTGTGAGTCAGTTTGACCTCTGCCACCCAGACTCCAGCTGTCACCACATCACTTGTTAAAGTGACTGCCTTTGCTGTACCCATTGTGTGCACCTTGCTGAACACAGACGTCTGAGTCTGTTCTGTGTTGTGTCCCAGTGACCTAGTTGTCTACCTTTGTGACACCAGATTCCTGAAGAACAAAGGATTCCCAAGTCTTAAAACTGATGTGGCCATTTCGCCAACTCAGTTCTTCAGAGTTGTTTGTCCGTCAGTATCCTCTGTGTTTCGATATCATCTTAAAATAATTATCAGGCCTGAAGAAATAAACAGAACGTTTATTTGACTTCTATAAAATAGACAGGTCAATCTGGAGAGAAATGGCATTGTAACAACACTGAATCTTCCAATGCATAGACATGGTTTTCTCTGTCCAAGAAGAATTTGAGAAAAATTATGCAGGCACTTCAGCAGAGATGCAAGGATGCCAAAGATACCAAGAGATGCTTCCCCCTTAGTCGATGAGAAAATGAAAATTAAAGATATTTAAGATACCATTAAATGTCCACCTAGGTAACTAGAATGAAAGAAACTGAGCGTAGCAAGGTCAGCAAGGAAACTGACAAGCAGAAAGTCTCAAATATCATTGTTAGAAACGGAAGAGAGCACAACAGTGAAAAATACTTTAATAGTTTCCTAAGAAGCTCAAGAGACAACTCCTGTAATATCTAGCCACTTCTAAACACGCACTCAACAGAAATGAAAACATACTTCGATAATGGCACACACTGTTCATAATAGCAGCTTTGTTTTACCATGTCAACAATGTGTGTGTGTGTGTGAAAATGCAGATACCAACTGATCGTGGGGTGTGTAGTCTCAATGGTTACAAGTTCAACAAAACTCCTGAATCTCGGGAATGTCAAAGGAGAGGGGGTGGAAGGCTTGTAAGAGCCAGAGGACCAGGAAGTGTGCTATGAGGTTGTGTCTCCTAGAAATGCTAGGGAAGATAAACCCTCAACAACATGGCCACTAAATGCGATCTGAACAGGATAACATCAACAGATATGCTAACCCAGAAGACAGAACTCTACCAGGAACTCACCTCTAGACCAAGATCTACAGGCAACTAATGACCACTTAGAAAAGGACAAATCTCTTTCCCTGGTGATGAGCCCCTAATTAGTTATCAAACAGCAAGTGGTCAGCCCTGAAATGAGAGGTACTAGAAAGAGCCATCGGGGAGGACTTGGAGGAGGAAAGGGATGAGGGAAATGATGTCATTATATTCCATTAAAATAAAAAGGGGTTAAATTGTATGTATGGTTATGTGTACATGTGTGTGTCACGGCAGTAGCTTGCAGGTCAAAGGCCAGCCTCTGGTGCCAATCCTTGCCGGAATCTTGTTTGACACAGGACTTCATTAGTTTTTGGTGTTGTCCTGCTATATTTGCCTGGTTAACTGGCTTGCAAGCTCTTCATCGTAAGGCACTAGGATTACAGATGCTTTCACTCCGCGTCCGGATTTTATGTGGGCTCTGGTAATTTTAACTCAGGTCCTCATCCTTGTGAGGCAAACACTTTTAGCCAGTGAGCCACTTCCCCAGCCTAAGCCGAGGCAGTCCTGAGAACATCTGTGTCCACAGACAAGGGAACAACAGACACCATGTGGTCCGTCCATAATATTTCCTTCTTTTTCTCTCTCTCTCTCTTTTTTTATTTTATTTTTTATTTTATTGGTTTTTTGACACAGGGTTTCCCTATGTAATAGTCCTAGCCGTCCTGGAACTGGCTCTTATCGACCAGGCTGGCCTCAAACTCACAGGGATTCACCTGCCTCTGCCTCCTGAGTGCTGAGATTAGGCATGTGCCACCACCGCCCGGCCCCATCCATAATATTGTACGACATGCTGCATCATGGGGAACCTCAGGCCAGTTATATTAAGGAAAGCAGCCTGACACAGGGCAGTGCAGAGACGACACAAACAGTGAGGAAAGTTAGAGGAGAGATGAGGATGGACGGGACAAGGAAGGAGACGAGAGGGGAAGGAAAGAGTGAGAGTGTGGTAGAAATGTTGGTGATCATAAGAACGGAGATGACCTCATGGGCAATTATTTGTCAAAGCTCACCCAAATGTTTACATGTTTAATGTGCTCCATTTATTTTGTCAATTATAGCTCAATAAAACCAGTTCAAGAAATATGCATTGCACTCTCTGGACAATAACAGATCCAGCAGTACTTTTAGCAATGTTTTCCTTAAGAATTAAAAACTTTTGAAAAAATAACAATACTCTTTACAGCTAAGAAAAGACAAAGGAGCAACTGGTTCATGTACCCACAGAGATGATGAGATCTTATCAAATACATAGCACGGACACTGGAGAAGGAAGAAAGACATATACATGGGAGACAAGATATTGGCACTTGCTCCATAGCCGTCATTAAATCATGTTAAACTGGGAAAGCACTTAAGCACTAAAGTGTGAACACTGCCAGTCTCAAAGTGCACTGCTTCTTGTCTTTAAAAGCCTTGTGTTACTTTCCTAACACCCAAAGAGAAGCAATAATGGCAGTCACTTCGGCAGATCTCAGAGTTTAGCGTGTTCCTCTTAAGCACTATTATTTCCAGTATTTTACTAATGTTCACATAGTCCTGGAATGTGAGCTTTTGTGCTCTGATGACACTTAAATTAATAGCATAATTTTCTAGTACTTGCAACAGTTGCTTCTCATTCTGATTTTTTTAAATATATTTCTCTATAGTTCTTGCGGATAAACCCTATAATAACCATTTTTATCTTTATCTTTGGGAGATTCAAAAGAGACTTACCCAGAATGTGAAAACATGAAGAGATTAAACTTCAGAAATTTAATTTTCATACTGACAGCAATATTTCCAACCAGGGATCTCTAAACAAACCTACATACCCATTTGATTTCACCTGCATTTCCAATGGTGTCCTAACTGGAATCTGTAGTTCTATTTGTGACTGGAACTATCCAAGCCCATGTTTCCTGTCAGGCAAATCCACGAAGGACTTGCTGTCTCTCTTGAGCTGATATTTTTTCAACTGCAACTGAACATCTCAAATATTAAGAATTTGCTGCTGTTTTCAATTTGTGTGAAGAAGGTATGATGTGCTACCGGGGATAAATGAAGCAGAAGCACCTTATGTTGGACAGAACAGCTGGAGCAATCTTACTTAAGAAAGAAAAAGTCTGTCAAGCTTATGTTGAAAAAGAGTACGCACTTTTAATATTGTCCTTAACTATCCCATGTTTTATACGATTAAAAAATTGAGTCAACTGGCTAAAACTTCAGTCAGTCTATCTTTGTCTGAGTGTGTGTGAGAGGCATGTGTAGGGCATGTATATGTGCACATGTGTCTGCACATACATGAAGGTCAGAGAGCAGCACCAGATACACTGCTTCCTCAGCTTCCCCTTATTTTAGAGACACGGTCTTCCTCTGCACTTGGAGCTCCCAGATTCAGCTAGGCCAGCAAGATTCAAGGGTCTGCCTGTCTCTGCCTCACACCATTAGCGTTATGGACAAGTGTCACCATGTGTCAGTTTTACATGGTGCTGGGAATCCAAACAGCTCCTCGGGCTTGTGCAATGTCATGGACCAGTCTAACTTTCTGTTACTGTATGCTGGCCGCTAATCATATTCCCATAGTGCGACACAGGGAACTAAGCTACACTGACAGCTCTTTATAAATATGCCCTGCTGTGCTGCCTCTACTGTCTCCTCCTCCAGCTCTGCTTCCCTCTCTGCCTACTAGCTGGTTTGGTTTTCAATACTCGATTTCTATCTCCCTGTGTGTGGGGAGGCATTTCCAAGCAGAAAGAACTGGTACCTCTCACACATTTCAGAACCGCTCACCATTCTGTTTCCAACCTCCTACATTTTTATCTTCAAACTGAATGTTTATTTTCTCAAAGACTATATTAAGATGCTTTCAGAAAAAAAAAAACCACAATATACTTAGTGTGTGTGCGCAAATGCTTCAGTGCACGCGTGAGGGTCAGAGGATACCTCGTGTGAGTCAGTTCTCTCCTTTACCTGGAGATTGAAATGAGGCCCAACCCGCCAGGTTTGGTGACAAGCATGCTAACCTGCTGAATCATACCTCTGACCCCTGAAGAATGCTTTACAAAATGCAAATACTCCCATGCATAAGTGTGCTAATATCCATTCATTCCAAATTAGTCCCAGGTCGAGAGAAAGAGTAGAGAGAAGTGGGGAGGGGGGGCAGCCAAGATGAGTACAGTACAATGATATACACACATGGAAATGCCATTAATGGAAATCATTATTCTGCATGCCCATTAAAAATAATTTAAGAACAAATAGATATAACATATGAACTTACCAGAATGGATGATAGAGAATGTTAATATTATATATGTGCTTCATATATATTAGTTAAAATAATCTTTTTATCCAATACTAAAATATTTAAAACACAATCTGATGTATTTTTCCTTTTTCTTAAGGCACCTGCTCTGCACAAATACTTTATCAGCTGATGCCAAAGATCAAATATTAGTTTAAATGCAAGCAATATGTTAGCCAATAAAAAGCAAGACATTCATCTTTTGTACATGTGGTTAGCCATCTCCACACCCACACAGCTCACTGAGATCTAGGAACATCATACAGTTTTTGGGACCTGGAGAATCCTTAAGACAAATGTAACAACATATACGCTATTACTAGATAGATATATAATACACGTAGACATAACACACTTCTTTTTCTCTGAGCTCTATGTTAAGAGCTCATTGGGGTAAAACTTACTGCATTTGTGTTACAATTTACAGTTCAAAAGCACTTCTGTTCATATCCCAAATTTTATCGTATGTAGTCAAAGACACAAATGTTATTTCCTTCTTTTTATAAAATTAAATAACTTACACAACACCATACATTGGTGTGCCCAGACGGGATTTGATTTGGCCGTTTAGAATCTGTTTTCTCTTTGCCTATGCTAACTCTGGCCCAGAAAGAGCAGATAGCTGAGCTCTGAGGGCCCTGCAGAAGTTGTGTTTCTGTAACAAAGTCTATTTCCCTGAACATTTGTGAAGAGGAAAAATTCATGTATGTACGAACTGAGGCAAAAGGCAGCCAAGACAATTGTATGAAATTACACAGGTTAAGGGCCAAGTATATAGCTCATCACTGACCGATGCTCTATACTCAGGAGACTGAGGCAGAAGGATTGCTCTAAGTTTCAGGACCACTGGAGCTACACAATGAGTTCCAAGATGGCCTGGGCTATCCTGTGCATTCTGTCTTAAAAAAACAAAAACAAACAAAAAATGGTGACGTGTAAACCGAAGGGAAGTGAAGATGTCTGATTGCAGACCGGCAGCCTCGAGGAAAGGACAGTGGCCCTGCCACTCCCCAGGGCTCTGCCTTTAATGACACTCTTCAGTCATCAGGAGACCCCTGCCAGAGGCTTCATCACGACCGTCACTCTCTCCATCCATGCACTGTCCCAGAAGGAGCAGCTTCCTCCATGGCAGAAAATACACAGGCCACTGCTCAATGTATCTGATCAAATCTAAATATTCCGATGCCTGTGGCAAGGCTATTTCCCCAAATCTGTACTTAATGACACATTCTCGGGGGGAAAAAAAAATGGCTACTTTTGATTAGTCTGTGACCTGGATAAAAAGACTTTCATTTTGTTCTAAAAATCACATTAGCCACACTCGAGCCCATCCGTTGACAATACTGACATGTATGGCCTGTGTGGAAAATCTTAAAGGTAACATATTTCACAGCACATGTGGTATGGGGGCGATAAAAATCACAAGCGGTTCTTACATTCCACACTAAAATCTAAAAGGAGGATTTACCGAGTGAACACAATGAGCATCGGAGGAGATGCAGACACTGTGTCCCTGGCACAGAGCACTGCCACAATAGCAGCAGCAGCCTTGCCCTTGCCGCTGCGTCTTACGACTCTGAACGTCCCCTCTGAGCCAGAATACACTGGCTGTTGCTGCTCATGCTGTGAGACACCTGCACTGGCTACTGGGCTTGTCATGACGCACAGACCCTACCATCTTCAGCTTGACACTGTGCACGTTATAATTACTCATCCAAATGAACATGTCAGAGCAGCAGCGGCAGACCTCTCATCAGGGCAAAGGAAAAATACATCACAACATTATCAGCCCAGCAGGAAGACGGGGACCATAAGGAAAATTACCCATTTTTAATATGATGCCACAAAGCCATGTCTGCTATGCTACAAAAAGAAAGGAACATAGAGATCTTCCGTGTTTAAAGTCCAGGAACACTGACGCCAGAGAAGAAATGTTACAGAAGCAGACAAAGGCTTTGTAAAATCGTTACGTGGGCTCCGTATATGGGGTTTTAATATGACTGCATTATAAGACTACAACAATAACATTCATTTGCTTAAGAATAAAACTGCTTAAAAATAATTAAGATAAACAAAAAAGATAGGAAAACAAAACAAAGGAAAAACCCCAAACTTGTAGAGCAGAACGGCCCCAGCCAGTCTGTGAAGAACTGTGTGCAATGCGGCTGCACCTTGCACCTTGCTTTCCAGAAACAAGTCAGTGTTGCCAACATTCAATGTTGAAGACAACCAGAGTTCATATTCCACTACAAAAGCATAGGTCGATACATGCAAACAAAAACATTTTTAAACTTTCAAAATTTTATATGTATTATATTTTAAAAGAAACTGAAATTACCTCAAATTGATAAGAATGAAGACATCTCCAAACTACATGTATAATATAGACAAGAGTAAGTTTAGATTGTTCTATAACACTTGAATTGAATATGAACAAATTATAGCTGTTAGAACAAACTATAAATTTATATCTTTTCAGAAAAAAAGATATAGATTTTCCTTGACATGCAAAAAAAAATCAAAACCATTAAAACTGATATACACAAGCACTCTGTTAGTCTGACAAAACATAGGAAACAGAGTTAAAACAGAAGCCATGAAAAGATGTCCATAGTCTACGTAACCAGCAGAGCACTGGCATCAACACAATATGAGAGATGCAGAGCTTCTGAAAATACTTCCAACAGGCAGAGATTATGAGTACGGCAATGATTATCAATTCTTGGTAAGAATTAAAGGCAGACTACGATCTAAATACATATGATAATGTAAGAATTACTATGTGTGCCTGGATGTTAAGTACAGATATACACAACCAATTTGGGAAGGCAAGCTGGCAGTAATTAGGAAACTCAAAAAGGCATATACCATGTAACAGTTATAGGAATAATCCATGCAGAAATCCTCATACATATGCACTGGGGAGTACACAGAAGTGTTTTAGTACAGGCTGACAAGAAACCGTGGACAACTTTATCAAAAGGGCAGTGAATAAATTTACCGATTGATGAATATAAAAATATAGCATTTTAAATGGGTAAACGACACACAGAGATGAGTGTAGACAAACAACTAAACGATACTGATTTAAAATCCTGTACATCGCAAATATAGCATAAGAATGTGCACAGATAGCATACTTAGAACGGAAGGGAAAGAGAGTCCTGTTTAGAAAACTAATACCACAGAAGTGAGGTCCAGAAAGGGGAGTAGGGCCAGTGTGGCTCCAAGAACTTTTTATATCTAATGGAAAGGGAGAGAGCCAGAGACACATCTAAAGCAAATGGGACAAATTCATATTCATCAAAAGTGAGCTGTGGGTTAATAAAAGGAGTCTTCACTTTTCTAGAACTCTGATAATAATTTTAACATAGTCTACAAATTTAAAACATTGATATTCCATTTACTACTAATTAACCCTGTTTGCTTGGAGCTATTACAAAAGCAAATTTCCAACAGTCAAATCTAGGGCTTTAATGGGTTAATATTCTATTAACTGCACACTCACAAGCCTGCGGTTCCAGCTTGGGAAAAGCAGGAACACCAAACTGAAGATAAACGGCTCCCAGTTTCCGGTTCACACATACTCTTCATTACCTTTCAAAAAACTTACACTGTACCCACAATAAAAGGAAACTAAGAACGTCACCGCTGATATAAATATTAAAGTGTGAGCTCCACAGCCGGTTTTAGAAAGAGTCTGTACCCAGATGCGGTGTTTACTCATGACCTCAAGGAAGTTTAACAAAGACAATGTTGCCAGAGTCAAATGAAAAAGATGTTTCTAAAGAAAAAATAAAATAAAATTTGTAGACAAATTAACTGTTGAAAAGAAATAAAACATTATTTTTATAAATTTAAAAGCTATATCTGGTACCAAAAGAAAATCGCATGTTCCTTTTAGTTGCTGAGTTTTATCAATTTCCAAGAGAGGAAATGGGATTTGTTGTTGTTGTTTTTAAAGAAAAAAGGAGAAATAAAGATGACTTAAAATATCTGATTAATTATTCAAACCCTCACAAACTTAAGTCTTCTTATGCATTTTAAGATTAATTTATGGTCAGGTGAGATGGCTCAGTGGGCAAAGCTTGCCACTCAAGGCTGGTAACCTGAGTTCAGTCCCCGAAACCCACATAAAGACGGAGAAAGACAACTCCACAAAGCTGTCCTGTGATCACCACATGTGCTCGAGAGCACACACGTGCCTACACACGCCAACACAGACAATAATCATATACATTTAAAACCAATGTATTCATGCATCTTAAACATAAACTTTTCCATATTTTAAGCAGTTCAGAAAAAAAAATATGGATGTCTTCCCATTAGAGCACACTTGTCGAGGATTACTGTGAACACTTTCTGGAAACAGAGGTGTCTTCTGCTAGTACTGTCAACTGACAGAACTGGTGCAAAAGAGGACAGGGAACAATATCATCATGACACTGTCCTCCTCTGATATGTGTCACTACTAATGTCATCTTCTGAGTACAGAACATCCGTTTATATCATGAACATAAAGACATTGGTCTTTATCAGTGTACTAGGAAACTGAATTGGCCCAAGAAGAGTAAGCACTGACAAGACATAGGACAAACAGTTCATATTTCATTCCTCTCCTACAAAGGTTATATGTGTCTTCAATATTAACAATTTAGCAACATACAAAATTCCACACACTTTCTGTTCAGATTCACTACTTTCTAAAGAGTTTTTAATAATTTATCAAAACATTGTACATCAGTGAAGTTTCTACATGTTCATCTAAAGCAATTTAGACAAGTATGTGTACATGCTCACATGTAGAGATAAAAAGTTTAGATATTAATTTTATTTATTTATTCATTTATTAAAGATTTCTGTCTCTTCCCCGCCACTGCCTCCCATTTCCCTTCTCCTCCCCCAATCAACTCCCTCTCCCTCATCAGCCCAAAGAGCAATCAGGGTTCCCTGCCCTGTGGGAAGTCCAAGGACCACCCACCTCCATCCAGGTCTAGTAAGGTGAGCATCGAAACTGCCTAGCGGACAATGAGGACTACTGAGAACTCTAGATATTAATTTTTGAAAAAATATGAATTATTACAGAAGGGTTCACATAAATGCTTAAAAACAAACAATTTAATAATTTTAGACTCTAAAATGATCATTCAACTAAAAAGAATATAATATTTAATTATTTAAAATCAACTTTATTATTTACCTGTGGTGTCCAGGAAAGAGAAAATGGAACAGGAAAGTCCACAACACATTCTGGTGGCTCCACAGGGTACTGTGACAAAACATGAAAGCAGGTCACTCCTGTGCCTATGTGACAACCTGACCTGCAGCACTTCAGAAAGACTAGATTCACTGGGAAAAGCATTATAGCTACAAAATATATAACGCTGTTATAATTATGTGATATATATACATTAAATATATACACCTATGCACACACTGTAACTGTACAATTGTAGTGACATCGAGAGCTGATTAATAGCCACCCCAGGCTTAGGAGGTATGGGGTTCAGTGATGAGGGGGTTCTAAAAAGTGCTGAGTAACCAGCAGCAATCCGAGTCAATATCAGTGCTGCTGGTGGGATCTGAGGAGGAACCAAAAGCTAAATGTAGTATTTCTTTAAACAGAGATTAAATCGATTGTTATTCAATTCCTCTGGTCATTAATTTAATATCAGTTAGCTTCAGTTATCAACTGAATATACAGTGTTGTTCAGATAATCAAGAAGCACATAGCAATGACTATATGTAATTGTTAATTTAAATGTAACTTCCCATAATAAGCATCTGCTCATATCAAGAAAAAAAAAAGAAAACAAAAATAAAACAGAAATAATGAAATGAAATTAGGGAAAAATAAAACTTCGAGTTTTAAGCAATAAAATACTTTAAAACTGGTAAAACAATTAGAAAATTAATTACTTAGTTATATAAAAAAATGATAGCCATAAGAGCAAATTAGGTTTCGATGTTACCAAGGATAAAAAATAGCTTTTTTAAAATTAAATTGTTTATCAGAGAATTATATTTCAAAATCAATTAAAATATAATTCTGAAATCTTCAAAGTCATTTATAATTGAAAATATTCATTACTTGCCATTAAAAAGCTAAACTCCTTAAAAGAAAATGAGTTTCCTATGACTATTTAAGTTCCAGGCTTTAGTTTTTAATCTCTTATTTTTCATTACTTTATTGGAGATGTCACAAAGACAGGAGGAGGTGCAACTATAACATTTTTTAAAAAATAACTACATTTAAAATCAGTGTTTTCCAAAGAATTAACATTTTGCTATCAAGGTAAGTTTGAGTACAATAAAACTAAATATCAGTGCATACTAATAAACTCTATCTGGTTATATAAAGTTAGTAACAAATTCACCGAAAGACAAAAGAAAAATATTATAATGCTTAATTACGAAACAAGAAAAAGAAAAAAGATGAGGTTAAGGAAAATGGAGTACATTCAGACAGCTCAAAGCATTCCAGGTTTACTTTAGAGCAGGAGCTGCAACCATAGAGGGAAAACATGCACACGTTTATTTGATTTCATTGTTTTTGGTTCTGTGAGTTGTCCCCACCCCTTTGCTCCTGCCCCATCCCTCCAGTCTCTGGCTCCAGCTCTGTCACCCAACTTTTACAGTCCTGAATGAGACATTTAACATTGCCCATATGAAAATGACAGAACTTAAAGTGTTATAAAAACCCATTTCCTCTAAATTATCAGGATTCTTTAAAAAGACGAAGGGTAGCAGGTGGCTAGGCAGGAAATGGGGCTGTGTCACCAAGGCTGACACTGAAAATTTAATCCAGGGAATGCACAGGTGGAAGAAGAATGTTCACTCCTAAAAGTTGTTCTTCAGCATGTGTACCAAGGCACATACACACTCTAGAGTGATGATAGCTAGAGAGATAGATACATAGACGGCTGGATGGCTGGCTGGGTGGGTGGATGGGTGGATGGATAGAGAGATGACAAATGGATGGATGGGTAGATAGATGATAGATAGTAGATAGATAGATAGATAGATAGATAGATAGATAGATAGATAGATATAGATAGTTAGATATTAAAAATTTTAAGAAATAAAGAGTGGGCCCTCCAAAACTCCTAGGGTCAGAAACAGAAAATTGGATTCACTTAGGGTGGCTGTTCATCACACTAGGATCTACCAATGGCCAGTTTCAGTTCAAAGTTAAAGATCATCAGTGTGGTTAGTGTAAGAATATTAGGAAGACTTGCTGTTCTACATAAATCCTCTGTGGCCCTGGATGTTGTACATACACACATGATTACATTAAAAAAGAGTAAAGCCCTATATCTCAGTAAGATTCAGTACAGTAAATACTACAAGTACAATGACATGGAGCAAGGGCCATACCCAAAAGAGAGTTAAACAAAAGAAGCAAACACAATAATTGATAACATTGTGTGTACAAATAAGTCCTCTGTATCATTTGCGAGATGAAGACACTGGTATATATTTATAATTGTGTAAACACACAGAGACATCTAATGAATTAAACTGATCTGTAGAGTATTTACAGCACATTTGGTGTAAGTTCAATAAATTTAAGATATACAATACATATTATTATTACTTAACATGAAATGCCAATTTGTTCAAATAAACTGCAAATAAATGAAGAGAACCAAAAGCACTTTTATGTGTTTAGGGGTTTATTATGAATTGTTAAAATATAAAGTTACATAATTGGTATTCATTTTTTCCTTTTTTTTTTTTTTTTGGCTTTTAGGATGGGGTCTGACTTTGTAGGCCACTAGATCTCAAGTCACTGTGGCTACTCCAAAGAGAACACAGACAAACCACCAAGCCCAAGTGGCTAAACCTCAAACACACAATGAGTTGTTTTTCAGGGATTTATTTGTTTAATAACAGGAGTTGTCTAGCCCAAATCAGTATTGTGTTCACTGTGGTTAGAGGACGGTCAGGAGGGTGGTAGAACTGGTACAATATGTGCTCAAGAAAAAAAACAAAACAAAACAAAATGCACTTCTTTTAAATGTCAAGTCAAAAAACAAAGGTTTTTTATGTAGTCCCCCCCCCAAAAAAAAAACAATTTAAGGTTTGTTTTTTTAAAAATCATAGTTTGGGTTAAGATACTATATTGTACAGCCTTACCACATAGCTTTAGTGATTAATGTTTTTAAACTGATATTCATTCCTAGGTCCACATACTGAGTGGGGAAGAAAGGGAAGAGAGAGGGAGAGATCACATATTGAAGACAAACTTGGCATATCTAAATCTAAATTAAATAAGCAAGTTTAATAAATACCACCAACATAAGATTAAGACCCCATGTCTTTTTCAAATACAACCCCTATCTCCTCCCATCTCAAATAAAGTTTTGCTTTTTCTCTGCCTGTATCTGTCTGGAGTAATTACTGTGAAACTAAAGATGTAAAAAAGAAACAGGAAAATATTTTTAGAGAAATATCTACATTGCAAAGCTATTTTTTAAAACAACAGACATAATGGAACTTACTAATGTCCACATCATCATTTGCAGTATCTCCAATTAATGAAGTTAATGTTATAGTTAAATAGATTAAAAAAATAAAAAAAAACCCTTTTGCTACGGTGACCCTCACAATACTTAAAATTACTAAAAAATAAAGCCTTTGAAACATAGAAGGCAGTGTAGACAGGAGCCCTGTCTGCTTAGTAAGCACAAGTGCTTTAACTCTGAGAACAGATGTATCAAAATCCCGGGTCCTGACCTCCCCAATGGCAAAGCGAGTCTCATCAGTGTACAGTATCTAAGCAGTGACTTGTGTGAAGAAGAGGCAGAACCACTGTTGCTGCTGAGTGTGACCTTTTATAAGAATAAAAGATGATTTCTTCTACTTCTTTAACAGAATACCTTTAAAAACTTAAAAAGAAAATAAAATCCTTTGTTTTAATGAAACAAACCTCTCATTTTCAAAATTAATTAGATTCATATCCAACTTTTTAATTGATATGTCTTAAAATTATACCTAAACGTTTTGTGTGTGCAGGAGAAATGAGCTACTACTGAAGCTGTCTCTTGAAGCCCTCAGATATACCAACTTTTCTGTGCCACCCAATAGAGCTTTATATGTTTGTATATTTTCTCTTTTGAAAACCTTAAATGTCAGATACATTTTTAAAAAGGACAAATACAATTGATCTTTTCATCACTACCATCTTCTGAAATAGAATTGATTGATGACTATGAGAAACAATAAAAATCTGGATGTCCTGGTTTCCTTTAAATTTCAGTGTTTCCCCAGTTGTTAGTAAGAGAATGATTAATATGTTGAGCTTTCTTATTTATTTCTTAAAATCCCCAATCTAGATGAAATGAAAATATAATACAATAAATGTTGTGTGACCATTTATAGATCACTAGCAAGCACAAGCTTATAAATAGACTTAGCCTTTCTAAATTCTTAAAATATATACACCCAAAAACTTTAGTCAAAATAAATAATAAACTGTGCATGCATGTATATGTGGTGTGTGTGTGTGTGTGTGTGTGTGTGTGTGTGTGTGTTAGGGGGTAGGGTGAGGAAAGAGATAAGAACAACAAAAACAACTCACAGTCAGAAGTAGAGGCAAGAGACTTCCTAAGACCTTCAACAGGACAGGGGACTTGTCAGTCATTCTGTTCTACAGACGATACCATAACACTAGCATCCCAGTGTGTACGGACTATTAACTCTTTCATATTTCTTGATTATAAGGTCTGCATATTGATGAAATTTGAAGTAACACAGTGACACAAAATTATATCTGGACCTTTGAAAACTGGATGAATAAATTCCTCGAAGCTTTCTAAAGTTAATTTTTAAAATCACCCATGTCCTTTTAAAATGACCAGCACTTCTAAACATTGAAAACATCCAGAGTTCATTTCTCAAAGTTTTCCTGATCACAGTAACGAGGTATGTACCTTTGCCTTCAACTTGACAGTGATCAGATGCTTTCTACCAGAAGCATCTTCTGCTTTTAACTTGATGGTGCTGAAGGAAGTATCCACACACACAAGCCTGCAGAGCAAAAGAAAATAAAAAATGATCACCCAGAGGTGGGCTATGGGGTGCAGGGGAGGGTACCATTCCCACTACTACATGGAGAAAATTAATCAGGAATTTCTGCATGCCAGCTTCTCCTCCTGCTATAGATTTACTGCAGTTAATACAGCAGCCTAGAGCTTAATGTGGCCATAGATCTCGGGATTATTTACAATGTGTGTCAAGGCTCATGCTGTGGTCAGTGAGCACTATGTTTCGGTTTTCCATCACTGGAACCTTTGGCACACACAGCATGTTTCTGTCAGCATCTACTTATGTACACATTAAACTTCCTGTCAAAGTCTTTGATCCATTTCTGTAGTTTCATACAGTATGAGATTTTTATGCTTCTCTTATTTGTTTTGCTCCTCAATGAACTTCTCCTTTGTTATCAATAATGTTACTGTACAACAATCTGGCTGATATTAGTTCATAAACTCAGATTAAACCTATGGAAAATGCTGCATAAGCACAGGTATGGAATGGTCTCTTTGCAATAAATTTCCTTTTTGCACAAAATATAGCTTCTGACACTTAACCTAGGCATGTATTCAACATGACTAATATTTTAAGCACATAGCTCAAACTCAGTTGTTTTGGCTTTGAATTGCTCTAAAAGCATGAATTCTCTACAATGAAAACCAATATCCTTTGAAATACATCATTCTGAAAAATACAGTCCGTTGAGCAGCATAATCTACTGCCAAAGTGGCTCAGAGTTCGAGTGTGCTTACCAGTGCACCAGGAGAGTGATTAGTACTGGGCATTTTCATAATACTATTCTCCTTAAAGACAGAAAGTGGGCTGACACCACTGTGCACCAACTCATCCCCCAGAGAGATGGTAAGAACCAACATTAGCATCTAACCCAGGTGACTTCTCAGCATCTCTATAGTCCATTTGGTTGCTGACCAGGGACAAGGGTAAAACGGTTCAATTAAAGAAAACTTTGGACAATGGAGCTTTGGAAGACTAATAAAAAAGACAGGAATCGGAAGAGCATATGTGTGTTCAACAATGGATTAAAATGTAAAACCAAAGTATCAAGAGTAGAAGTTCTATCTAATCAGTAAAAAGTCTAGAGTCTTAGAACACAAAGAAAAGTAAAATTATGGTAGCAAACAAGCTGTGTACATGACCACTCTTCTTTGTCACTGATATCTACTAATAACCTATTAAACTTCTCACATGTACACAATGCATGCATTAGTCTCCATCACCCTTCTCATAGGTCCCGATGACGTGTATCTAACGAGAAACTTCTTCAGTTCCAAAGCGAGAAGCACGTGCATTGATCTGTCACTCCTCAATTTATAAACATTTTCATTTTATGTATTTAAAAATACAGGATTTTTTTTCTTTTTTAAGACAAGGTTTCTCTGTGTAGTTTTGGGGTCTGTCTTGAAACTAGCTCTTGTAGACCAGGCTGGCCTCGAATTCACAGAGATCCACCTGCTTCTGCCTCCCGAGTGCTTGGATTAAAGGCATGACCACCATCACCTGGCTAAAAATACGGGGATTTTTAAAGTATAAACGGTAGTTTCAAAATCAAAAATTAGCACTGATTAAAGCAAAAGCATAGAAACTTTCATGCAGATGCAGCTTTAAAAGCACTGGTTAAAAGCGGATTAAAGGGGGCAGGCGCCCAGATGGGTGACAGCTGGCCAAAGAAAAGATCTGTAAAACAGAGCAGGATTCTAACTGGCCGAAAATAAGGGCATTCCTTTTTAACACAAGAAATCAAAACAGAAGATGAAGTTTTATAAATAATAACAAATGGAAACGTTAAGAGTGTTCTGCTAGTAACTTTTCAGTAAAAAGTTTTATGTAATCATAAAATCAAAACTGTTTACTTATAACACTTATAATCCAACAAGATAAAAAAGAAAAGAATGGTTGGTTGCTACAGAAACCAATGTAAATCTACTTAACAACTGCAATGAGAAAGAAAGGAAGAGATGACAACCCTGGGAAGCTCCAAGAAGGGGAGATCAGAGTGACGATTAAGAACAGGAATCTGGAATTGCTCAGGTGAAAGTCAAGAGCTACATAATGAACAGAGTGAACATGAACGGGATTTAACACAGAGTCAACCTAATGGTTTTTGCTTTTTTTAAATCTCTTGAAATACTGCACTTAGTTTGAGCAAAAACTTAAATTACTTAGCTTCTTTTCCTTAACCACTTAAATGAATTTTAGTAGTTCTAACATCATCAGGCAGCCCATATTAAAGCCCAGACTGAGAGGGATGTAGGAAGTTTCCATCTTTATTGGGAAGCACTAACTACATCACTCCTAGACCACTCAAAATTCCCGCTCTATTCACTTTGGTCACTTCATTTCTCTTTATAATATCAATCCAGGTTGTCTGCTGTGTCAACATCTACCCTTTCATTTAAACCACATTAACTCTTTGCCCCAAAATAGTCAATGAGCCCCCATCCCCTGCAGTCTTTGACCCAGCAGTGGAAATCCTGCAGTGGAGCCCCATAGCTGCATCTTTCCATGTGATCAGCTGACTTACTGCACTGCCCATCCTGTAGCCTCACTCTTCAGGTTGAACGTCCTTTCCCCATTCCTTCTGAGCTTGGAACACGCGTCTCTCCTCTAAGATCTTGGCCAAGTGTTCACAGACCAAAAGCACTTCAACTTCGTTCTAGTTTACACTAACTCATGCCTTTTCCTTTGGGTTCAAGCTTGGCAGTTAAACAAGCTTTTCATGTAGTAATGTGTAGCTTTCTATTTCTATGAATGTAAAAAAGCAGCATGTATGCATGAACACGCAAAAGCTACTGTGATCATTAGTTATTTACTGATTTAAGTACCAGCTTTAACAGCTGAATGTAAATCAAGTTAAATATTACAGATATATTCCAATCTTTAAAACAAGTTCACTTCTGTATTATTTCAATACTTTGAACATATTAGTAGGGTATTTAGAATGAAATCACACTAACAATTTATTTTATTAATATATTAAATTAATATTTTTATTTCTTACCTATTACAAAACAGGTTATCATTCATTGAAGCTAAATCATTACCTAATTAAGTACTATAAAAATCATATATAGCCTAACATTATTGGATGAACTTGTATAGCAGCAACAAGTTATGTCTATTTTACAAAGGAATGGTATGAGTCTCATAATGTCCTGGTTAGAATTTTTCTTTTCTTTTTTCTTCTTCTTCCTTTTCTTCCCTTTCCTTTCTTTTTCTTCTCTTATTTCTTTTCTTCTGACATCTGGGAAGAGTGAACTTCAATTACAAAAGTGTTTCCACCAAATTGGCCCATAGGCAGTATTTATTTAATTAATGACTGGAGTGGGATGGCCCAGTCCACTGTAGGCAGGGCCACCCATGAGCACAGCAGCTCTCAACCCGTGGGTTGTGATCCCTTTAAGGGTCTTGCGAGCCTTTCACAGGCATCACCTAAGACCTTTGGGAAACACAGATATTACATAATGATTCATAACTGTAGAAAAATTAGTTATGATGCAGCAAAGAAAATAATTTAATGGTTAGGGGTCATCACACCATGAGCAAATATAATAAAGGTCATAGCATTAGAAAGGTTGAGTACCACTGCTTGGGAGTCTGAGGCAGATGGACTGCCTCATGTTCAAGACTACTTGGTTTACATATCAAGTTCAAGACCAACCTAGGCTGTAGAAAATTTTGTTTTAAAAAATTAAAAACAAAAACATCAAACAAAAATCCCCAGAAATGCCAACTATTTAATTTAAAAACAAAGTAAGGTGTATATTACCAGTGAAAAGATCTTTCTCTTACTCTCAGATTTCATACAGGCTAATCTTCAAGATTACTTATTCAAATACATAGAAAATACAGTCACTTGAACATGATCAAACTCATTACGTTTCTGAAAATGCAAGTCATACAAATTATTGTGTGTATCAGTTTTAAAAATATTTTAAATTACAGCTGGCCAGCTATTCAGAAAAGGCCTGTTCAGAGGGTGGCAATCTAACAGGGGCCAGCACAATCAGGCCTTGGCCTTGGGTCTGCAGGACCTAGCCTGAGTCTATCACGTCCTGGCAGACCACTCCTAAGAATTACAAAAATATAGGTTATGGGTTTTTTTTTTTATTTTCTGGTGTGGGAGATCCTTCTGTCTGTGTTGATTTCATTGGTTAATGAATAAAGAAAACTGGTTTGGCCTATAGCATGGGTGGAAGAAGGGCAGAGTCAAAGAGACACTATGGAGCCACTGCCAGAGTCAGACATGCCAAATCTTTGCCAGTAAGCCACTGCCAGGTGGCAATATACAGATTAATAGAAATGGGTTAAATTAAGATGTAAGAGTTAGCCAATAAGAACCTAGAGCTAATAGGCCAAGCAGTGATTTAATCAATACAGTTTCTGTGTGATTACTTCAGTTCTGGGCAGCCGGGTCGAACAAGTCATTCCTTGCAACAACTGGTGCCCACATGGCCAACTAAATCCATGTAAAATCTGAGAAAGCTTAAAAAAAAAATTCTAAATGTAAAAACAACAACAACAAAGTTTAGCCGCATTTGTTTTTCATCTGGCATCATGCTGCAGCTCTTTTAAGAGAGATTTACCTGGTTCAGCCACAGCAGAAAAAGCCACACTATTTTAAAATGTCGGCTTTCTGGGCCCTGCCAGCATGAACTCTGACTCTTTAAGGCAGGAGGTCAGGCTACAGAGTTTTTGACTGGGGTTTGTGAGAAGAGTGCTGCGGCTTCCTTGATGGCAACTTGGACCTGCTGTGTGCCTGAAATTGGGCAGTGTGTGTGGCTCAGTGGCACAAGCGGCTCCTCCATGATGAACTGGGTGGGGTGAGCACACCATACAGCATTTGACCTAGTAATGTCACAGTTTAGGTTCTTAAGCGCTTAGCATTTTAAGAAGTGCTTCTGGTCAAAAAAATAATAATTACAGACATGCAATAAAGACAAATCCAGATAAAAAAGATTTATAATGGGTCACAGTGTTGGATAAATGTACATAGACTTGGGAAAGAGAAGAAAAAAAGTATAGAGAGTTGAAAAAGAAGTAAATCATTTTTATAAAGAAGTCTTTAAAGTGACAGTCCATATAGTCATAGATTAAAATGAGTAAAGAAAAATAAGCCACATAAAAATGGAAAATTCACAGAGAGTCTGGATTATATGTACTATTGTGTTTTCTTTGAATTTTTTTTACTGTAAATGGGCTAAGTATAAAGACATTTCATTGCATAGGCTACTAAGCAAAACCAGCATGTATATTTTAAAAGTATCTTGATTTTAAAATCTGAGTCTAAGTATATGTTGCTTTGGAAAAGAGATTCTTCTTTTGTTTTCACAGAAGATGAGAACTTGTGGATTGCTTCCAGACCAATATGGTTTCATGGAACAAGATCCTTCGAAAGGTTGCTGTGAACACCTCCACAAAGAAAATACTTCACCCAATAAACAGCAGGAAGCAGTTTGGAGAGAAATAACTATGCTCATATTCCCAAATATTGTCTATAAATGTTTACATTTAAGGGGGGATATGCTATAGAGATGGATACTTTGCACTGGTATGGGCCTTGCTTTATTGATACAAATTTAAGGTCAATTTTGTTATACGTATATGTATTTCTGATCAAGATTAAGGTATTGTGTTTGTGTAGCTCATTTAAAAATGTAACGTATAATTAAAAATATAGGCTAATAGATAGTAATCTATAATAGTCAAGATTGTAGACATGTTACTTAGGCTTTTTAGATATATAGATATATATATATCTAAATATATATCTTTAGATAGGTTATTCTTCAAACCTTTCCGAGACCTTCATAATATGGGCATGTCCAGTTCATACAGCATAACATCAAGCAGTCCAGGTTCCATAAGGAGCCTCTTTGATGCCCATCTTTCTTTTGAAGTAAATTGTGCTGCCAGGAGCAGATGTGTCTCACTGTCATGAAAAGTACTAAGTTTTTAAGCCATTTAAATGCCCAAATGGCTAACCAACTCCATAATTAAAAAATATAGGCTAATAGACAGTCATCTATAATAGTCAAGAAACTGCTCTTGCCTGGACTACTTAACTGGACATGCGGGACACACAGAAAAATGACTGCTGAACTTGCCTAAAGGTGAGATGATCTTTCGGAGTTCCTGCTTCATGAAAGACTCTGCAAGACATTCTGCAGGATACAGAAGAAAGTAACTAGCAAACTGCCAATAAAGGCAGACCCGTCTTTGAAATTTCCTACATCATGGAAAAGTCTGTTAGATACTATGGGCCTGTAGGCTGAAGATGGATGCCCCAATCGTACAGAAAAACTTTGGGTGACTGTCTAGGCAGTGAGATGTCTCTGTCAATTCAAGAGTTTTGGAAGTTGCTTACAATATACTTCTTGTTTACTGAGGTAATATTATATCCTTCTGGAGTCTTGGTGGAGTTGAAGAATAGAGAGTTATAATTTATAGTTTTCCTTAGTTATGATAAAAGATAAAGTAGATATAAATATTGTAACTGTAATTCTTGCTTGAAGCTTGTTTTGATATATGTAATTTTGCTATGTTAAAGTTAAAACCTCCCTTTTTTATTGAAACAGAAAAGGGGAAATGGTGTGGGAGGTCCTTCTGTCTATGTGTTGCTTTTATTGGTCAATGAATAAATAAACTGCCTTGGCCTATTGATAGGGCAGAGCTTAGGCAGGTGGAAAAAACTGGACTGAATGCTGGGAGAAGAAAGGCAGAGAGAGATGCCATGGATCTGCCATATATAGACATGCTGGAACTTTGCCGCTGCCACGTGGCAATACAGATTAATAGAAATGGGTTAAATTAAGATGTAAGAGATAGCCAATAAGAAGCTAAAGCTAATGGGCCAAAACAGTGATTTAATTAATACAATATCTGTGTGATTATTTCGGTTCTGTGCAGACAAGGTGAACAAGTGGTTCCATGCAACAATTTTCTTTTCTTTTCTTTTCTTTACTTTTATTTTATTTTTTTTTTTAGTTTTTCGAGACAGGGTTTCTCTGTAGCTTTGGAACCTGTCCTGGCACTAGCTCTTGTAGACCAGGCTGGCCTCGAACTCACAGAGATCCGCCTGCCTCTGCCTCCCGAGTGCTGGGATTAAAGGCGTGCACCACCACCACCCGGCCCTAACAATTTTCTTACTTGACTGGATGGTGCCATAAAAATGCTGACGAAGCTCGTACTCCATATTTCTCACAATCCATTCACATGGTATTTCCTCCACCAAGAAGTTCTTCACAAGCAGCAATAGTGTGCTCTGAGTTGCTCACTCACCCGGGTCCCTACAGCTAAATCGTTATCTTTTATAATCTGAGCAACTGAATGTACAAGTGTCTCTATGAGTGCAGTAGTTTTGCTAACAGACATTTCACTCATGATAAGGTAGACTTGACTAGCTTTACCCTCAGTGTGTGTCCATATCTAGACCTAGGGGACATTCATTAAAGGTTCCATATCAAGAGTGTCTTGTGACAGACACAGTTCCAAGCAACAGTACCCTCAACATGCTTAAACTGAATTTATTCATTCATATATACATTGTATGAAAGAATTTACCTTGTGATTTATCCTGAGAATTAAATAATATAAAGAGCACGCAAGAGAAACAGGCAGTCTTCTGTGTAGTAACTTTAGTCTAAAGATATATATAATTATTGTCTAATGAATTGCAAATGCCAGAATTTTTCATATCCTTCCATCTCTCATTCAAGTTAGAAATCTGGTCCCTTTTCACCATACCAAAACAATGTGTACAATTCAAAGGAAAAGTCAATATTTCTAATGTATTACTTAAAACATTTGTTCCATAAAAGACTTCACATATTGTACTCTTTGTTCTATAACTTTATTGCTAATGGTTCTCACACAATGCTACAATTATACTGTACAGTACTTACCACAGTGGTCATTAAGTGCTATTGTAATCATCTTAGAAGTCTGACTCTTACACTACATGTTAAGTTCCGTGTGGTATTTTAAGCCGCCTATGCATCTTCATTGCTCTAAGTCATATTAGACATATAATAGCTGGATGAAAAATAAAATCCTGAATGAGTCAAAACTCCCATTTCCTATCATCAATGTTTCAATCAATTTCAGTGTTAGATTTCTCTCAGTCATGTCAGATCCATTTGGAAACCTGCCTTAAATGCATTTTGTCAAGGTAACAGGGGAAAAAGAATTATCTCTCCCAATGCCAAGCCCTTCCCACATATCCAATACTATGAGCATAACATGGAAGCATCTGAAAATGAATTTAAATGATTTAGCTCTTCTCTGATCATTTATATCTAAAAATGATTGCCTCCAGGACACAAAAGGTCCAAGCCATCTTCACAACCTCAGTTGGAACTGCTACTATAGCATCTCAATATTTGTTTTTATTCTCTTCTGTGCCCCATTATTGTTATTAATTTTACTTAAAAGATAAATATATTTCAAGTCCTACTGCAGAACAAAGCCTTAGCACACCCAAAGCTTGATTTGATGAATAAAACATCCAGCAATTCCTAATATCAGCAGAATAGTGCATTGAAAACTAGATGTAAAATCCACTTCTACCTAAAATGGAGTAATGTATTATGGATCAAAACTTTTCTAAATAACTCAATTAAGTATCCTGATAAAAGAGGAAAGGCAGAGGTGGGGATGAGGGGGGCTCAAAGAATTGCTAAGGCAACCAGGATTTGAAAACTACAGCACAGCAGAAAAAAATCTAGGCAAAGGGTTCAGATAAGAAGCAGCGATTAAGTGGCCAAAGAAACAATAACAAATGCAAAACCAAAATCATCAATAGCACTTCTGGCAATCCAATCTACTGAGGAATAGAGATAAAAATAATGGACTTGAAGAGTGTGAATGGGGGAAAAGGCAAGTTCAGAGAATTTAGTCTAATAGTTCACCAGTTTTTTGTTCGGATAAACCCTTGAGCAATGAAGTAAAAATATCAGGAGACACTTACGAAAAGTCAAAGAACATCCAGAAAGCCCACAGTAAGGAGAGATTAATTAAAATTTAGAGCAGGGATGAGAGGAAGTTTAAATGAAGACCCCTGAAAGATCTCAATGAGAACTCATGAACTGTGACTCCTACAAAGAGTGCAAGTAATAAACAGATGAACTCTAGGTGGAAGGGATTTTAATTGAGATGAAAAGTAGTTTTGTAGATAGATAGAAAGAATTAAGAGTTTAAGATCCACCCATGGAAGAAAAATGCCAGCGAATACACTTGGCTCTTCCTTCAAAGAGACAAAGGAGCAAAGCAGTCAGGTTAAACAGCTCATGGAAACAACCCACTCTGACCTCAACAGCACCCTGCAGCAGTCTCTTTCCATTTTATCTATCTAGCCAAAGAAATCTTCTGAGGGATGGAAAGTGCTGCCCTGAGTCTCGAACCTGTTTATTCACACTTTCCAATATGCAACCATATTATTATTATTATTATTACTATTATTATTATTATTATTATTATTATTATTATTATAGTGCTGCAGCCTGTAGAAGCAAGGGCAAATACTGAGGATCAGACAGGAGGAAGCACTGGTCACCGGCATTCACTGAGCTGTCTCCAAATTATGCCACTTTCTAGTTTCTTTTTTAAAAAGAAAAAAATGTATTCGTAATTTCAGTGAATAGAAGCAATGGTTTAAAAAGAAGAAAATGAGAAGGAAGAAGAGGAGAATAAAAAGGATAAGGAGAAAGAAGAGAATCAATGACGTCATTCAAAGCAATAGGAAAACGCAACACTGTAATATAAAGTCCTTTACTTTGTTTTTAGAAGTCATTAAATCGAGCAGAGAAAGCAAAGATTCTCAAGGAAATGAGAAAACCCAGAGCTGCAAATGTGAACACAGGGGCTATGAAGCTTAGTGTCTATAAGCTGGAAAAAAGAGCAGGTAAAATTATAATTTTATTTTATAAGTTATTACCTTCTAGGTCATGGTTAGCTTAGGGTTAGGCTTGTTCTACAGATGAATATTCAAGAAAGTGAATAGATGTGCATTCTTCTGGAGCCCTCTTATTGACTTCATGAAACATGGGAGTTTGAGAGATTACAAACAGACAATTTCCTTTACAAAAGCAGTTTGTGCAAGTGAGGAGGCCAGCTAGGTCTTCCCTTAAGGAATGTGTGCCAATGCACCGAGTATCAGGCATACATAGTATTGAGCATATTTGCTACCTGGTGAGTGTGGGTAAAAAAACAGTAAGCTGCTCTAATAGAAAGAACAAGTAAGAAAAATTAGAGATAAGGGTTGCTCAAAATTAAGACTTACTTATCAGAACTTTCCATCATAACTCTGAGAGAAGGACAACGGACTAGAAATAAAAAGAGGCAAGATGTCTTCTAGTCCACATAACTAAAGACATATCTAGAACTAAAGCCTGCCGGTAGATGAGAACTCTACTTAAATCGTTGGCTAAATGTTTTTGAGGGTGTTCTGAACTAATAAATTCAAAGCATTATTGCCAAATCTTTTCATCAAAGTTGATAGAAGAATAAAATATCTTAAGTTAAACTACAAACTGTGTCTTTCTCTGAGAGAAGAGAAGCAAGTGTCCACAAAGGATTTAGAACGTGAAAGAATGGAGTAAGGGGAAGGAGGTGGCAGCGGGGATAGAGCAGGGAGGGCGAACTGGAATTGGTATGTAAAAATAAATAGATAGACAATAATAAAAAGAAAATAAAGAACAGTCAAACCACAGATATAGATTAAAAGAAAAGAAAAAATAAAAATTTACAAAAACAATAATAAGTTGTAAGGAGAAAAAGGGAAAACAGCAAATACTAGGAAAAGTCAAAAATAAGGACAACTGGACTTGTCCAAAGGCATGTGTCAATTTCCATGAGTACAACTTTAATTTGACACTCAACCCAACATATTTATTTTTAATATTGCTCATAAAGAATTTATGATAGTTTAGAAAAATTAGAAAACAAAAAATAGCAATAAAACAAAAGCCAAGGTAATATTAGGAGAACACAGAAATATTAATTAAACAAAATGATGTGGGGCGGTGGTGGCGCATGCCTTTAATTCCAGCACTCAGGAGGCAGAGGCAGGCGGATCTCTGAGAGTTTGAGGTCAGCCTGTCTGCAGAGTAAGTTCCAGGACAGCAAGGGCTGTTACACAGTGAAATCCTGTCTTAAAACACACCCTTCTCAAAAGTAAATTACCTATAATAACTCTAAAGTGGACCCAAAATCTGACCCTAAGCTTCCTATTAGCTATTTCAAAGGGAGTTTAATCAATTACAAGATTCATCTTAGTGATTAAATTAAAGGACAGATGTTCCAGAGAAACGTGTCTTTTAACATAGGAAAAGAAAAATGTCCTTCATTACTTCTCAAATATACTGTATCATAAAATGGAAGGCACCCAACATAACTTCCTGCATCTCATGGGGCAGCTGCTTTATCATCCCCTAATGCAAATCGGTGACTTCACAATAATGGTTCTCAGTTGTAAAATCCAATTTGGAAAACATAGTTCTATTATATACACTTCAACAGTCCAGCTATTCTGAAACACTATTACTTGCAATCATGATTTTAGTGAAGTTTTAATAGTTGGATATTTAAGTTGTAATTTTTGACAAGAGACCAACGTATAAGTTTCAAGGCTCATAAATACAGAGCTACGTTCTGTCACTATTAGCCAGGAAGAAAATGAAGTTAAGAAGCAGTTACATAAAATTAAGAAGTCTAAATAAGATACATGTCTGAAATAATGGCCAACCCATTTCTACACAGAAGTACACAAAAAGATATATGCTTCGCTCAAAGCCAGTGCAGAAAGCAATGATCTGTGGACAAGCGGGGAACTGTTCTAAGAGAAGATTTACAAGGAACAGTACAAGAAGCTGAACACATGGACAAAGGGCTGAACTCCTTTAGAGGAGGACCTTCTAACAGTAGTAAATGTACTGCATTTTCTCTGCCTCTGAAAACAAATTTACACGAAGATAACTTGGGACACACTTTGTGTGGTTATAGTGTAAATTTATTAAAGGAAATATGTTTTCTTTTTCCAATTTTATATTTATATTTATGGACAGGAAATTTAGCAGTGTACATTTGACCCAGGTCAGTAGTGAGTTCTTTATTGTCTGCCTTTTCAGCTTGGCAATGGGAGCCACAGATTTAGGACCCAGAATATTGCCTCTCCAGTGGGGTTGGATCTCAGCTGTCATTGAATTGGTCCTAATAGTTTCCACCAGTGTAGCCAGAGAACCCTTGTCTCTGAGTCAACCTGTCAACAGTGGTCTGAGTCAACCTGTGTGAAGGCAACAGTGGTTCATGTATTCCTGTGGACTAGCGGCTCCAGCCTGGCCTTCCCCTTGATCATGCAGTAGAGGACCCCCATTTTGTGACACAGGGCAAGCAGGAAGACCACCGGCATAATGGGGTCTACATTATGGGCAATATCCACCAACTGAACCTTCTTGTTCTCTACCCAGGTGGCGACTGTATTGACCCTTGCTGGAGGAAACAGGTGGTCTCTTAGTTGGGAAGTCCCCTTTGTTGGCAGCTTCCTTCTCATCTTCTCATCCCGGGCCAGCAGCCTACAATGCTTCTCTTGCTTTGTCTCTGAGCTGTAGCTATGGGCATGATTAGATAGCTGGGTAGCTGTTTGTCAGTCCAGGGCCTGGGGGAACTACTTAATGGCATGAGGTACTTGAGCCACTTATAGAAGATATCCCTTTGCCGCTGCAGCCTGATATAGTCAGGCCATTATATCAAGTATGTGAGATCTCCTTCAGGCTGGATGTCCTGCCCGATGCCAAAGTTCTTAGGCCTTGTCTTAAATAGAGGATTTACCACCTTTTTGGCCTTCTGTTTCTTCAAAATGGCAGGAGACAAGGCCACGTTCTTCCCCTTGGTCTTCTTCCCCTTGGACATTCTGCTCGGTTGGAGAACAGAGAGAATTACATCTTCTACCTATGATGGACTCCTTGTTTTCTCTTCAACGGCAACTTGATGGTTTGTCTTCTTTAAATTAGTGGTCAAACGGTCAACTCAGAAAACAGCTAAGAAGCAGCACACATAAGAATAATGAAATGTCTTAAATACATTCAGATAAACTTGCTGGTGAAAAATTCCACTCTCTATGTGGTAACTGAAGTCAGCCCATGATTTATCTTAGTAATAAAGAACTCTGAACTGAAATAATAAATACACAGTGAAGTAGACCTGGTGGCAGGTACAAACTGAGAACTAAACTGCCTATTTGCACTGATGCTTCAGCCCAGGCAGAAAGCTAATATACTTACTAACAAAACATGTTTTTAAAATGTCCACACTGAGAATTGAATTCAGCAACTGAAAATCAGGTAAATTACCAGACATTTTTTTCCCAGATGATGTATGGATATAAAGTTTTAACAATTTACATTTCCATCTACTGAATTTCTTTTAAGCTACTCTTTTCTGCCCCACCCCCCAATGTTTTGAAACAGGGTCTCTGTATATAGCCCTGGCTGTCCTGGAACTCACAGAGATCCACCTGCTTCTGCCTTCCAAGTGCACCAAACCAACTGGCCTTCCTTTAGTCATTATTTCTTCAGAGAAAGAAAGATTTACTGCTAAAAGTACAAAAGCATGTAAAATACATGTTGGCATTTATTTATTTATTTTTTCTTGTTTAAGATCATGCAGTTCTATTTATTTATTTATTAAGGATTTCTGCCTCCTCCCCACCACCGCCTCCCATTTCCCTCCCCCTTCCCCAATCAAGTCCCCCTCCCTCGTCAGCCCAAAGAGCAATCAGGGTTCCCTGCCCTGTGGGAAGACCAAGGACCACCCACTTCCATCCAGGTCTAGTAAGGTGAGCATCCAAACTACCTAGGCTCCCACAAAGTCAGTACGTGCAGTAGGATCAAAACCCCAGTTCCATTGTTCTTGAGTTCTCAGTAGTCCTCATTGTCCACTATGTTCGGAAAGCAAAAGTGAATAACAGTCAAACATAGCTATGTACACAATCATATCAAGAAACCGGAATTTTCCATTTTCACTAATATTTATTAGTATTACATTTCACATGCATATATGTATATGTGTATATGTACATATCTGTGTACATGCATGTGGAAGCCAGATGTTGATGATCCATTTCTTCTTCAATAGCTCTCTAGCTTACTTATTAAGGGAGAAGTGCTCCATTGGAATCAAAGGCCGCTGATCCAGTAGTATAGCTAGCCAACTTGTTTCGTGTGGTCCAACCTACGCGCTCAGCACATTCATAGTTTTCATGCTTGTAGAGCACAAACTCTACTCCCTGAGCACCACCCAACACCCACTATAACTTTTAAACACGAACATGTAGTACACTTGGATACTGTTAGGTGCACATAATGCATTAGGCACACCTAATGAAAATTCCCGTTAAGATAAATCTTAGGGGTACCAAATGCTATTGTTTGAAATCACATGAAGGTTTTCAGGTTAATATTTCACAATGCTCCTGTCTGTAACTGACTGCAGCCATCAGCATCTGATACTGTACACCAAATGAAAGCAGGCACAAAACTAAGCTGTGATGACTAGAAATAGATAAAGCTGCAATGTGTTAAACAAAGGCATTACTAAGATACATGTTTAAATAAACATACTTATCCCAGCCAACAGCTCCTATCTCATTAAGAAGGTCTGTGCAGAAACTGCGAGAAGCTGGTCGTATACACAACTCTTGCCGATTCTTTAAAGCAACTTCCTGTTGAAAAAAATATTTTAATCAGCTATGGAATATTAAAAAGAGAATTATTAACTGGATACAAAACAAAATTTCATAATTCTATCATTGTGTAACTAAAGTGCTCACTGTTTTTATAGAAAACCTACGTGATGGTTTGTTTTATTGCTGTTGTTTAAAGATGGTGGACAACACCAGGCACAGCAGCCAGAGTCTCTACGCAACAATCTAGAGAAACTGAAAACAGCTACCAGAGAGTGCAAACATTCTCAACAGATCTTCCAGAGGCTTAAATCCTGACTCTAACGTTTCCTAGTTCAGACAAAAGAGACTCACTGGTTTGGTTTTAAAACATACGGAAATAAAATAATCTACCTCAGAGAATTCTTTTCAGAAATTCTCCATTCTCATTAATTAAACATACACATGCCTTGACGTTCCCAAGAAGTGCCACAAGAAATTTACAAACCTTCATGAACAGTTTCCATAACTATGACTTCACGTGAGCACCATTCTCAAGATCATCACTGTGGACTTAGTACACTGTCGGCAAGGGCACGGCCCCAGAAGAAAACTAAGTATGCCCATATTTAGGGACATTATCTTAAACAGTAATAAAAAATGCCAACTTTGTCTATAATATACATATATATACATATATGTATATCTGTGTTTATAATCTCTGAAGATCTTTCTTCAGGATCTCATTTATACTCAGAAATACAGCACAAATGTAGAAAACAAGTACTGAGAGTCAAGAATTGAAGAGAGGGTCTTCCTTTAGCTGAAACTAATAAATGTGTTTTGAAAATTAAATAACCAAGAGCTACAACTTACAATCCAATAAGAGTTCAATGGAATATAGTCTTGTTTGGTCGCATATTCTTATACTTGCATACTAAAATTGTAATAAACAGGAGAAAATTTCCTAATTTTTCTCAAATAATGGCAATATGAAACAAATGTTTTTTGTCTTACTCTTTTATTTTGTGTATATGAATGTCCCATCTGCATGTAGGCCTACATGCCAAAGAGGGTATCAGAACCCATTATAGTGGGTTGTGAGCCACCATGTGGTTGCTGGGATTGAACGCAGGACCTCTGGAAGAGCAGTCAGTGCTCATAACCACTGAACCATCTCTCCAGCCATCTTATTTTAAAGTTCCTATACTGTGATCTTTGATGTAGTTTAGGAATTTTGATAACCTTTATTAGAGTTTATAAATTCATAAATCAAAATTTATGAATTTCCTCAGCAATTCTGACTCTAAGCATTTTATCAACACTATATCTTCAAGAGTTGGATGAGGATAAAAAATGATCTCAGAAGAGAGCTCTCACAACTGTTTCAATACATACTACCTCATACTGTAAAAAGTCTCAAAAAAAAAGTTATAAAATAAAAAATATCAAAATGCTTTCAATTGTCAGCAGCAATATTGGCATTATGATTTTGACATAAACGAAGATAAGAGAAGCTTAACGAGTTAAGTAGAACTATTATGATTTGCAGCTTAATATCCCTCAAAAAAGCCCACATGTTTAAGGCGTGGTCCCCATGGAAAACACTACTGAGATTTTGCATGGGTCAATGCACCGATGAGTTCAGAGCTCTATGAGCCATTGGGAAGCAAGACATGGATGGAGAAAATAAGTCAAAAAGTTTATCTTGTCTTTGTCTCCTCATGTCACTCTCTCTGCCTCCAATATATCATGACCTAAGCCACTTTTCTTCTCCCAAACATAATCTTCTGGCTCACCATGTAGAAACCTAGTAACTGTGGAGCCAAATGACCATGGACTGACACCTCTGAATATAAATTCACTTAAATGTTCTCAGGTGTCTTATCACAGAAACAGAAATAAGCCAACACAATAACCAAAATAAATAACAAATAAATAATTAAGTAAATGTAATTAGAAGCCAACATTTCAGAATAAAAAGACAGAAGCATAAATGCAAAGAAAAATCCAACTGGAAATGCTGTTGTGAACTCATGTTTATTACTCTTCCCTCAGCTGTGTCTACTGAAAAGAACTAGAAGGAGAAGCAGCAATGTGCACCCTACTCTCTAGACCGAGGTACCTGACACCATTTCCCACAATAATAAGGATTAGTGTTAATAAAGAAATCCTACAGACTTATTAGAGTGGCTGATTACAGTTTTAGAATTGGATGGACAAGTATGTCTAGAGTAACTGACATTACAAGGCAAGAAAGATTAGCTTATATTAAAAGACCACAGGAACTAACATGAGACAGCTTGAACTGATCAAAAATAGGACAATTTAAGCATCAAGAAGAAAATGACTGTAATGGATTAAAGCTAATCAAACATAAAACTCCTGAGTTAATAATGATTCTTCAAACATATTAGTTCCCTATGGTAGTTGATAGGCACTAACTCATTACAGTAAAAAATATTTTTTTTTAAAAAAAGAAGCAATCACCTTGGTGCGTTAGTGTATGCCATACCTCATGTTAACAGAATAAAAGTGGCGGTTCTTTATTCAAATAGTTTTGATTAATAAACCTAAATGACAGATTTATTTTTTCATTTACTCACCATTAGGACACTGCTCTTTTACTAACCATTGTACAAGCTGTGGGGTCATAGGCCCTATACAACCAAATGTGAAGTATAACTTAAAGAAAATAAAACGCCCTTTACAAATGCCAGGGAAATGGTGGATACAGGACAACTAGCAGTGGATGACAAAACTCCTAGGTGGTATATGATAGGAAACTGGACCAGATGCATCTAAACCTACTGATGAACCTTTAACAAATGAAGAATAGCATACATCAAACAACTCCTAGAGCATTAAACTAAGAAGCACAAAGCACCAAGTACTCATATCAAAATAAACATGCTGAGATCTGACAGGCAGATTACAAAGAAAATTTATTGATTACCCTTTACCTAAATTGTTTAGGAAATGTTTAGGATTTTAATTTTTTTTATTTTGGATTAGTGTGGTGATATCTTCTTTGTACAAATAAAGCTTTTATTTCAGGGGGCAGAGCTAGCCACTAGCTAATAATAAGATGTCTGCAGATCTGTACAGACAGACAGGAGGTGATCAGTGGGTGGAGAGAGGACATGATAAGGCAGGAGGAAACTGCTCAGTATCTTTTCAGCTGGGAAGTGGAGAGGTAAGGGGTGGCTGTGGTTTTACTCCTTTGTCTCTCTGATCTCTCAGCATTTTCCCCTATATCTGACTCTGGGATTTTATTATTAAGACCTATTAGAACTAATGCTACATATTGGTGCCCAACTTACAAGAAAGATTTCACAAAAAGCTGTTGGCTTGAGACTTTGCAGCTACCAGCATAGGTCGGAGCTGCATGTGGGGCTCCCATCGATCACTACCTTGCCCAGCTAGGTTTTCTTTTCTTTTTTTTTTTTCCCCTAAGCCTCTGAACAAGTTTGGGATTTTCCTGTTTTAACCTCTCTACAACCGTCTCCAGCTGCCACCCAAATTCCAGAAGCACCTGTGCTCCAAATGGCACAGAACTTCCCCACCCTAGTCTGGCTGGCTGACTGCAGCAGCCCCGCCACAATCCCCTGTGCATTTTTCAGATAGAGGCTGTCTTCCTGCACTGTGGGTTGTGGGCTTTCCCTACATCCCCTCTCCTCAGGCTGCAACTCCTAGCTCATGACTACATGCTAGGAGCCACAGCTGTCCTCGGCCGGGCTGTTCACTGTCTGTGTTCACAGTTCAATGACACTATCAGCAGATGTGGTAAGACTATTGGAAATTCTTAAAGGGAGGAATTATTTAAAAGAGAGGGTCTTTTCCCACATTAAAAAATGGGAAACACTAAGCCAGGCAGTGGTGATGCATGCCTTTAATCCCAGCACTCAGGAGGCAGAGGCAGGCAGATCTCTGTGAGTTTGAGGCCAGCCTGGTCTGCAACAGGTAGTCCCAGGACAGCCAGGGCTACACTGAGAAACACTGTCTAGAATTTAAAATGAAAAAAAAAAAAAGGAAACACTATTACTATGGAGAGATTTAGGTATACACTAGACAATATGAAAATGGAACAATTAAATGAGAAGATAACTAATTTAGATCAGACTTATGTAATGTCAATTATAAACATTATCAACTTTATTGTTTTTAATCATTAAAAAAGTTGGTTAATATGACTATCAAGATACAAGTTTTAGAGAAACTTAATAAAAGAGATCATAGAGACATTCAAATCCAGACAGAGGAATATAATGAAGAACCAATTTCAGAATGTCATTATAAGGTTAAAGAGTAACAACCTAAGGTTTTTTAAACAACAAACTTTAATTTCTCCAATCACCTTGCAGTAACAAATGCTAAATGATAGATATCCCCAAGGCTGTGCAAGAGTTAAATAGAATTCTGTGGAAATGTTAGATTTAAGGAGCTTCAAGGAAGCAATAGTCTCATATGGCATGCATTCAACTTTTGTGAAGCAGATGATAAACTCACAGTCAACTTGCAATAGAATGATCCCTAGAGACTGGAGAGACTTGATTAAAGTGATCTTGGAGCCTGCTCCTCAATCACAATATAAGATCTGGTAGAAAAAAGGGGCTAAGACCATTGAAAAATGAAGAAGGGTTAGATGTATGAAAATCTCCCAAGACCAACTTCTTGCAGAGGGAGATTATGCTGACATACAATGGCAATCATGACCACCCCCTGGATTTGTACAGCTTTGGATGCTTGGGACTGAACTGGAGAAATAGGAAAGAAAATTGAGTCATTTGCTAAAGTTACACAGGGCCCAAAAGAAGCCTTCATGGATTTCTTACAAAGACTAACTTCTGCAGTAAACAGAATAACAACAGATTCAGAAGCTAGACAAATAATAATTAAATATCTGGCTTTTGAGAATGCTAATGCACAATTCAAAAGGGTAACTAGGCCATTAACACAAGACCAGCACCCTTGAAGGAATGGATATGAGATACAGTTAGTATTGAATCTCATTACCATGATGATGCATAAATAGGAGAGGAGATTTCCAGAGATTTGAAGAAAATTTGAAATGACAAGCTATTTCAATTGTAGCAAACACAGTTACCTAAAAAAATATTCTAACCATGGCATTCCAAAAAAAAAAAAAAAAAAAAGCTTTCCTCTCCCTTCCAGATTATGCAAAAGCTGTGGCCAGGAGAGGCATTGGACAAATAAATGAAGGTCTACAAGGACAGTCAGGGTAACTCTTTGCTATTGGGAAATACCTTGAGGGGATTCTTGCAGGCCCCCATGCCAATTTGATTCAGTCAATTCCTGTAACCATGAAGGAAATTCCTTCCCAGAGCAATTAAAGAAACTAATGCCTATAATAAGAAACCATACTTGTCTGGAAAACAGAAAATCTATAGAGGAGAGAAAAAATTTCAGGAAATACTATAAAGCAAACATTTTAGCAAACTTCTATAAATGAACAAAGACAAAAATTAAAAATAAGAATAAATGACATTGTCATTGAAGGTCTTGTAGACACTGGTGCAGATGTCACAATAATTGAGCCAAAATCTTGGCACCCAAATTGACCTCTTCAAGAGGTAAATATTCAAGTTTTGGAGACTGGAACTTTATCTCAGGTAAAACAGAGCACAAGATGGGTTGAATGTATAGGGCCAGAAGGACAAAGAAGAAAATTAAAGCTATATGTGGCTAACATAGCAATGAATTTGTAGGGACATGATTTGTTATTGCAAAGGAATACTCAGATAAACATTCTCTTAATCTTAGAAACAAGCCACACATTAACATATGTTCCAGGGAAAAATACTGATGGTATTAAAAAGAACAGTCACTGACCATTCAAGCTGCACAAGAACACGACACAACACCTGATAATTCAAAGGCACCAACAGCCTTACCTTTAAAATGACTGATAAGACAAACCTGTATGAGTTATGCAATGGCCTTTAACAAAAACTGCAGGTCACAGAACAGTTGGTACAGGAACAGTTAAATACTCAGAATATTAAAGAATCAACTAGCTCCTAGAATTCTCTTCTGTTTGTTATTAAAAAGAAATATGGGCAACAGAGAATGGAAACAGATCTAATAGCTGTTAATAAGGTAATTCAGTCATTGGGCTCTCTACAGTATGGAATTTCTTTGCCTTCCTTATTACCTGGATGGCCTCTTACAGTTATTGACTTTAAAGACTGCTTCTTCACTATACTTTTACAAGAAAAGGACAGAGAAAAAATTGCCGTCATAGAGCCTACTTATAATAATTCTCAGCCTGCAAAGAGATTTCAATGGAAGATTCTCTCACACGGAATGTTAAATAGTCCACATTGTGCCAATATTTTGTAAGTCAGCCATTGGAAATGATATGTAAGCAATATCCTGAATCAATAGTTTACCATTACATGGACAGCATTTTGATATATAAAAATTTAAATAAAGAAAATGACAAATCATCCAGAAAAAAAATGTCCCAAGAAAAACTAATTTGCAAGTGAATTTGGTACAACCTTTTGTACTCACCAAGATAGGATAGATATGGAGTATTTCTTCTGAATTTGCATTTGCTTATGGATTAGATATTGTTATGTATTTATTGCCTATATATATATTGTATATTGTTATTATACTTATTGTACATAGTGTTTCTTATATTAGTTATAACCTTCCTTTTTAAATTTTTAGACAAAAAGGGGAAATGTGATACTTTTTTGTACAAATAAAGCTTGCTTGAAGAAAAGAATGCAGAGCTAGCCACTAGCTAATCATAGAGGTCTGGAGGTCTGTACAGACAGACAGGAAGTGATACAGCTGGGCAGACAGGGGAAGTGATAAGGCAGAAGGAGACAGGAACTCGATCTCTTTTCAGCTGGAAAGTTGAAAAGGTAAGGTGGCTGTGGTTTTGTTCCTTTGTCTCTCTGATTTCTCAGCATTTTCCCCTGTATCTGACTCTGGGCTTTTATTACTAAGACCTATTAGCAGTCATGCTACAGATTAGTTTCATATACATAGTAGATATTGTGATGGGATGAAAACCAAAGCATAGTATTCCTATTTATTTCTGAAACGCAATGCCTGAATGAAATTTTAAACTATATCATTAGCAATTCTCTGCCTGACACAATGTCTCAATCTGTAATATCTGCCATTTGTGTTACAGTGTTCAGAAAGATTGGAGTGTGAAACATTTTGGTTTGGAGATAGTGAATAAATATTCAACCCTTAGGAAAGTGGGCTGAAAGATGCCATGGATATCTAACAAACTCAGTTTGCAATGTGAGAAATTTTATAGGACACATGACTTGTTTTTTCCAACAAGGACATGGATGAAGAGGAGCAAAGGCAGAAAGACAGACAGGATAAACTAAACCTGACATCAGCATCGATTCAAGTGTGGGACCCTCAACCTGATGAAAGCAAAGCATCTGTATGGAAGGACTATTATTATACATTCAAAATCGCTACAACTGTCCTTATTCTGATCATGGCATCCATGTGTGTTCATGATGTGTGCTCACATCACACGTGTGGAACACACATGTACAATCATGGAGTGGGTCCTCTCTTTATACCTTTATGTGAGTTCTGGAACTTCAACTCAAGTTTCCAGGCTTGCACGCCAAATGCCTATACCTTGCTAGCCCGAATTAAATATTCTGAAACAAGCAAAAGGACTTAGCTAAAGATATATACAGTGATATATTTGTAAAGCAATTAGTACAGTCTCCATGATTTCCTAACAAATTACTATAATCTCTTCCAAAAATGTTGGGGAAGAAATATGATTGACAGAATGTAAATGACACATGATCAACTCAGGTTAGTCACTACAATTGCCTCTCTTTTATTCATGTTGAAAAAGTCCTTCAGGAATCTGTATCTGTATAAAATTAATTAATTCTATTTTATACTATGTCATTAAGTATGACCACTTCATGTAAACAAAAGACTCTGACTTCAATCCTCATCACCCATATGAAAAAGTCTGACATGAAAGCATATACTCATAATCCCAGGTGTGGGAAGAGAAGCACTAAAAGATCTCTAGGGCTCAATCTTCAGGGTAGATAGCCAAATCAACAAGTTTCAGATCAGTAAGAAACACCATCACAAAGAAAAGGTAGAACACAACTGAAGAAATTGACAGATGAGTATGTCCACATAAATGAAAACACATATTCAAATGCCCTAACATATGTGCACACATGCAGACATCAATACATAGATAGATAAATGCCATTAGAAAGTTTTAGAAACAATCAATACTTACTTAGTAATACAAAAAGAGTGTGAGAAAAAAATTCTTACCAAAAGCATCTTCAACTCCATCATAAAGCTCACTAGATCAGCAGACTGCTTCAATCTCTAAATCAAAAGATTTCCAATTAATACCTCATGCAATGAATGCTCCACTCACTGAAGCTGAAATGAATCTGAACAAAGGATTAATTTTAACTAAATATTAACAGTATTAAATAGTGAGATATTGGTCATCACTTCTATTCCTGCCAATTTCATTTTGAAAGAGTAAATAAAACTTTTTGTCTTAGTTTGCTTTTTATTGTGATAAACACAATTACCAAAAACAACTTGAAAAGGAAAGGGTTTATTTCCACTTAGAGTTGTAGTCCATCCTGATGGCCAGAGACTCCAGGTAAGGACCAAAAGCCGAGACCAAAGCAGAACACTGCTTATGGCCTTGCCCCCCGGGGGTGATCAGCTTGCTTTCTCATGCCATCCAGGACTACCTGCCAGGGGTGGTATCATTTCAGTGGCCTGCACCTTGCACAGCAGTAACTAATAAAGGAAATTTCCTACCAACCTACTGACGGCCATCTGGTGAAAGTAAGTTCTCGACTGAGGTTCCTCTTCCCAAAAGCTCAAGCTTGTGTCAGTCAAGTTGATTAAAACTAATTAGTCTACTCGGATGAAATGTAGTCAACAGTGGATAAATTCACATAAAACTGCACACTTGCCTTCATTTCTTCAGTACTCATCACTAAAAACTTAGGAAGGCATTATTTTAAAAGGAGAAGGGCAGAGTAAAGAGATGTGAACAGAAAGAGGAACATAAGATATAAAATTCTAACTTTTAAAGTCTACTGTAAAGGTTTGAAAGAAAATGGCCCCCAAAATGAATGGCACTATTAAGAGGTGTGACCTTGTTGGAGTAGGCATGGTCATGTTGGAAGAAGTATGTCACTGTGGAGGTAAGCTTTGAAGTCTCATATATGCTCAAGCTACTGCCCAGTGTCACAGACCACTTCCTGTAGCCTGAAAGATGTAGGACTCTCAGCTAAATTTCCAGCACCATGTCTGATTGCACAACACCATGTCATGCCATGATGATAATAGACTAAACCCCTGAACTATAAGAGAGTAACCCCATTTAAATGTTTTCATTTCTAAGAGTTGCCAAGGTCATAGTGCCTCTTCACAGCAAACAAAATCTTAACTAAGACACCTAGTTAATGTATTTAACGAGATTTATTAATAATAGTATACACTTTGCTTCTTGATCATTAAGGCCATGGATAGTCATTTTCATCCTTTCACAGCAAGGTTATCCTAACATTAAAAAACAGGAAACATTCAATAAAAAAACTATTAAAATAAAATGGCAAAAACAGCTTTCCCTTATAAAGCAGAATGAATATTTCAGAGATCTGGTATACAATTTCTATAAAATCTTTTATTATGAAAATAACGACATGATGTGGGAGTCCCCTCTGTGTGCTGTGATTACCATTAATGAATAAAGAAACTGCTCTGGACCTATAGCAAGGCAGAACTTAGGTAGGCAGGGAAAACTAGGCTGGATGCTGGGAGAAAGAAGGGCAGAGTCAGAGAGAAACCATGGAGTCACGGGAGACAGACACTGGAGACTTTAGCGGGTAAGCCACTGTCACATGAAGATACACAGATTAATAGCAATGGGTTAAATTAATACATAAGAATTAGCCAATAAGAAGTTAGAGCTAATGGGCCAAGCAGTGATTTAATTAATACAGTATCTATGTGATTATTTTGGGTCTAAGCTAGCCAGGCAGCCGGGAACCAACAAGCAGCCAAATTGCAACAACAACTACAGAATAAACAGTCACATCTTAGAATGTTTTCTTAGAATTCTACATCATTTCTCTGGTGAAAAAAATACTGCTTACTTTATGTTTCTGTTTTACATTATGATGCATTGCACTAGCCACACACTGTTCTAAACAAAGCTAAATGTAAACTTGTTCCATGTTTTCAGAAGAGAAAATTAAAAGCCTAAGGTATTTGAATAGCACATGATGGCAAAGCACCCATATAACATGGTTCTGGTGGAGCGCATGCCTGTGGAGTAAATCTGACACCATTGGTGCTTTTACATGGGACAACTTGTAGCAAAGCCCTGTGAGCCATAATCCAGCAGCTAAACACAGCTCAATACCTTATTTTATAATGAGTTCTACTAGAATGCAGCTTTACCCCTGTGTCTTTCAGTTAAGGCTTTTTAGGAGTTGCTGTCAGAACAGAATACCACACCTGACAGGGTTTGGTTGTTTATCAAACCCGTACAACCTTTATAATAAGTTTGTTGACTGCTTGGGTCATATTTACTGAAAACAGTATAAGAAAAACTTAGTAACATTTAATTGAACCCTGGGGGGAAAAATTGAATGCTGAGTTTTCCCTGACCAGCTGGAAGGCAGGGGGATAGAAGTGATGGCAACTTTAGAACTCTTCTATCAGAATAAGCATAGAAAAATGAGGTATTTGTCCCACTGTTTGCTTAGTCCCTATGAGTGTATATCTCAGGCTATTTAAATGACTGAATGGTAGACTCATTCTAAGTTTTTCGTGTACAATATAAATTAGTAACAAGAATGAGGGAGCAGGGTAAAGAGAGTAGAGATAATCTCAACATTCCATTAAAGCAATGCTGAACTCACACAACTAGCAAAAGAGTTTGCATTCTTCTACTCAAGCAGGTTCATCTCGCACACTCCTCTGTGACCCAGTAGTGCTTCAGAGAGGGTGAGCGTCTTTGCCTGTCATCACCATAACTTATCTTTCACACAGAATATAATACAGAACCTCAAGAGAGACATGCAAAGGAAAAGATCATTAAAATAAGTGCGATTCTACTAACATTTATTTTTCTAGAAAAGACATTCCACCATTTGACTTATTTCAGTAATAATTTCATTTCCAATGTTTCTATACTCTTCTAATGACTTTTTAGATAGGGTACACCAAGCACTAAGAATAGCTAAATTAATGCTGTCAAGCTCTCTCCTCAGTCACCCTCGGCTCCTCTCTTTATGACAGGTCACAGGGACCTAAGTGACTTCCATTTCACCTTACTTCTTCATAAACCAGAACTACAAAACCATTATTGTTATACACAGCCTAGGTCCAAGCATTTTTCCTATCACCACTCTGAAAGTTTAGTAGAAAAATCAACCAAGAAATACATATGGATGGGGTGACCACATTTAAAAGCATAGTATCAAGACTGGAAATCAATTTCAAACCCCAATGTTGCCTTGACATTTGCTGAGGATTCCAGCAAACATTCTACATAATACACAATCTTTAAAGCACTTGAAAAATACAAAACACATCAATTAATAAATAAGCTTCTTTACAAACCAGGACTTTAGAGCGCAAATTTAGTAATTTCTGTCCTCATTTTGAATAATAAAACTATTAACATACTTACTTGTTGGACAATTTGACGGTATTCATTAAGTATATTTTTCAGTTGCCAGCTAAACAGTAATCTAAAAATTTAAAAGGGAAAAACAGTTTATTCATTGTTTGCTTTTACAAGGAAAAAAATATTTTATGCTATCAAACATGCACATAAAATCAAAAATCACATAAGCATAATTCTGTCAAGTAAATAAAAATATTGGCCACTCACACTGCTGAAAGTCTTATTACTTCAAACATAAATAACAACTATCTGTAGGAAGCATGCTAATAACACACCTTTTCTAAACTAGAACATGTTCAAATAAAAACTCCATTGAAGTAGACACTTCATCACAGTAGGAAGATATAATACACAGTTTGAATCATAATAAATCAAATATATATTTGAAAAAGGTTGTGTACAATTTATTCTTCAAGTTACAGATTAATGTAATTGAACAGATACTTTTAATTATATAGGTGTTGATAAGTTCATCACCCCCAGCTTACCATAACTCAGAACATGATATTGGTAGATCAGTAACTTTTTTAAGGAATTGTAGAAAGTCTGAGTTTAGGGTTACATTACATAGATGGCTCAGGGGTTAAGAGCACTGGCTGCTCTTCCAGAAGATCTAGGTCAGACTGTCAGGACCCACATGATAACTCATAACTGTTCCCTGAGCAACAGGTATTCATGTGGTTCACAGATATGCACACTAACAAATCACTCACATACATGAAATAAAAATAAGTAAGTGGGACAGGGGTGGTGGTGCATACCTTTGATTCAAGCCCTTGGGAGGCAGAGACAGGGGGATCTCTGAGTTAGAATGTGGGGGGTTATTCAATCACATTTTGAACCCCAAATCTGGATATCCATTGATTAATTAAAATTAACCTTGGATCAAAAGGCTAAATTAGCAACTAGTTGACAGAAAGTAATCATAGAGCCTCAGAGGGCATCTGGAAGAGATAGAGAAAAACAGTAGTAGTAGGGATGAGTTTGGAGTGGCATGGCTTTTTCTGGTTTGACAGAGATACCAGTAATGAGATGTGACTAGTTGCTTCTCAGCCTCTCTGAGCTCACAGGTTTTCACCCCAGCCTTTGAATCTCAAGTCTCATTTATAAATAGAACAACAGAGATTTAGTTAAGCTTCTTTTAGCAGTAGCAACAGGGCTGGTGCCTGTGGGATCAGGCCCTGCACGGAATGGCAAGGTTGATGCTAGAAAAGCAGGCCAGTAACTGCGGTGTTGCAACTGCTGGATAAAATATCATTAAATTAAAGTACAGCCAGGGTGCCGAAATTAAAACAACATTTGGGTGGCACACAGGGATAGAGGAATCATGCCAGCCAGCTATTCTACAGTTGCAGCTTGGGTCTTTTCATGCAAGCACTGACAGAAAGCAACTTCCACTTGCCCGTAATTGGAAATTGCATAAAGGGTTTGTGTTCACTGTTGAAACTGTACAGAGACAGTAAGAAGTCAGCAGATTTGATGAGATACCTAGAAAATCTTAGAAGATAGTTAAACATATTAAAAAGAAAATCTTTCTCACATTAAGAATGGGAAACATTATAATGCAAGGACTCTGTATAGCACTACAAAGTATGGTTTAAAAATTGAAATTTTAAATGAAGGGAAAAATGACTTAGATGGGATTGACATTATGCCCATTGTAATTACTAACAGTTTGGAAATTTTAAAAAGAGGTTTGATAAGTTTGACAAATATAATAATTTGACTGATGAGATGCAAATCTTAGAAAGACCAGTGAAAATAAGAAAATTTGATTTATAAGATACGGACTTTAGAAAGACTTACTAACGAAATGAGGAAAAAATGGTTAATAATATACAAGTCTTAGACTTAATATTGATAAAGACACAATCTAATGAAAATAACAAAAATAATTAGACACAGACAGAGGAGTTTAGAGCACAACCTACCTCACCACTGTATTATGAAACTGAAGAGCAGTGGCCTAAGGCTATTAGAATACAAACCTTAATTTTTCCAAATTACCGTACAAGAATGGCCACCAGATAACAGGCACCCCAAGGTGACAGAGAAGTTAACTGAAATAATGTAGAAATGCTAGCATTTAAGAGATTTAAGGAAGCAGTTATTTCATACGATATACATTCCTTATCTGTGGGGCAGATGCTAAATTCATCAAGAACTTGGAACAGAATTATTCCACAAACAGAAAAGATTTAGTTACAACAGTATTGAAAGCTGATCCTCAGTTACAATGGAAAACATGGTGGAGAGAGGAAGCAAGGGTTCTAGAACAATGAGGTAGGGCTAGAGGTCATGACATTTCCCAAGACCCGTCTCTAGGTGAGGGCCAGTATGCTTATTTGCAAAGAAAGTCTATATTTGATGATAACACCTTGAATTTATTGTGTATAGCAGCTTTGAATGCTTAGGACAGGGCTGAAGAATCAAGAAAGAGGGCTGATTCACTTACTAAAATTACACAAGGCCCAAAGGAAACCTTCACAGATTTTTTTTTTAACAAAGATTGACCTCAGCTGCAAATAGAATATCAGATACAGATGTTAGAAAAATGTTGACTAATTGGGTTTTGAAAATGCTAATTCAGAATGCAAAAGGGTGATTAGGATTTTAAAGACTAGCTCAGCACCCATAGATGAGTGGATCCAAAATACAGCTGATATTGAATCTCTCACACTTGTGATGACACTTGGGTAGGAGAAGTAAAATTTCTAAAAGTTGCAAGAAAAATCAAAAGGTCAGATATTTTAACTGTGGTAAGCTAGTAATCCCTGAAAAGGGATTGTAGGCAAGGTGTTCCTAGAAATAATTTTTTTCTAGAGATAATTAAAATGAAAGGCCCCAGCCTTCTGGAATATGTAGAAGGTATGGCAAAGGCTGCCAAAGGACTAATGAATACAGATCAACATGGGACAGACAAGATAACTCATTGCCAAGAGAAAACACCTTAGTAGGCCTTTCATAGTTCCCAATGTCAAACTGGGCTCAGTGATTCCCTGTTAGCATTGGGAAAACCTCTCCACAAAGCAATCAAAAGACTTACTGTCTGTTATTACAAACCATACTGCTCAGCCTGGTCTACAAGAGCTAGTTCCAGGACAGGCTCCAAAACCACAGAGAAACCCTGTCTCGAAAAAAAAACCCATACTGCTCTGGATTGCAGAACAGGTTCAACTAAAACAAAATTTTCAGGAGATCATAAAGCAAGTATTTTGGAACACTTCTATAAATGCTCAAAGACCAAAATAAATACAAATCAATGGCATTGAAACAGAGTGTTTCATAGACACATGTGCAGATGTAACAATGATTTCACCAGAATTTTGGCATTTGGAGTGGCCTCTTCAAGAGATAAATGTTCAGCCTCAAGGGATAGGAACTTTATCTCAGGTAAAACAAAGTATAAGATGGATCAAGTGTATAGGACCAAAAGGACATATAGGAAAATTAAAACTATTTGTGTCTAACATAGTAATGAATATATGGGAATGTGATTTGTTGTAGCAATGGAAAACAAAGACTAACATTCCTCCATTATCAGGAACAAACCATAAATTAATGTATGTTTCTGAGAAAAGTATTACAAGGCACAAAGAACTAATTGGATTCTCCCTCATATAATAAAGGGAATACCAATTTCTCGATCACCTACATTCTATACTGATGCAAATAAATCAAGAAAGGCAGGTTATAAACCAGGAAAATTAAGTAAAGTGGCTCAAAACCCTTATGATTCAGTTCAGAAATCAGAATTATAAGATGTGTTATAAGATTTTCCAGAAACTCTTTATATAGTTACTGAATCTCAATATGAAGAAAGTGTTGTCATAAGTATTGAATTTTCTGAACTTATTCCAGTTGATTCAGAATTAACTTTGTTATTTATTTGACTACAAGTAATCAGAAATAGAAATTATCCTTTGTATATAACACACACCAGATCCCATACAGTTCTACCAGGTCATCTTGAACAAGTTAATCTTGGAATTGATCAGTTATTGGTAGGAAATCTGTTAGAAGACTCATAATTTCATTAGAAACACCATTTTAACAGCAGGATATGAAGAAAAATTTTTCTATCACTTGAAAACAAGCCAAAAAATTATAAGTAAATACCCTACTTGTTCTCTGTACATCAAACTCCAGTACCTGTAAGAAGTAACGCAAAAGGTACTCAAAGAAATGAAATTTGGAAAAAGAATGTGTTTCATTTTATAGAGTTTGAAAAATTAAAGTATGTGCACCATACCATAGATTCAGCATTTCAATATGCAACTGTTTTAAGTTCTTGAAAGGTTGATTCTATAATTATACATTTATTAGAAGTCATGGCCATTATTGAAATATTTGTACAAATTAAGACTCGCAATGCTCCAGCATATTTCTCTAGAGAAATAAAACAGTTTTCTTCATATTACAACATAAAGCATTTTACCACAACACCTTACAAGACAAGCAGTTATAGAAGCAAATATAATTAATAAAAAGAAAGGGGTAATACAAACTCCCAAGATACAGATTGGACAATGCTTTACTAAGTTTGCTTAAATATTAATGAAAAAGGAACAACAGATGTAGAGAGACATTTGATGATAGAAAAAAAACCCTGCTGAATTAAATCAACCTATATATTTTAAAGATGTGTTGACCTTGGAATGGAAACAAGGATATGTATTACATTAGGGGAAAGGTTTTGCTTTTATTTCTGTAAGAGAAAAAAAGCTATGGATACCATCAAGATTGATAAAGATTAGATTAGGAAAGGAAAGGCCTCTTGATTAGGAGAGGTAATAGTTCATCAAACAGCTTGGATATTGAATCTAAACTAACTTATAAGACTAATAAATATCTTTGATTAACAGGTAAAAACAGATTTCTACTATTAAAAGATAATATTTTTCATTTGCCAAAAGGCATTTTGCCTTAACAAAGATATAACCTAACAAAAAAAGGAACTCTCCAATGTTAGTGTTTGGAAAGAATTTTGGTTTTGTCTTTCCAGGAGAATAAAATCATCCAACTCAGAAATCTGAATAATAGACAAATGATACATCTTTAGAAAGACAAATCATCCAAAGAAAAATGTTCCAAAATAGAGTAAAATTGGCCCAATAATATACCACATTTCCAAACAGGTAAAATTTCCTAAATCTTCCCAAGTATTTGTTTCTACTGTTCTCCATAAACATAAAAGACAAATGGTCTTTATGTAGTCCCAGCTCAATTAAAAATTAAAGCTAGCTTTGGAGTTGGAGCACAGCTCTCTTCTTCTCTAAACCCAAGCATGCTTGTTAAGGGGAAATCCGAAATCTCTGTCTCATGTCAGAGGAAATACCTGGTGTGGAATAGAAGAAAAACCAAAATTAAGGGACTATTGTATTGCCACTAATCAAATAATTGTTTGGTTTTATTTTCAATCTTCAAAACTTTTCTTAAGATATAAATATTATCCCAAAATTTGTAAGATTAATATATATATATATATATATATATATATATACATACATATATTTAAACTTTCTGTCATGATATAAATGGTCATATAGAGTATTGACTAACTCTAGAAATAGTCTTCATCTAGCTTCCTGTGTGTGATTTGGGCTTGAGTTTGGAGCAGGTAAGTCTGTGTACACCATATATACTTAATAGATTGTGGTTCTTTAAACTCTCTGAGATCTGATGCGTGTAACAGTTAAAATGTTTACGTATTCTACAGTGAACAGTAAGCATTCCTAACAGTGACCTTTGAAGTCTCCAAAAGAATGATGGGGCCCCGAAATGATGATTCCACCTGGTTTGTATTAACACCAGTAAGCTGACAAACTATAAACTGCTCAGGATAATTTCAAGGTGGTTAGCTGATATGGTCCATCCTTACAGAATTCTCCAGCCAGGACTTCAGATAAGCCCTTCACTTTCCTAATCTGTGGATAACCAATGTTACAGCAAGTTTTCCCAGGACTTGACCATGATCTCATCTTCTCAGAGTCCCCTAAAGATGAAGTTGCCCATATACAACTGGAAGTAATTTTAAGAATATGGCATCCACATGCCCAAGAGTTAGGGTGGGTGGTTTTTAGTCACCGCATGGGTTATGAATGCTTATTGTCATTTATGGGGTGCTGGTTACAAACTGTTACTGATCATGGTAAGAAAGGAAACTAAACAAGGGAGGCTGGAATGAAGCATGTCTTTCTGAAAGAAAAAAGGGGGATATGGAAAGGATAGGATAAAAGGGTAGATTATTGGATCTACTTTAAAAAGCAACTCAAATTAATCTCAAATATTTTACATTGGTATAGATTTTTGTATACAAAAATATTATTTTTGTGAGAACATACTCTATATATGTTCTTACTCATGTGTGTGTGTGTGTTCCTACTTCCTTAAGGTATTTTTGTATATTGATAGAAACTTAAGGTTACGTTTGTTATAATATATATATATATATATATATATATATATATATATATGTTTCTACTCTTGTTTAAGGTATTGTACCTATGCGGCCTATTTTAAAATGTAAAGAAATACAAGTTAGTAGTTAGTCATTTATAAAAATCAAATTTGAGTTATGTTATGCATGTTTACACGGTTAAACAAAGATATATTTTAGAAAAATGCTCTTCAAACACTTCAGAGACATACAGATTATGGCATTTAAGATGTTTTCATAACCTAAAGTTTTTCATGACAATGAGGCACGTTTGCACCTGGCTGGTGCGGGAGAATTGTCTGTATTCTGTCAATCTCAATCATGTTATAAATAAAAGCTGATTGGCCAGGCAGGAAGTATAGGCGGGAAAAGCAGACAGGAAGTAGAGGTGATGCAATGAGAACAAGAGAATTCTGGGAAGGAGGAAATTGATTCCTCCCATTCCAGCCCAGTCCTGCACAGACCACCACCAAGGAAGCAGGATGTGACGTGCTAGCTGAAAAGGATACCTAGCCATATGGAAAAAATAGATCAGAATAATGGGTTAATATAAGCTACAAGAGCTAATAAGTAGCCTGAGTTAATGAGCCAATCAGTTTATAGCTTATAGAGATCTCTGTGTGATTTTCTTTGGGGCTGGCCGGCTGTGGGGTACTGGGCAGGAGAGAAACCCCAACAAGCAGGCCACATTCATGTTACACCTGGCAGCACCAATTTACTTCCAAAACAGATGATGGGCATAAAAGAACTTTCACATGGCGTTTGTTTTCAATGTGACAAAGTTAGCTACTGGGCAAAAAACTGCCCTTGCCCCGACTAATGACAATATTTTGTCCAAATTGGATGAGCAGGACACAAAAGAAGGCAGCTGCCAAACTTTGCCATGACAAGGTATGACAGTCCTTCAAATTTCCTGCTTTGTAGAAATGTCTGTCCCATATACTAGGCCTGTGGGCCAAAGATGGATGCATCAACATTACAGAGGAACCTTGGTGACTGTCCAGGTACCCAGCTATTTCTTTCATTTCTATAGTTTTGAAGTTGTTTGCTTTGCTCTTTCTGTTACTTAAGTAATAATATATCCTTCGCAGGTCTCTGACGAAGTTGAAGATGACGAATTAGTTATAGTTACAATTTTCCTTGTTACCAAATTAAGAAGAAAAAAACTCAGAGAAGAAGTAAAAAATTGTATAGGTTAAGAGACATAAAAGCTTAAATTGTTTATCTAAGAAAATATTTTGAGGTTTAAAATGATAGTTTTGGGTAGGTAAATCAAGTTAGGATAGGAAGTAAATTAGATACAAAACACTGTATTAGCTCACCAAGATAGGAGAGATAATAGAGTAGTAAGTAGTATCCTTACTTGATAATTGTTCTTAATGTATATAGTTTTATTGTGTTGGAGTTTAAACCTTTCCTTTTTATTTAGACATAAAGGGGAAAATATTAGGAGATATTCAATCACACTATGAAAACCAAGTTTGCATTTGCATCAATTAAAAAAAAATACCTTGGATCAGGAGGCTGAGTTAGCAACTAGTTGAGAGGAAGTAATCATAGAGCATCAGAAGGCATCCAGAAGAGAGAGAGAGAGAGTGACAGGAAGTAGGAGGGGGGATTTAGAATGGTCTGGCCTTTTCTGGTTTGGTGGAACAGAAGCACAGGTATTCTGGAGGGGGAAGAAAGGAGAGAGGGTTAGCTAGTTGCTACTCAGCCTCACTGAGCTCATAGGTTTCCACCCAAGCATTTGAATCTCAAGTCTTAATTTCAAATATAATGACAGAGATTTAGTTAAAGCTGCCTTTAGCAGCAAAGACTAGTCCGGTACCTCCAGGAACAGAATTCCCCCCAGGCTGTGGCCTGAGAAGCTGGGTTGCTATAGAGAAGCAGGCTGGTAACTGCAGAGTTGTAATAGCTGGCTGAAATAGCATCAGATTAATGTGCAGCCACTGTTCAAAATTAAAACAACATTGGAGGCCATCCTGATCTACATAGGATGCTACAGAACAAACAAGGTTACACAGAAAAATCCTGTCTTGAAAAAAAAACACAAATAAATAAATAATAAAAATAAATAAATAAATAAAGTCTGGATTTTCCAAACTACATCCTTTCTGATCCACCACCATTCCCTCTAGTCTGCTAAACTCCATTCCCACCCCTGTTGAAGAGAGAGCGGGCCCTTTGTTCCATCCCGCTCGGGTAGCTTACACCCGAAATAATCACACAAAAACTGTATTCATTTAAACACTGCCTGGCCCATTATCTCTAGCCTCTTATTGGCTAATTCTCATATATTAGTTTAACCATTAATGTGTATCGCCACTAGACTGTGGCTTACCAGCATGAGTCTAACCAGTGTCCATCTCAGGCAGGAGAATCATGGCGTCTGCCTGACTTAGCTCTTCTTCCCAGAATTCAGTTCTGTCTCCCTGCCTACCTAAGCTGCTACCCTATAAAATGGCCAAGGCAGTTTCTTTATTCAGCCAATGAAAGCAACCTCCTACACCACACCCCATCTCCTCTCTTAATAGCAAAGTAGTCTTCACAACTGCCCTTCTGCCAACAGCATTCTCACCAATACTTCCCATCCCTTGTCACCAAATTGGTCTCTTATTAATTACATGTTTACTGTGGTGCTTTCCTAATTTATCCTTCATATATTTCCTCCTCAAGGCATTACGCTGCTTAAGTACAAATCAGCTTCAGAGCTCCGTGATTCTTCCTTCCAGATCCACCTATCTTTTCTACACAGCAATTAGTAATTCTCAATTTCCTTTTTCCTCACTCATGCATTACAAAACCCAAAGCTACCTCTACCTATGACCAGTCATGAAATCCCTGTGTTTCTACTCTTAAACAGCTCTGGTTTCTTTTACTCACAGGAACTGAAAAACAGAACTGAGGTGTGTGCCCTACCTTCTGAGGAGCTGTTTCTGAGACAGGCAATTTTACTGACCAACATGACAGAATGGTTCTTCCCAAATTATAAGACTTTGCTTGTACAATAAATATCACAGGAACGCTTCGGAAGTCTTCTAATCCTTCGCAATGTCCCCTTAAGTCCCTACTCAGAACTTGTTGGGAAAGTATACACAATTGCTCCTTACTGCCTTGATAATAACAAAAAGAGAATGTCTGTGTTATCTTTGAAAAGTCACTGAGCAGTGGTTTGCAAAGGACAAACTGCTCTGGAAGAAGCAGAAACGTTCCGGGGACAGTGGCACTATCTTGATAAATATTTCAAGCAAAACTCGCCAGCAGAACCATCCGACATCAGGCCACCTACTCCACTAACACACGGATAAAAGGAAACGCCATGTCACCTTGCGTTCTTCAGTTGCCGGTCTTTAGGCAGCACTATTCTAAGGTGAAAGTCGCTTCCCTGTGGAAAAGAAAGGTACAAATTTACTTCTTTCACTTAATTCTAAAAATTTAAAGTCACACAAAACGTATTGTCCTATATAAATATTGTCCTATATTTATAAAGAATCTCAAGTTTAGTTAAATTTTTAAACTTTAAAATATAAGCAACTATACACACACAGACACATACACACACATATATACACGGGAAATCACAGAATATTAAGATAGGACATGGATTTTTAAAGAAAAAGATATAAGGAAAAGAAATACTATGAAATTGTTAGTAAACATAAAAAAATTATTTCTTAAAGTATAATTTCACTAAAAATAATATTGCTTCAAGTTGCTATGGATGAGGAAGAATTTCCCATATAATCCAGTTTGTAATTTCTAAGTTTTAATAAAATGAAAATACAGTGTTATATAACCTCAGCATTTAGACATAACAGACAATTTTAGGGGCTGGAGAGATGTCTCAGCTGGTCAACAGCCTCCTGCATAAGCATGAAGAACTAAGCTCAAATCCTAGCACCCACATAAGAAGCCTGTAACCCCAGTGCTGTGTATGTGAAGGTAGGAGGATCTCTGGGGCTTGCTGGTCTCTGGTCTAGCTCCGAGTTTAATAAGAGACCATGTCTCAAAATAGCAGAGGATGGCAGAAGAGGACAGCCAAGATCCTCAGTAACAGAAACATGTTCATGAGCATGTATACATGTGTATACCACACACATCTACACACCAAAGCAGATATGTACACCTGGACACCACCACATACATGTGTGTGCGTATAGACACACACACACACACACACACACTCCAACATGCACTATGAAACAATTTATATAGTTAACCTTCAATAAGTAAAAAAGTAGTATATTAATTTTTTTAGTTTAAATATTTATTAGTTATACAAAATTTCTCTCAAGAGTCTACAAGAAGGAAAATATGAGTCTCTGAAAAAAAATGTGTTTGGTTTTACTTTCTTTCAAGAGTGAATAGATAAGCAGTTTAAACTTTGTAGCTTAAATAGGATGATACATGTGAAATCTGAGCAAAAATAAGCAGGAAAAGACAAACAGAAATGTAATCTTTTACTCCAACAATATAAAATGAAAAGAGTAATAAAATTCTTGAAAAACAATTACCATGTGGAATTTTAGCAGACTCCCTCCAAGCAGATTCGAAAACAGAGGAACACAATTAAATGTACCCCATAACCTTTACTTTCATGGTAATATTACAGTTCTGACTTTCATTACATTTAAATGTCCTTTAAAAAATGAAACAAAATGTACTACTGACCTTTTCAAAAGGTCAAGTAACAATAATTCACTATTTCATTAAAGCACTAACAGGTATTATGTAGCAACTTTCGCCTAACTTCAGAGGCACCCCACACGTAGGGCTGAGAGTGAGATAAAATGCACACTGTACAGAGAAGCAGTAAAAGCAATTCAGCTTTACCTGGAAGAATAAAAGTCAAAGTCCCAGATTTGGGAAATCCAGTCACTGTAAAAGGTCAAGTATCTTAAGTGGGCCAATACTTGACTTTTCCCAAAATAAATAAATAAATAAATAATACACACACACACACACACACACACACCTAGATTTTCTGTAGTTAAAGCAACTAAGTAGTAATGTTCTTTCTCAAAAAGCAGATTTTCGAGCTTCCGGACAACAAAAGCACAGCAAGTTGTCTAACCCTGAAAGTCCTGACACATCCCACCAAAAACTAGAATGATTAATCATACAAATAAGAAAAAAAATGACAAAAATCCCACGTTTGCAATAATTTTGTAATTACTCAGAAGGAAAATCACTTCTGAGTAGAGCTCCTTCTGGGGCCCAACGGCAGAGAGTCAGGAGTATCATTAAAATAAAACAATATCAAAGAAGAAAGAATGAGGGGATTGGCGTTAAGTGCAAAAATCATAACAAAGAATTCTGATAGGACAGAGCAGTGATGATAAATAAGAGAGCTAACAAGAACCAAATACTCAAGGAGAGGGGGCAATTGGCAGCCATGGATTGTGCTCTTAGCACTCAGACAGAGGAGGATCACGAGCTCGAGGTTTGTCTGGCCCACACAGTGAGATACTATTCTAAAGAAGGGAAAAGAAAGCCAGAAGATGTCTGAAAACATTTCACAGTAGGAAGAAGATTGGGTAGAAATACCCTCTGGAAACTGCACATCAGAAAGAAAAAAATAACAGTGGGAAACTTAAACTTTGATGACAAAAATAAGAGCCCACAACAGATCACCACTCCCGCTTCCCCCCAAAATATGATTCATTAAATAGACTGCACTTTCCTTCACCAACAGAAGAGGGTGTTCTTGAATCAGAAATTTCACAAACTATTGCAAACAGCAAAACACTCACAAGCTCAAGGATCTGTGTCCCCAGCCTAAAGGTGTTACATCACACAGGCAGTGAGAAGCAAAGTATCTCAGGTGATGGTGGACCCCAAGAGAACAGAACCCAGGAACACTCTAATTAGAACAAGGACTAGAGTATCAGGAAATGAACATTTCAAGACCAAGATGTCTAAAAAACCAAGGCCAGAAACTGAAGGAAGCAATGGACTTATTGACTAAACTCAGAAAGGAAATTAAACAAATCAAAATGGTATTACAATGAGAGTAAGTTCAAAGATGCCAAAGGAAGAACAGGGTAAGACAGAACTTCTTAACAGTGAAAGAAAAGCAAGAGAAACGCCAAATGACCATGAAAAAATAAAAATAAGGATGAAGTGGGAAACACCAGAGAAAGTCCAATATACATGCAATAGGAACCACTGAAAGCGTATTTACAATCATAGCTGAACTCCACTTTCCCAAAGTCACCACACTAAAACGGGCAAGTTTACATGAGAGAAATGAGTCACAATAACCCAGTCTGAAAAAAAAAAAATATCAGAATTTAAAAATAAGGAGAAGGGGCCAGACGGATGACTCAGTTGGTAAGGAATATGCCATCAAGCCTGGTGAGTTGCATTCCTTTTACTCACATGGTGAAGGAGTGAACCACCTCCCTCTTATCCCCTGATCCCCAGATTCAACTGTTGCTAGCATGTACCTGCATAATGCTCATACACACGAATGCACATGCACGCACATGCACACACATATGCACATACCCACACATGCACACCCATACAAAATAAATAATGCAATTTTAAAGGAAAAGCTTAAAACCAAGGCGTCTAGGGAAGTAATGAAAGCTAGGAGACATACACATAGAGGATGCCAAACAATTTAGTTTTGGAAGGAGGAAGCTGAGGACAGAGTTGCACACACTACACAGCTTCTACTACAGTACTAACTCCCCAACCATTCTACAAAGGAATCTTCCAGCTCCCTCAATCTTGGCACAATCCAACCAACCAACGGAGAAATCCTTGTCATACAAGAGCCATTAAATACAGTACCTAGAAAAGGATTGCTTCACGGGCACAGCCAAATTAATCTCTGCTCGTGTTTAACAAAAATAAAAGAAAACCTTAAAACAGTTGGATTCTCTTCAAGTGACAACTACTGCTGACAAGAAAAAGCATTCATAGGGGGCATACTAACAAAGCACATTACACGTTCAGAGGAGAAAAATAAAGCCCACGATGGGGAGAAAAATCAAGAGACACAAATACAAAACAGCATAGATTGTGAAATCCGGGGGAACTAGTTGCCCTCTCATGGTGGCACTCACACACATCATGAGATCCGGAACTGAGCCCTCTGGCCAATAGCTGTGTGAATAATCTTGAAAGCAGCTTCTCTGCCACTATTTAACTTTCAGACAGTCTAGTCCTGGCAAGCATCTCTTTTTGGCATCTCAGGAGAGACCCTGAGCAGGACTCACCCACCAAGGTGTTTCCAAACCCCTGATCTGCAGAAATGGATAATTAGTCTGCCCTTTCGTTTTAAGGGTCAGAAACAGAAAGGGCAAGAAGTAACCAGTATGAAGTCAGCAGCACAGGCCCTAAGGCCATCAGCTGAAAGGGTGGCAAGCGCTGGGAACCTAAGAACTGAAGTTGGGTCCCTGAGAGCCCAGATGAAAGCCACCTACAATCTTAGTTCTCCCCAGGCAAACACAAAGGACCTTAGGGACAAGATGGCTAATGAGACCCACTGGAATTAGCAAGAGACGCTACCATAATAAGCAATGTGAAGACCTTTGGAAGCAAGCAACCAGTGTGAGCCTCCGATCTCCTACACACATACACTCACAGAGAGAGAGTTAATTCCTTGACTCACCCAAACTACCAAAGCTCATGAAAGAGAAAAAAGCCTAATAATAGGGAAAACACCTTTCATCTATTCACAAATAATTCGTTCACATAAAAATTGGCTGCAACGGCACCAAAAATGTATCCATAAGTTCCACAAGTGGATAGTTTATTCATAATACTAATTGTGGTGTAGCAAAACCAAAAGTTCTAACAAAGACGGAAATTAGAAAATGTAGAAACGTTTCCATTTAACTTAACCTGAATGAAGAACTAGAAGTAAAACTTATACAAGGTCCATATAGTGATGAAACACTACACATAAGCATGTACATGGTACTTTCCTAAGAGCAAGATGAGGAACTGCAACACCTTGGAAACCCACATATAGAAGCTGTGCTGTCACTAGTTGATTTGGGAAGGTATAAACAAAACAAAGGAAGTAACAGTCACAATCACACAGTCAGTCAAAGAGAAGTAAGATGGGAGAGCTATCCCTTCTAGCAACATGCCAATTCATAAATGGAAAAGGCATGGCAGTGCTTGGAAAGGCATGGCAGTGCTGGGAAAGGCATGGCAGTGCTGGGAAAGCCATGGCAGAGCTGGGAAAGCCATGGCAGAGTTGGGAAAGCCATGGCAGAGTTGGGAAAGGCATGGCAGAGCTGGGAAAGGCATGGCAGAGTTGGGAAAGGCATGGCAGTGCTGGGAAAGCCATGGCAGAGTTGGGAAAGGCATGGCAGTGCTGGGAAAGGCATGGCAGAGTTGGGAAAGCATGGCAGAGCTGGGAAAGGCATGGCAGTGCTGGGAAAGGCATGGCAGAGCTGGGAAAGGCATGGCAGAGCTGGGAAAGGCATGGCAGAGTTGGGAAAGGCATGAGAGTGATGGGAATGGCATGAGTGGTGGAGAAGGCATAAGAGTGTTGGAAAATAAGCATTTGCCACCAATCACTATTATTAACTAACTGGAGCCAAGAGTCAAGAACCAAAACACTACGGTAGGTGTGTGAATGTGTAATGGATTAAAGAACCTCACACAAAAAAAGTACTTATTAATTAGAAAAGAAAATCTGGCAGAAGTCACTCTAGTCTGGTGACTGATTTATGAATATCAGATCTGGGAACTCGAGGGGAACACAGCACTCTCTGAGGTGCCCCTGTCCAAATGCATTTCTAGAATTTAATGGTGAGAAAACATCAAACTTAATAAGCGGAAGGCTTAAAAATAAAAATTCAAGTTAATAAAACAGACTAAAACTCCTCCAAAATAAAGAGATAAGAATTAAATACACCCGGGAAAATTACATCAGATAGCAATTTTAGTAAGCGTACTGACGCTAGGGCTGAATGGACTCTTGCTTTTATGAAATGAATGCTAAATTGTTCACAGATAAAGAAGCAAGAACTATGTCTATGATTTAATCTCAAGGGGTAAAGAAAACGTGTGTATGGAACCAGCCACAATCACACTTTGGATTAAACCGGTTATGCTAGATAGTTTTTAGACATTATTCAAGATTTAAAGGAATATGAAAATGAGAAATTGCCTACAGCAAAGGCTAATTTGTTTCCAGTCGAATCTGATGGCTGTGACGGTTGCCTAAAGTACTGCTGCACATATAAACCCTTGGTCTGCTCGTCCTGTCCTGCACTTGCCTGGTCCAGGGTCAACCTCCAACACCGCACACAAAACAAAACGTGAACTTTTCTGAACGTCTCTGTGAAACTGGAAAACAGTCTAACTTGATATTTGAACAACTAAGCAAGAAGAGATGGATTTTCCTTCTATGACAATAAAATAGAACCTCTCTTTTTTGAGATATTCACATGGTTTTGAAAACACATAAAAAGAAGCCCAAGCTTCCTGGGTGTTCATTCACCACACAAGATTTTCTCAACTCCCAGTAATGGTCAGAGGAAAAGTTTCACTCTGCAGCAGACTTGATAATGTGCTCGATATTCTAGAGACTGCTTTAAGGAGACCTCAGCACACATGGCAATTATTACTCCTGTCACTCAGGGCAGAGTTACAAGCTGTTGAGTTTAGTATTTAGAGGAGAAGTCTATACTCGAAATCCTAATTTGTTATACCATGGAGAGGCGGGAAATGAGATTGTTTTTTAAAACAGCCAGTTTCCAGGTTATCTGATGCCATCACGGCCTCTCTAAATTTCCCAGGATTTGATTTCAACTACAAAATCATGGGTTTGGGATTTACAAAAAAAGAAAGAAAGAAAAGAAAAAATTCTACTTAATAATGAACCCAGAGCACTCAAAGTCCTGTGGTATATGTAGTAAGAGAACTCGGGAACTCAGGAAAGGGCTCAGCCAAGGAAACCGACCGCACCTCCCCGCCCACCTCGGGCCCGGACCTACGAGCCGCCCCGCCCTCCCGCCTGCACCGGCCCCGCCCACAGCGACCGCGCAAGCGCACTGACTCCGCTCTGCTTCCGGGCCAGGCTTGCCCCGAGCCGGCCGCGGAGCTCTGCGGTCGGGCTGCGCAGCGAGTGACAGGCTCCGGCGCGAGAGAATGACCCCGCAGGGTACCTGAGCCGAAATGAATCCCTCATACACTGTTTTCTCCCGGTTCTGAGGAAGCAGCAGCGGGAAGTGGCGCAACAGGTTAGCTTCTGTCTCCGCCATGGCGCGCAGGGATGGCCGCCGCACATGCGCAGTCTGCGGAAGAGGGGGCGGGAACCGGCATTGGCGGGAAGAGTTTGGCGACTTCTCGCCGTGGTGGCTGCCGCTTGCCTACCCTGGACGGTTCCGTTGGGCCAACTAGTCCAAAGGAGACCATGGGTCTGACTAGTCGGTCAGGATTTTTCTGGCCTTGACTCTAAGAAAACAAAACGACAAAGCCCTCTTGTTGATTTCTCCCGGGAGAGCTTCTACAGTGTGCACATAGCATACTGCCTTTATCCTGAACCTGTCTCATCATCCCTCCTGTTCTGTTAGCTCTAGACTAGGACTCCAGCATACCCCCAAAATACCCTTCAACCGTCGGCATATATAAATAAACTGTAGAACGGACCTTAATACATGATGTATTGAGTGCTGGTTCAGTGGCGTACTGTGTTTAATCGGATATATCTGAAAGACCTGCATATAAATTGAGGGAGATTCAGTTTAACCCTGAGTCCGTTCTGATGCTCTGCACCCACCAGTACGGCAAAAACAATAAAGAGATTGATGACGGATTTAGTGAAATCTCCTATACATTTTGCTAACTTAAGAATGTTGATTTTAAACTAAGTGTTGATTTTAAAAACTTAATAGTTATCATACAATGATTTGGTATTACAATAAGTCACTTCTGATCCCTACTATTTTTAAGATATCACTGTGATGACGGAAGTTAGAAAATAATTCCACACTACTTCAGATTTACGTATAATAAAGGGTTATTTATTTAGGGGAGACTCACAGATTACTGTCCTAGACTACAGTCCTCTGCATAAACAGGAAACAGAAATTGAGTCTAGCAGCCGGAAGCGTAAGCATTACAGCTGCATTTATGGTATGAGTCCACTACCAAGTAGGCTGTTATCTTAAAGGCTATTGAGCTGAAAGAGCCCCCCACAGCATCACTGTAATATGCCAAAGATTGTGCAAAGATGATAAGATATTCCCCTCTTCTCTCCTATTGCCCTCACTGTAGATCGGATTTAAAAAATTATACTTTGACAAAATGTGGCACAGTATCCTGGATACTTAGAGAAAGCAAGAATCTGCAACTGTGCTTAGATTAGACTACACAAATATGGTGGTTCTCAACGTTCCTCATGTTGAGATCATAATTATTTCCGTTGCCACTTCATAACTGTAATATTGCTTCTGTAATGAATCACAGGGTAAATATTTTTAGAAATAGAGGTTTTCCAAAGGAGTGACGACCCACAAGTTGAGAATGAATTGCTAAGACTTGCTCGAAGTGGAATTCAGATTGCAGTAGTGTCAGCATTAACAAACTCTTGTACAATTTATGTTTTACAGCTCTGAGGAGAAAGGTATCCTGGCAGTCAGGCATCAAGGAATACCACAAACTCATACCACACAGCAAACCTCCCAAGATATTTATTGCAAAGACACTAGAGGGTGGCTGCCTCTGATTGAGTGAGAAGCAGCAGGGAACTGAGTAGGAGATAGGCTTGTATAGGGTTTCTTGTGGGTAGAGTTTTCCAGGATGAAGAATTCCAATGAAAGAATTGGTGACATTTTAAGACTTGAGCTTTGGACAAAGGATTGGTGGACTTTTTAAACTCAGAAGTGAGCTTGGACTTCTTTAACCCACAATTTAAGAAAACACAAACTTACCCCCAATGGATTCAGAACATACCACCTTGGCATTTGCATAAACAACAAAATCTAGGTCAATCGAATCATCTCTGGCCCCTGGTTCAACATTAACTATTTGTTAAGTGTCGTATTCTACCTAGGCTGTTATAACAGAAGTACCATAATTTGGGTGGCCTCTGAACCCCAGAAATTTATTTCTGCTTTCATGAAGAAGAGAAAGTGTAGAACCAAGACTTACATTCTATATTTGATGTCTAGTGGAGAGTTGCCCTCATGATACTTGTCTTTTCCCTATTATCTTACGTCATGCTAATTGCTGTCACTGATAAATACTAGCCACAGTAGCCAAAGACAGTTGGCTTCTTGCGGCTGAACTCTCATCACTAACTTAATAGGGATTTTTTTTTAAAAAGTATCACTAAATGTCATCTTATTTTTAAGGGAAACAGCCCTTAGGTATATTCATGGTGGTTAAATTCCTAAGTGAGAACATCACAAAAATAAATAAATAAGTAAATAAATAAACAAACAAACGCTAGGAAATCTGTTCATAATCAAATAAAAACAAAACAAGAATATTTCATTGCCACTATCCTGAGGCATTATAGAATATGCTGAGGCATTATAGACTGAGTGGTAAAAACTTGTGTTGACATCAGTTTATATAAGAAACACAGTGAAAATCAACTGCAGAGAATAGTTTGTATATTTGACTATCAGAAAACCAAGAAGCTTCTAGCACCATTACTAATATTTAAATTGTGGATATCGCTTACAAGTTACATGAGGATCCACTCCAAATCTCAAGCTCTTTGAGGCACCATGAGTACTATTTGTTTTGTATAGTGTGTCACAAAATAGTACTCTTTAAATGTTATGGTCTTGGAAAACTAAATTGCTAACTTAGAAAAACTTAAAAAATACCTTAAAGGATAAGAAATATAAGTTCTGCAATTGTATGTGTGGTGGTTTGAATGAGAAGAGTCCCATTCTTATTCTCTGTCTCTCTATTTCTATCTCTATCTCTGCCTGTGGGTCAGGACATAGCTCTCAACTACCTCTCGAGCACCATGTTTGTGTGCATGCCTGCCGTGTGCCATGCCCCCTGTTGATATGGACTAAGCCTCAGAAACTATAAGTCAGCTCCAATTAAATGTTTTCCTTTATAAGAGGGCCTCATTTTTACCATAAAAGGACAAATCCTACCAGATGACACATTCAGGTAGGATTTGTTCCCCAGCATCTTCTCTAATGCTGACATGCCCACAGAAAATATTTTGGACCATGCTCAGCAGTTCCGTCAGGGAGGCCTACAGCTCACTAGCTAGCCCCAAATGGTCTACAAAGACACCCTCCAAGAGATGAGCAGGGCCTTTTTAAAACATTTGAAGAATTATCAGCCTTCATATTAAACAAGATGTTTCTATTCTTTCAGTCATCACTTGTTACCCTCACTGCATGGCATCAATATTTGACTTTGTCCCAGGGGCTTCTCCTGTTAGTTCCCATCTATGGAAGAAGACAGGATGCCTGCCAGTGATTTCCATTAGATACATGAGAGAGGTTGTGTGAGTCTACTGAGAAGAGAAGTGAAGACTATGCTCAGGAAGTAACAAAATTAGGAAAGAATGGAACTACTTAAGAGCCTCAAAGACTGGAAAAGCAAAACAATAATAGTCTCTTAAGCACAACACTGTCATAGGTGAAAAAAGAGGGAAGCCTTACAAGATTACAGTGTAAGCTACTGTATGGCAGGTTACAAAAAAGGTGGAGACAGTTGACAGTTAGGGGTGTTTGTACCCCATAATTATCAGTCTTTGGATCTTTTTATTGCAAAACATTGATTAACTCGAAGCAGCACTTTGCTCTTGCCTTTTTTTTTCTATTCAGAAATTTAAAAGCAACCCATAAATTGTAGTGTAGGGAACAATTTTGCTATTATTTTTCATGTTTTAACCTTTGACAACAATATAGTCATGAGAAATAAATTATAAGGCTTACTTTTATGACAGGAGTTTGGCCAGTGACTTTCTGAGAAGATATTCTAGTTAGCACACCAGTCCAGTTCTCTTAGAAAAAAACTGTCTTGCTAGGAAAATTTCCCAATAGTGAATGTGGATCCTCAGCGGGTCTAAATCAGCAGTAATGAATGATTTCTGCTCCACTTTAGGCAGACTTGAGGAGCAGTGGCATCCTCGTGAAACCCAACTACAAGCAGAAAACCCTATTTTAGGATTAAGAAATGGTAAGAAGGTATGCCGTTCAAAAGACTCTGAAGACTTTTGAATCCCTCTGAAATAGGACAGTCTCGATTATAAGCAAATATTTCTTTTTTTTTTAAATTTATTTATTTATTAAGGATTTCTGCCTCATCCCCACAACCGCTTCCCATTTCCCTCCCCCTCCCCCGATCAAGCCCCCCCCCCCCCCATCTGCTCGAAGAGCAATCAGGGTTCCCTGACCTGTGGGAAGCCCAAGGACTGCCCACCTCTATCCAGGTCTCGTAAGGTAAGCAAATATTTCTCAGCAAAGCAAAGAATAATATAACAAATAGGATTCACCCAAGAAAAGAGCTGACCCCACACCCAGTGAAAGCCAAATACAATGATGGCTTTTGATGATTCTATATTCTTTTGATGAACAACTAGAAGCAATTCCTCTAGAATACTAACACCTAGCCAAAACTAAAATTCAGAAATGCATATCACCCTGGAATCTATCATACTGATTCACAGGGATGCACTCCTGGAACATCAACAATATAGAGGCTGCACCAAAGGAGAGAATAATAAGTCCACTGGACTAGGAAAGAGCAATTATAGAGGGAAGAATGAAAGATACAGAAAAAATATCAGTGAAAGAAATGACTCTAGTTTGAAAGTTTCCCTAAGGTTAGTCAATCCAATTTACTCAAAGATTCAATTAATAATAATAATAATTCTAAAGCTCCAATATAAAGGAGCTAAAGTTGTTGGTCAGTGGGTAGAGCATTACCTTTATCTGGAGACTGATGCCTACATTCGCCAACACTGGGTGACACACATCGATAATTCCAGACTCAGAAATTCAAAAAATTCTCAGCTACTTCTCAAATTCAAGATTACCCTGACACACATGAGAACCTGTCTCAAATGGAAGAAAGACAGAGATTAGAAACCAAATCTGATTATCAGTAATTCCAAAAGTATTTCGTTACATTTTTTTCTTTTTACACAGTTTCAAGGTGGTATTTCCTTTCATTGGACTGATGTATATTTTATGAATTTATACTTATTTTGTTGCAAAGGTTTATATATCGTTACTAAGGATTGGGCTGAGACTGTAACCACTAAGTTACAATCCCTGAGTTCTGTCTGCACACACACAGACACACATGCACACAGTCATGTACACCCACATGCTTACAAACATGCATACTCACTCACATCCACACTTGCACACACACACACACACACACACACACACACACACACACACAACACCAAAAATAGGACAGAGAAAGGAAAGAAGGGAAAAAGGAAAGAAGAAAGGGAGGAAGGAAAGAAGGAAGGAAGGAAGGACGGAAGGAAGGACGGAAGGAAGGAAAGAAGGAAGGAAGGAAGGAAGGAAAAAAGAGAAAACAACACTAAAAATCACTTAAAAATTAGTCATTAGATAAGTGCGTAGCATCAGAGTGCAATAAAGAAACAATTTTAAGGTGGGCATTATGACACACCTACAATTCCAGCACATAAAATTCGCATCAAGTTGATGGAAATCTCAAGGCCAGCCTTGAACTACATCCCTACAAGGCTATATGCCAAACCTTGATTAAGAAATAAATAAATGATAATAGCAATTTAAAATAACCCATTTTGTATTTAGGGAAAAGGTCATCTGTATACACAGTGATGAAATATTCTATGAATAAAGTAAGGAAGCAATAAAATTATACTTTGCAACATGAAAGTAAATTGAAAGATAAGTAAGATTTGGTGGTATCCTATGTTGGCTCTTTATAGAGTCCTTTGCTTAATAACTTGGTTACTACTTAGTATTATTTATTTCTCTCTGTTGACAGAAGTTGTAAAACATAAATTGTCTATAGTAAGAAAATAGCTAATTTTTGTAAAGCTTTTATATTTAGCTGAGCTAACAAAGCAAATTAAAGTTTGTTTCAATATTTTAAAGTGATTTTATTATATATTGTTATTTCAAAATAGAAAAAAAAACTTCTGAGTATCTTTGTGAACAAAAAGCAATAACTCTCTTAGTATTCTTAAAGCTCTTAACCATAAAAAGCCAGTATTATCAAATCTGTGGAGAGACAGATGCAGTCGTACTTCTGATAAGTATGTGTAATCAAAACACTTATTAAAACAATTTGTTTATGTCTGATAAAACGACAAACATGAACTTCTTTTGAATAAGTACCACCCATGAAAATAAAATCTCCCCCTTCAAATGATTTAAAACAGTTTATAGATATAGAGACAAATTCAAATATGAACAGATTTGAAATACAATGGCAAATAAGATATGAATGGTTTGCTTATAACAACAGGATTAGACGTCTAAAAGACATTAAGCTCTATACATACTGTGAACTGTGCTCATTGTTAATAATTAAGCTGATTGACCAATAGCAGGGAAAAAAGAGGTTAGGCAAGACAGCCTAATACAGGGAGAATCCTGTGAGAAAAGGGCAGAGTCAGGATAGTCACTGCAGATGCCAGCCAACTCGCAAGCAAGCAGGACACGTAGAATATAATATAGCAAGCCACAAGTCACGGGGCGGAATGTAGCTAATAGAAATAAGCTAATTTAAATGCAAGAGCTAGTTAGTGATAAGCCTGAGCTGTCAGCTGAGCATTTATAAGTAATATAAACCTCTGAGTAGTTATTTATTTGAGAACTGGCAGGCAGGACAGGAAACATCCATTTACATATACATGCATATTACATTTTCATATTAAAATTTATGTGAAATACTGATCTGTATAAAAAGCAGCACTGAAGAGATCAAAGGAAGTATATATAATTAACTTATTCCTTAATAGTGGTACATTTGTCTATGTCAAACAAGTTGCTTAACAGTAATGTTAATTGCAAACATTTTAAAAAATGTAAATGCTATCAGAATTGAGATTATCTACTGACTCAATGAAACACTTATAAATGAGGAGTGAAAAAAGCTGAGTTCACATACTTGACTTGTTTACAAAATAGGTTAAGAGTTTCTTGCTTACTAGTAAATATGCATCAATCTCTTGCTCTCTAAAGAAATATGGAATTTGTTTTCAAGATACCTTATTAACTTTTTCTGCTTTCAAAAATTAAAACATAATTCACACAAAGTTTACATTACTTCTGTAATTTTTATTACATTAATTAATTTATATTTAAAACTATCTTTTCTCATTTTACATACCTATCCCACTCCTTCCACCAGGAGTCAACAAAGTCTGACACATCACTTTGAGGCAGGAACAAGGCCCTTCCTTATATTTAGGCTGAGCAAGGTATCCCTCCAAAAAGAATGGGCACCAAGAAGCCAGTTCAAGCAGTAAGGGTAAATCCTGATTCCACTGCCAGTGGCCACAAAGACTTCCCACCACACATCTGTCACTCACATTTAAAGAATCTAGTTTGGTCCTATGCAGGTTCCCCCCTGCCAGACAAGAGTCAGTGAGCACCCACTAGCTCAGATCAGCTGTTTCTATGGGTATCCCCATCATGATCTTGATCCTTTTGCTCATATTATGTCTCATCCCTCTCTTAGACTGGTCTCCAGAAATTTAGCCCAGTGATTAGTTGTGGATCTCTGCATCTGCTTCTATCAGGTGCTGGATGAAGGTTCTATGATGATAACTAAGGTAGTCATCAATCTGATTACATGGGAAGGCCAGTTCAGGCACCCTCTCCATGATTACTTATGATTTTAGCTAGGGTCATCCCTGTGGATTCCTGGAATCCTGGAAACCTGTTTGGCAGGTTTCACACTAGCCCCATAATGGCTCCCACACCAAGATATTTCTTTCCTTGCTCTTCCTCTCTGTTCTTTCCCTATCTCAACCATCTTGTTCCCTCATGTTCTCCTCCCCACTCCCCCTTTCCTTTCCACCTTTCCTCCTCCCTTCCTTACACTCCCAATTTTCTCAGGAGATCTTGTCTATTTCCCCTTTCCTGGGGGATCCATATGTCTCTCAGGGTTCTTGTTCCACAGTTTCTCCAGGTTATCCTTTGCTTTACATCTAATATCCACTTATGAGTAGGTACATACCATGTCTGTCTTTCTGGGTCTGGGTTACCTCACTCAGGATGTTTTTTGTTTTTTTTTTTTCTAGTTGCATCCATTTGCATGCAGATTTCAAGATGTCATTGTTTTTTTTAACACTGTGTAGTACACCATTGTGTAAGGATACCACATTTTCTTTATCCATTCTTTGGTTGAGGGTCACCTAGGTTGTTTCCAGGTTCTGGCTATTATGAATAATGTTGCTAAAAACATAGTTGAGCAAATGTCCTTGTGGTATGGATCTGCTTCCATTGGCTATATGCCCAAGTGGCATTGCTGGGTCTTGAGGTAGATTAATTCCCAATTTTCCGAGAACCCACCATACTAATTTCCAAAGTGACTTAGTTATGCTTACACCTATAGTTCCCATTCGTTTACCCAGATTTTCCATTTCCAGAATTCCCTTGGTTTGTGTTTTCTTCATTGACTATTTCAACTTTCAAGTCTTGAACTGTTTGAGCTGTTTGCTTCATCTGTTTGATTGCTTTTTCTTGGTTTTCTTGGCTTTCTTAAATAGATTTATTGATTTTTTTTCCAATTTTTTGTTTGTCTTTTCCTCCTTTTCTTTAAGGGAATTTTTCATTTCCTCTTTAAGGGTCTCTATCTTCTTCGGAAAGTTATATTTAAAGAGGTTTTATTCTGCTTCTGAGTTAGGCTTCTTAGGTCTTCTTATTGTAGAACCTCTAGGTTCAGGTCTCCAGGGCTTCGCTGGGTGGGGGTTGGGGTGGGTAACTCTGGGGGCTAAGGTTTACAGTGTTGGGTACTCCAACTGTGAACCCAGACACTCACTTCTCCAGGGGCAGCCACAGCCAAGGCTCCGGTGGTCAGAGATGCTATGGGTAGTGGCTGCCCATGTGGGGAGACTTCTACCAGGTACCTGGGTCCTGGCTGTGTGTACTTCTGTAATTTTTAAATCAAGTATATATTAAATTATAATTTCAATAAATTTTGCCAGATTACATGTTGACAATTTACACTAGCTCATTCTCTGACAATTTATGAGCAACTACTTTCCTATGATTCAGATAATAAACTAAACGTTTTCAGCTCTACCAATCTGGTAGTTAAGATATGGTTTCATTATCTTTGAAGATTTGATTTATCTTAGTATGATAAAGTTAAATGAATTTTTACTTGTGTAAGATCCTTTGTTCCCTTTTCTGTTATTCCCATTCCCTTTTTGTTTCCATAGTAGATTAATCTTACAAATGCATCACATCACATAACTCACTTCACGATGCTGGGGGTTCCTTACAACTCTAAAAGTAAATCAGTAAAAAATTGAATGGGCTTGAAATCAATATTTACATGTAAATGTGTTATGTGAATGATAATTATTTTAAAGTCACATATATCTTTTTTCATCCATAGATAGTTTAGCTCTTTATACACACCAAGCTTCTATATATTATTTTATATTAGCAGTTTCTCAAAATGTTTTGTGAAATGTAAGTAGAACATCATTGTTGAGTATTATTAGAATTTTGTCCACAATAGAGATGATGGCTTAATCGTGTACATTTTCAATTGGACAATAAATTCAAGAAATGATGTTGTAAAATTATCAACCAATAATTACTGCAGCCATGTGCAGTATGAATTGAACTCAATAAAGACTTGGAGTAAGGTGTCTTTGCATGAGCTTGTATTACTTTGATTGATGGATAGGGAATTTCTAAAATATTTAAGATAAATATACAAAGCTTACAGATCCAAATATATACAATATCTTTTGTAGTTACATGCCATCCAAAAATCATTCTAAGTTGTCATTTCAACATTAAAGTAACTCTACCTACATGGAAAATATAGTTATTTCAAAATGATAATATGCTAATTAACTATTCTAAATGAATGAGACTTTGAAAATAATCATTAAAATATTAGTATTTTATGAAAATGGCTCTATCTATCTAAGCAGTATTCATTTTAATCTCTTTTCTTAAAATCTTATAACTAGCCCAAAGGAAAGGAGAGTGTAAAAGGAAAAGGGCACAGAGAAGTAGACATTGTGTTGTAAGGTAGACGAGTCAGATTTGGTATCTCGAAATGCCAGAGGATGGGATAGACAACAGATAAAAGAATGAAATCATGCAAGTGTTTAGGACTCTGTAGGTGGTATTTATTCTAGTACATGTAAAGTCTATGGATATTTGTTAATATAAGTATTATATATAATAAATATATATATAGCATAGAAGCAATATTTCTTCATACAAATTATAATTATGGAAAAGTTACTTTCTCTTTTTAAAATTTGTTCAAGTTTCCAAAAATATCTATCAACTTTAATATGCATAATTTAGTATAAGTCACATTGTAACTTACTTCTTTTAGAGACCCATATTCATGAAAACCAGGGTAGACGCAGAATAATATAGAAATTAAATAGCCACATTGGCAAACCAAATGAGTTCACCTAAAGTTAAAGCCAGATAAATGTTCCTCAGAACAGCCTTAGCGCCCCTCACAACAGCCTTAGCTTCTGCTCTACCTAGTTTATTTTCAACTAGTTCATTTATCTGAATATAATTTTCAAAACTATAAAGGAAATATTGTTCATTATTTCCTTCCCTGGTCTTTTAATCACATGAGATTTATTATTTTCTGTACTCTCATGAATAAAGCACTGTACTTGGTCTTGTGTGTACAGTATCCCCATAATATTTTTGGTTTTGTTTGTTTGTTTTGCAGTGTTGGTTTGGTTGTCATAAGATAGCTTAGTATATCCTTGTTTTTGATTTTTCTATCAATTTAGAAAGATAACTTAAAGATATCATTTTCTCGGTTGACAGTTACTTATTTTCAGAGCTTAAAATACATTTCTTTATGTTTTCCTGACTTTGAAGGTTTCTGACAAGAAGTGTGCATATTCTGTGGTTTGTATAGCTACTTCAGAGTGAGATGTCCTCCGGATTTGTTTTGTTTTTGTTTTCCAAGTCTGCTTGTTCATTTTTGTTTTTGTTTTATGTGAGTCTTCCTGTGAGCTGTCTTCACTTGAATTCTTATTCCCACTACTAGTTAGGCGGAAGCCTCCTTTCATCGTAGAAGTAACAGAGACCAGGATTCCACAGGAGTCCCGGCCTTAACCTGCAGAAGAAGAGATTAATAGATGTTGCTTGTGTCACTGATAAATTTCAGAAACAGTGTCAATAGTGTACCAACTAGGAAAAATATAACATGGTAGGTTTTATTTTTTCATTCAGAGCTCAAAAATTATTAGGGAGTGGAATGAGGAAAGAAAGGAAAAAGAGGGAAAGTAGGAATATTTATGAGAAGGAAAGTATATGAGTTATAGATAGGAGAAATAATACAGAGAATATTATAAAATAGTCACAGACATATAGAGAACATATAGTCATAATAGCATATTTAAATAAAGAAGATAAAACAACAAAATAATAACTACAAAAGTATAAATTAAAATGAGAAGTTGAATTAGAATTTCCTGACTGAATGTAATCCTAGTCAAAATCCCTTGACTTGGGAAGCCATATGTCCTTTGGAAGAACCTGCTATCTTTATTTTGCTAAAAGGCCATGCTGTCAAACTACCTTCTAAACACTATATTTAAACCTACAGATCCAGGTTACTGTCATCTCAAGTCAAAAGGCTTCCTTTGCAATGGACAGAAGCCTATGGAGAGATGCATCATCAGTCACAGAGCCAAGGATAGAGACTGCTTGACCCTTGACAGAACATCTGCTTTAAGCCCTCCACTCTGAGGATCGGAACATCAAGGTATCTGAGGCAGAAAGAGCATGAGAACTGGAAGAGAGGAAGGAGTTCTATGAAATGCTGCCACAATGATCTCATGACAGCTGTCATTACCTCATAGGATCTGTCTAAGATCGCACCAGCCAAAATCCTAGCAAAATGGCTTAGATGATCTTCAGACTCCAAGCTTCTTAAGAAGCTTTAGCCATAGATATTTGCTCAGGGAGGATGATCCTTTATTGAGGATGTCCCCACTGGTAGCATTCCAATGTTCCAGTGGATGGTCCCACACACATATAAGGGCAGCACTAATTGGACCTAGTGGGTTATCAAAACAAACAAAGACAACAGCAGAACCTATGAAGTTAGGAGGATGTGATAGCTTGAATTTAACTGGCCCCATAAGCTCATGGGAAGGGGCACTTTTAGGAGGTGTGGCTTTGTTAGAGTGGGTGTGGCCTTGTTGGAAGAAGTATGTCACTGTGGATAGGGATGGACTTTGAACCATGCCCAGTGTCTCAGTTGACTTTCTATTGTCTGTGAATTGAATCAAGATGTAGAACTCTCAGATACGATCCTTCTCCAACACTGTGTCAACCTCCCTGCCACCATGTCCCCACCATGATGATAATGCACTAAACCTCTGAACTGTAAGCCACCCCAATTAAACGTTTTCATTTTTAAGAGTTGCCGTGGTCACGGTGTCTCTTCACAGCAAAAGGAACCCTCACTAACTAAGACAGAGGGAAACGTATAAGGAAATATAAGGGAAGTTAGAAGGAGAAATTGAGGGTACCTATGGTCATATCCCATTGTATACATGTAATAAAATCTCAAGAATAAGGAACTATTTAAATTTTTAATTAAAAAATTATAAAGAAAGAAATAAACGAAATAGAAAGCATTTAAATTATCAGTAGATACCTTTTCCTACTAGGAATAAATGTGGTTTCTCCATAATTTGTGCTGGCTTTTCATAGACAAGTGATGGGGGATGAAGGGTAGCCGCTAGTCTGATAGTCTCAGAAATTCTAACAGTGTAGTCGCTATGATGTTTCTACTGGAGGGTAAAATTTGCCAGAGGAGACCCCTCTGCTCCCATCTGCCAGCTGCAGCCTCTCAGTGTTGTCGTTAGGCTTTCTCTGCAGGCTGGGTGACTGGTGCTCTGAGAGGAGATGCTGGTCTACCACCCTCACATCTTTGTTTCTGGGTGGTTTCCTCGCTGCTGTTTTCTGGAGGAGGAGGGAAGAATTTTCTATTCAAAAATCTTTCAGACAGCCGTCACATGGATGACTTTAATGGATCAAAATGTTAGCATGCTTTTCTTGTTAAAGAGATCTCAACAGTATTCTTTGTCTCTTGTGATGTAACCAAGTCTCTGCATGCCTTGGGTAGCTTTGGTTCAGCAGCAAAATATTTTAAAATCTTTGCTATTTTGCTAATCTAATAAATTCAAGTGAGTTTCCTAATAGATGTGTACAAAACTTTAACATTAAAGATGTGAAGATTTTTTTTTCTTTCTTCTCTTGTTTACAAAAATCAAATTACTGTGAAATACTGAGGCCATTACCCTTCCATTCCCAGAGGCATAGCAGCTCTGGAGTCCTCCCCACTTTCCAGAGGCATAGCAGCCCTGGAGTCCTGCCCCCCCCACCTTCCCAGAGGCATAGCAGCCCTGGAGTCCTGCCCCCCCCCCACCTTCCCAGAGGCATAGCAACCCTGGAGTCCAACCCCCTTCTCCTATCAGACATGCTGAGAAAAAATTCCCACAGAACACTTACTTTTTTGGAAAGTATATACATTAAATACTTTAACAAGATGAAAACTGATAGCCACCCTACCCTAGGGTAGTAAATTCAGACCACAAGAAACAGATATCTGAGCCAGTTCTAACTAATGCTTCTGGAGTGGCCTGATTAAGAGGGGTGGTCAGAATGGGGCTCCATGGCCAGGTGGGGCAAACCTTGAGAACTGTCACTCCAGGAACCTGATGAGAGTCATAATGACATTGGGATATTTCCGTCTTAAAGATCTACAGCAGTGAATCAAACTTAGAAACCAGCATGAGCTGTGGGTCATGGTGACTCCTCCCCAAAGATGCATAGCAATGGTTGGCAGTACTTTGGTTGTCACAACTTGTGTGTACATGAATGCCACTGGTGTCTCTGTCAAAGAAGCCAGGACATTGCTAGACATCCTGTACGCATAGGACAAACCTTCTTTAAGAGAGTCATCAAACACAAACTGTGCTTGAATGGGAAGCCCTCCTCTGTAGGGATGGAACTGACTCCCCAGCAGCTTGGCTTGGCTTCCGGCCTTACTGCAGTCATCAGCCCCTATGCCCCCATCTTCTGTGCATGCCAATTGGACTGGCTTCACCGTGCTGTGCTGACAAACAATCCCCAAACTTTGTGGTTTCATACAAGCAACATTTATTTCTTACTCGTGCTACATTCCAACAAGTTGACATGTTCTTGGCACAGGGACCCTGGCTGATAAAGACTCCATTGCAAACCAGACTTCCATAAAGGAAAAAGAAGGAAGAAATAAATCAAGTGTTGGGCCTAATGGCCTCTAGGAAGTCATTCCTGCTTATATTTCATTAGCCATAATGAGTACCAGGGTCACTCCTTCTTTCAAAGGGAGCCTCAACACATGCAAATCCTGTGTGCTTAGAAGAACCAGAGCATTTGGTTAACAGCTCGTGAATATTCTAGTTTATAATTTTGTAGATCAGTCAATAATTAATGCACACAAGGGTTACTAATTGAGAAGCCAGTAAACAATCATTTCTGTGCTCACTGTGTAGAGCATTGCATTGAGTTCACACTTGATAACACGTACACAGCTACCTGGAAGGCAGGATATTTAATTGGTGGTCTAGAAATCTTTTATAGGTGCATTTCCAATAGCTCAAACATAGCAAATAAAACAAACCCTTCCAAAAAAAAAAAAGGCTAATGAGCATTCCAAGAGTGCTAAATGGCTTGGAATGTTTGGAGAGCCTGGCCTCAGGTGTGTCCAATTTTCCCTTCTGTTGCTGTCACAAACATAGTGACCGGAAGCGACTTAGGAGAAGAAAGGATCTCTTTCACAATCCATCACTGAGAGAGGCCAAAGCAGGAGTTCCAGGCAGGAACCTGGAAGCAGGAAGAGGAAATGCTACTTACTGGACCTGCTCCCTCCGACTTTTTCAGCTTCCTTTCTAATATAGCCCAGGCCTACCTGCCCAGAGATGACAACACCCATAGCTGGCTGGACCCTCCTATGGCGATTAGGAATGAAGAAAGGCTACACAGACCTGGCCACATGCCATTCTGATATGGAGGATTCTTCAGTTGTGACTTCCTCTTCCCAGATGACTCTAGGTTTGTGTCAAGTAGAGAGTTGAAGCTAACAGTGGCAGGTAAGAAAGGGAAGATTTAAGGTGAGGTCAGTAGAGAACAGATGCATAGAAGGAGACTCGTGTGGTGAGTGTAGACAGTGGGGCTCTGTGCGAACAGCAGTTCAAGGCTATTGGAAGCAATTTTATGGCAATTAGTAAAATAGTAAATAAAATTTAAAAAGGTCATGAATTTGAAACAGAGTGGAAAGGTGTATATGGAAGGGCTTGGAGGAAGGAAACTGAAGAGAGAAATAATATAATCAATTTGTATTCTCAAAAATAAAATATCTACTGACAGTGAAAGAAGAGAATGTTGTTGTTGTTGTTTTGGATTCTAAACATTGAACCCAGAATCCTGCTAAGCATGCATTCTATGCTCCCTCAAGTGTTTTAATTGGGGAATTTATCTTACTTGACAAATTTAACTAGAAGACAACATTCGAGCAGAGGCAGTAAGTTCAATGGGGAGACAAACATCACACTCCAAGCAAACTTGATGACAAAGATATAAGGGATGATAGAGAGAGGGAGATGTATCTTCTGAGCACTTCCTGCTCCTCTGTGCAGTGCTCACCTGTGACTAAGGTGAAGGAAGAGCTCATTACTGGACCCCTTCCCTTCAGTAATTACATTTAATAATGGGTATTAAATACTATCCATATGTGAATAGCTTCCAAATTTATCTTTCTAGCTCCAACCTTCAGGTTTGTGTTTATCTATTTTAGAACCTAGATATAACTTGAAGTAGTTTGTATCAAAAATTGACCTCCAGAAAATATGTTCATAGCTCCTGAAAGAGAGTTTGCACCAAGTGTTAACAGGTGCTGAAACTACTGATTGAAAGACTGTGGTGGAGCAGGTATTCCCAAGATGTAACACCATCAACCTCAGAACAGTGGAATCACCTATAACTAGAAATAGGACCCCATCCGATCTGTACCAGCTGATGTGTCAAGGGATGGGGCTTGGCCTTAATCTGCTCAGGTTTAGGGATATAACTTCTAGTTTACAGGAAGCCTGGGGATAGAGAAACAAGTTGCATAACTTTGGCAATCCAGAGTGTCAACAAAACTTTTGAGCAACGGACTCAATGTCTTCATCCTGTAAAGGGGACAGGAGGGAAAAGGCAGAATGGACTGTTTCTGCTTAGGAGGGACTTAAGCACAACTCCTCAGAGGGGATAAAACCCTGTTGGAATCCTGAAGAGATTAATTGTAGAAGGATATACAGCATTGACGGGAAAGCGAGTTTCCCTGATTGCTAAAGTATTGAAAAGATTTAAACATCCAAGTTGAGACACAAAAGAGGGAAGTTGGATACATTTAATATGTAACTTGTTAAAATACAAGTTCTTAGCACCAAACGTGGCACACATCTTCCATCCTGGCACTTAGGAAGCAGAAGTAAGTGGATCTCTGTATGTTCAAGGCCAGCCTGATCTACATAGCAAGTTCCTGGCCAACCAGGGTTACGTGGGGAGACCTCGACAGCAAAATTTTAAAAATTTAATATCATAATCCAGTTTGAGGGCATTATTGACTCTCCCCCAAGGAAATATATTTAGCAATGTCTAGATTCATTTTGGACAGTTACACCAGGAGATGAGGGATACTAATGGATAGATCCCACAACGCTGCAGGACACTCTCCAGTGTGCCAGAGAGTCAGCACAAACGGAGGGCTAGCTTCACATGGCAGTGGATCCAAGGGCAGGAAACCCTCCACAGGCAGTTAAATGTAAGTACAAAGGAAGGGTAGGCCAATGCTATTTTGTTTACTCTGAGCTCGGCACAGCTCCTGCCATAGAGTTTAACTATAACAATATTGAATAATCCGCTATAAATTGTGTAAGCTTCCAAATTCTTGGAGAATTGCAAGGTGGGGATAGGGGGGCCATGTGGCTGATCTCGGTAATAGCTCTCAGAAGGATCTACAATGTATACTGTTAACATAGTGTTAAGCGGCAAGAGGAACAACCTTAGGAGTGAATGGCTACTGCTATACCAGTAGGATTTCAACCTTCCTGTGTCTGAAAATCTCTTGGGCAGATCTGCAAAACTGAAGATGCTTCATCTAACCCCAGAGACTGATTCTGTCTGGGAGAGGTGTGGCTCATAACAGGCATCATGCTTTTAAACTATCCATATTATTTTAATGGGCAGAAATGCTAGAAATATAACCTTTCTTTGGGAACACAAATGAGCCTATTTGTTACGTTCATTCTTATGACATATTGCAGTCAGTGTGCTAGCTCAGAAAGTTGGCTTTAGTAAGTAGTTTTCTAGGTTTGCGAAAACAAATGGGAATCCAACGTTGACTCTGTGTGTGTGTGTGTGTGTGTGTGTGTGTGTGTGTGTGTGTGTGTGTGAAATGAAAGGCCAGAGAAGTCTTGGCAAAATGTAGAGGAAAGCGTTTAAAGGCTCTGGGAGCTGAGAAGGTTGGATAAATACAGCACGTGTTTCACCCCTATATCCTGTCAGAGCCGTGAAGACTTCTTTCACTTGCCAAGAAAAATAGACAGAAGAAGGAAATACCCAAATATTTAAAGTGCTCTACTGGCTTGCCTTTTCCTGAACTGGGAACCATGTAGAAGGCGCTGCAATAAAAATGGTGTTCCTTGTCTCAGTGGGGCTGTGCGAGGCCAGCTGAGGCCTGGCCCAGGTGACGGCTGTTAACAGTCTGAAGCAAAGTGGGTATTGTTTTAATAGCCAGATGCTACACTCGGGGACCCGGAAATGGCTTCAGTAGCAGAAATTTCTGACTGTGGTTAATTAATCATGGGGTCCCCAGGAATGAAATAGACAGACAGCCAATTAAGGTGTGTCTTGATTTATTTAACCAAAGCTGCTCTAGGTCTGGTGAACAGAGATCTCACTGGAGCCGATGTGCTAAAGAATTTGGAGTTCACAGACCCAGCATCACCCAGTGAAGGGGAGGCCAGTGCCTCTGAGGAAACATCCTGCTTAACATCACAGAGGCATACTGAACCTTCTGCCTTGTCCTGTCTACAGCGCCTGGCAGTTGTTAACGGAGTGCCTCAGCACTGAGGAAATGGAAACAAACCTGGGAAACGCCAGATATGGCTCAGAGCTGTGACCGGTTCCAGAATCTGGAATTCTACTACAGACCACTTGTGGGAGTTGGGATAATTATGGAATACAGAAATAAATGTCCAGAGTTTATTGCACAGTAGAATTATCACACTCTCCAACCCTGTCAAAGGGCCAGGCCGGAAGTGGGGGGGGGGGGGCAGGGTCGTATTCTCAGATTCAGTATTACTTGTTAAAGTGGGTATTTTGGGGAACAGGCATGATCTCCTCCATTTCTTTCATCATAAAATAAGGACATATTTTGGGAGACCAGATACAAGTCACTTGGAATTCTTCCATCTGTTTCAAAATAGGGAGCAAGCCCGCAAGTTGCTTCCTAAGAGATAAGTACTAAATATTAATTTAATAGGCTATCTATGACTTTACCATCTGATTCTTAAATAATTAGAGAAGATTACTAGAAACAAAGTCAGTACAAACTCTAGTTGTAACTGCTATTAGATGTTTTCATCTTTCTTAGGCTATTTTTTGCACCCAGGGTACAGGTAGTTTATAGGGATTTCCAGAAGTTTGCTATCTTTAGAAGAAGAACCTGTACCTATTTATGTTTTCTGAGATTTATTTGTTTTATTTTACGTGTATGGGTAGTTTACCTTCATGTATGCCTGAGTACCATTTGTGTGCAATGCCCTTAGAGACTAGAAGAGGGAGTCAGATTCCCTGAGACTAGAGTTAGAGATGGTTGTGAGTTGTGACGTCCATGCTGGGACTTGAACCTGGGTCTTCTGGAAGAACAGTCAGTGCTCTTAGATGCACCCACCCATCCAGCCTCCCACCCCCATACATCTTTATTATCCCACCTCAGGCATTGACTCTGGTGTGCAATCTTGTTTACGGGGAACTTGGGCATGCTACTATTGCATTCCCATCTGGTACAGTAGGTCTTATTCTGATCATTTACAGAAAAGGAAATTTTGTCTGTTCATGTTTCAAGCACATAAGAAATGGGAGCCTAGTGCCTGCCCCTAAGTCTTCTCCAAACTGCCCACTTGGTTCATTTCACAATCAAGCCTAAGAGAGTGTGGTGGTTTGAAATAAAATGGCTCCCTTACGGAGTGGCACTGTTAGGAGGTTTGGCTTTGTTGGAATAGGCATAGCCTTGTTGGAGGAAGTGTGTCACCACTAGGGGTGGGCACTGAGGTCTCCTATGCTCAAGTTATGCCCAGTATGACACAAACGGCTTCTGCTGACTGCAGATCAAGATGGAGAACTCTCAGCTCTGTCTTCAGCATTATGGCTGCCTGTGTGCCACCATACTCCTTGCCATGATGACAATGGACTAAACCTCTGAACTATAAGCCAGTGCCAATTAAATGCTTTCTTAAAATAAGAGTTGCTGTGCACAAACTGTTTCACAGCAGTAGAAACCCTAACCAAAAGAGTCTCCTTTAGGCAAGTGATTGAGTAGGCAAAACTGTAAGCCTAAAGATTATTTTTGTTTTTATTGGGGTGAGAGTGTGTGTGTGTGTGCTAGGTGCTTGCCTGTGTGCCCATTTTTGTGAGTGTTTAGATGCCTGCAGAGGCCAAAAGAAGGTACTGGCTGTTAAAAGATAAGTTGTAAGCTATCTGACATGAGTGCAGGGAACCAGACTTGGATCTCTGGGAAAGTGGCAAGCACTCTTGACTAGTGATGTATTCTTTAGCCTCTTAGGTCTAATTTTCACATGGCTGCATGCATTATGCCTGCTCCTGATGAAGGAAGACTGCTGCCTGGTTCTCAGGGAACTGGACAATAGACATCCTTTCAGCAGGCAGGGAATGGATTTAGAAGGCAGGTGCTTTTCATGGAAAAAAAATCTGGCTAGTGCGTCACTGTGAGTTTGAGGCCAGCCTGACCTGCATAGTGACAAGGTCAGTCAGAGTCACATGATGAAACACTGTCCTAAACATAGAAATTTCTATCTAGAGGTCAGGGCTTACACAGATTTCCGGGCAGGTGCTGCTACTTCTATGGATTATCCAGAAGAATGAGAGAAAGCTTAATGAAGGCAAACATAGGAAACAAATGTGTTTATGAGGTGGAGTTCTTAAATATTTCCAGGGTCTGAAATCGTTTGATCCTCAAGTGAACATTCCTCAGGTTGTCGATGAAGAATAGGCTCCTAAGTCATCACGTGGACAGGAAAGCCTTGGAGGTCAGTGTTGACCAACCATCTCATGGACCCGAAACTAGGGTTAAGAGATCAAAAAAGCAGAAGGTAAAGTAAAAGTTGGAGAAAGACATTGCAGTAGAAAGGAGCTTCTCAAAATCGGTCCACATGAGAAGATGGAAATTCTTCAACATCCTTGATATAAGAGGAGAAAAACAGAGGCTAGGAATCTCATTCATGGGTAGAACATTTTTTAGGACACTCAAGTGATAGAGATATGAATAATTTGCATTGGTATGGATTTGACTTTATTGATATAAATTTAAAGTCAATCTTGTTATATGTATATGTATTTCTGATATTGATTAAGGTATTGTGATTGTGTAGTTCACTTAAAATGTAATGTATATAGGTCGTTAATAGATAATCATAATAGTCAAGTTTGTAGTCATGTTAGTTAAGATTTTCTAGATGTACATAGATATATTTTAGATAGGCATTCTTCATATTTTTCAAAGATTATAGAATATGGCATTTTAAATGTTTTAATAACTTAGGTTTTTCATGACAATGAGACATGTCTGCTCCTAGAAACACCAATCTACTTCAAGAAGAAGATGGGCATCAAAGAGGATCCTTATGGAGTTTGATAGCCATTTGGGCAAGAAACTGCTCTTGCCTGGACTATTGCATAAACTGGACACAGAGAACCCGCAGAGAGAGGACTACTGAACTTGCCTAAAAGTGAGATAATCTTTCAGGGTTCCTGATTCATGAAAGAGTCTGCAAGACATTCTGCAGGACACAGCAGATAGTGACTGAACTGCCTTTGAAATTTCCTGCTTCATGGAAATGTCTCTGGATACTACGGGCCTGAAGGCTGAATATGGATGCCCCAATGGTACAGAGGAACTTTGGGTGACTGTCCAGGCAGTGAGATGTCTCTGTGATTTCTAGAGTTTTGTAAGTTGCTTACTTCTCATTTACTTAGGTAATATTATATCCTTCTGGAGTCTTTGTTGGAGTTGAAGAATAGATAGATAGTTATAGTTGTTTTCCTTTGTTATGATAAAAGATAAAGTAGATATAAATATTGTAACTGTAATTCTTGCTTTATAACTGTTTTGTTATATGTAATTGTGCTATGTTAAAGTGAAAGCCTTTCCTTTTTGTTTAAACAGAAAAAGAGGAAATGATGGAGGAAGGTCATTGGTTAATTAATAAAGAAACTGCTTGGTCTGATAGTTTAGAACATAGGTGGGTGGAGTAAACAGAACAGAATGCTGGGAGGAAGAGGAAGTGAGCTCAGACTCGATAGCTCTGCTCTCTGGGGCAGATGCCATGAAACTCCGACCCAGGATGGACATAGGCTAGAATCTTCCCGGTAAGCACACCTTGGGGTGCTACACACATTAATAGAAATGGGCCAAGCAGTGCTTAAAAGAATATAGTTTGTGTGTTGTTATTTTGGGGCATAAGCTAGCCAGGCGACAAGGAGCCAGGCTGTGGGAAGAGGCCCACAGCTCCTACTACAGGTAATTTAAAGAAATTAATAGAGATAATAGTTGGATTCTGATGAAAAGACACAGAGTATATAGCATAAGAGTAGGACTGTGCCTTTCATTAGAAAGATAACCTGATTTTGGTCACCTCTGTTGAGCTCATTAGCACCATTACATAGGTCACAACACTGGCTCTTGTAGTGTCTAACACTGACCATACCTGGGGACAGCAAGAGAGGACAGAATGCATTATCTGCCATAGAGTGGATGCAGTGATTTGTCGCTAGTTCTATCATCAACAGACAGAAAATTATAGTGAGGGGACTAAGCAAATGGGAGCTGGCACTGGGGTACCTGAGCGAAAGCATCGCATTCTTGAAACCCAGCTTTCAATGGCTGCTAGTGTTTCTTCCTCTATCTCGCAGGTTCTCCTTTCCACTCTTTTGGCTGTAAATCCCTACCCACACCTGGCAGTTCACACACACAAGCTTTTCACAAGCCTTGTTCAAAACTCATCTCCAAAAGTCTTCTTTAAATTACCCTAATTATAACCTTCATTTAAACCCACTGTGATCTATACTTTAATTTTGGACTATGTGAAGACTCGGGAGTGCAGCACTTTGCAATTGGTGATGGGTCTTTAAAACTGTGTTTTTTACTTATTCCATGTGCTGTTTTACTTATTCCAGTTCTGTTTCTTTACTCAAACTGAGAAATTGCCAGCAAGTACCCTGATGTGTGCACGCACGAATATGCTTGCTGAGATGTCAGGAATGTCTGATTTGATTTGGATCCTATGGATAGGTCTGGATTGATGGATCTGCGATTTTACTGATGAATTTGAAATTTTGTGTTTCTTTTGGAGATGAGAAGCAAAAGTTTGGATTTATTTTGATATTTTCCAATCTTTGAAAACATACATTGACTAAAACCAAAAAGCAATTTTGACCAAAAGGTTAAAATTGTGAACTTTAAGGCTGAGAACCATTGGGACTAATACAGTACATTTTTACGAAGATTTAGTTCAACTTGAAATTCACTACGATGCATAAAGATTCCATACATAGTAAGACAAGTAGCTAGATGACTGGAACACAGATCTAATTTCGGCATTCAGTCAGCTAACATAGAGGCATCATGAACTTCAATTAGCCTGGACTAGACAGCAAGAGCCTGCCTTAAAAAAAAATTATGCCAGAAAAAAATATATGAAAGTCATAGAAAATTACTGAGCTTCTAATAAATAAGGGAATGCAAATTCATCTTCAGTGTTATTGGTGTGTTTTTGAGTCCACAGATTGTTTCATTCTGTTAGTGCTGACACAATTTGTCACTCTCATGCTGACATTTTTCATGGAACCTTCTTATGAACTGACCCCTTGGGTTCCAATAGATTTCATTTTGACAAATGCTGCTTTGTAATGTCACGGAAAATATTTCCCCTGGAAAAAAAAACACTTTGTTTACTCCATTCATAAAAGGCTTTGGCAGGGCTTGATAAACTCTATTTTTTAAACAACTCTCAAATAACACATTCTTTGCTGTAGGCTTGTACATTTTATGAGGTGTGTCAAAGATTCTGAGCATTATATTTTAAAAGACTTGCTCAATGGCAACTCAAGAAACTGGCTTGTTTCACCAGCTGTAAATAAAGTAATTTAGGTCTCATTTAGGATAATATTATTTTTAATTTTACAAACTTTATTATTAAAAAACAATTTGCAAATAAAATAAACAACACACATAAAAATTATCAGTTCACATTTTAGTGACCTTCTATACAGTTAGAGCAGCCATTCTAAAGAAATGAACATTAACATTGAATTTTATAGTTTCACCATCTAATGTATATTTTTATCCACTACCAAAACCAAAAACTCTACTGCAAAATTAGAACTAGAACAATTAACTTTATTTCCTCTTTCATAACCTGTGTCCATACCTATATCCAGTCCTTCATCTAGAGTAATAATTCTTAAATGATTATTGAGTATAATTTACATGAAGAGTTATAGATTTTGAATGTATTCCTTGTTCACAAAAGATTATACAGAGGAATTCTGCAGTGACAGGAATATAGACGATCTTAGACAATTAATAAATGTATCAGTCAGAGTTCTTCAGAAAAAACAGAACTGATAAGGTGAATATGTGTGTGTGCTTGCATATGTGAAAATATATACATGTATGTGTGTGCATGCATGTGTGTGTGTGAAAATGTGAATGTGTGTGTTGTGAGAGTGTGTGCATGACTGTTTGTGTATATAGTATGTAAATGAGTTTGTGTGTGTTTCCATGTGGACGTGTGTGTGTATAAACTTCATTAATTCAGCTTACTTCAAAATACTAACAACAGGTAAACCATATCTGATAGTTGCTTGCTCCTTGAGGCTGCATGCTCTCAGAAGCTGAAATATTTCCACAGTGGCTGTCTCACACTGGAGAGGTTGAGAACTTGATAATTGCTCAATCCACAGGGCTGAGAGTCCCAGAAGTCCCAATCTGGCACTGAAAACCTAGAGATTTCTTAGAATCACTGGTCCCTGGTTAATAACAATGCCCACAAACACTTGTTCTGATACCTGTGATGCAACCAGTAACAACAGCATCAGGATAAATTACCCTGGAGGGGAAACAGAAGACCCATCAAGCAAAAAGCACATTGTCTTCTTTCTCAGGGGTCAGTCAAGAGAAGGTGTATAAATGGAGACTGCCCTTTCGTTCCCAGCCTCCCGGACCCAAATTATTACACAGAAACTATATTAATTACAACACTGCTTGGCCAATAGCTTAAGCATATTCCTGGTTAACTCTTATATCTTAAATTAACCAGTTGTTATTAATCTGTGTATCACCATGAGGGTGTGGCCTCCTGGAAAGTCCTGGCATCTGTCTCCTTCAGCAGCTACATGGCGCCTCCCTGACTCTGCTTACTTTTTTTCTATATCTCTGTTCGGATTTCCTGGCTTTGCTCTGCTAAGTGCTTTGATCATCAACCAATAAAAGCAGCACATATACAGCAGGACATCCCACATCAAAGGTGGCTCTTCCTGCACCCAATGGGACAATGTCTCAACTGATGCTTCCTATACAGGTGATTCTACCTGGTGGCAAATTGACTTTAAAAACAATCATCACAATTAATCTTGCTAATTTTTGCAAACCTTTTGCAAGCTTTTGAACATATGAATGAGGGAGAAGAAATAGCAGGCTGGGAATCATTAGAACCAAATTAAGACAACATGTTCTTTACAAATGTAGATAAATGTGTGAAAATATGCTGGAAAAGGTCCGTGACATATGCGCTGACTTTTATGGCATGGTGTGGTACTTCCAAAACTATTATCACATCAAAACTTAAAATTAACCAACAACTACACATACAGACTACCACCCAAAGTTTATAAGCTATTGCCTTATTTAGTTGTTATTGAAATGAATTTTATGCCCTTTTAGCTATCATAAAATACATTGATACTTAACTTCAAGCCCAGAAATTCTGGGAATATTCCTTTCTGTTAGTGTGGCGCTGTTTTGTTTTTATTTAACATTTGGGAAACCATCACAAAGGACATATGTTTATTTCACATTTATTTATAAAGGGAGCATGTGTGTCAGCATGTACATGGAGGTCACAGCACTGTTTATGTGACTTGATTCTCCCCTTTTACCATATGCATCCTGTGAATCAAATTCAGACAGTCAGGTTTGTTGGCAAACCCCTTTAGTCTCTGAACCATCTCTCTGATCCATACAAAGGACATTTTTAATGCCACCTCCTAGCAGTATATATTCTCTAACCAGTGTCTAATTTAGCAAAGATATTCTTTCTCTCTATATAGAGGAGTAGGTCAATTTCTTTTGCTCTATACAATGGTAAGACAGAAATTCTGGAGAAATGTCCTGATGAAATAATCTGATTATATTGACTCTAAATGTAAAGCTTTGGGAATGAGACTATATTAGATAAAAATGTGTAGAATAGTTATAATAACTTTTATTCCTATAAAAATTTTCTTATTTCATTATTGGTCATGTACTCTGAGGTTAACTAAGCAACTTCTTTAAGTTGCTAAAAAAATAAATACCTAAAAAAACAACAGCTAAAATTGTACAGTTACAGAAGTTACAGCAAAACCTGTCATTTGGGAATGGATAGCATAGGTTTCTGTATTAGCCTTTGCATTGCTGTCACTAAAAATATATGACAAAAATCAGTATGGAAGGAAGAGTTTGTTTTGGCTTGTGGTTCCAGAAGTAAGAAGCTGACTGATCACACAAGAAAAAAAAGAAAGTGAACTGGAAGCAGGGCAAGGCTATGAACTCAAAGACTGGGTGCCACTACTGCACGGCCTCCCACAAGGCTCTACCTCTTTAAGTTCCATAATGTCCCCACACAGCACAACCGACCGGGGACCAAGTGTCCAAATATCTGGGCCTATGGGAGACATTCTTGTTGAAAGAACCACGGTTTCTAAATGATCTAAATTCAATGACAAGAAAACAGAGGACCTTTTTTGTAGGAGGAGGGCTTGCTTGTTTATCGTGGCCTCCCAGAACTGAAATAATCATACAGAAAGTGTATTAATTAAAACACTGCTTGGCCCATTAGCTCTAACTTCTTATTGGCTAACTCTTCTATCTTGATTTAACCCATTTCTATTAATCTGTTTATCACCACGAGGTCGTGGTCTACCAGCAAAGTTCCAGCACATCTATCTCCAGCAGCGAGTCCATGGTGTCTCCTGACTCTGCCCTTCTTTCTCCCAGCATTCAGTTCTGTCTTCCCAAGACTACCTAAATTCTGCCCCATCAATAGGCCAAGTCAGTTTCTTTATTCATTAATGGTAAGAACAGCACACAAAAGGGGACTCCCACATTACCTATCCACGTTGTACAGTGCATGGCTGCTTTTCCCGGCAATGTTTTGCCCACCTGTACAGAACATGACTGCTTTTACCCTGCAATGCTTTGGTCTTTCAAGCCAAGGACAGTATCTCTTTCAGAAATAAAAGTTATGCAGAAACTACTTATTTTCTGTTTAATCCAATTTTACCAACTCTATGGATGTGTCAGAAATAAGACTCAAGATTTATAACTTAAAATCAACTCATTTGACATTATCTACAGATCTTAAAAAATAGAAAGTTTGCAAAAAAAAATATTTCTCTAAGCAGTGTCCTAATTGGCTTCTGCTTGTACCTTTGTCTCTCTATGATCAATACAGGTCACTATAATTCTTTTAAAATAAGCATAATATCATGTCCCCATCCTGCTCATTTCTCTCCTATACCCATTCCAATCAAGTTAAAACCCACTTCTCCAAAAGCAGTTCACAAAGACCAATAGTTTCTCTTGCCCTGCTTCCCACTCTGAGTCCATCTCTACTGTGGCTTCCTCGTTGTTCTGGCCAGTGACTTCCCTGCTGTCCCCTGAGCAAGCTGGTCTTGCTCCTACCTCTGTGCTGGTCATTGTGCCTCAAATGACTGCCTCTACGTGCTGTTCCCTTTCTCTCTCTTTCAAGTTGTTGCTCAAATGGTGTCTTTTAAAAAGGTCTCTCAGTCAATTGTTCACAATTACAGCATATTACTACATCCCATTTCTTAGCCTGCTTTCTTTGTAGACATTATCTTTTAGCAAATATATATTAAATGTATTGGGTTGTACAAAGTAATTTCAATTTTGACTTTGTTTAAATTTCCTGTTAGATATTGGAATATGTTCTTAATAAATGTGGTTATGTTATGCATCATTTTAATGAAACTTCCCACCTCATTTTTTCACTAATGACTTACGACTTTCTGTTTAGTTTAGTTTATATTTGTTTTATACTATGGAAATGATATTAGACAAAAAAAAATATGTTTGAGTGATTTTCTTATCCAAGTTCAAAGTGGCTCACAAACTAGCTGGGACCACTTGAACACCAAGAATACATTTGGCCCAGGAACTGCTAACAAACAGAGTAGAGTTGTGACTCAAGAGGTTTGGCAAAGGTGACAAGAACCTTGTTAGGGAGCAATGCAGGCGGCCACTGGAAACTGAAAATGACCTTGGAGCACAACCATCCAAAGAGATCCTCTTACAACTCCACAAGAGCGCATCAAAAACTCCATGGGTGGCATTCCATTATGCTTATCATTTGAAGCAAAGCTGAAAGAGTAAAAATGCCCATATGTGTGTGCCTTACGAGCTGACCAGATGTGAAACAGAATTCTTTGTTTATCTGTCCTTGTCTTACTCCAAGCCACAATGAGATACTTTTCTGTGGGATTATCACATATGTTGGCTAGTGGATTTTGTGTGACATCAGATGATGACCAGCTCAGTGGCTAGATTGAGACAAAGCTCTTAAGCCCTTCTTAAAACCACACTGGCACCAGGAAGGGGTCATGGTCACAGTGGTCTAACCCATTACAGTTTTCTAAACCCAGTGATGAAACTATGATATCTGAGAAATTAGATCAATACCATTGGTGGGATGCACTGAAAATTGCAATGCCTGCACTGACACTGGTAAACTAAAAGGACCCATTTCTCCATGATGCTGTTCAGCCACACGCTACACAAACAAAGCTCCAAAAGTCTAAAGTATTAGGCTACTGAGTTTTGTGTCACCCATTATATTATATTATTATATTATATTCATTATATTCATCTGACTTTTATCCATCCAACTGCCACTCCGACAAGTATCCCAGCAACTTTTTGCAGGGAGAATACTTGTCCAACCAGCAAGATGAATGACATGCTTTCCAAGAGTTTAATGAATCCTGAAGTAGGAATTTTTAATGATACTTGAATAAACAAACTTATCTCATGAGAAAAATACATTCATTGTAATAATTTCTGTTTTTATTAATAAAGATGTATCTGAGTCTAGTTATAATGGCTAAAATGCATAGCACTGAACCACAATTTCTTCTCCACCAATCTAGTATTTATTTGCTTATCATCTGTATCCCTCCAGTAGTGTATTCAGACTCTACAGGAGAAGCATTCTTTTCTGCCATATCTACAATGCTTTTTCTCCTCCCTTAACAATAATAGAAACTCAAATATTTACTAAATAAATTACCACATATACAAATTTTGACTTCATTTCATCAGTTTTCTGTAAACATAGTCATAGAAGTGCTAAGGAACATGTGAGCTACACGATTTGGAACATCTCGTTTTCCTGTGAATGGTAGTATTTTGGGACACTTAATGTATCTGAGGCACATCTGAACAGAATTGATCACCAGAGTACCACCACGAGTGGGAACTGTATTCCGTGGTGACAGGAGGGACTTGCATGCATTTTCATGCTGCAACCAACCTGCAGTTGAAATGGAAATAGCTCTGCAATAAAATGAATTGCGTCTAGAGTCCAAAAAGTGTGACTTTCAAAAACTTAAATTACTATATAAGCCACGTGATTATAATGGTTGCTAACTTAACTTGGGACTTCACACAGGGGAAGCAAGCACTGTGAAGGCTGCCATTATCTCTTATGGACTTTAAGCATTCACTATTTTGTCTTTCCTTGACTTATGCATGTTGGAGTAATGGGTATTAATCTGTCAGCTGCAATAATTAGTCATAAGTAATGGATGTTAGCCCTTTCTACTAATAACAAAATTATCCAATATTCCAGCATCTACGATTATAGAATAGACCTACGAGAGGTCCTTCCACATGCATGTTTATTTACAACAGATGCCAGAATCCAGTGATGCCCATACTTCAATTGGTGCTCAAATGGAGCCAAGATGAATACTTGGTCAAATCCTAGTTAGTGATGAATAGGGAGATGGATGTCTAATCATCTCACTCTAGCTTAGATTCATGCTTGATTCTTCCACAAACCTAGCATCCAGTGCCACACATTTGTTTATTCTTTCAATACTTGATTTCTTCCTCTGAAAATATTTAGTGATAACTGCTTATATAAGCAGTGTCTGGAGCTAAAACAGTGAGCATTAAACAGCATAGCCCTCACCAGGAGGGAGCTTATATCTAAATGAAGAGGCAGGTATAATGTGATGCAGTTACAGTATCTATCACAAAGGACAAACAGAAATCAGTGCAAAATAATTACCTATCTCAGGCCTGATCCAGTGTGGGCTATAAAGAATCATAGCAAGAATGGGTAGGACTTTGTTGTACAAACAGAAGAGAATAATGTGTACAAGGGTGTCCATCTGAGTTACAAAGCTACATGCAATTTTTAAGAAGCTGTTGAATTGTTGTATAAAGAATAGCCAGAGGAGGACTAAAATAATTCTTTTAATCTTAGAAGGTCTTTTTAAACTAAGAGCGAGGGGAAGAATTTATGAGACTTTAAGAAATGACAGAGTTACAGCTTGTTTTTAAGATAAAAATCACTCAGCAGAGTATACAATGCCACTTAGGATATACAATCTCACTAACCACTATAGCAATACAGGAGGGCTAGGGTGAGGGCAAAGGTCAGCTAACTGCTTTTGCTCACTTCTAAGTAGGTAATTAGATAACTCATGATAGTTTGAAATGTGCTTTCCTACGGCTTTCTTTCAAGAAGGTTTGCTTTCCATTCATTAAAGCAAATGGAGGGAGATTAACTGAGATGGTCTGAAATAAGCTGGCTTTGCTATGTTGGTGTTTAAAATATGTTGGTACTAATGCAGATGGGTAGAATGAAAATATTAAAAAAACCAGAATCAGTAAGTCTTGCTAATTTTTATTAGCTATGGGGCAATATTGAATATTGAATGCAAAATATTTCTGGCAGAAATGGCAATAACAAATACCAAATATGCAATAAATTAATTTCTGTAAGCTTGATGTATAATAATTGCATTTTATGATATATAATTCAGTGATGCACATTTAATTACCTAAGAGGCATGTATATTGTAACAGGGTATTATTCTTTTTATAGGTGAGAGAGCCTTGATGTACTGTGTTTATATCAGATTTTGATATTTGGTTTGTTTCATATTTGCTTGTTCCTGGAGATTAAACTCAGGGCCTTGTGTATGTGAAGCATGTTTTCAGTCGACCAAGCAACTTGTCCAACTCCCAACATTCAAATGTTTAAATAAAATAAACACTCAACACACAACTTTTGCCTTTTGTGAAGTATATTTAAAGCAAAGTTGAAAGCTCCAAAGAGAAGAGCAAAAATAAAAGAGCTGGGGGATACAGAGAAGCCGATAACGAAAATTAAAGGAAGGATTTTTACAGGGGAATAACAATTTCATTTTATTGTAAAGACCTAAATGAATAAAAGAGACTTTGAATGTGAGGATGATTAAAAAGACAAAATCATTAGCTAAAGATATTTACAAGTTTAGACTCTTTCATTTTGATTGTAATTTTAATTAGCTGGACACAGGGGGGGAAGAAAATGAAAGCCTACATCATCTACTTACTCTTTAAATTGCCTCTACCTTAATTTTCTGCTCTTCAGTTCTTAATTTTCTCTATTTTTGTTCTAAGTAATCTGGTTATCAGGCGAAAGTGATTTCCCCTCAGCCAGGTTTAGCATTCAGTATTTGCATCTGTGAACCAAAAGTTCATTTTATTGCTTTAGTGTTTATTCTTTCAATAGCGAAAACTCTCTCCAGGTAACTTTTTTTCAGTCTTTTGTCTATGCAGCAGGGTGCTTTCTATACCCCTGACAGTTAGACAGTTAATAACAAAGGCTCCTATTTTTAAAATAATTATGCTCTATTTACACAGTTTCCACAAAATTTACTCATAAAATTTAGAAAGCAGCAAAGCATCAAAAAGCTGTAGGTTTTCTGTTCATTAAAACAATTTTTCTATGTGCAAGAAAGTCGTTTGCTTCTGTTTGAAAAAAAAATCGGCCAGAAATTCAGTATTAATCAAGTCAGGGGTTTGCATGTATATGAATAAAATTTTTAAAAATCACATGGACATAGAACAAGGCACATCTGTTTAGAATAACCTACTGTGGAAAGGGTTTGTCTTCAAGATATTATCTGGCTTTTTAGGAGGCTATTTATTTTGCATTTGTTAAAGAAAACAAAATTAGCATAGCTAACCATGTATTACATGTCTCTCATTTGCCCCGTTTCCCAAAAAGAAATTCACTTAAATAATGTGTAGCCTCCCTGTTCAAGTGCCTTGGGGTCGGAGGATGAAAGGCGCTATTTAAGTGGTGACGATTATTGTTATTATTCTGCCACAGATAAAGAGGAACAATTGCCTTTTAAAACTATTGTGGACAATTTCATTTTGCTCCCCCATATCTCAGAAACAGTGTTTGAGCTCTGAACAAGAACCACGCACTTTAAGTAAACAACATATAGAGTCTTGGCATATGGGAATTGAATACCCTGAAGATCATAGTGGCCAATCATAGTCATCCGGGATGGGGTCATTTAAGGGACAGCGAGAAAACCCAGCTATGCACCACAAGTGCATCTTGTGTGTGAAATTCCAAACTTTATTTTGTGTTTTCTTAAAGCTTTCCTCACCGTAACATAGAAGCCTTCCTTCTAGTAGATAGTTTTGTGTTCCTTATCGCCGTTGCATGATTTTCATTGAATGAGCTCCAGGTATTTTCGAATAGGTTGGGCACCCGCAGGGGGGTTGAGGAGGCAGAAGCGAAATAAGACATCAAAAAGGAAATTGCCGGGGACTTGGAGGTTTAAAAACATGCAGAAAATTAAATACAGCAGCAGAAAGGCTCATTCCCGACTGCCCCCAAGAATGTGATCACTGACACTGGAATCCTTAGGCAGTGTGAACAAGTACTGCTATAAAAATTCCCTTATTGGCAAGTGTTCCAATGCGGGGTTCTTGGGTTTATCCTGCATCTGAGGTGACAGGTTGAGGACTCACCCTTTCAGGAATGAGTCTCTCTCTGAAGCACATGGCAACTGAAAGGTCTTTCACTGTGTGCTCTAGAAATGCGCTGCTAATTTGCTTACAGTTTGGGTGTGCCGGAGCCGCACTGAAGCTTCATGCCAGGATCATCATTTGTTCTTGTCCATCTTGTCTAAGAAGTGTACTTTTAGACTTTTGCACCAGAATCAGCTGAAGTGCTCTATGCACAGAGATTCTTGAGGACCCCACTTTTCTCTGGGGTCCAATAGCCCATTTAGGAAATCTGCAGAGGCCAAGCTAAAAAGTGAGGGTGCAGACAAGCTGTTGTGCAGTAAGGTGAATGCCACCTGCTGGGCTTCCTACCAGACGCGATTCCCCACCCTCTGGCTCTCCGGCACCCTTCCTCACTGCTTGTTTTACTGGGTAATAGAGACTCCAGTCACTGCAAGGCCTTACGGCTCCAGTTTCCCCTTAAGGCTCCCCGGTCCACTTCTGTTTATGGACAGCAAGTGCTCAAGCAATGCCTATTGAGTAAAACAATAAATTACTGAAGAAATCTAGGAAAGCGCTATTTGTGCATTTTAAGTGAGGGGGAGGAGAAAGGACAAGTATTCTGGGAGGCTCTTCCAGGTTTGCTGTTTGCTGGTCTTATGGTAAAGGTTTGGTGTTCGCTGGTGTGCCACTGAAAGACCATGGAAACATTTCAGGGGACCCTACTCACTGGGGCGTTTTCTCACGGAGGGAATATTATTCCCCAACCTCTTCTGAACTCTCTGCTGTCCAGTTACTGTGGCTGAGCACCTCTGTTTTCTACCTTGAAACCTAGGCTTCACCTGGCCTCACTGGGACCGAGTGACCATGGACTGAATCCTCTGAAATGAGCTGACATAGCCCTTTTATTTTCCTTTTATTTTTTTCCCGTTATTTTTTCCTCAGGTATGTAGATGGAGATTTTTCTCCATCCCTTTGGGCCCATTGAATTGGTTTCCCTCCACCTACCAAGTCCCCGTCACAGCTTATGAAATAGCCACTTTGAGGTTTATTATCAGTTACAATTGCTAGACTCGGGCTTCTTACTGGCTAGCTCTAACTATAAATTAACCCATTTCTATTAGTTTATAGTTTACCATGAGGCTTACGGCTTGTTACCTCACATGTTGCTTCCCTGGGGGCTATATGGTATCTCCTCACTCCACCTTCTCTCTCTCCCTATCTTTGTTTCAAGTTTCTGCCTAAGAATATTCTGCCTGGCCATTCGGTAAACAGCTTTATTCATCAACCAATAAGAGAGACACGTAGTCACATCCTACAGAAGGACATCCTACCTTCCAGGTATTCTGTCGCAAAGATGGTAAATTGACTAGCATAAAAAGAGAAGGTCTTGCCAGCAAGACTGAACAGGGAAACAGTTATACCTGTCAATAATGATCAGACTCCTACTATGTGACAGTCCTTGTCCTAAATACTTGAAATGTGATAAAAATTCACCCAGTGAAATGCATAAGTGGAAAACTACTTCTCTATTCTATGAAGAATAGGGAAAAGTCCAATAATTTGCCCCAAGTCACTATCTGGCAAGGCAGGACAGATGACGACAGGCCCCAGCACAGCTGGGCTCCTGACCTGCTGCTCCAGAAATATAGCTGCATGAATGGCACGTGGAGCTGAAGGTAGGAGTGGCTGATGTTGCTAAGCATGCTCCTGCTACTGTGGGTGTTTACATGATCGACAAGGAATGCTGCCCTAAACAGGTCCCCATGAAAGGAGAGAGCAACTTGGTCTTCATCAGCCATTGGTACCCATTTGATTCTGTTCAACTGAACGAGGATCTGGGAGGACTCAATCAGCATTTCACATTGAAAACTCTCTGAGAGCTAAAATAAATAAGTAAACAATAAATAAATAAATGGAGAATCCTTTATTAGAAAAATAAATTTGTATGAAAGCAAGTGTTCTGTCTTTAATTTTCCAGCTGTATATTTAAATTTTCTCTTAGGCCTTTAATTTTATGCTAGAAATTTCAGTAAACCACTATAGTATTTATGTATGTTCTAAAACTGTAGTGTAGCAGGACGTGCCACAAAGAAGCTAATTCATCTTTACAGATGCTCATGAATCCTTAAAAGAATTTAGTTTAACCAAATCTCTGAGCAGGAGCAATATTGTAAAACTAGAGAATAAAAACTTTGCTTGTTAGAAACAAGGAGTCGGGTGAGAACACCGCCCACCCAACAGATATGAACGTTATTACTTTGTAAAGAAATAAAAGAATAATAAGTTTAGAAAATTAACTATCAAATTACATTTTTTTTAAAAGAGGGACACTTAAAATGTTGATGAACACATATAAGATGATGACTCAGGGGCACTAAAAGTGGCAAATGGGCGGGTTCTCCGCCATCACACGACAAGGGCTGGGGATTCTGCTTTATGGCCGCCATCATTAAACCGCGGAGTGCTGAGGAGGCAGCCGCGCTGCCACCACAGTAAAACCAGCCTTTAAAAAGATGTTTCTAATTAAATCATGAAAAATCAAAAGAGGAAGTGTTCGGGGAGACCATTTTGAAGACCTTATTAATGGCGCTGTCACGGAGAGGGCTTTATTAGATTCGAACTAGCAAAAGCCACTGCTCCACTGCTGGTGTGCGAAGTGCCACATGCATGTCGCCCTCCCGGAAACCCTTTTCTTTCAGCATAAAAGTTTCCTGTTTCGCTCTTGTTTTCTCCAATAGCTGGATCTTTTGGTTCAGTTAAATTCTAGTTACAATGCTTTGACATTTGATTTCACGCTTTAATTGATCTCTATCCATATATGTCCACAGACTATTTGCTGCCTTTTCTTGCCCAGCACTTTGCGTTCTACTTGTGTGAAGAAATCATACAATCAGTTCGACTCTTCCTTTCCAGAATAATGCCACTTAAGTGTTCATTGTTTAATGCATGAATATACTTTTTAATTAATTCTGATGATTTTCTTCTACATACCTTTGGCTTCAAAGCCAACCAAATTCCTTGTGATTGCTCTATTTCACTTTCTGCAGTTTTTAACCTCAAAGCTCCCTCTAATACTTTTTTCAATGGCTTCGTCCTTCCTCTTCTGCTTTCCTCTCCATCCCACAAGTCCTTTATTTGATGAACATGAAAATCGATTTTCTGGAGATCCTGTCTTTGTCATTGAGGTCCAGGTAGTCAGGCAGAGCATATTTCAGGCATATCAAAATATTTTTATATCAAAATTAAAGTTTTCACTTTGTGAAAATGGCCTTTTAATCTCTTATTATTAGTTATTAAAATAAAGTTCTTATTATTATTAGTTATTAAAATAAAGTTCTTCCGCATTTCTAATGAGTAGTAACTGTCTCTAGTAATTTTTATGTTGCTGAGATAAAAATACCCTGGCAAAAGTAATTTAAAGTAAAAAGGTTCATTTTATCTCCCTGCTCAGGGTTGCAGTCCATCAGGTAGGAATTCATAACAGCAGGAACCTGAGCAGGAACAACTTGCCACACTGCATCCACAGCAAAGAAGCAGAGTGTAGTGCCTGAGCTCTGCACTATAGTCTGGCCCAGAGCATGGTGTCTCCTGCATTGGGTGGATCTTCGCACCCAACTTGGCCTAGTAAAGACAATCTTCCACTGCCAGCCCCAGACTCCTGCTTCTCGAGTGATTCTAGATTTTGTTGAGATCACTTATCCCAGTAACCATTAAGACAAACAAACAACGACAACAAATCCTAGGGATTATTTTTATAGTAAAGCATCCATTTTACCACCCTGCTCTATGGTGGACTGAATGGAAGCATTCTCCACAGGCTCAGATACCTTTTTTCTGCTTGGTGGTATCGTTTGGGGAGATGGCACATCTTTTGAAAGAAGCATGCCACTGGGCAGACTTAGACATCATAGCCAGCACACACTTGCTATTCACTGTCCTTGCTTCATTTTTGCAGTTGAAGATGTTCTCTCTCAGCATTCTGCTCCAGATGCCATGTCTCTCTCCCGCCATAATGGATTCCTATTCCTCTGGAACTGTAAGCTAAAATAAACCTTCTCTTCCGCAAGTGCCTTTTCATCATGGTGTTTAATCGCAGCCACAGAGAAACAGTGAATAAATTCTCTTTGATTTGACCAAAGGAAAGGACAACAATCCTTGACCCATCCATATTTCTCATATCTAATAACCCCACTCCTTTAGCCAAATCACCTGACCTCAACAACATGGTTTATAACCTGAACTATTACCTCCACAGATCTCCAGCCATGACCCTTCCAGTCAGCAAAACCTCACTTTGGATGGCCAATGTGACAGACCATATTTTCTGCTGTACTTAAGATACAGAGAATAGCTAAGAAAAAATCCCCAGGACCTTCAATCAGTTAGTACCATCACACATTTACAGAATGAAATGCTGGGACTTCAGTGCTATACCATAATCTTAATTGGACCCTATCATCTGCCCATCCCATCTGAATTTTTCAACATCCTTTATCTTCTGACTTCATCACCAAATAAGCTTGTCATTATTTGACAAGACATTAGCTTTATTCCCCATTTACTTTACCTCCATCACTGGAGGTAAGTATTACTTCTTTGAGATTTAAGAAAAGCAAGGATGAATGGCAGGGGAGATACCATGATAATGTAGGTGGTTTTCCTAGGGTGAGGCTTATTCTTCGCACTCTGGATGTGCTGACCCTGAGATTTCCCCAAATGTGGGAAACATGATTGCATAATTTGTGGCAGTGGGGGGACTTTGCACTCTTCCCTGGATTAAAAAAACAATCACAGAGAATCATGGAAAAATAATTAGTATTTTTTTCACTTTTCATAAAGTTCATACTTTATAATAAGACAAAGAAGAGGAAAGCGTCCACATTTATTCAACACAACTGTCATGAATAGGAGCCTTTACAAAGGAAGGACAGAGACTGGTGGGATGACTCAGAAAAAAGGAGCACTTTCTGCTCATCCAGAGGACCGCAGTTCAGGACCCAGGACTCACATCAGGTGCCTCACAAACTGTCCGTAGCTCTAGCTTTGGGAGATCTGATCTCTCCTTCTGGTCTCTACAGGCACCCATAAACATGCCATACATTTCTATCCTCCCCCTCCATGACTAAATATAAACCATAATCTACAACTCATTCCTCTGCCTAAACACTTTTTGGCACATTAGCACATGAAGGTAGATCTTTCCATTGGTGTGATGAAGGACTTGGCTCTTCCTTACCCACCTCCCCATTCTCACTTCCACACTCACCCAGTCTCATGGTTTAAACTTTAGAAACTCCAAACTATTTAGACTCTTCCAGAATCTCTATATGATTTTCTGATGGGCATCTTTGTCCATGCTATTTCTGTGTCTGAAATACTAGTAAAAACTCTTGAGAATTTACTATCTTATACTCTTATTCATCTTTCAAAACTCATTCCAAACAATGTCTTCATTAGACTTTCTCAATCAATAACTGTGGAAATAGGAGAAGGCAAAGCAATTCACCTCTGAGAGCAGAATTTGCCAGGGCTGAGCTTTTATGCTTATTTGTGCTCCATGGTGGATATTTTAGAAGTGTACACTGAAGACGAGCTGCTCATGCACAAACAGGTGTTGAAACAGTATCACTCCCTTCAAAGTACTATTTTAAGAGCATGTTTAGGTACCTCACTGTTTCTGCATTTGGTTTTAATTGCATTGTATTTTCCACTTTGGAGGTAATAAAATAGAATTACTAGGTATGAAATAGTGTCACTGTTTTCTGTTTCCTGGGTTAGATGAGTCGAGTAAGGAAGGATCCGTGGGTGCCCAAATGTGCCACAATGCAGGGGCCCTGGAGTGTGGCCCATTCTGTGCATATTTTACATGCTGGCTAATGCACTGAAGGCCCTCCAGTTTATGTTAGGTACTGTAGCCTTAAAATATTACATTTTTAGCACATTCTCCAATTATTCTTCAGAATAACAAGAAAGGAAGAAAGACTATGCTGGTCCAAGGCCACGGAGGAACTGTCCTGCACTAGGCCAACAGTTTTCATGGATGCACCTACAGCTGAGTCATTTTCAAAGATTTCTGTAAGTGTGTAATACCACAAGTCACATTATACTGTATTCTCCCCAGAATGAATCATTTTATTAACATCTGCTTTTTATTTTGTTAATTTACCAACGAAACAAAGCCAGGTATTTTCCATTGACCTGCCTAGATGCATGCCCATGAGATATTCTTTTCCCCAAATATTTGGTTACCACAGTAGTTTTTGTTGTAATAATTACTTATTATTATTATTATTATATGTACAAGTGTTATGTGCATATGAAATGTGTGTATAGGGCATCTGTGCAGAACAGTGCCCAAGTGGATGTCAGAGGACAATTTTGTGGAGTTAGTTTTCTTCTTCCTCATTTACACATACTCTGGGGACCAAACTGAGACCATCAGGTTTGTTCAACAAGAGCCTCTACTCATCTTGCTGGCCCCAGTAACTATTTAGGGATCATATTTTAAATAACATAAGTTATTCTCATTGTCCATTTGGCATGCCTCTTCTTAGTAACATTTATACCTTATGGTTACACTGTTTTCTGTATATTCATGAAGGATTATTAGAGACCATTTATTCTGTCTTCCTTTATTTTTATTAGCATTAGTTCAGCTCTTCTTTGAAGGTCTTTTATTGCTTATATTCCAGAAACATTCCCTTTCATATTGCATGCTTTATTCAATGTCAAATGATATTTTTATTTAAGTAGAAGAGTGTGATAATATCCCTGTCCTTTGCTTTATGAAAAGTTAGCTAGGGACTGACCATACAGGGAAGCCCCAAAGCCCAAAGGCAACAAAGCCAGCTTCTCCCACTTGAGAATTCTCCCCAGACAAAAGGCTTTCTTCTTCTTCTTCTTCTTCTTCTTCTTCTTCTTCTTCTTCTTCTTCTTCTTCTCCTCTTCCTCCTCCTCCTCCTCCTCCTCCTCCTCCTCCTCCTTTTTCTTTTTCTTCTTGTAAGAATGAAAGCTCTGATTTTGTTTGTAACTTGAAAAATAAAGGTGTGGCTCCTAAGTATTGTTTCTATGTGGGGGTGGGCAGGTGGGTGAAGGAGGGCATGAGCTGAGATGAAGAGATGAAGAGATGGCAGTGCATGCTGTCTGTGAAGCCCTCTCCTCTCCACCCCTGATGATTCAGAATCCTGCTTGTCTCCGGGGCCCATCAACTAGGTCAGACAGACCACTCTGCATCTCAGGCCCTAACCATCTCTTTACTTTAATGTTGTGACCATCTTTCCTCTACCTGCCCTTTTGCATTAATGTTTTGATATTACCCTTTTAGCATTACTGTCCAAATAATTTGCTTCCACCAAAAATCAAGTGGGAGCTTTGTGTTTTTAATTAATTAATATAAAAGTTTTCTAAAATAAAGGAATTAATACATTAAAATTCATATGTGATACAGACATTGCCTTCTACTTTGTATTATTTTGATGAAAAGATAGTTCTAAATTTTATATTTCTTTTTCTATTTCTATTCTATATTTCTATTTTATTTTCTATATTTCTATTATATTACATTTTGAAAATTTCTAGTTATTTTAGGTGTTTTCTGTTATATTATGGATTCATTTGTATTGTTTAGAGTTTTTCAATGATAAATGTATTGCCCATTAAATGTATATTTAGTATATGGAAAATTTTCAAAAGAAAATTCTTTTTGGTAAAAATATTTTCTCTAAACAAGAACTTATAACAAATTTTAACTTATAAAAATAAGAAAGCTTTTTTTACCTGCTTTTCTACATTCTTGATTCTGTATTTGAGGATATCTTTAGTTTATGGAAGATAAATTTAAAAGCTCTGATGCATTGTGCAAAATGAGTAATAAAATAGATCTGATGCATCAATTGCTAAACAATTATATTAAAAACTAATTACTTTGGAAATCTGAGCCATTAATTTTGTTGGTTCTCTAATGCTGTAGTTATTTTAACCAAGTTGTCCTGTCTTGGTGCATATGGATAAATGGCATCATGTTAAGTATCTTAGCATAACTGTGATTCTGCCAATATTTTTTTGGTTCTTTAATTTTTTTCCCCTCTAACTGATTTGCTATTTTGTCTCTGTTACTTGGCACTTAACATCAGTTCCCATGTGTGGATTGACCTGGGGTCAGACCAGCCGTCTATGGAACTCTTCCACAGGCTTCTCGGGAACAAAGAATCATGAGCCAGGAGAAACTGGAAGTGCAAAGACGCCCTGGTAGATGCCAAGGCTGTAGGGGGAAGGAATTTAGTACTAGGTAATTAAAGACAAAAGGGAGAGACATGAGAATCTCGTGAGAATCGGGTCAGAAAACTAAGGGCAGGCATGGAAGCTGGTATGTATTGTGACCAGGAGTGTGAATTGCCTTCACCAATTCCAAAAGAGAAAGCAGGGTGGGAATGCCCTTGTCCTTGTTTGTCTGGGCTGATGCCACATAACTGAGGTAGCTTATATAAAAGTTGAGGGTTCCAAAAAAGAAGTCTTTCCTGTCAGATGAAGTCAGAGCCAGGAAGTTCTGAAGTGGAAGAGCTCATGCCTGCCTGTCTGCAGTGCTTTCTCAAGGACATTCTAAAGGCCAAGGATCGTTTCTTTTAACCCCCTGGTTTACGTGCATCCCATGCTTTGTAGACTTCACATGTGTGCACAGGCTTTTGCAGCATTTATCTTTAACATAAGAGGCTTTTGACCAGGCAGGTCCCTAACCCCAGCATTCTCTACTGGTGAGAGGTCCCCTACTTTGGGTCTCCACCAAGCTATGCTAAGCTAGTAACCTTCATTTGTTTCCTGTTTTGCTGTAACTTAACTAGTCAGAGCACAGGAAAAGCCAGTCACCTCAACAAAACATGGTCAATCTTAGAACATTTCATTTCTAATTCTATAACTAATTTCAGAATCACTTTACTGCTTTGCTGACATGACAGCGTTTGACTAATTTGTCTTTCAAAGACCTAGTAAACCTTAATTTCCTGCAGCAGCTTTGAGTGGATTTCTGTCTCTTTCCACTGACTTTCAACTCATGCAATTTAAAAGCTAAATGTGAGCTGTAAAACTCAATCAATTTGGTAGTATTCTTTTAATATCAATTTTTATATAATTAGCCCCCAAACTGTGTTCAATTACTAACAATTAATCCTATGCACTTTACAGGACAACACTAATTTCACACTTAGCAGCATTTGAAAGGAAGGTGGTGCAGATTCCACAGTGGGAAAGCTCCTCCCTGAAGAGCTGTGCTTTGTTGCACAGACTAGACAATGGAAAGTTTTCCCATTGCAGCCCACTATAGGAGCCCAGGTTTCCTTCAGCAAACATAGGCAGAATCATGCATTCTTTAATTACAGTTTTCAGTGGGATGGCCAACCTTTTAAAACAGATTCCGGGTTGTATGTTTTCTTTTGACAATCTTCCTGAGTTAGTATTTTTTTTTTATCAATGCTATATACTTAATTGTTCTACTGAGGTTGACTGTGAGAAACCAAACAATGGAGCCATAACAGGACAAAGAATGAGAATGACAGCCAAAGGCAGAAAACTGTGGAAAACTTGTTATGAACAAAAAGAAACATCCCCTTAGAAATCAAGAAAAGCTGCCTTAGAGGTTGGCTCCGTTGTTGAGAATGCGTGCTGCTCAAGTGTATATGGACCTGAATCAGATGTTCAGTACACTCATAAAAAAAGCTGCACACAACCTTACAAGGTTTTAACTCTGGTGTTCTGGGGGCAGAGGAGTGTGCATAGACAAGAGGATCCCTGGGGTGTGCTGACAGCCAGTCTAGCTTTTAAGGTGACTTCTGGGTTCAGTTAGAGACCTGGTTTGAGAAAATAAGAGAGAGAATGATAGGGCAGAGTATCCAACAGCCTCCTCCAGCCTCCTCATCCATGTATGTGTATGTCATGGGTATGTGTATGTGTATGTCATGTGTATGTGTATGTCATGATAGGGCAGAGTATCCAACAGCCTCCTCCAGCCTCCTCATCCATGTATATGTATGTCATGCTTTAACCCCCAACACAAAATAAAACTTGAATACAAATTATTTCAAGAAATCCCCAAATTAGAACAAATTTAGTGTACTTAAGATCCAGCTCAGTGTTAAAGCTCTTGCCTAACATTCCCAAAGTGCTGGGTTCATCTTCCACCTCCCCCACAAAGAGAAAGTTAACACATTTAATACATATCTGATGCAAGCATACTGTAATGCACCATGGTTTTTCTAATGTAGAATAGGCTAGCCTTGAACTCATAGAGCTGTATCCCCCTGCCTCTGCCTCCCATGTGTTAGGATTAAAGGCATGTGCTATCACACCCAGCTATTTTATCTTTCCAATAGCAGCAATCTCCAAATGATAAATTAAAATGTATTATTTTTACTGATTTCTATGTACCTAAGCCTTTTCTCCTAACATGTGGTGTCTGAAGGTGACATCATCACATCTGAATCCTATAAAGATGTTTTCACTTAAAATACTAGAAATTATCTTAATAATTCATGGTCAAATACTATGAATAAGTCAAGGTTTGAACTACCACCTTGTGCCCAAAATGAAAGACCACCTATCAAACGGTGTGCCTGGTGTTCATCCAAAGGTACACATACATCAGTTCATTTCAGTATTTCATAGCTTACAAATTTTAGGTCCTTCCTGTTAGAAACTGGTTGATGAGGAGTTGGAGCCAATTTTAAAGCTTTGTAATTCATTCTCAGATATGCAAATTGTGAGTATATTATAAGTTTTTAAAATTATAGAAACAATTTATAGTACAAAGTGCTATTGCTCAAGGGGCTGAGCAGGAACACAGAGTTCTGTATGTTAATTTTGATTATGTCTCAATGTGACCAATGTATAACTCCCTACTCTCCTTTTATTTCCCTCTCTTATTTGAGTATAACAACTTTCTTGAACACTTGGAAATGAGATCATGAATGACGGAGACTGTCTAGAACTAACACAAACACACACACACTATTATGGGACCAGTAAGAGGCCAAAAACTTTACGGACTTTTTAGACATTGTCACACTTTATAGACATAAAGAAGAGATGAATGACCCACAGAGATGAGTATATGGAAGCCACCATATCTAAACCTGGCAAGTTTATTAAAATGCACATAACTTAAAAACGGGATGCTCGTAACAGGTTTCAAATGCACCTATCAAAATTCATCATTAAATTAACCTTTTGTGCTACATTTTGTTCAATGCTGTGTGTAAATTCCAACGTATGCATAACGCGTCATAAAGTATAATGATAGGCCTCTCTCCAAAGGCAGGACCTTCCTCCTTGTCTCTCTAATAATATTTTGATCACGCTCTTAAACTTCACACCAGTAAAACAAAAGTCATACAAAGAAATGCATTCTACTTAAAAGTAGGACATTTAAAAAAAAAAAACCCACGCTCAATTTTGCAGCCATCTGTAGGAAAAGGGTCTGTGATGCATACCTATAGTCCTTCTGAGCGCCCAGAGTGCCACAGGATGCAGAGGTGCAACTGGCGACTCTGTGATGGAATGTGAGCCTCGCTACTCTTCTAAGTATTGCAGCATCCGTCTTTATGACTTAATAGCTCTGCAGCACCGAGTTTCAGCAGGGAAGCCATTCTCCACTTGTGTGAGTCCTAGTGTCTTCCTAAGCCTCCCCTGCTTTGTGAAGCCAATATTTAGAAAACTCTAGCAAACTAACACCTGCTAAACATAAATCACGGGCACGCATCTACGACTGGACAAAAGCTCGGAAAGAAAGAATAGATCAAATCCCCGAAGAGCCTCACAGTGAATTAAGAAAACCTTAAACTTAATCCTGTAACCTGATAAGCAGTCAGCCGACTGACTTATGGAGAGCTGCAGCATGGGAGTTAGACTGAGTGCCAGATGGCTTCTAGGACTCAAATTAAGAGGAAGGAAAAGAGAAACAAAACTGATGTTGATGATAAACACAGGTATGAAGCCTGACAAGGAGAATGTAGTAACAAAATAACACACAGGAGTAACTAATATTTTATACCATATTCTCTTTCTTTGTTTCTCCCAGCAAGCCTGACAGAAAGTGGTAATGTTTGACTAGTCGCAGCCTAATACCAGATGCCAGTTCGAACAGGTGCAAAAACAAAGAACAGGATGCTACCATTTGGAACATCAGCTTTGCTCTTTATATATGCCCCATATGCTGGTGGGAGCTCACCTACTAGGTTTCTTATTGCTATTTTCTCGATCAGGAGAAGTTCAAGTTGACAACAATATAGCATTTTCTCTTAGTAGATGGGAAGGAGTAAACAGAGAAATGGCCAGTTAGTTTTTCTGGGGACTATTATAATTTCCACAGCCCACTATCATGGAATGGTGCAACTGCTGGAGGAATGAGATCACCCTGGAAGAAATAGATTGTTCCCTATATTATTCCACAATGGTGAGGCTCTGCAGCGTTCTTCCACAGGGGAAAGATAGTGGCAACTGGCATTGCCAATTATCAATGTTAAATGCATGATCAATTGTACAGGGGCTCAACAAACAGACAGCTTGTTCCACACAGTTGCTTGGTAAATTGGATGCAGGCAGACAGAGGAGCACAATCTCCCTCCTCTGTAGGTGGTCTCTGTTTCATTAGGTTTCCAATTGATGTTGCTGCACAGTAATCCAAAAATGTGTGATGGGAACATCTCTCTCATTTTTCATTAGCACTCCTTCACAAATGGACTGGAGGCAGGTACAAAATAAAGATTTTGCCAGGCTTACTTTTATCCTTTTGGAGACTATTGAGTATCCAACATCACTGCTGGGAACTTAGTTTCTCCTCATTCGGAGTCACTGTGGTGACTCATCACAGTTTGATATGATCATCTTCCTTAAGAATGCTGTGGAAATAGAGGGAGAGCGGCTAATCTTCAAAAGACAGGGATTTAGAAAAAAAACCATCAGCTTATGTTTTATACTGAACAGTAACATGACAACACAAGTTATGTGGGAAAAGAAAAACAGAGCTGAAGCCATTGTTTTGGGAAGTTTATCAGATATGTACAAAACATGAAGGGTTTTTTTTTGAGACTTTCTAGAGATTATCCTAACTGAATTCCTTATTTTCATTTCATAAATGATTGCACCTCTGGCTTTTCCAAAGCAATGCAGTTATTGGCACCAGCCTTAGATGAGAAAACAGGACCCATGACTTAAGCTGTCTTCCTTACAGACTACACTCAGGCACAGTGTACACTGTATGTGGGTACTGCTGAATACCAAGAGCCGCATAATTCATATCCTTTGCATAATCAAGCACACACCATAACTTCTCTATTAAAAAAACTATATCGTGATATTACCTAGTGCACTCCCAAATGTTCTCCCCTTTGGAGAAGTTACTCAGCCTCGGTGCACAAATGGCAGTGGTTCATTTCCTCACAGAAAGCATTGCCTATTTCTGTTGGATTTTTAGAGACACGAGACATCACCTCTAATTTCTTTCTCCTACCTAATGCTGGTATCTATGTTCTTATTGGCTTGAGAGACTTTCTAATTCCAATCTAGTAAAGGAGCCAACAATATCCCACCTTGTTTGTTTCATGAAACTGCACCCCTCATAAAAGAAAACAACAGCTCCTCATTTGCTCAATGGTTTTATGTGACTCCAGACAATGACTGCCAATGCCCGACAATGTTACTCTGCCTGTGACAATGAATTCTTCAGTTGTGGTGTGTATTAGTTACTCTTCTATTGCTATGATAAAACATCACAACGCAAAGAATGAGGAGTTCATTTTGGCTTCCATTTTCAGAGCATAAGAGTTCATTACAGCCAAGGAGCCCAGCAGCAAGAGGAAGAGATGGTATCCAGAGCAGGAAGCTGAGTGTTCAGAGCCTTGAGCATAAGGAGGAAGCAGGAAGAAAATGAAAGTCATGAGAGACTTTACAGTCGCAAAATCACGCCTAGTAATATACCTCTTCCAATAGGTCATGCCTCCTAAACCTCTCCATGCAGCTCACCAACTACAGAACAAGCTTTAAATGCCAGAGCTAACCTCCACAGAATGAACCTGTGCTGGCTAGTTTTGTGAGAACTTATCACAACCTAGAGCCATTTAGGAAACGGGGACCTCAACTGAGAAAATGCTCCCACTAGGTTGACATGTGTGCAACCCTGGGGTGTGTTTTTTGAATTAGTGATTGATGTGGGAGGTATGTGTGTATGATGTGGGAGCTTACTGTGGGTAGTGGCACTTCTTGACATTTCTTACAGGTGTGCTGTAAGAAATCAGGCTGAGTTAGCTATGAGGCGCAGGCCAGTAAGCACCATTCCTCCATGACTTCTGCTTCAGTTCCTACCTCCAGGTTCCTGCCTGCAATTCCTTCCTGGCTTCCCTTCATGAAGGACTGTGGTTAGGACATGTAAACTGAAATAAACCTTCTTCTTTATCAGTTGTTTTTCATCATGGTCTTTCATTACAACAATAGAAACCTCAACTAAGACAGAAGCCCATCTATGCACAATTTCTAATGCAATTCAGGCTATATAGGACTCAAGCTTTTTTCCTCTGCTCTTGTTGAGACAGGCCTTTATTTCTGTGTTGGTAGAAATCCCTTTGTCTAGCAAGTGGGGAACATGGTGTCTCAGTCATCAGCTTTCACACACACCTAGAATGTTGAATATTGCCTTTTGTATTTCTTCTTTCATTACTACCTAGCTAGTTTAAAGACTAATGTAATAATCCTAGAATATGAACCTCAAGGAAAATAATAAACAATTCTAAAAGGAATATTTTATATTTTATTTGTATAAAAATATATGTTTACAAATACAGAGAATATATTCACAATGGCATATATAATAAAATATATGTGTATATAGGTATAAATATATATGTTATTCTAATTAAGTTGCCTTAAATTTATCCCAAATTTAAGTAGAAAATTCATACTACCCATTGTGATTCATCCTCACTTTACTTTAAGAGCATTAAGCCCTCCTCATCAAAAGATAATATATTTCTTAGAGTAAGGATAAATTTAAAAAATGGTAATTAATCAGTGAAAGCAGGTGCTGAGTGTGTGAGTATATCACATACCTCTAGACTTAGCTACTTTTGTAAACTTCATGTCTTCCTAGAGTCTCTTATCAAGTTGTCAGCTATACATACATATACTTTAAGTTTCTCACTTTGCTTAATATTTAGTGTGTTATAGCTACTCAGTTTCTTTGAGAAAACATCTTAATTCTTATAACACAAATATTGTTTCTGGTGTGGTTGATGATATCATTGTGTTTGATGTCATGTTTTTGTTTTACCTTGATGGAATCATGTTAGCATAACTGTTTTGGGATACTGTTTAAATCATATTACCTTTGTTCTAATGAAGAACCTGTTGGTCGTCACCACTGTGAGCCTGGTCTACTAAACCCTGTGCTCTAACTAGTGGGTCTCTCTATCAGGGCAGTACCTTCCTGGACACCCATTCCCCACCTGCCTGCCTCAGTCACATAGAAGGTGGTCAAGCCTAAAACTAGTACTTTGACTTCTGTGTTGACTAAAACCTCAGAAATCATGGACTACCCTTTAGGGGGAAAAACAGAATTTAGACCTTTATTCAAACAGCAAAGTGTTAGACGTGGCTATGATGTCTTGATGAAAACATGGGGTTTCCCACAAATCTATGTTTCTGTATTAGTGACAAAATGCGGAGAGATAGAAACTGAAAGGGGGAAGTTACCACACCACTCAGCATACAGATGGCATCTGTGTCACTGAAAACAAGGACAACAGCAAACCAGGAGACCTAACTTTGGAATCCTTAAAGTAGGGAAACATCACAAGATTGAGAAAAATGGAGCTATTACCCAGCAACAAACCTCAGGTGCCCCTGGGAAGCTCTCTGTGGTTTCCAGGGAGGGTCTTACCCCAAACCTGCTTCCAGGTCATGACGGCACAAGGCCCTTCCCCTACAGTGGTCTCCCTGCTTACTCTCTAATTTTACAGGAATTTTTTTCCTAGTAATCCTCCTGAAACTGTGAATAAAAGCTACTTTCCCGACAACCACGGGTCATGTCAAGAAGATACACTTTCTCCCGATTTAAAGTATAACTTCTGGTTTCATATAAGCTGGAGAATCTGGGCAGTTACCCAGTATCTGTACATTAGAGAAACAGAACTTTCAGATTCGCTCTCCCAAGTGCTGTGAACATGAACTGGTTCAATGCCTACTATCTCATTCACAGAAATTACCAAGAAAATTAAATCTTAAACCTCAGCATAACAATGGAATTCTGTTACAGTAATAATAAGACATATATAAATCAAGTCTCATAAAACATGGCATTTTAGGAAAACAGGGAGTTACAATTTTATGTAAATAATACTAAGGAAAGATATATAGAATATTTTATATAGATATTTCTTTACGTTTTCATATCTGATATCTTGTCTCACTGTTTTCTTTCCTTTTTTCTTTTTAACATCTTGTAGGAGAAGATGGAACTCTCCAAAGGATTAACAATCAGAGAAGACCTGTCAATGAGGGACATTGTGGTTACTGTAAAAGACCCTGAAGAAAAGATTCAGATTCAAAGACAGAGGGGCAATCTGAATTTGCATTTAAGATCCTTCCGCCTAGGGCAGTACTTCCATGATGCGTTCAGCTGATGTATAAACACCATGAAGGGATATTCCAGTGGCTCCAATACCATGCATTTCATAATGTACTTGTAGACAGAAAGTTGGTCTATTTAATTCGAATTCTGATTGTTCCTTAAAAGCAGAATTCAAAAAATCAATTTATCCACATAATTGACTTAAGGTTTTATTACATTTCTATTTCCCACCTAGCAGTGAGCATATGTTATAAAATAAAACATATAGAAAACTAAATACTTTTCTACAGCCTACTCATTTCCCATTTTAGGAAATAAATATGATATGATGCCCTGAATGGTTGTTGAATTTGCATCGTTACTTTGGCTAGAAGATTTTACCAAAATAGATCAAAGTGATAGCGAATTGTCATTTAAAAATTAGATTACTGTAGTCTTCCCATCTCAAAATAAGGAAACTGATTTGGCTTAGTCTATGGAAAATTAATCTCATGGAATCTGCATTTCCTAAGGGTTACAATTGACTTTGCATGCGAAGATAACTTTCCTTAACATTGGCCTCTACATTCAAACCCAGCAGCTGGGGCTAGGGCAACAGATTTCATCTACAGCCAAACAAGAGAGGGTGATAGGAATGAAGCAGGGGGAATTTTGAGCACCATTCTGTCTTTGCTGTGGGGTATAGCATCTTTCCATCTTTGTTGTAGGGGTGCAGCATCCTTCTGTCTTTGTTTTAGGGATGCAAAATTCTTCTGCCTTTGTTGTAGGAATGCAGTTTCTTTCCATCTTTGTTGTAGGGCTGCATGTCCATTTCTATAGCAAAGGAGAGATTAGAGGGAAGTGCTCACTTCAGTAATGTTTCTTTGAATATCCTCTGTAGACTAAGAAGGTACTATTGCTAGAACTGTTTATTCTGAAGAATACTCAGGGGTAGGCTGACTTTGACTTTCATGTTTTGTTTTGAGCAAGGGCTGTCAGTGTATCTAGTTTCATTTTAAAATGAATGGAATTACTGATTATAATGAAAATATTCTGATTTTTTTGACCTAGGTTTTTCTTTGTATGTTCAAATATTATCTGTATTATTTGGAGGAAAGTCTTCCACAACCTCTGTGCTTTCTTTGTAAATGTTTTTACAAAATCAATGCAATTTATAATTTTTTTAAAAAGAAGAACCTAACTAGAAAACTGAAGTCCTAAATCTCTCTAGCACTTTGATCTTTCATTTCTATTTTTTTCTTTTTTGGGATACTTTGACATTTTTTTAATTGGTGGTATAAATGATAGAGTCTGAGGTCTCAAATTATTTGCCACAGTCACTAGGTTATGTCCTTGTGGCTGATCAGATGGGCTCTCTTTCTACCTTCCTATCAGAGGAGGTTTTTGTAAACTAGTGATATAAACGATTATTTTTAGTTAAGAGAAGCCCCAGGAAAGATTAAAAAACTGGATGTAAAGACATTCCCGTTCTTGATCTTATCTCTTTCTCATCTCAACCTTTGGAGAGTCTTGCTGGAAGAACACAAGGGAAGGGACGAAGGCTTCTTACAGATCTGTGAGACCTCCTTCCACTCAAGTCCCAGGGGAGCTGGAACGCTAGACCTCTGTGCTTCAGAAAGTCTTTGGACCAGAAAGGGGGCCTTTATCTGCCAACATTTCAAACATATTCAATCAAATATTGATCTAGAAAATCAGCTACTTTTTCGTCTAGCAAAGAGATTAAATTAGTAGTGCCTACTGCAGGTCTACACATGGGCGGGAAGATAATGGTGGGATCCTAGGCTATTGCTAGGATCAAAAGTTTGTGTGGACACCAACCTGATTTAACGTTTTCTGTAATGCATGGAGACAAAGGGGTGAAAGATCTGCTTGCTAAAGTAATGTGCTGGAGATTAGCTCACATGGCGAGTCCTTGCATCGGGAGACCGGGTGATGGTTTTCAGATCCATCTCATCTCTGCAAATGAAAGGAGCCGAACGTGGCCTGCTTCACCTCCCCGAAAGGTTTTCAGCACCAGAAATAACTGATGCTTCTTCCTCGAGGTGCTGGTAGCACACGTTCCTCTGACTCATACATAAATAGCCCTCCTTTCTATTGTGTCTCGTTTTCAAGTGGTTCGTAATGTGGTATTACTGAAGAACAGGAGGCTTGTCTGCCAATTTTTCCATAACATGAGGTTAGCAAAAATGAATAGCCAAAGGTTTGGAAAATTGTTTATAATTTTAGCCTTATTTTATGAAAGTCTGTGTTCAAATTGTTGCATAATATGAAGAGTAATCTTTGGCTCCCCTTTACTCCTAAATTAGGGTAGTTCAGTTTTAATTAGAAATTTTAATTTGCAGGAAAATCAGTTTCTTACAAAGTACCCCCGGTGTATTTATGCCACCTTTGAAATCTAAAAATGACTTGTCCCTATTATTTTCTGATTTTTTTCTTGAATTTACCATAATTTATTCAAGGGAAGAATATATTATATACAAACAATTCTACAAATTGTTAATGCTCAAATCAATATTTTTTGAGTTAATAAAACTCAAAAAAAGAGACTCTAGACTTTTTCCTTTAGATCTCCACCTGCTATAGTAGTCACAGGGACCTACTGATTAGAAGCTGGTGGTAGAGAGACCACTCATGTGAAAAGTGACTGCACTCACTAAAAGATAAAGTTCATGTTCCAGAATTGATAGTTGCTTGATGCAAATTAGATTCTTGGATAATATTGGATAAAACTTGAAATTTGGCATTTATTGGAATTTGAAGGCTATGACATTTTCTCAGAAAGATTATCTCAAATGGTGTTAACAAAGTTAACAGTCTGGGCTGAAGTGTCTGACATTAAAACCAGACTAACTCTTTGGCTAGACTGCAGTTGTTAGAATCTGGAAAATACAAACAATTGGAAGGAAACAGTGTCCTTGAACACCACTGCACAGCAGCAGCCTTCCTACACAATGAGGACGTAGTGATGGCCAAGTATACCTGGGCTCTGTTCTCAAGAATCACAGAATAAACAAACAGTAGTATGTCAGTGATGCCTACTATAAAAGAAAAAAATAGCAGTATTAGCTAACGCCCTGGTTTATGCAGGGCACTTAGTTTAATATTAAAAATCAATGTAGAATCTTGTATGGGTGGTGACAAGATTAATAGGAAGTTTATGAACTCAGAACATCTGATTTCACAGAACTCTTGCAAAAGCAATGTCAAAAGTCAGTTTATGGCAGGCTTAGCAAACAACTATAGTATGCTGTGGCTTTCCTGGTAACAGAGGAAGGTTTAGACTGTTAGCAAATATGCAGGTTTAGACTATGGCAGGAAAGGGAATCTTTGTATTTGACATTGATCACAAGTGGTGAGCTCTGCTTCCAGGAAGTATGTCTTCAGGGTTATTGGCAATCTGGTAGTGTTCAGAGGAGCTGCATCTCTACAGTGAAAGATCCAAAAACCACAGCCATGAGAAACATATGAATGAACTGAGAAGGTTGGCACACAGAACAAGGGGATTATGATAGTGTCTTTAAATAATTAATATGCTGTCAGGGAGATGAATTAGATAGTCTTGTATAGCCACACACGACAGACCTCAAATATCCAAAGGGTGGAAGTTGCAAGCTTAGGTTTAACATTAGTGATGAATCTTCTGCCAGAAGGACATAATGAGCCCATTTGTGAGGTAGTAGATTTCAAAGTATTAGAAATATGAAACCAGTGGCCTGAATAAGGCATTGTCCAAAGAATGTTGTAGAAAGATTAGACTCATTGAGACACTGGACCAAATTTTTACTAAGGCCATTTTTATGCACCAAATATCTGTGGTTTCATGTTATAATTACTTAAAAATCTCATCTTTTAAGGTATACAAATGTAAAATTTTTACCCCTCTACAGAAAATGATAGCTATCCCAGTGGGGGAAAAATAAATAACGCACCATCTTTTACTTCAACATACTTAAATTCTACTTCAGATAGCAAGTATTTTTTTTTTTTTTTGGTTTTTCGAGACAGGGTTTCTCTGTGGCTTTGGAGCCTGTCCTGGAACTAGCTCTGTAGACCAGGCTGGTCTCGAACTCACAGAGATCCGCCTACCTCTGCCTCCCGAGTGCTGGGATTAAAGGCGTGCGCCACCAGCAAGTATTTTTAATATACAGAAATAACTCAAGTTATAAAAACAAGCTCTGGTGCACTTTATATACAAAGTTCTCTGAGAAAATATACTGAGTTCTGAAGCTGGTAGCGATGAAGGAGTACTAAAGCTGTTAAGAAAAAAGCAATGGGTTAATTCTTCCTCATTTTGTTTATTTTGGGGGTTATAGATGAAAAGTAAGAACGATCATTACCCAGAAGCACAAAGCAGACTATTAAGTAACTTGATACCTGATACTCAAGCTCAGCATAAGAACTATTCATAAATAAATGTATGGTTCTGGAACTGGGAGAAAGCTCAGCAGTTAAGAACATTTGCTGTTCCTCTAGAGGACAGAGTTCAGTTCTCAGAACCCAAAGTGTGAGTGGTTCAAAGCCACCAGTAAATCCAGTTCTGGAGAATCAATACTCTCTTCTAGACTCATGGACAACCATAGTAGTAACATGTATACATTCCACATGTACATATAGCCAAAACAGACAAACAACAACAACAACAAAAGCCAAATCACTTACAAAAGGATGCATATCATATATGTATATATATCCTAAGTTAACTTCACACTCAACCCTGTGCACAGATATGAGCATCATCTCTTCTAAAGACAACTAAACATAAGCTAGAGAGTTTATATGCTAATATTGGGCATGAAATACTTTATAAATGTATGTAAAATTGAGTAGACCTTGGAACCTATCATTATGTGATTTTTGCACCAAAAATATGTTATTTATTTTTATTGACTATTCCTACTTGGAGATGTGAAATTTCCTTTCTCTATGGTAGATTTGTAGGCAGCTGTTTCAAAACTCAAGTCATAAACAATACAACTCTTCTGTTTAGAATGTAAACTTTTGTTATTTTTAATATGTATAAGATGGAATTATGTCAAAACACAGTTGATTTTAGGACTTTTAATAATCATCTGAAACCCTGTTTCCTGGAACTATGAACCTCTTTGCCCCATCTTCCAAAGCCCTAAATAAAAATTAAGGTTGAAATGCTATATTTGTCGTAGTATATACTATGTATATCAGTTGACCACTACTACTCTTAGCCAAATTATAGTTAACTGCATAGATATATAATGCTTTACTTTGTTAATCAATTGGTCAAGGCCAATACTTGGGCTGTTCTATCTTTAAACTATTATGACATAATCCTGTTAGTGTGTACAAGCCTGCATTTGTTCCTTTTCCTTCACCCAGGGTATAGATATAAAATTGTTAGCGTACATGCTATTTTAATCTTGCTATGTGAAAGAATCTGACATAAATTATATAAAGGAGGAAAGATTTACCATGGGTTGGGAATTCACAGACCGCTGTTCATGGTGGGTTGGATTTGCTACCTTGGCCTGTTGTGAGGCAGAAACTCATGGAATGATAGTGTCACCAAGCAGAGCAGATCATGCCATTGTATTTGAGAAACATAGAAAAATAGTAAGAAGATGCAAAATTTAACACATACCAAGTGACATACTCCTAAGTGACCACTTCTTTATCCATCTAGGACTTGCCTTCCATGTTCTTCCAATAGTCTACTCAGATTTTGAAACCATCAGTGAATCAAGCCACCAATGAACTCATAACCTAATCCTCTCCAGATTCATCTTCTAGACATACTCAGAGCATTGTGTTACTAAACTTGGCATCTCTCAGTCCATTCAAGCTGACAATTACAAATAAACTTTGCATCTGGTAACTCAGTATCTAGGTGGTTGAAAAACTGTACGACTGTTTTCCAAGATGGCTATGTCATTTGACATCACTGTCAAGAGTTTCTGAAGGTTCTAGTTTCTCCAGCTTTTAGTCAACACATTACCATTCAACTTTGAGTCTAGTTATTCTGATGAGGGTAATGTGTGGTCTAATCATGGCTCTATAGATCTTTGAGGACGAATAATACAATCTTTTCATATGTGTGTTATCTATTTATACAAATTTTAGAGATAGCTGTTCAGATATTTGTATAATTTTTGCAGGGGGGAAGAGTTTTGAGACAGGGATTGTCTGTGAAGCAGTTCTGCCTTGCTGTAGGAAATCCTAAAGCCAGTAGGATTTAAGTTACCCACCCACTTGGGCAGGGCCTCTTATACTATAAATGCCGATGTAAAGCATGCATTCTCTCTCTCTCTTCTGGCTGCTAGATTTGGTTCCTGTCCCCTGTTCATGCAGAGGACTATGATCGGTGAGTCTACCCCCCAAATAAATAACCCTTTATTATACTCTGTTCTAAGCTAGTGTGGAATTTCTTTTTAGCATCCATCTTTATCTAGCACCCCACATGGATCTAAACTCCATACCTAATGGGTGGACTGGTCTAAAAGGCCCAAACGGTCCACAGCCCAAAGGTCTTCCACATCTTCCCCTTGGCTTGCTTTTACCTACTAAATGGTGTTTTGTAAAACTCTCACCACAACAGAGCTAAAGGCATACGGTGACTTGGAAATTTCCCCAGCTTGCACACATCCTCAACCCCCCCCCATTGCCACATTTCCTGCTGTGCAGGCTTGCACAGCTTCTGCTTTGTGCTTTATGCTCCTGAGTTCTGGGCTCCTTGCTCTGTGTACGGAATTGATTTAATTGTTTTAATTTGTCAAGCAAAGCATATTTGTCAGTATTTAACCAGCAACAAGGCAGAAAACCAGAGCGGTACAGGACTGTTTGTGGTGCCCCTTGTTGCACTGCCGCTGGTCACAACTCTGCAACCACAATACCTGCTGGACAATAAAGATTATTGTAACTGGAACAATGTACTGGACCTTGTAACTCAGGTAAATATTTTATTAATTAATAAATCAATAAACTTGACAATTATATAATTGCAGAAATTAACATGAAAATTTTAATAACTTTTGCTGATACTATGGATTGTATTCTGCAATGCTTATGTGGTTATTATGATACATCCATTTATTGGACATAGGGACTCAGTTTTTTTTCTTCATATTATATCCTTAAGAAAATGGTTTGATAACAGAGCCAAGAATGAGGCACTTTTAGAAATTATACAGTCTTTACAGACTAATAATAAACAGCTAGCTAAAAGGATAAATGCCATCAAAAATCGAAATTACCTGAAAAAAATATTACTATTGAAAAGGATAACATTAATTTGATAGACAAAATTTAACCCATGTCAAAGGGTACTGAGAAATTATCCGAAAGAATTCATACTGTTGAATTTGATGATCAAAATTTGTTAAAAAGTTATGATAAGTTATCAGATAGAGTATCTCTCCAGGATGGCAATCTGCATGCTATTCTAGTAATGTTCAAGGATGAGATATTATCTTTAAAGGAGAAATTTCAGACCTTGGAATGACATGTGCAGAATGAGGGCCAGAGAGGAAACATGCCTCAGTGAAATCACTAGAAAGATATACAGGCCAGGAGATTCAGGCTTTACAAAAGACAATAGAAAAAAGATTTGAAATAACTGAGGAAATTGTTGGAGATGATGAACAGAGAAAGAATGTACAAGAACAGGATTCAACATCACCAGTAGCTGTCAGAGATCATAGTTTTAGCTTCCTACTGTGTAATCTACTCTGAAAAAGCATCAAGTTCTAAAGGGCCAGAAGGAGCCAAAAAAGGTAGATGGATACCTATAGGAATAAATGATCTAAAAAAAATTAAGCAAGTTGTTGTAACTAATGGCTTGCATTCTGCATTTCTTAGGGAGATGATAAAGACATGATCTCCTAGCATCAAAGCAATGCCACATGATTGAATTCAGTTAGTTTCAGTAGTGCTGGATGATGGGCCTCAATTAATGTTTAGAATTTATTTCAGAGAAGAAGCAAAAATTTTGGAACAATGGGGAAAAGCAAAGGCCTTTAGACTTCCCATGATCAAATTCTTGGTGAAGGCACTCACAGGCTCAAGTTCTTTACAATGAGCAAATCTTATCTCTATGCCTTAAAGCAGTCTTAAATGCTTGGAACAGGATTTAAGAATGAGAAAAATGAATTGACTAATATAGCAGGGTTAAACAGAGCCAGAGAAAACCCTTTACTGACTTTTTACAAAGATTAACTAAGGCTATACAAACAAGAGTAACAGACCCAGATGCTATATGTGTACTTATTGAATCTCTGGCTTTTAAAAATGCCAACTTAGAATGCTAAAAGATGCTTGGGCCTTTAAAGGTTAGATCAGCACTTATGGATGAATGGATCCAGCATACAATGATCATTGAGACATTTGACTATAGTACTGATTCTTGGGTAGGAGTAGAAATTTCCATAGAAATGAGGAGACATCAAAATGCCAAACGTTTTAACTGTGGTAGAATAGGACATATGAGAAAGGATTGTAGACAAGGAATTCCTATGAATAATATCTTCTCTGGGAATAATAAAAATAGGAAGAGTCAGTCTTCAGTTATATAGAAGGTGTGGCAAAGGCCAACATTGGATCAATAAATGCAGATCAACAAAAGACAGACAAGGCAACCCAATACCATCAGGAAACTCCTTGAGGAGCCTCTTGAAGGCCCCCAAGACAAAAGTAGCCCAGTCATTCCCAGTTACTATAGAGGACATGTCTCACCAGGAAAATTAAAAAATCCAGAGCCTTCTGTAAAAGACCATACTGTTCTAGATGCTGACATAAACATGGAGGATAAGTAAAAAATTCTGATTGGAAATAGAAAACATATATTCTGGAAGACTTCTATAAATTAGAAAGACCAAAGCTGAGAGTGTATAAATGACATTGTAATTATTGGTTTGATAGACACAGGTGTGGATGTGTATATATTACTCCAGAATTTTAAAATATACAATAATACTTTTACCTTTGTACCAATTTTTGTTTATTTTGAATGCATCACAATATTCTTGCTTTCTTTTAAGATTTCATGGTAGGAGGATTACATTTACTATAAAATAACTTCTTATATCTCAATCTTTTCTCTACCTGTACAAAAGAATAACATATCCTACATACTAAGGGATTATAAACATTCCTATTTTGTTTTGCTATCACGTCTCCTTGCCTTTATTCTGAGATAATGATGCCCAGATGCCTGTACATACTAATGTATATCAGCAAATGTTACCAAGTTCCAAGAAATCCATCTAACATCAGTAAACATTGTATGTCAAGTACCTAAAACACTTACAGAAAAGCATTATTGAAGCAAACTTGAAGGGCGGTGATGGAGCAATAAAAGAATGCATGCTGCTGCTCATTAGCAAGCAATTCTTTATGTAACTGTAACATGGTCCTGAGACATGAATAAGTTTGCCATTCAGTTTTGAGAATGATATTGTCTTTTTATTTGGGTTGTCATGTTCAGTAATACACACTTACATTTCTAGGATTTAGTGTTAGATACACTTTTCTTTCTGGGGTGATTTATAATCACATATGATCACTTCCTATTATTTATGCTACATTGAAACTTTTTGTTCTGGCCTCCATAAATGGGTGGGACCACAGTGCTAGTAGGTAAGAAAAGAAAAGATACACCAAACCAAACAAACTACAGAGAAATCAGGAAACTGCTTCCCTAGCAGCACATCTGTCCTAGGAAAGATGCTCAGAGAGCAAGTCCCAAAGGCTGGAAATTTGAGGAGCTTGCTCTTCAGCCTCCCATCTCATGAATCTCTAGGGATGATTGATGACTTCATTTCCACTTGAGCCTCAGATTCCTGAGACACTGAAGGGATGGAGGGCAGCTAGCTTGTCATTTTCTATGCATTTATTTGTTCATAGTAGGAAGGTCAGGGTGGATGATAAAAATATGTGGCATGGTGTTTTCTTTCCATCAATTCCAATCTATGCCTTTAAGATGTTCATTTTCCTTGCTCTGAAATCTCTGATGAGTCAATAGGGAAGCTAACTGGAATCAATGACAAAAATGACAGGGGACAACTTCCTAAGTCATGTACTCTGATGCTCATGTTTTGTGCCAGGAAAGCAAAAATCACCCCATCATGGGGGAAGGGGGTAATTTATATGACTTCAATGGTGAGCTCTAGTTCTGTCTTATGGTGTAGGAGGTTTTTCTGTCTATGTCTTGCTTTCATTGGCTGAATAAAGAACTGCCTTGGCCTTTTGATAGCACAGAACTTAGGTAGGTTGAGAAGACAGAACTAAATGCTGAGAAGAAGGGCAGAGGGAGAGCCTCCATGGAGCTGCCAGAGACAGACATGCTGAATCTTTTCCAGTAGGCCACTGCCATGTGATAATATACAGATTAACAGAAATGGGTTAAATCAAGATGTGAGTTAGCCAATAAGAGGCTAGAGATAATGGGTTAGGCAGTGATTTAATTAATACAATTTCTGTGTGATTATTTTGGATTATTTCAGGTGTAAGCTAGCTGGGACAACAAGCAGCCTGCTCTTCCTGTTACAGTCTTATAGTGTTCCATGTTGAACATTGTGATAGTGTATGTGTATGCATGTGAGTGTGAGGGTATGGGTGAATTGTGTGAGTATGTGTGAGAATTTGTATGAATATATGTGAATTGTGTGTGAGCATGTGTGAGTGTGTGTGTTTATTGGTATGAAAATGTGCAAGGTTAAAAAAAAGTGAAAAATGAAATTCACAAAAAGACGTGGGAAAGGGCTTATTATTTCTGGACACGATAGTTCTTGCTCTGTCTGTTACTAGCCAATGCTTAACAGTGCAATCCTATTTGCTCCTGGATAGAAATGATGCTTGCTTTGCTTCCACCATTGTAAGCTTCAAAACAAAAATAAAGCGACCTAAAGGAATGTGCTACACCTGACAGTACATGATTTATTTATAAAAGGAGGTTTCCACTTGCTCTATGCTTTCCCCACTTACTGTGACATCTGTTAGGAGAATTTCCCCAACATGGCACATCTCCTGGTTTCCATTGTCAGGTCAACACATCCTTAAAATACACTGGTTGATTCAATTCACAAGTCTTTTTCTATTATCCAATGCCTTTCTGCTCCTGTTATTCCTTTCTCATTAACATTAAGAAAATTCAAGGTTAACAAAGCATTATACAATCCATTTCTGGGGGTATTTTCCATTGCTTTCTGTTTATTCAGCTTATCTTTTATAGTATGATTTGACCTTTATATAACTGCCAGATCTGTAGAATTATTTGGTATACCTGTAATTTGTTTTATATTATAATAAACAAAAAAACATTTTATTTTCTTAGATACATATACCAGATCATTGTCTGTCTTTATTTGTGCAGGAATATCCATGATGACCATAACTTCTAATAATAATAATTCTATTGAATCAGCCTTTTCTGAGATCAAAGTAGTTGCCCATTGAAAACCTGAGTACCTGTCTATGGTGTGGTGTACATATTTTAATTTACCAAATTCTGCAAAGTGGAGCACATCCATCTGCCAGATTTCATTTTTTTGAGTATCCTTTGGGTTATTCCTTACAGGGTACTTGGTTATAGATACTACAAGTAGGACATCTCTTTATAATCTATTTAGCTTGTTGCCATGTAATAGGAATCTCTGACTTTAAACCTTTGCTATCAACATGATGTTTTTTATGAAATTCAGAGTCCTGCAACACATTTCCAATTAATATTTGATCAATTTCTGCATTACCTTGTGCTAGAGGACCTGGCAGATCTGTATGGGATCATGTGTGTGTTATGTATATGGGACAAAGCCTATTCTTGATTATATCTTGCACCTGGATGAATAATAAAGTCAATTCCATATAACTGGTATAGATTCAGCAGTTTCAATATGTAAGACAACTCTTTCTTCATATCAGTAACTATATTGAGAGGTTCTTTAAAATTCCTCAGTACCATAAGAATAGCATATAACTCTGCCTTCTGGACAGAATTATAAGGGCTTTGTTTCATGTTACTTAATTCTTCTGATTTGTAACATGCCTTCTCTGATTTATTTGTATCAATATACAATGTATAGGCTCCAGTTATTGGTGCATTATCTACAATTCAGGGAAGAATCCAAAAAGTTCTATTTATAAGATTAAGTCTATCACTTTTGGGATAATTGCTCTTAATTTCTCCCAAAAAATTATCACTAGTCCTTTGTCAGGGTTCACTGTCTTCCCATAACTTTTTTTTTTATTTCATCAGCACTAAAAGGCACTATAATCTCTGCTAGGTCTATACCTGCTAATTGACAAAGTCTCAATTTACCTTTTATAATTAATTCAGAGACCTTTTCCACATAAGTGTTTTAATTTTTTGCTTGGTTTATGTGGAAAAAAGTTCCATTCTAAGATAATATTATCCCTTTGCATTAAAATTCCTGTAGGAGAAATTTTGAAAGGCAACATGACTAGAATTCAATTAAGATTTGGATTTACTTTATCCACATGCACCTCCTTTAATCTTTCCTCAACAATCATCAATTCCTTTTCTGATTCAGCTGTTAATCCTCTGTGACTATTTAAGTCCTTATCACCATCTAAAGTTTTATTCAAATGAACTATTTTTTTTTGCTATTATCCCAACAGCTGGTTGTAGACTGGAGATGTCTCCCAATAATCTTTGAAAGTCATTAAGAGTCCAAAACCAGTCTCTCCTAATTCGTGCCTTTTCTCTTCTAATTTTCTGCAAATCTATTCTGTAACCTAAGTAATTAACAGAATCTCCTTTTTGAATCTTTTCAGGAGCAATTTTTAATCCTCATTTAGGCAAAATTTTCTTTACTTCTTCAAACATCATTTCTAAAATATCTGTATTTGAATCAGATAACAATATGTCATCCATGTAATGATAGATTATAGACTTAGGAAATTGCTTACATATTGCCAATGACTGGCTGACAAAGTATTGACATGGGTGGGGATATTGAGCATTCCCTGTGGGAGTATAGTCCATTGATATGTTCTAGTAGGCTGGGAATTGTTATAGGTAGGCACTGTGAAGGCAAACTTTACTCTGTTTTTTCCTTGAAAAGTATAGTGAAGAAACAACCCTCTAAATTAATAACTATGAAAGGCCACCCCTTTGGTAACAGAGAAGGCAGAAGAATTCCAGAATGTAGAGGGCCCATAGGATGAAAAATCTAGTTGACACTTCTAAGATTTGTCACCATTCTCCATTTCCTGATTTTTTTTAACAACAAATACAGGAGAATTCCAAGGGCTGGTAGATTCTTCAATATGTTGAGCATCTAATTGCTCTTGTACCAGACATTCTAAAGCCTGCAGCTTTTCTTCAGCTAGAGGCTACTGTTTAACCCATATTTGTTTCTCAGTTAACCATTTTAAAGGCAGGGCTATTAGTACCTCTGAAGGTTTATCAACTGTTTTGTGTTTTAGTACAGCACAAATGACTGGTAACCATCGTCTATAATATCTTATATTATTTTCCCCAGAAACATAAGTTTTGGGGACTGCAGTAATGTTAATCTGAGTATTCCATTGCTGCAATAGGTCACAACCTGACAAATTCACTGCAATATTAGCTATATGGCCTCAATCTTCTTCTCTGTCCTTCTGGCCCTAGGCATTCAACCTATCTTGTGCTTTTTTTTTCTTACCTGAGATAGAGTTCCTATTCCTAGGAACTGAACATCTACATCTTGAATAGACCAATTTGAATGTCAAGATTCTGGAACAATGATACTTACATCTGCACCCGTGTCTAGTAAGCCTTCAATAAAAAATTCCATTTATATACACTCTTTTCTTCGGTCTTTGATCATTTATGAAAGTCTGCCAGAATATACGTTTCCTGTGTCCTGCTGAAGTTTTGACTCATCTTCCACATTTATTCCATCATTCTTATCAGTATTTTTTTTTTACAGTAGGCATTGGATTTTTTTTTTTTAATTTTCCTGGTAAGACAATGTTCTCCTCTGTAACTGGGAATGACTGGATCACATTCATGACAGGGGCCTGCAAGAGGCTTCCCACAGTATTTCCTGATGGTATTAGATTGTCTTGTCTATCTTTCATTGACCTACTTTCATTAGTCCAATGTAGGCCTTTGCCACCCCTCCCACATATACCCAAAGTCTGAGTCCCCCTATTCCTGCCATTCTCAGAGGAGACATTATTTCTAGGAATCCCTTGTCTACAATCCCTTCTTAGATGTCCAATTCTTCCACAATTAAAACATTTGGAATTTTGATGTCTACTCTTACCGTTGGAAATTTCTTCTCCTACCCTAGTTTCAGTATCATAGTCAAGTGTCTCAACATTCATTGTATGCAAGACCCATCCCTCCATTAATGCTTATCTGATCTTTAAAGGCCCAAGGATCCTTTGGCATTCTTATTTGGCATTCTCATTAGCCAAAGATTCAATTATTATATGTCTAGCTTCTAGGTCAGTTACCCCTATTTATACAGCCTTAGTTAGTCTTTATAAAAAAAATCACTAAAAGGTTCTCTCTAACCCTGTTTAACCCTAAAATATGATTCAACTTTCTTTCCTAACCCTGTTTAACTCTAAGATATGATTCAACTCTCTTTCCTAGTTTCTGAATCGTGTCCCAAGACTTTAAAGCTGATGTGCTACATAGGGACAAGGTGTGTTCGTCATAAAGATCTTGATCCTGAGTATCAGAGTAAATTCCCTCACCTAGAATTTGATGTAGGGAAATCTCAAGTCCTTTTGCTTTTTCTCGTTGCTCTAAAGTTTTAGCTTCTTCCTTAAAATAGCAACTGTGGACCATTTTCTAGGTCTGCTGAGATTAACTGAGTCTAGTCTTGTGACATTGCTTTGTTACTGGAAGCCCATGTTTTGACTATTTCCGTAACAAAACAAATGTAGTCTGAAAGCTACAATTGCTTGTTTAATTTCCTTTAGATCAGTTATAAGTATGGGCTTCCATGAATATTCTTTGACAATTTTAGGGTATTTGGAGTCAGATACTCTTTCTAATGTTATCACCAGAAAGGCAGGCAGATCTCTGGGGAAGCTATCCCAAAGGTTTTTACATACTGATGAGGCTAAATTTTGTCTTTGTATTTTTTTTCTCTGAACATCAAATTTGATAAGTTCCTCAATCTTTTCAAATCTATTTATCATTGTGTTTTGTAGAGTCTGGATCTCCTGTCCAGTGTTCTGTTCTAATGCCCTCATTGAGGATTTCAAGGTATGAAGTCTGTCCAGTAGAGATAATGTCTCATTCTTGGACATAATCTTCATGGCATGCATATTACCTTCTTGGAGAGACATCCTAACAGTCAATCTGTCACACCCCTTTGACAGAGTCTGATTAATACACTCAAAAGTACAAATTCTCTCAAACAACTTTCAGCACCCTTTGTCATTGACTGGATTTTTTTGTGTCAAATCAGCTGTATCCTTCTCCAGAGTGTTAAATTTTCCTTTTAGTAAATTACTGTCAGTCTGTACCATTTCTAAAAGTAACTCATTTGACTGAGTTTTGTTAGTTAAATTGTTCGTATCCTTCTTCAGAATTCTGACATCTCCTTTTAGAAGATTGATTTCAGTCTGTAAAGACTGTACCATTTCTAAAAGTGCCTCATTCTTGGCCCTATTATCAAACCATATTTTTAATGAAAAAAATATTGAAGACAAGACTAATCCCAGAATTAAAAATAGTGAGGTAGGAGGGAAATCGTATAAGTCTTGCAAAACTTCATACATGGTGTAAGTAAAGAGGCTATTGAAATCTTAAAAGGTTAAATTGTCCATAATCTTGCCTCTGAAATTATATGAAATCATACCTGTGATTCATTTAGCTGAAGTAGGTACAATAACCGTTACCTGCCAGTAGGTGTCATGGTGCACTCAGAGCCATGTGGCTGGTTTAAATCTGATTTTAGAGTTAAATGCTGAAAGATATGCTCAGATTAAAAAACAGTTATTTGATATAAATCACAGACTGTGTGTACTGCAGTGGGCCTTGATTAGTCAGCAGTCACACAAGCACAGGAATAACAAGATAACAGAGGCACCCAGGAAAGCCCGTGTCCTCTCCGAGTTTCCACAGTGCATGGTAGCAGGGCACAGGCACCAGGGTGAGTGCATAAGAACTTAAGCTGCTCTGAGGCATGAATGAGAAAATGTAAGGAACCACAGCCAATCTGTAGCAAGAAAAGTCATTGTGTGAGAATTCTATATCCAATTGAATTGCTGGCTCTGCTCACAGGCCATGGCTAAGGCAGGCTGAGGGAGGCAAGCCAGGCACACTTCTAGCCTTTTGTAGGATGTGTGGGCACTCAGAGCTGGGATTCTAAAATTAAACAGTTGGGTGCCAGATGTAGGCAGAAGTCACAAAATAATTCTACACTAGTTCAGAATTATGAATAATTATGACTAAGGGTCATTTATTTAGGGAAGATTTACAGATCACTGTCCTAGATAACAGTCCTCCGCATGACTGGGGAACAGGAACAGAGTCTAGCAGCCAAAGCGAGAGTCGGAAGCAAGATAGCAAGCACACTCTTGCTGCATTTATAGTATATGAGACCACACCCAAGTGGGCTGTTATCCTAAATGTTATTGGCTGAGGGAGCAGAATGTGCTCCAACAGCAGTCTGTAGCCCAAGGATGGAAGGGGCTTTCAGTGAACACCATCCTTTGTGCTAGGACTTGGAGAGAAGCATTGCCCATAAAGAACACCTCCTTACACCACTGGCCTGAGAAGAGCTAACTGAGGTTAAAAGTCTAGTCACAGGTAGCAACATAGTAATGGGCCAAAGCTTTTCCAAAGAGTCTTTGTGTGTCTGAGATCTGGAAACATCTGCTGTACCACTTGTTGAAACTTAGGTCCCACAATATTTGCATTTGCATTTGGAAATCTAGCTGGGGATGTAGGGATACACTTTGGCCCCTACCACCAGGATGAAGAGGATTCTAACATAAAAACACTTGATTTAAATATGATATAAACATAAATTTTATTGGGTTTTCCTTATTAGACTAAAGCCCTCTGGAAATATGGCTTCCATTAACCTTTTTCTTGGAAAGAGGTTGCTTGCTATTCATTCTCCCAATAAAGTTTTCTTTATTTTAAAACTTAATGTTATAGTATTGACAGCAACTGGAGGTTTCTCTCCTGCCCATCAGTTTCTAAATAACCACTCTGAGGATTACTATTAGTCATAAACTGTTTGGACTATTAGCTCAGGTTTATTATCAACTAGCTCTTACAACTTAAATTAACCCATTTTTATTATTCTATACTTTACCACCAGGCTCATAACCTTTTACCTCACAACTTGCTTTTATGGAAACTGTTGGCATCTTACTCCACCTTCCTCTTCCTGTGTCTTCAGCACAGGAGACAGTTTCTAGAACAGAACACCAATCAAACAGGCATTAAGGGCCGGGCGGTGGTGGCGCACGCCTTTAATCCCAGCACTCGGGAGGCAGAGGCAGGCGGATCTCTGTGAGTTCGAGACCAGCCTGGTCTACAAGAGCTAGTTCCAGGACAGGCTCCAAAACCACAGAGAAACCCTGTCTCGAAAAACCAAAAAAAAAAAAAAAAAAAAAAAAAAAAACAGGCATTAAGATCAACAACTAATCAATGGGGCCTCATGAAACTGAAAGGCTTCTGTAAGGCAAAGGACAGTGTCAAAAGGACAAAATGGAAGCCTACAAAATGAAAAAAATCCTCACCAACCCCACATCTGACATAGATTTCCAAAATACATAAGGAACTCAAGAAACTAGATATCAACAACCCAAATAATCAATTAAAAAATGGGGTACAAATCTACATAGAGATTCTCAACAGAGGAATTTGAAATTGTTGAGAAGCACTTTAAGAAATATTCATTATTCTCAGCCATCAAGGAAATACAAATAAAAATGACTCTGAGAGTCCATCTTACACCATCTTTCAGAATGGCTAAGATGCAAAACACAAGTGACAACTCATGTTGGTTAGGGTGTAGCTGAAGGGAGCACTCTTACACTGCCAGTGGGAGTGCAAACTTGTGCAGCAACTTTGGAAAACAATATGGAGGCTTTTCAAATAATTTGGAATCAGTCTACCTCAAGACCCAGCTATATCACTGATGCATGAACTCACAAAGGTATAAAAAATGTTTGATTAAGAAGCGCAATAAAAGGACAAACTCACAGATATAGAGAAAGACTGAAGCCACTGCCCATCCATCCACCTTGAGTCTCCAACCACACCAAGCAAAGTCAGAGCAAGAGAGTGAGCTAGACTCTTCTTCTTCCTTATATGGGTTCATGTCCACAAGGCAAGTACCCCAAAATTATTGGCAGAATAAATCCCACAACACTTCCCACTTTTGTCTAAATAAGAAGGTTATAAATCTAATATAAAACTTTATGTAATAAGAAAAATAATCTATCATTGTCCAAGAGAAAGAAAGAGTAATAACATATACAAAACCGAACCACAACCAGCAAGAACAACAATAAGCAAGAAACACAAACACATACTAAATGTTTAGACTATAGGTAATTGTCAAATAACAGTTCATTCCAATAGCTGTCCTATCCTGATGATAGAGCTATAGGATAGCACCAAACATGACTGGGAAAAAAAAGAAAGTAAGAAAAGAAATGAAAAGAAAAGAAAAGAAAAAAAGAAGGAAGGATGTTGTCGGGGGGTTTTTTTCTTGCTCAGTTCCCACAATCATTAAGTCCCAAAGAAAATCACAAAGAGGACCACATTAACTATAAACTGATTGGCCCATTAGCTCAGGCTTCTTATTAAGTCTTATATTAGCCCATTATTCTAGTATATGTTAGCCACATGACTCGGTACCTTTTTCAGTGGGACAGTCACATCTTGCTTTTTCTGTGGCTGGTCATGACTGTACAGGAATGGGCTTCCTCCTTCCCATAATTCTCCTGGTCTCCTGACCCACCTATACTTCCTGTCTGGTAGTCCCTCTTATATTTCCTGCCTGGTTACTGACCAATCATCGTTCATTTAAAATATATTTGACAGTATATAGACTATGGTCCCACTACAGAAGGAAGGAAAAGGAAAGGAATAAAAGGAAAGAAGGAAATAGAAAATAAAAAAGTCAATGAAACAATTCCTAATTATATTCTGCTGTATTCATAGATTGGTGCCTAGCCATCAGAGAGGTTTCACCCTGCAATTGATGACAGCAGGTGGAGAGACCCACAGCAGAACACTAGGCAGAGCTCAAGGAATCCTGTGGAAGAAGGGGAGGAAGGACTATGGGAGCCAGAAGTGTCACTGATAAAAAAAACCTACAGAATTTATTAATTAAAATTTTTAAGGAAAGAATTAAGTCATTATAATCTGTTTTCTGGAGTGGTGGTGCTACCATGCTTCCGTGGTCCCCATGCTACCATCCTTCCCAAGCACACAGATTCTCCCTCTGGAACAATAAACTAAAATAACCCCTTTTGTTCTTAAGTTGCTTGTAGTCATGGTGTTTATCAAAACAACAGAAAGATAACTATTACACCAAGAAAAGCTGAGATTCATGAAAATAAAAACGAATGTAAGAAAGATATTATCTTTTCTTCTGAGTAACCACTATTCGCGCTTCTTATATTTCTAAACAGGTGCTCTGAGTTTTATTTTTATCCTAAATAGTTCTCAGCCTGGCTACCCCTTTCTATATTGTGTGTGAATCTGCAGGATCTCATTCTTGTATATCCTGTTATCTCACTATGAAATCTTGTCTTTATTATTCCAATATCTTTTCAACTTATCATTTCTTTTCAAATTCCCAGAAGTCTTTAAAACACTACATTATTGCTTATTTTAATTTGCAAAGATGTTTTATGTTATCTATGTTTTCTCCTCATGTATTTCCACATATAACATCAAATACAATATGTATGTATTTTATACATTCATCTATCATGTCAGAATTTATGATGTGAATCATAGTGCTACTAAAACTTGTGACAATTGAAAAACATTTTAAATAAACAAAATTCACTCTGGTGTTGACACATATGTTTTGAAGAATTTCAATCTTCAAAAGTTTGATAGTTAAAATTTATAACATACACAATTCTTACCAGTACACTTCCCTAACCTTCATTAACATTTAATTTCAGTTTGTTTTACATGGGGCATCCTTGGCATGGCTTAAATTTCATTCTTAATGCTCTATGTCACTTATGATGTGATCCTGCTTTTTCTTTACCATTTTTATTACCTTAAAATCCAGGTAGTATTTTCTGGAATGGCTGTTCTATCCAATGTTACTTGGTTATTGGAAGTTTCCTGACATCACATAGTGTGGATCTGAGTCTCATTGCTAAGTTGCTTGGGTATAGTCTATCTAGGCCTGAAGTTAGATTTTTCTATATAAAATATGTTTTATTAGAATGTCTTTGCTTATGCATTGCTACCTAAATCCACAATAAATGCAGTGAACAATTATAAGTTACACGGATAATGGAACTTTGGAGAAGGATAGCATCCACCAGCAGTTACTGCTTCTGAGGGCTTTCTGTCCTTATTTCACTACCCACATTTTTGTTCTTTCTTGCTAAAAAGGAGTTTCATAGTCATTGTCAAGCTACATTTTAAATTTAATTTATAAGTTGGCTAGTAGAAATCTTCAATTCATTAATAAAAATATAACAGCTGTATAGATAGCTCCAACTGTCTCTGTTGGCACCTTCTCAGTGACAGCCCCTACTCTGAGAAGTTCCCTTTTATCATAGGTGATCAAGATACATGAGTGAACCACTCACAACAGCACAGCTAAAGAGGCCTAGGGTGAACCTGTCTGGTTAGAATGCACACAGCTTGAAGTGTGACTCCTTCTAGGCCTATTGTGTGGACATTCACAACTGAGAACCAGGATGTGGCAGCAAATGACTTTTCTTGAAAGTAGTGCTAGATACAAGTATCTGGGGGTGGTGGTGGGTAAATACATTCTTTGGTCCTTAACATAAATACCATAGATAAACAAGCCTAGAGAGAGTGTGCAGTGATGGGGTGGTGGGGGCAGGGTTAAGGTTCCGGAGTTCCAGGGAGTCATGCAGGCTAGTTCCTGCTGGATTTCCAGCACTTCATTCTGACTGTGTTTCAAGCAGTGATTTCTGCATTTTGTTTGTTTGATTGTTTCAGGAATGGACCCTGCTCACTCTTTAATGAATTTATCTTTTCCTTTTAGCTTAAATGATTATTTGCTTTGTTATCAAAAGGATTTCGTTAAGTCATCTGGCTGAATAGCTCTGTTAATGAGAAAATGGCTGAAGTACCAATAAAATTTACAGATGCTCGGGGTTAGGGAAGAGAAGTGTAGGTAAAATAAGAAGTTTGGAGGTTTTGCAAAGAGGAAGCTTCAACACTCTCAGGAGCGACTTGGGGAAATTCCTGGTTAGTGGAGATTGTGAATTTCATGATCCACTGCTCTCTGAATTTTGGTCCTCTCACAGTCGTTCTGGTGCTCTGTGACTTTAGAAATCACGTTTTTAATTTTCAAAGTCTATATTTGTTTATTTGTGTGCATGTATGCATAAATGTGGGCACAAGTACACCAGAGGCCATGGAGGCTAGAAGACAATTTTGGGGAGCCTGTTCTTTCCTCTCACAGTATGGGTTCTAGGCCTCAAACTCACTTCAACAGTCTTGGCTGCATGCCCCCTTACACACTGAGCCATCTTGCCAGCTATAATATTCTTATTTTGAATAGAACAGAAACACAACTAGTTTTCCAAAAATATCCAACACCCCCAAACTCTTCTCTGTTCACCAAAGCTGATTTGGCATTCATGACCTATGAAGGTATAATTATGTCTCATAACTGCAATTTAGCACGTGTGGACAATATATTTTGTACTACCATAGTTCTTCTAATTTAACTCAGGCATCTGTGCATTTCCTGTGTTCCATTGTGCTATCAGTTAGCTATACCCCAAAACTTTGATTTGTAGGTAGAGGTATCAATTCATCCACAGGATCCTAATGATATACAAGTACTGAAATATTTAAATTCTTAGCTGAAGAATGTGATGAAAGACCCTAATACTTCTTATCCTTCAGTCAACCATTTGCAGCTCAATTCCTCAGAGACTTCCTGGCTGTAAGCTGATGTCTGACTTTTTTGCTTTTATCCTTGTCTAGAATGTCACTTCACATGCCAATATAACATGGAAAAGGAACAAACAAAACAAAAGAATTTGTTTCTTTTAGAAATTCTTTCTTATCTATCTTTTCTCAGAGAGCGAAGTGACATTTTTTGACGTTCTTCAGGAGACCTCTCTCATGTCCATTGGCTTCCAATGAGGGATAAGGATGAGGGATAATGTGGGTGTCATTGCTGAGAAAGTGTTAAACTATGATCAACATAAACGTCCAATGCTCTAACCTGGCACTTCACAGAGGAGGAAATGCCCAGGTCTGGTGTAAAGGAAAGGAGTGGAGGATGCCATGGCTTTTATATCTCTTGCTGTCTTCACACAGTTGTAAGTATATGTCCAACAAATGTGTAGGAAACAGTGTGACTAAAGAACTGGAGTCAGCCGTGTTTCCTGAGCACTATCTGGACAGACATACTCCTGGGCTCTGGCATACAGTCTATGGCCAATAAGGTGGCTTTCACATGATACATACTTACAGATTTGAATGAAGACAGTTGTCTTTTTAGATGGTCTCAAAGTCCAAAGCCTATTTTGACGTCCCTACTGTTAAGATTACAAGTGTATAATTATAGTCCTTCTATATGACTGCCACTGCATAGATAACACATTCTTTAGCTGTCATCATGTTCTGCTTTTACTTCATGACTTTCTTTAACGATACTTGCTATCATTAAAGAAGTGCTTAGTGCTAAGCCTAACTCTGATTAAAATTCCTTAAAGTTATAGAATGTATCTGTCATTTATATAACCAAGTCATACACATTTGTGGTCTCAACACGCCTGAGGTTAAGACAGAAAGATCACATGTTCCATACTAACCTGAGCTACATAGCAAGGTTTAGGACAATTGGACAATACAAAACAAACAAACAAACAAACAAAAAACCCCCAAAACCATGTCTTAGAAGGAAAAAGGGGATGAAGGAGAAGGAGTAGAGGAAGAGATGGAAGAAAAGGAAAGTAGAGGCAGGGGGCAGCAGCACCATTAGGGAGAAAATTACCAGGGATAACATTTGAAGAGACACAGGAAGAATAATGGTCAGCTTTCCATTCAATGTACATACTCATCTATTCGAGGCAGAAACGCTGAGACTCCTATGGACTTCAACACTAGCGGTCACAGCAAATGTGACCAGCTGCAAGGTGGAAGACTTTTTCACTTCATAATTGCTGAATTCATAATTCCTTCAGAAAAGCCAAGGATTACATAAACCTCCCTTCTAAACACAAGAAACAGAAGATTGGAAATGGTTCCAATATTGATATTTAATTTTAAAGATAAGATAACCAGCAATTTGAGTGAGCAATTTGGCATAGCGTGTATTTCCCTGTGTTCCAGAATTATATAGATTTGTGCAGTAGCTAGTAATAGCAGAATTAGGGGAAGAAATTAATGTATTAATATTAGATTTAAAAGGGCATTCTTATTAAAGAATAAGAATAGGTTATTTATTCAATAAATGAATAAATTGTTGTTATTAGCATTTAAGCCCTAAAATAAGAAAATACTCATTACAATATACAGATGTAAATACCGTGGGTAATAGAAGACCAGCTAATGGGAGGCGGTGGGCAAAGCATTAAGCCAAAAGAGATAACGGGCAAATGAAAACTAGAACCAGTTCATTTAGGCACAGTTGACTGAGGGACTGGTTTCCATCCCCAGTAGCCTGAATTTAATAAATTTGTTAAAACTGCACCTGTTTTCTGTGGATACAGTCTCCTTCCTGCAAATTCTTCTGGGACTGACACCCTCAGCTTCAACTGGCGCTTCCAGTAGAATCTGGTTAAAATGGTTCTGTAGGTGCAGGCTGACTTCACGGGAAAGGGGACAGTATCCTGGGCTCATTGTCTTAGCCAGTTTGTCCCGAAGGGGATTTCTGCTCTGTCCTCAGCTGAAAAATGGTGGTTCTCCAGGTACCAATGGTGCCCTGCATTGGTGGATATCCATTCCCTTTCTAGGAAGTATTCAGGGGATAGCAACTTTTTAGCTAAGGGATAGACAACTTATTTTGAAGACACCTTTATGGATACACACACAATTTTTGCACAAATTTATTTGAAATAATGCAAAATTATAGGGTTAAAGATCACCCACCTATTCTAATAGCTCATTGGCACCATCATAGAATGCAGGAAGACACCTTTGGTAATCTAAGCTTTGAACTCATTGAGTATATGAAAACATCAGTCATCTTCACTGGTGCCCTCTCTGAGTTCAGAACTTGTAGGAAACACTACAGTAAAAGTTCTGGTACCCAAAGGAGGGAAGAGTTAGAAGCCACACATCTGACAGCCTGATGCTCCAAGACCTGATGCTGTCTTGATGGGTCACAAGTGACAAATGCAGCAATTTGAGGACACGTGGAACTGTGGGAGATGCCAACGGGAATTCTAACAGTCCTAGTTCTTCACCACTGACTGTGAGGCTTTCGGTTTGTTTGTCTTTTGCAGTCTTAGGGATCAAACCTAGGACCTGTAAGTGCTAGGCAAAGGCCTGACCACTGACTTAGCTACATCCCTAGTCATGACAAGAAAACAGTACAATTATAGAACATTTGGGGAAAAAAACCCACAAAGACAAATAAACAAATAAATATACAAAACTGGGGTGATATCATAATATAGCTGCAAGCAATATTAGCTCTTCACAATTTAGCAATTTCTACAAACACCCAGAGTGTGCCATAGATTTTGCTTGCAGTAGTAAATATATGTCTAATAGCTAGCCACTATCTGTCCTGATAGAGGGTAGAGGAGGGCTGTACTGGTCCCTGATCCCCACCAGATGATGTGTAGGCTCGGAACTCGCACAGTACTGTTATCTCTGCATTTTGAAGCCTTTTGATGAGGGTCCCTGGGACCATTGTGTGAGCGGAGAGCACCACTATTTAGTGAAGCTGCTCTGTATAGAAACATCCATCAGAAAAGCAGAAGAACGCTCCCTGGTAGCCAGTGTGGTACAGGAGAAGCAGGCCAGAGGTGAAGGCTCTTTATGGAGACATTTTCCCTGACCTACAAACCTGGCATTTCTCACTGGGGTTCTTCTTTCAAGGAGTCAGAGGCCTTTTGCAATGTTTTATGGTACTTTCCATTAAAGTCTGCCATGTAAATCAATCATGGCTTCAATTTTTCTGTCAGATGCCTATTACCTTAAAGAAAAGCTTTCAAAATTAATCAAGCCAGTAACTCAATTTAATTTTTCACGAGAGAATAACAGTATGGGGCTTGTCTGTAGCTATCTCAATTTTAAAAATTTATTAATCAATTTTGGTTGGCAAATTTCTTACAAAAGAAGTTCAAAAGGTAGATGATTAAAAATTTATCTTAATTTCTATGTAAACAGCCATTTTCTTTTTCCTCAAAATAAAAGAGTTGCATCTTCCTTTAAATGGGGATGTAAATAGTCCAACGGATCATGTACTGTTATGTTTATTTAATTAAAAACTGCCCATTTTATAAATTGTTAACCCCTCTAGAGTGGGTCCAGATCTCTAATATCAATGCCTAGGACATGAATAGGTGTACAATAATTCTTAGATGAATCCATACACAGATATTTATATATCAGAATAAGGAAACCAGGGGTCAGAAATTAACCTCTAAAGCTCTTACCCTACAAGCATAGGTCCTCAGTTCTGACCCACACCACATGCACGAAGGTTTAGTCCAGTCCTGTAGTTGTAATTCCAGCACCAGGGAAGCCAAGACAAGACTGACCCTAAAGTTCACTTGCTGAGAGCATGTCTAGATTAGTAAGTGTCGGGGTTAGTGAAAGACTGTGTCAAAGCCTTGAGCTCAACATTAATAAAGAAAAACACTGAGCATTGGCCTCCACACACATGTGCTTGCACACCTATCCACAAGTACACATGTGTGAACACACATAAGCTTAACAAACACACACACACACAGAGAGGGAGGAAGTGGGCAGAAGAATTGTTCTCATTCATCTTTTTCTTGGAAAGTAGAGAAAATTCTGAATGAAGATGTTAATTGTTCCAGTTCCTCAAAAATGGTAACCAGCCATGGCTAACTCATTGATAATGATTTAGGCTAACTAATTGATAGTGACTTAATTGGTTTAGGGATTATGCAAAGAAAGGGATATTGCATTTAGTTTTCTCTTTTGTGACTCATTCTTTTAGTTTTAAACTACTTTGTGAAAGTGTGTTTGGCACATAATAATTCACACACATTTAACAATTTTAATGTATTTTAATTGTTTTTTTGAGAATTTTATACATGCATACAGTACATTTTAATCATTCTCACCCACTCACATCTCTTCCCATAATGCTTCCCAGACCAACTCCTACCCTTGACCTGCTCTCATTTTTATGTTCTTTCAAAAATCATTATTTTAATAACCCTTTTTCTGTCCATACATTCATAGGTGTATATAGGGTTATCTACTGGAGCACAGTTTATCTGCCAAGGGCCACATCCTTAGAAAACAAAACAAAACAAATGAACAAAAAAATCAAAAACCAAAAAAAATCCTGACTCCCCTTAGATAATATCAACTCTACATGGCTCTTCAGCTAGGATTTGGAGCTTGAGATTCAGCCCCATCCCTCCCATGCTGCAATGTTCATTTCCTGATCTTGGTCAGGTCTCGGTCAGCTCTGTGAGTTCATGGCTGCAGTGCTTCCTTCACATGCAGAAGATGCTATCCAGTCCTCCTTGGCCTTCATTTCCACCCGCTCATCCACGATGGTTCCCAAACTTTGGGGGTAGAGAATATGATAAAAAATACCCAATTTATCTCTATTGGGAGCTCACCAAGGCCAGCTGGACTGGGACTGAATAAGCATGGGATAAAACTGGACTCTCTGAACATGGTGGACAATGAAGGCTGATGAGAAGCCAAGGAAAATGGCACTAGGTTTCTATCCTACTGCATGAACTGGCTTTGTGGGAGCCTAGCCTGTTTGGATGCTCACCTTCCTGGACCTGGATAAAGGGGGGAGGACCTTGGACTTCCCACAGGGCAGGGAATCCGAATGCTCTTCAAACTTGAGAGGGAGGGGGAATGGAATAGGGGGAAGGGTAGAGGATTAGGGGGAGGGGGAGAGGAGTGGGGGAGGGGGAGAGGAGTGGGGGGAGGGGAAGGGAAATGGGAGGTAGGGAGGAGGCAGAAATTTTTTTCAACAAAAATAAATAAATAAATAAATTACCCAATTTATGGCTGAGCACTGCAAAGATACTTACTCTATTTCATGTACACATTTTAATGAGTTTATGAATAAGTATAAACTTGCAAGTCCATCGATAGCATAAAATACATGAACATGACTATCACTTTTTTTTTGTCTGGTCCACACAGAACCCCAAACTCTGCCACTGTGACCACTTTGTTTATGAGCCCACTGGGCAATACCAGGAATGGCTGAGGTAAGAAGCTGACTATCCACAGAATATGTCATCCTGTCTAGTTGCTTACTGGACTACCTAAAGTAGCCTTTTGATGAGCATTTACATAGGACACAGGTATCTTCACGTCCTTCACCCACTTGGAGAGCTCTATCCACATGCCTCTTTCCCAGATGTCGTTCTCACCCGTTTTCTAATCATGCTCTTTCCAAGTCCCTGACCATCCAGTCAACCCATTGGCTGAAGGGAACCATGAAACTGGCCTGTCCTAGTTGCCTTGAGAGGCATGTGTTACTGGTTTTTCAGGTTAAAGTCCATGGCTCCTGACACACACCCTCAGTGAAACATTTAGGTTGCTTATTGTTTCTCTGTATGTCCCCCCAGAAGTCAAGGAAGCATGGAAGCTTGACAGGACAATTGATCTTAGACATTAACCTTGCATACCCTGTAGAGTTTGCAAATGTCATTGTATCCTGGCAACTACAACTGTACTGATGCTGGCAACTGCCATTATTTTCTGTTTCTGATAAAGGTATAAAAAGTTTGACTGTTCTCAATAAAATCTGTCACAACTGCAGTTTCCTGTGGCCCCTCCAATCAAGCCTGGTTTTATTTCTGTCTGACCATATCAGGTAATCTTGGCCAGGTAAGTAAGCACAGGAACTTACAATTGACCACAGCCCATGAATCAGTGAACAACCACACATCTGGCCATTTCTCCTTCCAAACAAAATGCATGACCATGTGTACTACCTGAAGTTCTGTCCACTGTGAAGATTTCTCTTTCCTGGTAACTTTCAGTGTTATAGCTCTCCACTTCAGGGTGGTGTCCTAATCTTCTCTTCCTCAGTCAACCAATCGTAGGGAATACCCCATGAGGCTATATGTACATGTTTGGCAGCAGACAGCATTGCAACAGAAGTAGATGCTATAGGGATTTGGGCAACTAATTCATGTAACTTGCTTGTTCCTTTAAGACCTGTTAGGTCCTGATCATATATACACCACTTTAACTGGATAATAGATTGTTGGTGTGCATGTCCTACGTTATGACTTGGTGGGTCAAATAACACCCAGCTCATGATGGTTGTCTCAGGTCACATGGTAACTTGGCGACCACTTTATTATTGCTGTTTTGTTACTATCTTAGTAAGTCAATCCAACAGAAGTGTCACCTTCTTAGTTTATTTTAACTATATAATTTGGTACTGTTACTATAGTCTGTGGGCTGCGGAAAGTATCTCTAAGATTTGATCTTTACATTGCCTCCTTGTTTTGATACAATATATAGAAACTATATACCCCTCCCATATTCTTGATATTTTGGTGGGGAGATTCATCCATTTATTCATGAAACCACCCATGCATGCAGGCTATACATGTTTATAAAGCACATACGGTCTGCCAGGCCTTCAGCTCATTGCCAGAATTGCCACAATGACCCTGTACGTCATTGCCCCTTTTCTGTGTTTGTTGAGATTTTGCTGCCATGACAAATACCTGAAAGAAATCATTGAAGAGGAAGAAAGATGTGTTTGGGCTCCCAGTTTCAGGGTTTACAATCCAAAGTCAGCTGGATCCATTGCTTTGGGCTTGGGGTGAGATGGACTATTATAGCAGCAGGAGCATGTGGCAGAGACTGCTCATCTCATGACAGCTAGGAAGTAGGGAGAAATCTGATGTGTACTATATTGATGATCTCATCATGGAGCAAACCCCTGGATAGCTTTGTGCTCCAGTGTCCACATTGTATGGTATATAATTAAATATTTTCTATAGTTCTGTAAAGATGTTTTATAAACATGTATAAGCTGAATATTTGGATGGTTTTAAGAATAAATCAATGAATCTTACCAACCATATATCAAGAATATAGGATGGGTAATTTTTAAAATAGTTTCTATATATTGCACAAAAATGAGAAGACAGTTTAAAGAGTAAATTCTAGATACACTCTATGTAACACACTGACTCTAGTAACAGAGTGGATTTCTATAGCTTTTATTGTAACTATAGAATTATTGTATAGTTTCCCATTCTTATGGCAAAGAACCAAGTTTCTCTAAAAGAGGAGAGGAGATAGGTCAGGCTTGTGAGAAGAACACGGTGCTGCTCTAAACTGAGATGTAGAAGGACTGTAGAAAAGGGGTCATGTGCCAGAATGAAATCCCTCTTACTCCTAGGACTCACTGTTTGTTGTTAGTGAAGTTGGCTAGGTGCACAGACACCTGAGAGAATATAACACTTTCAGTCTAATTCCCCGAGGAGAGAACTGTGCTCCCATGTGCAGCAGTGACCTTCAGAACAGGGATGGTTTGCACATGATGGAAGAAGCTTGGAACTAGAGAAGAATGAGAACGACACTGTGCTTTCTCATCCCATCAAGAGACCATCGTCTCACAGGATTAATAACTCAAAGGAAAGGGGTGGGAATGCTGTATGGTAACTGTCTCAAAGCACTCCTTGTATATTTGTGAAGAAACTTCTCTAGGAAGATTTCCAGAAGCAGGATCACTGCAGCAAATCATATAAACCTGAGCTGTGGTGGCCCAGGTCTGAATTTGTTCCCTGATTCCTGTGGTGCCTAGAACATGCAGTGAGAGGATGATGTGCACATGGCCTCCAATGGTAAGAGCATCTGTGCACATGGCCTCCAATGGTAAGAGCATCTGCGTACACGGCCTCCATCTAGGATGATGCCTGCTATGTTTCCCAATATCTACAGGACTGTGCAACTCTGAGCTCTACAACTTCCCCATCTGCACACCCTGCCTAAAGGTGCCCTATGCATGACCAAGCTCACCTAGCTTACATTTATCAAAATATCTGAGTTCACCAAATATTTACATTCTTCTTTGTGTTGTTGTAAAATATTTGGATTTGTTGGATTTGTTTTCTCCTTTACAATTATTTGCTAATTTAACAGTTTCTAATTTCACTTTTTAAAGAGGTCATTTAAATCAAGGCATGGTGATGCACACTTTTAATCCCCAGAACTTGGGAGGTAGAGGCAGGCCTCTGTGAGTTCAAAGACAGCTCTGTCTATATAGTGAGTTCTGAACAAGCCAAGACTACCATGTCTCAAAATAAAAAACAATCAAACAAAATCAAAAAATTAAATAAAATAAAATGGTTGAGTTTGGCAAGGTGATGGGATGTTATTACTGTCTTCCCTCTAGAAATCACTTGTTTTGTCCATATGTTTACATTGTCTTTCTTTGGGGTAGGTGGAAATCAAAAGAATAAGGTAGGCTGATTTGTCCTGTGGGTTTCACTACAGTTGCAGATAAGACCTCAGTAAGTGGCTCTTATCTTTTCTATCTAGCAACCTACTGTTTAAATGGAAGAATCTTTTTTGGTTTGTCTTTGAATTTTGTCATTCTTTCCTTAAATATTGCCTGCAGAGTATATAGGGGAGAAAGAGCACTGTAACCTTAGAGGAACGTGCACACACCAGACCTCTAAGAAAGGCTTCCCAACTCACAGATCAAGCACATAGATTCTAGTTTCATTGCTCGACAAACTCTGTTATGAGGAGTCTGAATCATGAATATTCAAAACCTAGCAGCTATAAAATGTGAAATATAACCAAAAGTAGCTAACCAGAAATCCAAGATAGTTTTCTATAGCCACTAGGTGGGTGGCAGAGAAAATGGACAGAAAGTCAACAAAACAATCTCACAGAGGTTTGTCACAAAAGAGACAGAAGAATTCAATAGCTTCAGAGACAAAACTTGGAGTAAACGTCTCCAGATGCAATCAGATATGGGCAGTAGAGGTGTGTGTGTTTCCACATGTGTTTTGGATTTCATCAACATACATGTATTTAACTATTTTTTTAGATTCCATGAGTCAACTGGGCATTAATGTACAAGACTGAAGTCTTACATTTGTTCATGTATGTCAAGATCAGTATGTACAAGGCTCTAGATGAAGGTCTAGGGATCTTGGACTCCATTCATTTAGCAGAGAATCTATTTTGACATGGCAAAATGCTTACGTTATTCATACAAATAAAAATGAATTAGTAAAAGTTTTTACATGTCATATTATATTGTTATTGGCATTACATATAATTTACTCAAGCTAATTTTTAATTATCCTTATCCACAAGTTTCTAAATACTCATGTATCAGGAACCATGTCAAACACTGCTTCTTTTCCTAAAACAAAGGAGACAGTTATTGTATTCAGCTGCTTCTGTGGTCCTCTATTTCAACTTACTTTAAACAATCTGAAGACAACCACCTTACAAAATTGCTGAGACCAGTCCCTTTATCTGCAAAACTAGTCTACTTCCCTTATAGCCTCCCAATCTTGTGTCAAAAGCTTAAGCAATCAGCAACAGTGGTTGGCTAGAATTTCATCAAATTTCTTACTTATCCTTCTTCTAATATTGGAAGCAATGAGTGTATACATCAGACAGAAAGAGGTCGATAGTCACAAAAAAGGGAAAGGAATGTGAAAGTCAATACTCTGATGGAGAAATGTGATGGCATTGAATAAGTTAATTCTCAGTAGAAAGATGTATAAGTATTATTTTATATACCTTGGCTGTCTCATTTTCCAACAACATGGTAATATTACTGAATAAAAACCCTACAAATTAGAAAATGCTCATTTTTGTAGCATTCATAATCAAGTGAAGTATTAAGACGTAAATTTTGTTAAGACACTTAGCATGTTGTCTTAATTTTAAAATCTGCTTTTTTATTGCAGCAACAGAACTAGATGAAGGGTATCATTATAAAGAAAATATAAATTGCACACAGCTTCTTTAATAGGGTCCAGGTAGGCTGACTATTCTGCATCCCACCAAACTCTGAGGCAGGGAGCTTCCCCCAACTCATATTCCTTTTTGTGTTTCAAAGACTTGTGTGGGTCACCCTTATGGTTATGTTTATATGTAGACTTGCTTATCCCACAATAGTATTATGACTGGTTATCACATTCTAAAATGCCAGATTCTGTTTAATTGTAATGGTGTCTACTTTTTTATAGAAACTATTCATATTTTATTACTGTAAACAACTTTGATCATAATGATGCTATTCAAAAGAGCTGATCAAGCTGAGAAAAATGACACTTCAGTCGTAAAGTCACTCTATATGTAGCTATTAACATTTTTATAGTGCATATAAGGAAAAAGGGTTTAAGTTGCAACCATAGGCAAATAAGAAAATAATTTTAAACACAGAGCTGTTCTTTCAAAGATTAGAAATATGCTACTTTAATAATTGTTACCAACTTTTAGATTCTAGCACATGACCTTCATGACAAAGAACAGTATATATTTGAATTTGCATTAGAAAGAGTCAAATGATCTTACTTTGCTAGGGTAGAAAACAAGGGCTTTCAATTTCTGGGAAGAAGTAAGAAAGAAAAACACCATAACCTCACTTCAAAGCTATTCTCTGGTTGCATTCCAGAAGGGAGAAGCCTACAGAGGAGGACTTTTAAGAGACATATTCTTTTGGCACTTGTAGGATCCAACATGCTCTTCAGATGAAATCAAAGGCACTTACCAGGTGCCTGCCACAGAGGGAGTGTGCAGTAAAGTATAGCATAGAACATGGCCTCTGACACAGCGAGCTCATAATCCAGTTCGGGAGAGATGAGATAAACATACAAACAATTAATGAATGGCATCTCTATTGCATAAATATTTAAATAACAGCGTGACAGCAATGGAAGCGGTACAAGGCCATGTGCACACATAATGACCAAGAAAACTAGGGAGAAATAACCACTGCTGGAATTTAGAACAGGAGCTCAAGGGTGGAGTGGTCAAGGAAGATTCGATGAAAGTGTTCTCGGGCTTGGTCTTGAAAGCCGGGTAACAATAACATCGCACACTTGTTTAATATTATTCATGCTGTCAGAAAGCACCTGAAGCAACAAGACAAGCAGGAATCACTCTCCCATAATGTTGATTTCATTTACTAAAAGGTAGCTCAAGACATTCTATGCAGAAATGAGCATTTGTTATTAGCATTATTATTGTTATTCCTACCACTAAGCTGTGAAGCTCCTTGGTAATGTTTAGGTGCTGCGCATATACATTACTGCTTATAATAATATGTATCATATATATTAAAATTCGAGCTTCCCTTTCTCAGGTCAGTTATGGATCCAGGGAGTTCTGTTGACTTCTGTGAAAGACACATGCTCCCATGTACGTGACTTTCTGCACAGGAACATGAATTTCCCAGGTCCTTTCACAGGTACCGTCTGTTTCGAAACTGTGGGCACAGCCTGCTTCACAAAAGGAGTTCATGTCCTAGGGAGGAAGAAACTAAAGCTTTGTTCATTGTTAGCGAAGGATCATTCTGATCAGCGTGGTCACAGGAGTCCTGGCGTTGGGCTGTTTCTCTGATGGTAGATGAGCTGAGGACCCAGGTAGGTGACACACATATTCACAGTGAGGTCAGGTGACACAGAGGGGGACTATGTAACCTGGGGAGGATCATCTAAAATCATTCAACTTTAATTTTAAAAACAGTAAAAAAAAAAAAATACGGAGAGTGGAGTGGATTGTAAGCTGAACTATAAACTTTATTTGAATTACTTGTTAGAAATTAACAAATGTTACGTAATGTAGGAATAAGCCTAGCCCCTTAGGGGGCGTGTTCGCCTCGGGCAAATGTTTACTTATAAATCGGGCTAGCAGGAGCCCACGGCTCATTCTCTCTGCTTTCCTGTTCTCCATGGGAGCCGGTGGTTCTGTAAGTCTATTTCCCCATTAAAGCTGTATATATTATTACAATCTGTCTAAATTCATTTACGCCGCTACAACTTAAATTATTTAAGGTAGTCTTTAAGGGTCAGTCCTAAACACGTATATCAGAGCAGCACAGATAGACGGATTCAATAGTGTATGTGTGTATGTGTGTGTGTGTGTGTGTGTGTGTGTATAGCATTAACAAATATAGAAGTAGTTATGAATTTGAGATAGAGAGGGGTCATTGGAGGAGTTGGAGGGGGATAAGGAAAGGTAGAAATAATGACAATAAAAAAGATAAAAAGATTTAAAAAAATCAAATTAAAAGAATCAGAAAAGCAAAATCCTGGTGTGAAAAACAAAAGTTTGCATCTTCTGTGCCACCAGTCAGGGACGTCTGCCACTTGATGCCTGCCTGTGATGTGCTTGGGAAGGACTGGGAGGGGGGTCTGCAAAACATGAAGGTAGAGTCATATAAGTAAATCTGAGGAATTGTCTTTCAAGAAGTGTGGCCATACCCGCCTGCTCCTGTTCTATGGGATGTCCTGTCCTCCTAGCTGGCTTGTTGTCTGCTACGGTCATTCAAAGTCACTTCCAACCTTCCTCCTCCACCTTATTCGGGAATTTTTGTCACTAGCCAGGACTTTGCTGCTGTTTGCTGTAATGCTCATGACCGTCCCCCACCCACGCCGTGAGTGTTGTTCTAAACACAGTAATAGGCATTGAACCTCAGGTGTCACCCATGCTACGCGAGTGCTCTGCCACCGAACTTCACCCAAACCCACTTCGCCAAGTCTTTTACAGATTGGCCCCACACTGTACTTTGTGCCCGGCAAGGCAGTCAGTCTCAGAACTGCGAAGTAGGCAAGTCTACTTCAGTGAGTGAGTGCGTACACAGAAATCATCATTAAATCCATCCTTGATTTCCTAATAAGAATGTCTCAGGGCTGCCTCGACTGGCTTTTGGGCAAAGAAAGTCTTCGTTTTGGGGGCAGTTCTGTGCCATGCAGCAAGTTAGGTAGTATCTCTGATCTCTACTGTTTCCCTGGGGACAAGCAAACCCATCTCATCTGAGCTCAGTGAAAGCATCTCCAGAAGTGGTCAAATAGTTCCGGGGGGAGGGGGGGGAGGGACATAATTGCTGCTGCTGAGAACCAAGGCACTAGGCATTTTTAAAGGCTCCAGGTGGACATAGTGTAACTCGGAAACCTTGGCAACAAGGTATATTATAACAAAGTGCAGATATGATACATTATGAGGTAAAACATTCATATACTTTCCATTTGAAAAAAAAAAGACCTGAGCAAATATTGGCGACTTAAAGTGTTTTTGAGCAAAATTCAGGGTAGGAAACTTATTTAGCCCAGGAACCCTATGTTTGCTTGCTTTCACTAATTATTTTTCAAGTACAGCATTTTGTTTCCATTTTCAAAGGTCTAACCTGTAACCCTGAATTTACTTGCCTCTATTCTTTTGTTTTTCAAGCAGGATAATTCTTTTTCCTATTATAAAAACTTTAATTTATGAGTCTGAAACTTATATGCCTCTATCAGTCATTTTACTTATTCAAGCAGAGTAACTTCACAATAGGCTTACTATTCCAATAACAACTTTGAGCATAGTCTCTTCTACTTCATGACCATTACTGGTTAACATGAAGTTGGTATGGTCACACCAATTGACCTTTACAAGACTCCCTTAACTCGTGCGAACATCACCATGTTACCCAGGATAGCCATAACTGGCGAGGACAAACAAAGCCATTATTTTAGGTCTCAGCGCTCTCAACAGAAGCACCTGAATTCTCTGTGAAAACATTTCTGGTTCAAGAGGTCAGCTTTTACTTGAGATTTGTTTCCAGGTAATGCTGTCCCAGTGAGCACAAAGTTCACTTTGCGAGCCATTGTCTGGTGTAACGAGTGTCTCAGACCTAGGCAATCTACAGCGGAAGGAAAAACCAACCTGCCATCGTCTTTGGATAAAGCAAAACCTCATGAAGGTTGTAAGTTCAAAGAAGAACAAAAGGTAGGGACCAGGGACAAAGCCTAAGCCTTGATGAAGGTGGTAACATTAAGTAGCTTCTGTATGAATGGTGTCACTTTTCTCTTCCATTGCACCATACACTGAACATCTCTTGTCACTGGGGGTCTGTGACATTTAGATACTCAGAACAATGTACAGAAGGCTGAATGAATTACCAGCAAGTTTCAGAACGTGTCTCTGCCTGTCGCAGATCTGTAAGAGAATTCATAGTACAAAATAGCACATTATAAAAGCAAACAGCAGAAAACGAAGAAGTGGAAATTTGCAAATATCATTAAAAGTACTATATATAATGTATGTCATTTAGTTGTTAAAGCAGAAGGTCCATGAGTAGATATTACTAGTAGATATTACTAGTCGCTAGGTAATTTGCTAGACAAGGAAACAAAGACCTAGATAGGATAGGCAAAACAAACATTCAAGGCTCTGCTGTTAGGCAGCAGAGCAGGAACTCAAACCCAGTTCTGCCTGTTCACAGCAGAGCCTGGCTTCTTCACCGTGGGAAGGATTCTTGCATCCACTTTTCCTGAACTGTGGCTCGTTATTTGTCTGCTTCGGCTCATTATCTGTCTGATGCATAAACCAACTGTCCTGGTTTTCTTTCGGTTGCTGTGAAGGAAAAAAACAACAACAATAACAAAACCAAACCCTGACCAAAAGCAAGTGCAGAGAGGAAGAGCTTCTTTGGCCTACAATTCCAGGTCACAGTCCATCATAGAAGGAAAGCCAAGGCAGGAAGTCCAGCAGTTATTACCTCATAGCCAGTCAGGAGCAGCGAGAAACAAATGCAACCATGCTCTCAGCCGCCCGCTGCTTCCTGCCAGCTGGCTCTCTTTCCCCTTTCTCAGTCCGTGACCCCGCCAGGGAAATGGAAGCACCCATAATCAAGTGTGTCTTCCCACCTCAATAAATCAAGACACACGTGCCCGGGGCCAACCTGATCTAGATAATTTCTGGACCAAGGCTCTCTTCCCAGGTTATTTTTAGCTGTGTCAAGTTGAAGGTTAATGTTGACAGGCACACCAGCAATATTGCTTTGTTTAGCAAATAACAATGTTTCAAAGCCAACACATTAGCCTGCTTGAGCCAAACACAGAATCTGACTGCATAAATTTTCAGGGCTCAGTAAAAGTGAGTTGATTTAAAACCATCATCCTTTAAAATAATTTTTCAGTTTGATACACTCTTTCTTTGCTATAGAGAATTCACACAATTTTAATATGTCCTGTATTGCTATCGACAGAAGGAGGGTATAGTCAAGGGGAGAAAACCCTTAAATAAATAAATAAATAACACAAAAAGACATGGGAATAAGAAATCTTGAACTTGAGAAGAAATTAAAAATAACTAAGTGGCTACTTTGCATGGCAGGATTTTCCTGAAGAACTTCTAAAAGTAAGCTGACCTTAGGGGTAAAAAGATAAAGATCCACTTTTGTCTACTGCCATCGTGATCTGTGTCTTTTGACATAGCAGTACAATACCTGAATGTCCTATTTAGATGACCTTCTTTCTGTTTTTTTTTCTTTTAATCACTCAATATCAGCAAGTGTTCACCCTTATAGTCCCACAATAGTAGATATAAGTTGGGGTTTTAAAGATGATTTCATCAATAGGATCGGTGTGACAGGCAGGACAGGATTTTTTTCCCCATCTCTGTAATTCCTTCAGTCCATCTGGGTCCAAAGCCCTTCTCATAGGAGCAATCTTACAGCACATATCCTACTCCACTTTTCTCTTCAGATGACAGCTCTGTGGAAGGGTTACATCTGTTGAAGTTCCTTGTACTGTCTTTGAAAACGAGACTGCTTCTAGTCTTTTGACTCAAAATTCCAGAGGAGCAAACTCACAAGGTGAGTTTCCTCTTCATTCTGGCCGATGTAGGCAGAATGTTTGCTTGGAGCAAATGTCTGCAGAATAATTTGTCAAGAAAGCTAGGTATAGTAGCTCATTGACTCATTCTTGCAACCCCAGCATTTGGGAGGCTGAGGCAGAAGGACACCTAGGCTACCGAGTGATACTGTCTCAAACAAACAAACAAACAAACAAAATTAGCTAATGATCTCTGCTTCTAAATACCTAGACATCTAGGTTCATTTTAGTATGGGTTCCTCAACAGCGGCTCCATGCCATTTGAAGCCAAATAACGGTTTGCAGATGGGTTTGCACTGTGAACCGTATAGGGATAGTCCTGGCTTCTGCTCCCTAAATACCACTACCTCTACTTTCCCTAATCTTCACAGTCAAAATTATTTCTATGTTTAACAAGTATGCTGGAAAAACTACTCTTATTGGAGAAATACTGATTTGTTCATTTACATTTTTTAACAGATTTATTAAAGTGCAATTGACGCACAAATATTTCATATCATATTGAGTATGTGTCCAACTTGATGACCCTGAACATAGGCGAACACCAAAGACACCATTGCTACAGTCAAGTTTATAGACGTATCTAACACATGCTAGGGTTCTGTGCATCTTTCCTTGCCCACCACCTATGGTAGAAACACATTTAAGGAGATCCTGGGTCCCCAGGATGGCATTGGCATTGCTAACCATAGGTGTTCCTTTATGTGGCAGATCTCCAGACTGATGCCCTCACTATCAGGGACTCACACCTAGTGAGCGCCATCTCCCATTTCTACAACTGCTGAGTTACTGTTTTTGAAACACCTTAACCTTTTAGACAAGAGGACCAATTAGGTTGGCAACAGCACTAACAACAGCTATAGGTCTATGCTCCATACCTTTACAGAAACACACATCTCTACTGTAAGAACAAGGTGACATGCTTTTCCAATCACTCTTACCATTCAACTGGTATGTTCTATCAAGGTGGCTTTATTGAGCCATCGAGAACCAAACCATAAGGAAGACAAAATTATGAGGTCACCCAAAACCCAGTATGAAAATGAATAAGACCTGAAGTAAATCAGCGGTTCTGCTTCTACAACCAGACTGTTTGTGCTTTATCTTCCTCTTAGGGCGCTGCTTCTCCTTCACGGCGCTGCTGTAAATTACGCACCGCAGACTCCTTCATTTACTAGGTTCAGGTCAGGAGGGATTGTATTTCTGCAGTTGGTATTCAGGGGTTTTGTAATTTATGAGGCTTATTAATTTAGCAGATTATTTACTTAGGATGTGATGTCACTGTCTCTTCCCCAGGCACACACTGTGAGAACTTCTGGTCGGCAGTGCACTATTGTGGGAATCGTCAAGAGTTAGAACATGTTCAGAAACCTCGAAATTGCATAAATTCCATGAAAATCAGCCCGTAAAGAGGATGGAAAAGTAATAGGCCCTGTTTGTTCCTTTGGAGAAAATGTGAAAGGGGGGGAAAGTCCAAGTTCAGAGTAGCAAGACGATGCAGGGCTGTTTCCAGGGAATACTCAGCAGGAGACAAGGTGGGGGAGGAGGAAATGTTCTGCCCAGTCCTGCTTCCAGCCCGGGCAGTCCTCAGCATTAGGGAATCCACTCCTGATTGGTTCCCTGTTTCTTTAATGACAGGCAAGAATGGGAAGAACAGTGAGTTCTTACTGTTGAAGCAAGAGGAAGTGTAAAGTACCCAGGGTTGGGTGCCTCTGATAGAGGCATGGGTCAGGATTCCTTAGTATTCAGAAGCATGCACTGGGCCCCTCTAGAACAGGATTAGTCAGGAGAAGGTAAATAAGATGGGGCTGCTTACAGGAGGCTGTGTCCCTGTACCAGGGTCCACCCAGGGTCCACAAGGAAATCCCATCAATGGTTCTCCAAAGGCATCCAGCTGCTGGAGAACCTGGCAGAGTGCAGGCCTCACAGAGTGGGATGAAAGCCATTCAACCTCACTGAAAGGGATCTGATGCTTTTCCTTTGAGGTGGGTGGTCCTTAGACTTCCCACAGGGCAGGGAACCCTGATTGCTCTTCGGGCTGATGAGGGAGGGGGACTTAATCAGGGGAGGAGGAGGGAAATGGGAGGCGGTGGCGCGGAGGAGGCATAAAACTCAAATAAATAAATAAATAAATAATAAAAATAAAATGGCTCTCTGCATTCTATGCTGACAGGAGCTTCTCTTTTCTCTTTTTTTCCCATGCTCGACCATTCAGGAATCTCCCTCCAGGTGTCAGTGTGGTCTCTGCATTCCTGAGTACAGGATCTGGGATCTCTGCATTCTTTGCATTTTCCCCATCTTGTCCCTTTATTGAAAACTTCTTTTTGGGCTTCTTTCCTTCAAACAGTCATCCTGGAAGACCCTACCTGAGCTCTACTTTTTATACAAATGGAAACTCAGCACCTATTCTCAGAAGCCCCGTGGCCCCGCAACAAGGATGGCAGTTTGCTATTACCATGTGGGCTTTAAGATCTCGGTTGTACAGGTTTATAGACTCAGCTGTAGAGTGCAGAGCGTAACACAGATGATTTCCACTTTAACATGTCCTTTGCACATAATTCCTTCCAGGCAACAGCGGTGAGTTAGTCAGCTGGACAGACATATAACTACCCATGAGAATCAAATTACTAAAGACAAGTTAACATCATGTTTTTTGTACACATTACATGTATGTGTATGTTTGTGGGAAGAAATGAGGTATTTTCTCAAATATTCTTCGATGGTGTCCCATGTGCCGACACTGCATGGGAGAGCTTCCTGCAGCTAGAGCCTGCAGGTAGATGAGGAAATACACAGGAACCATACAATAGCGTGTTGTGACTTTAATCCACATTCACTGGACACCTAAAAGGATATATGATAAGGGTTTATTCTTAATGAGACATTTTAAAGCTCAATTGTAAAGTATTGGATTTTGTTAGCCCAGCGTGCTGGCACTGGTCCACCGTTTCTCCTCCATGGCATTCTTAGGGTTATAAGAATGCTGGCAAGGCCTGAAAACCTAACAGGAAATGCTTTGTTCGTGCACAATTAGGCTAGACTCCCTTTTTAATTCCCTAGCATTAAACTTTAATGTTCAGTCTCTATCATTGCTGCTTTGGTTTCCAACTTTACATAGCAGAGCATGATTGTACCTTTTTCTCTCCTTTTCCCCTTCCTCTACAGCTATTTTAAATGTTCACTGCTTCTCTCGAAACTTAGCAATCAGATAAAACCGCCTTGATTGATGTTACAGAACCTAGATTTCTCCCACAGAACCAAAGGAAGCTTTCCTCGTTATCTGTGGTCTCCTCAGCCAGGCCGTGCTCATCTTCAGGTAAATGGACTCATTCCCTATCTTCCCAAATCAGCTATCCACTTTTCTCTAGCCAAGCTTGGCTGTAAATTGACAAAATCTCCAGTTGTCTATGTGATTTCCCTACAGAGTGCAGCTGGGTCCCTTTCAGTTTAAAGGAAACAGGTGTGGGGTAACTCTGCGCAACCTTTCACAAATCGCTGTCATAAAAAGCAGAAATGGAGGGTGACTTAAATCTGTCTCCTCCCCCCCCCCTTTTTAATGCAAAGACATTCTACTGTTGTGGAATAGGGAATTTGTAAAACCTAAAGTAGGCTTAACGGGAAAGCATCAAGCTTGCTGCAAGTTTCCATTTATCTTTGGTTGTTTGGACAAGAGAAAATTTTGATATTCAAAAGGCCCAGAAACACTTACAAGAATTAAAATTGAAGTCAAAGGGGAGTGTGAGCTTTGAATATTCCCCAGTTTGGTAAATACCAGAGGGAACCTGTGACTGGGATTTTGAAGTCAGGTTAAAGAGCCTGGGATGTTGTCCCGAGCAGTGTTCATCAGCAGAGACCTTTGGTCGCTCAGGAGAGCTCTCAGGACCTCAGGGTTCTCATGTGTAGAGAAAGCTGAGTCAGGCAATCTCTGGGTGATAGGCAGTGAGGTAAATTAGGCAAACTTCGTCACTTCATTATCTTGTTTCAGTAGTAAGATAAGAGACAAAAACATACATACATGAACACACACAGGGTGCTAATATCTGAAGTTATGCAATTGGATGATAAAGCTTGAATTAAAAAGAGTCACCCATCTTAACATCACATTCTCTTAGATTTCTACCATCAACACCATCAACACCATCAACACAGCAAGAAGTTGGTGGCCTTTAAGCCAATTTCCCCCATTTGTACAAGAGCTAAAGCCTGTTACATGTATTCCGTATCTAGTAACATGTCTTTTCCAGTGTACCATACAGCTTTAAATTAGTGCTGAGAGCTTTCCTAAGCTATCTGCTGCCCCTATTGCCACTCAAAACTGACATCTTTACTCAAGGCAAGTCAGTAATTCCTGCCTCCCCAATCCACTCTTCTTGAATCTTTCTCTCTTAATGTATGAAATCTGTTCTAGTAGTTCTACAGATACCTGCAGGTTCCTACTCAGGCGCACCCCTTCTGCCAGACTCATGCCAAGACCAACCTGCAGAGGGCTCTCCAGATAACACCAGCACCCGCACAAGCTCCTGGGACTTCACCACTGGTACTGCCCATCCAGGCTCAAGTAGGCACCTACCCAGCACCTGGAATCTTGTTTTAAAGGGTATACCTGCTCTCACGTCTTGCTCATTCACCCTTGCCTCCCTTATACAGCCAGGGCACTTCTCGGGTCCTTTTATTCTGGTAGTTGTCACCCTTTCCATGGCTAGCCCTGTTCCTAGGGCTGATGATAAAAATCTATTTTTTTTCTCCAGTAACCAACCTTCCCAGCTGATGTGGGTGTGTCATATATCAATCTGTTGATTTCATTGGTTAAGCAATAAAGAAACTGCTTGCCCTGATAGGTTAAAACATAGGTGGGAGGAGTAAACAGAACAGAATGCTGGGAGGAAGAGGAAGTGAGCTCAGAGACGCCATGCTCCCCTCTCCCGGGCAGACAAGATAGCTCTGCTCTCTGAGGCACACGCGATGAAGCTCTGACCCAGGATGGACGTAGGCTAGAATCTTTCCTGGTAAGACTGATGCTACACAGATTATTAGAAATGGGCTATTCCAGGTGCAAGAGTTAGCCGAGAAGAGGATAGATATAATGGGCCAAGCAGTGTTTAAATAAATACAATTTGTGTGTTATTTCTGGGCATAAGCTAGCCAGGTGGCCCGGATGCTGGGGATGCAGCCCCGCCACTCCTATTACAACACTCAACTCTCTCAAGGAACACATGCCTAAGGTCTCCAGGATGGCAGATAGCTAGATGCATATCCACCCACACCTCCCACTGAGCGTGAGCCCAACTCCTGCCCCTTCTGCACCTTTCCCCCGCATCGTCCCATGCCCGTAGGAAGCAGCCAGACATAAGCCGGCATCCATATGCCAGAGTCTGGGATATCAGGTGGAAGCTTCACTCTGGCCCTTGGCATCCAAATACCCAAAGAATCTGGGATGTTCTGTTGAAAGCTCTGCACCAAGATCCCTCCCCCATTTCTCTCCAACCCCCTGATGCATCTCAGAAAAATCCACCAAATGATGACCCCTCCCCCAGAGATGCTCAAGACTACTCCCACAGGGTACTTAAACTGACTTCAGAAAAGAGATGCATGGTTTTCCGGTCTTCCTTTCTTGCCTCCTCTCTGGGGGGCTGGAAAATCATCCAGGAGTGTTTTTATCCATTAAACCTATGCTTTTTCTAATTTGGTTTGATTAATCTGATTTGATTATTGCATCGGCAGAGAGGATTATTGGGGTACAGAAGCTTTTCAGTACTAGACTAAGCCAGAAACCTGGGAAATCTTTCTTCTGCATCCACATGAAACTCATTCTGTGTCACTTCACTGTTACCAAAATGTTCTTCAAATTTTCTCTTCCTTGCCATTCCCATTACAGTGCCTCAGCTCCATCACCCACCAATTTTACCACACAATCCTTATCATTGCCAGCATCAATCACTACAGCATTCTTCAGTTCTTCACTGACTATGAGACATGAATTATCTAAAGGCCAAGATGATAGAAAAACTGGTTGGGGCCTATGTGGAGGTATAGGGTGTGAGGATAGTTATCATATCAAAATATGCAAAAATAATCTCCAATTTCTAAGCTGACCCTCAATATGAAATATCCAAAGAAAAGTTTAGGTGGATAAACATGGGAAATGGAATAAAGAGTATATGGTATCTGAAATGCTTAGTTAAATTTCTATAAATACAAAAAATTATCTCTAAACCATAGTCAAAATATTGAACCTGGCTACCATCATTGGAAACAGTTACGACCTTCTGTAACTGTAACGTATGCTCTCAGATGTCCTCCATGGCAGGTCAAGATTCGTGTTTAAGGTTCAGAGAAATGAGAGAAAGTGCACTTGCTCAATTGTATTAAAATCTAACTTGCTGATAAGCTGTCTTGCTCTAAATTGCAAGTTTCATAAGCACTAAAAATTGGCTGACCTACTTCACCATGGTAATTGAAAGGGATTATTACTGACAATTAGCAAGCCAGCAATAGTAATAGATAATTTACTTTCCAAATATTTTGCAAGCAAGCACATTTCTTTTAAAAATGAGAAAACACATTAGACAGTTGTTTCTCAGCAAATTACAATGCATCTTTTATTTCTTGACAAATAATTCATACTGCAATATTTTTTTTACAGCCTGTAATTTGATTGTGGCTCTTATGTTTGTTATGTCTGCAGACACTTTGTCAAGCCAAGTATTTAGCCAAAAGTATGGGGACTGAGCCACACAGTTCTCATTGTAACTGACAGTCCATGACTATGCCCTGGACAAAGTGCATGAAAAGAACTTTTATAACCAGGGTTGGTCTTTGGGGGGGAAGTGGGACTATTTTCAGTGCAACTATTGATACTTTTATAGCCTCAGACATTTTGTTACAGCCTTTCTAAGGTGTAAGTTTCTTTTCTAACCTTAGTAAAAATACAGTAAGGCTGTAGTGTATGGGTTCTTCCCACAAACTGGAGCAGAAATCACTATCTTCAGCTGATGATAAAAGGTGTGGAAGATTCTAGAGTTTTAAGGTGCATTATTAGATGACATCATTTTTCTTTTCTTTTTGGATTTTTGAGACAGTGTTTTTCTGTGTGTAACCTTGACTGTCTTGACACTCTCCCTATAGACCAGGCTGTCCTTGAACTCTCAGAGGTCAACCTGCCTCTGTCTTCTAAGTGCTGGGATCAAAGCTGTGTGCCGCTACATTTGGCATTTGATGACATCTTCATTTATTTTAAAAAAGCAGTTTTGAGATTAAATTAATTCATGTTAATTATCTCTTATTTCTGGTCAATATGCCATTAATCAAAATTCAATTATTCTTCGACTATATGTTTGTCTTAACAGCTTCTTGTGACATCTTTTGCTTTACCATAAGGTTGTACTTAAAGCAAAATACACACTAGGTACCCCTAAAATATTTAATGAATTTAGTCCTTTATGAAAATTTCCACATAATGGGCTTCCCAATGTCAATGAATCATTTTCTTCCTTTACCATTAAGAAAATATATTATTTTCTATATAGACAAGTTGCAGACAGTTGTACGTCAGCTGGTCTTCTATGTCCATTGGTTACCCATCTACAACTAAATCAAATGCACAGACTGTTTTCTTTGTAACTAAGCTTATAATGGCGGCCTCCTATACTGAACTTTATTTTCTTGTCTACTTACATAGTATGTATAGTGTACTATAGGTGGAGTTCTTCTGTGTTTCTACCTTCACTTCGCAAATAACCAACACAGAGGCTTATGTTAATTACAAATGCTCAGTAAATAGCTCAGGCTTATTGCTAACCAGCTCTTATTTTTTTAGTTAATCCATATTTCTTATTTATGCTCTACTATGTGATGGCACCTTTATTAGCATGGCATGTTAATCTCCTGCTCCCTCTGTCAGGCTGTAACTCCAGACTCTGCCCTTTTTTCTTCTAGTGTTTTCCTAGTCTGGCTCTCCTGCCTAACCTTATTCTGTTCAGCTACTGGCCAGTCAGCTTCTTTATTAAACAAATCACAGCGACATATATTCACAGAGTGTAAAGGAATATTTCACAGCAGTGTACTGGGATTACACATGTTAGATATTCTAGAAGATATGTTTAGACTACATGTAAATATTATACAATTTTATATAATGAATTTGAGCATCCCAGAGGTTGGGATGTGCAGGAGTTCAATAGTTCACCCTCTTTGAATTCTAAAAGATAGCTATCTGCAATCTAAAACTCTGGAAAGAATCCTAATTGTCTACACTGTTTTAAATTAACCACAGAACCTGTGTTAGCATGGAGAAACACTCAAAAACTATTGTTTGAATGAATGAGTGAATGTATGAATATCCTCTTCTTTATTATTTTCCTCCCAAGAGCTAAGATATTTTTGAGTTTACCTCTATTGCTGTGTCTTAAAACACAAACCACTGTATCCTTTGGTTATACTTTATGAACCTTATCACACATCAGATTTCTGTTTAATGATTTCTCAGTAAATGTGTACAGAAATAACAGCAGAGCTGGCAATAAGTTTCTTTCCTTCTCACTAGTAATTTAGTCTGTTCTTAAAATCAAGCAATAGTCTTGAGAGATTTTTTTCCCCTAACCTCTAGCCATTCCTTCTCAGACTCCTTCATAAATTTTCAGGGCTATTTTCTCTTACCATGCCACAGTTCATATCACTGATCATTTTAGTTTTGAATATTATCTGAATATTGAAAACTTTTGGATATTAGAGAGCTTAAGATCAAAGTGTTGTTCAGCTGTGCCCCACAGGACACCGTCTCTTCTTATTTGCAGCTGTGCCTCGTCAGTGTCTTTTCTGATAAGGGGCTAGTCCCACCATAATGGCCCCACCAGCTTAATCTCACCTAAATTTAATCAGTTCTCAGAGGCGGAAAATTGGGAGGTACCTCTTCATTATCTAAAAAAGAGGGGAGACACAATTTAGACATAATCCTTGGCAACTGTTTACAGACGTACTTGTGAACCACATTTAAGAATTCATTTTTTGTGCAGCTTATATTTTTAAAACATAATTCTTAAGGAATTTCACATCATGTACTCTCATCCCACTCACCTCCCAGTTCCTCCATATTTGCCCCTCCCCTCTGACACATGATCCCCCAAAGAACCCACACAGTAGCTAATTTAAAACAAAACAAAAGCTCTCCAGTGGCATCCAGAGCTGCAGTGTGTCCAATCAGCCCCACCAACACAATGTTCATTGCAGCGAGTCATTGATCTGTCTTGTTCAAGGCACACCATCATCATGGGACTCCTGTAGGACAGCCTGCTGTTGCTAGGAGTCATGGAGATCCTGCGGTTATCATTCCATAGAACAGCCCCTTCGCAGGCTCCAATAGGTCATAGATGGGGTAGATGTTAGGACGGGCCAACTCAAGATCCAAAATAAGGTAGCTGAACAGGTTGGTCCAGGCCACTGGAACCACCAGACTCAAACAAGGGGCAATGCCAGCTCTCCTAGGCCTATGTCATTGTGCAAGCTCTCCCACACCTGTGGTGAGGGGTGGGGTCATATCTTTCGAGTGCAGGGGGTAGCTCTCCCATAAGGGTGGAGCCAGCTCTCCTGCTGTGGTATCCATCAAGGGGCAGAACCAGCTATTTTGGGGACATCGATGAGCAGCCCGGCTCAGTATGGCCCTTGAGTTTCAATACACATGGTTCCTATGACCTTTTCTGGAAACGTGGGTCACGGAATTCATCACAGACCCCAGTTGCAGCAGGAACACAGACCCAGATGTGGCCCCTGGCAGCAGCTTGTGCCTGGACATTACCAATGGACATCGTAGCAGCATAGGCCACCCAGATTGGCATGACCCAGTGGCAGCACAGCCCTAAACACCAACATGACCACAGGTTGTGGCCCAGTCCGTGGGGCATTCATGTGGTCTTTGGTGGTATCATGAACCACAAACATCAATACAGACCCCAGTTGTAGAAGTACCACAGACCCAGACATGTTTCTTATCAGCATCCTAGGCCCAGATATCACCTTGGCCCAAGGTGGCAGTGAAGGCCCCTCAGATTGGCATGGTTCAAGTGGCAGTATGACCCTCAGATATCAACATAGCCTTAGGTGGTGGTCCAGGCTCCTGGCATTGGAATGAACTTTGATGGTATTAGAAGCCATGGATATCAACCCAGACCCTGACTATGGTAGGGCTATGGACCAATACAGGGTCCAAAGCTGTAGCCCAGGCCCAGCTGCCACTGTGATCCCTGGAGGCAAGCAGGCCACCAAATCAGCATATCCGTCACAGCCCTTGCCTCTTCGGATCTGCTTCTTACCACAGAATACAAACCATTTGCCTCTCTTTGTCTCCTACTTCTCTATCATATACCTGCTCATCATAATGGCACTCACATTCCACATGTCACAAGGTGCCGGGGGGCCTGTGAAGGTCTTCAGGCAGCCCCGCCCATGAGAACCCAGGCTTCCCTATGGCTGTCTTTCACTCACCTGCGCCTGATGGCATCAGGTGGGCCTGTGGATGCTTTCAGGCTGACTGGTCATGACCGCGGAGCATACATTTTAGCTGAAGCAAACAAACAGCAAACCAGAAAACAGAGATGAATGATTTCAGACAGTGATAGACACCATTAGGAGAATAAGCTGAGCACAATGGCCCAGTAGAGCCCAGATGGAGCTAGGAGTCTGGTTAGTGTGAGAGGCAGAGCTTTGAGACGGTGTCTTAGGGAAGAGATCTGGATGATGAGCACGAGCAAGCTGAAGTGTGAAGTAAGACTTTCGAGGCATAATCTGAGATTTGTTACTTTAAGCGACAGACATTCTTTCATTACCAAGGCTTCAAATAGTATCCTCAAGTGACTGCTTCAAAACTTCTCATGAACACAAGCTTAACATCAGCTCTGGGGCCACACTGCAAAATCTGCTTCCTTCCTCTTCTTTTCTTCCCTACTAAAAGTTATGAGCACTTGGTGGATTAAGTAGACACGCAGGACCATTTTCTGTCACCTCCCAACCCCATCTCTCACCTTCTACATAGAATTCTACTCCAAGATCCAACTCCAGAATGTATTTGTTCTCTTTCCATCATTAAGACCAACACAAGTTGCCATGATTCTCACAGGAATCTCATCATTCCTACCACTGCTCTTGACTGCTTCAAGGCATCCATAAGAGGAATGGGTAACCACGTGCACGAATAAAGTGCTGAGTGATATGGTAATCACAGCAAGGATATAAGGTTATATATACAAATAAATCATAGAGAATTAAGTTCATGAAGAAACCAAAAAATATATGGGTAAGTTCTATTTGGCTAAAGAACCATGACAATCTGGTTAAGAATTACTTTCAGCAAATGATAGTGGAACAACTGGATGTCCATATGCTTAAAAATGAAGTTTTACCAATTTCCTATACCATACACAAAAAATTGAAATAAAAATTTTAAACTAAATGGAAGAACTAAAATAAGAGGAATCATTAAAAGGCAAATGAGTAATCTGTGTGACATAGCTTAGCAATCGTGTCTAAGATATAAAACAAGCAAGCAACAGAAGAATAAAATCAAACTATGTCAAAAGCAAAAGTTTTTGTACTGCAAATAATTCAATCAAGAATATTAAGGAAAAGAACATACAGATTGGGAATATATTTGAAAATCATACATTCAATAAGGGAACTGTATATTGACTGTGTGAATTCTTCTTACAATGTAATTATGAAAGGGTAATCATGGTTTTTAAGTAGTGGGCTGGAGAGAAGGCCCAGCAATCAAGTGTCTGTGCTTCTCTTGCAGAGGGTTCCAGCTCAGTTTCCAGTACTCATACTGGGCAGTTCACAGTGGTTTGTAACTTCAGCTCCAGGAGATCAGACCCCCTCCTTTGACTTCTGTGGGCACCTGCATTCATTAGTATACGCTGCATACAGATACACATATACATAAACAAAAATAAAATAATTTGTTTTTTTTAATAGTCAAACTATTTGAATTGTTATTTATCAAGAAAAGACATGCAAGGGAAGACTAAGCATGAGAAACTATGAGCACTCTTAATGCTTGTTGAAAATGCAAATGAAAACCACAAGTGACATCCTGTAGAATGGCCGTGACAGAAGGGACAGACAGTATTAAGTGTTGACAGACATGTGGGGAAATCAGAACTCTCATGCAGCTGTGAGAAATGTGAAACCATTCAGCCACTTTGGAAACAATTTGTCAGTTTTACAAAGTGTTGAATAGTCTAATCAAATCCCCAGCATAAGTTTCTGTCCAATAGAAACAAAAACATACATCCCATAAGAACATATACTTGAAAACTAGCAGCAGCTTGATTTGTTGATGGCCTCTAACATCGAAGCACACTTAAAAGACTACTGATAAGTAGATAAATGTGTCAAATTTATAGAAAGAATTGATATTCACCAATAAAGGAAACTGGCGCATGGATACACACTTTAACAAGGACGAGACATGAAGACACTGTGCTTGAAGACAGTCTTAAAAATAAACATAACATGTGATCCCACTCATAAGAAATGTATTGTAACATGAGGGGCCTGTTTGTTTGGGTTTCTGTCCTGCCCAGTACCCTACAGCCAGCAAGCCCCAAAGAAAATCACAGATTCTACATTAGGTTATAAACTGATTGGCCCATTAGCTCAGGCTACTTATTAGCTCTTGTAGCTTATATTAACCATTATTCTTATCTATGTTAGCCACATGGCTCATTACCTTTCTCAGTGGGGAAAATTACATTTTGCTTCTTCCGTTTTCTGGGCAGGACTTGGAGTAATGGGCTTCCTCCTTCCTAGAATTCTCCTGTTCTCATTGCCCTGCCTCTACTTCCTGTTTGGTTGACCCACCTATACTTCCTGCCTGGCCGATCAGCATTTATTCAAAATATGATTGACAGAATACAGACAATTCTCCCGCACCAATGTATAGAGTTGTCAGATCTATAGAGACAGGAAGAATGTTAGTGTTTGCCCAGAATTCTGGGAGAAATCAGAGAGGGGTATGAGATACAACTGCTAATAATATAGGTATTCTTTGGGGAGACATACATTCTGAAGTTGATAGTGGTTGTAATTATGCAAATATGTGAATTATAAAAAACCTTTTAAACTGTGTTCTTAAAATGTTTTTTATTACACATATTCTGTGACGGTCATGGCATTTCATGTGTCTTTTAATAAATAAAGCTTACCTGAAGATGAGAAAAGTAAAACAGCCACACTGGCCAGCCTTTCAGACCAGGCAAGCAATGACATACACCTTTAATCCCAGTAGCCACACTAACTTGTCATAGAAACCAGGTGGTAGAAGTGCACACCCTTAATTTCAGAACTAGAGCGGGTTGTAAGACAGGAGGGAGGAGACAGCTCTCAGTCATAGTCCATTCTGAGATTCCTGGAGGCAGGATCGCCATTTCAGACTGAAGTAGAGGTAAGAGTCGGTGACTGGCTGTTTTGCTTTTCTGACCTCCAGGCAAGCTTTATTTATTAAAATACAAATGAAATGCCACTATACAAGGGGAAGTCAAACCATAGTGGAAAGGTCTGAAATCCAAAGACAACTTGAGGGAGTGGCTCCTTTCTTTCCACCACGATGGCACCAGAGACGGAAATCAATCTCAGCATGTCAGACTTCGCTGCAAGTGCCGTTACTGACAGAGCAATCTAGTCAGCTCAAAACTGGATGCTTTAAATGAATAAATTATATGCTTTTAAATGCCCCAGTAACAAAAAAAATTATTAGGTAATGGAGAGATTCTATAGTTTATGAGTTACATTTTGAAATTCCTGCATCAAAATTTTAGAGTTGTGCATTTCAGGGTGTATAAACTTTACCTTGAAAAAGAAAATAATAGGGAGTGACAGAGAGTGTGTCAGTAAACAAGACAGCAGCATATTCCACCGGGGAAGGTTGATGGGGGTGAGCAATCTTGAACTTTGTGTGAGTTTGAATTTTTCTACTATATAAAATTTAAAAGTATCAACTTCTACATTTAAATGTCAATATCTAATGAAGGCATTTGAACTTCAAGTGAATAAATATGGGCACAGCTGAAAACATCTAAAATCTATCTCTAGGTAAATAAGAACACAAAGTCATCAAGGGCTATTGGCTCATTTTTGACTGCCATGATCAAAATGAGGAATGACATTAAGAAACACAGAACAAAATTCTAAGAGTTGGATAATAAAAAAGTAATATATATGCTTACATTGTACATACAGACTGGGAAGATGACTTATTCATTAAGAGTACTTGCTGCTCTTTCAGGGGGCTTGAGTTTGGGTCTCAGCACCCCAAAAAAGTTCAGCAGTTCAGAAGTTGTAACTCCAGATTCAGGGTACGCTTTTCTGGTTCCCCAAGGCGCTTGAACACACTGCATGCTCACAAAGGCCCATTCAAACACACAAATAAAATAAACCAAACTAAAAATATTTTTAAAATGTGAAACATGTATGCTGGCAAAATACCCATATGCCTTTTGAGGCATGGATGGAGGTCCAGACTGGCCTCCATCTCTGCCTCCCATGGGCACTCTTTATTTCTTCCCTGTATTATTGCAACTCTCTTCTACCTAAGGAACACATGTACAATAAAACAACCTGTGCTACTCTTCTGCAGTGTGGCTGACTTCTTCCACACCTGGACATCCAGTTTCTGTTCTGCCATATAGTTGGGATTTACTGAAGACTTCTTTTCAACTGCGTTAACCTCAATTGTTCTTCTCTGATAAAGTTCAACACTGCTACGCACTTCAAAAAATTTTTCAAAATAAACATAAACATCTTTTATAATTACAGTGACATTATTTTACCTAAGTTAACAATTATACCTTAATAAAATATTATATTGAATACAGTAATCAAATACTCCTCCAATTATCTCAGAAATGCATTTTTGTAATTATTTTGTCTGAATCAGGATCCAAATAAGGCCCACACATGACATTTTTTGATAAGCTGCCTAAGCGTCTCATACCCACAAGCTCCCCTCTTCTGCTATTTTCCTGCTCTTCCCTGCCTCTGTATTTGACGTGCTAAGGAAACTGGGTGTGTATATTTGAAGAACATTCCAGAGTCTAGATTTTTCTGCTTGCTTTCTTCTGATATCTTTTTGTTTATTCTTTTTCTCTTTGTGTTTACTGTACATTGATACTGGTTGCTCACCTCCATCTTGATGTTTAGAGTCAAGTGTCTAAATGGATAATTTAGCATCAAGTGGTCTGATTCAAACCAATCACATCTTCAGTCCCACTCCCAGGACCACTCAGAGCCACCAGTGCACTCAGAGTTGACAGCGAGCTAAGCACAGAGAAACATTTCATTACACAGGCTGCTAAGTTAAACCAACATAAAGGTATCTTGATTTTAAAATTTGAGTCTAAGGATATGTTACTTTAAAAAGAGGTTCTTCTTTTGTTTTCATCAAAGATAAAAAAACTGTAAAAATCTTTCCAAAATAATGTGGTTTGATGGACCAAGACCCTCTAAAAGTTCACCATAAACACCCCCCCAAAATACTTCACCCTACAAAAAGCAAAGAACAGTTTGAAAAAAAAAGCTATGCCCAAATTCCCCAAATATTATTTATAAATATTTCTTTACATTTAAAGGGGGAAATGCTATAGAGATTGTCATTAATATAGATCTTGGTCTATTAAGGTCAATTTTATCATATATATATTTCTGCTTTTGATTAAGATATTGTGTTTATGCAACTCATTTAAAAATGTAATGTATAATTTAAAAATACAGGTTAATAAATAATCATTTATAATACTCAAGTTTTAGTCACATTAATTATGTTTTTTAGATACATAGAAATATATTTCAGTTAGATAGGTATTCTTCAAATCTTTCAGAGACCTTCAAAATATGGCATTTAAAATGTTTTAAAAATTTAGGATGTTTCATGACAATGAGACACATCTACTCCTGACAGCACCAATCTACTTCAAGAGGATGATAGGCATTGTAAGAGGCTCCTCATGGAGTTTGCTAGCCATTTGGGTAAGAAACTGCTCTTGTGTGGACTACTTGATGCTATGCTGTATAAACTAGAAATGTTTCCTAAAGGTGAGACAATCCTTTGGGGTTCCTGCTTCATAAAGAGTCTCTTACACATTCTATAGGACACACACACACACACACACACACACAAAATGTGATTGACAGACTGTCAAAATAGGCAGAACTGTCTTTAAAATTTCCTGTTTTATACAAAAGTCTGCCAGACCCTATGGGCCTGTGGGCTAAAGATTAAATGCCCCAACAATACAAAACAAAACAAAAACCTTTGGGTGACTGTCCAGACAGCAAAATGTCTCTGTCAATTCTCAAGTTTTAAAAGTTGCTTACAATGCACATCCTGTTCCTTTTGGAGTCTTTAAAGGGGTTAAAAAATAAATAGCTATAATTATAGTTTACTTTAATTATAATAAAAAAAATATAATATTATCACTGTAATTCTTACTTAATACCTGTTTTGTTATATGTAATTTTACTATGTTAAAGTTAAAACCTTCATTTTTATTTAAACAGAAAAGGGGAGGTGACGTGGGATTCCCCTCTGTATGGCTTGTGAATACCATTGATTAATAAAGAACTGTTTTGGCCCTATAGCAGGACAGAACAGAGATAGGAGGGGAAAACTAAACTAATTGCTGGAAGAAGGAAGGTGGAGTTTAGAAAAGTGATGTAGTCCTGCAGGAGACAGATGCCAGAAATTTACATGAAAAGCCACAGCCTCGTGGCAATACACAGATTAATGGAGATGAGTTAAATTAATACGCAAAAGCTAGCCAAAAAAGAAACTAGAGCTAATAGGGCAAGCAGTGATTTAATTAATACAGCTTCTGTGTGGTTATTTTGGGTCTGAGCTGCTGGGTGGTTGGGAAACAACAAGGGACCTCTTACAAAAAGCTTCACCTCTCCCACAACTTTTATTTTTTAACATACATATTTTGTGATTGCACATTTGGTGTGATACTTGTGGGCGCACATGTGCCGCTGCATGCATGTGGAGGTCAGAGGCCTCAGTTCTCTTCATGGAAGTTCTGGGGATCAAACTCAGGTTGTCAGGCTTTGTGTCAAGTGCATTTCCCTACTGCACCATCGCACTGACCTTCCATCAACAGTTCATCTGAAAATTCATCCCTTGATAGGTATCTCTAAACCATCTAACCTCATTAAAGTTTGGAAAGTGTGGTGTTTCTAATTCCATCATCCACTGCATGTGTACAGAGTTTATTCTAAAGATGAACTCTTCCTCCCACTTTCCTAGAGTTACTCGGCCAGTCTATGGTTTCTATAACAAAGTAAATGCTTATGTGTTCCCTCTCACTGCCAGTCCTCAGAGCTAATTATCTACAATGGTGGCCACTAAGGTGCATGCTCCACTCCTTCACTTTGAGATGCTATTTCCTTCACTTCTGTACGTTTCTAAAGATCGCTTTTTAATCTACAAGGAGGCAGCATTTAGTACTCTTAAATACTTTTAATCAATTGCATTCAATGCTATTTTTTTCAATACCAGAAACAATTTTGGTTCTTTATTAAGGACATTTTAGAAATACATTTGCACCATCCCAACATAGCACTTTTTATTACGTCCCAACCACTGCTTCCCCTCGCTCCCTCCCTCCACTTTTTCCAGCCCTCCCCCAAACCTCCCCTCTCCCTAAGACCCACTCATCCTCCCTTTTCATTCAGAAAAGAGAAGGCCTCCCAGGGCCATCACTGCACATGGCATAACAAGATTCAAGAGTAGGTACAAACCCTCATAACAAGGCTGGAAAAGGCAACTCAGTAGGAGAAAAGGGGTCCCAAAATCAGGCAAAAGAATCAGAGGTAGCCCCTGCTTCCACTGTTAGGAGTCAAGAACGCCCAGCTTTGCAACTATAACATATATGCGGAGGTCCTAGGTCAGACCTATACAGGCTCCCTGACTATAACCCAAGGTATTACTATGTTTCACAGATGGCCTTGAACTTGCAGCAATCCTTCTGCTTTAGCTCCCACCAGTGCTAAGATAACAGGTGGCACCTCATCCAACCTCATTATTCTTTTTGATACTCACATTTCCCCTTTCTGCCTTTTGGAAGATCATTCATGTTGACAACTAGGTCACTCAACACAGAATTTGTTTTCCAATCAATGAATGTACCCCAGGCAAAGACAGGTTTACTAAAAATAGGTCTTAGTAGAGTTTTTGCCATTGTTTTTTGCTTGCTCTTTTTTTTTTTCTCTCTGAAAGGCAAATCCTTTTTAGGGGTAACTGGCACTAAGACAGACAGACAGAAGCACATATACACTCCACATGTGTTCATTGTAATAGGTGAAAAATATATGCAATCTAACGAGAATGAAGACTTTCTGAGTGTGTTTATTGTCTCGGCTAGTTAAGCTTACACAATAATGAAATAACAAAAAAGTCACTGATCTGACTTAAAGCTAGAAGCACACACAGATTTGGCGATCCACACAGTGTACACTCAGTTCTCCATCATGAAGCTGGAAGTCCAAGATCAAGGCTCTATCAGAGTCGGTTTCCAGTGGGACCTCTCTCCCTGGCTTGTAGGCAGATATTTTCTGGCTGTGTCTGTGCCTGGCTTCTCCACTGGGTGTGTACTGATGGAGTGAGGATTCTGTTATTGTCCTTTGACAAGGACACCACTCATATAGGACTTACCCTGAATAACTCATTTAACTCCAATCATCTCCTTAAGGATTTAAGTGAGGGTAACCAGAGATATGACCCACTGGTTAAGACAACTTTCTGCTCATGCAGAAGAACCAGCTTCAATTCCTAGCAACTTCACGGCAGCCCACAGCTCTATAACTTTACACCCAGGAGTTCTGATGCCCTCTTCAGCACTCTACCGATACCAGGGAATCATGCAGGCAAACACCCATACACATAACAGTAAAAATAAATAAGTAAATAATTTTCTAAATGATGCAAATAAGGTCACATCGGAGTAGGTCTTCAAAACACGAACTGAGTGTACGTGTGGGGGATTTAGGTTATAGCACCAATTCTTGTGTTTTAATAACTATAGGCTTTATCAGTGGATAAAACAAAGAGCTTTTTTTTAATTGATTTCATGAGTTCACATTCTCTTTACAAATAAAATACAACCACAAGTTATAAAATTTTAGCTTTCTTTTTTGATGTCTAATGTTAAAAAACTTAATTATACAAGTGTGTTTGCCCATATATATGTGAATGTGCTTCTGTGTGTATGTAAGTGTGTTTGCCTATGTGTACGTGACATTTTTTGCCTCTGTGCATGCTTGCCTGTGTTTTTGTGAGTGTGTTTGCCTGTGTTTTTGTGAGTGTGTTTGCCTGTGTGCCTATGACTCAGGTGCCTGCAGAGGGCAGAGGTGTGAGATTCCCCTGGAGCTGGAGTTCAGCTGATTGTGAACACTTGATGATGCTGTAAACTGAACTCTGATCCTTCACAAGAGCAGGACTTGTTTGTTCTCTGCCACTGAACCAGTGTGCTTATGAATATTACAAATAGAAACACATAGACATGTGGATACACAAAGTAGGCTCTGAAGGAAAATTCAAATGTACATTGGATGTTGGGGGGTAGTAAGAGATGATATCAAAATCACAAGGCAGTATGAGATCCCAGACAGTAGAAGCAGTAAACTGGCCATGAGTAACACCAAAGTTTGGAAATAGGGGTATCACATAGAAGAGCAAGAAATATTGGCCCCTGAGGTGGGAAAAGTATTGAAAGAGATCCTTCTGAGTATTAAAAAAATAAGTATTTGAAGACGATGAATACCAGAAAAACAAAATAAAATGAGTATGGGGATTCTCCAGTGGAGGAGCTAATGTGATTTTCATTTATGGAGCATAGACAAGAGTAGTAAGATATAAAGCCAACACTTAACTGCAAGAGTCTCATACAGAACTAATAAGAGATGAATTGGATACAGTGAGAGCAAGCTTTCTTAAAGTATGAAACCCCACTGAAATCGAGGAATAGTAAGTTGCCTGGATGGTGTGAAATCTCACTGAAATAGAAGTGAAAACCAGCTGGAATGAAAGCCAAATTGAAGGAATAACTTTTAGAGACAATGAGAGGAGGATGCTGGGATACAAGAGGGGGACAGCCACAGATGTAATTAAATAGTTGTGAGGGTTAAGAATGAAGAAGCCACCAGCTACCTGCAATTCATCTCTTGTTGTAACAGGGAAACCAAGATATTAATGCGATTTTACATGTAGGTGACTTTGCACTTTGGGTGGTGCAAACATGTTAATTACTTCTATTTTCTCAAAGAAATAAGAATAATGAGCATCAACAGAAAATAAGTCCTTCAAGTCAAGGCCATGATGGATCATTTAAAAAGCACAATGGAAATATAGTGTTTGTTATATAAGTTACTACTTATTTCTGTACTCAGCATATCTACATCTATAACAAATTGTAAGACTTTGAAATTTTCTACTATGAAAATTCAGAGTTTCCTTCAGGAAATAAGGCAAGCAGTGTAACAAGGATGATGTATTTCATCATATAAAATTTAAATGTTGCTTTTGGGGACTTAAAAAGCAAATTCTCATTATAGATATGATAGGCTATAAGCTAAACTTTTTATAAAACTGTGATAATTCTTCCAACCATAAAAGTGATATATTTCAAAATAGCTTAACTCATTTCTACTCATCTGGGTATAAATTACTATAGTAACTAAATAAAGCAGGGAAGATAAGAAGCAGTGAAAAAATTTATTCCACAAAATTAGCTAATAAAGGCAAACAGTAAAAACATTTTTAACAAAAAATTTCTATAGGATACCACCAGTTAAGATATCAACCGGTAAATCAAAAAACTTGTATCACATCTGAAGCAGATAGCATCTCTCTTATATCCTGTAACCAGTACACAGCCTAGAAACCCCAAAGAAAGCTCCTCATGAAAGTGTGAAGTCTAAAGTGTGGCTAACAATACATTTCAAGGGATTAATTATATTTAAAAATAATTTTTAAATACTTGTACCTCTGCCTATATCGACATCTGTAGGTCTCATCCCTGATAGCATCCTATGGTCAAATTAATTTACTACTACTAATATATTATTATATATTTCATATATTTATTATCTATTACTATAATAAACCAATACAATTTCAAAATGTATGTGTGTGAGGTGTCTATATTTATTGCATCTACTTGTCTTCTAAGTAAAGGATAGTAGAAAATCAGATGTTCTGACTTTGAGGGGCTTAGAGCTGGTTAATATCACAGATAGAGGGAATAGATACACCATTTTTATGTAAATTAATATAATACATTAAACAAACTTGCAAAAATGAAGTGCAGTCATGCTGCAGAGTGCATTCCTAAGGGCTGGACCCTGGAATATAGAATGTCAAACACCAACAGTTAAGTTTTGCTTAGGACTTCTCAGCAACGAGGCTCCAGCTATGGTTGAAACTTCCAAGATACTGTAGTTTATGGCTTCCTTTATACGGTGCTTTTAATTAAGCTGCTTCTGCATATTAAATTCCATATGCTCTGGTACACACAGTGTGCCTCCCTCTGTTCTCTCTGAGTTTGCATAAAGGTATGCACAGGCTGTCTCTAGTTAATATCATAGAGAGATAATATCATATGTGGTCACCACAAACTGCAAAGAGTGAGAAGGGGAGGGACAGGAAATGGTGGCTCAATGGGTAATACGTTAAATTTACACAGTGCAGGAAGTTTCAGTGTGTTGTGGCATGTAGGGTGACTATAGGTGATAATATACTGGAAGGGTTTTAGAAGTTTTCAGCACAAAGAAATGATAGATTATAAGTAGATATGATACCTGGCCATGTTTAACCTGATTTAATCATTACCTGTTATAGACATGCAACAAACTAATACAGGGATTCCCCATTATTAGGTATAATTTCTACACTTTATGCATCAGTTAGAATGAATTTTAAAATGACTTCAGTATAATAAACAGTTCATGAACCATGAGATGAAGCGCAGGTCATAAGGACCCATATGAGGACACGCACTATTGGATCAGGTGTCCCAGGGAGACTCAGTGAAGGAAGAGGAAATGGAGTTCAAATGAAGATGAGAACAGTTTGGAAACAGAGATGGGATGAAGACTATCCTCGTTTTAAATAGCAGAGGGAAATATATAAACAAGTTAGAATGTTAGGACATACACAACTTCAGCCGCTTTCTCATTTATTCTGATTTACTATTATAGTTAATAGGCTTGTTGTCATAGATGCTCATCTACTACTTACAAAATTAGCTGAATAAAAAATTCATTAGAATTCCAGTTTCTCGCACCAGCGTCATTTTTCTCCCCTCATGTGGGTGACCCGCTGTCACTCAATCTAGGCGGGTTCTCTATTCGCCTTGACACTCATGGTGCTTTACCCTTTACCTTGCCGCTGCCACCTGTGTGGCTACGCGCCCCTCTCTACAAAACTGAGCCTCTTTATCTTTTCTTCATCCTCACCTGCTAATATTTCCCCCTCGATTACCATTTAAAGTACTTATATCAACTGTCTCTTTTTACTCCATGACCACCCTTATTTTTTTTTTTCAGTTTCTTGGCAAGGCTTGGCTAAATCACTGTATGAAATCCCACAAAGCATTAGTTCAGATGAAGTTATTCACTTTGTGTGGGGTAAAGGAAGAGAGACCATGACCATGTGCTTTTGTTTTCAAAAAGGGACTTTGTGATAGAGTGTTTTCAACTATTATAAGAAATCGAGGGTTTTCCACACAAAATCGTCTTATTTCAATTTAGAACTACTTATCCTTCAATTATTTTAAGCTTATAGATGGAGGAGGTGGCACAGCCTATAACTCTAGTTATAATTCTAGGAGACTGAGACAGGAGAGTCACAAATTCAAGGTTGTTCTGGTGACAGAGTAATTGGAAATCAGCCTGGGCAACTTTGTATCAATTCCCTAAAGCACTTGTATCAAAATAGAGAGCTGGCACTATAACTCAGGGATGAAACCTGGCCTAATATGAACCAGGCCCTGGGCTTAAGCCTCAACACAGAAATTAGAGATTTCATTTGCCGTCGGGTGTGTTTGGAAGTGTTAACAAGACACCGAGAATGTCAGGCTAGTTTGACTCTGGCGAAGTTAGAGGGTGCCTCTTGAGAAACCAATCATCGGGGACTAAAATTTCCTGTCAAAAAAGATGCAAGCAGGAAGTCCTGGGCCATCAAAAGGACTGAGAACACAACCAAAGTTTAAATATCAGTATCACTATGGATCATGCAGTGCCTGAGTACAGTTTCCTAAAGCAGTTATTCCATGTAGCTTAATGTTAAGTTGGGTCTACATTTTCTCCTTTTCAATTATTTTGCCACAGCATGGCATAGCTCACACTTAATACTCTGGTAAAATCTAGGCCCAACTCTGATTTGTCTTTGTTTGGCAACCAGTCTCTAAGATCAAATTTACTTATCCCTGCTTCCTTAGATTCATACTCTGTATACTCTTCTTCCATATTATTCTAGAATCAGTCTATATAGCCAATGGAATATAACAAAGGTCATGGATGTCACTTCCAATATTAGGTAAGAGCATATGTCTTGGGCTCTCTTCCACTTAACTTTTTATAACAGCAAATGGAGTTCCCTAGGGCTAGAAGAATGAGCAAGGAAGCATTTGGGCTCGGTCTGGAATAGATTCTTCAAGGTTTGCACACAATTCCAAATAAGAAATAAATGAATCACCTAGGCTTTACTCTGAGAAAACAGTAGCAAAATGAAATCAATCGCTGGGGGAATGGCTCTCTGAGCAGTTTTTTTTTTCCATTGTTCGTATTACCTGGAAAAGTAGATGCCAAGGACCATGGATATCTCCCAACTAACCACCTATGGTAAAGAAGTTGGTTGAGCAATGGAGATTAAGTTTTGATGGAGAAAGTTAAATAATAGCACAGTGGCCATAGACCTCTTCAATAGGCAAGATATGAGGACACTTGTTTCAGCAAATGATAATTTGTAACAGTTACATGATATGATGAGATAATTTGTAACAGTTACATGATATGATGACTCTAAAATGTGGATATCAATCAGCCTCCTTCCCCAGACATTCCTGTGAATGCTTGATATGTTCATGAAGCACAAGAGTAAAGGTGTGGTATAAATGCAATGGCATGAACTTTATCTCACTGAGTTTGATTTGGTTACAGTCACTCTAGATCTCCTGATCCACTACTAACAAAAGACACCAACATGGGGATGGGGGACAGGCAGGACTTATTTTTCTTTACCATATTGGATGATTTAAGGATGGAAAAGACTTCTGAAGATGCAGTTTTGCCACCACGTGGTAGAAATACCATGTGAAGCTGAGGCAGTATTCTCCAGGGTGTGAGAAAGTGTCTAATACGTGGTCGTGTCTGTGACAGCCAAGATCTGGAAATCAAGGGGTGAAAATGACAGTCACTTCTTTCCTTACTAGTTCAGAGATCTTCCAACTAAAATATTGCTTCTCATTTCTATAGTTTGGACTTCACATGGACTTGAAGTTTCACTTATAAGCGCAATAGCTTGTCTCTGGTGACAAGTAATGATGTCATTAAATGGGACATTAAGATAACCTCCTTCTTGACTATTAGTCAAACTTACATGCTTATAAATCAGTAAGAAGTGATAAACTGAGGTAACTGGTACGGACGACTCATGAGACCAGTGGAAATAAAGAGGAATTATGGTTGAAATTCAAGAGATCTTGTGTCATAATTGCTGTATTTAATTAAAATGAATGGGAAGCTACAGCAACTCCATTCAGACAGTGCTATTCATAGCCCTGGCCCTTCAAGCATAAGGCAGGGATGAGCATTTGGGTGGCAGCGCAAAGGCAATAATGACTAACATGGGGTGAGAACACTGAACGATGTAGGAGGAGACATTATAAACACTATGGTCAAGTGACCAGTTGCAGAAATGAAAAGAGCGTGCTACAGTTTTTGTATATTTAACATTGTATGTGGTGTGTGTGTGTGTGTGTGTACTTCTCTTATCATTGTGACAAAATACCCAGCAACGGCATTCTGACAACTTGCTTCATAGTTTGAGGGTATTGTCGACCATTGTGGGGGAAGTTACAGCAACCTTAGTGCCAAAGAATTAGTCACTTATATCCAAAGCCTAGAAGCAGAGAGCTATAAATGTTGGGGCTCATCTCAATTTCTCTTTTAGACTGACCCCAGGACCACAGCCAATGAAATGGGATTACCCATATTTAGGGTGGGTCATTGCATTCAAATTAACCTAATCTACCCAACCCTCACAGACATGGCCGGCAGCTGGTTTCCTAGGTGATTCTAGATCCTGTGAAGCTGATAGACAACATTAATCATCACAGTGTGTATGTGTGTGTTATTAGGGATGAAGAAGAGTCTCATACATTTTTTACCATCCAAGATCATTCATCTTTTATGTTTTAATGTGAATATATTTTTGTACAGACTGACCAAGTATTTTTGTTTACTTCTCTTTCAACCCTTTCCTACCAAGCATAGAGTAAATTAACAGTAGTTAATTTTAATCTCAATATTGACATCACAGCAAAACAAAGGAAGAGTGTAAATACCAAGAATTGGATTTATTAATTTGTTAATATAATATATATGTTGGATTAACAATATATTAATATTAATATAAATAACAAAACTCTCAGGCCACAAGCTATTCAAAGATAGATTATGAAGTGAATTTAGCTTGTATGGCACGGTATTCCAACCTACAAACTAGTCGAAGAATGAACATTATCCACAGACAAACCCAGGAACTTCCTATTACCTTCAGGAAAAGGCTTGGTGTTTTCATTGTATGTGGAATTGTCATGCTAGGCATAAATTCATTATTGTTTTCATCTGGAGAGTAGGTGCAATTCAAAATATGCTAAGGTGCTAGGAGGCACACTGTAGCAGGTTTATAGAGCATGAACATGGTTAAATTGAGTTGTGACTTCAAAATTCCCTTGTAGCCAGATAGCGTGGTTGGTGAGACAAGTTCTTGTGCAAGGTTTGGACAGCAGACAATAAGCACTAGCCAGACACAGCCACTGCTAAGGAGCAGTAATCAAGCCTACAACTCCTCCTCCATATGTTGTTTGTCATGTCCTAACATATTAGCATATTAAAATTCAGCCAGGTACCAAAGAATGGCCACTTTCCCTATGGACAGCATGCCATCAGTGGCAGAGGATGAGTTCCCACCAGCTCCAGCTTGTGAGTTCCAGCAAGTTCTTGCACTCCCTGGCTTTTGCATCTTCTTTTCTTGACTCCATCTTCCCTGCAGACTTCAAGCTCTAGGACATCGAGGCTCAGCAAACAATATCTCAGACTGAAGGCCTCAGAAGCAAAGTTACTTTTTGACCTTCTCTCTCCCCCAATCTCCATGTCACATTCTCTCCCAAGGCCACCTACAGAAGCCAGAATTTCTCTTCCCAGTGGGAGATCACAGAAACTGAAATACCTTTTCTCCAAAGCCATCCCATAAAACCTAAAAATATGACTCTAACTTTTGCTGGCTTTTTTTGGTAGCAGCTGGCCATAGAAAAATGGTGACCCTGTTTCCAGTAGGGTCCTGCCCCATTGTAGTGAGGAAGAAATGCTACAGCTGAGGGTCAAGCAGAGTGTGAACAGAGAGCCTCGCTGTCTCTCCTCAGTCAGTCTATGTCCATTCTCTCAGGCCCCTTTTGTCAAATCCCATTTCCACTTGGTTGTCTCTGCTTTATAAAACCCCAGCATAATAGCGCATAGTTCACTCTGGGTCTTTGGGTCTTCAACACAAAGACTCTGATGTCTCTAAAAACTATGATCAAATGAATTTGTTATGCCCACTTCTATTCAGCTGCCGATTGTCAGTTTATTTCAGCAAAACTTCTGAGGGCAGAGGGAAAGGCTCCCTGTGCCCTGACATGCACTAGCCACAAAAGCACCAGCTTCCACAGTTGTACAATGTCAGAGCTCTGTAGTGAATGCCTTTTTAAAGTGTGTGGACATCTATGTGTGCATATGGTGCATTTTAATATGGTAAATAACATACAACCTATATATTACCATAAATTATTACACAATGTGAACCCTTTCTAATGGTTTGCTTCTCTGGTGATTGTGTCTGGTTCTCATGCCCTTAGTGGTACCTTATCCCAGAAAACTGCATTTTAATATGTTAAATAACATACAACCTATATATTACCATAAATTGTTACACAATGTGAACCCTTTCTAATGGTTTGCTTCTCTGAGGATTGTGTCTGGTTCTCATGCCCTTAGTGGTAGCTTATCCCAGAAAACTGTTATATCCTTCCCACCTCAACTAGAATAGCCAGGAAGTATTGAATCTTTGAAGATTATAATGCTGAGTGTGGTATGTTTTCTTATTTTTTTGGCTCAATTAGAAAGAAAAGCTTCTCAAGGAAATGGCATTGTTTAAGGCTGGACATATTTTCCTATGAATCCAGCATAAAATTAACCTCATAAAAATCATTTTTTCTCACATGCAGAGAGATAGCTGTATAGCTGTGCAGATTTCAATGTAAGTTAGTATTCTAGCTTCTTACCCATTTTACTTAGTATTGTTTCAGTACAGTTTTTTTCAACATCTTTAGAGAAATTCTGGCACCAATTATTAGGCACTATCTCTGTTAGACAGAATACAAACCTTTCACATGTATGATTGCTTTATGTTTCTGTAAATGCATCTCATAGGAAAATGCCCTAGTCAGAAATGCAAGTAATATTGCCAACCTACAGAACCTCATAGGACTTTGCTTCATGATTTTACAGCTTACTTGGAGGGCTAGCCTGCTGCCATGGCCTGTCATCACTGGAGAGCAATGTAGCACTCCAGTAGTTGAGGAACAGTTCAACATTTAGTTCACATAGGGCAGTTTCTATGTAATGTGGATTGCTTCAATTCCATGATGAAGTTTAAAACTTCTATCTTGAATCAGCATAAATCAAGAGATGATCTCTTGATCATGGGTCCTTAAAGTTTCAGGGTCTTAAATGCCAGAACCTGTGACTATGTTCCCATAGGTGACAAAAGGAATTTCACATATAAGATTAAAGCTATGGAAATGAGGAAGTGACTCATTATTCTTTGGCCTGTAAACAGATACAAACTCCTCTTTCTCTACCTCCATGGCATCTCTCGTCCATCCCACAGTCTTCATTTCACTCTGCTCACAAGCAGAAGAGATTCTTGCCTCCAAGCTTCAGGTAATTCTATTGGGTCTCCTTGTATCAAACAGGATTATTTCTTCAACTCAAGATCCTCAACTCAAGAGGGAAGAGAGAGGAACAGAAGAGGAAAGACAGACAGAGACACATTTATGTATAGTGTATATTTGGTGTCTATAATATATATAGTATCTTTTGATATGGTAACTCCATGTGTGTTGACCTCTAGTTTGGGTTCATTTTCTTAACCTGATGATGTAGATGGTTTTTTTTTTTTTTTTTTTTTTTTTTTTTTTTTTTTTTTTTGAGACAGGGTTTCTCTGTGGCTTTGGAGCCTGTCCTGGAACTAGCTCTGTAGACCAGGCTGGTCTCGAACTCACAGAGATCCGCCTGCCTCTGCCTCCCAAGTGCTGGGATTAAAGGCGTGCGCCACCACCGCCCGGCTGATGTAGATGTTTTTAACTCCTGTGTTCTTTCGAGTGTTATTCCGGATTGGTCCTTGGCTCTGCTATTTGAAAACAGATAAAGACAAATTGAAAAAATTGCCAGTACAATCAGACTTCAGGTTTGGAAGGCTGTGTAGGAAACCCCAAGACTGCAGAGGAGGCAGCATGAAGGGCATAAAGTGCAAAGCATCAGCGCAGTACAGAGAGCAGGATGCAGGAAGGAAGAGCACGTAGGAAATTGTTTCTGACAAGGATGAAGAGAAACCTGTAAGAAATCATGCTTAATATCCTACCTTGACAGGAGAGTGGAGGATGTCCCTTGCTTGATGTTGTTTCTGAGGCCAGAGGATTGTGAATGTATCATCATCATGTGCTACATAAAGAATTACAGGCCAGCATGACTGCCTAGAGAACTTATCTCAAAAGGAATAAAAAAGAAATAGAAGTAGAAAAAAATGATGACTTGGTAACAAAGATTTTAATGGTTTTAAGTTTTGAAATTGAGTTTAAATGTTAAAAAATAAACTATGAGCAACCTCTGGGTGGCTTAGTGAAGATGTACAACAGCACTGTGGAGAGTAGAAACATTGACTCCAGAGTAAGCACAGGGCTTCTTTTCTATTGGATGATAGATATATTTGATATCTAAGTAGTGATATGTGACAGCATCTCATTTTACTTACCTAAAATTAAAAGCTATCACACATAACACTAAAACTCCTTTATTATCCACTTCCCAAGTTTAGGAATTTTCAATCCAGTAAAACACCATTATGAGAACTTCCTCTAAGTATTTGCATTAAAAGGTGCCCAGATATAGTGTTTGAGCAGTTTATATGTGTGCTTTACGAAGAATTGAAAACAAATAGATGCTAGAAACTAGAAAACCAGAAGAAAACTGACAATATTCTAATCAGGAAAGCAGCTGGCCGTAACAAAGGATTGACAGGAGAGGAAGCTCCTCGGTTGATAAGTGAATGTATGTGGAAGAAGAAAGATTTGAAAGCAAAGATAGCTCTAAGGATTTGAGTTTCAGTGGCAGGACAGTAGGTGGGGGATTCCCTTGGTGTTTAGGAAGGAGGGCAGCTGAGAAAATTTTAACTGAAAAGATTTGTCTGAGGCACACTGACTTGAGGTAGAAATAACCCTGAATCGGATTAAAATCTTTAATCAAATGACAGTCTTCTGTGCTTAAAATATACCTTATTTGGCAATCTAGTTTATAAGGATTCTGTGCTACTAAATACTGATGTATATTTACTTTTATCCCATTTATTATATTTGAAATTCTAATTTTTTAAAGAAAATTTCTTATTTTTTCATTTAAAGGAAGTTTTGTGAGAATTACTGTTTGAGTGAAAGAAGACAATAAGTTATTGTTCTAAACAGTCAGTGAGCTGTGATCTCTGTCACACTGTTTTCTTTGTTAAGGACTCAGTGGGGTCATGTAAAGTGAAAAGAGCTAGGCTTCCTGTTCCCTCAGTATGGCAGAAAAACATACTAATGTATCCTTCAGCTGCAGCACCTAAGAATGCTGAAAAATTCTTTCTCCCTTTTAAGAGGAGACAACTGATGACGATATCAAAAATAAAGCAACTCCAAGATCCTAGACACACTCTTGTGTAGATAACAAAGGTGAGCTGGACACAAGCCAGGATTCTTCTTGCACTCACCCCATTCTATAACACTAGACTAAAAAAAAAATCAGCTTGCCATAAACTTGACCATTGAACAGACGAAAGGATTTTCTTTCTTTTAAAGCTGCTGAATAAATGCTACGCCTTAGTGCTTTGTTGGTCAATTTGCCTTGGTTACATCATTCAACATTGTGTAATGGATAACTCTGTTTTTTCAGATGGTCCTAGACCAGCCAGGTTTCCAATGACTTGACAGAAGCAAATACAGATATTCTTTGGAGAACATGACCTCAGGTTTCAAGGAGTTCTGGTAGCTACCGTTCCACATTAGATAGAGAAAAGCATAGACTGTGTGTTAATGCAGGTGTATCAACTAACAATTACAGATTATAAGACATATTTGATGTAATTAATAAATTAAAAAAGCAGTTACAGACAACAATCTATATCTTTAATAAGCTCTGAAGGTACAGGCATGCAACAAAAGGTCCACACTTAGAAAAGTCACAGTGACATACAGTTCAGAATTACAGATGACATCTTCAAAGGCTGGTTGCTTCAATAGTGGCTAGTGATGAAGAATCAGTGAACTTTACAGGAATGGGTCAGAGAGTAAATAATTATGTTCAGAGATCCATGAGATCTCTTACAAACACTCCACTCTAGCACTGTAGTGCAAATGGCTGTAGAGAATACATAAATGATTAAACTTAGCCTGCACTCCGGTCAAACCACTTCCACAAAGAGGTAGTAATCCAAATACAGCAGATTTGCTCGCCTCTGAATTAGACGGATAGCAGAATCTTCAGAAGACAAAAATGGAAATCAGAAGGTACTGAGATATTTTAAATGGAATGGAACAAGACAGCTGTCAACCTACATTCCAAGACAGCAGAATGTTCTTCAAGATGAGACAAAATGACAACATTTCCTAGAATATAAAATCTGATAGATTTTTATCATCAGAAGAAGTTTGTTAAATAAAATTCTAAAAGATATGTATTTGTGTTCTCGGAACTCTTTCACAAACAAGAACAACAAGAAATTAATCTCAGAGAAAGAAGTAATGAAAATGATAAGTACATGAGTAAATATATATCACCATCAACTATTAAAAGGGGAATACCAAGTGTATAATAATAAGAAAACACAGTAGAATGAAAAATCCCCAAAACAACATCATAGAAGTCAGGAAGGTCTAGTGTTAAGGTCTTGAATATTTAAGAAGGAACAGAAATATTGATTAGCTTTATAGTTTTCTATTCTGCATATGTGATTCACATTTGTATAAATTTAACTTCCTAAATTAAGCAATAAAACATGGAAATTTAAATTGTAAAGGAAGGAGCAAAATGAGAAAAAAATGGGTAGAAGAAATCAGAGTCGTATAGAAAGGACAAAATAAGACTGTATAAATAACTATAGCCATAAGGAATTAAAATTAATGTAAATGTACCAAGTGACACAAATAAAATATGAAATGTTAATGTTAGCTTTTTTAAAAGACTGATGATAAAGTGCCTTAGAAAAGAAGAACATTTGAGTCCACAGCTTGCTAGTAAAAAAGGAAAAATTAGAGCAGAAATAAATGAGATTCAAGAAAAGAAATAACAGAAAATACTAATGAAACAAAAAGCTTTGTTGACTGAAAAGAGTAATCTGGTGATTTAAAGAAAATAGCCCCCAAAGGGAGTGGCACTAGGGAGTGTGGCTTGGATGGAGGAAATATGTCACTGTGGGGGTAAGCTTTGAGATCCCTTATGCTCAAGCTACACTCAGTGAGACAGCCTACTTCCTATTGCTTGCAAGTCAAGATATAGAGAACTCAGCTACTTGCCCAACACCGTGTCTGTCTGCATGCCACCACATCTCATCATGATGATAATGGACTAAACCTCTGAAAATGTGAGAAACCCCTATTAAATGTTATTCCTTTATAAGAATTGCCATGGTCATGGTGTCTCTTCACAGCAACAGAAACCCTAACTAGGACAATTAATATGTAAACCTCCAAAATCAGACTAAGGAAAGAAAGATACGACATAAACTATAAATACTAGTCCCCCACAAAGTAATTGCTACAGAATGGGTACAATTAAGATAACAAAGAAAGGTGATTACAGGCAGCCCTATCCCCAGATTCGATTATTTAAATGAAATGTGTTGACTCGCAGTAAGACACAAACTGCCGAGGTTATCTGAGTAGGTTTCTAGTCTAAAAGTTGAATCAGTGAATATAACCTTTTAGCATTAAAAGAGGAAAAAAGAAGAAAAAATTAGGAAGAAACTTATCATGTCAAGATGGTTGCATGTTTCCAGTGATCTTAACCAAATAGTTAAGGCTGGTCGCTTAGAAGCTCTCCAAATGCTCTTGTAGAACAGAAAGAGAATATTTTGAAACTCACCGTATGGGGTCAGAATTAAACAGTACCACAAACTTTCCTTTATAGAAAAGAAAATTGTCAGTATTTATTCTGAATATGTATGTAAAAATTTTCAACATTATTTGCCAATTTGAGCAGTGAGTATAAGAATCACATATCATGTCCCAGTGGGATGTATTCTAAGTGTGAAAGGCTGGTGTGAAAATTTAAAAAAAATCAGTCATTGAACTTAATGATATCATATCATCAGATTAATGACAAAAATAGCCCACAATCCACTAATACAGCAGTAAATGAAGTAGGAATCAAAGAGAACTTTGCCAGCTTGATAAAAAGAATCTTCAAAGTTCACTGTGACATACTTATGCCTCATATATTTCTATAAATTCTACACAGCTAAAAGTTGAATGTCCTACACTTAATACTGGAAATAAGCAAGATGATCCTTTGTCTTACACCTCCAAACTAGAAGGAAAAGCCAGTGAATTTATACAAGAAAATAAAGTCAAAGAATGAAATAAAAAACACGTCTTATGTGCAGATAAAATAGCTGTTCATCTAGAAAATATCAAATCTCTGACCAAAAAGAAAAGAAAAGAAAAAAATAACAAACAAAAGTAGGCATGTGGAGCTAATAAATGAAACCAGTAAGGTCATGAGGTAATATGCAAAAATGAATTCTTTCTTACATACAGAAAATATTAGAAATTAAATTAAAAAGAAAGAAATTATGAGCTAGTTTGGTGTCACATAATTACTTAAGAGACTGAGTCTAGAGAATCATGACTTTAAGGCAAGTATGAGGTAAATATCAATTTTGAGGCTACTCTGGGCTAGCTAAATTAAAAACAAGTAATAATAACATAATTAAAGGGTAAACATTTATACCAGTATAAATATAAATATAAGAGGAAAAAGGGAATAAGGGAAGAAAGAAGGAGAGGAGGATGAGAGAAGGAGAAGCCGAAGCGAAAGATGAGAAAAAAGATGAGAGGCAGGAAGAAGAGGAAGAGAAGAAGGGGGAGCAAAATATTAGAGTTTGAATCTGATAAATTGCACAAAGACTCTTTGTTTTAAAAGCTACAAGACTGGTGAGTTAAAGAAGATACAGATACATAAAGAGATATTCTGTGTTCATAAAGTGTAAGATTAAATGTTGTTTTTCAGGTTTGGTATGCAAATCAGACACCCTTCACTTGAGCTTAGTCTAAAGCAAGCATCAGTGATTAATCACTTCTCATGAAAATCCTCGAGACACCAGCTGGACATTGACAGTCATCCTCCAGAGATCAGGTAGAAAGGCACCAAAGTTTATCTAATTCCAAAGTTTAAAGCTACAGCAATCAAAGCAGCATGGTATTGGTACAGGTACGTTACACAACTGAATATAATGAAAGATCCAAATGATTAAAATAATCAAACGGCAAAGAAAACTCTAAACATGACAATACTGATTGCTGTCAAAAATAGAATGCTCATTTCTGTGAATGAAATAAAAAAAATTGTTTCAAAATTTTGAGATACAGGTCATTACGGAACACAGCTGACTTACTGTAATTTCTTAGTACCCCTACTAAAACCTGAACATGTATGATTACAACAGCTTTTTCTTTTTTACTATTTTTTATTGATTTTATTGAGCTATACATTTTTCTCTACTCCTCTCCCTTCTTTTCCTCTCCCCTTCAACCCATGCTCCCAATTTACTCAGGAGATCTTTGTCTTTTTCTACTTTCCATGTAGAGTAGATCCATGTATGTCTCTATTAGGGTCTTCACTGTTGTCTAGGTTGTCTGGGATTGTGAATTGTAGGCTGATTTTCTTTGCTTTATGTCTAAAAGTCACTTATCAGTGAGTATATATGGTGTTTGTCTTTCTGGGTCTGGGTTATCTCACTCAATATGATGTTTTCTAGACCTATCCATTTGCCTGCAAATTCCAAGATGTCGTTATATTTTTCTGCTGTGTAGTACTCTATTGTGTAAATGTAACACCTTTTTCTTATCCATTCTTCAGTCGAGGGGAATTTAGGTTGTTTCCAGTTTCTGGTTATGACAAACAATGCTGCTATAAAAATAGTTGAGCATGTGTCATTGGGGGTATGATTGAGCATTCTTTAAGAATATACCCCAAACTGGTATTGTTGGGTCTTGAGGAAGGTTGTTTCCTAATTTTCTAAGAAATCGCCATACTGATATCCAAAGGGGCTGGATTGGTTTACATTTTTACCAGCAATATGGGACTATACCTTTTACCAGACATCTTCTCCAGCATAAGTTGTCATTAGTGTTTTTGTTCTTGGCCATTCTTACAGTAACATGGAAGCTCAAGTTGTTTTGATTAGCATTTCTCTGGTGGCTAAGGATGTTGATTATTTCCTTAAGTATCTTTCAGCCGTTTAAATCCCTCTGTTGAAAGTTATCTGTTTAGGTCTGTACTCCAGTTATTTAATTGGATTATTTTATTTTGATGACCAATTTCTTGAGTTCTTTGTATAATTTGGAGATCAGTTCTCTGTCAGATGTGGGGTTGGTGAAGATCTTTTCCCATTCTGTAGGCTGCTGTTTTGTCTTGTTAACCATGTCCTTTGTTTTACAGAAGCTTTTCAGTTTCAGGAGTTCTCATTTATTAATCGTTTCTCTCGGTGCTACTGAGGTTATATTTAGGAAGTGGTCTCCTGTGCCAATGCATTCAAGTGTACTTCCCACTTTCTCTTCTATGAGGTTCAATGTGGCTGGCTTTATGTTGAGGTCTTTGATCCATTTAGACTTGAGTTTTATGGTGATAAATATGGATCTAGTTTCATTCTTCTACTTGGTGAATTACATTTATGCCAGCACTACTTGTTAAATATGCTTTTCTTTTTTCCATTTGATATTTTTTGCTTCTTTGTCAAAAATCAGGAGGTGTTTGTAGGTGAGTGGATTAATATCTGGGTCTTCACATCGGTTCCATTGGTTCTCCTGTCTGTTTTTATGCCAATTCCAGACTATTTTATAATCACATATAATATAAAAAAACTAAAGGTCCTCCATAGTCTTAAAATAACACAAACAGTAGTATTCTTTCTATGAGTATTCCAGAAGTGAGCTACTAAGCATGAAGAGATAGAGATGACTCTTAAATACTCATAATCACATGAAAAAAGTCAGTCTTTGCAAAGGCCATAACCTATATGTGGTGCTTGGAAGAAAAGTCACCATGGAAATGGTATCTCTTCACCCTAACTAAAAGAGAAGTTGGTAACAAGAGTAGGGGACTGCTCTGATTAGTCTGACCTTGTTTTTGGAGGATTACAAAACACTTTGGGACTTTAGACTAGATGATGTGGGATTCTCTTTTATATGCTGTGAATACCATTGGTGAATAAAAGAAACTGCCTTGGCCTGTTGATAGGGCAGAACTTAGGTAGGTGGGGAAAACTAAATGGCATGCTGGGACAAAGGAGGCAGAGTCAGGGAGAAGCTATGTAGCCCTGACAGAGACAGATACCAGAGCTGGAGCTTTTCCAGTAAACCACAGCCCTGTGGCGATACAAAGATTAATAGAAATGGGTTAAATTAAGATGTAAGAGTTAGCCAACAAGAAGCTAGAGCTAATGGGCCAAGCAGTGATTTAAATAATATAGTTTCTGTGTGATTATTTTGGGGATGAGCAGCCAGAAACCAACAAGTGGTCCTCCCTCAACACCTAGAAAAGCAGTTGAAGTCTTTAAATGGGGCTTAGTGGACCATCCATCCTAGTAGGAAAATTGAGGACAGTGGTTCTGAAGGTGATTTGAACCATGGGCACCTGGATCAAGAGGTTTCAGAGGAGAAGAATGGTTAGTATGTGGCCTAGAGACTGACCTTGTGATATTTTGTTGAAGAATGAGGCTGGGATTTTTTCTTTTTCTTTTTTGCTCTTGTACAAAGAGTAAGCCTAAGGCTGAGGTGAAGTGTTTGTGTTAATTCCATTGGCAGAAATCTCAAAACAGCCCATTAAAGACTCTGTCCTGTGGTTATTAGTGCTAACTCTAATGAAGAGTTTTAATGAAAAGGAGTAGCTGAGCAAGGAAAAATACAAAATATACAGTTTGAGAAAAGGGCACCAGGAGATGGAATAGTGCTAAATCCTGTGTTCAAGGAAATAAACAGATTAAGAATAAAGGGAGAGGTGACCTCAGGGCAAGACTCCATCCAGCTATACTTCTAATCTGTGGAAAGAAATTAAAGAACTTTAATCCTAGCACTCAGAAGACAGAGGCAGTTGGATCTCTAAATTCAAAGCCAGCCTGGTCTACAGATTGAGATTCAGGACACTCAATCTTAGGCAGTAAAGGGAACCACCAAGAAACGAATGCTGAAGATATAACAGAAAGAAGGGCCATGTTTGAGCCCCAGCAAGCAGTAAAACTTGGCAACTTTGGCCACTTGGTTCTGGTTTTGGGGTCAAGGATATGCCTTTAATCCCAGCACTTGGGAAGAAGAGGTGGGCCAGCCTGGTCAACAGAGCAAGTGCCAGGACAGGCTCCAGAGCTACACAGAGAAACCCTGCCTCAAAAAAATCAAAATAAGTAAATAAATGACTAAGTAAATAAATAAAGAGGGGAACGGTACTGTATACTTTTCCTCTATGACTATGGAAGGCTGCTGAGGTCAGGCATGTGGCAGAGGTGTCCCTGAAAGGAGGCCTAGAGAGGTCATTGTGTGGAGTATTTGCTGAAATGTATTTAGATCACTTTGTTTTTCTCTCTCAGCTCATCACAGCAGTGCACACCTCCCTATCCACACAACTTCATTATGTTCTTTCTTTCAAAACAATCACAGAAGCACAACAAAGAAAAAAATCAAATCAAACAAACAAAAAACAGATAAGACAAAAAAGTGCCAAAACAAAGCAAAAAGTTCACAAAAAAAAAAAAAAACCCATGGAGATCATTTTGTGTTGGCCACTGTTTCTGTGTGTGTGGCTTTCCTTCCCTCGCATATGTTTATATATCCAGTGACACTCCATGATAGAAAACTGATTTTCCTTTGCAATTGATTTTCAATTGCAGATAGCTTCTTGACCGGGATGAGATACAATGCCACTTTCCCTTCTCAGTCTTGTGACTCTGTCTGTGTGGGTCTTGTGCATGCTGCCAGCCTCTGCGAGTTCATCAATCCTGTTGTGTCTGGGAGATACAATTTCATTGGAGTCATCTATCATCTCTGACTCTTTCAATCTTTCCACCTCCTCTTCATAGATTCCTTAGCCTTGAGGGGTGTAGTTGGAGGAAAACTTTCAGTTAATACTGCATGCTTCAAATTCTCTCACTCTCTGTACATTATCCAACTGTGGGTCTCTGTATTATTCATTCCCATCTATTGTAAAAAGTTTCTCTGATGAGGGGTGACCAGTGCATTGATCTATGGGTACGCCAGTATGTCATTGTGGCTCAATTTATTTTTATTTTGTCTTAGTAGAATAATAGTAGTAGGTATTTCCCTAGGACCATGATCTATCTAGGCTCATATGGAGAGTGTCAAGTGTGGGTACCGTCTCATGGAATGGGCCATATATCCAGTTTTTTAAAAGGGGTTGGTTACTTCCATAACATTTGTGCCACTATTGCACAAATATATCTTGAAGGCAGGTCATTGTTGTAGGATTCAGGTCACATTGATGATTGATGATCTTTCCCCTCTGGTATCATGGAGAGTACCTTCCAGTACCATGAATGCTGATAATAAGGAGTGAATCTTCTAATTAGGCACCAGCTTGACTACTCTGTGTCCAATAAAACAATTAATTAGTCTCTTAAGCAATACAGCCTTGACTTGAGGCCGTGAAGAGCAATCAATAGGCTCTGATGTTTTGGAGGAGGAGTATTCCATGGAACTCTTTTGGCCTATGGTCTAACATGTTCCTGACACTGGAAATTTTACATCTCTCCTCTTTAAAAAAAAACAAAAACAAAAACTTAAAGCTGTTCTAAAGCAAAATATCTTTTAAAAATATTCTATTAAGTTTAAAGAGGTAAACAAGCAGAAGATTTTTGTTTTAAAAGAGATGGATAAATACTGAATAACAATGGAAAAAAACAAAATAAGTGCAATATATAACTCTCCAAAGGCATTTCAATCCAAACAGGATTGAAAGCTAGGACCCGTGTGCATGTTCTCTAGAGCTGATGCATTTTACATATTCAGACTGTCTGAATGTTAAAAGAACAGGATGGACCATGGGCTCTAAAATCATAAGACAGCTACAGTGCTTACATGAATGCCCAGTAAAACATGCGTCATGACAAGGAATATTACCAAAGATAAAACACAGTTTGAAATGACAGGGTCTATTTTGAATGTGAGCCAATTTTCACTTTTTTTTTTTAACAAGAAGGTAGGCTGTATGATATTTGAAGTCCTTCCTGCTATGTATTCTGTGATTCCCAGGCTGACAGGAAAAGCTGATTTCTAAATGTGAGCACATTTAGCTTCTACAAGTCCATAAAGGGCTGTTGGATCCACATGGATAAATTCTGATGGGCTCTTTCTGAACAGGTTTGTGTATGTAGAAAATAATGCAGAATATATTGCCTGAATTCCACTGAAATTTGCATTAACCTTTGTAAGTGGGGAAGCATAAAGAAACAGCAAAAGAGGTTTGTGGATATACCAGACTGTAAGACTATTTGCTTATGAAAGCTGCGGAACTATTTATTTGATCCACACCACACACATTTTGGAGGCATTGAACGGAAAGCATAATAGACCCTAGGGTGTGTGCAGATTCCAGAGAAAGAGACAGGCTTGCATTCCAATGAACGCATTTTGTTTAATGTATGTTTTAGAACCATACTTGAAAAGTACTCCATGAAATTTCAATTTGATTTTGCTGGGTCATTTTCATTTAGAATTTAGTAAAAGCTAAAGTGCCTAATGAATATTTACTATACCTCAGACAGTTCAGCATTTTCAAACCACAATTAAATTGAAACATCAAAACAAAAATATATTCTCTTTCAAATCCTCCTTGGTGTTTTTCTTTTGTGCCTCCTAAATAAAGATATTCTAATAGCTGGATATGCTGGTATAAAATGAAGAGGGTAATGAGTAGGAAAAGAGAGGTTAGGAAGCTATAATCAATTGTGAGCTTCAATGCAATCAGAAACCACACAAGCTAAATAAGGACTATCTCGGTCTGTCCCCTTTTCCTTGTAATAATGCACATAGAGATTTTTAAGTAATATAAGCTGGAGATAAAAACTGCAAAGTTCAATTATCCTAGCAATGAAACATTATGAAGGAAAAATGGATATGTTTGAATAAGTGACAAGAGTGGAAATATGACAACATAATGACATTTCAGTAACAAAATTAATTTACTACGCTGTGACGTGAAACACTTCCCTATGTGGATCATTGCTGAAGATTTTGGGTTTGCTTGGTAAGTGGTGGAGTGTCCTTGTTGCCTATAAATTATATATTCATTTAAATTACTAAAACCACTACCATTAGATGTTTGCTTCCATGGAGCTATAACCTCCCCCATTATTTAAGCCATTTCTCCCTCTCTTTCAAGTCAGAATTTTTATCTATTTAAAATTTTACAGAAATATCTACAAATTTAAATTATATGTTATTTTCGGAACTGAAGACATAGCTCACTGATCAAAAGCACTTAATGCCTTTGCAGAGAACCCAGGTTTTCAACACCTACATAATGATGGCTTGCAACTCCAATTCCAGGGAATCTGTGTCTTCTCTTAAGCTCTATGAGCATGTACACTCATATGGTGCACGTACATAGCTCACGCACACATACATACATTTTAAATAAAATATCTTTAAGTTATGTGTGATTATAAATTTCCTTGTTGTAAAATTTAATTTCCACTTGTGGGTTTGGGTGCATTTATGTATGCATAGTTCTATGTGTACTTGTATGCACATGAAATAACCAATTTGTCTTGCTAGCAAACACAGAAACTGAAGAATTTCATACTGAGTTGAAACAATGCAGGAGAAGAGTGCAAAATGAAGGTCTTTAAGATGTATTAAGGGGAGCCTGCTGCAAAAAGAACGTGTGTTTTGTGTGTGTGTGTGTGTGTGTGTGTGTGTGTGTGTGTAGGAGGAATGCTACAAAAGCTCGGTCTGTGCATGCATAGTAGATAGACCTGCCGCTAAGTGGTGGAGGAGAAACATCTAGAGAACGTGAACAGGCTAGTGTGGGGAGGTAAAATGGATTTGGAAACAAATGGAATAGCACCATTTTCTCATATTTTGTTTCCATCAATGAGCTGTGCTTTTCCCTGAAGTACAGTCACCTGCTGAAAGCACGTTTGGCAGGATGTGTGACCCTGTTTCATTCTGGGCTTTTGTCTCTTTAATGACAGCAAGGGAACTTGCCTGTTGTGTAGCAATTTGGAAATGACGATCAGATGGGGGCTTAGACAGTGAACGTTTTGGAGACTTCCCAAGGCCCATGTTTCTGGGAGCTCTTGGCACTACCCCCAGCATCTTCTCAGTTGATTTCATGTATGTAAACCTCCAACAGCTTCCACTCCAGACCTTTATGCCTCATCTCTTCTAGTAGCTTTTCTTCTTGAATTCAATATTATAGCAAAATCACATTCCAAATATACTTCTCAAAAGACGTTACATTACTGTGTGTGTGGTATGTGGGGTGTGTGTGTGTGTGGTTTGTATGTGTGTGTATGGTGTGTGTATTTGTTATGTGTGATGTGTGTGTGTGGTGTGTGTGTGTGTGCATGTGTGTTGTGTGTCTGCGGTATGTGAGTGGTGTGTGCATGGTGTGTGTGTCTGTGGTATGTGTGTGTGGGGTGTGTGTGTGTATGGTATGTGTGTGGTATGTGTGTATGTGTAGTGTGCATGTGGTGTGTGTGTCTGCATCACGGTCTTAGAATATCCTATACTGGTCTCAAACTATCTTCCCATATTGAGTTTCCCAGTGCGGAAATTACAATCATGCACCACCACCCTAGTAACTTCACTGTTTTGATCAAAATGAAGTAATTAGCATGTCCACAATGTGTAAGGAGCTTATAGGGAGAGATGTGAAGTAGACAGTTTCTGCCTGCCCCCTGCCCATGGTTCTTTCTGGATAACTACATGCACGCTCATTGGTTGTCCGTCTTGAAGTGATTCTCTTTGTAGGCTGAAGTCCTCCCGCCTTGGCAAGGTACCATAAACTTCATTAGTGCTGTGCTGCCATCCTAGAGCGCAGCAGCCTGCACAGGTGCACTAGGACTATTCAAATAGTAGCCAAATACCGCTGTTTGGATATCATTGTTCCCGTATTCTGCTTCCCCAAATGAAATAGGAGGAAACCTGTTCTTACAGGGTCCAGTAAAACATTCATCCCTGAGAGGTGTTTGTGGAAGAGCTCCCCAGTTTGTGTCAGCTGGGTGTGGCACATCAACCTGCATTGTTGCTGGCTGCCAGTAATCAATGACACTGGCTGTTGGGTACCAGGTTTCTAGGAGCTCTCCCAGATGCTTGTTATGAAGTTTGGATCACTGAGACGTTTCTCTTTAGCTCAAAGTTGCTTGACATACATCACTAGACAATGGCAACATCCATTTATGAAGTGCCAAGTTAGTGTTTTCAATCCTAAATTTCCAATTTTGGAGAAATTTCAACCCATGCCATTGGAAGGCATATGGACTTATGCATGAAGTCATATCAGGTGATTTTTCCTTGTCAACGCAGTCACAAACGTCAAAACCAGAAGCATACTAGCAGTGACACTCTGATTTGATAGTAGTTGTTCAGTAGATGTTCTTCAGTAGGCAACTAAAGGACAAGCTGAAGTAGGCAAACCCTGGAAGGTTAGTCTTTGACAAGTAATGAGCTCTCAGGCTATAAAAAGATATGGAGGAAAGAAGTTATCGTGGTTTAAATGAGAATGGTTCCCATGGTCTCATGTATTTGAATGTTTATTCCCCAGTTGGGGGAAGGTTTGGGAAGGACTGGAAGGTATGGCCTTGTTGGAGGAGGTATGTCACTGGGGCCCAGGCTTTGAGGCTTCAAAAGCCCACAGCATTCCCAGTTAGCTCTTCCTCTTTTGCACTTGTGGATCGAGATGTAAGTTCTTACCCAGTGTCATGTCTGCTTGCCTGTTGTATCGTGCCTCATCATCATGATCATGAACTCTAACCTCTGGAGCCGTGAGTCTCAGATAACATACTTTCTTTTATCATTGGCCTTAGTCGTGGTGTTTTGTCACAGCAATTGAAAAATAACCAAGACAGAAGTTCATCTTACTGAGAGAAGACCATGTACTGGGTCATATGCTGTATTATTTCAACTAAGACAACATTCTGTAAGAGGAAGAACTAAAGAGGCATGAAAAAGCCTCAGAAGCTTTTCAGTGCAATGGAAATAATCTATCTGTAAAATAATGGTAGCTACATGTCATTATAAATTTGTCCAAATCCAGACACATAACGCCAAGAGTGCATCCTCTGTAAAGCATGTAACAGGTGCAGAGGGCATTCTGCATAAATCATGTACCAGGTTCAGGGGGCATCCTGTGCAAAGCACGTGCCTGGTGCACAGTGCATTCTGTGTAAATCATGGGCCCGGTGCAGATTGCATCCTGGGTAAAGCATGTGCCTGGCGTGGATTCACTGATTGGATGCAGTACTGATAACAGACAGAGCAGCCCATGTGTGAAGGTGCAGCACCTGTATAAAGGTGCATGGGGAATCCAAACTTTCCTTTCAGTTTTGTTGTGAACCTAAAACAATTTCAAAATAGTTTTTTGTTTGTTTTGTTACAAAGAGAAGTTTCCTTGATGGGTAAGAACTACACTTATCTGTGGGTATGAGGTTAACTTTAGTTAAGGGTTATGACTCTTTAGCAAGATGGCAGTTGCAGAATCTCCTCCAAGATACACGACTTCCCTATTGCCCTTCAACTGGATAGTTCTCAGTGCCAGGCACGATTTCCTTGTTGAGTGGGTCTTAAGTTTATATTAGAGAGCTGTTGGTCATAACCAAGGGGCGTGCTATTACTCCACCCTTGCAATCATAAGTAGGAATATTGGTTGCTTCCCTCCTTTTGAAGCTTGCATAATTATGCGAGCACACACACACACCACCACCACCACCAACAACAACAACAACAGTTAAAGAAGAAGCGGCCATGGATTTGAATGATATCAGGAAAGGAGGTACATGGGGGAAAGGCTAAAGGGAGAAACAGGGAGGGAGAAATGATATAATCATATTATAAGTTTAAAAATTACAATTTAAAAAAGAAAAAATCATCAACTGTCACTATGAAATAGTTTTTTAAAAGGTCTTTAGGCAAAGCATAACATTTGTGACATTTATTTTTATTTTTACTCTACTCAAAACATCATTGGGTAACATTATTTTAAAGAGTAATATCCATCAAATTTTCCTTGAAATAAAATAACTCTATCTTAACTATACTTTCCCTCCCGAAAGTATAATATAGAACTTAACTTCTATGGAGAAAAAAGTCCAAAGTTTATTTTATTTTTAATTAATATTGAAAATGAAATTTGTTTGCCAATGGCCAAATCTAGATGGGGGTTAGCATTTCCAAATAGAACAATGTAGATTATCCCAAAGTGGCTTCTTTAGCAAAGTCAAACAAATTGTATATTATTAATAGTAACTGAACATAAATTTTGTTGCCATTTTTTTAACCCGATATTCAATTGTTAGAAAAAGAAAACATTTAAGTCTAACCTTACAGTTATTAAGAATAAGCAAAGATGCAATACACAAACAATGGGTACAAAATTACGCAATATGCAAATCATGGACACAAAGATAAAACACACAAACCATGGACACAAAGATGCAACACTCAAACAATAGTCACAAAGGTCCAATACACAAACAATAGTCACAAAGGTGCAATACACAAACCATGGGCACAAAGATGCAACACACAAAAAATAAACACAAAGATCTAATTAATACAAAACCATGGGCACAAAGATGATGTAATATGCAAACCATGGACACAAAGATGTAATTGACAAGGAGACCATGAGCACAGGTTTTATTTTTTGGTAAAAGGGTTAGAATTTGCTCAGTGCTGGTGAGGTGATGAGATGGTGAGGTGGTGCGGTGGGTAAATCGAATTGCCAACAAGTCTGACAGGCAGGATTCCATTTCCAGGGTCAGCACAGATCTTGCTACCCCTGCCCAACCTGCCATGTAAGTCATACAGTAGAGCTTGGAGGTAGCACTCTGCTCATACTCGGCTGAAAATTTTTAGTAGTAAAGCCATAAAGCTGTTCACCTGAGCTTGCCTGGCTGGTCAACATGGTTCAGAGCGAGCTTGCATTTCTCAGCAGAGACCACATTGCTATTAATTACCTTTTCCTAGATTCTTAGTCTTCTGAATTAAAGCCCTTAATTATGAATTATTTGGTGACTCTCCCTAAGAGCTTCTTGTGCCAAGATCTTGGCTTATGATTGCCAAGTGAGTGCCAACAATGTGACAAGCACTCTTAAAATATCTGTTAATAGATTGACATGGTGTCCATTGGTATACATGGATGTGGCTGCTGAATGAGCTTTATCCTGACACCAGATTGCAGAATACCAAGAGGGTTTTCATTCGCCAGGATCTTGAACATATTCTGAAGACACGTGGTTACTGTGCCTATTTTTAAAATCAATAACTTAATATTGGAGTTGCACAGTTTTAGCACACAAAGTTACCAAAAGACAAAAAAAGGGTGAAATATATACTGTTTTACTGAGACAAAATATTATCTTTGGGCACCAAAAATAAAGAATGAGACACTACCTCATCACATTTTTCCATACCCCATGCCAAGCAATTGGCATGAAAACTGAAAAATTCAGCCAATTATCTGGATATTTTAGTGTGCCTTATAAAAAAATGGTGTATAAAAGGTACCTGGAATTCTATCACTGCTTAGTTGTCAGTCAAAAAGTCATTGTTATACATAAATATGATGTCACATCAATGCATAATAAACCTTCCTGTCAATCAAAAGTACTGTTATGTATAGACTTTATGTCAGACATTTTAGATTTTTCATTGAGCTGTGAAGTGCATGCAAATTAAGTAAAATTTAAAGATGGCATGGCCACAGGCAAATATATTTGAATAGAGTTACCCTTTGCAGGGAAACTGATACTTGAGCACAGCCACAACATGTCAGGGAGTTAATACAGTTTCCTAAACAGAGGAGCTGACTTTTGAAGGAGTAAACAAAAATACTATAGTTTTATCATCTTACAGACATATTCTCCATTTAGATAAACTCACTCATTAGGGTGATAAATGGGAATGGGAAAAAATGGGAATTACATAGTATTAAGCCTCATTTTCCACATTCTCTAATAATTTCAAAATGAAATTTAAGTTTAACATAGTTAATTTTTAAGGAATCATGTTCCTGATCAATATATAATATCTGATGTTAAAATAATGCTTCCATCCTTGGTTCAATTTTCCATCCATATATTACCAAAACTTATTTACTTCAAAGGTCTCCCCAGCTATAAAATTCTGTATTGCCATATTTGAAAAGAATTTTTGTGTGTGTGCCTTTATTTGGTTACAGTTTTTTTTCTTCTTGTGTGATGTCTTGGTTTTGTTGTATTGGGTTTTCCCTTTTTTTTTTTTTTTTTTTTTGAGAAACAACTTTAAGTTGGGTGGATAAGGGGGGAAGGAGAATCTAAAAGGATTTGGAGGAGAGGAAGAATATGATAAAAATGTATGCAAATTTAAAAATTGTTTTGAATAATAAAGTACATAAGAATAGTAAATTATGAACATTAAAAAAACTTCTTCAGCTAAAGGGGCTGATATTCAGAGCAACACCTCAAATTATAGGGACTATGTGTCCAATCATTTATTGTGTTCTTTTCAACAGTTCCGTTTGCATGTGCTGTTAGCTCTGCTGTTGCTAAATGAAAACAAGAAACTCAGACTTCGGGGACATGGACTCCTACAGGCTACACTTAGGAGATAAGTGTTGTAGGTACTAACAACTTGATTCTTGAGGGATTTGATTAAGGTACTAGAATGTTGGCACCTAGCTCAGTTAATATTATAGATGCTAAAATATATGTATACATTGAATGGGCTCCCTTAATAAACTCTACAATAGCCTAAATATATTCTGATAGTAAAGTCCTGTGATGTGAAGAATACATTGCAGTGTCCAAGGAGGCAGGAGTCATGTTGACCCAGTCACCCTCAGAAATGGCTTGGTACACAGAAGATCAAGCACATCCTAGTGGCCTGAGCTGAGCCTGTGGACTTTTACTTCCTTTAACATATTGAAAAACTAAAGTGTGGTGAAATTACTGTTAATATTTGTGGGCTACAAACTAGTGCATTTATAACCTGAGCCCAGCATTCTTAGTTATTAATTCATCAGTAGAGATGGGCATGACTCACCCATACCTCAGCCAAAAAGGTTGATTCTGTTGCGCTGCCCAGGTAAGGTGCAGGGCCTGTTGTTCCAATTGTTGCAACTTGGGGCAGCTCTTCCACTCTTATGACCTTAGGGTCAGCGCCCTCCAACTCCTTCATCTGTTGCAGGCAGTGGGAGGCGAAGGGTAAGGGGGGCATCACTTTCCTGCCACTGAATGATGAACAGGTGATGGGGAGAGCTCTCCCTTGCTCACAGCTTTGGGCTGGCTCACCCACGCCTGCACTAACAGAGTTGGCTCTGTCGTGCTGCCCAGATGAGGTGCAGGGCCTGCTCTCCAGAGGGTTGCAGCTGGTAAAGGGGTCAGCTCCCTCACCTGCTCAAGGTAATAGGGAAAGCGGGGATGGCACCACACCACAGACAAGGGAAGCAGTTCCAGTTATGCCCCTACATACCTGTCTACAAGGTCAACTCTATTGAGGCACAGCGACCTTTCTCCCGAGTGCTGCGGCTAGTGAGGGGTTGAGTAAGGTCCCCCACCTACTGTAGCTGGTGGTAGGGGAGCAGGGAGAGCATCTTTCCCTCATCCTTGCTATCACATGGCAAATGAGAGGGACCCAACCTGCTCACCCATTCTCACACCCCCGGGGCTAGTTCGCCTATGCCCCTGTGAACAGGGTCCCCTTTACCATGTTGCCAGGTGAGGTGTAGGGCCCCATCTCCTGAGTGCTTCAGCTGGTGGGGAACAGGTCCAGTTCTTCCTAGTGTTGCAGGTAATGAGGGCCAGGATCAAATCTGAACAGCCCTATCCTTCCTACCTTTGGTGGTATCAAGGACATCAGACATCAATACGTACTTTGGCTGCATCAGAACAATGAACCAGGGCATGGGTCCTGGCAGCAGTCCAGGCCCAGACATCACCATGTCACCAAGTGGCAATCAAGCCACCTACATCAGCCTGCTCCTCACCTTTTTTGTTTCTTTGGATATGCCTCTGTCCACTGGGTATGAGACTTTCTCTCTCTCTCTCTTTCTTTCATAACACACCTAACATTTGTTTACCGTAACAGTGCCCCAAATACAAGGTGCTGCAAGGCACTAGGTGGGCCCATGTTTTCTCCTCGAAGCCCGGGGCTGGACTGAGTATGGGTCTCTTGCCCTGCTCAGTCTGTCATGGCACTGGGAAGACACAAGGAAGGTCTGTCCCAGGCCTGTACTGCATTTTCTTTACAGTAGGCTAGCCTTCAGTTTCTTTCCATCTGTCCATCGCCTTCCCAGCCCTCCCACAGGTGATGAGAGCTCAACAATGAAGAAGAGCATGGGCACGGGTACCACTCATCGTCAGCTAACGCTGAGTGCTTTGCAATGGCCAAGAGCACACCAGTAGGAGTACTGTTGTATCAAGAAGAGCAGAACGAGTTTGGGGAGAAAACTCTTTCTCATCCTGGAAATACTTTTTTTAAATACTTGGGGCAGAGCAAACAATTGTGGCTAAACATAGAAGTAATCTAGCAAATAATCCTAAAATTTAGAAACTTGGAGAAAAAAATCTTACACATTTATGGTCTTAAAGTATTATTGTGGTTGGAGAGTCTCAAGGTTTGGAGTCATGATGTCACACAAGGCTGGCATCATCACCTGAAAGTTTGACTTGAATTGAGGGTACCCCTGTCTTAACAGTGCAATAAAGTGGGCTGGCCCATTGACGGGATCTTTCTATTTCAGCCTGAGCAGTTGTACACAGGCCGAGTGCATTCATGCCGTAACAGGCTTCAAAGGGAATGATTTACAATGAAGAAAGACAGAGACGATAATATTTCTTTTTTCGTTTTTATTGAGCTATACATTTTTCTCCACATCCCTTTCTTCCTTCTATCTTACCCTTTGCGCTCCAGTGACTCAAAGTCTCCAAATTTCCTCAGGAGATCTTGTCTTTTTCTCCTTCCTATTTCGATCCATGCATGTCTCTCTTATGGTCATTTTTGTTATCTAGGTTCTCTAGGGTTGTGGACTATAGGCTGGTTTTTCTTTGCTTCATGTCTAAAAGCCACTTACAAGTGAGTACATATTATATTAGTCTTTCTGGGACTGGGTTACCTCACTCAGTATGTTTTTTTTTTCCAGATCCATCCATTTGCCTGCAAATTTCAAGATGTCATTATTTTTACTGCTGTGTAGTATTCCATTGAGTAAATAAATCTGCCACATTTTGAGGCTATAATATTTATATAAGCTTAACCATGAGGTCACATGCCCTCATTTCTAAAACAGAAAATATTACCTATTGTGGACGGGAACTATGTAGAGGCACAAACACCATTACACAGAACTTGCTGGAAACAACAGTGGAACCTTGCTAGAAGACTGTCTTGGGGTTTACACCCTTTCAGGAAAGAAAGTAGACATTGTGACCCATGTTAAAAAAAATCCTCTTTTAGGTCAGTGGTTGGTGGCTGATAGCTCCTAGTGTAATTAAATTCCAAATGCTGGTGCTCCTCGTGAGGAAAATCTTCAATTGTTTATATAATAATTCCTAGTTCAATTAAGTTCTAAATGCCAGCACTCCATGTGAGTAAAGTACTCAGTTGTTTACAGTTTTGTAAAGCAGGGCAGCTGTCAAACTTCCATTGTTTGAAATTTACTTGACGGATCTGAATGTGAGGCGCACTTCCACATCTGTGCGTCATGTGCAGAGGCCAGAAGAACAGGAGCTACAGTCGTGTGAATGCTGGGAATGGAACTCCAGTTCTCCCAGTTTCTCCTAACTGCTGAGCCATCTCTCCAGGCCTGTGGCTAGAATTCCTCAAGCTGAAACAAACAAAATAAAACAATAGGGAGGAATGAACACTCTGTTAGTGTTCAGAGAGCTTTCAGACAGGCAAGCTGGAGGCCATTGGTACTCTGGAGGGATTGTGGATGCTGGATAAAATATTCTGAAATGTCTTTATCCTGCTGACTAAGTCACAAAGAGATGCTGATAACAGCCAGAACAGGTCATAGAGTCCGACTTGTTAGACACTGAAAGGGGATTCCAAGAAGGGAGCAAGGAAGTGAGGGGACTAGGAATTTCGTTTTTTAAAGTAATAAGACACAGCAGAAAGGGTAAATTAGACCCACAGGTAAACCTACACTGAGATCTCTGAGCTTTTCACCTCCAACCGAAATGGCAGAAGGACCTCAACACACAGGGACAGGGATTTACCCTTATTATGGCCAATTTACCACTGAGCAACCCTGTGGAAAACTGAATTTAAACTCAAAAACTGGCCTTCGTATACCATGCCCACATGTATGCACATATATGTATGTGCATGTGCACTCAATTGAGGGAGATTGACCCTAGATCCACATGCTTGCGCAAAAAGCACTTTGCAGATTAAGCTATCACCCCATCCTGTCCAGACACTTTAAAATGCTTTAATGTAGGTTCCTGCATAAATGTCAACTGTGACAGGTTAATCCTTTATTTACTCAGAAATCTTAAAAATATTTTGGTTTTGGCCCGCCTTACTTGGTTTTGTGATTTGTGATTCAGGAGAGGGGTAATAAGGTAAATGATTAATAAAATCAAACATTTGCTGAGCATCTATTATGTTTTTTACATTGACAATACATATATATATATATATATATATATATATATATATATACGCACATACGCATTATGAGCCCACCTATAAGGTCCATGTTATTATCACCACTGGAAACAGATGAAGAAGCTGGGGCCCTCACACAGCTAGTCTGTAGCAGAGGCAGGATTTGAAGCAAGACTCCAGGAATGCTAAATCCTCAAACCTTGCTCAGCACTACTCAAGGATACATGTTCAACCAGTATTTAAGGGCATTTAATTTAAGGGAGGGCTAGGAATGTAGCTCAGAGATAGAGCATGTGCTTGGCATGTGCTTGGCATGTGCCTAGAAACAAAGTCTTTAAGTATAACACAGAATCTCCAGCAATCTTCAGAAAGGGGAACAGAGCTGTTTCCAAAAGGAAAAGGTAGTTTCTGTGACCCTGAACACTGCACGTTACGTACGGCAGAAACACCACGAGTGTTTTAAGGTAATTGACAAGGTTCTTGACGGCTGTATAGGCACAAGGAAAGAAAGAACAGCGTTCCTGTCCACAGAATGGAGGTATGTCGAGATGTAGAAATCTGAGGACAGGGTATTTAGCAAGTAGAGGGAGGCACCACTGGCAGGTTCTGGGCTGTCTGCCTCATTGCTATTCTCCTTGTGGCTGCTTTGCTCTCAGTTACAGCAGAGAGGCCCTGCAGCCTGTGCCACCTGTACATCAGCACAAGGCTTGGGCCAGGCCTGCTGATGGGAGGCTCTGGCAGGCTGGACAACGCAGGCCAGGCAGGCAGAGACCATAGCCTCTCTCCACGTTCCTCTGTCTCTAGCAGATCCTTGGGAGACTGCACCTTCCATTCTGCTTCCTCCAGGTCCCTCTTTCTGCCTCTAGTCCAGGTATGCTAGGCTGCAGCTCTAAACCTCTGAGCAGTGTCCTCACTTGCCCTTGGGGTTCTCAGCTCTGCTGTTTCCTATACATAAACCTTAGTACTAAGTTCTCCTCGTAAGAAAGAAGTCTTGATAGTCTTCTGTTTTCTGTCTTACCCTTGACTGAGATGTGCAGAATATTGAGACAGAGTGCATTTACTCTGAGAATATTTAAGAGAAAAAGGGATTAATTTATCATTAATGAAGAGAATAAAATTAAAATTTTAGCAAAATTGTTTATTTAATCCTTATTTTACCTTTAGAAATTCACTTCATGTTTTGGATAGTGCATAATTTATTAGTAGAGTAGCATACACATGAATAATAGATCATGTATTAAATACTATATACAATTTAAATCTATTTTATGTATTTATATTTATCCATTATTTATGTTATATAAGTTATCCATTTATTTACTATGCAACTATATTTTTACATGTATACATATAAGCAACTATATGTACAAATTAAATAATATGTATTATGTTAATCTATTTAAATGTATTTAAATACATATTTTAAGAAGTTTAGTATCAAAGACTTGCAAGAGATGAGACATTCTTTTGAAAACTTTGGAGTCGTTAATATGTATGCCTATACATTTAGCTTATATATGTAAACACCCATATACACACATACACATACATATGTATATATATATTTATATATGATTACTTTAATGTAAGTAAACTTCAGGGCTGGTACTGTGGTAAGAAATCAGGATCAAAGAGAAGCATGTTAAAACATGTCATATGTTGCCCTAGTGACCACTGAGATTTTGTAGCTGGCTTCACTTTCCTCCCCATGGTTTAGCTAATTAAACACTTTAAAATGGTTGGGGTAAGGGGTAAATTATGCAGATGGCACACAGGAACAGCAAGGATAAGAATGACCACAAATCCAGGTTCCCATCCTCACCCTCCCCATAAATGGGGAGGGCTCTCAGGGGTTGATGCATTCTTTGTTTCAATGGTGGATGCCCAAAGAGGACATGTGGACCCTCTGAATGGATCTCAGGCTTCAAAGTAGGGTTGAATCCAAAGCATGAGGTTCACTCGTGGCTGTGCCTACTGAGACGGTTCCTGTCTGTGGATACATTTCTTCCACCGGGATCCATGGAGGCCATACGTGACAAGCAGCAATCAGCCACATCAAAGTATTAATGTTTCTTCATGTGTAAGGTCAGCATAGTTTATTTTCATTTTGGCAGGAAATACTGAGAAATAGCCACAGGTAAAAGTCTCAATATTATCTTGTTTGGAGTCTGTCACCTATAACTTCTCACTTTATTTTAAGATGCTAGTTGCTTTTATTTCTATTTTCAAGTAACCCAAAGGGGGGGAAAAAAAAACAGAAGGAGGTGAAAAACGGCAAAAAATAGTCCAGTACCTGAGGTCGCTCACACTGCTCCTTCTCAAGTTCATGCTCTTGTACCACTTGGTTCAATCTTGGTAGAACCCTAGGAAACGAACAAACCTACAGAATAATTCCTTCGTGTTTCAGGGTAGCTATTTCCCACTAGTGGCACAGAGAGGTGCTACTGGCAGCTACTGATTACACAGGGGTTTGACTCGACAGTGTTTACTGAAGGAAGGCTAGACTATATTAAGTAAAATTTGATTGTGCTTATTTATTTTTTTTTGAAATGCAACGGCAATGCTAAGTGCCTTTATTAAATCGAGCAAGATGATAAGGCATTTATAAGATATAAACCTTTAAAGAACAATTTATACTTTCAAATAATCTATGAAAACAAAATAAAGCAATGGTTTGCTTCAGTGTTTTGGAGAAAAAAAGAAACAGTAGCTAGAAATAGAAGCCAGAAGTGCTTATGTAGAAAACATAATCTTCATTGTAGGTTTTCAGAAATTACCAAAAATATACATGTTATAATAATGTTCTTTGTTAGATAATTTTAAGAAATAAGAATATCCAATCAGTTATTGGGAAAAAAAACAGCATTTAATTTCCTTTGGGTTCTCTTTTCTTCATCCTCCAGAATTACAAATCTCACAGCCTTATCAGTTACACATCTTCCCTAGCGCTTACCTCTTGGATTTATGTTCTGTTCAATTACTGATTACATTAAATAGCAATGTTAATTCTCAGCAGTTATTAGGCAAAATTAGCTAAATTATTTGAACTCTATCATGATAAAAAATACAATTTAAAATGCCTTTGTTACCTTTTTCTTTTTTTGGCAGGAGAGCAACCATTGCTGCAATCACTGTCTCCTAAGGATGGTATTTATTATTCTGCATAGAGCAGCACGGGGCTTCTTTAGCAGGCGTACACTATAAGAATCTAACAGGAGAAGTCATTTTCATCTCTCTAGCCCCATAGGTCACTACTCAGAGATAAGATTTACTTCACACATAAGTGCATGCATCGGTGAACAGACAAATGCTTGCTGGCTCTGTTTTGAAAGTCTTTTCAAAAGCACATGGAAGCATAAACTGTGGATTTCTCCATTTTTTAACTAAACCAAATACTACAGTAAACGGAGTTTTCTAAGCACACTTTAATATACATATATATTGTGTGTATGTGAATGTGTTCCAACTATTGGTTTATTTAAGGGGGAAAAATGCTTTCCAAAGCATGGATTCCAAAGGGTATAATTAAATTTTAAATTTTAAAGACACTTTGGGCTTATTTTAATATTTCAAGATACAGAAAGTGAGTGAGTGGTCGTGGCTGGGAACACACTCATTTGGCTGCTCTGAGAGCTGTGCCTGGGTTCTGGAACCTCAAGTACAGCAGCAGCTGGGCCTGGAGAAGAACTTGTGTCTCTTCCAAGAAGTGCCTGGTCTGCGCCAAGAGTGGGAGCAGCACTGTCAGGACCTGCAAGGCTTCACTCCTGGTCTGCATGGATGCCCTGGGTGTAGTTTTTCAGTAAACAAAAGCAAATGAACCTGAGCTAGGAGAAGCTGATCACTTTCTAACTCTGCTGCCGACTGGCATCCACAGGCATTCCAGAAGAGTGTGGCTTTCCCAAGGTTTGTTCTGCTGGGATTTGAAAAATCATCTTTTTCAGCCAGAGCTGTTTTTAGTTTTTTTTTTTTCCCCCTGAGATTGAAATTTATTTCCTGGGGATCTAATGTATAAGTGTGAGAGGTTACAGAGGAGTGGTTTACTTTACCACCACTGAGCAGACTTTGGAAGGAAACACTGACCACTTGCCTACTTTTTTTTTTCAGAAAAATAACATAACAGAATTATCTTTATCAAGCAAATCAGAGAGACATAAAAGTACCACTTAGTTATAGTCAGGGTTAGAAAGCCTACTGCTAGGACCCTGAAAATATCCCTGTCGAACCCCAACCCACGTCTGCCACGGTATGTCCTGGGACAGCTCCTCCAGGACATGAACTAGAAAAGGTAATTTCAAACACAAGATGCAAACCCAGGTCCCTTGACGTTCACCCCAGTGCTGGTTACCTAAAGAGGGATCTATTTCAATAGGAATCATAATATGTTAGCCTCAAAAGCATGTATATTCTACACCAGTTTCACCTCTAATTTGCCTATAGTTGGTATGTGGTATCTTAATTTTAACTGTCTTGGACTAAAACATGCCAGAACTGAATATGTCTTCTGAATGGGGTCAGGGACCATAATGAAAAGCAACATCCTTTTGGCTTGCAGAAGTGGGACTGTCCTTCTGCAGTTACTCCTGCACATGGGAGTCTAGGAGTGCCGGATGTGCTCAGCCCTGTACAGTGGACAAGAGGCACACCTACGTGTTGGCAAAATATTGTTATAGTATGTTAGTGTTGTTAAGGTAAATTGTTTTGGCTTTATCTATTTGATTCAGCTTGAGTTGGAAATGCATGTTTTTAGATGGAAGAATCAAATCTGTGGGCATATTCAGGATTATTTTGGCTTAATCTTTTAAAGACAAAGTATTGCTCATGTTCTCAAGTTTAGAAAATATGTCCTCCTGCATGTTTAGACATTGACTCTCTTGTTTTCACCAGTTTGAGATTCGTGTAACCGGCATGTGTGTGTGTGTGTGTGTGTGTGTGTGTGTGTGTGTGTGTTTATATCAGCTGAGAACACAGACAAGGGAATTCATTTTCAAGGAGCTAGGCTCTTTGATGTCTAATTCAAACTCAATAACCACAATGACCATGTTGATAAATTATAAATCACATTCAAAAATTTTAGTTTCATGTTTGTATACTTCTAATTTCACTCATTTCTTCATTCTGCCTCATTGGAACAATTTCTTAGTGCACATGCTAAATGTGCTTACCTTCCATAGTCCTAAGGACTGGAGAGAAGTCACCTTCCTCCACTGTACTTTGTCACCTGGCTAGCATGACTGGGATTCAAATGCAATCTAAACTTGGCATCTCTTTCACAGTCCATAAATATTGGTGTGTGCATGTGTGTAAGAGAGAGGGGCGTGTGTGTGCACATGGCCCTGTTTATGGGTGTAGCAGCCAAGCTTGGTTGCCTGCAGGGATCTGCCTGGTTCTGCCTTCCCGGTGTTTGGATTATGAGTATGTGCTACTATGACTGGCTCTTCTTCCCGAGGGCTTTGGAAATCAAAACTGAGCTCAGGCCCTTATGTTTGTGTAGCAATTTTTTAGTTCGACTACTTCCCTATCCCAAGATTTTCTTTTGGAAAAAAAATTCTTTAAAAAATTCATACATTTCCGTCCATTTGCATGCAAAATTCAAGAAGTCATTTTTTTTTACTGCTGAGTAGTACTCTAATATGTATATATTCCATACTTTCTTCATCCATTCTTCCATTGAAGGGCATCTAGGTTGTTTCCAGGTTCTGGCTATTACAAACAATGCTTCTATGAACATAGTTGAGCATATACTTTTGTTGTATGATAGGGCCTCTCTTGGGTATATTCCCAAGAGTGGTATTGCTGGGTCCAGGGGTAGGCTGATCCCGAATTTCCTGAGAAACTGCCACACTGCTTTCCAAAGTGGTTGCACAAGTTTGCATTCCCACCAGCAATGGATGAGGGTACCCCTTACTCCACAACCTCTCCAGCAAAGGCTATCATTGGTGTTTTTGATTTTAGCCATTCTGACAGGTGTAAGATGGTGTCTTAAAGTTGTCTTGATTTGCATTTCCCTGATCGCTAAGGAAGTTGAGCATGACCTTAAGTGTCTTTTCTGAAAAAGCAATGAAAAAAACCGGACTCGCTGAACATAGCAGACAATGAGGACTACTGAGAACTCAAGAACAATGGCACTGGGTTTTGATCCTACTGCACGTACTGGCTTTGTGGGAGCCTAGGCAGTTTGGATGCTCACCTTACTCGACCTGGATGGAGGTGGGTGGTCCTTGGACTTCCCACAGGGCAGAGAACCCTGATTGCTCTTTGGGCTGACGAGTTAGGGGGACTTCATTGGGGGAGAGGGAGGGAAATGGGAGGCGGTGGTGGGGAGGAGGCAGAAATCTTTAATAAATAAATAAATAAATAAATTTCATACATGCACGTGATGTATCTTGATCATATTATCTACCCACTCCATTTTAAAAAATAAATTTTATTGTTAAATATTTTGAATAAAAAAATGTGACACAGCAAAATGATTTTTAATAACCCATGCAATCTAATTTGTGCTGCACACATACTCATGGGTGTGTGACCATCAGCTGAGGCATGGTCAACACACCAGGGCTACATCATTGTGTGTACTTATTTCTCAACGTAACATTTTAATTGATTACTGGGAATTTCAATTTATGCGCCCCATCACAGTCACGTCCCAGTCCTTCAGTGTCCAACTCCTACCCGTGTGACATCCCTTCCCAAAGGAAGTAAAAATAAAAATAAGAACTTAAAATTAAGGGGAAAAAATCCCAAGTCCAGTTTGTGTTATCTAGATACTAGCCAAAGCATAGCCAAGATCTCAGTCCCTACCCTTAGCTAGAGCAGAGTCCTTCCTGCCCACACCCTTGCCAGAAGCCATCAACTGTGGGGATCAATGTCAGTCACTACCCTTAGCTAGAGCAGAGTTCTTTCTGCCCACACTCCTGCTCGAAGACATCAGCTGTGCAGATCTACACTCCAGCAAGAGCATCACACTTTTAAAAGAGTTCTCTTAGGTGGCTTTCTGTCCAGGCTGTTACTTTTGGAGGGGGATTGAATCAGGGGTAGGGGTTGTCACAAAAGCCTTCCATGTCCTTCCCTCTAAAGTGTGTGTTCTGCAGTCATCAATATCGAAGTAAAAGTGGCCTCCTTGCTCTTCACAGTGCCACATCTTTAAAGAAAATGACCCCCTTTCCCTGCAGCCACCACCCATCCATTCCTCAAGCAAAGGTGAGGACAGGACCACACCTCTTTTCTTTACTGGGAATCCAAGAAGGCACTGGTCCTGTCCTGTCCAGAACACACCAGTCCTCTCCCACCTCTGGCTGTTAAGATTTTTTTCCACCTTCTCTTTTTAGATGGTCTTAGTGCCTTGTGGGGTGGAATGTGACAGAGATGTCTCACCTGTAGGTAGGCACACCAGCCCAGATGTGACAGAGATGTCCCACTTGTAGGTGAGCACACCAGCCCAGTCCACAGTTCTTGAATCCAAGTGGATGACTTGAGTCTAATCCCTAGCGTAGCTGTCTCCTCACTGGACTAATTTTCACTGAGCTCAAAGACAGTACCTATGAGATTCTTGTCCTATGAAGCTTTGTTAGTTTTCCATTCTCCTTCCCTCTCCCCTCACATTTGACTTAAGTCTTGGATAGGGAAAATGCTGTATCAGCAGCAATTGCTGCCTAACAGACGAGTCTAAAGCTTGGTGCTTAGAGACAGCAGTGACTTGTTGACACATTTCATGGGTTCACTGGACAAGCTTTCTGCACCAGGTGGTGGCGCCTGGAAGCACTCCTGCCTCTGCTTTCAGCTCTTGGCTGGGACTCAACTCATTGGTTCTCCTCCTCATGGCTGCTCTCTCTAGCAGGTTAGTGTAAACTTGTTTGACCCACAGTGGCTTGATTCCAACCGGACAAAGCCCCACATGCAGGTCTTTATCATTTGCTCACACCACATTTCCTCTAGGCTTGAACAATTGACACATGCAGACTGTAACCTGGGAGGGCTATAAATGAGTGCAAACACAGGAGGTCTGTGTGATAAGTTGGGAGCCATTACCATAACAGTCTAAGTCACTAAAAGGAGAACCTAGCTATGTAACTGTTCCTAAGGTTTTCAGTATAAGACCAGGGAATGTGCGGTGTTTGATTATCACTTTATCAGGAATGTAGAGAGTGCTAGTCACCGATAAGGATAGGATGTCACATATGTAGATATATGTGTGACTGACTCTGTGTGCTGAAGGAGACGAGAGTTTGGAATGGTAAGAGTGGCTCCAATTTCTCTTTCAATTTCCAGAACAAACCTGATTCACAGTCAGTGATGCAGGAAATAAACCTTAGACTAGACAGGAAACAAGGTGTCAGTGCAAAAACAAACAACTAAGAAAACAAACAAACAAAAAACTGTATTAGGTAAAGTTGTTATCACAATGGACCAGCAATTCTCCACATACTATCAAAGTCATTAGATAAATCAATATAGTATTCTCATCTAAGTAAAAAGTTATGGTGGCTTAAGATTAACTTTTCTGAAATACTAATTCTTCCTTGTACTTAATATACTAGCCCTATATTCAAGAGTTTTGAAGTTCAAGCATTTCATATTTGACACAAAGAGAAGAACCCTCCTTGGGGGAGGGTAAATGAGTATGAAGCTATGTTTTATAAGGCCAGATTTAAGGTAGAAATTGGGGAACATGCAAAAATCTGGTGAGATATAGTGAAGAATTATAGTTTTTCTTTTTCTCGTTGGGGGCCCATCAATCAGCTCCCAAATAAATACACAGAGACTTATTCTTACTTATGAATGCTAGGTCTTAGCTTAGCTTGTTTCTAGTCAGCTTTTAAGTTATCCTGTCTTCCTTAACTACATTTTGTCTCTGGGCTTTTTTACCTTACTTTATTCTACATATCTTTCTTTCCTTCTTACTCCTGGCTGGTGTGAGGCTAGGTGTCCTTCTTTTCTCACCTCCAATCCCTTCTAGATTTCTCCTCCTACTTATGTTTTCTGTCCACCAGCCCACCTATTTATCTGTCCTGCCTTGCTATTGGCCATTCGATTCTTTATTAGACCAATCTAATATTGTAAGCAGGCAAAATAACACAGCTTTACAGAGTTAAACAAATGCAATATAAAAGAATACAGCATATCTTTGCATTATTAAACAAATGTTCCACAGCATAAATGAACTGAACACATCTTAAACTAATAATACTCCACAACAAAGAACATCACAAGTGGGTTAAAAAAGTGATTTCAACTTTTGATGAACTTATCTGAAATAATGTATTAAAGGCATGTGTGCTTGGAGGGATCCTTTTTTCTTGACAATATGATTTTGTCCAGTTTATAGTCCAAATGCTTAACTTCCTGTTAATAGGGTTACACAAGGAATGCTAAAGGCCAACAGTATAAACACTCATTACCCATTTGTCTTGACTGGATCTGGTGTCTCTTTTACCTATATAACCAATACATCATGTCACCTGTAAGCATCTGGTTCAAACTTATGGAGGTAACACTGTTCTATTTGAGAGTCCTCTACAAAAAAAAAGAAACATGGGTAAAGCCCTAACTTCTCGTAATGAGACTAATGCAATGATGACACGCGGCAGGTTTTACTGCAAGATGTAGGTAACTTTCAACTGTCCTTGATTGGGAATTCAAATACGGAAACATTTTGGTCTCAAATTGTAGTTATAAATAGAAGTGATATCTGGAGACTAGCTCTTTGGATAAAGGAGGCCACAACCCCAGATTTTGTTTCAGCACCCCTGATCCTCATTATCAATCTACCTAAACAAAATCATGCCTGTATTAACCATAGTCAAAACTGGTACCTACCAATGCACTTTTAACCAGAGATATGTAAAGGGATCTTAAGTCTTTCTTCCGGGACTTACATATTTCCTTAAAGTTTTAATCTCAGTCTATATTTGGGCAATTAGTGTCATAGGCCTACTCCTTTTACAAATGGCAAGCTGAGCCCTTAAATTCTGGTGGAGCTTTCCATGGTCTTGGTGCTAGTCTGGATTCTGTTTCTATGATGGAGCTGAAGTGGCTCCAGCAGGCCACCCCGAGAGCCGAGTGACCATGTGCCCCTTGGTGTGGTGGCGGCTCTTCAGCAGCCCTACAACAGCCGGACGAAACTTACATTTGAGGTTTTCGAAGTAAACTAGAACCTCTTGTTTCTGCTTAGTTCACATATGCCAGAGAACTTGGGTGGATGAAAATTTGGCGGGAAGGAAGGGGTGACCAGCGGGGCATCTTCTGGCACTTTCTTCGGAGGTTACACTCCTGCGTGAGGGAGGGCGAGATGCACCCTCCTCCTTCTCCCCCTTTAGCAAGTGTACCTCAGCCTGAGATTTGGGGATCGCCTCACCTGTATTTACAAAACCCACCACCGCACTCCCCACACCGAGCACCAGGCTGCCTCGCCTTCCACAGCAAGCCGCTGCGACGAAGGACGCAGGCGAGCCGGACGGACCGAGGGGGAAAGACAGACAAATAGGCGCGAGCGAGCGCCGGGACCGGGCAGCGAGGAGCGCGAGCGCGGGACGAGCGCGGGTTCAATTAGCGAAACAAAGCAATCATGGCGGAGCAGGCACACCGGGCTGCGCGCCCCGAGGACTCGGCGACCGCCCCGCGCCCTGGCCGGTAAGTGACGCGGCGCCACGCGGCCTCCGCGCTCGCTCCCGCCGCCCGCGCCCCCGCGCCGCCCCCGCCTCCGCCCCGCGCAGCTGGCGCCGCAGCCGCAAGGCCGTGTGACCGCGGGAGGCCCCGAGCCCTCCGCCTCGGCGGGGGCCGGTCCGCCGCGCGCCCTCCCCGCGACCCCAACCTGGCTCGGAGCCTGCGACCCCGCGACCCGCCGAGCGCCGCCGTGCGAGCGGGCTGGGTAGCTGCGCTGGGCGGCCTGGGACCCCACTGCAGCATCCCTCGGGCCTGCATCCCCGCCTCCCGCTTCTGCTCAGGCCCCTCCGGTTCCCCTCTCTCTCCTCGTGCCCCAGACCGCCTCGGGCGGGAGTGGGTGCAAGTAGTCACCTCCCGCTGGCCAACTGAGGCACGACTGCGACCTCGCCTTTGTGGCCCCGGGGCTCACTTTTCCCCACAGGACAGAACTCTTGCTGCTACCCAGGCTCTTAGGCTAGTGTCTTTGTGAAGAGGTTGGTACAGCCCTTTTAGAAGCTAGGAAAACAAAGCCGACATGTAGGGGAAAACACAGGGCAATGCTACCAACAACAAAAGGGCTCTCTGTTCTCAGAGAAGAGGGTTTTCTTTGAGAAATCCATCAGGCATCGTGAGCATGTAACTGACATAGGTCCTGTTTAGAGATAAAAAGCAGTCCTTCCGTCGTCCTTCAAGGGCTTCTCAATTTTCCTGTCCACAGGAACCCCTCTCTCCCTTACTATTTACTGTGTCTGGTTGTTTGCCTTTTCTCGTCCTCTTGTTTGGCCTTTTCAGGACCTTAGTTAATATCGTACCTGTCTTTGTGTTATTTGGGGGAAAATCACAGTAGGGAATGTCTGCTGGGCAACTGTTTTCTTACATACATCTGTACATACCTCTTACATGCATGCTGTGGCATCACCGGGCTGACAGGTTACCAACAGACACTGTAGATTATGGTGCAGTGAATTGGTTTATCATCTAGAAAGAAAATGCTGATGACATTACAGTAGTCTTGTATTATCATAGCAGTTGCATATGGCTCTTTACAAATATAATCCAGTGGAATTAATAATTTGTTTTTGCTGGGGTTTGAACCCAGGGCCTTGTGTGTGCTAGACAAGTCACTATCACTGAGCCACACTCCCAGACCATAAAAACTTTAATCATAATTTTTATAATACTTCTTGATGGCCCATCTGGAATAAGACATAGACCATTTTTTTTCTCTTAAAAGAGACATAGCCCCACTTTTTCTTGAAAGTGTCATAAATTGATAATCATTATTCATTTAATAGTTTGACATGCAAAGCCCAGATAAACCGTGAGAAAAGTGACGCACCTCGAAAGCTTCTCCCCAACACACCGGCTCTTTGGAAAAGCAAGATGGTTTGCTTCACAGTGATTGATTGACTGGCATAGCCCTTTACCTTACCAGCCTGCCTCTCAGTTCTTTTTTGCCCCACCGTCATTTCCGAAACTACGATGTACTTTCTCCGAAAGGGACAGTAACGGACCAGGTAACACACCTTAGCTCACCCAGCCTAGGACTTGCTGGGGACAGCAGTTTGGTGAAGACAGTACAGGCTTGTTTTTCACAGTTGTATGGACATAAGGAAAGCAAAGCTGGTGCTTCCCAAGGAGCTTCTACCAGACACTTCACACCCCAGAGAGATTCCATTACTCAGGAACCCTGAACTCATTCTCATAAATGGATTTTATGTTGACTTCCTGCCCGTACTGGGTCAGAGATCGTCATCCTTGGAGGAAGTGACGTTAGTAGAGGCAGAAAGATCAGCTTTGGGATTATAGATCTTGCTGCCCCATTACGGGTCAGTAAATTAGTAGACTACTTGAGTTGACACTTCTGATCCCAGCTTAATGGCTTGATTAACTTATGTCTGCTGTCTTCATTATGGGCTATTTAGCATATTGTTAAACTGGATCTTAGACTTAGGGATTGTTTTTATGTTTACTTTTTGGTTCCTAAGGTTAATCAATATTCATTATAGTTTTACTTTTTTTTTGAACCGAAAGGTTAGTTAGACCCTTCTATAAAAAAAAAATTCAATACATTTATGAGTTGAGGTTGCAAAACTGTCTGCTGAGGAATTTGCAACATGCACAAGGATACACAGCAAGAAGTGGCATCACGAGGAGGAAACACAATGACCTACACTTGTTAAGGGCTTCTTGCTAGTCACCAGTACCTCTACCCTGTTGACTTTCTGTGTGCACATCAGCGTTAGGCACACTAAATCATGACATCCAGACCTCCATTGATGGCTTGTGAAACCTGCTAGCTAGGTATAGTTAAAACCTGGGCTTTGCCCACCAGAGTGTGTGAATCTCAGGTGCTAGTGAGGAACATTTTTGTGATCAGCATAGCTTAGAAATCAGTCTGCAGACCGTGTTGTTAAATCCACACACCATGCCTTCTTTTCTTGACTCTCTTGAACTTTGTAGCATATTCCACGGTCGTTGTCATCCTGGTGATTTGGGAATCATCAGTAATCATTCTTTAACCTCACCTGTTGGCAATTAATATATTAATAATGCTGGGGAAATGACTAGAGAAGCTTGAAACTTATCTGCTCAGACATGCAATTAATTCAGAGGTGTGTACACTGATTCGGGTGGAGCTTCGTCAGAACTGAATTGGCTGGCTGGCAGATAGTGACAAAAACCAAACCAGCAAGCAAAAATAGAGTCAAACCCAAGAATCACGATTAGGAACTTCTACCAGACGTGGGCTCACTCCTTAAATTGAGATTCACAGCCAATTCACAGTCCTCCTTTTGGGGACTAGAAAACTGAGTTCCTACTGAGTTCCTTCTGAAGCCATGTATGCATCTCTTAACCCATCACATAACTGAGTGAGTACATGTTGCAAGCTTCTTTAACTTGAAGGGATATATTTAAAACCAAGACTAAAAAGAATGATCAAAAAGCCAAGGGATGATGCCCCACATCATGGAAGGCTTCTGCATTTGTCAGAGATGATGGTTGACCTGACTGTAGGGGCTAGGATGCAGACAGGACTGTAGGAGAACAAGGAGGAAGAAGATGGTCAGAACCCTAGAGTAGATCATTTTAAACAAGAATGCTTGAGGATGATATTATCCAAAGGTACTAAGCTGAAAAACAAATCTCAGTCACAGGACCAAGTTTCAGAGAAAACACAGTCTTAGTAAAAACAGAATAAAAATAGCATCAGATACGTTAAATAGAATCTGTGAGAGCACCTGCCTTGAAATGCAGCCACATTTGGTGGTATTAAAAGTCTGCACCAATAGGTAATCCTCTTGAGTCATCTTCTGTGATTATTCAGGGACAAGTGACCACATGGCTGAGGTCTGCCCAGCTCACCAAGCTCTAGGTACACAGATTATTTTGGGTTATGAAGTGTTTGGAGTTCATGCTTGCTTGAAATTCAATCTCCTTAGTGCTTTCTTATACCTTTATTTCATTTTCTTAAACCTTGCCAAAATGTGTGTGTAGAACTCAGCCATTCTACAAATTATCTTGATATTTGTGGATTTGTTTGCCTTTGGGAATCTGGTACCATCTTTGCAAAGGTAGAGGATATACTCTAAGTGACTCTTCCTTTAAGTATCTGTTAACCGCCCACCAGAGCCAAGAGCAATGCTTTGTGTTCTGCTCTGCCAATCACTGACCTGAATCAGTTTTCAAATTTGTGGTGTGTAAACGTAAAGGAGTTATTGAAACTTTGTTGGCAAGAGCTTACTAAGTCTGTATTTTCTGAGGAAAGGAGAAACAAAAGCAAGATATTTGGCCTTATCAGATGGCAATCTGCAGACAGATTTAAAAATATGAATTTAGTTTAGTCAAAAATAAGAATTTTAACTAATTGCTGACTTTTTGGTAAGCTCCGTGCTTAAAGAAAGACTGTGTAAAATAATATGGACCGGCAAAAGCAATTGTCTTCCCGGTATTCAGTTCTGCCTACCTCAGTAGAGGCAGCAGTGTGAGCACTGTGGCCAGAGGCGAGGCAGGGTTCAAGGAGCAGCAGGTTGCATCATCCCTGACCCTTGGAAGCATCTCAGAGACTTGGCACAGGTCAGTCGGCACAGCCTCTGGTGAAGGGAATGCTCTGCAGCTCAGGGATTAGTAGCACTGAGCTGAGAGGCCCAAGCCCCTGCTTCACTTGGCCTTCTGCTCCATTATCAGCAGGACACAATCTCACAACCAGGAAGATGGTGAATCAGGGACAGTAGTATTCGGAAGGTGACATTGAAGTGTGCGCGGGAGGGCTTTGCTCTTACTTCTGAATGCCTGTAGCTTACATAGAGGCAACAGACTCAAACCTGTGGAGAATGCTGCTCCCTCAGGGGAATAAAGTCTCTGTTATGCATGATTCATGTAAAGAGGTGAAGCCAGCTTGGCCGCAAAGATGAGGTGGATGGGACAGAAAAGTGTAGCAGATGAGAGTGTAGCAATCCGAGGAAACTGTAGCTTTCCACTCCACAAGCATCTGTGACACACATCCCCATGGCCTATGATTTGGAAGCAGCTACCCCAATGGAACCATGTATGCAGGATTTCATTTTTCCAACAAGGCACCAAAAGTTACTTTAGCTTATGTAGAATTAACATGTCAAAATTATGGTGAAAATTTAAAATTCAAGAATATATGTCTACAACCTATTTGTCATGGAGCTTCCCTTCCCAAATGAAAGGTTCTAAATATAGCTGTGTTAAAACCGAGCACTGGGAAGTAGTCTGAATTCGGAAAGCGTCATTGTACTTCTGATTGCTTTAGCCTTCTTTACCCCAACACATTTCTTTAATGACTTCTTAAGGTATTATGTCAAATTTAACAGTTAATTCTTGGCTAACAAAACAAAAGCAGCCAGTATGAACCTTCTTTTCCATACCATGCTTCAGTGAAGAATGTAACATATGGAAGAGAAGCAACTTGACCCTAAGACTATCACACTGTCAAGAGTACATGGAACTCATGTTGATCATTTACATGAACATCTTAAAAAATTAATCTTTTTTTCTTTTTATTTGTACTTCTCTCAGGTATCATAGTATGATGGTTAACACTCTAGATTTTGAATGCATAGATTCAAGTTCAAAAAATTAATTTTTATTTTGGTTTTGATGCTTACCTTTGAAAGTTTAGTTGCCCATAAGTTGAGTGATGTGTGTATATATATATATGGATTTTTATTATTTTAGAGAAAACAAACTATAAATGTTGTGGCATGAGAAAAGCACATTTTACAGTTTTTTAGATCAGGACTTTAATACCTGTTTCATTTTACTTAAGACAAGGTATCATTGGGTCTGTGTTTGGATCTGAGGGTTCTAGGGAATTAGGTGTCTTAAGATCATTCACACTTCTTGGTGCATGCTAGCCCTTTCTCTGTCTTCAGAAGCCAGTGATGCAGCAATGTTGCATCTTTCTGGACCATGTCCTGTCTCCTAAGTACATCTGGGAAAGAATCAGTGCACATAATGGTTTTCATTATTTGATTGAGCACATGTGAGTTGGTGAGGATTATCTCAGTTTCATAGTCATTAACTCGAATTATATTTACAGAGTGCCGTTAACATATTTGAAGTATTAGGTTTCCTGTTGATGAGTTGTGAGGATGTGAACACTTGTTGGGGACCACAGTTATATCCAATCTCAATCGTTTATCTCCTAACGATTCTAGTGTTGGGTATCTATAGAAGCAGAGACTGAAACAAAAATGCCAGGGCTGCAAGTTTCTTTGTGAGCAACAGTGAAATTACTGACCAGTGAGGCAGTAAGATAGGGAATGAAGCCACAGAGAGCTGTAATAGCAATTGGGACACCGAAGCTTAATCCTACTGGGGGATGCTGCGAGAGAGTGTGAGATGTGGGTCTAACAGAAGGGAGAGGAGTGTGGCATTTGTTCTCCATGTCCTTGATGGTTCACACTGCTTCCCCTCTCTGGCAGTTTCCACTGGCCTTGCACCAGTGTTCCCCCAGACCAGGGCAATGATCATAGGTGTTCACAGTGTGTAGCTTTCACATGAAGGCGTGAGGTCAAGTTCATGTCGGATTTTGGGAGACAAGTGTATTAACTTACTCATCTCCTAGATTTAATTCTTCATCGTTTTACGTTCATTTAATGTCCCAGCATTCCTTTGAGATTCTCCTCTTTCTAGTGCTAGAGGCCTCTCTTGCCCTAGTCTACAGATCTCTCTCCCACTCTTAACTGTGCTATATTGGGCCTCAAAATATGTTTTTCTGGAACACAGTGTTAAGTGTCATATGAAACAGGCAAGCAAACAAAAGTCTTTATTGAGTTCCCATTAACTATAGTCGAACTTAAAAGAAAGTGCTCAGCCGAGCCCCCGGGGTCTTCAATTCTGGCCCCACAGACCTGGTTTTTGTGTCAACTCTTAGCTTCTGCAGTCCCATGTGTGGCAACTTTACCCCACCCCTGCAGAGAGCCTTTGCCTGCTGCCTCTGCTTTGTGGCTGGGATGCTAGCACTCTCCACCTGGACCACGACAGGTTCACCATCTCACTCCTCATTACTCATCTTGGGGCTATTTTTGAATCCATCTCGTGCTTTTTTGTGCCCATACTCTGATCATAGAGTCTCCGTTGCAGGGCTAATGATCTCATCTCTGCCACCCTTGAAGGTGTAAGTGAAACCTTTCCTGTCTTTATTTAGGTCTCCATTTGCCCATCCCAGCTGGAAGTGAGGCATCTCTTGCCTCTGAACTCTTTAAAACTGTTTTAGCTTTTATTATTGTTTTTTTTTTGTTCATAATGTTGGCTGTCATTTCATCGAATGGAAGCTAAATCTTCACAGATTGGTTTCAGTGTCTTTGAAGGAGACAGAATGTCCTCCCCCTCATCAGATCTATGAATGCTCTTCTTACAAGGGGAGGGGGCATTCCAGTTTTGTGTGGCTGTATTTGTAAAACACATATAATCTGTTTTGGAAAAATATGAACAAAATGACAACTGTAAGGGGAAATGAACGTGTATTACAGTGCAGCTCTTCACTCCAAGACTCTTGAGTGGAATGATGAAAGCAATGAACTTTCCTTTTCATTTCTTCAATCAAGGGGATAAAGGGAGAAAACCAACATGTTTAAAACCAAAGCTTCCCTCAGTTTAGTCTGGAAGTTGGGATGTTTCTCCGTGCTTAGCGTATTCAGAGAGAAAAGTTGAGAACTAAAGCCCTTTGCCTTTTCAAAACCAATGAAGCACAATTTAAAAGTCTTCGGAGTTTCTCGTTTCAGCATTTTAAATTTCCAAAAGTAATTTTCAAAAGAACCCAGGGTAGAACTCCATTTGGAATTCAAAAAATATGCAGTGGCTCCTTGAAGGCTGGCTTTAATCTTCTCCATCTGAAACAAATCTCTGTTTTCCTTTTGATCCCAGGAGTCATAATGGTAAAGTGGCCTGGAGAAGCTTGAGAAGCAAGCAACAGCCAATGAGGTGGCATGGTACTGGCATGCCTGTCCTCCTGTGCATGGCTATGCACAGGGCCTGGGATGTGGTGTGCATGTGTGCGAGTTTGTGTGTGTGTGTGCATGCATGCATGTATGCTGGAAGTTGTACTTCACAGTAGTTTGACCTCGCTGTTCAAGCCAACAAAACTTCTGTACTGCTGTCAGAGAAAGAATATATTTATCTGGTGGTAGCATCATTTACTTATTTCCGACCTCACTGACACCAGTCAGTTGAGCTAATCGTCAACATATGATGTTACTATTGTATAGTTCTCAGCCCTGGAAGTCTAGAGGATACATGAACCTCACCTGCAGATGTTTCAGAAGAATTGATCGGGCTGTATTGTGAAAGTAATGTCAGATAACTCCAGTGAGCTGAACTCCTGTGCTCGCGTCCACCCTCTGTAGTCTGACATGGACATGGACATGGGGGGCTGTAGAGCTTATAGATCATACGTACAGAAACCATTTGCTCTCCAATTGCAGGCAATTTAAGAGCTGAGCAAGCAGATCCGGCAGTATTAAGAGAAATGGCTCCCATCCATACGACACGAGTTACAACTGAATTTCAGCTCTCCTGACTGCTCGACCATAGTCCTTCCTGTTTAAAGTGTGGTTCTCGGACCAGTAGTGCCACTTGAGAGCTTATTAGAAATGCCGAGTGTCAGGCTGTCCTCCTGACCTCTCGAGTCAGAGTCTGTTTAAAGAACTTCCACAGATGACTTGCAGTCCCAGTCTTTTGAGAAACGCCAGTCTTCGCCTTTGCTTTAACTGCCATGTTTGAGAGCCTTACCCGAGTCTCCAGAATTTAGCGCAGTAGTCTGGGACAAGATGTGTAACTGCTGTATTTTGGAATGCATTTTGGCTATGTTGTGATGTGTCAGACTTGTCTTCGATGTACTCTTCAGTGTATGGATTTGCTTATACTTCTGTATATGTTCAACATCGCAACGTCATGAACCACAATTGAATACTTATTTGATACTGCATGCTGTGACTGAAGGAGTAATCAAGACACTTCCTAGGATCTTACCCTCTGGTTAATGGAAATGGCCAATAAAGAGATGCGACAGTAGTGTTGGGTAAAAGTCACAATGAGAAAGAACACTGTGACTCAAGGGTACATGGTGTTTGTGGTGAGAACATGTAGGAAGAACACTGAGTTCAGACTTTGGCATGACCTTGGGATTTTAAATCCAATTTGAAATAAAGAGGACTGCAGATGGCAACAAGGAGGAGGAGTCAGCTGAGTGGTCAAGTCAGAGGGATGTGGACAAGAGAGAGCAGCTTTAGCAAAAGCCTAGCGCACAGACACCTCACTTTGTGTATCAAAATAGAAGGGAAACCACACATTAGGTGTGGGTGTTCTGATGGTCCTTAGAAAGATGGTCTTGTGCAGGGCAGAAAAGAGACATGATGATCTTCTTATCCCCCGGGCTTCAGAAGTAGAGGAAAAAAATTTTCAAATAAGAGGAACATCCAGACACAGCGTTGAATCATGAATTATTAGTAAACTCCATAAGCACTACAGGCTAAAATGTGGTGGTCTTGGTGTTGTGTTCATTTGGTCCATTTCTTTACACATCCAATGACAGTCTAATGCTGAGAACCAGCAAGAAAGAAACATCACTGTAGTCCAGAGAGAGGCAAACAGTTCTGTAACCTTACGGAAACACTCTCCTTGAGAGGAGATGGTCCAAGATGATAACCAGTAGCCACATGTGACTGTGGGTGTGGCTAGTGAAATCGAGTTGTGTTCAGTGAACAGGATACCAGATTTCAAAGACATACAAAAACTTCAATTTTTACAGTAATTTCTTAGGGAAATAATACTTTGACTACATTGGGAGTTCATATTAAAATATAATATTATTACAAAATAATAGAACTACATATTAAAAATAGTTTCACCCTTTACTTTTTGAACGTAGCTACTGGAAGGTTAGTGATTATGTATGTGGCTTACTTAGACTTCTGTGGGAAGGCTACATAAACATAAAAGTTACTTTTACTCCCACCCTAGAAACATACTCCCAATTCAGTATGTGGCTTCAGGTAACCTAGAAGTGGTTTTGGTTTTTTAATGATTGTGCAAAATTAGAATAAAGTCAGACAACAACTGAAGAATCTCCTTTCTATAGTATTTAAGTTCTTAAAAATTTCCCCTTCCTCTTAAACAGTCTTGCGGGTGCTTTTATTGCTCGGATGTGCAGGTATGGGGTGTGCACAGCTCTTTTCGTCTAAAGCCTGAATAAAATACCATTGTCATACACACCTTCTCTAATCTGCGTTATGTGACATACACTTGGTGGCACTGAGCTTTAGGTTCTGTTTCCAGTTTGGTGCAGATGTGAAGGCTCCAGTTAATGAGAGCGTTGTGTGAGTGTTTGTGTTCCGGGACGAAAGGCTCCAGGAATGTGCCTTGGAGCTTTAGATAAATTCTGCACAGGGAATCAAGTGACATGTTCAAATTAACTGTGGCCAGACACATCCAGATGATATGAATATCAATGTTGGAGTCTTGCTCAAATTAGGGTTCTTGGAATCAAGGATAAGTGCCATCTTGCCCAGCAGTCAAAACCACTGTATTTCACTCTTCACTGGGACGCGGCAGTTCAGGATCTGTCTGCATTTAACTCTGCTGTGAGATGTCATTTAGAATATGTATCTTAACCCACTTGGCGGGAACTCCTTCAAGGGCCTAAAAATTTCAGACCTTAGTTTTGAGGGCTTTGAAAAATAGTCCTACTGTTCTGTATTTAAATAAAAAGCATATTGTAATCATTTATTATTTGTGCATGAGGTGGGTGGTGGTAGTAGTGATATCTGTGCCATGATGAACTCATGGTCAAAGGACAGCTTATGGGGATGGATTTCTCCTTCTCCCGTGTGGATCCTTGGGACCAACTCAGATCATTAGACTTGGTAGGCGTGTGCTATTACCCACTGAGCCATCCCGTGGACCCAGTCCCACTGTTTTCTTTTTTTTTTTATTTACAATACAGACATGGTTTACTGGGAGAGACTATGGAGTATAAGCTGTTAATTTTGTCATCAGTAGACAGTGTCCATGTTTCACCAATTAATGGTCAAAGCAGACCAGTGCACGAGAAGCAGCCATGTAAGTCCAGTTCCCTGGAGTCCTGTCTCTTCACAAATTGCTTCTCGAAAGTCAGTGCTCCAAAGTCTGATTCCTTTATTGGCTAATTCATGAACTGGACAGCCTGCCAAATCATTATTTATCAGATTTTCCTCGTTTCCCCTGAAAATCTTGTAGAATTAGCAGGTGCTTTGGGGACACTTCCAAGGGTTTGCCCTGACTCTTCTTTGCCTTGCCTGTGGCACCTTAACCACCTGTTGGGCTCTACCTCAGTTCAGTGTGCTCTGCGTTTTTTTCAGATTTCTCTCACTCTGGGGAATTTGCAGTTATGTATTGCGATCTGCAGTGTTGGGCTTGTCTTACAAACTGACGAATTCTTAAGTTATAAAAAGGGGATGAATTCCTGCAATCCAAGTCACTGTTCCTCTTGCCTGTTGGCTTTTGTGCCGTTTTGGTTCCTAGATTTGCTAAGTGGGTGAATCAAATGGATTTCCTGAAGCACAGTCTTAGCATGTTGTTGGAACCAGCTGAAATGGACACATACAAAATGACGGCTAAATAATGTGGGCTGGCAAGTATGCTGCACAGGAAACAAAAACTCAAGGGAATAGGAGAAACTTAAACTGGTTTCAATGTGTTGTTAGGGGGAATTGGCCTGTCTCATGTAGCACAATCCATTAGAAACTTAAAAATGAAGAAAGCTTGTGGAATCTCTTGCTGGCTTCTTCCGACTTGTTGCTAGTTTGTTAAGTCAAAAGGAAGTACAATTTCTACTGGTTGTAGAGAAGCTGGAGTGCCAGGAAGGATTTTATAACAGGCTTTGCTCTTAGGAATGCCAATTTGCAATACGTTAATTACAGTCAAAGTGAGCTGAAGTTCCTAGGAGTTGTTGCTGTGGAGACAAAGTGAAAATCAGTCAGGTGAAATAAAGGTAACCTCTGAGAGCTTGCGCTGTAGCTGAGTGGGAAGAGGGCTTGCCCAGCACACACCAAGCCCTGGCTTCAATCTCCAGACTCACACGAATGGACTGTGGTGACTCCTGCCTACAGTCTCAGTGCCTGAGAATCAGAGGCCGAAGGATTAGAAGTTCAAGTTTATCCTTGACTCCTCAGTAAGTTTGAAGTCCTCTTGGGATATATGAGACCCTGCCTCCAAAATTAATTACTAAATTTATCTTTAAAACTTGTAATTATTCTGGACATTTGATTCTATAAAGGTTACAGATTTTTTAAAAATTAATTCTTGGTAAATTTACCAAATTCAAGGTATTTCACATTCATTATTCGGTAAAAATGACATTTCATGATTGGGTAGTCAACTGCTCTCTAAACCTTACTTGTCTTGCTCTGGATGAAGCTGATGGATGAGACTGCTCTTTAGGGACTTTATAGGCCCGTGTAAGGTACCACGCAGTACCTCATGCAGCTGTTTAGGTGCTGTCCCCTTTTGTTGGACATGACTAGGCTTTTAGTCAACTCTCTGCAAAATCATGTTAGTGTTCTGGGCTATAACTTTTTCAATTTGAAAGTGAAGGGTTTGACTAAATTCTGAGATTTCCCTCCACCCAAAGAATTCTATGGTTGGTGTTCAAACCAAACATGAGTGCAAGCTATCTCTGGTCTACTGGAGCAAGACACGTGCAGATCTCAAGACCGCTGCGGTCTGGGCTCCAGACGTGGGCAGAATTCAGAACTAACGTCATCGATTCGCTCCTGCTGGTGAGGATCAGCCCTCCACAGCGTGTGCTTGGGCTGGGTCCTGTTGGACTTGTGGCCTGAGCAACGGTGTCGCTGTGGGAAGGACTGCTTCTTGTATGCCCAGAGCCATGAGTTCAGTGCTCACTACATCCTGTTTCTTGATCCTCTGGCATGCAGGGAGATGCTGAGCATCCCTGAAGTGGACTGGGTTTAGGCTGAAATGTTCCTAAGCATGGGTGACCTGCTGGTTCCTGCTGGCTTCCATCCCACTCAGATATTTTTGTTGTTGTTGATTACCATTATTAAGCATTTATTTGGCAACCCTAAATAGTCTGCCATTTACCAACAGGAAGTGAGCATACCATCTGTCCTTTTACAGCTCCTGGACATTTCTGTGCAGAGCAGGTCCTTATTCCGTCTGGACCACGTCATACATGTGAATTCAAATTAGTTAGAATAATAAGTCACTTTTTTTTTTAAGAGCAACCGAAAAAGCCTGTGTTAAAAATAGCTACTGCCAAATTTAAAATGCCATAGAAAAAGTTCAGTCTTTCTTCTTGGTACTTTATAGCATTAGAGATTTTCCTTAAACACAGCACAGTTTTACAAATACAGTGAAATGTGCATGCAGCCAGCACTCTCAGCTCTAGGCCGCCTGGATCTCCATACATAACATTGTCTCCCTGTCTTCAGAAGTTCTAAGCGAAGTCAAAAGCACACCCTTCCTTACATTTCCTTCTGTAAAATGCAGCGCACACCTCAGCCCGTGCCCGGGGGAAGAAAGAGACAACTGCATGCTGGAGGAGCCATTGGCAGAGCACACTGCAATCTTTCCCTTAGGCTCACAGGGGATGCGGATTTAACGAATGGGCAAAACACACCATCCCTAGAGGGTCCAGGACCCATAATCCTGCCTTGAAAATACCTCCATACTAATTGTTGCAGCCAAGTAGACATGGAAGCTTCCTGCACAGATGATTGGCTGCACTCAGAAAAACTTTGTTTTTTATTTTCTAACACACCCATATTTGGGGGACTGTTTCATATGTTCCCTTAAGCTCAGAAAATAAAAAAAAAATGAGGAGCAAGATAAACCCAAGTGTCCTTAATGTATTTCAATTTTAGCGGCAATAATTATTAGAATGCTTCCTAATACATCTACATGCAAGAATATACACACCTAGAAATACATACAAATTGCTTTCAATTCTGACATCTGAAAACCCACATTTCACAAACTGATAAATTACAAATTGGTTAATCCATATTACCAAAGTATGAACTTTCTTTAAGTAACTGTGTCCTTGGTTAATTTAAAATACTTTCAATTTATAGGTATTTCATTTTCACTTCACTCCAGGGATGACTTCATTGTTTACAGTGAGATGCACCTGGATGAAATGAGTGTTCATGTGCTCTGGCCTCCCTTTCTCTTCTCTGCACCTCAAGCTGTTAACTGTTAATGTCTTACTTTATCTAAAATCATGTACTTAAGCCATTTAATAAACTCAGAAGAGGTGAGTTATCAAAATAACAATTGGGGCATATATTACAACCATTCCCTCAAAACAAAGAAAATTGAATGTTCTACATTGTAAATCCCCCACCGCCCACAGTTCCACCCTATACCCAAGAAGAGCTGAGCTGTTTCAGGGCTGCACACAGTTTGCAATTTTGGCTGGTTAAAAAACAAAAAACAAATAAACAAACAAACAAAAATAAAAAACCAAAACAGAATCCCAGCACATAAACCAGCAGTGGTGGTAAATGTGCCAATTTTGAATTGTTCACTGTTTTTATTATAGGTTCTAGGCTTCAGATGAACTGGAGGCTCCTATTGCTTTTATAGCAGGATATTAAATTGCAGCTTCTGGCAGGCGGCACCTGCCCTCCTTTTGGCACGAACTAGTCTGGAGTCGGCCATGGGACACCCTAATGTAATGTATAGTTTGTGTTGCTTTGTGTAGGGATTTAAACATTGGGGAACACAATCTCTCCCTGAAGGTATTCTGCCTCTGGTGTCAGGTCTTAATAAAGGATTTACAGAATTAAAATCCAAAGTCCAGAGTTCTATAGGGTCCACCTTCTTTCACACAGGGTCAGTGATGGTATGAAGCATAAACCTGGTAGCACCTTCAGACAAATGTGTGTAATATCTTCTGCCCTTGGTAGGAACTTGGTTTGGTTTTGGTATGGGAGATTGCACCCATGGCCTCACATATCCTAGGGTAAATGATTTATTCTTGAGGAACAGCCCAGTTCACCTGATACCTTTTCGGGATAGCAATCTATGTTTTGCATGCCATATGGGAGAGTTATCTATATATGTGCACACTGATATTTGGTATTTTGCATGTTATTCTACACACACATTTTAAATTAGGAGTTTGTGAAATAATAAACCCAATTAGTCTTCACAGGGCATCTGCACATATTCAGTCACAGGCTTAACAAGTCTTTGCTGAATAGGTAATGCAAACGTGTCTTTTCTACAATGCTTGCTATGGGACAATGATTTTACCCTGTAAAGATTTGTTTCTATTACTTGTTTAATAAAATGCTGATTGGCCAGTACCCAAGCAGGAAGTTTAAGCGGGATGACCAGACAGGAAGTGGAGGTGGGACAGTGAGAACAGGAGAACTCTGGGAAGAGGAAAGATTCAGTCTGCAGTAGTGTCCCAGATGCAGAGGAAGCAAGATGAGAGCCCCTCACTGATGATGGTACCAAGGGTTAATGTAAGATGTAAAAATTAGTTAATAAGAAACCTGAGCTAACAGGCCAACCAGTTTATGATTAATGTAGACCTCTGTGTGTTTCTTTGGGACCAAAGGACTTCAGAACTGGGCAGGATAGAAACCTCAGCCAACAAATTCCTAAGATTTTTTTCTTCCTTTGTTTTTAACTTCAAATTATGAAACTTTTATATATTCTTAGTTTGGATCATAGCCTCTGAAATTCACTTATTTTTGGTATTTGTCACAGAGTAAGGACTGTCTAGTTTCTAGACTTGCAAATCTGAGTTTACATCATTTAGTTAAAATGTCAGAATACACACAATAGCAATGGTGATTGAATCTGTTTATGCAGAATGTGGGTCCATGGATTTCTCCTTGAAACATGCTCGTAATTTTTAATCCCACTTATTTATTGTCACAAAAACATGGCACCGTTTTATAATTTCTTCAAGTTCCCAACCTGGACATCCATGTGAGCCTCCCTCTACAAGAGCCTGCAGGCTGTTTCTGATAGTGTACCTCAGGGGTTCTGGGTTAGCTTCTTGACCAAACCCTACACATAATGTGATGCTTACACACAGTAGGACTACAGGAAGTCCAAGAACTGTCAGAATCAGACCAAAGGTCACTCGAGGATCTCTGATTAACTCTGAATTGAAAGACGTCAAGGTTTAAATACGTGATTTGCCTTCTGTAGCAAGACTTTGTTTCTAATTTGTTTCAGGGTGTGTGTCAGGTGGCCTTAGTCAGTACGAAAGGCAATGGTGTGTTGTAACGGGGTCCTACTCTCTGATATTTTGCCAGTTAAGTGGCATTGTGAGTTAAATAACCCCACTTTGCTTTAAATCAGTCTTGAGTGTTTAAATCACAGCAATTGACGGGTGATATAAGTCCTGTCCCCTCTCCAGCCAATCCCAGCTCATTCACCAGCACACTGTTTCAATGGACGAGGCTCAGAATGGATACCAAGTGAGGTGAGATGACCATAAGGTTACTCTGTCAGAGATATCAAAATGTTAAGAGGGTTTGGGCTTTTTACTATAAATATGTTAATGGAGATAATTTTGAAAATTAGGATATAGGTCCTAAAGCTGGGGAATTAAAAACAAACTTTTCCCTAAAAATGATTGTTCCTTTTCAGGGCTGATTCTTTAACCTTCCGAGGAAAGTTAAAATGTGTGTAGGACATACAAAAACCCATGACTCTTTGCAAAATCTATACATTAGAATTTCTCCCTAGCTTTGGATAGCTAATCCATGAATTAGTCTCTTGAGTTGACTTGCAGAAGCATTATACAAAATAATGATACCCATTTTTTAAAAATCTGTGATTACATATGGATGTGATAATCTGTAGCAACACTATCAGATAAATAATACATATTTAAAAAATTTCTGTAATTACATGTTTACCCGATAGGCCAGAACGACTCTGTCCCAAGGAACTGTTACAGACTGAGTAAATAATACATGTTTTAAAGTCCATAATTACATATGTAAACGATAGACTATCGGGTAAATAATGCACATTTTAAAAAGTCCATAATTACATATTTACATGATAGTCTGTAAATTCTGTAATTACTTATTTACACAATAGACCATAACAGCTGCTACAGTCTATTATGTTAACTCTCATAGAATTATATTATGGATTTTTAAAACGTCATAAAGAACCTAAGGAATGAAGTGATAGAAATGGAATCAAATCTAAACTCCACACTATAGCTCTCTCCCAAGGGGAGGGTTCTGAGTCAAGTAAGACTTGTGGCTGGTACTTCCTACTTGATAGCTAATGATTTAGAATTTATTTGTAAAAATGTGGCTTAAGGACTCAAGGCCAAGTGTTTCACCATTGCTTGATGGTATAAATGAAGCATCATATGCAACTTTTGTGCTTTTTGACTTTGGCAAAATTAAGGAAAGTAAAGAAGTTAAAATGTGGGCTAGAGACAGGACTGAACAGTTAAGAGTGCTTGCTGTTCCGGTACTTGACTTGAATCTGGGTCCCCAAACCCATGTCAGGAGCTTCACAACCACCCGAAAGTCCAAGCCCATGGGAATCTGTGCCTCTCTCTTCCATAGGCACCCTCATTCCTACACATACCTACACAGAAGCACATGTAATTAAATAAATAGAAACTGAAACTGTAAATATTGGTTTTAGACTTCCAGTTTGCAGAGAGAAAGGTGTTGAAGCACGTGTTACCTGGCTATGTAGAACAGTAACACATGGACTCATGCCTTTCCTATGGATTATTGAGACTCTCTTAACTTTTATTCTCTTTTCAAATTTTTGAGACAAGGTCTCTCTATACAGCCCTGTCTGTCCTTGAACTCACTCTGTAAAAGAGGCTGGCCTTGAACTCACAGAGATCCACCTCTCTTAGCTTCCTGAGTGCTGGGATTAAAGATGTGTGCCACTATCACCTGGCTGGTTCTCTTAACTTTTAAAGGGTGCTTAAGGACTAAGGAGTTGAAAGGTACATTCTGCATCACAGTTTCAGGACTTATTCTACTTAACACAACATCAACTGCAAGTAAAGAAGGCTTCTAGCCATAACTCCTGATGAGCCAAGTAAGCTAGACTGCTAAATAGTGATGGAGGAATGGTGGGGACCATGTGCTCTTTGTAACATAACGTAGTGTGGGACAGACCTCAGATCTTTATTGTTAGGAACCATACTGGATTTCAAAGTTTGGAAAAAAGCAAGTGCTTGGTTTTTGAGAGAACTTTTGTACAAATACTCAAATTTTATGGAATTTATTCTAACTTCATAGTTAAGCTATAATTCCATGACATTTTTCAGCAATTTTCACAGATTATGTAAATCAAGAGCTCACACTGGTTTTCTTCTAATGCAGTTCCCTATAAGTATCCCATGTTAGGACTTAATACATACAGACCGAGACACCGAGAATTCATGAAAAGGTTCATTCTCTTATAAAATATAGTATATTAAATATTTTATATAAAATATATAAAATGGCCCTTGGATAGCTATCCTACTTAATTTTACAAAGCTGTTAGTTGTAACTCATTAACTGGATTTCACATTCATAAAATCGATCATAGTCTTAAACTTAAATCTTTTTATTGTTGATATATATATACATTTTGTTTGTTTGCTTGTTTATTTTTTGAGACAGAGTCTTATTATGTATCCTTGGTTGGTTGGAACTTGATATATAGGCCAGAGTGACCTTGAATTTACTGAGATCCTGCTTACTTTTGCCTCCCAAGTGCTCTGACTAAATAAAGAGGCACTAAGCCTTACAGAATGTTTTGGGTTTATAGTGACTAGATACTGTTGGTTGTATTTGGGATGGAAGTCTTTTGGTAGATGATAGTCTTTTTTTTTTTTGGTTTTTCGAGACAGGGTTTCTCTGTGGCTTTGGAGCCTGTCCTGGAACTAGCTCTGTAGACCAGGCTGGTCTCGAACTCACAGAGATCCGCCTACCTCTGCCTCCCCAGTGCTGGGATTAAAGGCGTGCGCCACCATCGCCCGGCTTAGATGATAGCCTTGTATGCCAAGAAAAGCTGATTTATTATTTGTGAGTCCAGACATACATGATGAAGATAAAACGGTTTCCAATTATGTCTTTAGTACTCATGGCCTTCGGAGTGTGACCATTATTGTAGGGATGTGCTCATTGAATCTTGGGGAATTTTGTCCTGAAAGTTGCGCTGAATGATGCTCTCACTGTCCCTCGTATCCTGCTGGATAATCATGGTACAGGGTGCCTCCCAACACAATAGTCACAGCTTATCAGGAAGAACACTTACGCCTTCCTTTTGTAGTAAAAATGTTTTGATGACCAAATTCCATAGGCTCTTGGCATTTATCTAAACTTAAATGAGTAAGTCCGTTTGATATTAGGCCAAATGAGAATGCCTTCCAGTGCTTTGTAAGTAAAGTCAAATAGCATATTGTTTTGCTATCCTTTCTACTATATATCTTAATGTTCACTAGAATACAGTAGGGATTTTTAAATTAAAAATTTTTAAATGACATATAGAATAGAGTTCTCAAAAATGTAGTCATAGTGTGAGGTGTTGAGTAGTTGCTTGTAATCCTAATGGCTGGGAAGAAGAAGCAGCAGGGTTGTCCAAGGTCATCTTCAGTTACACTGAAAGTTCGAGGACAATCTGGAATATATGAGATTCTAGGTTAAAGTACAAAACTAAATCAAAGACATACTTCTGCTTGTGCAGTGGAAGCTCTGAGACCAGCAAATACTCACTAGGCATAAGTTTCTAAAATCCATCCCGGCTGCTGGACTCTGTCTTGTCAATCCTCTTCATTCAGTTACCAGAGAGAACGGAGGGGCTAGGTTTGTGCGTTCTGCAGTGATCTCTGTAATGTGCCTGTCCCTGGATAATCAGGAGCGTAGAATGCCTCCAGATCTCCAGATCAGCATCTGTCAGTCAATTCAGATAGAACCTCGGAAACATACCGGGCCTCCTTTTTAAATCTTTAAGCCAACAGCTGCTACAGGGCTGGAGAGATAGATCATTCAGTTAAAAGTACTGGCTAGTCTTACAGAGGACCAAGTTTGGTTTCTACACCCAAATGGCAGCTCACAACCATCTGTAACTCCAGTGCAACGGGATCCAGCTCCCTCCTCTGGCCTCCACAGACACCAAGCATGCAAGCAGGGCACAGGCATATATGCAGGCAAAATATGTATAGGTTTGAATAAGAATGCCCCCCCCAGGCTCATATATTTGAATGCTTAGTCATAAGGAAATGGCACTATTATTAGAAAGGGATTAGGAGGGGTGGCCTTGTTGGAGGATGTGTGTCACTGAAAGTGGTCTCTGAGACTTCAAAAGCCTCCAGAAAGCCCAGAGTCTTTTCCTTTGCCTATAGAGCATGATGTAACTCTCAGCTACTTCTCCAGTGCCTGCCTGCATGCCGCCATGCTTCCTGCCATGGTGATAATGTACTATCCCTCTGAAACTGTAAGCCAGCCCAGCTAAATTCCTTCTTTCATACGGTACCCTTGTGGTGTCTCTTCACAGCAATAGAACACTGACTAACACATATACATAAAATAAAATTTAAAAATAATTAAAAAGTCCAAACCCTGTTCTTCTGCTTGCCACTTCTGTATTTCTTTCCGTAATGTTCAGCCTCTATTCATTCAGCCTTGAAGGTCCTTAATCCTTTTTTCCTTTGAAAAACCTGATCAATTATAATCACACAGTTGCCCATCTTCTAAATGTCCCTTGAACCGGCTTGTTGCATCTTTCCATTTCCTCCAGTATTTTCTGTGCCTCACCTCCCAAGGTTCTGCTTGAGTTCCATTACCATCAGGAGTGACCGTTCTGCCTCCAGGCTAGTTTTCTTTGCCGTCTACACTGGCACTGCGGCATCTAAGCATCGTGTCTTATCATGTCCAAATAAGACCATGTCTGCCCTCTACTGAGGACTCCCTTTCTCTTTGCTTTCTCACTAACCTTTGCTTGCTTTTCCTGCTGGGCTTCTCTAGATCCTCCGAGGTCCCTCTAACCTGGCCAAAGCTTAGTCAGGCTGTCTGAACTCCTTGTCTGCAAGGATCTCTCTCTTACAACATTTTAACTCTTCAGGGGAGTGATTATCATTTTAGTAGGAAATACTAAATACTGAATGTGTGTGTGTGTGTGTGTGTGTGTGTGTGTGTGTGTGTGTGTGTGTGTAAAAATTAGCTGGCAGAGCCACTGCCCTAGAACATTGGCATCAATGTAAACTATCAGGCTCATATTTTACAGTGAGTTTTGTCTTGTGGAGCGTAGTCTTCTCCAAAGAGTGGAAATGTATAGAAGAAGGAGGCACATCACTAAGAAAGATTTTCTCCTTCAAATGACAGCCATTCAGGAATCTCATAGGTCCCAAATCTGGGCTTTGGAATCAGCTACTGACACCTTGAAGACTCATTGCTGATAATTGTTCTGAAGATATTATATTCCTAGAAGAGAAATTGAAATCTGCCCCTCTCCTGACGTTTTCCTTTGTAGATCACCAATGATATGCACCCTACCGGCAGCAGCTTTCCTCAGATTCTATACCCAAAATAGATGTTGCAGATCTAAATACTGAACAACTTATTTTAAAGGAAGAGTTCTTTTGCTATGTACTCATGAACACACATAACTGTGGGCACTTTTATGAAGGAATTTGCTTCTCTCTGTAATGAGGTTTTGTAAGGTTATGAGTTAATAGCGGATGATTGGATCACTTGCCTTTTGTAATGCCAAGTGTGTATGTGTCGGAGGAGTTATTTATTTTATATACATTTCTTGTTTTCTTTTTTATTATTACAATGGAATTTGAAGACAAAGATAGATTTCTTCCCTGCAGTGCTAACTACAGTAAGGGTTAGCATTATGGAATGTCATTCCACTGGCTTTTATAATGATGAATATTTCCATGACAAAACCTACTGTGAACCTGTCTGCACGCTCTAGAAATTTCTCTCTCCCTCAGCTCCTATTTCACCTCAAGGAGAAAGCAGAGAAAATGCAGATTACTTCTAAAAACTTGTCAGAAATTAAATAAAACTCACGTATATAAAGGACATATTTCCTTTTATAAGATTATGCCATCAGTTACACATTAATGCAGTTCGTATTCTTTTCTTTTCCTTCTATTTTTTCCCTCCTATTATTCAGAGTTGATGCTCTGGGTGGTGCTATTGTCCATTTGTAAATATGTCTTGAAATACAGGGTGTGTGCAAGAGATACAGATTCTTTGTCTAGTGAGCCCTCATTTAGTCATTAAAATATTCAATATCATTCGTTGGAAATGTCGAAAGCAGTACATCAAATCCTGGCCTTGAAGAGGGTAGAATCTAGACATTGTATGAAGATACATGCCCAACATGACCTAAGTTTAATGTATATTTTAGAAGCTCTAGCCATTTCTTAGCAACTTCACCACTAGCTCAGGTCTGTGATGCCTTGTCTTTGCAAGACCACTGGGGTATTAGCTGTCCCCGCATTCCCCATTTCTCACCCCCCTCCAGATAATCACCTATCCCAACATAATGTCACGAGGCTTTTTTTAACTGAAAGTTATTTTGCATTGCTCTGCAGCTTCACACTGCGGTGACTGACCTTTTACTGGCACTGACTGTCTCCTTTAATACAAGATCCTTGGGTCTTACTTCCCGCCATTCTTCCTCTCCCTCAATTTCTTCTGTCCTTCACTATCCCAGCTGTATTCGCAGCTCTATATTGGCTTGTCATTGGTCGGGCTGCTAACTTTTTCCTCTTTGAAGCCTTTGGGTTTTTTTTTTTCGTTTGTTTGTTTGTTTATTTTTGCCTTCTCAGTAAGTGCTGCCTTGACATTAGAACCTGGAACCACCAGTACCCCCTTCCCTTTGCTCTACATTTTACAGTCTCCATATCCATCACTATTTCAACACCACCAGACTTCTGTAATTTTTTATTGTCTGTCCTGCAGTTTGCATTGGAGTTCCATAAGCAATGGGTCCTTCTCTCTATTTCCTGATGTAGTAGAAGTCCTTAGAAGAGGATCAGAGCATAACCACCTTACAAAGAGTTACAGATAAAGTAGTATTAAAACTTACATGTGAAAGATTCCTCCAGAGATGAAGGAATTAGAAATAGTTTAATGAGTTTAATATATACATTCTGTTGAAACTCTTTGTTCCTCATGTTAAGACTTTTCATTTAACATGCCTTGTAATTATTCTTAAGTTTTTTATTAGTGTATATCAATTACGCACAATGGTTTCCTTATGAAATTCACATACATGTAGGTCATATGTTTTCATACATGTCTATAATGCTCGAAAGTTCTTATTCACATGACTTCTTTTACAGTTGTGAACAGGCACAGTGAGAAAAGGATCGAGAGCAAGGAGGGAGACAGCCATGGTGTTCCCCTTAGTGAGGGCGTACTTTGCCCCTGAGTCTGTATAAAGCTTTACTTTGCTTTGTGCCCTGTTCATTCCAAGAAAAAGGAAAAAAGAAAAGGAAGAACAGTAGAGCAATCACATGAGACCTGTCACCTCTTTCCTTCCTCTTCAGAGTGACCCAAGAAACCCCATGCCCACAAAGTCTATTTCTATTTAAGTAAACATCCATTAAAGCCAACATATGCTTCAAAATGCTCCGATTTGAGTATTTTGAAACTTTTTATGTTCTCTTCTTTGACACAGTCAGAGCAGGTAAAAACTACATAAATATTAACAGATATACTTATCAGTAATTAACTAGTGTAACACAGTGTTGGCAATGACGCAGTAGCTGCTAGGAGAATCCTAAGTTGGAGACTCTGACCATTTGATTTTTTTTTATCTCATGTGTAAACTGTGCGATGTGGAGCTTTTACTGCAGCATTGAACAGTGAGCTCAGAAGTTCAGTTCGAAATGATTGTAGGCCATGCTGAAAATTAAGCAGCAGAGAACTACGTAACAACAGGAGACACAATTCCAAGTGATTCTTGGCTAATTTGGCCAGAGACTGTTGCTAAAGCATTGGTTTTTCTCTGCATGCTTGCCTCTTACTCCTTCTGGACCACACTCTAGCCAAGCTTTTAGAACTACCACTCTGCTGAAATTCCCTGCATTTGTCTTTGCCTTTTCAATAGCATCCACCGCACTTAACACACATTCTTGGCTGGCGTTTCTGGACACCATGCCTGTGGTTGCCTCCATGTCTGGTCTCTTCTGATTTTCTTTGCTTTGTCCTCCTCCTCTTAGCTGCCTGCCATCTCAACTTGTTGGTGGCCTTCAGGGCCCAGTTTTTCTTGTCCTCGTCTTGTTCTACACTCACCAGTGATGCATCCAACTTGTTCTTATAGCTGGCATATGCCATTTGTGCCCATGACCCCAATGTGTATCTCTGGCATTTGCCTCTTTTTGGATCCAGCTGTTATCACCCTCTAATGAATCTCTCAAAATTGCCATATGACATGGAATATTTCCAGTTAGCCTTGCTCTGAAAACAACTCCTCTCTACCTTGTTCTGTATGTCAGGAAGACACCATTCGTCACCACATGTTAGTTGTATAGCATATCATTGTATTGAGTTATCCTGATTCCTGTCTGCCAGGTACAGTTGATACATTAATAAATGTTTCTCTCCAAGGAGATTTCAAATACGACCCTTCTTTTTGTTGACCGCTCTCACCCTGCACTGTCTCTAGGCCTTTAACTGTTCCCCTGAGAACATATATAATATATAGACTTACAAATATATAATTTATACATACAGGTCATTGTCAAGCAGAAAACCGGTGAGTTGCAGAAGAGCAAGTCAAATAGTAGCACTTTATCCTATGATTGTACCATGCATATAATAAAATCCAGAGACTTGCTGTGGTCACCGCGTCTGCATGTAACTTGATCCCTGGTTCCATTTCTAGTTCTTTTGTTCACGCTCCCACCAAACCCTGTGGTCCATCTCTCTGGTTTCCTTGAAATTCTTTGGACCTCTCCCTTGATGATGACGCTTCCTGGAATGCCATTTTCCTCATGGGAAATGCCTCTTTCTCAGCACTTCCCTCCTGGCTCCCCTGTAGGGGCAGCATCTCTGCCCACTGTATCCACATCAGCCTTCCCAGGTGAGTCAGTTTCCTAGCTTTGATTTTATTATTAGTAGTAGATTTTTTGGCATAATGTCTATCTTATGACTGTAACCCAAATGTAGAACCTTACTCTATATCTGATAGTCCCTTGGTAAATGGTAGATTCTTAGTAAATGCTGAAGAAATGAATAGTTAATAAATAAGTGTGGATTTTATTTATGTTCACCTCCCTTATTTTGTCTATTTCTGTTTTCTGTTATTAGAAATATGTCATATTTTATCCATTCTACATCTCATTTGTGGGGAGAATTAAAAATAAATATGTATAAATATTTGTATATAAACATATAAATGTATATTGATTAGAAAACAGTATAAAATTTCTTGGAAAGTATTCACAGGTCACTGTAAATCTAAATCCATCCCTACCACTGGCACATTGTATTATCTTAGGCTAATTCAAATACTGACTGCATATAAAAGAAAAAGAAGGGTCCCTCAGTGATATAGATCATCCTCAAAACCAAAGAGTTTGAGGCAGAAAGATACACAAAGAAAGGCTAAATATAAATGCTTGGTGCTTTCTGCAGAATTTTTACCCAGTCCCTGAAGATTCTGTGGAAAGTGGGTTCGTTATTACCATGACCTGGTTCAACCTGTTGCCCTTGAACTGGTCAAACTGGAACTCTATTTTCTAATGGATTTTAATAGGATGTTAAACAAAATCATTAAGATTAAACCTAAGGTGAAAAGTGAGAGCCGAGAGTTGAGAACATTGGTGGGCTGCTCAATGGTGGGGGGGGGGAGCGGGGGGGATCTGGGTCCCAGGCTCCCAGAGGGCCTTCCTCAGCATCCCACTCACCTCTGCCTGTGCTGATTCTAACTAGTTAGCAGACTGCTTTCTGTGTTTGTTATTTTTGCTTACCCACCAGAATAGAAGCAAAGCTGACTAACAAGGTTCAGTCCTTCCTTCACAGTTAACTTTCCCCTGACGTTTCAGTCATTGAGTACATGTATTATTAGGACAGTCTAAAGGGAGAGTTGTAAGTGGTCAAAGTGGACCTAGGTGGGAGCTTTCCAGAAAAGCTCCGTTTCCCCTTGGCCTTGAACTATACCTCTAGCAAAGATAAGAGATTTCATTGCCTATGGGACTGCCTATGAGCCTGTCACTGACCAGAACCACCTATGAGTGTTGGTGAACGTGGGAAGCCTACTCAGGCATTCGCTACTTAATTAGGTAACTGCCCAGACTTTTAAATCAGTAATGTATTTAATTTAAACTAATCTGAGGATTAGTAGAGAGGCCGCTCTGAGTTAGAGAAAATCATTAATTTTAAAACCTATTTGAAATGCATTTTGTTTACATGATAAGTAGAAACTTTGCCAGATCAAAAATCTAAGACTTATTTATTCCTGGTGCAGTAGTTTTAAACAAATAGTGAAGCCTAGTGAATCGAACTTAAGTTGTATTACACTAAGGTTAACACATATTCCGCCCCCCCCCCCCCAAATCTTATACTTCCGTTTTGTGTAAGTCAATCTTAGCTATTTAAAAAAAAATAAACATACAGGTATAATAAACAGAATCTTTAAATTGTCTCTTTGAAAAAGCAAGCAGTGACACAGAAATTGGTAATAAGAGGGAGTATTTTAAATCAGCCATATTTAAGAAAAGCCAGGCTGATACTGATACTCCAACTATAATGAACATCACTGGTTATTTGGTGGGCCCAATTTTGATAACAATGCTGTACATTTGAGTACAATCCAATTAAAGTAATGTCTTAAGTTTTATTCCAGCTGGGATAGTGGTTTACACCTGCAATCTCAGCCCTTGAGAAGCTGATGCAGCAGCATTGCCAAGAATTCAAAGCCAACCTAGTTTATGTAATGAGTTACAGACTTATCCCTAGTGCAATAGTTTTAATCTATAGAGTAAAATATGGCGATAGAGTAAGGTGGTCTCAATATGAGCAATAATAAACAAAAACAAGACCAGGTTTATCCAACTGGTCACCCTGGTCCATAGAATCATATTTTATCTTGGTCCCTTGCAAACCCATGAAAGCCCTCTTTGATCTATGTGGAGATATATGTGTAATATTTATATCATAATTAACACTAAAGCCTTGAAAATCTTTCCATCTAGTGACTAATTCAGTTAATACTAATCTACCATGATGTTTTCATAATGCTCTTATATTTTATTCTTTTGAGTGACGTTATTTATTTTCAAACTCAATTTTTAGCCTCATTATATTTGTATTCATTCTTCTTTGCTTTTTCATCCAGTGAATGGCATTTAAAATCAATTAAGCATTCTTTTTCAGATGTTTTCTTGTGTTGTCATAACTATACGATTAAGCTGAATAGCAAAAATTAGATTCTGTTTGAAATGACTGCAATCTATGGCTACAATAAGTTTTTAATTCATATTGGAATGAGTATATTTCATCAACTGTTTTACAAGTTCCATACATTCTTTTATGTCACATATTTTAGACAAATTAGGCATAATGATAAGTGTGTTACAAGCTTTCTTGAAGTTGATGTAGAGATGTTTAGGGACTTCCCATTCATTTTCTAATATCTAGTTGTCATGCACGTCCTAAACTTAGGAGGATTTTGATTGTTCAAGTCATGGAGAAATGGAATGCTGGAGCAATTCTTCTTCTTCTTTCCCCCCTTTCTTCTGCAGAAATTAAACAACCCCAAAACTTCGTTAATTCAATACTATATTATGCCAGAGGTTTAAAATACACAAAAGTCAGTAAAATAAAAGTAATGGCTCCTAGAGCAAATATAATTCAGCCGTATTGTGTGTATATATTAAAGCATAAAAGTTAACACCATATGTACAAAACACTGTGCAGGCCCATTTGTGTCAGCACTGAAAAATGCCCGACTCCTACAGGAGCCATGAGCTCTCGTAAGAGCCCAGGATTTGAGGCCCAGCTATGAGGAGGCTTAGGTGCAGTTGTGGGAATACTGCGCATTTCTTCGGTAAACCTTAAATTTCAGCCAGCAGGCTGCTAAGGCTCACATTTCATTGGGGAGATGATGTCGAAACTTCTAATTTTTACAATCACAGTTTTGGTCTTATTTTCGAGTTCATCACATATAATCTTTGCCATTTAATGGTCACTCCTTAAGTTCTTTTTTAATGAACAATATTGAGAATTTACTGGCGGCCAGGCTACCCTGGATGCATAGGTTCGGGAAAAACCAGGTAATGCTTCTTGCCCTTCGGAAGCTTGCACTTTAGTGAAGACAGGCAGGCAGTAAACAGGCATGAAAATTATTAAGTAGTTTAAGAGGTGACAAAAAGGACATAAAAGGGATAAAAGAACAAGGTAGGAGACATCAACCATGCAAGAGGAAGGTCTGTTGCAATATATAGAAGCAAAAGAGGAGGTGAGAAAAGGCTAGAGCGGAGTCCATATCAGAAGGTGGCCTCAGTCAATGTGAACAGATGAGCAAGGGCCCAAAGTCAGTGGCTTTCTGCATCCTAGATCTGTGGACTTTCAGTGGCTGCATCATGAAGGATCTGTAGGATGTCTTAGGGGGCTATGGACCTTTAATCTGAGCAAGAGATATAGTTTTCAGCTTGGAACAAGCAAGAGGCATCATCAGGACTTATTTTTAAAGGGTCACTATTGCTTTAATGTTGAAGTGTATAGTGTTTTGAGTATTGATACAGGTGCTTCTTAGGCACACTTATAATCTTAGAATTCAGGTTGTAGGCTTGCTTCAGGAAAGTGGCATATATAAATGTTCTATTTTGTAGCTATCTTAAAGGTAGAATAAAGGAAATTTCTTTCTGGACAGGGCATAGAGTGTGGCAGGAGACAGAAAGTGGTCAAATGACTTCAGGGTGTGGACTTGAGCAACTGCGGTGGTAGCATCACTAACCACAGGAAGAAGTACTAGTTCAGCATGGATTTGTTGAGCCTGGAAGGTAAGTCAGCTATTCCAGAGGAGGGTTAGTCAGCACTAAGAGTTTGGAGAAAAGTCTGTGCTGGATCTATAGACTGGAGAGCCACGAGCTGGCAGAGAGGATTTGAAGCTAGTAGTCTGATGGTGAATATCAAACATCAAATGGAGAAGTGAGTCCCCAGAGCACCCCAACTTTGAGACTTCAGATCGGAGAGAAAGCCAGGCAAGTCGACTGAGAAGAACTGACCAACAGACAGTCGGTAAGAATGATTCCTGGGTGAAATGCTATCAGTGGATGGTGCCTCCTGAGGACTAATTTGCCTGGTGGATTGGGCATTCTGGAAATAATTTGAGAACTAGATAGGAACAGTTTCGGTTGGATGGTGGGGTCAAAAGCTTGACTACAATATGGTCAAAGCTGGGGCCAAAACAAACCAATGTGTTCATGCAAAGCTATTTCGTTACATTTTTATTGAGAAAAGGGATCAAAAATTGAAATGATATTTGGCAAAGGCAGTGAGCTCAGGAAGGCGATGTGCTGGCAAGTATATCTCTTTGAAGGAAAATAGAATTCTGATTTGTGGCTTTTGTCAATACCAGTAGCATAAATACCCACGGTAGTGGCCAATTTCTCCAAACAAAGAGTTAATACAGGCTCTTGAAAGCCGGTATGAGCCATGGCTGGGTCAACAGTTTTATTTTCAGATGAAAGGGAAGGGGCAGATAATTTGCATATCCCAAAAGAACTAATCCACAGAGACTTAAAACTCATGATGCAGGTAAGAAAGGTGGAGGCTCGGTATTCAACCCTGAAGAGTGGCGAAGAGAGGAATTGCATGGACAGCTGCGGGTTCTGTCTTTTAAGGACAGACAGCTCATTCGGACTTACAGCCATTTGCATGCAAAGACAGACCTTGCCTTAGAGAATCCCTTGGTTACTTTGGTCATGGGGATTTCAGTGTTTATTTGCATGGAAAAGACACCTGCTAAAAATAGTGAAAACTCTAAATAAGTGAGGAGAATGCATGGCGTCTCAGGAAACATAGTAGGGCTAAGTGTAGTTAATCTTCATGAAAGATCTTATTTTTTTGATCTTTTGCTGTAATAGTTAATACTCTTGCTTCCATTTTTACAAGCCCAATTTTAGCTTCCTTGCTCACGTGTCAAATAGAGAGAAATTCTTCAACACATCTATTGACTGTTATTATTAGTCTATTAGTCTCCATTTCTGGTTCAATCCACTTAATCAGTGGTTAGGAGCCCCTGGGCATTTAGCAGGTGATATTTGTCCTATGGATCAAGGGCCCCTTATCTAAGCATGACGGAGCTATGGACAAAAGTTGGATATCTTCAACAAGTCCACTAACAGATTGAGAGAAGTGTTGTGGGTAGATTGTATGTCGCTCATACTTTTTCTTTCATTTTTTAGGTTACTGAACACTAGTGATGACTACCATGTACCAAGCATTGTGGTATGCAGTTCAGGTAGAGGATGAGTAAAAAAGGTTCTTTTCCCTATTTTAGAGGTATTCCCATTTTCTTAAGATGTTTCCAGTTCTTCTTGTCATGGAAATGGCAGTTGCTGTACAGAGCAGGTTGAATAAGTTGGAAGGATCAAATGTTGAAAGCATTTTGTACTATCTTTGAAGCAAATGTTAAGTCATTAGCCCCATGGCATCGTGTACTCAGAAAGCATAGTTAAAATCATTTATTACCATTTATTCTCCTATTAAAAATGAATTATTTTGATAATATTTTACCATTAGCTTCATAGATTATTTTGTCTTTGTGAGAAAAGGGTCACAGTTTCACTGCTCTCACATACTGAAAAGGTTATGTTGTCTCATGCTGTTTGAAATAATTTGTTTGTGTTCCAAATTATTTTCAAATCTCATAATCATTTATGTACATTGTTACAGATTTAAACATTATGGGAGGGGATAAAATGAAAGCTAAATTTCTCTTATGGTACTCCCCCCACCCCTCCAAATCTCACAGTGCATATTTAACATATTCTCGTATACACATATATGTGGCCTTGTCTTATGCATGAAAACACTTGATGTTTATTCTCTGAAATTATCTGCATATACGTCTACTATAAGAATATTTATGGAAGTGGGACAAGAAATACCTTAAATCCCAAGGCCTTTCTCTCTAACAGACCAAAGGTAAAGAAGCTAGGTGACTGTAGGGAATTTCCTCACATAATGCAAATCTCATTTCACTAACTGTACTTCAGAAGAGTTAAAAAACAGCTTCTCTATAATCCCTTCCTTAGCAAATGGCGAAAGTGAGATTCAAGCCTACACTCATATTACGCCAAACAGATGTTCTTACTTCTTAGAGAAATACAACTATGCTCCTCCTTTTTTAAAAAATAAAAATATCTTTCCCTAAGTTTTCACAAACCTCTGGCATACTTTGCTCTTTATGGTCAATGAAAATAACATAATTTGCTTATTTTAAGTTCTAAATTGTAATGCCGTCTTAAGCATGGAAGATCTTGACATTTCTGTTCCCATATGACCTTATAGGACTGGGCTTTTGTTTTTTTTCTTAGGGTTTTTGAATATGAAAGTTGGCTGACAAATTCACTCTTACGTTGCTATAAGCACAGCAGTGAATGACCTTGGCAAGAAGGGCTGCGTATTTGAAGCATCTTTTAAACAAAATACAGTGAATCATTTCTCTGTTGCTTTCTCACTTGAGACCCAGCTTTGTGTTCGTGTGTCCCTATTCAGAAGAGTGTCCTCTGAGTCCAAGACAGAAAAATAGCGCCTTATTTCAATAATAATTTTGTAATTTCAGTGCAGCTAGGCGGAAGGAAGTCAGGGCATGCATATATTTTTTAGTAGTTTGAGAATTTGAGCCTTTGTGTTCAGTCCCATGGATTATGGAAATCTTCTGAAGTCATTATAAGTAAATTGTAATTGTTTTCCCAGGAATCACACATGTGTTTTGTTTTTAATTATTGTGTTTTCTTCAGATCAGACACTAGGATACAGCCTACTTATAGATATTGCATGATAACACCACCTTCATAGCTAGTGAGTGGAATACTAATTTAGAACCATAAAAATGAAAACTAGTGCATAGTTCTGCAGTGATAGGGGGAGTGGAAATACCCAGCTGCTCACATGAGCAGTGGAAGAGGTCAGCTGATTAGGTCATATGAACAGTGGGAAAGGACGGTTCACTAGGTCACATGAGCATTGGGAAAGTTAGCTTGCTTACTGCGCTTGCATTTGCTTCTTCTCTTGCTTTTTGCTTTCCTTAAACCCTACCTTTCCAGGATCCAGTTACACTCTGGAGAATGTACCACATACAGACAGCAACATGTTCTCTACCTAGATAGCAATGCCACTCTGTGGAGAGGAGAGTACCACACACACACACAGCAATGCAAGGATTGAATGTATGCACAAAAGTATTAAACATTAAGGACCAATCATTAGAAAAATTTAATCAGCGTCTTCAGGCATTCTGCTTAGCAGCTAGGTTCCCTTTCTTCCTCTTGGTGTATTCTTTATTCCTTTCATTATTCCTCTCAAGACCACAGTTCAAGAAGTTTTATCTTGATTTTTTTTCTTTAAAACTTAAGCTGCATGACATTGACTATGCAAAATACGATCATAAATATCATAGGCTATTGTATAGGTATTTACAACCCTGTAGGTATACGTACATGTGTAAAATTTATAGATCTGAAGTTCTATATGCCTAAGGCTAGCTATGTATTTCAGTAATAGAAATGTACATGTAAATGAAATTTATGTGTGTTGTGTATTAAAATGACTAAATTAGTGGTGCTACTGATTGAACCCACACAGTCATTAATATATATTTACTCTTATTTCGATTGTAATTAATTTTAGGGACAAATTGCAATAGTATTTGACAACCTTAATTAAACCCCTCCTAAAAGTGCTGGGCTAGCATGGGTAATGTTCCTGGGGAAACTGTTTTCTACTGCAATCACTCCCAAGATTTTGTTTACACTCAGCCTTTCAGTGGCTATTTTATCATCAAAATTCCTTAAATCCATGTTTGGATGGGCGAAGAAGAGGATATTATTAATATTTATTTTCATTATTACGTGTGTGTGTGTGTGTGTGTGTGTGTGTGTGTGTGTGTCTATGCAAGCAGAGGCCAGGAGAAGGCACTGAATTCCATGGAGCTGGAGTGACAGGTGACAGGTGGTTGAGCTGCTTTTGGGTTTTGGGATCTAGATTCCAGTCCTCTGAAAGAGCAGCCAACTCTAAGTGCTGAGCCTTATCTAGAGCCCCATGAGGACATCACTAAACAAATCTTGTGCAAGTGTCTTGATCAGCATCAACAAGTCCTAGATGAAGCAAATGCATACTTGATCCCAAAAATTAGAAATCCATCTCTTTTTTTCTTTTTTCATTGTTTTCTCAATATGGACGGAACAGAAAACAATTAAGTGGTGGCATAAAGAAGATATGGACCAAAAGATTTTCCTCATTGCTCTAAATGCCTTTCTTGTACCACTCTGTTATCTGACTCAGTTTAATTGCATCTGAGTCAAAAAATAAATAAAATTAATTGAAATTAAAGCAGTTTCCAGATTTTCTAGGTTTTAAGTGAAATACATCATCCTAAGTCTACTCAAAACAAATACTATATATTAGATGATACTCTTAAGAAGTATGTATTAACTAATAACTGCTGCGTAATGTTTTTTGTTGCTTGGCTACAAGAGTCTGCATTGCCTACTTGTGGAGTGAGTGGATAGACAGTCAAAAGTATGGACAACTTGACCTAAAAAGTTAACATCCAAGAAAAAAAAAATCTTGAAATAATCTGATAATTAGGCCAAGAGGAAAAAGAAAGTGTTGGTCAATTTGTGTTATAATTTAAAATATCATAAAGACTTCCTTTTAATTTTAATATGTAAGCGAGTTAACGAATATGGCTATATTTTCAAGTTTGCCAAAAAAAAAAAAATCAAAAGAAAAAGCCCCGAAGCATGAAAAGGCCCTCTGAAGGGGACTTCCAAGCAGTGATGCTCCTACCAGCTGCAGAATAGACAAGGCTCAGTGCTTTACAGAGTTAGGCTGGAAGGTAACCTTGATGCACATTCTCCTTGGATAACCTGATCTGAACAACAGCATGGAGCTCACATTCGACAAAGGGATAAGAATAAGCTTATATGTTGAAGAAACCATCATGTGTGATCTTAAAGTGGAGGAGGAGGAGGAACAGGAAGGAAGTGACATGTTTCATCAGAGGCACTGATCCAATCAACACCTTCCTTTCCATTACAAACTGCCTGATATTGGACAGGTGCTTTTCTCAACAGCTGAAGCATCTTCATCTTATGAATTACAAATACTTCCTGAAAAAAAATTAGATGGTACAGGTAAAAGGACCATCTCATAACCTACCATAGTATTTTAATATTATTTCATATGTTAAAACTTAGCTAGAATACTAAAATTCTATATGTGCATAGTGTTTTGCATAAGGTAACATATTTCTATATTTCCGTATTTTAGTGAATATGTGTGCATTTACATTTTAGTTCTACAAAATAAATATACATGTTAAATATGTATGCATACAGAGTTGGTTTGTGTTCCATTGTCTGAATGCATCATAATTGAGTAAGCCAGCTAAATGTAATTTTAACTAAGTAAGTTTACATTGACTCCATTAAAAACATTTTCATTAGCTTTGTCTTAATCATGATTTTGGTGATCTATAACCTCCATTCCTCCATTATCGTGATTAACTAAATGCTGATGTACATACATTATTAGGAAACTTCACAGAATGTAGCATTGAAAATGAATTTTGAAGGTAAAATAAAAGTCAAAATGGATTCTGTTTCTGGCCTCAATTTGTAGATATTGTGTGAATTGACAAAAACAGTTTTATGTTAAACACACAGTAAGCAAGAGCAAGGTAAACATGGCAGTTGCTACATGATTCCTTCTGTAAGTTTGATACATGCTTTTAAAGGCACACAGAGACATGTTGAGTGAGAAGAACTCACAACACACTTGTAGGAAATACAGCAAGGATTGCAACAAACGATCATCAGTTTAATTGGGGAAACATATTGAATGACTCTGTCTTTATGCTAACGAAAGGAAAACCTAATGTTCTCAAGAGATGGCTAGTCATTTCCAAGTTTGTTTTCCGTTCTCACATGTTTTAGACCAAAGTCTACCCCACACTGCGATTCTCTTCTTGATTCAAAAATCATACAACTTATAGCTTAGAACCCAACTGTGGTTTCCAGAGCTCACTTTCCTTTCAAGGCTCATTCAGCTTCTAAGTCCCTCATGTCCATTTTCATAGGGTTGGATTCATATTAGTGTTGAATATCTTGTATTGATTTCCTTTCTGAGGTTCAGTGACATTTGCAGCATTGGCTGTGGATTGTTCTGAGTTTTCTTTCCACGGCGGATGACTGCATGGACTAGTTATTCTTTTTCTCTAGGTGACGGTGAATGATAAGGACCAGGAAGTGTTTCACATCCTGACATGGTTTCAATCTAGAGACTACCACATTTACTTAATTTCACAATTTTGGTAAATTTCGTTGTTGGAGTCTCCTTCTTTATCATTCTATAGTGCAACACACATTCATGCATATGTACTCTGTTTACATGCATGTGTACACAGAGAATAGGATTCAGTTAAACTCATATAAAGACAACTGTGTAGTAACAATAACGAAGTTTTAGTTTCATTTAGATTAGGATTTTGTTGTCATTGTTAATTTCATCTTCCTTTTCATGGCTGTTTGGACCCTTTTTTTCCACTGTTGACGAACCATATATACATGCCAACTGTATGAGCAAACTGTTTTAAATGTTTTTAAGTTTTGTGATAAGAACTTAAAAACTGGTTATGATGGTTTCCAAATGATTCCTTTTCTGTGAGCTTTAGTAAACATAACAACATAGTATTGGGGTTTTTGTATATGTATGTATTTCAAGGCTCTGATTCATAATATAGATTGTAATTTAATAGAAAATTTAATTTTGTTAGAGATATACTGAATATTTGATAGATGTCCTGAAGACAAATGTTGTGTACTAAAAAGAGAGTCCTAGTTTAGCAAAGATTAAGACAGAGCCGAATCCCCTGCCTATTAGTTGTGAGCTGAGCGGATTAGAAGGGTGCATCCATTCCTTCAGGGAAGTCTAACTGGTGCGATGTAATTTACTTTGGATTTTCAATATCTTTTGGTTACTTCATCTCCTAAAAGGATAACTTGGAAAGTAAATTGCAAAAACAGCCATATTAGACCCTCCTGATGAAGAATTAGAAAAACAGATCAATATAACCTGAAGTGTATATTTTTCTAAATCAGTATTAGCATGACAACCAAGATTTGATTTATACGCTTAAAATACAAATTAATCATCAGTGAGTTCTTATATCACTCCTTGCAGTTAAAATATTTAGGAGCTGTAATACCAGGGCGGGGGTGTTTTATACTGCCTGCGACCTCACCATTTTAGAATTTGGTCACTCTTGTTGCTCTTACAAGGGGGTGTCCTGCTTGAAAATCTTTGGAATATGCCAGTGTTCAGATTTCACAGCCCACAATGACTCTAGGAATTAGGAGATGCTCTTAACATCTCATGAGCTGGCTGAAAGGCATTTCTAAGAATGTTCTGACATGGGGAATGTACAGTGTATGGAGCAGGTATATGCCCCCACCCCATAATCTTTCAGTTCTTGTCCTTTCTTCTGGGGAACAGGTCTCTAATGTGAGTGTCTACTCAGAATTGCACTGAGACTCCTATCTGTCTTGCATACAGTACTGAACAGCCATTAAGACAGAAGAAATAGTTTTTAACTTCCTGATTCAGAAGCAATTTAAATTTGTACCCTGGGGTAAAAGAATCGAGTTCCTCACCCAGTTACCAGGCAAAAGGGATTAAAAAACATAAAAAATAAGCACAAGAGCAGGATTTTCCTTTTTCAAAGTTTGTGGATACAGTTATTATGAAAACACTTTCTAGTGTAGCTGCTTATAAAAATGATGCCCTTTACAATATTCTCATTTTTTTGTGCATGAATTTTAAATATTGATTGAGTTCAGAGGTGTGTGTGTGTGGTGTATATATTTGGGGGCTTATTGTAAAATAATAAACAGTGAGCCTACCTATAAACAAAAGGAATTAGGAATTAGAGCATTCAGGCCAGCATCTTTGTTACAGAGACAGAGGAATTCATTTCCAGTGTAGTTTCAGCTAGATGTACGGGAGTAATAACAAGTTTCTATCTCACTTTTTGGGGGCTGTATGTTTTTTTTTAATTTTATTATTTTTACTTTACAAGTTCTTTTACCAACTGTCTGTACACTTGCCGATGACCCCAGAGTCATCTGCAGCTGCAGACTGCATGTGCACACGAGCTGACAGCGCCAAGTAGTTGTAGATTTCCCTTCTGGCTTTCAAGATCCGTTTTACAAATGTTGAGAGTGAAACCGTTTGCCTTAACAGTCTAAGACTGAAGAAGAATTCTTTGGAAACAATTCTAAATCTTGTCTCAGCACAGCCTGTGTGTCCTACTGTCCTGCCGTGAACCTGCACAGTTGCCTCAAGTAGATGTGGTCCTTCTGGAGTTTGCTGTGTAGATCCAAAGACCACTGCCAAATACTTACAATTGAATTGTACTTGTATGAGAAACTGGATGGATAAAATAAATGACTGTATCTTGTAGGTTGAGATTTGAGTTCTGCGATTACAATTGTAGTTGCTACAAATTACCTGAAACCCTTTTTATATTGCATTTCTTATAGCTGCATTTTACAATTGCTCTAATATAAAATTCTATACAAAAATTGTTTGATATTAATAGCAATCATTAACAACTTGATAGATTCTTGTTAAGTATATTTGCAATACATTTAATCTTATTAAACTCAGCCTTGAGTTGTTTCTTCCAAATATTAAAGGTCTTTATGAAGCTAGCAATATAAAGACGAGATTTCAACCATTTTCGGCCAAAAATTAGGTTTAGCTTAATGGATCAATTTTTTTCTTATTAAACTGCATCTGACCAGTGCCAAGTAATACATTCAGCATTGATCTTTGTCTCACCCTGCTGTAGCTTGCTTTCTCTTTATGTACATGAAAAATAAGGCGCTGGGAATGAAAACAATGCCTGTATAATACAAATATAGAATTTTTCTCAGACCTCCATTCGGTTCATCATTTCACTTTGTTATTAATGCCTTGCCTGCTGCTTTTCAGAAATGTGTTTTTAAAAAGCGCATTTGTTTCCATAAAGAATGCCTTCTTCTGGTGTAATTATAAAAAGCATACACTATATACTGGAGTACATCAATTGTTTCAGGGCCATGAACAAAATGTATGAGCCCTGTTCGTGTGTGCAAGCAGCCTACTGAAAATGTGGGGCCCTCTGGGGACCTAACCTATTACCACGAGGGATCTAAGGTTCACTGATGAGGACTGGGGCTCTATTTTCCGCTTTTATTTTTCTTTCAGTAAAAAATAGAAAGATAAATGAACCAATGGGACCAGACTTTAATAGATGCAGCACATGTGCACTCAAGAAACTGGAAGTGATGACGGTATTCTGAAGTTATGTCTTTGGGACACTTGCAGTCACAATGGTGTCCCTGAGCGAGCCCCTTTGTTCCTTCTTGTCTTTCTCCCTCCCGGGCACAGTCTACTAGCTCTTCAGGAAAATCTCCTACCATTGCTTTAGCTTGTAACATCCTCGCTGAAAGCATTTCATTGTCACTTTAAGTACACAACTCTCTGCATCTGGCATCTAAAACTCTGGCAGCTCTGGGTTTAAGTTTGTCTGTTTTTGCCCCGCGCACTTCCACATACACCTTGGCTCTTCTTTCATCACCCTTCCTTGACCCAGCTTAAACTAGCCTTCCATCGCTTTCTCTTTCTGCCCATTCAATTCCCCCTAATCCCAATTTCATATGTTCTCATTGCTTTGAAAGGTAACTTTTCTACTCTGCAGAAAATGGCCTTTGAGTGAAAGAGCAGGCTTTGGAGTCCAACAAATTTGTTTGAATACACAAGAGACTAGCTGCATGACCTTGGACAATTCAGTTAACCCCAATTCAGTAGCCTCATGTTCTACAGCAAATTGTAATATATTTAATGTGATGAAATTGTAATATTAGTTCTGTATGGCTGTGAGACCCTCTCTCTGTCTCTCTCATCTCTCTGATACATACACATACACAGATCATATATCTATATACTGTACAGTTGGCATTTCATAAGTAATGAGTCCACCTCTTTCCTTTTTTGTATCAGATCATTAAATTATCCTGATAAAAATCTTCTTCAGAGGAAATCTATTCCCATGGCTCCACGCAATGCCGAGAAGGTTCTCCTGCATATTTGTGTCTACTTCCATCATTAAATAGAAGAAAAGTGTCTGCATAACCATATGCAAAGTGTATTCGAGTTGGGTATCTGATAAATTATTTAGGAAAGATGGATAAAGTGATGAAAACACGTCTAGAACCTTCTAAAGCAGCAGCTACATCCCTGTACATCCTAGCTATACTCCTGTGAGCTGATGAAGCACATAATCCTTCCACAGGCTGGGAACACCTAAACTTGTTTCCTGAGAGCTAATGTGCCTTATCAAGACCCACCTCTCCTTGTGATAAAGAGTTTTACTCAAAATTTCCTGATCCTCTTGGAGGAATTACTCTTTCCTCTGAGTAAAGTAGAAAAAGGAGAGTTTATGTTTATAGCTGATAAAAATGAACGAAGAAAAAGTGTATTATTTTCAACAATCTTACTAATTAATACTTAGTTCAAGTGCTATACAATTGATAATATGAGTAGATATGTGGGTTGAAGATTTGTTGTTTTTTATAGTTTCTTTTATTGTTTTAAAAAAGAAAACAAACTTTCTTTTTTCATTTTACATACCAATCCCAGTTCCCATTTCCTCCCCTCCTCCTATTTCTTCCACCTGCCCTCCTATCCCATCCCCCATCCACTTCTCAGAGAGAGTAATGCACATTGCTTTGGGGAAGGTTTAAGGCTTTCTCCACTTTATCTAGGCTGAGCAAGGTATCCATTTAAAAGAGAATAGGTTCCAAAAAAGCCAGTACATGCAGTAGGGATAAATCCTGGTGCCACTGTCAGTAGCCCCACAGTCTGCATCAGCCATTCAACTGTCACGCAAATTCAGAGGGACTAGTTTGGACCTATGCTGATTCCTTCCCTGTCCGGCTAGAGTTGGTGAACTCCCATTAGCTCACGTAGACTGTTTCAGTGGGTGTCCCCATTATGGTCTTGACCTCTTTGTTCATATTCTCCCTCCTCTTACTCTTCAACTGGACATTGGGAGCTCAGCCCAGTGCTCTACTGCAAGTCTCTGCCTCTGTTTCCATCAGTTGCTGGTTGAAGGTTGTCTGGTGAAATTTAAGATATTCATTAATCTGACTACAGGGCAAAGCCAGTTCAGGCACCCTTTCCTCTAGTTCTTAGGGTCTTAGCTGGTTATCCTTGTGGATTCCTGGGAATTTCTCTAGTGCCAGGTTTCTTGCTAGTTCCATAGTGGTTTCCTGAATCAGCAGGGTTTTTCCCCCCTTTGGTTGTTTGTGAGTCAGGGTTTCCCTGTGTAGTCCTTGCTGTCCTCAAACTCACTCTGTAGACCAGGCTGTCCTGATTAAAGGTGTGCATCCCCACCACCTGGTGGTATAAAAAAGGGGCCCAAAAAACATATTGTGCATTATCCTTTACAACTAAGGCAAATCCATGGCCAACATTACTGAATCTAAAAACCAGAGTGGGTCTCAGGGAAAAAATGTCCTGCATTCTTATTTTATACATGAAAAGATCAGGCTCACTGGCTTTCAAGGATTTCATTGTTCTTAGTCCTAGATTCATTAATTATCCTCAAGTTTCCTCACTTCCTGCTGAAGAACTGGCTCTTATTCTTAACTGTGTATTTCACTCATGTACTAATAGCTTTTTAGGCATTGAAAAATTATGTATTTACAAAGAAGTGTATAGTTCTACTAAGTTATTCATGAGACAGGAGTAGCATAGGATAGTTGATCTGCGAATTTAAAAATATACATTGAAGGAAGGAGTATACAGACAAAATAAAGAAATGTTTATTTTGTTTGAAGCTGTTGGCTACACTGAGTAGTTCAGTGATGGCCAGCATCAGCATCACCAGACCGTTTGTGGGCAAATGGACTCCACCTCAGTTCATTCAGAGTCTCCAAGATCTTGCATTTTGTTGCTTGTTAAAACAGGCACACAGCTGCATGCCTGCAGAGTACAGGCCAGTGAGTGCTCTCTCTTTTGTGTATGTCCCATCCATTTTCCTAATGCAAAGATGGCCGTATGGAACTAGCTGTCAAGATGTGGCTCTCTGGAGAAGTGGAACTGGGTACTTAGCGTTCACATGTTGTTCTCTTAAATTTCTACAAGGCTATTTGAGCTCAAATGGGGAGAGGGAGGCAAGACTTAACGTGTGTGTATGTGTGTGTGTGTGTGTGTGTGTGTGTAGGTAAATAGGAGTCTAGCCAATGAATAGGAGATATGATATGCTTTTGGTGGGGTCTTAAGTATACCGACTCTGGAAATGACTTTTTAAAGATAAACGGTAATAAATGCAAACACAAAATGCAGTATGGACTCTTATGAGAGGCTCCGGAAATGTTTTCTGGCATATGCACTTTGGTGAAGGTGTTACAGAGGAATGGAGCCATGTCTACAAGAGGGAGGGACAGAATGAACCGGGTATGCACAGCTATCTGCAAAGACCATGTAAAACGAGGCCGTTGGCTTTGTTATCGCTGTGATGAAGAACATGCCTAACTTAACCCCTGAAATTCTTCCCTTGTCCTAGGGGTCATTTTCAGGACTTAGCGACTAATGAATTCTCTGGCATTTCCCTATTACTAATTTGTTGGTGGAGGAAGAAAGTTTAAAACTAAATCCTGGCCGTGAGAGTTAGATGACAGATCTCATGTGAACATTATGAAGACTGTTTATTTTATGTAAAAATCAAATAAAAGTGTTAGAAATGAGAGATAATTTCAGTGGAAATCAAGCCTAAACTGTGTGTTTAAAGCAGCCTAAGCTGCCTTTGTAGCTTGTTTACTGGCGTGGGTTGGTTTTTCTTTGGTGTGCATGGGCAGTATTATTTGTGAGTTACTGAATTTCAATTCGATGAGAGAATCTCAAGCCTTATCCCCTCATCTCACTTTCATAATATCCCACAATTAATTTGAATGTTTAAAATTTTCCCTTCACTTAAAAATTATATAGCACATGGAAGATTTACCAGGCAACTGTGGTTAAAAATAAGAATCCTAGAAATGTACAGGGGTGTGTAGACTAAAGAAATAAATTAATGAATGTGCTTTGGGTGTGCTAGGACAATAAGATCCCCAACAATCCCTAGCTGAGAAAATTCTGTACTTCCAAATCCCACAGGGCAAATTGTGTCTCTTCCATTCATCACGGTCTCAGGAGCTCCTAATTTTAAACTAGCGTGTAGGTGTCTCTCTGCTCACAATAGAACAAGTGAATCAATAAGAGATGAATAGTTTGGGGAGATGTCAACCGCTTCTGCACCTACTTTCATTACACACAGGGCATAGATGCATTGAGGTCAAGAGTTACTTATAGGCACTGCAATTTGGGTCCCTGAGAAGCTTCCTCTTGAGTGGCATGCTCTTGAAATGTATTTGCAAACACACAGCAATTTAGACTAACAAAGGCAATCCACTTTACTAATAGATTTGCAGTAGCAGAAGAGATGCTCAAATTCAGGATTCAAATGCAGAGGCAAAAAGAGGGACTTGAATTTAAAACGCAAAACCTAACCCAACCAAACCTCCCAAACCAACTTGGATGGCTCTCTCAGTCTTGGCTCCCCTTGGGGTTTTTTTTTTTTTCTCATTCTATTACATTTACTGCTCTCTCTGGTGAAATCCCAAATTACCACTTCAATTTATCAGGCTGGCACGGTCTCCGAGAACAGCTCCTAATCCCAGTGTCAGCCCTGCTCTACAAGCACTGCTCCTGCCTTAACTTGGTTCTGAGTTGCCCTGGATACAGCTCCCTACCCCACTCTGGCCCTCACAGGGGCGCCTCTAGCCCGCAGGCATCGCAAATGAGTACAGGAAATATTACATTAATTTCTAGGCACTTCAAATAATAGTTAGAATGAATCCCCAACTAAATTGGTAGGGAGCAGTTAGGTGACTGCCTTTCCACTCCTGGGTAAGGTCCCTCCCTGCTGATTGACAGGCTGTCTGCCTCTGAGCAGGGCAACAGGCTGAGCTGAAACTTCATCCCCACCAGCATAGCTTTCCCTTCAGCAAGAAAAAAAATCACCATTGTCACTTGGGTGTATTTGCTCTTAAAAATCTGTTCTTGATATTATATACAAGCATGTATGGATAAAACAGAATGTACTCGCATGTCTAGCATGTATGTGAATATATACACATATGTATTTATATTTTCACAAATATCTTTCTAGAGTCATAGGATTCTTTTTTTAAATTATGTTTATGGTTAAGAAAGACTTGTTGCATAGCATCCATGTTTGAATAAGCACATCCTCTGTTTATTCAAATCGGTCACCACATGTTCTTATCCCTCTGTATCCATAAGATAGATACTTGTTTAATTGAGGCCACCATGCTGTTTCTTGTCATTCCACAGGGTCTAATATCATTTTCTTTGGCCAAAGATATCCTGTTTTGCACTGTGTGTTCCTGAACAAGTGCCTGAATTCTCTTTTGTTCTTTTGTTTCTTTATCTATAAAAGGAGAGTAGCAATAATAATATACAATTAAATTAGATTTAATATAGATTAAATGAGAAAGTACAGTATATATGGTGGGTAACAAATATGGAGTGTTATATGTGATTTTTAAAAAATGATCTTGTCAGTAAACAGTGAAATGTGATTGTGGTGGTTTGAATAGGTATGGCCCCCATAGTCTCATGTGTTTCAATGCTTGACCTGTAGGGAGTGGCACTATTTGTAGGTATAGCCTTGCTGAAGTAGTGGCTTTGTTGGAGGAATTGTGCCACTACGGGGGTGGTCTTAGTGGTCTCATATGTTTAAGTTATGCCCAGTGTAGAGACAGTTCACTTCTTGTTGCCTGTGGACCAAGTTGTAAAACTCTCAGTTCTTTCTCCAGTACCATGTCTGCCTGCATGCCGCCATGCTTCTCACCATAAAGATAATGGACAGAACCTCAGAAACTGTAAGCCAGCCCAAATTAAATGTTTTCCTTTATAAGAGTTGCTGTGGTCATAATGTCTCTTCCTAGCAATAGAAACCCTAAATAAGACTATGACCAACTATAACACAGAAATTTAGAGCCTTGCCCAGTGTATGGAGAGCTGGTAAGTGAAGACAAGAGTGGTAATCCATAATCTTCCTTGTTGTAATAGGAGCGGCGGGGCTGCGTCCCCAACACCCCGGCCGCCTAGCTAGCTTATGCCCCGAAATAACAACACACAAATTGTATTCATTTAAACACTGCTTGGCCCATTAGCTCTAGCCCTTACTGGCTAATTCTGATATCCCGATCAACCCATCTCTAATAATCTGTGTAGCCCTGGTCTTACGGGGAAAGATTCAGCATGTCTGACCTGGCGGCTTGCTTCATCGCGTGTGTCTGCCCAGGAGCGGGGAGCATGGTGTTTCTCTGCTCCAGAGAGCAGAGCTGTCGAGTCTGAGCTCACTTCCTCTTCCTCCCAGCATTCTGTTCTGTTTACTCCTCCCACCTATGTTTTAACCTATGAGGCCAAGCAGTTTCTTTATTACTTAACCAATGATCTTCCTCCATCACTTCCTGATAGAGAAACCCCTGTTTTTAACTACATATTTATTGATTCTTGCTTTTGCTCATTTATTAATGTTGCCAGTGCCTTTTTTAAGACTCTATGGTACAGTCTCAGATGCCATCTGCAGTGCTCTGGGCAATGTGGAGGTTAGAGGGCATAATGAAGCGCAACCTGGATGGATTTGTTAGCACATCCTGATGTGACTGAACAGCTGTTAAGTAATCCAAAAACACTTCTTTAAAACCCTGTGATGAAGCACTTGTGTTTGGTAGCTTTCTTTCCCAAGCTCATCCTTCCCTTTCACCTTAGCATAACTCTACTCAGCTCTATTACATTCACGTTCTTTATTTAAATTGTTTCCTAATTATAAATAGCACTGCCAGAAACATTGTAAGTTGTTTTGTTTTCTGATTTCTCCTACGCTTCAAGGTGCAGTAAGTAGTTATATACACAGCAGAGTTTCACCTATATGAACAAGTTGAAAAATAAAAAAGAGCCATTTACATTTCCACTGGATGGTATTTTGCTTTGAAATGCCTCGGTAGAGTATAAAGTTGAGAATGTCTGCTTGTTTGCCTTTGTCATATTTTTGTGGCTATTTTTGAAGCACTTGCTATTACTGGCCTGGTTGTGCCTCATCAGAGCCTGTTCTTTCTGGGACTTCAGTGACAGTTCCATGTACATTCTCAAGCAGCTTCACAGAGCGATCCCTTTGTCAGCTCTCAACCTGTGATTTCTCAGCTTCCCCTTTACCTCTAAGGTTAGGTTCTCCTTTCAGCTGCCGTTCACTTCTATGACTAGCCCTGCTGTGATTTACTTGCTGTTCCCCGCATCTCAAACTTCTGTGCTTCCTGATCACGACTCTTCCATCTTAACCCAATGCCCATTGGCCTCTCACCCATTGCTCTCTCACCAAACCCCAAAACCAAGTCTAAAGCTGAACTGACTACCCTCTCTGTGTTGCTGACAATTGTAGTGGTCACCTGTGGTGAATGACCTGAGAAGAAGGGTTGCTTCAGCTCATGGCTTCAGGTTGTCCCTATCAGCTGTCTTCATTGCTTTGGGTCCTTTGATGAACAGAAGGATGTCATGGTAGGGCACGTGAAGCAGAGTAGGTTGCTTACCTCATGATGGCTGGGAATGATGGACAAAGGATTGGAGTATCAAATCCTTTAAGGGCATGTTCCAAGTCACTTAACTTTCTTTTGCTAGGCTCCCACTTCTTACTGATTCTACCACCTTTCAATATCTCTTCAGGTTTGCAGTTCTAGTCTTTAACACATGTGCTTTTCAGGGACGTTCAAGATCCAAGCTGTAACACATTCTAGCTTCTCATTAACTTCCCTTTCTGTGTTAGAGCTCTACATTGATGATGCTATTATGCATCTTTCATTGTGAAACGTTGCATGGGTCAAGTTTGTCCCCTCAGTCAAGCATCCTGAATGTCTGATGACTGTCTTCTCTTCTGTATGCCAAGAAATGTTCTGGGTCTTGCCTCGTACTCTTTCTTGCTTCTATAAACACAATAGACATCAAGTAGTCCTCTAATCTTACCCCTCTAACCAATGCCCTGCATCTTCTCCAGAGGACCTTGCTGACTGGCAATCTTATTGTGCCTGTCCAGCAATAAATACTGTCTAGTGGCAAGTGTGCCGTCCCCACAACACCGAGCAGCAGCACAGTGGAGGATGCCCCTTAGCAGGTGGCTCCTGCCTGTTCTCACTTGGATATAAAGTGTTCTCCCACCAGGAATACTTGGTATCCAGATAATTTTGTAATTTTTCAAAACTTTAGATATGGGGTCTCCCTGGTAGACATACCCATGTGTCATTCTGGCCGAGGGCTTGTTGCCTCTTGGTCTGCCAGCATGTGAGTAGCTCCCCTCCATGTTCTTGCCACCACGGACTCTTGAAACCTTTACCTAAAACAAAACACTGCCTTATTTACGTGGCATCTGTCGTATATTTTTGTTAGAGTTCCTAGAAAAAAAAAGAGAAATACATAGCTCTTTCCAAGAAATAGTGCTCCGCTCTTTAGGGAGTGGACTGTCCTGGTTTTGTACATGTTTCTGAATGCAGATTGCAGAGTGGCCATTAAACATGTGGTTTCAAGCTCCAAACTCAGGATAGTTGTGACAAGAGTGAAACTGCCCTGTCTCTGAGGGTAAGTGTTTCTCAGATATAGAAGAGGAATTTACAGAAGCATGCGTGAAGGACAGGGGGGAGGATGGATCATAGAGAAGAGCACATGCTCAATGTGAAGTAGCTGCTGATAGCATTTCCTGGTGTTACCTACCCATCAATCTCCTATTGACTGGTTGAGGGGGTTAAGAATATAGTTAACAGTTACTATCTCTTTAAAGCCTTGATTCCAATGTATGGTCCAGCAACAGCAGCATCCTCTTCTTTCCAACCACTTGTGTGCATTCTTGTATCACTGAGATTGACTGAAGTTTGTGCCATTGCTTACTCGCTTTGAGCACTTTTATCTGAGTCTTCCACAGTGCCAGGGACTTAAAGCATCAACTGTAGTGGTCGAGGGGTTTAAGAATGTAAGTTGGTGTCTAAAGGACAGACATGAGAGAGAACATGGGAATCTAATCCTAAATACACTAATGACTCAATGATTTAAAAACTTGATTTAATAAGAGCAAGTCTGTGGATTTCAGAAGGGCAAGGCTCAGCTTTAGTTGAGGCTTTCAATTCTAGAACATTTATGTCAAGTATGGAAGGTGCGGATAGAGGTAATATGCACAAAATCAGAGTCACAAATGTACGAAGTTACAAACTGGGAAAAGAAAATATGAATTTTGAATTCACACAGACTAGCTGAATCTGAATCTGGCTACATAAGAATAATAATTAATCTAGTCCCCTAATTATAACTTACATATTTGAGTTGGAAGACTTGCCTTGATGTGGGATTCCCCTCTGCATGCTGTGAATATCATTGGTTAATAAAGAAGATGCTTTGGGCCTATTGCAGCACAGTATAGGGTGAGGCTTGAATTGTAAGCAGATAAAGAGAATAAGTGGAGTCAGAGAGAGACACCATGTAGCTGCACAGGAGACAGACACTGGACACCAGACAGAACCTTACCTGTAGGCCACAACCATGTGGCAATATACAGATGAATGGAAATAGATTAATTTAAGATATAAGACCCAGCTAGAAATAAGCATAAGCTAATAGGCCAAACAGTGTTTTAATTAATACAGTTTCTGTGTGATTATTTTGGGTCTGGGAAGCCAGGAAATGAACAAGCGGCCTCCGTCTACATTTCCTATTCTAAAGTTTTGGGCAAAATTGTTTTCTGTCTACCTAATCTTCAGAATATATGGGAATTAATTATCCCATAACCCATAAGTCAGCCAAATAAGTATGTAAGATCCAGGAAATAAGTTAGCAGAGTACATTGTGTACACATGTGGATAGTCACTTGTGCATTGTGACATGTTTATGCACAGCCACATGTCCTTCAGTGTATGTGAGAACTGTTCAAGGATGCATCATCAGTATCCAAATAGGTGGGAAAATACACAAGAACACGGAATTCATCCTTTCCCATGGAGAATTCGAAATTCGAAAGCTTGTCAAAATTGTCGGTTATTTTTTTCCTTTTGAGATAAGACATTATATTTTAAATGACATTATAATCAGAAAAAGAAAACATATCTAAGACGGAGAGATTTAATAAATATTTGTAAATAATCAGACCAAACTCACATTCTGGCCAAGAGACCAGAAGACTAGATGTGTCTATGCCCAATCCAGTTTTCAAACACTTTCTGGGTTCTCTTGCTTAGCATGTCTCTTGGAAGCATGCAAAATCCTTTCAAGGGTGTTTAAGGAAGTGTTTGATTTTAAAGAATAATGCCTTATTGAATTTTCAAGAGGGAAGGGAAGATAGAAACAAAATCAAGTTGTTAATGGACAGCGTAACTCGGCAAAGTCTAGCGATTTCATCAAAGCAGCCAAGGAAATCCCCTCTATAGTCATGTATAGCACTGCAAAATTGGGGCAGGTGGGCAACTAGGAAGCCGTTTTTAACCACGGACATTAAAGGAGTGAAAATCTCAGCACATTGCTAGTCTTCTCTCAGGTATTTACAATTAAAGATACATGGGTAGTCGGCATCCTAACGGGCAGGTCTTTGTTTCAGAACCTGAGCTTTTTACTTTCCTATCCATTCAAACTAGTTTGAGGTTTTATATGCTTAGACTCAATCATAAAATTGAATTCAGATATAACCTTTTGCAGTGTGTGAGCTAATGAAATCACCCCAAAGGTCATTTACTTAAGCAATAAGCACTTCAAATTGATCATGATCAGTTAAACTACCAACTCCAGGTAACGATTTTTTTCTCTCGCTCTCTCTTTTTTTTTTCTTTTTGTACTTACTCACGTGCCAGACTCAGAAGATCAGTTTGTCCCTGGTGTTTAGTATCCAATTTTCTACCAAGCAGAATATAAGACATGCTCTGTTAGATTTATGATACTTTAAAAATGAGTTTTATTTTACAAGTCAAAGTGCACTTGTCAGCTTTGTTGACATCTTACTATGAGCTATGTACGACCTCAGATAGAAACCCAAAAGGAGATGTGCCTGCATAGCTACATTTAATACCTGGGCATTGTGGGAAATTTTGACATATGCAAGGATGTGGATGGAGGTACATGCATGAGAAAAATGCTATTTCAATGTCAATATTTTTAGGTCAATTTTAGAATAACTTTTTGTCTTGGCTTCTGAGATCTTTCCTGACATAAGAATTGTGATTCCGTGTTTCAGCTTCCAAAGTGATGGGATTAGAAGAGTGAACTACCATGCCTGACTGTTTTCATTTCTTATTTTTCTACTAACATTTGATAGGTCATACTATATGCCAAAATAGTGCATATTATTTCATTTCAAATAAAATGAAAGTTTAATCAGTCTGTGACATTCAAGGGCCAAAACCATGTATTATTATTGTTAGTTATACCTCACAAATTCCTTAAGCATTTCTAGAAATTTTGTGGCAAAACTTTTAGCACGATAGTGAAAAAATGATTTTATTTAACTCTAAGAATAATGTGATTGTTTTATGAGACAGCAATATAGCAGCATTCATCTTAAAAAAAAAACTGGTATGTTTTACTTGGGGCTAGTCCCTAGTGTACATCCTTCTCTTGAATATGATCTGTGGTTAATCTTGCCCTCTTGGTTGGGTTGAGAGCATCATGAGGTCACTAAAGCACATGTCTGGATGTTTCTGTAGGATCGTTCCTCAGGAAGATAACTCAGGACGGAAAAACTGGGCAGAACACAGGCCACACCATTCCATAAGCCATGGTCTGGCTTTGACTAGCTGGACAGTAGAAAGTCAACTGGCACAGACACACTCCTTGGTGCTTTCTGGCTTCTGTGCCATGAGTGACTTGGCTCATGTCTTGAATCATGTCCAAACTGCCATAAGGAATTGAAACCTTGTCAAAGGTGAGACCCAGAAGATCTTCTTCCCAAATGTTCATTATGGGGTTGGAAGCCTAAGAAGCAGGGACACTATGAGAAACCATTGTTGCGCTATCTAGCCAAGCAACCTGAGACAGCACTGGAGGGATGCTGAGAGTGAGATTCCCCCCCCTTCTTTCTCTCCTCTGTCTCCCTCGCTTTCTCTCTCCCTCCCTGTTCCCCTCCCTCCCTGTTCCCCTCCCTCCCTCCCTTCCCCCCCCCCTCATAAATTGTACTCACACATATCAAGTAGTGCCTGTATTTTAAGCAGTGATCAGTGGAAACCGATGTTAAACAGCTGGCGGTGCTTCCTGCTCAAATTTACAGTAATTCTGTGTAACTCTTTCTTCCTATGCGCCAAATGCATCCATAGGATTGCCTACTTTTATTTTACTAAGTATTTGTTTCCTTTATCAAAAGTCTTTCATTATTGAATTACATCTAGGATTTTTTTTAACGTTAGCAATGTAATGATAAGTTTTGGTTAGATTTTCTTGCAACATTTAATTTGTTTTATATCTCACACCTAACGTATGAGCAAACATGTTTTGGGCTTCATATTCAAAGTGTGTCTTGAATTCAAGCACTTGTCATCATTGTTTTTACTACTGTGTTCCAGGTTTTCACACCTCAGCCAGACCACAGCCTCTTGCTTTCCCTTTAACTCCATCCTTAATCTCTTTTTCTTCACAAAAAAAAAGGAAAGAAAGAAAAGTAATTCATTCAAAATTTAGAATATCCATGAATTTGAGAGGAGATAGACAGCAGAGGAGAGGATGGAGAGAGGAGAGAGGGAATAGTGGAAACATACCATGTAGAAATGCAATTTAAAAAATTAAAATATAAACACTCAGATTTTGTCATTCCTTCCCTATGACATCACACAGAATAAACTGTTAAGTTCCCACAGTGGCCTGCCTCTCTCCTCACATCTCCCTCCTTATCCCTGCTTTTCTCCTCTTCTATGTTGTGTTCATAGCCACCTTGCAGTTGCTGAAGATACAACATGCTGTCTCCTTGGGATCTTTGCTCCCTGGGACCTGTACTTGGCATGTTTGGCCCCCTAACACATGTGTTTTGTGCCTTCACCTTGTCTCGGTTTTGATCAGATTTGAATTCACATGAGATTATGTTCAAACAGGAATGTCTTCCTGACTTTGCTTCATTGATTTTATGAGTGTACAGTTATGTGTTTCTAATACTTTTACTTTATGGTCACTTGTTCCTCTTCCTGTAACTTTCCCTCTCTGTTTATCAAAGTAATTTATAGAAAAACTTTCACTTGTGATTATACAAAGCTCAGTTGTGTGGTCCATTTGTCCCAGCAGATTTCCACAGGCTTAAGTCAAATCTGTTCCAATGATAAGACAAAGCAATTCTTGTGCAAAAAAGGAGGTTTTTTCAAATATATAGATATACTTTTCTATATCAACTCATGCAGGAAGCTAGTCATTCATTGTTTTAAAGCAAGAATATTCAAAAATAAAGGGAGATCACTAGACCTGGAATTGCCAAAGAGCAAAACAAGCAAACAGCAATCCGGAACTGTGTAATATAGCCCTTCCTGTTTCATCCATACATTAGTAGGTTTGGTTCATCAAAATTGTAAAACCGAAATAGCAACCAATATCTTCTCAAGTTCCTTTTTTTCCTGTTTCTCTGTGGAGCTTATGAGCTAGCAAATGGGTCTGTTGACTTCCACTGTCAGCTGCCCTTCCTTTCTCAGCTCCAGTGTGGAGGACCCAGACAAGACCTATCCTGGAGAAAAGCCAAGGATTCCCAATGCAACTTAGCCTCGGTGATCTGTGGAAACAAGGAGTTTGAGGATGCTTTAGTCAGAAGACAGCACACACGACGGTGGAAGCATGTAAGCTGCCCACTTGCAGGCACATATTGTCGTGAAATCTTCTGTGACACCTTCTTAGGGAGGCGTTTGGCCAGGGTTACCTTTGAATAAAGCGTGTGAGTCTGGGGCCTGAGGCTCCAATAGTCTTCTGTGTTTCCCAGGAACTTCTGGAAGCCAGTACTCTTTTTCTCTGTCCTTCATAGTGAAGATAAAACCCCCCACTCTCCTTGCTTAGAGTACATCATTGAATTTTCTTGGTGATTTAATGATTAACATAGCCTGTCATTTTGATAACTGTTTAATAAAATTAAGGAGAACTTAATTTCTGCCTTGCAGTGGTGGGGTGGGGCAGGGTGGGGAAAGTATCCGATAGGAAAGAGCCATGTGTGGACTCATAGGCACAATTCTCTATGAGAACTTGCGTGGGAGATGGCTTTAAATTAAATATTCACACAGAAAAAAATGAGGTCTGGGCTTCTTGTCACTTCACAAAGGAGACCTAAATTGGGCTGTAGCGCTGGGGTCCCCAGCCCCACTGGTAGGAAGAGGGGCAGAGAAGCTGCCTGTGGAGGGGGTAGGTTTGTAACTTCATTTTCCACTGACATATTTTGTTGGATGATTAATAGGCTGACACTAATTTAGGTCTCAGAAGACTAGAAGGTTCTGTAACAGGGTAGAGAAATGGGAGGGAAAGTGTGTGGGAGAGTAACAGAATGTGGGATGTCTTGGAATTGGGCCTAGGGAAAGCCAGGGTGGATTTTAAAGATCTTACCCACTGGCAAATTGAGAATGGAAAAGCCAGCACCTTAAACAATTAATTTTACTAGTCATGCAATCTAAATTGTCACACTAAGCATCTCAGTGTTGACCTGTTTAGACAATATGCCTAATCCACAGGGGAGTAGTTTCAGTAGATCATGTTTAAGTTAGCTAATTAATATCAAAAGCAGTGTGGAATTGACTAACAGGTAATTTAATCAAAAGATAATTAAAACTATTGGAATTTATAAATTATTATTTAATTAATATTAGTTAATATTATAATTTGCAAAGTCTAAGTTGTACCGATGAAAGGGTTTTCTCATAAATACCACTGAAAATTAATTACAAATTAATATAATCTGCTGAAGTATCCTCTTAATGGGTTTGCAGCTATTCTTGACTTTTACAATAAATAAATATTAGACTCCCATACTGAGCCGGTCTTCCTACATCCGTTAGGTAAAGAGTGAGGTCCTCAGCCCTGGATCTTGAAAGGAATCCACACACACGAGAGCCTCTTACTTAATAACAGACATTGGCACTTTCATTGTTTGTCTCAAATGTGAATCCGAGGAGCAGTGTGGCTAGACGAAGGCTGAGGGATAGGCAGCTGGATAAAGCTGGTGTGGATTTTGATGAGGCTTCTTAATCGTCTTTGAAAGGGGTTCCAGGTCACAGTTGGATAGGCAGTTAGTTGAGTTTTATGGAAAGGCTCTAGCTCTTTACTCTGTACAGTGGGACCCAAATGCGGATATCTATGGATTTAATCGTTTACAAATATTAGTTAAAAACGTTTCTATGTTGACCACATGCAAACTTTCAAGTATATTTGTCGTTTTGGTGATCTATCCCAGGGTCTCTTGCATGCCAAATTTATAATGAACCCCTGAACTTCACCACAGCCTGAGTTCAGTTCTTGTCATTATTTTTTTAGGCAATATAGCATAAATACCATTACTTTGCATTTGCATTGTGTTAGACATTATAAGTGGTTTATAGATGATTGATGCAATGATTTATGTTGGCTATATGCACATATGATGTTGTTTTGTATGAGAGACTTGTGGGTTTTTGTATCTGCAGAGAGTTCTGGAACTTAACTGCATATTCCACAAGATGAGTGTATTTTGCTGCAGTTCCGACCTGTAACGTGAGTTCCATAAGGATTGTGTGAAGGATTCAGATGCTTGCGGAGCCCGTGAAAACCAAATGACATTTGCAGAGAATATGGCAAAACAGAGACGTCATGAATAGGGCGAGGAATAGATATTTTCTCTTTAAGATTGTATTTTATTTATAATCACTGCATGTATATGTCAGTTTGTGGGGCTGTGCACCTGAGTACAGGGCCCTCAGAGACAGAAGTGGGACATGGAGTTATAGATGGTTGTGAAGCCACCCGATGTGGGTGCTCGGAACTGAACTCCAGTCCTCTGCAAGAGAAGGATGTGCTCTTAATGGCTGGGCAGTCTTTTCATCTCCTTTGGTATGTCATCGGCTCCAGGAAAACAAGTCACTGTCTCAGTCAGGCAGTGATATTTCCAGATAATTCTTTGTTGTCACTTACCCTAGTATTTTGTTTCTGATCCCGAAGGTCCTGGAAAGAGGCAATAGAAGCCAGAAAGCTGAGCCAAAGGGAATGCTCTTTGGTCATTAAGGATTTGTGCTATTAGCCTTTCCAAATAAAAAGAGAGTATGGAGTCCCTCTTCCCCCCCCCACCCCCAGTGTACAGCATCTAGTGCTTTTGAGGTTGGCCTGTAAATATAAAATGACCTTTCTGCTTGTATTGATGAGGCAGTTAGATGCTGAATGGGGTGTCATATAAGCTAATACTACACAGAGAAGCCCCTGGCTGAAATGTATATGCAGTAAAGACAGATTTACTGCTGCCTTGAGTTTCCCTTTGAATTTCCAAGATTTATCTGAGCTTAAGGTCTCAACATTGGTTTCAGGCTGCCAGAGCATTTTTCAGAATTCACGCTACAGCAGGATCTTGGGACTAGTGCTAAATTCCCTTTGATGAACATACGCCTTTTCGGGCTCCCGCTCTCTCCGGAGGCTGGGGTTAGAATGCGAGGTTATGGTCTTCATTTTGTTAGTCATTTACCACGGGCCAGTATCAAAGTGGTGCTCCTTAATTGGGGCATTCTGAAGAAACTAATGGAGAAAAACTCTTGTCCTTTAAAAACTGAATCACAGCTGTAGACGCAGATATGACTGCCGTTCCGCTCTTCGAAAGCGGCAATCAGTGCTGAATGCGTCAGGTGAGTTCATCTCTCAAGCTCGACTTTAATAGTTTATGAAGAAGATTGATTAAGTTCTTTCTGATAGATCAATAGTATACTGAAACCCGGCTTCCCTCCCTCCCTCTTCAGTGTGGATCCCAATGTACTTGGAGGCAAAGCAAAGGCAAAAGCTTGTGAGTGGCTTCCCTCTCCAGCTGCAAAGATGAAAAATCCATTGTTTTGTTTGTTTTAAGATACTTTGATTGCTTTATTGTTTAATAAACACTTGAGGTTTTTCTTTTTCTCTCTCTACTCAGCAGCGATTTTATCCCAGATAAGGCTAATAAAGGTGACATTCAAAACTTAGGGAAACTTCATGTTTATATCTTGAGATCCCAAACTTGACTGTTCTTTATAGCAGGAGTTAGTTAATAAATGGGTGGACATTCTGGCTTTTATGCCCTGCTGTATTTTAATATGGGATATAGTTGTTTTTATACTAAACATTTTTATAATAGGAATATATAATGCACAATGAATTACATATATAATCAGTTCATTTAATTCCATTGTGTTCCTGTTCATATTTTTCTCAAATTTTTGTGTGTGCCTGCACGTGTGTGTGTGTGTGTGTGTGTGTGTGTGCATGTGTGCATGTGTGCACATGTGGGTAGGAGTATACGGTCCTGGGGTGGAACAATGGACCTCACAAGCATTAATATACCAGTTGTCTTTCTCTTTTCTCTCCTTGGCCTCATAAAACCCTGACTGCTGACATTAAAACTATAAATAATGAAATAATTATTAAAGGTTCAACAACGAATAACTTGCATTTGTTTATATAATATTTTAAATCTTAAATTTATGTTTTATGATACATAAAATTATGCACATTTATCACTATCCTGTAATACAATTTGTTAGTGGGGTTAAACACTCCCATCTTCTCAAGCTGTTTTTGTCTGGGAACACTTCTCAGAGACAGGATCTTGTAGTCCAGCCTGGCCTCAAACTCAAGATCCTTTTGCTTAGCTTCTGTAGTACTAGCATTGCAGCTGTGTGCCAGCGTGCCCAGATCAGCATTTATTGTTTCATATGGTGAAAGCACTTTTCCTAGATTTTTTTGAAGTATATATTATCATTACTATAGTCACCCCAATGAATAACCACCAAAAGAACCCCTGAGTCCTACTGAACTGTAACTGAGTGTCCAGTGTTCGCCACTTCCTCATGCTTCTGTTAACCAACATTCTACTCTCAACTCCTATGACAAAAGCCTTTTAATAATCACATATGAGTGAGATCATGCTGTATATGTCTTTCTATGCTTGACATATGCTCTCCAGTTTATTCATGTAGTCACGGATGATAGGATTTCACACACACACACACACACACACACACACACACACACACACACACATCTTACACACACACACACACACACACACATATATATATATATATATATATATATATATAAACAGCTGAATAATATTCTATTGTGAGGGCATACCACATTTTCTTTGCCCTTCATAAGCTGGAGACTTTTAGTTTCTTCTATTTCTTGGCCGCTGTGACTAGTGTAAAAAAATGGCTGATATTTCTTTACTAGACTGGCTTTTCTTTTAGTTGATTATGAGCCTACCAGTGGGATTGACAGATCATACAATAGTTCTAGTTTTCATTTTTTGAGGAGCTCCTACAGTTTTCAACAGTGATTTTACTAATTTACATTCCAAGCAATAGATCCCCTTTTCTCACATCTTTTGGGACTCACTGTTTGTATTTTTTTTTTGATAGTGAACATTCTTCCTGGAGCATTTTATGGATTCCTAATGATTAGTATATAGGACATTTTTCTTTTTAAAAAAAATATTTATTTATTATGTATACAATATTCTTTCTGTGTGTATGCCTGATGGCCAGAAGAGGGCGCCAGACCTCTTTACAAATGCTTGTGAGCCACCATGTGGTTGCTGGGAATTGAACTCAGGACCTTTGGAAGAGCAGGCAATGCTCTTAACCACTGAGTCATCTCTCCAGCCCCTAGGACATTTTTCATACACCCGTTGCCAATATGTTTGTCTCTTTATAGAATATTGTAAATGTATTATTTATTATTGCTTTTATAAAATTAGTGAGCCTCCTTTACCTCTTAACCCCCTGTTTATCATTTGTATGTAAATAGACAAGGGATATAGCTGGGTTGAGATCACTTCCCTTTCAGCCTTGAATTTAACCCGAGCATCAAAAACGAAACAAACAAAATGAAAGCAAAATGCATGGAGGTAAATTCTTGAGTGAGTACAGAGTGCTCGAGAACAAAACCAATCAATGGCTTTTCCCCAGGTCCTTTGCTTCTTGTGTGATCTGGAGCCCATTGCTTTTCTGTAGACACATCTTCCCTATTCATGGACGTTCTCTATCTGCCGTTCTTTTATTTTTTTTATTATTATTTTTTATTAATTTATTTATTTATTAAAGATTTCTGTCTCTTCCCAGCCACCGCCTCCCATTTCCCTCCCCCTCCCATAATTAAGTCCCCCCCCTCAGCCCAAAAAGCAATCAGGGTTCCCTGTCCTGTGGGAAGTCCAAGGAACCCCCCACCTCCATCCAGGTCTAGTAAGTTGAGCATCCAAACTGCCTAGGCTCCCACAAAGCCAGTACGTGCAGTAGGATCAGAAACCCAGTGCCATTGTTCTTGAGTTCTCAGTAGTCCTCATTGTCCGTTATGTTCAGAGAGTCCGGTTTTATCCCAGGCTTTTCCAGACCCAGGCCAGCTGGTCTTGGTGAGTTCCCAGTAGAACATCCCCATTGTCTCAGTGTGTGGGTGCACCCCTCATGGTCCTGAGTTCCTTGCTCGTGCTCTCTCTCCTTCTGCTCCTGATTTGGACCTTGAGAATTCAGTCCTGTGCTCCAATGTGGGTCTCTGTCTCTGTCTCCTTTCATCGCTTGCTGAAGGTTAATATTCAGGAGGATGCCTATATGTTTTTCTTTGGGTTCTCCTTCTTATTTAGCTTCTCTAGGATCACTAATTATAGGCTCAATGTCCTTGGTTTATGGCTAGAAACCAAATATGAGTGAGTACATCCCATGTTCCTCTTTTTGTGTCTGGCTTACCTCACTCAGGATAGTGTTTTCTATTTCCATCCATTTGTATGCAAAATTCAAGAAGTCCTTGTTTTTTACTGCTGAATAATACTCTAATATGTATATATTCCATACTTTCTTCATCCATTCTTCCATTGAAGGGCATCTAGGTTGTTTCCAGGTTCTGGCTATGACAAACAATGCTGCTATGAACATAGTAGAGCATATACTTTTGTTGTATGATAAGGCCTCTCTTGGGTATATTCCCAAAAGTGGTATTGCAGGGTCCAGGGGTAAGTTGATCCCAAATTTCCTGAGAAACCGCCACACTGCTTTCCAAAGTGGTTGCACAAGTTTGCATTCCCACCAGCAATGGATGAGTGTACCCCTTTCTCCACAACCTCTCCAACAAAGGCTATCATTGGTGTTTTTGATTTTCGCCATTCTGACAGGTGTAAGATGGTATCTTAAAGTTGTCTTGATTTGCATTTCCCTGATTGCTAAGGAAGTTGAGCATGACCTTAAGTGTCTTTTGGCCATTTGAAGTTCTTCTGTTGAGAATTCTCTGTTCAGCTCAATGCCCCATTTTATAATTGGGTTGGTTAGCCTTTTACAGTCTAGTTTCTTGAGTTCTTTATATATTTTGGAGATCAGACCTTTGTCAGTTGCGGGGTTGGTGAAGATCTTCTCCCAGTTAGTGGGTTGCCTTTGTGTCTTAGCGACAGTGTCCTTTGCTTTACAGAAGCTTCTCAGTCTCAGGAGGTCCCATTTATTCAATGAGGTCCTTAATGTCTGTGCTGCTGGGGTTGTATGTAAGAAGTGGTCTCCTGTGCCCATGTGTTGTAGAGTACTTCCCACTTTCTCTTCTATCAGGTTTAGTGTGTTCAGACTGATATTGAGGTCTTTAATCCATTTGGACTTGAGTTTTGTGCATGGTGATAGATATGGATCTATTTTCATTCTTCTACAGGTTGATATCCAGTTTTGCCAGCACAATTTGTTGAATATGCTCTCTTTTTTCCATTGTATACTTTTAGGGCGGAAATCAACAAAATAGAAACGCAGAAAACAGTCCAAAGAATCAATGAAACAAAAAGTTGGTTCTTGGAGAAAATCAACAAGATCGACACACCCCTATCCAAACTAATTAAACGACAGAGAGAGAACACGCAAATAAATAAGATCAGAAATGAAAAGGGGGACATAACCACAGACACAGAGGAAATTCAGAGACTCATTAGATCTTACTACAAAAGCCTGTATGCCGCAAAACTAGAAAATGCAAAAGAAATGGACATGTTTTTAGATAAGTGCCACATACCAAAGCTAAACCAAAACCAGGTGAACGATCTAAATAGACCTGTTAGTCGCGAAGAACTAGAAACCGTTATCAAAAATCTACCTTCCAAAAAAAGCCCAGCACCAGATGGTTTCAATGCAGAATTCTACCAGAACTTCCAAGAAGAGCTAATACCTATACTCCTTAATGTATTTCACAATATAGAAACAGAAGAGTCATTGCCAAATTCCTTTTATGAAGCTACAGTTACCCTGATACCAAAACCACACAAAGACCCAACCAAGAAAGAAAATTACAGGCCTATCTCACTCATGAATATCGACGCAAAAATTCTCAATAAAATACTGGCAAACCGAATCCAAGAACACATTAGAAAAATTATCCATTATGATCAAGTAGGCTTCATCCCAGAGATGCAGGGCTGGGTCAACATACGCAAATCTATCAATGTAATCCAGCATATAAATAAACTGAAAGAAAAAAACCATATGATCATTTCATTAGATGCTGAAAAAGCATTTGACAAAATTCAACACCCCTTTATGATAAAAGTCTTGGAGAGATTAGGGATACAAGGGTCATGCCGTTCTTTTAAAATGTGGCCCTCGGAGGACATTTTCTACCTTTCTTAGCCATGCTGCTGTCTATGTAGGCTTTTTATAATACTTTCCCCATTACCTTAGTCAGCAGTTTATTCTCAGGTCCCCTGCAAAGTCACCTTGATTCCTCCAAGGCTCACCACCCTCTGTTTTGATCTCATAGGACTCCTTGTTCTAAAGTTTATATGATGCAGTTCTCGGTTTACTTGACTGATGGATAATTGACAGCAGGGAGGGCCAAAGGCTGTCTTTGCTCCCCTCTGATGATGATGATAATAATTAGTAAGCAGAATCATGGTAAATAGATTGACTCCTAGTAGATCCTCCAGAGAGCTTCTCTTAGCTCTCTGTAAAAGAGTGTGGGGTATGGAATACTTTAATCTGAAAGCAGAACATTTCATAGACTGTAAAGCCTCTACACTTCTTCTACTCAGTAAGTGGCTGACTGAATCTGTTCCTTCATTGGAATAATGATGAGCAATGTTGTTTGAAAGTCTTGTTGTCTCAGTGAAAATCAGGAACTTTCTCTTTCTCCCCACCTAGTGGGTAGGTGGTGGAAAGAAGGGAGGCAGTGAGGGGAATGGCTGTTTAAATTAGTCACAGTAGAGAACCAAGAAAGGAAGCCATAGTATTCTAAGGGTCAATATAGTGTTGCTCCATGTCCCTTTATTGAAAAGGTCTATGATCAATGCTGTGGTGAGAGTAAAAGGCTTTCTTTATACATCACTAGACATCAGTTGTGCTTTCAAATGACAATACTAGTCTGTTAAGAGCTAAGGGTGTATTGCAGCAGAATGGTGTCCTCTTCTTTACACATGGTGAGCCCATAGGTGCAAAAGAAAGAGCACAGTATGTCAGGCCTCTAGATAACTTAGTCCATTGTTAGCCAGTATGGCTGCTATAGATTCCTCTGAGATGACAAATGGCATAATAACACACAGACTGTGCTGTTCTCAGTGTTCCTGGTCAGTGACCACAGGTGGTGTCTGTATTGACTTTGGAACTTTGTCTTAATGAATAACTTTTGAGATGAAAGTCATTAGTCCTGTCTGCCACAGCCTTAGGCTTATATTACTAATTTCTTTCTAAAAACCATTTTAAATATTAGAATTTTCTAATTAAAGAAGACTCAGGAAATAAAGCATTGCCTCTATAGGGAGATGGCTTTACTTCATTCTCTAGAACATGGACAGAAGAGAAGTATACAAAGCATTTTACAGATGCTTTTACTTCTATCTCACGTGAGCCGTTATTTGTCATATTTTAATTGCCATGAACAATAATGTGAGCAATGATTGTGGTCTATTTTAGAATCAGTACATTCTGATTAAACCTTGAATTTTCTTTACTTAAAAGCATTTCTGAAATGAAGATCTAAATTAACACTTTCGACAGGCAGTAAGATAGACTTTGTGAATGGTTCTTAGCCTTATCTGGACCAATAATCTTTTTATTAGAAAGATTTTATAGTTCCCAATTATCCAAAGAGGAAATATGTATTTAATACTAGTCTTTGAAAACACCTTCAACACAATTCCCAAGTTGTTAGTAAATTAGAAGAAAAGGGAACATGATCTAGAATAAGATAATTCATAGCTCAGAATACATGTGGTTGGCAGGGCAAGGCTGGAATATAGGATAAAGTTGGCTGCAGTGTACCATCACAGTGTTGATATGGTGGCTACCCAATAATGTAAATTATCATTGATGGACATCTTGGTAAATTCACAATAAATCACTGCATAGTCTTCTCTTGATTCCACAGCTGTTATACTGCAAGGAAATGAAGTTTATGCTACACTTGTGACAATACATTTTTATGTGTGAAATGGGGTTATATCCTAAGCTGATGCAATTATATTGATTTTTCATCTACACGAATGCTCTACAAAGCCAGAGAAAATTATTCAGCATTATATGTCAGTTAATTTTGGGGCGAGTTAGGGGAGGGAATTGGTTCACTTACTGCCAGGATACCTGGCATTTTTTACCTTAGACGAAAAAATGATTTTTAACCCTCTCTATTACTATGCGGACCATGACTGTTTCTGCATTTTTCCAAAATGCCTCAAGCCTTTTCCATTGAGAACCATGTGGAGAGCATCTGTTGTGTAGGGTGTGAAAAAGATGCTGATCAGTGTTTAAAGTGTTCTGTTTGGGGTCCATTTCGATCAGGAAGGAAATCAGTATTATGTATAGAGTAAATCTTTATAAAAAGATTGGTGTTAGACATTAAGGTACTTGAAATCATAACACATTTTAAACATGAACATGTGGCAATATCTAGATCCAGGATTTTTTAAAATAAAAAATATCTTTACATGGAATTGTTACCTAAAAAGTCTCCCAAAATGTTGCGTAAGAAATTGTTATGAACTTGGCTGAAGTTATTCTTTAACTTTGAGCTGAGATGGAAAGGAGAATAAGAAACAAATATCCAATACTTACATATTGGGAAGAAACCGTGGTTTAAGTTGGATTCCCTAGGGTGCATACTTTGAGATAGTGTTTTATTAGCTGGATATTTCCAAATAACCCACAACAACATCCCCTGAATGATGGACAGCAGGCATCAGCTATGATCAGGTTTATTTTTACTTTCCATGTCTTGTGGGTCCCCAGCATGACCTCTCGGACTGTACTGGGCCATGGAGAATTTTCCAGTCTCACAGTATTTGATCACTGAATGTTGACTAAGCTTAGAGAGTGTGATCTTGAACACAGCTCCTCTTTCATACTGAAACAGCCATGAAAAGACTGTCTGCAGGCCTCATGTCAGCAGTGAGGACAGGGGCAACACATCACTGTACCTACCACACAGTGGCAGTGGGACATATGTGGAACTGAAATTTGAAACTCTTGACAGACATGAGTTCTAATCTTGGATGGGAGCCTGTGCTAAGTAGAACCACAATGAATAATGAAACAGAACTGAAACAGGAAGTACTGATAGAAGAATTCTGGCTCCCAGGCAAAGTATTGATCAGAGCTAGCTAGGCCAGGCAGGGAGTTCAGACAGGTCTCTGGCACAGTGTAGGAAAAAAAAAATCACCAAGAAGCTAGATGTTGAGTGGAATCTGGACCGCAGAAAAGCCTTGACAGAGAGCCCATGTTTGGGGAAATAAGATGTGCATCATAGGCAATACCCTCTAGGCCGTGGCTCAGAGGGAATCTAGATTCTAACAACCATCTTTGAAGCTGCCTCCTCCTCCTCCTCCTTCTCCTCCTCTTCTTCTCCTCATCCTCCTCCTGTTCTTTTCCTCATCCTCCTCCTTCTCTTCTTCCTCCTTTTCCTCATCATCCTCCCTCTCCTCTTCTTCCTCCTCATTTTTAATGCTCTTGATTGTGTGAGATAAAGCAGCAACAAAACAAAAAAAACATAATTGTACAAGTATAAAAAGTAGGATTTGTGGTCTGGGAAAAAATTATAGCAAGCTAGTTCTTATCTCAAACAAACAAAACAAAAACAAACAAAAATTGGAAATCAGAGTTTGAGGAAGAGTGGTGACTATGTTTCAGGAATGTAGATCAGCTCTCCACCTTCATGTGTCTTCTCTGGATTGGCAAACAGCTGGATTCTTCTGTCTGGATCCTCTGATACCTCACAGTCGCGTCTGTCGTGTTACTCTCTTGTGTTGTGTGTCCTTCTGGCTCCATACATGAACTGGCTCTCTTCCTCCCTGGGGCTTCATCTGTAGCTGCTCAGTACATTGTGTCCATCCCTCTCACCCCAACTCCACTCCCGTATACGCTTTGATTTTTTTAAAATTTTAAAAATGAGATTATAATATAGTCGCACCCTTTCTCTCTTCAGTGTCCTCCATCCAAGTCCTCCCATATACTTCTCTCTCTTTAAAATTCATTGCTACTTTTCTTTTAAATTGCTTTCCACCTTTTTAATAGTGTCTATGCAGTTGTCATGGCTCCTCTTTTATTCTCCTGCAAAACTGAATTGTTCTAGATGTATTTCCTGCTTCTCAGCTAAACAGGTTGCAGTCTCCCAGAAGAAAAAGTAGCCAAAGGAAGTTTCTTGTCCCTCCAGTGCATAAAAGACTGCCATCATGGCTCCTGGGCCAAAGGTTAGAGACTCATTGAGTGACATGGCTTAAGAAGGTCTATACCAATTTACATTTCCTAAATTAATAATCATCATCCTATCTTAAAAGTCTCTTTGTATTATCTCATATTTTTGTATTTGATGGTAATGAAACTTTCTCAACTCAAAGCTTTGACAATATGAAATCCAATCAATGTAATTCTTTTTCTTCTCTTAATGAATATATTTTTATACTCTAGTCAAAAGTTTAGATCTCTCTGGGGATTAACTTTTGTTTTATTCGGCTATGCCAGTGTCATCTATTAACCTCTCTGAGATATACCTGCTCCGTCCCTTGTCATATGATCATGACCCAATGGGTGCTGAGTGGTTGTCATGGGCAACATTAATTATTTTCAGGAAGGTGTCCCTGCAGTCCCATCTGAAGTGCAGGATTAAGGAGGCCTACTTTGTCCATCAAGGTTATCTAATTAGAGGTAACCTCACATTACTAATGATCCCTTTTCTTGGGTCAATACATATTTCTTTTTTTTTTTTACAGCTCCATTTCCCGAGGTAGATTCTCTAAGTATCATTTTACTGTGTGGTACCTTAGCTACTTGAAGATAATATTCAACTCTTCTGCCTGATTCATTAATCTTCTAAAATTAATAATTTGAAATCTTTGATTTTTTTCTAAATCTGAAAGAAAGAGCTTGTTTTTAACTCAGTGTTTAAACTTAGCTCTTTTCTGGAATGGGCTAAAGAAAGGAAGGTTAACGACAGCAAGGCAGAAATTGTTCAATGAGGACCTCAGGCCATGTGCAGATGGACTATGGGTTTTGCTCTCATGGAGAGAAAGCAGGCTCAACCCCAATGGGACAAAAGGGCTTGATAGCCAAGGAGCAGGAGCAGACAGTGGATGGATATTTTTAAAGAGGAAACATGGGGGAAGAGAGAGTAGCTCAGTAGAACTTGTGCTGGAAATGGTACAGGGGAGTTAATATGTGAAAATCAGAAAGACACCAAATGTGGGTTTGTTTGTTTGTTTATTTTTTATAATTAAGCTGACAGGATTCTTTCTCAAACTGGAATCTACAAGGTTAGATCTCAAAGCTAAGGAAGGGCCAAATTCAGGATAGAGCTTGGAATGTCCCAAGGGTTAGATTATGGAGAGTCTTTGGTCTTGTATTCTGCCCTCTTTTGATAGTAGTGATGACTATATTATATAATTGAGCTTATGTGGAATGGTATGTGTGTTTGAAGAGGGAAGACATGAAGAAAGCAGGAGCTAGCAGGTGATGTGAACCACCAGAGATTTTGGTTGGCTGAGTTTTATTAAAGGTTTAGATGGGTACGTTAGAGTGTTGCAGTTTGAATCAGAAATGCGATTTAGGGGTTCATGTTTGGAGTGACTGTTCCTAACTTGTGGTATGATTTGGGGAACATTTAGAGGTTATATCTAGTTGAGGGATGTAAGTCTCTAGAAGTGAGCCTCTGAAAGTTTTAGCTTTGTTCTGGTTTGGGTTCCACTCTCTGCTTCCTGGCCCACCATGATGGTTGCAGCTCTTCTAAATCACAGATTCATACCCGTGTGGACTGTGCCGTCTACCCTCTCGTCCTGCTGTCACTGATGGAAATCCCCCAAAGCCAGCATGGATAACAGAATCCCATGTTTCCTAGGGGTCATCCATCTTAGGACAAGACAAGTACCTTTTTAAGATTATCTATAGGAGATGACTCTATTCTGTGATCTTGAAAAAAAAATTTTTTTTTTTGGTTTTTTGAGATAGAGTTTCTAAAAATGTTTTTGAAATTAAATTAAAATAGAATTACTTTAGTTTCTATTTCCCTCTCCTTCCTCCAAACTGATCCACATATTACACCCCATTCTCTCTCAGATTCATAGCTCCTATTCCTCTTAATTGCTGTGTGTGGTGTGTGTGTGTGTGTGTGTGTGTGTGTATGACAACACATACACACAAATGTATAGGTCAAGTCACAGTGGTGAAAGAACATTTAAGTAGTGTGAAAATGGTATATTTTCTGTTGTTGGGGGCTCTTGGTCTGTTTCTCCTAGGTGAGCACCTACCTTGTGCTAGACATAGGATGAGAAGTCTGTGGGCGTGGTTTCCATGTCCCTACTATCACCACCCATTAGGAGCTTACACTCCAGAACTTCAAAGAAGAGCTAATACCTATACTCCTCAAATTGTTCCACATAATAGAAACAGAAAAAAAATTGCCAAACTCTTTACGAAGCTACAGTTACCCTGATACCTAAATCACACAAAGATTCAACTAAGGAAAAGAATTACAGACCAATCTCCTTCCTAAACATTGATGAAAATACTCTGTAAAATACTGGCAAACTGAATCCAAGAACACATAAAAAAATCATCCACATGATCAAGTAGGCTTCATCCCAGAGATGCAGGGATGGTTCAACATACAAAAATCTGTCGATGTATTCCATCATATAAATAAACTAAAAGAAAAAACCCATATCCTCATCTCATTAGATGCTGAAAAGCTTCCAACAGAATCCAACACCCTTTTATGATAAAGGTCTTGGAGAGATCAGGAATTCACGGAAGGTATCTAAACATAATAAAAGCAATATACAGCAAGCTGACAGCCAACATCAAATTAAACAGAGAGAAACTCAAAGCTATTCTGCCAAGATCAGGAACAAGAGAAGGCTGTCCACTTTCTCCATGCCTATCTAATATAGTACTCAAAGTTCTAGATACACCAATAAGAAAACAAAAGGTGATCAAGGATTGAAAGGAAGTCAAACTTTTACTATTTTTTGATTATATGATAGTATACATAAATGACCCCCAAAATTCTACCAGGGAACTCCTACAGCTGATAAGTACATTCAGCAATGTGACAGGATACAAAATCAACTCAAAAAAGTCAGTAACCTTCCTATATACAAATGATAAAAGGGCTAAGATAGAAATCTGAGAAAGATCACCATTTACAATAGCCACAAATAACATAAAATGTCTTAGGGTAACACTAACCAAAGAAGTAAAAGACCTATACAACAAGAACTTTAAGTCTTTGAAGAAAGAAACTGAAAAATATATCAGAAAATGGAAAAATCTCCCATGATCTTGGATAGGTAGGGTCAACATAATAAAAATGACAATCTTATTAAAAGCAATCTATAGACTCAATGCAATCCTTATCAAAGTTCCAACACAATTTGTCACAGACCTTGAAAGAAAAATACTCAACTTTATGTGGAGAAACAAACAAGCAAACAAACAAACAAAAACACAAAATGCAGGATAGACAAAACAATCCTGTACAAGAAAGGAACTTCTGAAGGCATCACCATCCCTGACATCAAACTGTATTACAGAGCTACAGTAATGAAAACAGATTGATACTGGGATAAAAACAGACAGGTAGACCAATGGAATTGAATCAAAGACCCTGCTTTTAATCCACAGACCTATGAACACTTGATTTTTGACAAAGAAGCTAAAATTATGCAATGAAAAAAAGTATCTTTAATAAATTGTGCTGGAATAATTGGATGTCAACATGTAGAAGAATGCAAATAGATTCATATCTATCATCATACACAAAACTCAAGTTCAAATCTATCAAAGACCTCAATATCAATCCAGCCACACTCATAGAAGAGAAAGTGGGAAGCAGCCTTGTACACATGGGCACAGAAGACCACTTCTTAATATAACCCCAGTAGCACAGACACTGAAAGTAACAAATAATAAATGGGACCTCCTGAAACTGAGAAGCTTCTTGAAAACAAACGACATGGTCAACAAGACAAAACAACAGCCTACTGAATGGGAAAAGATCTTCTCAAATCCCACATCAGACAGAGGACAGATCTCTCTCCAAAATATATAAAGAACTAAAAAAAATTAGACACCAAAATTCCAAATAATTCAATTAAAAATGGGATATAGAACTAAACAGAGAATTCTCAACAGAAGAATCTCAAATGGACAAAAGACTTTTTTTTTTGTAATTATATTTATGTACAGAAAACCCAGCAGTACATTTAACCCAGTTTAGTGGCAAGTTCTTTGGCCTTTGCCTTTTCTAGCTTGGCAATCCCAGCCACAGATTTAGGACCCAGGATGTTGCCTTCCCAGTGGCGGCGGATCTCATCATATCTGTCATTGTAATTGGCCCTAATAGCTTCCACCAGCTTGACCAGAGCACCCTTGTCTTCCGAGTTAATCTGTGTGAAGGCAACAGTGGTGCATGTCTTTCTATGGACCAGCTGCCCTAGCCTGACCTTTTCCTTGATGATGCAGTAGGGGACCCCCATCTTCCAACACAGGCAGGCAGAAAGACCACCAGCTCAATGGGGTCTACATCGTGGGCAATCACCACCAGCTGAGACTTCTTGTTCTCTACCCAAGTGGTGACTGTATTGACGCCCGCTCGGAGGACAGGTGGTCTCTTAGTCGGGACATCCCCTTTGCGGGCAGCTTTCTTCTCAGCACAGGCCAGCAGCCTTTGCTTCTTCTCCTACTTTGTCTCTGGCCTGTACTTGTGGGCAGGTTTAAGCAACTGGGTAGCTGTTTGCTGGTCCAGGGCCTGGGTGAACTGGTTAATGGCAGGAGGAACTTTGAGCCACTTACAGAGGATGGCCCTCTGCCTCTGTAGCCTTATGTAGCAGGGCCATTTGACGAAGCGTGTGAGATCTCTCTTGGGCTGGATGTCCTGCCCAATGCCGAAGTTCTTAGGCCTCTTCTCAAACAATGGATTCACCACCTTCTTAGCCTCCTGTTTCTTCACGACGGCGGGGGCCGGGGACACCTTCTTCCCCTTGGTTTTCTTTCCCTGGGGCATCTTGCCAGGCTGGAGGAGAAAGCTGGCCAAAAGACTCTTAAGGAAATATTCAACATCCTTAGTCATGAGGGAAATACAAATCAAAACAACTCTGATATACCATCTTACACCAGTCAGAATGGCTAAGATAAAACAAAAACAAAACTAACAACAACAACAACAACAACAACAAAACCCACAAAAAACAATGGTAGCTTATGCTGGAGTACAGAGTAGGGGGAACACTCCTCCATTGCTGGTGGGAATGCAATCTTGTACAGCCACTTTGGAAATCAGTATGGTGGTTTCTCAAAAAATTGGGAATCAATCTACTTCAAGACCCAGCAATACCATTCTTGGGCATATACCCAAAGGATGCACATTCATACCACAAGGACATTTGCTCAACTATGTTCATAGCAGCATTATTCATAATAGCCAGAACCTGGAAACAACCTAGATGCCCCTCAATCAAAGAATGGATACAGAAAATGTGGTACATTTACACAATGGAGACTACTCAGTTGTAAAAAACAATGACATCTTGAAATTTGCATGCAAGTTGATGGAACTAGAAAAAAAATCCTGAGTGAAGTAACCCAGACCCAGAAAGACAAACACGGTATGTACTCACTCATAAGTGGATATTAGAGGTAAAACAAAGAATAATAAGCTTATAGTCTACAACTGCAGAGAAACTAGGTAGCAATGAGAAACTTAAGAGAGTCATACATGGATCCCCTTGGGAAGCAGAAATAGACAAGATCTCCTGAGAAAATTGGAGTGGGGAGAAGGGATAGCTGGAGGGGAGTGAGAGAGGGAAAGGGGAGGGGGGAAGAGAGCGTGGAGGAATAGAATGGTCAAGATGGTGGAAGGACAGAGAGGGAGAGCAAGGAAAGATATATCTTGATTGAGGGAGCCATTGTGGAGCTAGCAAAAGACCTGACACTAGGGAAATTTCCAGAAATCCATAATGATGACCCCAGCTAAGACCCTATGCAATACTGCAAAGGGTGTCTGAACTGGTATTCCCCTGTAATCAGATTGATGACTGCCTTAATCATCATCATAGAACCTTCATCCAGCCACTGATAGAAGCAGTTGAAGTGATCCATAACTAAGCACTGGGCCAAGCTCCCAGAGTCTTGGTGAAGAGAGGTAGGAATGATAATATAAGCAAAGGGTTCAAGACCATGATGAGGATAACCACAGAAGCAGCTGACCTGAGCTTGGGGAAGCTCACTGACTCCAGACTGACATCATGCACTGGCAGGTGGAGGGGACCTGTATAAGCATAAACTAGGCCCTCTGAATGTGGGTGACAGTTCTGTGGCTGGGGCAGTCTGTGGGATAATACTCTCGTATACTGTAAAGATTTGTTGCTAGTATTGCTTTAATAAATACTGATTAGCCAGCAGCCAGGAAGGAAGTATAGGCAGAGCAACCATACTAGGAAAATTCTGGGAAGAGGAAAGGCAGATGCAGTCACCAGTCAGATGCAGAGGGAGAAAGATGAGAATGCCTTACTGAGAAAAGGTACTAAGCCATATGGGCTAAACATCAATAAGAATTATAGGTTAATTTAAGTTGTAAGAGCTGATTAATAATAAGCCTGAGCTAATAGACCAGGCAGTTTATAATTAATATAAGCCTCTGTTTGTTTCTTTGGGACTGAATGGCTGTAGGACTGAGCAGGGCAGAAACTTCCATAAACAGGGCAGTATGTGGGCCTACTAGGAGTGTGACCAGAATTTGTTCCTAGTACATTAATGAATGGGCTTTTTAGAGCCTGTTCTCTTCTGAAGGATACCTTACAGTGTCTCAACACTTGAGAGTATAATGCTCTCGCTTAGAACTGGAATTGGTTCCTAGCACTCAAGTAGGGTGGGTGGTTTATAAGTGCTTACAACTCCAGCTCCAAGGGATCCAATGCCATCTTCTGCAATCCATAGGAACTGCAATCAGATGTGCACTTATCCACATTTAGACATTCATGCTGTGAATTTATCTATTCTGATATTTTACTTAAAAAATATTTAGTAGCCGGGTGGTGGTGGCGCACACCTTTAATCCCAGCACTCGGGAGGCAGAGGCAGGCGGATCTCTGTGAGTTCGAGGCCAGCCTGGTCTACAAGAGCTAGTTCCAGGACAGGAACCAAAAGCTAAGGAGAAACCCTGTCTCGAAAAATAAAAAAAAAAAATTAGTATATGTGTGACCTTTTATATCTGACTTTTTTCACTTAACATAGTATTATCAAGGTTCATCAACACTGGATATTATATATATATATATATATATATATATATATATATCTCACTTTATTGTCAATATGAAAACCTAGTTGTAGATTATAGATCATAAATTTCAGTCTTATCTGGATTGTAATTTTCCTAAATATATTAGCCTCCAATAGGTTTGGGTAATAAAAGTATTTTTTATGGAAAAGGCTGGCTGGAGAGATGGCTCAGCTGGTGCAGGTGCTTTCTGACAGTCATGATGAGCTGAATTCAATGCCTAGAGCCTACATGGTACAAACACGGAACTGACCTCCACATGTGCACCGTGTAATCTATTTATATGAACACACACAGACCTAAATAAGGAAATATAAAAACCATTAGAGAATGTCTTAGTCATATATACCTTTTTTGAATCTTTGGGTTGTGCATTCAGTTTTCTTATGTTTTTTACTTCTGGATTTTTAACAGTTGTAATTTTAGTGTATCATGTTTATTTTCTCCCAGGGTAGCCACCAACATAATTATTTTTAAGTAATATTTTTCAGCAAAATCATCTTGTATCTTCTACATGTTGAACTAGTGGCCTAATTCCCTTCTGATCTCTCTAGAGTGTTCCTTTGATCTCTCTGACTCCTGTTCAAGGCCTGTACTGTTTGATTACAATGCTTTTGTAGTTTCTGTAATTTTCTTTTCTATTCATGTCAACAATCTTAATATTTTTACTGTAGGCAAGAAAAACCACTTTAAAAAACTTTTTGGATTTTAAAAGCAGTGAGTTTAAGAATTCATTCTAAAAATAAGCAGCTAGACAATATCCTCATATTTATGGTGCTAAATCTATAAATTTTAATGTTTATTTGCAAGCAAAAAAATTGCTGATTGCTATTTGACCACGCTCCTTCTTGTGGAGATAAACTCCTCCCTCTCAAGTATTATAAAAGGTGTAGTTTTTTGTCTTTGCACGTTGCACCTACCTGTTAATTTGTGATTGTTACAGGGAAATACAAGGTAATGCAAAAGTGTTGATGGATGAAACTGGGTTTAATGTGCTTGCTAACTATTCCTTGCCAACCCTGTCACAGCGTATGCACTAGACAGAACCATTTTATTACTTTAAGACCAATAAAAGAAACCTTTGCTTACCCCAGTTTTAAAAAACAATTTTATTTTATGAAGATGGCACCTCCAATTTCTTTTCTTCTCTCTCTCTCTCTCTCCCTTTCTCTCTCTCTGACTGTTAGAAGATGCTAGGAATATTTCCTAGCCCGCACATGCCACTAATCCCAGCAGGCAGGAGGCTGAGGGAGTCAAGGCCATCCTAGTCTTGCAAAATGAAACTTAATCTTATTGAAAAAAGTAAAATAAACAAAAGCGCTCTTCTGCGTGTAAGTGTACATGTGCCTTTGTGTGTTTGTGTGTGTAAGTGTGTGTGTGAAATATTTCCTGGGTTTTTATTTGGGCTGTAGGGGGATAATTTAAAATAACAAATGGGTCAAAAGGTCATGAAGATTATTTTGGTTCTTTCTTCATGCATGTAAAAGGCAGGGAGGAAATAAGGAACCGTGTTCTTTATGAATTAAAGCTATAATGACATACTAAACATTTACTTTAACTAAAGAAGGCCGCAGTTGTACAGAGCTGAATAGAGTATGATACACTATTGATAATAAAACTGGGGTCCTGCCCTCTATAAAAGTTAGACTAATTAGTATACACTTGCTCGTTCACTTATGTTATTTATTATTTTCTATTTAAAGCCATTATTTTTATTGCAAAGGAGGCATAATTTTAGTCTCAGCCTATAAACCTTACTATAACTTATCTATATCTGCTAAACCAGAGTCATTTTTGCTTCTTTAATAAGTGTAGTAATTTACATTGGCTAATAGCATAAACATAATAATTAACATAATGTAGTTGTATTCTCTACCACTGCCTTATTATGACAATTTTAAATCTTGTTATTTTTTTTCCTGGTGAAGCAAGGCTTATGATTATCCATGATTTTTTTTTCCGATGTATAACAAACAAAACAAAAGGAGAAATGTTTGCTTGCTTTATTTCTCCTCTGGCTTGATCCAGTCAGCAAAACTTCAGATATTGTTAGGAAATGTCAGTTATGTTGGGGGATTTGGTCCTTGTGCTTACTTCTGGGTCCTAAATTTATTTGGATTTTCCTCCTAGATTATTTGGCTGACAGACTATGTGCCTGACATAACAAACATTATGAGCTGCTTTCCATAGCAAAGGAGATATGCAGTCACTTTTATTGAGCAATTTATTCTTGCATTTTCAGCTCCATTGTGGTAGAGAGTTGTGGAAATGAGCTTTCAAATTTGGAATGATTACAATAAAAATCCTGCCTTGCTGTACTAAGTGTGTAAGTGTGTGTGTATGTCAATGTCTGTGTGTGTCTGCATGTGCGTCCTATAATTTATAGGCAGTTACTTTTCCTATAATTAGAGCCAAATTAACTTCTTTTAAAACTAAAATCAAATCTAAGAGGTCTTTGGCATTTAGAGAGTCAAAAGAGACTCAAGGTGTTTTCCAAGATGGACTGGAGGTTTGGGCGGTGCATGCCATGGGGCCAGCCTCTCCTGACGATGCTAGCAAGCTGAGAAGATGAGCAATTGGAAGCTCTGAGTATCAGAAAAGAAAACTTTCCTTAATATTATGTAGTTGAAAGACAAGAAGGACTTCAGTCTTCCAATCAAAGTCCATTCTAAAGCTTCGATGCTGCCAAGATCTGGCCTAGGTGAAGTAAATGTCAAAATACAACATTTTAAATAGGAAACTCAACTTTTGTTTAGAAGTCTTATGATTTGACTAACAGGCCCGAACCATTGATTAAGGATCTTTGCTTTTAGTGTGGACTGTTTGCCCTTGAGCTGAGGTCAAATTAGTCCAGTTCAGCTCAGGCTTGTCTTCTCACTGCCCATAAACCTATTAAGATTCAGAGAAAAAAAATATCAAATTACATTCAATTCACCTGATTTAACCAGAAAACTCCATTCTAATACCTTGTTAGCTTCTAATATTAATAGTGTTATTACTTTGAAGACGTTGGTAAAGAAAGAAATAGAGAAATTAATTATTTTCTCTTCTTAATTATCCAGAGGCAAATCATATTCCGTTCATCATTGACTCATGAAACTTGACCTAACTTGAGCCTCACAAGGGCTGGTAACAAAGTCTGTTGCTACACTGCACTGTAGATGCTAACTGTATTAACATTTGTGACTTTTAAATGGCTTGGTAAAAAAAAAAAATCCTGTGTGATTCTCCACAGGTTAAGTAGATGTGTCCACTTTCTCCATTCTGTTGGTCTTGAAGTTGCTTCATAAAAGGTCCGTTCGATCGCTACTAACTGCACAAGTCAAGTCCACACCAGGGAAACAGCTTCGGAGCTGACCGGTGCCTCACCCAATGAAGACGACAATTCCAGTAAAGAATGCTAGAGAGAGGCTGGTGGTGGAACACTGGCTGCAGTCAGGGGACTGGAAAGGCAGCCTTCCAGGAGAGCACTTTCCAGTCCTTAGCTCTGCATTAATTGGACTCTTTCATCCACTTTGCTGAGAGACCTTAGACATGATTTGCCCCGTTTGGCTCTCTAATGACAGCTCTGGGACATTTTGATGGAGAGCTTGCCAAACATGTCAGATTTCCGACCCACAGGTAGCTTGCCCTCTCTCTCCTGGAGGAGTCCTTTTCGCAGGCTTGTTCTGGTTCCTCCCATCAGCCCCACTGCAGGAAGTTTCCTTTTCATGATTCTTACTCCTAGGGCCATTGCCTTGGGGATGCTTTTCTTATCTGAGCTCTTATTTTGACAACAGATTTATTATCAATGTTGTGACATCTCTCCTTTGGCCTTCTAAACTCCTAATCCTGACTTACACATTTTTTTAGGTAAATTTCATGTGTGTTTGCTTTATATTTCCACTCATATTATAAAACCCTCGAGGTCTAAACTATAACCTTCTATGTCTGGATACATGGGATCTGTAAAACTATAGAATCTGATCAGTTTTATTGATTTAACTTTAATCATCGAAGAGATTTTCATAAATTTTTGTGCTCAGAAATGTATTTGATTTAAAAAAATATAAGTTTACTTTTTATAAAAAGGATGACATGTGGTATAGACAAAGGAATGCCCCAAAAGCTATTTCCTACAATTGATCTTTATGGTAGAATGAGGGTAAGCAACATCCAGAAATTAATATGCTGTGCTGGAGTATTTTTCTCATTTATTTTCAGTCTCTCTCTGTGTTCTAATAGAATACCTGGATATTTTCCCTTTCATTTCTCATGGCTCCAGAGGCTTAGAAATCCACATTAGATGTGTCTCATCGACTGAGCTTTGTAACTGCATCATGGGAAGTAGAAAGGCATTAAATGTCGAGGGAAGTGGATTGTCTAACCTTATTTTACTTCCTCTTCTTGTAAAACTGCTTATACCATCACAGAGGCCCCACCCTTGTCTTCTCTTCTAAATCCCTCCTTGGGCTGAAAATGCACTGATGTTTCAGTCTGAAGATTGAGTTTCTAAAGCAAGGTTATACTTCCATTCAGAAAGGGGTGATTGTATTTTTAAAAGAAAAACAACAACAACAACAACAAAAACAGATACTCAAAAAAGTGGAAGAAACTCAAATAGACCTGCATGCTATGCACTGAGCTAGATGCTAGAGTTAGTACTAGGATGTGTCAACTGGAATATTCAGTAGCAAAGCTGGGGCCAAGCTTTTTGTCTGGCTGTTGCTAGGACCACATAGAGGTTCATTTTATATATCATTGTAACTTGTACTTAACTATTCAGCGTTGCTGTATATAGAAAATCTGAGTATTTAAAGATATAAATGGGTTGTGTTAGCTATATGAAATGACTAGGTAAATTATTTATCTGTTTATTTAATTTTGAGATGGGTCATACAGACCAAGCTGGCTTTGAACTCCCTATATAGGACAAGGTTGGCCTTGAAACCTCCTCTTCCGGTCTCAGTCTCCCATGTAATGGGGTTAGAGTCATGTACCACTATGCCTGACCTTCCATTTGTATTTAATGAGTGCAAACATCTAAGAATACCTAATTATGTACCACTTTTCAGAAATTCACATCATTTGCTCTGGAAAAAAATAGACCTGAAATTTTATGTTTTACACAGTCGCAAAATCTCCTCAAAAAAGTTATCTATAATCATTTTTCCCAATACTAACCTTTAAAGTTATAACTGTTGATACATATTTATTGCACACATTAACGCACAGTAAAGTGTGATACATATATGGCTTTGATCATATCTGCTATTTTCGTTACGATAATCCCTCTCTTCACTTCTCCATCCTTACTAATTCTGCTGCTTTCTGATAACTGTCTATTTTTCTTTTCTTAGATTCTATATATTAGATAAAAACACAACGTTTGTCTTTCTATGTTTGACTTATTGATTATTTAACATATATGTCTCTTCATTTTGCCTCTTCTCCTTTCCTCCTTTTATTTCTTTGGCCAAACCAAAGGCCTCTTAAGCAAGTGATACATACTGAGCGGTACCCCAGCCCGAAGTGCTCTTTGAGCTGCACCCACAACTTGAAGTGCTCTTTGAACCTACTCCAACTGGTGTTTCTTCTCTTTTCCTTAAGAACAGCCCCTGCTGATGTCACCATATATTCCTGTGATCTTTGGCCCAATGTTTCTTTCTCCTTCTAACATAGACAGAGGGCAATATCTAACATGCTGACCCCCCTCAGCGTTTTAAAGCACTGTCTATGTGAATAGGTCTTGCAGGGCAGTATTCTCTTTGTCACCTGCTCATTAGGGCAAACGCCTCCTCTTCTTGGCATCCACAAAGGAGAATATTCCAGTGTTCAATCCTGCGTTCTCTTGGCTTCTTTGCCTATATGATGGGCCCTTAATAATGTCAAATGTGACACTCCCCTATGCAATACATGAAAGTTTGTATCATCTAGACACTGAAAACTCTCAATTTATGCCTACAGGGGTTGGAGAGATGGCCCAGTGATGAAGAGTACCCACTGCTCTTCCTAACAACCTAGGTTTTATTTGTAACACCTACTTGAGGGCTTGTAACAATCTTGTGTGTGGAGGGGCACTGATGTACTCTCCTGTTTTTGAGGGCACCAGGCATGCATATGGTACAAAAACATACATTAAGGCAAAACACCCGTACGCAGAAAGTAATTTTTAAAAATGAAAATGCCTCCATCCTTTGTCCACTCTGCCAGAACTATGTATCTCCTTACTTGATGGTCCAGTTGGTACCTAATAACTCTAATTTTTCATGTTCCATACTGAAATTCAGATTTCTTTCCACACCTTAATCAAAAAGGCAAATCTGTCCTTTTCTAGGTCAAACACTGGGTGATGCTGATCCCTTTTGCTCTTCCTCCTTTCTAGTGAGAACCATCAGCTCTCTCTGTAGTAACAGCCTGAATATGACTCCTTCCCACCACCTTGCTTACCCAGATGGTCTAGGCAGCCACGATCTCTTGACTGGTTCTGAGAACTTCCTAATTTAATTTTAACAAGAGCAAAGAGGGCTATGGAAGGAGGAAATGATATAATTGTCTTATAATCTCAAAAATAAAATTTAAAGTCTTTAAAAAAGAAGTCCGCAAATTCAGGTAACGACTGGACTTTTACATTTGCTTTCTCTCAGTGTTGCCTGTCAGCTTTGCCTGGGTGGTGATTGGCAGCTCCACGACCTTGCAGCACTCCCGTCAATTATTTTTGCAAAGGTACACATCCTGCTTTATGTACTCAACCACCACAAGTTCATACTTTATACTGTTAAAAATGAAACCCTATAAGTCTAAAGGGTTTCATAATCCCCATTTGTTCTATAAAACATTGCAGCTGTAATTTAAAGATAGTTTTCATGTTGAGTACTCTTTAAAAGCCGGAAGTTCATATACAGTTTCAAACCAGAACTTTTCAGATTTCTAGTAAACCGGTTAGTTGTGTTCTTCAAAATGAATTCTTGGGCATAGAGGTCAAGCTATGCGTTCTTGTTGGTTTCCACATTTATGAGGTTAGAGGCCTTTCTATTTTCTTATTTTTGTAGCTTTAACTCACAGAGTAATTCAGGGCACAGAACGAATGTCTGTAGATGTCTTTAGAATGAGTGGGTGAACCATCAGTGTGCATATAGTCTCTATAGTTTAATGTCAATATTTCGGTGCATATATCCTATCCCTCTTCTGTTTTATCTCTGTCTACAAAATCATTTACTTTTAAACCAGTAGCTAAATTAATATGGACTGAAAGTGATGCAATAGGAAATAGGTATCCCAAATAGGTATGTAATATAAACTCCCTCAAATTTATAACCTCTCTCTTTTTTGGTATGGGTGTTTCCCTTGCATGTATGTTTGTGCACGTTGTGCATGCAGTGCCTGAAGATGCAGAAGGTATCAGTTGGCATCAGATCCTCTGGGACTGGAGTTACCAGTGACTGTGAGACATGATGTGGTTTCTGGGAATTGAACCAAGGTCCTATCAAAAAGCAAACAGTGCTCTTATCTGCTAAGTCATCACTTCAGCCCTATAAACTCTTCTTTCATATAATGAACATATGTGCCGGTAAGTGCTGTATGCAGATATGCAGACCATGTTTATTTTACCTTGTGCATCATTATAGTAACAGCAATCCTAATTGTCTGCTGTGCCCTGATAGTTCTCCATCTAGCAGGCTGCTGAAGAAGTAGGGCTGTTTTCGGTCACAGTCCAGCTGGCCTTGGTGAGCTCCCAGTAGATCAGCTCCACTGTCTCAGTGGGTGGGTGCACCCCTCGTGGTCCCGACTTCTTTGCTCATGTTCTCCCTCCTTCTGCTCCTCATTGGGACCTTGGGAGCTCAGTCCAGTGCTCCAGTGTGGGTCTCTGTCTCTATCTCCATCCATCACCAGATGAAGGTTCTATGATGATATGCAAGATATTCGTCAGTATTGCTCTAGGATAGGGTCATTTCAGGTTCCCTATCCTCAACTGCCCAAGGAACTAACTGGGAACCTCGGCTTGGGCACCTGGGAGCCCCTCTAGGGTCAAGTCTCTTGCCCACCCTAAAGTGGCTCCCTTAACTAAGAATTGTGGTTCTGTGCTCCCCTATCCACCCTTCCTTTATCCCAATCCTCCTATTTCACCAAGTCCGCCCCCTCCTTCCCTTCTACTTTTTCTCTCCCCATCTCCCCTTACCCCCATCCCACCCCACCCCCAAGATCCCAATTTACTCCCCGGCAATTTTGTCTACTTCCCTTAGCAAGGAAGATAACTATATGTTTTTCCTTGGGTTCACCTTCTTACAAGGCCAGCTGGACTGTGACCGTAAAAGCATGGGATAAAACCGGACTCTCTGAACATGGCGAACAATGAGGGCTGATGAGACGCCAAGGAAAATGGCACGGGGTTTTGATCCTACTTAATGTGCTGGCTTTATGGGAGCCTAGCCAGTTTGGATGTTCACCTTCCTAGATGTGGACGGAGGGGGGAGGACCTAGGACTTACCACAGGGCAGGGAACCCTGACTGCTCTTTGGACTGGAGAGGGAGGGGGAGGGGAGTGAGGGGAGGGGGAGAAGGGTTGGAGAAGGGGGAGGGAAATGGGAGGCTGGGAGGGGGTGGAAACTTGTTTTTTTTTTTCTCTCCTTTTCTCAATAAAAAAAATCATTCTAAAAAAAAAGAAGTAGGGCTGTCCTGAATTGTTGCTTTAAATATTATTTTTTTAACTTTTTTTTATTGAGAAAAGGAGGAAAAAAAAACAAGTTTCCACCTCCTCCCAGCCTCCCATTTCCCTCCTCCTCCTCCCACCCTTCTCCCCCTGCTCCCACCCTTCTCCCCCTCCTCCCACCCTTCTCCCCCTCCCCCCACTCTTCTCCCCCTCCCTCTCCAGTCCAAAGAGCAGTCAGGGTTCCCTGCCCTGTGGTAAGTCCTAGGTCCTCCCCCCTCCGTCCATTTCTAGGAAGGTGAACATCCAAACTGGCTTGGCTCCCACAAAGCCGGCACATTAAGCACGATCAAAACCCCGTGCCATTGTCCTTGGCTTCTCATCAGCCCTCATTGTTCGCCATGCTCAGAGAGTCCAGTTTTATCCCATGCTTTTTCAGTCACAGTCCAGCTGGCCTTGGTGAGCTCCCAATAGATCAGCTCCACTGTCTCAGTGGGTGGGTGCACCCCTCGTGGTCTCGACTTCTTTGCTCATGTTCTCCCTCCTTCTGCTCCTCATTGGGACCTTTGGAGCTCAGTCCAGTGCTCCAGTGTGGGTCTCTATCTCCATCCATTACCAGATGAAGGTTCTATGATGATATGCAAGATATTCGTCAGTATTGCTCTAGGATAGGGTCATTTCAGGTTCCCTATCCTCAGCTGCCCACGGAACTAACTGGGGACCTCAGCTTGGGCACCTGGGAGCCACTCTAGGTTCAAGTCTCTTGCCAACCCTAAGGTGGCTCCCTTAACTAAGAATTGTGCTTCCGTGCTCCCCTATCCAACCTTCCTTTATCCCAATCCTCCTTTTTTCCCCAAGTTCCCCCCATTCTCCTCCTCTCCCTTTTCTCTCCCCATCTCTCCTTACCCCCATCCCACCCCACCCCCAAGATCTCAATTTTCTCCCCGGCAATTTTGTCTACTTCCCATAGCCAAGAGGACAACTATATGCTTTTCCTTTGGTTCACCTTCTTACTTAGCTTCTTTGGGATCACCGATTGTAGACTCTGTGACCCTTGTTTATGGCTAGAAACCAATTATGAGTGAGTACATCCCATATTTATCTTTTTGGTTCTGGGTTACCTCACTCAGTGACTTCTCTTCAAATAAGGCTTGGCTGCATTTGAAAAAAAAAAAAACAGGCTTTAGGATGGTGGAGGGTATGAGTATATCTTCTTTTACTTTTGGAGGCAAGAATGTGTTGGAATACTGAGAATGACCAGAACGAAGCTGGAGAGTTTAGGCAATGACCTTAAGCCTAAAGCGTGTCTGGAGCAAAGGCACCAGGAGCATTCCTTATGGTTGTCATTGTCAGCGGTTGTGAGACTGGAAATACTAAATATGATCTAGGTGAAAACTAAGAATCACATTTTTAAAAAAATTAAAAATGTGACATATTGTAAGGAACTTAAAACTTTTTTTCATTTTTTTTTTATACTAGCAATGAATGTAGTAGGACCTTGGCAAGCTGGGTCTGAACTAAGTGGGGCCACAGCCCTTTGTAAGGTACACATGTACTGTGCAGAGTGAGCAGTCTGGGTCCAGGCACAAGGCACATACTGAGAAGCTGGGCTGGCCAGGGAGCCAACGGCCTCATCTTCCTGCCTCACACTATCATTGGAGGGGACCAGTGGTCAGAACTGAGATTTTCCGTTTGCTGCCTTGAGACAGGTACAGAAAGAACCCAGGCTGTGGTGGAGGCAGGATGTCTATACACGGATACCTTTGGTTAATTAGTCAAGTGGGAAACACATTTATGAAAAACAAGATAGACACATAAATCTCTGTCACAAGTATTAAATATTTCAATATTAACTCATATTGGAAATCTTTTAATGTGATTCTCATGTTTGTAGAAATGATTAACACTGTGTTTGAAACGTCGCTCTTTCACCACTGAGCTAACATTGCTTTTATCATTCTATCTTTGGATAGTGTGTTACTTATCCTACCTGGACCATTTTACATAACAGAAAAGCCAAATTAGTATAAGAACAGTTCAGTTCATAAAAGATACGATGACTGTGAAAGCAGATATGATTAAAACAGTGCACGCGGTGGGAGTGAATTGCGAGCCATCGTGGGCAGCTCAGTCAGTCTCCCCAACAGACACAAGTGGTTGGAGAGGCAGACAGGACTCGGAGTGTATAGTAAGACAGGCAGGAGTGACACAGGAATCGCGAGTTGGTGGTATAGCAAGAGACACCCTTTCCCCTAGAATACCGAATCTAGGATCAGTCTGTGCACCTAAAAGCATATCAAGCAGGCAGGGAATTGGCAGAAGAATGGAGCAATAGAATTATTGGAAAGGGACATTATCTCCAAAAGATGAATTTCTGTAAGTGGAAAGTCACATTTGCCTAAGACATTACACTAAAGGCAATGTTGGCAATGGAGTTATTGATGTTTATATGAACTTATTAGTCAATAAGTGGATGAATACTCTTTAAAGCAGCAATCCGTGTGCTGATGGGAATGGATTGAGCACAAGTCCATGCTAGGGACCCAATGCTGTGGGAGGGCGCTTTTGTTCTTTACCCAGCTTTGCAAAGCTAGTCCCCAAATAGCATTTAAGATTGGTTGTGAGTTGATACTCTTATCCGGTGGCACAGATATAAAATAAGGTCTCTCTTCTCTTCCTCTGGTAATCAAAACAAATAGCTTTCCCACTATGAAAGGAGGAGTCTGTATTTAAAGATTACAGAGTTCAGGATAGACTTTCTCTCTCGCAAGGTTACTTTCTCTGTGTTACCTAGAACTAATGGCCAGAGCTCACGAGTGAAAAGCCTGGGGCTTCCTCCAAGAAAAGAAATGAAATTATTTAATTTGCCTCTAATATAGTTGTCATTTTATAACACGTTGGGTTTATGTTGTCTAACGTGGCATATAAATTTTATCTCATTTATCCTCATGTGCTTCTTAAAATGATTAACATTGTCTTCCTTTCCCAAATGAAGATGCAGAGCTGTTGGCTGGAAAAATCAGAAGGAAGCAGGCTCCCATTGTCGGACTTTTACTCAGCCCAGGTTGCAGTCCGCAGAGGGGACAATAAGCTAGACCGGACTGTCAGGGACCATGGCATGGAATCTAGGCATTCTTTCCTTTTGTTTATTTTCTGCTTTTCAATTGGAAAAGGTTAGTTCTTTAAATCTAGCAGTAACTTGAACGTCCTTATGAAATCTAATGTGTCCATCATTACTAGGAACTGAACTTGGCAGATAATTTGCATATGCATGATTTTGCTAGACCAGGTTGAGTTTTCCGTTTCCAGCTATAACCAGCTCCGTTATTAATACTATCATCGTCAACTAGCTGTACCCCTTGCCTCCCAAAAGCTTCCATAATTTTCTTCCCTTCTCTTACATTACCGTTAATCAAATTAAAAGATGTTCTTGTTTCATTTCCAAAGAGAAGGAGTGAAGGCCAAGGTTTGTGACACTTGGAAGCACCATTCTTATTGAGACAACTTATAGGAAACATTAATACTATACAAAGAGGTTTCCAGAAGAAAGAGGGATAGAAACAAATGGAAATAGAAGATTCTACAAAATGGGAGAATGAAAACCTTTTAGATTTACGAGTAGAACATTCTTTCCTCTCTTATGAAATGCCTTTGAAAGGGTTTGGGGCCTTGATTGCATGCTTAGGACACGGAACCATTCTAAAGCAATTCAGTTCTTTGCTATTCTGCTTTTGCTCAGCATCGTGGCTTTTTCCCCCTATCCACAACTGGTGATTATAATGTTTGGAAAGATAGATAAATACGTGTGTGTGTGTGTGTGTGTGTGTTTCTGAGAGAATGCTTTTCTTTCAATGATTCCGTGTCTGTCATAGATCTTTAGACTGAGGGGTACTAGAGAGAAGAGTCCTTTTAAGTTCTTCTTATTCCAAAATTTGAAAGAGCATTTTGTTCATAATGCTTACATTTTTTTTTCAAGGGAGCCATTTAATTCATTATGGAGTAGTATGAAGCTGTTGAGAGAGATGGAGCAGCTTGATTCATTTGAAATCACAGGACAAATAGACTTTAGAAAGCAAATGCATCCATTCTGACACTAATTATGTGTCTTTCGCACATGCAGCATCTCATGTCACAAATTACACTCATTTGCTTCTTGCTGCAGAATGTCTCTGCGATGAGACGAGTGGAAAATTCCTTAACCAGGTGGCCGAGGAACAGGTCAGGACTGTGAGGTCCTCGGGAGGGAAGGGGCAGGGTGAGGCAGAGAAAAACCAAGATATCTTTAATGCCACTGGTGTTCCAGAGTGTCCCGTTGACCAATGGCAGAGCCGTGCAGCAGAGGGGAGGATTTGCTTCTCCAATAGTGTGATAACCACAGCCTCTAGTAACAAGTAAGACCCACTGGATGCAGGCTGCTGGGCTGAGGTCATTTTATGTGCACAGAGACTGTTGTCCTTGAACCTTTACCCTATGAGTATATTACTATTTTGGGGTTGTGGAAGCCAAAGCAATTCAAGAATTAGTCTGGAATAGAACTAATGCTTGAGAGATTAAAATCCGAGGAATGAATTCTGGAGCTCTGGAGGCCTTTCCCACCATCTTTGTCCTTGTTTTGCGTCTTGTTTCCACGCTTTCTCTTCAGCTTGCCACCTCTGAGTTCCTTCAACTGCTTTGCTAGAAGCAAGAAGTTTCCTGAACTGAGAAAAATCAACCTGAGTTTGTCGTCACGCGGTCCAGTGTTGGATCTCTTGAGCACAGACGGCAAGCTTTGGTTGGGCATGATGCCAGAGTTTCTCAGAACTCCTTATGAAACAGTTCAGATAGGGTTTAAAACAACTAAGAGAATCGAGACATGTACACTCATTTTCCTTGGTTATGAACGAAAACAGAAGCCCTTGCTGCCTAGCATGAGAAGGGCGAAGCTCAGCGTTGAGCTCGAGTCTATTGCCTGATAATGGACAAGGCGAACCTCACTTTTCTGTAACTAAGCCTATTCGACTCCAATCGCTGTTCCTGGGGTCCTTCGTATAAAGCAACCTTTGCAAATGAGTAGTCAAAAGGCTTGGACTGAGGGATAAAACCAGAGAGTAAAAAATGAATAGGTAATTCAACACTTAATTTCTTTTAATTTTGAGAGTCTTACATATGTGCTGCTGCTAATAATGGGTAGAATGTTGATGGTGGGGGAAGAGTTTTAAAATGTAAATTTATTTTCACCTGAGCTGCAGATTTCAAACCTGGCATGCCTTACACGTAGTGCAGTTTGACAGTTCATTTGAAATAAATGTGCCGATAACCCTTAAAAGTGGCAATAAAATACTCTTTGCTCTACTGTACAGATGATTAATACCACTAAAGTAATTAAATTCCATTAGGCTGAGGTTCACATACCCAAGGAATTGGTGCCAGGATTTAGCCATTCTCTAGTGAGGACAAAAGACTAATGCCTTTTAAAGCCTTGTTTCACCAGGAAAATCCCAGGGAAGTCTATATTAACTTAGGACATCTGCTTGTTGTGATTGTTTGAGGTATTGATGCATTGGATCATTAGCAGGATAGCGTGAACTAGTGTTTTCCTGTTGACAAGGATCTCTCACCAGGAGCTGCGGAGCTTTCTGCAAGGGGAGACGGAAAGCAAAGCAGGGCAGCCAAGTTGAGTCCCGAGAATGGCTTTGACTTACACAATTATTGCAAACTGTACAGTCTCTGATGGTAGGGAACAGCATTTTGCCCCCAGCCATTTTTCCCAAGATCAAAGCCAAAACTCTGTCTCCTGCTGTTTTGTAGCTGTAGATTCTTAAAGACTGGCATTATTGTCCTCGATGAACAGTTTGCCCCCTTTCAGATGGCTGCAGTAATGACCCACGGGGGAGGCAGTGCTTAGGCTGTGCTGACAATGTGACCAGGTGCTGCAACATAAGCGTTTCATTAAATATTGAAGAAATGGTTTTCAGTTACAGTGGCAAAAAGGGAATTTGGTCTATGTCCAAATATGTGGCTATTTTTTTCCCTCAACCTCTTCTAATCACATTATTTTTTTGCATGACCTTTCTGCTGGTAATTAGCCGCTGTGCTGAAAAGCATCGTGGATAATATATCTAAGGTAATTCTGCATTCTGCTTTACATGCTGGTAATCATTCTTAATGTATCAATGATTTATTTACCATTTTTTATCTTAAACTACATAAACGATGAAGAATTCTTCCGATTATTTCAATTTTTTTAGAGGTATCAATGAAAGAAGCCCGAGCTCCCAATAGAAAGACGGCTTGCAGAGGGAACAGAAAGCAGGGACATTGAAGAGTTAGGTTTTTGTTGCGTTAGGAGCCATTTTGTAGCTTCAGCATCTTGTTTCCATTTGGAGAATGTTAAACCTGAGTGTATAATTTGTGAAATTAAATTCACAATAGAAGAACTGCAGTCGTGTTTCAAAGTATGCATTTTCTACTTTTTATCAGCAGGATCTCCATCAGTTAACTGTGTGTGCCTGACACAAGCTTCCTGGCTGGTCCGTGTGTCCTGTGTGTCTTGTGACAGGCTTCCCCATGATTTCCCAAGTCCTCCTCAAGAGCACAGGTGCTCCCATAAGAAACATTATAAATTACAATGCCATCACACAGGCTTCCAGTGTCTTGAGACACTTCGGTGGCTGTGGGAGGCCAGGAAAGGTGAATTACCCCCAAAGTACACCATAAAGCTGAGCAGACCACAAACTCCATTTAAGAAAGTTAAATCATTTTTCCTTTGTTTATCTCCCCTCTGAAAATTCAGCCTGTTGCTAAACAATTACTTGAAACATGCAAAATTTCTCCAAAATTGAATGGAGTATTCTTCAAGTGAGGTCTGGCCTGAGAGTTCCCTATTCACGCTGGCTCTTTGCATCACTCAGTACATTTTGGCACAGCTCCACTAAGGAGAAACTTGGTTTGTTTCGCCAATGCCATCTCTCCAAGAGTCATAAATGTGAGGGTTTGTCATTTCAAACATCCCAAAGTTGCCTGTAAGATCACCAGTCCTACATTCTATCTGTGAATTCTACATTCTACCTACCAGTTCTACCCATGAAAACAAAAATTTACCATCCAGTTTCCTTCCTTGTTTTGCTTATAAATGGGAAGGACAGAATTCAAACATCATCGAAGCTGGTCACTTAGTGTCTCCAATAATCTATTAGTTTCTTTTTTTCCTCAAGTTCATGACTGTTGTATGGACCATCTCAATGGAAAACAAAATACATCCTGAAAGCTCTTACAGGGTATGGTGCCATTGGCCTATACTTCAAATACTGGGAGATTGAGGCAGGAGGATAGCAAATTCTAAAAAGGTTTTGGCTCCTTGGCAATACTTTCCAGATTAAACAAATACATGAGCAAATACATAAACCAATAGATATAAACAAGGAAACACATAATTAAATTCATGAAACAAAAAATTATTCACTGCAATTTTAATTAATAAGATGAAACACTTTAAAAAGCAATATAATAAGTATACAAATTCTTGCCTCTTTCCTTTCAGCTATGCTACTCAAAACATTGTAAGAAATGACTTTACTTTGTTGGTAGTTACTAAAAATGTTATTGTGTCTATGGACTTTAAGGTTGTTGATGTAGATAGAAGAAAACAATAGAAAAGAGAGAGGAAGATGTATCTAGCAAAGGTAAATACTGTGTCAAACCTCTGTAAACAATTCAGTCCTTGGTTGATAATGTTGCACCTAGCTGATACTTTCAACTTGAGCTGTATATGACCCTGGGACCTTTTCCAGGAAAGGTGAAAGCCAGGAACAATTTTTGGGCTGTGTGCTGAAAGGAGAAAAGATTGGGAAGTTCCTGGCGCGGATGCCATTTCTATAGTATACATAGACAAAAGAGCTCTTCAAAAAAATATTTAAGATGTTTTCCTGTTTTGTGATAACAGAAATATTCAGTTTTGACACAACCACTTCCCCACTTCTTTGCAACAACTTGCTGAGACATTGTGAATGGTTCCCCATTATTTAGCTCTATTTTGTGTCTCCTTTGAAACATAAGCATTAAAAATAGAGTAATGCTGAGAAATATGTCCAAAACGCTCCTGGCATGAATACTATGAAAGAAAGGAATAGTTTTTTGGAGGTTAGAAGAAAAACTGAGGTACATTAGGGTGGAAAGGGCAAGAAAGAATAGTTCTCTAGAGATAAGGGAGTTCAAGGAAACAGGAAGTTACTGGATGATCTCTCCCGAGTAGCAATTTTTTTTTTACAATAGTAATGAAATAATAGCAGGGTAGTAAAGGCTTTCTTTTTATTTGAAATATTTTCATGATATAAACAAGGTTTGGATTGTTGGAGAAAAGATGTTTATTGCTCTTGCAGAGGATCAGCTTTTAGTTCCCAGGTAACTTATACGCCAGCTTTAAGGAATCTGATGTCTTCTTTTGGCTTCTACAGACACTCACCTTCACACACACATACATGTGCCCAGACACTCAGGAAAAAAATATTGATTTATAAGTAAATAAGTGAACAAGATTCTTGATTTTTGCATTTTTCTGTAGGATTCCTTATTTTGAGACATTAAAGATTCTAAAATTATCTCTATCCAGGCAAATCTCTGTATTTCCAATCAGATCATTCTTTATTGTCAGGTTCAAAAGAAACTCTAGGCAAATGGCTATCTGTGGTGCCTATTGGCGTATCACACCTCACACTAGCCTCCAGGCTCACTCAGTACCCTTGGCTCCTCTCACCCTGCCCCCTACCCTAAACTTCTCAGCGCATGGGCTTCTCTTCCCCAGCTTCTCATTTTTATATAAACTGCCATAGTAACCACCAGCTCTCTTATATCTCCCCCTTCCTCTCTCAGTGTCCACCCTCATGGCCCTGTCCACTCTGTTGGTCATGTTCAGTGTACTAGCTCTCCCTGCTCTCCCTGCCAATCCTATTTCCACCTCATGAAAACTACATTAATTTCTTGCTAAAACTGCTTCCATTTTAACTTTTTCTCCAGGATTGATCCTTTTGGAAACTTAACTTTTCTTTAAGCTTTTGAACTGCGTGACTTTGCCTGATAGATAGAATTTGATCAGCGGAAGGACGCGGCACGGCACGCTTAAGGAAAACTTGCAAAGCCTTGATTAAAGAATGAGAAATTCAAAGGCTCCAGCGGATTGGTGGCGGGAGATGAAGGCATGAGCGGGAAAATCTGGTCATCTATGTGGCTGAGGTGCACAAGCACACAGAAGGCAGGCAGCCACTGGAAGCAGGAGTTTATTAGTGACTCCCACTAAAAGGAATACGTTCTTCTATGCTTTGAGGGATGGATGGAAGAAACCCTCCAGCAAAGGCACATTTCCCAATAGGAAGCCAGGAGTTAATGGCAGCTATAGCAGCGGCACCTCCTATCGGGGAGTTGCAGATTTCCCATTAAGGAGTGATGGGGTGCTGGAATTCTGGGATGTGAGCTGTCTACAATTAGCCTGGCAAGCAATCTAGAGCTCTCTCTCTTTGTTCCAGCATCTTATGGGGCCATTGTAATCAAAGTCAGTGGAGGAACCGAGGAGAGACCCTTGATGTTTTTAAGCCCCAAGCCTTGTTTCCTGTGTTCTGTTCACGTGAAGTATCTGACTCAATACTCTCACAACATAGAGCTCCTGGAAGAGGAGCCTGGCATTTGTAAATGAGTCATTGAAGTTAGAATTCCTCTTTATTACCCCTAAAGCTTGGCTACCTGTAGGATTGTCAGTTATATTGGAAAAGAAGCTCCCAGAGGCCACGCTGTATGCTGGGTACCCAGACCTAGTCTGGGATTCTGCACTGTACCATGGCTGTTAGTCTCATCACTCAACATTATTGTAATTTAAATTCTTTCTTTTCTTTTTCTTCTTCTTTTTTTGAGTGTGAAAAAGAACATTTTGGAATGTAGTGTGCTAATTAAGAATTCTGAGGCAGAAGTCTATGAAAAGAGAGTCCAAGAAAGCTACAAATTCTGGGCACATCTAAAATACAAATGTGGGGGCTGGAGACATGACTCGGCAGTTAAGGACTCCCACTGCTCTATCACGAGGACCAGACTTTGGAATTCAGCGCTATGTTGGGAATCAGAAGAAACAACTGTAACTCCCGCTCCAAGGGATCTGATACCTTCTTCTGGCCTCTGCAGGCACTGCACACACATACATGCATAGTCACACACACGTACACACTCACACACACATAGTCACACACACATGTGCACACTCATATGCATAGTTACACATGTGCACACACGCAATGCGTAGTCACACACATGCACATACCCACATGCATAGTTGAACACGCACATGCACACGCTCACATGCATAGTCACACACGCACATGCACACACTCACATGTGTAGTTGCACATACATACACACACCCACATGCATAGTCACACACGCACATGCACACACTCACATGCGTAGTCGCACATACATACACACACCCACATGTATAGTCACACACGCACATGCACACACTCACATGCGTAGTCACACACGCACATGCAAACGGTCACATGCGTAGTTGCACACGCACATGCACACGCTCCCATGCGTAGTCACACACGCACATGCACACGCTCACATGCGTAGTCACACATGCACATGCACACGCTCCCATGCGTAGTCACACACGCACATGCACACACTCACATGCGTAATCACACACGCACATGCACACACTCACATGCGTAGTCACACATGCACACACACTCACATGCGTAGTTACACACACAGACACATACACAAACAGAAATAAACCGTAGCAAAAATTTGAGATACCAGTGTTACATTTGTCTGTTGCTGAAACCCGTAACTGAGAATCCATTGTAGACTGGAGAGAAAGGAAGAGAGGAGGCTCAGGGGACTGTTTCTGAGTCAGATGCTATTCCTCCACTACAAGGGAAATTTTAGTGAAAATACAAGCAGTAGAGTTTATTCGCGTAGCTCACAAACGATGAGAGCCTGCCTAACTGGATCTTGTTACCATGGAGTCCTCAACTCCCCCTTTATATCACTGTATTTCAGGATAGAACTTAAATATTGTAGTTGTATTTGAAAATGTAAAACTTTGAGAAACACTCAGGGCATAAACCCTATGATACTAATAGTGTACTGTTTATTAGCTTCATTGTATAAGTGAGATAATAAAGACACAAAAAGGTACATTAACCAAAGAACACACAAAGTCAAGGAACCTGAAATAAGATTGTTTATTTCTACGTAAAAACTTTAAATGAAAGTATTTTTGAATTTCTTTGCGTCAGATGGGATGAACCATGTAAGAAACAGTTGCTGGTTCTTCTTTAGAATCAGACATCCATTTCAACCATTGGCTTAGTTGCAAGTCCATTGTAACCCTTAACATAACATCTATCCAATTGCTCAAAATTAACAATAAAACACCTAGTGATAAGCCAAAGCCAGCAAGTATTGACTTTCAAAAATTAACTGTGTAACTGCCAGGGATATTATGGACCCAGTGTCAAACACATTTGTCATTAAAAACTAAATTATTATGCCTATATTTATATTCATATGTAGCTGTAGCAGGTACCCCAAATGATCACTTCTTAATTAGTTCGTGAAGTATTACCATTAACCATACTCTGACGCTGTTGAATCTCAAGATGTCTTCATGGAAAGATTCTATACAGTGGTGTGCTACAGTATCGTGTCTCTCACATTCTGTGATTTGCTGTTATCACATTGAGAATTTCATCAATCAATGTTCATGCACCATGAACATTGGTATTACCGTCAGTCACCATGCCCCTGTCTCAGTCCTGGCAGCGTCTAAGCCTTTGCTGGCACACCTAAATTCATGTTTGGAAGCTTTCTTTTCTTGTCCTCTCCATAGCCCCCTGGCCAGTGAGAGTCTAAGCCAGGGCAATGCCCCTGCTCAAATGTTATCTTTGCTTTTTTTAAAAAAGGAACCTGAACTACACTTATTTCCAGTCGCTCAAATGTCCTGTTCATATTGTTCTGGGTGGATTAAGCAATTTGGGAGAGAAAGAGCAAGCAAATATCATTTTGCTCAAAATTAGTTTGCACTAAAATGTGAGCATGACAAGAGCCTGTTCTGGGTTATGCATCCCAACTTAGTCTTTGTTTTTTGAAGCTTTGCGTTTTCTCTAATACAGACTTGCCTTTTGATCAGTTACAGGTATGTAAGACAGCCAGAGAGTTTTGTTTCGTTTTGATTCTTCATGCTGATGAGTTAGTGCAGATTTGTTTTCACGTCACCATGGGTGGTGGAGCTGGGCCTCCAGGGAGGCAATGGCATAGGATTGCTTACTCCCTTACTGACAGTGGAACTCCATTGTTGTGGCTGCCATCCTTAGGAATGCAGTCCCATAGAAAGGAATTATCTGAGCTGTGATTTCAGTTGGATGGAAGTGATACTGACCAGGCTAGGAAGACTTACAGAAATCCCACTTCTCACACTGGATAGCCGATGAAGGTGTTGGGCTACTAGCTGGAAATCTTCATTGCTTGCTAGAGAATGGATTCTTGGAATTTAAAAATACTCATTAGTTTGTGTTGAAACATATTAATGATTAGTCTCCGAAATATTATAGAACTTCATAACATTTCAAGAAAATTATTTTTAAACTTTAATTATGTTAAACTAGGTGGTATTCAGGCATTTCAGAAAAGGAGGGTTCTCCTAATTGAACATTACTTTCATATTCCTAGAATAATAAGTATATTATTCTATATATAGACAAGTCTCTCTTTATAACTATATGTGACCTATGTAGATAGCTGGAAAGACAGTAAAAATACCATGTTTTAGATGAGGAAGCAAGGTGATTTGACGTGGTCCAGATACAAAGCACACTGACGCCAATGAGACAGAATTGAGATCTTTAGGATTGCCCTAAAGATCTTCAGAACTAATCTTTTTACATATGGAGATACTATGAGTTATTTGTGAACAAGTTGCATATTGCTGTTTAGACTAACATAATAATGCATTTTAATTTTTCTCCATTAAATAAAGAGAAGAATTCTGTTGGTATAAAATCACTGTAGTAAAAATATCTGAAGGTGGATAAGAGTCAGGGAGAAAGGCCCTGCGTGAGATCTGCTAGAAGACTATGCTAGCAAAACTCCCAGATCCTGGAACTGAAGGCTGGAGATTCAAGGTGTCTGCCTTCCTAGGTTATTAAAGCTGTCTAACCTTGGGATACTGGTTTAAGAAGGAAGTTCGTTATCGTGTCAATCTAATAAGCATTGTGTGGTAGTTATTTGATGTCATGGTTAAAATTATCAGCTGTTAGTACCTAAACAAAAGAAAAGAGCTAATAAAATCACTAAGTACTTTTTGTGGCTTGTCATTCGGTGTAGTAAATAGGGGCGGCGGGGCTGCGTCCCCAGCACCCCGGCTGCCTGGCTAGCTTATGCCCCGAAATAACAACACACAAACGGTATTCATTTAAACACTGCTTGGCCCTTTAGCTCTAGCCCTTACAGGCTAATTCTCACATCCCGATCAACCTATCTCTAATAATCTGTGAGCACCGGTCTTACCGGGAAAGGTTCAGCATGTCTAACCTGGCGGCTTGCTTCATCGCGTGCGTCTGCCCAGGAGCGGGCATGGTGTCTCTGCTCCAGCGAGCAGAGCTGTCGAGTCTGAGCTCACTTCCTCTCCCTCCCAGCGTTCTGTTCTGTTTACTCCTCCCACCTATCTCTAACCAATGAGAGCCAAGCAGTTTCTTTTTATTTAACCAATGACCTTCCTCCATCAATTCGGCTAATAATTCGGGTGTTGGCCAGTCATGGTTGAGTGTATAACAGTTCAGAGATTTGTTAACTTGAAGGCTGGGACGATGGTTTCATGAGTAAGAGCACTTACTGCTTTTACAGAGGACCCAGGTTCCATTTTCAGCACTTCCATGTGGCTCCCAGCTGTTTGAAATGTCAGTCTGGGTGATCTGATGCCTCTGCCTCTGCTGACCTACTCAGCCCCCCCACAGTGCAGCTGATGCACCTATATAGAAATACATGCACATTTTAAAAGATTTTTTTTTAACTTTGTAATAATCAAAATGAATAAGATATTAGGGCTGACAACAATGGCACACCTCAAAATTTAGTTTATTTTATTTTTTGATCTACTGATTTGACTATATATATATATATATATATGATGCATTTCAAACTAATATTTGGACAGGCAATTGAATTATAAATAAATAAATATATTAGTTTTCTGCCTCTGGAATTCTGAAGAAAACTGGAAGTTTTCTGAAATCCCTTTCCTTTCTGGTGTGTGTGTGTGTCTGATTTCAGAACAGAAATGTCAGTTGCAGCATCCCACTTTCTTTCTGACTTACAACCATATTTTATGCTATGACCATTTTTGTTTGATTTCTTTTAAATTCAGCTATCATAGAAACAAATAACCTCTTTCCCCAAACAGAACAACCAGGACCGCTTACCAGTGCTTAGATGACCGAGGAGTGGCCAATCTAGCAGCTCGGTAATGGTGATTGGCAGGGAAGGAAAAACAAGGGAGACTCCTGACTCTGGTAGTGCTCTGTTTGTTGATCTAAGTGCCGATTAACTTGTGTTAAATTCATGAAATTTTTCTGAATTGTATATTTTCCTGCAGGTATTATATTCTATAAACGGTTCTAAATGACAGTCCAAAATAAATCTGATATTCCAAGACTTCTTTAGAACTTTTCAAATTACATTTTGTGTATGTGTGTATATATGTGTGTGTGTTGGGGGGGGGGCATCAGCATGAGTGTTCATGCAGGCACTCGTGTGCAAGTGTGCAGAGATCAGAGGATAACTGGAAGAGTTGGTTTTTCCTTCCACCTGGTGAATGCAGCGATCCATCTCAGGTCCTGGCAGCAGGCTCCTTTACACACTGAGCCGTCTTGCTGACCCGAGAGACTGATATTTAACAGCACAGCTTAGAGTTTATTTTGCTTTGGTCTTTCTCCCTAAAACAGCAAAAGGCCAAGCTTGAAACACTGTGGTCTCAGGAGGAAATCAGTTTCTGATTTTGTCTAACCAAATTCTTTTTAAATATTTTTTAGTGGTTGAAACAAAATCAAAAAAGAATAAAATCCTATGACACATGACAATCATATGGAATTCACATGTCATTGTCAGAAAAAGTTTCCTATGTTCAGTCCTCAACAGTGCAGAAATAAATAGATAAGTAAATGAATAAAGAAATGAAAACTCAATCATAGAGTACTATTAGGATACAATTTTGACACTTGGTCCTTCTTTGTGTTTTTAGCTCTTGTCTCACTCTCTGCCCTCTCTCTGTCTCTTGCTGTCTCACTCTCTCACCTGCTGTCTCTGGTTGGCTTTGTTGTACAATGTTTTCGTTGATGCTACAATGACAGACTCAAATATTACTGCTCCTCTATCCCCAGAGAAAGCGCCAACCTTGGGGTCAAGGGTACATTGATAGGATCACAGCTTAAGCAAACTCAGAAAAGAATTGCTCTCAGCTATCAAATGCTACCCACCCTCACTTGCACACTTAGGTTTTCAAGCAAATTTCCTCAGTTAGTCCATGCGTGATGAAAGCAAAAAAAGCAAAACAGCCAGCAGTAGCACTGAATACGCATCTTTCTCATGGTTTGGGTACTTTCTCTATTCCTTCGTCCTGCCATCCAGTTTTGACCATATTTTTTTTTAAAATATTATTTTTCTGTTTGAGTGTTTTGCCTCCATGTGTGTCTGTGTATCGCATGTGTGCCTAGCTCTGGGAGGCCAGAAGAAGGTGTCAGAACTCTGGAACTGTGTTACAGGTCGTGGTGAGCCACCATGTAGGTGCTGGGAATAGAACCGGGATCCTTTGGAAGAATAACGATTGTTCCTAAGCCCTGAGCCATCTCTCTAGCCATAGTTTTCAGTATCATCATGGAATTTGTCTCTTTGCACCTTTACCAAATTCCTGCTTGCTCATCATGCCCTTGAGCTGTTGTCTACTAATTGGCTTAATATTTTGCCTTCTTCCTGTGTTGTCGCTACTGTCCCCCCGCCTTTTAAAAAAGTGTTGGTGTGTCACAAGTGACCTTTGGCCTTTCAGTATCTGTTGGAAGCTCTTGGTTAAGAGTCTGCTTGCTACAGCCATTTCCTCAGCTCGTACCAATCACCTGAGAATAACACACACTTTGATTTCCCACAGGCTTAAGGGCTACTCTTCCTATTATGTCTCCTAAATCTGGTGCCCCTGATCACTTTCCTTGAATATACTCAACAGCAATACTATGACCAGCATCAGTTATTCTGTTGGAAAGAATGTGTGAGTCTAGGAAAGGATAGCGTTGAGAGCACAAATCTAACCTGGGCCTGAAGAGAGCATCGAACTGAGATGCAGGAAGCTGGACTGCTCAGTGCTAAGATGAAGGTTTATGCATTGTGGTCAGAGGGTAAGTGGGACTCTCCAGTTTGGAACCGTATGAAAAGAGGAGTAAATGAACCAACCACCCAACTAAAAGGTCTCATGGTCCTACAAGACCTCTTATTCTTCATTCTTTTCTCTCCCCGCCTGTTCCTATGTATCTAAGAAAATGAGCTGCTGTGAGCTGCAGACCTTAGGCAGTTTGTTTTTCGCCCTAAACACACATCTTCACTCTAGTACCTATCTTTGTTTTCTTGGTATAAAGAAAAATCTCTATCAGCATATTCACGTGGTTTTGAATTTAACAGAGTTAATTGCTATAAAATGAACGTTGCTGACCCTGGGGAAAGGGGCCATGTAAAAGCACCTCTGTTCCATTCTGCTTAGGCAGAATCAGCTGAACTCCCTGACTTAAAAACACATGACGTGAATTTTTGATGATAAAATTAGAAAACAAAATGCCTTAAATTTTAAATGCGAGTACTGTTCTGGCTAGACACTTGTATAAACTGATTTTCTACTCATGATGGATGAGAGGAATGTAGATACAGAATTTTACCTTCTTCTTCATTGTTCTTCTATCCAGATGTGGTGATGAGGTGGGACAGCTTCTGAACTTGCTAATGCTTACTAATTTATCCCACAGTGAGAAGCGAGACAAGTGTATCAAAATGAGAATCACCCATGCTACCAAGAGAAAGTATAGAATTGTCTTGAAATAGCCCTTTCCTTAGGAGTGGGAGATGAAGTCCAGGATAGTCAAGTTTTTCAATCCAGAGTTGGCTGTCTCGTAGCCCTTCCTTCCCCTGTACAGTGCTAATTCAGACAAATGCTCTAATCCTTGCATCCTGAGCTTGGCAGTTTGCCAGATGTGGGGACATTAGCTTCTCATTAGCACCTTGTCATCTGCCCACAAATCCTCAACCCAGAACAAAAGGTAAAGTGGCCTGGCCCATTTGAAGGCCTGGCCATCGAAGGAAAGTTCTTTATGGTTTTTTATGAGTTCGAGGTAAAAGCAAAGTTTGTCTGATGTTTAGATTTCAGATTAATCATGTGCTGGTCTGCAGATTTATCATGTAAGATAGAAAATACTTCTTATAGTCTGAGATTCTAAAACTCACTTCTTGTTTCCAAATCATCTGCAGGTGTTTTTCTTTTGTAAAATATTATTTTTGTTGGTATTATTATCGTCATTGATAAGCCAACACGAGAAAGTTGTAAGTTAAATAAAAGAAGGTCTACTCTGGCATGCAATTCTTCCTCTTTTGTCCTATAGATCCTATCTTAGTCTCTGCTTTGTCCCAAATGTGTGTACTTGTGTGCATTCAACTGGACTTTGCAGATGGTATTTCCAAGTCTGTCTTTGCGGTCCTTGTATCTGAGCCATTCGTTATGATTGCTGCCCAAACGAGTCCTTTTGCTTAATACTGTACAGCTAACTCACAAAGAGTTGAGCATGTTGAAAGAGAGTTTGGGGTTATGTGCTACCCCTAGTTGTAGCAGTAACTGAGTAGCTTGGCCACACCCAAGCACTAACAGAATCAGCGGTCCATGCGGCTCTTGGTGCCAGAGACACTGAAGCATTTCTCACCCGGAGATGGAATGCACTCTCCTCCATGTTACCTTAAGTGACTGCATCAGCCTTCCTCTGCTGGATGAGGCTTTGAAGGTGTTTATAAAAGGAATTGAACGTTTCTGCTAATTAAACATGAGAAATAGCATTTTCAGCTTTGTCTCCATCTACTCATAGTGTGAGAAGTGGATGCTAAAAGGGAATACAGTATGTTTTCCCTTTTACTGTTTTAACGTTTATTTAGCTGAAATTTTTGCAACAGCGACAGAGTGACAAGAGAATAGCATACACATTTATTTAATGTAAATTTTAGGTGATTCTTCAAAAGGAAATGAAGTTCCAAGCAGCAGTTGGAAGTGTTTTTTAGCAGGTTTAACGAAGAGTAGGCAGTGTACAGATAGGCAGTTTTACACTGATAACCCATTGAGAACATTGCTCATTCAGAGTCTCTGTGATTCTGTGTCCTTAGAGGTGAGGTGCTCCTTTCCTTTAAGTATAGGAAGGCAACCCCAACATAAGGGTCTTATGACCTGCCATTACTGCAAAGTTGAGGAGTTCCTTTAGAGTTATCATGTGATACCAGGGAAAACCAGAATTCATTTCTTAGTGTCGTTAATAAAAGAATTAAGAATGGAGCAGGAAGCAAGTTCAAGGAGAATTTTATTGGACTTTAAACAAAAAATAAAACAAAAAAAAAAAAGATACTGTGCAGACAAATTGTAAATCTCAGCATCTGGAGAGAGAGAAAGAGAGAGAGAGAGAGAGAGAGAGAGAACAGCCATGCCCTGTGAGTTAGTCATGGAGGCCAGCCTCATGGCAAGACAAGTGAGTACATGGCAAAAGTGTCAGGGAGCTTCAGAGAAATCACAAGAATACCAAAGAACCAGAAAAAGCATACTTAGCCTCTGGCCTGAATCCAAAAGAAGAAGAGAAGAAAAAGAAGGAGTTTCTTCTTTTGATGAGACTCAGGTGGGCAGACCCCCCTAGAATCTCAGGGCAGCTCTGTAGTGGTTGCACAGAGGCAAGGGTGCTGCGGGGAGAAAATGCATTGCCTCATTAGAGGGGCAATTCTTTCTCCTGTTTCATTGGTATGGCTTCTCCGCCTTCTGGAGGGGTGATTTCATAGCCGGGTGATTGGCCTGCCCAGTTGGAATGTTAGGTCTGCACCCAGACCTTTGATTCCACTGTCTTTTCCAGTCTGTCCTCTCAATGATCCTTTCCCGTTGCTCTAACACTGCTGTAGGGAAGTTCCCCAGGACCTTCCTGACTTCAGGGGAAAGGGCACAGCAAGGTCGGGGAGGATCTCATACAAATCTTACCTCTCAATTTCTCCTGCCTGAAATATTCACTATGCCAAGGTGTCGAGTTTTAGAGTAACATGCCCGGAATATCACCAATGTCTGTGAGAGTAACGGTTAATTGCTACATTTTGCAATTTCCACTTCAGTTCAAATTCTTGCCTGTCAACAAGCTTAATTTCTTTTTGGGCTGATCTGCTTAAGTACTTTGAATCTGTGCCAATCTGTGTCTCCAAACCCAATAATACAAATTGCTTATGGAACACGAGGGAATGATAAGATTGGTCAACGTCCCCAAAGTCAGCTTGCTTTACTATTATTATTATTATTATTTTATTTTATCTTATTTTGTATCGATCACACAAGAAGACTTTTATACCTTCTAGAATTCCAAAAGGTTTGGGGGAGCATTTAATCAGCATTTGCTGTGTGGGAAGCACAGGATGGAAGATGTCATAGTTTATATTTTAAGAAGTGCTGTTTCTGGACTGGGGATGCAGCTCAGGGGTACAGTCCTTGCTCGACATGGGAAATGTATTGTTTTCTTCTTTAAAAGTATTCAGGATGGGAAAATGGAAGTGTGTGGAAACATTTTAAGTTCTCTATTGGGAGCTGAAGTTCAGTTCTTTCCTCTCTTTGCAGATCACCGCTTCCTTTTTGGAATGGCTTAGATTTCATGGCTCCCATTTTCCTTCCATATTTGCTATGTTTGTATCAAGAGGAGTCTTATCCTAATCTGATGTCTCTCCTAGCCCCCTTACGTAATGTGCTGTGGGTGTTTTTATCTTGACAAATCAAGTTCAAGTCTCTGGATGTTTGACTGTAACTTCAGCTCTAACTCCAGGTTATATGAATTAGATATCTTAAAATAATAATTAAAGAAAAATTAGTCCTTTAATATGCATGGATTCACTGGAGGAGAAGTCATGTTTATACGGCTCCCAAGAGCTTCCAAGCAAAACCTGGTTTTGGTGTTCCCCTCGAAGCACAGCCCTGTTGTCTTACTTTAAGAAATATTACGGCTTGGTTACCTGGCTTCTGTTCAAATATATTTATTGACAAGGAAGCCAAGGTATATTGCATTCACAATTTGAGCTTCCAAATTCATAAGTATGGTTATCGCAAACATACTTCATAACTCAGAAATGTATAAAAGGTGTTTAAATAATAGATGGAGATGACAGGTATCATAAACATTATGAAGTGGATATAGTCAGACTTGGAAAATTTGGAGATGGGGTTTCAATCATTGTATTTTTTTGTTGTTGTTGATCTTTATATATGATCTTAGGCCGTTTTAAATTAAAGAGAGCGTCACCTTTCATTTATTGTCAGGTGGAAAGCACACTTCTCCTGTACTCTAAGGATTTATCCAACTTAACTCTGTAATTGCTAGCAATATACAAGCTCATTATATGACAATTTGTTGTATTTGATGCCAGCTGTTATGGAGTTAATGGCAAAGTCAAAAGGAATGACATAAAGTACACGCTTGTATGAGGTACAACCATCTTAATGTCACAGTGGAAAATGAAGAAAGCACTGGAGCTCACGTTCGTGTTGTTTTTACCACTGTCCATATGTAAAATAAGATTTTTTTCCATAAAAATATTGCATTTGGTATTTTGCTAAAGCATTAGCATTTTGCTTCTTCTTAAATGTTCAAAAACCCTCTTGTATGTATATTTTCTTTTTCCCAAAGCTGTATTTTGGAAAACCTGCAAGTTCAAATTCTATTTTTTGTTCATTAAAATGGAAGATGAGGTTATAAAAATAAGGTGCTTTTAATTGGGTCATGTGTCAGTATTTTGTCTTCTTGGCTAGAAGTAGAGATTTCCTACTTGTATTTCAGCAGTGCTTGTAGTTCCTAGAGGAGGGAGGAATCTGCACAGAAACACAGAACAATTCAGAGAGAGAATCCTGCAATTAAAACAGCGTATTTTCCTGCAAGGTAAAGAATTTCGTCTAAGCAAGTGTGAAGTATTAACGCTGCTAATAGTTGCAGTGCATGCTATGACTATCTTCACAACCTTGACTGAACAGATGAGTTTCTTTCAGGCCATCCCGATATCAACTGATGGTTTTTTTTTTTTTTTTGCCACATTTGTAATACCCTTGCTGAATAACTTTTCTTGATTTGTATTCTGTAGCTTTTTTTTTGCTAAATGTATTATTTCTGATACACAGAATATAGAGTACTTGATATACTTCATGAGAGTGAGCAGATGTTAAAAAATATGATAAACTATTTTTATCTGTAAGAACGCTTAAGTCATTTCTCATCCTAGCCTGATGGCAGATATTTGTCCCAACGATGTTTACACATTTTTTTTTTGAAGTTGTACATTTAGCTTGAGAAGCACTCACTCTTCATCGCTGTGTGACAGGAACGAAGAAGAGATGAGCATCCAGGAAATGATCCCCTGGTAATTCAGTCCAGCTATTTTCAGTACTTAACTCTTGGTTTGGTTTGGTTTTCCTTAAGTTCACCCTGATATGACATTTCATTATTAGATTTCAAAAAAAAATAGTCACTCACCAGATATTAAAGGATGCAATTGGTTTCAGTTCAGGCAGGTTTTAACTGCGTTTTAATTAGCTTAAAACATATGCTTCCATTTATTGTATTACGTGGAGTACATCCTATCCCATTTAGCTGAGTATTGAGGACTATTGTACAATATTGTGTTCAGGCTAAAACAATGAAATACTAATTGGATCCAGTAAAATAACTGTAACGTTTCCGATTCCTATTAGGCAGGTTAGGTAAATTAGGCTAATATAAAATGGTGCTTAATAGAACTGCAAATACGGTGATGATACATTCAGACAGGAACGACAGGAAAGGGGATTTTGGGAAGAAATCAAATACATTTGCATTACAATAAAACATTTCCTGCTGTGAGGGCTCTTGCTCGCTGGAGAAAGCACCACTTCGGCACAGCTCCCTCTTATTTACATAGGAACGCCAGCCCAGGCTTTCCCAGTCCCTAGGAGCACTTGTCTGGCAGTGACAGAGGATAACCTGCAGTTTGATATCTGTTGATGAATATAGTCCTTTTATTATTTTGTCGAGCATCCTGTCTGAGATCTTTATGTTGCAACGAGCGAACATTTCTCTTTCTATGCAGAATGTCCTTTTATGATGTGAATGCGTTGTCTGAGCACTAAAAAACAACTGTGCTCATTCGACTGGTATTTTCTATTTGAGCTGCAAAATGTCTGGAGTTTATTTCCTTTTCTTCTTTTCAATTATTCATCTCTGACCTGGATATTTGGGACATTTCCATATGCTTTAATCATCCTGAAATGGGTTTGAACGGAGTGTTGATAGCGTCCTCCTTCCATGTCTCATCCCCGCTGGACTTTCTTACAAGCCCGAATAACAGCCACGTGTACTCTTTTAAATGAAGAAATTTGAGAAACTGACACCAGGGTGCAAACGGAGAGAGGAGCCTTTTTCTAAAGTTCTTCCAGGGCAACACTAATTTCATCTCTTCATTAGCAGTCCCTATGGCGAGGTGGTGGAGGAATCGAGTCCTTTCTAGGCTGAAGAGCTGTTTCTAGGGAGGAGATTTTTTGAAGCTGCCCCTCAAAGGGAAAGTTGCCCGATGAAGTGGGAAAGGAAGTGCATTTTCCCTTGCGAACACACTGATAAAAGAGCTTTGTGCTGAACTCACAAGCACCCTTGAACCTTGCAGTTTGCTCCCAGCGCTCAGACCGCAGCGATTCTGTGAAATGGCAGAAAGAGAAGGACCATTCTGGGGCCCAGCATGCAAATGAGCAAGCCATGTAAAGGGAAGGAAATTTAAATCCTGCCTATTGTATTCTAAGCAGGTTGCTAGCCTGCCTTCGTGGGGCTGCTGTAAAAATGAATGTCATCTCCTCCCTGGCATGGAATCTGAACACATACTTCATGGCTTTCACTCGCAGCAGCCGTTTTTATGCGGTTTTATCTTCAAAACATGGTTTTTGTTTTTCCTAGGAGTTTAGTGTGTAACATTTTCATTCATGATACCAATTATTTTATCTGCATTCGTGCCTCTGATTTAGACCTTAATCTCCCCGAGATCTTTAGCTGTGGAATTTGTTGCTTCATTTATATTCACAGATAGTTCTCCCCCTCTTTTTGAAAGTGCTGGAATTAATACTATTTGCTCAAAGGTATGGCCGTTAAAAAAAAAAAAAAAGATCTGACGTCTTATGGGGCATGTGCTCCTGGGGCAGCAAAAGCCAAAGAAAACCTCCAAATTCAGATTTCTTCTTTTCAGCCCTCAACCGAGAAGAAAGGGATTTTCACTCAGATGTGAAAGATGGTAATTGACCACAGTAAAGGACTGTGGCCAATGAGAGGGACTGGGACCTGAGATGAGAGAGGGGACACTGGAGGTAAGGAAAGAGTCACCAGCCCTTGGTCAGTCCCCAGGTCAGACTGTCTGAAACAGCCTGTGTCAATCCACTCTAAGCCCAAGAGTCAGTCAGGCACCTTGATGCTTTGTCCACCAGACCTCTTCCTCATTGTCCAGCTCACCATCACGGAGCAATCACCCCTGTTCACAATCTCAGTGACTAGGAAAGATCATGTGATATGCCCCGTCACCATCAGTGATGAGGAAAGATCACGTGATGTGCCTCCTCCTCAATGATGAGAGGTCATGTGATATGCTTCCCCCACTTTTTTTTAGAGGGAGATGGCTGAAATCTACCCATATATGCATTTTCTCTCCATTTCTCACTGTTTTTTATTTTCAATTGAGATTATTGTGTTAAAATAGAATTTCAGATGGAAGGACTAAGCAGAACCGAAGAAACATTGTATTCTCAAGTAACTTAAGTTTTTCCTTTGAAAACAATGATGGAGGCTGAGATAAAGCTCAGCATTTCAGAGCTCTTGCTACTGTTGCAGATGACATGAGGTCACCTCCCAGCACCCACCTCACAACAGCCTGTAATTCCAGCTTCCAGGATTCCAATACCCCTTTCGACCTCCAGTGGCACCTGCACACACCTGGCGTAGATTCACACACACATGAATTAATAAATAATAAAGAAATATAAAAATGTCTTTTACATGTCTTTTAAAAGTAAAATAAAGTCTGTTGGTGGTGTCACACACCTTTAGTCCCAGCACTTGGGAGGAAGAGGCAGGAGGATCTCTGAGATGGAGATCAGCCTGGTCTACAGAGTGAGTTCCAGGACAGCCAGGGCTACACAGAAAAATCTTGTCTCAAAAAAACAAAAACAAAAAAAACCCCTATTTTTAAAAAGTTGTTGATTCAGTAATTACTGGAAATTGTGTGATTAGTCTGTAAAGGTCTCCTTGTGAACTTTGCCTCCCTTCTTCCATTGATGACATCTGCTCTGACCCTTGTATGATGTCACACCCTGGAAATAGTCTTCCTTCAACCTCACACTTTGTCACACATTTGTTTGTATATTTCTGTTTATCCTTGTGTGTCTAGTGTGTGTGTGTTTGTAGTTTCAAGCAATTTTACCAAAGTGGAGGTCTTGTATTGAATCTCTCTTGAGTTTAACTTTGCATGATAGACAGAAGTAAATTACTGTTATTTTGCTGTTCTTTCTTTTAGTTTTTAGCAGAACAAACTCTTCTTGGACATAAGACACATCCAGTGTTTAGTTACAGAAGCAAAAGAGTAAATTTGCTAGATATAATTATAGCCAAGATTAAAGCCCCCATTGTTAATTAATATAATTAGATTTTTATCACAATTCAGACATTGACACTTAATTACATCTAGAAATACAATTTTTAGCCTTTCTCTTATACATGTGCTCACACATAGACATAAGCTTGCTGAACCTTGCTTTTATCTTGATCACTAATCTTTCAGGTGTGCACACACACATAAATAACTATACATTCTAGTTACGTAGATTTATAGACTACAGATGCTTTAGATCAGGTGTCAATAAACTCTATCTGTTCAGGAACCGTGGCTATACTATGTGTAATGCAATACTCAACTATGTCCTGTAGCAAGAGGGCGGCCATAGATCATGCATCAATGCATGAGCCCGAGTGTGTTACAATAAAACTTTATTTGTGGACACATTTGAATTTCATATCATCTTCATGTGTAATGAATGCTATTTTTCTTTCTACTTTTCTTTCAAGTATTTAAGAAGGTAAATCCATTTTTAAATCCTCAAACTTCACTAATACTACCTGAATGCTACCCTTGGCCAGCAAGATATAGCTTTTGGATCTGGGTACTTCCTAATACAAAGGTGAGGACCTCAGCCAATAGGAAGGTGAAGTCATGCTTTTTTACTGATGGCTGAGCATGCAAGTTTTTTGCTGCCTAATCTAATCTCGTATTCTTGTCATTTGAGAAAACATAGTCTAATTGTATGGGGGACACTATAGCGACTTTGATGGTAGACAGTGGAATCGTACCCTGTGGTACAGTAACAGTAGATTTTTCTTTTTCTTGTACTTGAGTGTAGCATTAAAGGGAACAACCGAAGTTCCTAATTCTTCCCTCCTCTTGTCATGGATATGTTAGCAGCACATGATGCATGCTAATTATAAAGTTGGCTGTAACAAGAGTTCCTCTTGTGAATCCATTTAAGAACTGATTGTTTACTATCTTTTTCTGTAAGTATAAAATTTTAATTATGCCACTGACAGGAACTGTGCGTGATACAGTGGTCTACATTTATCACTGGGAGAGGGCCAGTTGCAGAGCTGTTTGACTTTGGAGAAATCCTGATGCGTTTGCAATGTTGAGCAGCAGGTGCCACATTATTATGTACAGAAAAGCAATTAGGAAGCATATTGGATGAATGGGGAGTGCATTAATATTAGCAAGTACATTTGTCAGTGGTTTTGATGCGAGTCTTTTTCTTTCCTTTATGCAACATTAAGATTGTGGCTCTCATAAATTCTCCCCTTAAATTGCCATCTGTTCCCTTGTCAGGCGAGTAGTGAGGTAGAGAAAAGTTTTCTTGACAAAATGAAAGGAATTTCTTTTATTTAAAATAGAAGAAAAATGGCCCATAGAAAGTTCCAGAATTGTAGGTTGTGTGGTTCGGCTTTGCCTGTGTTAAGTAATTACCTTTGAATGTAACATTAACTGTAGAAGCCTTTGATTTTTACACATTGCTATTTTTTCCCCAGTCATTTCATGTATTTTTAAATTCAATAGGAGAGAGTTATAATTAGATTAATGCAATGACAACCAGCAATTGGCCACTTGGATTAAGAAGTTTGGGAAAGGAATTGCTGTTTTTCTCTTGTAGTGCATCTTCCTCGTTTTTCTGGTCCAGCCGTGATCCCATCCTGAAAGGATTTAAGGTTGAGCAATGCAATATTGCCTTCCTTTAACTCTTGACTATTTCTGAAATAAGCAGCACTCAACATAATCACTTCCCTCTTCACTTTTAGCTCTATTAACAATCTCCACATCCCTTTGACATTCTCTACATAATACGTTTTGTAACAACCTCAAATTATCTTTGTGACAAACTCCAATGTATATTGATACTAAATTTTCTAAAATTGTCACTAACTGAAAAGCACCAGAAATACGTGATTCTGATTAACTGCTTTTTCTGGTTAATTGAAAAGTAATATAATCCCTTTAACTCCAAATACTTAATTGCAAAGGCTCCCCCCCCCACTATACTCATTCACTTTTTAAACTTCGATTATCATTAAGTTTATTATTTTTTAATGTACTTTCTCACTGGTTTCTATTTCAGACCTTTTTTAAAACTGCATAGGAAAAAGGAAAGAATCAACATTAGCATCGTGTCTGGCAGTGCGCTCATATAATCCCAGTGCTGGGACCTGGTGGTATGAGGGATTGACAGGGGTGAATGATGAGTTTCCGGCTAGCCTGGGCTATAAAAAGAAAATCCTGGCTGAGGATAGGTAGATGGCTCAGGTGATAAAGTGCTTACTCTGCAAGCTGGGGGATCTGTACAGGGGGTGATGGGGAGAAGTGGTGGAGGTTGAGGACAGGCAGGTACGAAGATTCCAGAGGTTCCCTGGCAGCCAGTCTAGTAGACAGGGTAAGATCCTGTCCAGAGAGATGCTGTCCCAGAGGATAAGACAGGGAAACAATCAAGTAAGACAGCTAGATGGGACTCTCTGGCTTCTCACCCACAGGCAAGGACACCCTCTTATACACGTGCACATACATATATACCACAGATACCCAGAGAAAATCAAATACAAAAGAAAAAAAGGAACAATGGCCAGAATGAAAAACCAAAGCAGCAACAAAACCTAAAAACTAAAAATTGCATTAAACTTGTACTTGATTTTGAGTGTAATCTTTTTTTATTTTTAATATTGACTGATATTGTCTTCAACCTGAATTGTTTGGGATGTTAGCCGTAGATGTGATCACAGAGCAGGTGGAAGCGACTTGTGTAATGAAGGTTCATGGGCAAGGTGCCTATCAAAAATTGGCAGACTTAGAAGAGAAAAGTATATGTGTTTATTTAATAAAAATGTAATGAGATTAAAACTCAAATAGTTTAGTGAAATCTCCCCCCTCTCTGTCGTTTAACTGTTTGGTGATGGGTGCACAGTCTTCCATGTAATTCTGTTGTTTATAGACTGATGGAGACTAGGTCAGGCCTGGCTTTTCAGCCTCACTGTGGGATACATGCTCAGGGCTTCAGAAGAAGTGCTGTTACTCTGGGGACTGGGTACCTCTCACATATGGCTCTTAGGGGCTGCTTGCTTGTTGGCTCTGTGAGCTTCTTGAGGGAAGAAAAAAGTTAGGAGGGACCCAGGGGATTTTCCTTCTTCTGGAGTTTGCTTTATGTCAAAGAGTCGCTGAATTCTTGAATGCCTCGAGAAATGTGGCTTTCCACCCAGGTAGTGTTTACAGATATGAGCTGGCCTCTGTAACGGTTCCCGGGGAGAGGATGCTGTGCATTGAAACGTATAGACCCGCGAGGATAACAGGACCGAGGAGAGGAAGGCCACCAGGGAGAGGAGGACCACATGGTGACAAGAGTCATGACCAGCCGTTTGCCACGTGATTTCATAGGAAATTCAAGCAATAAATTCTTAGTTTATCATTGAAAATATAACTGAGGGTTTAGAGAGGTGGCTCAGAGACTAACAGCATTGGCATTGGCAGCTCCTCTAGAGTATCTGGGCTCAACTCCCATCACCAAAATGGCCACTCACAACTGTCTGTAACTCCATTTCCCAGGGATCTAACACTCTCTTCTGGCCTCTGAAGGTCCCAAGAACACACATGGTACACAGATATACTGCAGGCTAAATACCCATACACAGGAAATAAAAAGCAAAAGTAATCCCGCAAGCTCAGGCGTTTTCTGCTGGCTCCCATGATTCATTGAAGCCTGTGTCTTTAGTGTCCTCCAGTTCTTCTTCAGTTCCTTAGGGACTTGTCTACTCTCTTGGAGCTCAGATAGTTAAGTATCATATAACAGGACAATATTAGAGATTCCTTGATAAACTCTCAATTTCTGAATCCGTTTATTCTGTCTATTTGGTTTTAGCTTGATTGGTAATGTCTGTATTCTATGAGTTGAGTGTTCCCAAGTTTTCTTGGTCACGAATAACTAATTTCCTATACGACTCATATTTTCAGATAACAGTGTAATATGGTAGCTATTTTTTTCTTCAGTTTTAATACCATGTCCTTTAAGACGCTTGTCTGAGAAAGGAGAATCTATGTCCTGTAATCTGGGTGTGATGACATTATGGCCTCTCATTGTCATAATAGACAGCTAGCACAGGCCCCATAAACACTGGCAGAGGTCCAGGGAAAGTGCAGGACACAAACCACAGGGAGAGGACGACTATTCCTTACCACCACTGCAGTGAGCATTTTCCCTTAGAAACTGCTCTCACCGGCCAGAAGGGCAGGTAGTGTTCACGTGGTTATGAGGACATGGACTCCTTCTCAGACTCGTAGCTACTCCCCAGGAGGAGGCAGAGAAGCAAAGGAAGACCTGCTAGCTCTGGCGCTAGCCTCCAAGCCCCCTCTGTGCTCGCAGTTTGCTAGTGGCAATCTCTTCGCCTAGTTAACCTACCTGCAAGGCTGAGTTTCATTCTGTTTGATCAGACCTCCAATTTACTTGGTCCGCGTACGTAAATGAATGCTCTCCTGTCTCACTGACTTTCTATCTAGAATGCCTTTGAGGTTTTTGTTTTGTTTTGTTTAAGCCACGCCAAACAGAGGGAGGTCATGGAGTGAAAGAGTACACTGGACTGGGAACTTTCTTTATGTAGGTTTGATGGGTAAGTTTAGGTCAGTCCGTCATTCACACGAGACCCTTATCTTCAAAATGAGGGAGCTGGCCTTTGATATTTGCTAAGTCCATTTCTGGGTTAGAGTTTTATCTCTGGCCGTATCTTTTAGAAAGTCTCTGAGCTTCATGCTCTGTGGAGCTCAGCCTTCAGTTCCTGTAGCCTGCGTATGTCCACATGACTCAGGGGTCTCTGGGTTCCGGTGCCAGAGTGCCAGTGCACCAGCTGTGTGAACGAGACCAGGCGGATTAGCCTGCTGGGCTTCTGCCCTGCTTTGACAATGCAAAGGACAGTCTCCACTCTGCCATCTTCACAGGGTGCAAAGGAGGCCAGAGCTGAGGACTTTCTATAAACTGAGACCAATGCATGTCATGAACTCAAGCTGGTAGTTACTGTCCGGTTCCTTGTTTTGTGGACAGCACCGGCAGCTCCCCGTTCTGTCTGTTCACTGGTCATTCTTGAAAGCCGGAGGCAAAGGTTGAAAGGCAGAGAATCTCAGCTGGGAAAATCAGAGCCATAGTTCTTTAGGACGTTAGAAGTATAGGAGTTCAGGAATTCCCCAAACACCTCTCAATCCTTACACCGAACAAAGTTCAATGGGAAGATATTTGTTCACCGAAACCCCTGTAAAGGCTTGGGTAACACGACTCTATCGTGTAAAGTCTGGGAAGAAAAGTAAGTGTTTTAAAATGTGAATGCCAGGCAGCCTGGCTTCCACGGGTGGCAAGAGAAAATGCCCCCTGAGCTTTGTAATTGGATGTCTGTCACTGCCTTCCAGCCATCCAGGCAGGCAAATTCAAACCTATTTTCTGTCTCTCACTAAAAGCAGAGATCGAGCCAAGCTTATAACCCTTCTTGGCATATCTTTTGGATCTTTTCTTGGGTTCCTTAATTATTAATTTATTATTATGAAGCCATCACATTGAATCTGGGCATGAGTACAAAATAGAGAAACAACAAGAACAACAAAAATGACAAAGTTAGCTGTATTCAGTTTCCAGCAAACAGCTCTCTGACCTCTGAAACTGAAGAAAGAACCAGGGATCGGTGACCTCCTCAAAGACATTCCTGTGTGTTCCATTTCATCGCCAGCTCCCCACCCCTCCTCCCTGTCTGACCTAGTCCCTTCTTCATTCTGTGTCCTGCTTATTTATTTTAGTACCATCACCCACTTGTATCCACACCTATGTGCAGGAATTTAATCAGATGTAGCATAGTAGCCAGTTCCAAGATCAGGTGAATTCTCTCTCTTTCCTTGGGCCTTAGTGACTGGCTTCCTTGAGTCTGATCTTGCTTGGAACTTTGCACTCCCTTTGTTGAAGCTCAGACACTCTTTATCCACCTATTATACATAGATTTTGGATTGTTTAGATTTTATATCCATTTGCTTTTAATTGATTTCATGTTTGTTTGAGTTCTGTGTATGGGCTTGTTATTTAAAAAGATTTACTTCATAGGTCAGGGACAGTGGCAGATTTGTTCTTGGGTCCTGGTAGAGAACGTTTATTTGTAGCTCTTTAAAGCACTTTCCAGGGGACAGATTTAAAATGAGCAAAAGAAATAGCTCCTTAACCACACAGACTTCAGTGTGGCTGTCGGCTGATTTTTAGGAATTATGGACTTAATTCATTTCCATGCATTTTTATCGAGATCTCCGGTATTTACTGAAGCTTGCTCTTATCATCATTCATGGAATGCTATGCTGATTGCTGCAAAAGGGAGCAAAGATACAGAAGCCAATTCCCCCATTAAAGGAATTTTGCAATTTGCTGAGAAAAGGAATCGTAATATACATGGCAGAAGGTAGTGTCCACAGAACGTAAATAGTGAATAGCTCAGAATAGTGAGTGGACTTAAGGGGAAAAGCTCCCTGCATGAGAAAGGACACAGCCAACACCTTACAATATAAGTTGAATTTGGGCTGTGGAGATGGCTCAGTAAGATGCTCTTCCTGCAAACAAGAGGACCTGAGTTCCAGCCTCAAAATCCACAAAAATAGAAAACCAAGGGTGATGGTATGCAGTGTAATTCCAGTTGGGAAGTTGGAAACAGGTGGGTCCGTGGGGTACCTAATCAAATAGGTAAGCATCAGTTGAGAGAGAGACCCTGTATTTTATTTTAGATTATTCAATATTTTATATTTTTTTTGATAATATAACTTTCAGAACACTTTGTTTTATCTTGTTTATGTCTCAAAATAACTCAGGAGGAAGATAATGGGGGGTGAATGAAATCATGAGTGAACATGCTGTTGATGTGAGTACAGTCACATCAAGGATTCTAGTGCTCCAGATCCATGGAAGTGGGAAAGCCTTCTCTGGAAGAGGCACAGGGAGATGGCAAGGCCTTCATTGGGTCTGTGTGAAGAGAATGCCCCTCCTGGGTCTTAGCTTTCTTCTTCCAGTTGTTTATATCCTGAAGTCTGCTCCCCTACTAAGACTGCACCTACCCAAGATTAACCCTACCTGCTTGTTCAGCTGTGTCTCATAACCTTGCCTCCTTATTTATCTGTAAGAAATAGCTCCACCTCCCTGATCAAGCTGTATACAATAGTCCTGCCTCTCTGTTCAACTCTATATAAGGAACATGCTGAGTTTCTAGGGCTCTGAAGTTTACCCACTGGAGAGTCCAACCTTCCTCCTTCAAGCTCTTCTGTGTGGGTGTCTGTGTGCCTGTCCTTTCTACACTTACTTGTCACTCCAGAGCCCACACCATGCAAGAACAGGACAGTAGATAGAACAGCTCCTGACATGCAGTTCTGTGCATGTAGACATCAAAGATTCAGTGATGCCTAATGCCTTGGGAAAGTTGGGAATCCATTGTGGAATTACAGTGTCATGACTGTGAATAGGGCTTTCTTTTCTAGATTATTAGGATTCTCGTGGAACTTACACAGTGTATTTTCCTCCAGAATCAGTTCTGTCTTGTTAAGCAGGCTTAGTCGTACACCTAGCAGGACAGTTCCCTTGTTCATTGCCCATTTTCTTAGAATTCAGCCACCTAATTCTTATGATCATGTTCAAGACTTTAAACACGCTGACAGCACTTGAGTTCTTCCGGTCTTTTTCTCTGTAATCCAAGATGCCGTTGTTGGTTTTAGTGTTGAGTTTCTTTCTTAAGTACCTTAGCAAAGGATAAACAAAAATTTAGTAAGATTTGAATTATTGGTAGCATTATTTTCTTTATAAAACTTTTTATTTTTCAAGCATGTATTGAGAGGATTGTATATATTGTGTGTCTAACTCCTTGCATTTTCAGAGATTGCAAGTGCTGTTTGAGAAATGGAACATAATGGATACCCTAGAGAACCCTCCATATTTTATTCTATTTATCTAGATGACTGATAACTTGTTAAAATATCTACTCTTTTCTTACTTTTTGAACTTAGTGTGTAGAATATGTGTGTGTGTATCTATATATATGGCAGTAAAATATACTTTCTCTGTAAAATATACTGGTTTTAAGAGTGCCATTGCTATTATTTTTTATGACTGATTACTTTTCTAATGAAAGTAGAAATTCATTCTCTTTAATTTTCATTCTCTATGCAAATATTTGTTGTATATAGAAAACCTGCATTCTCATGTCACCTAAACAGTTTTGGTGTTCAACTTCTGTTCTTAATTTTCTCTTTGACAGAATTTGATGTTAAAAGTTTCATTGTCTAGAACATTTTTTTTACACTTTTAACCAATTTCACCAGTTTATTTTTTAATAGGCATAGTCTATAGGCCTTGGAGTTATTATCACCTAGAGACTCTCATTTGTTTTATGCAATATTGAAGACTGAACTCAGAGAGCCATGCATATTAGCCAAGTACTCTCTGTCAACTAATATAGACCCCAGACCCCCATATTGTTCTTAATTTAAGATTTATGCATTGAAAGCAAGCTTGGTACTTGATTTCCTCTGTTTTGTGTGTGCATATACATATCTAGATACATAGAGAGATGGAAAGATAGATATAGATAGATATAAATATCCAGCTAATAAGTCCTTGTTATTACCAACACATTGTTTTTTTTCTTATTCCTACATTGTATATGACGTTTAATATCCTCTTTGCACTGTGATCTAGATGCATTCATAAAATAAATATTGCATCACTATCTTTTCTGGCTTTCTTATTTTACTTGCTGTCGTTAATGTTTATTCGCATGTTGATGTCATCAGTTTCTTGATTCTGTGGTTGGGTCAGTCCTTTAAGACATAGAAACATTCAGACTCTCCCTCTTTCCATTTAATAATGGAGTCTGCTAACATAGATGGAAGGAGAAAGATGTGTCCATGTTGGGCTTAAACACCTCTTCTTGAGGAGAAGGAATTAGTCTGTTGGCAGTTTTGGTAGTGGGGGTAAGTAAATGAACTTTAGCGGAAATGAAAGGGCTTGAAGGACAGATGGTGGCCTGGGGCAGAACCCCCACTCGTCCTCTGTGCCGAGTAATCTTCATTGGCTAATGAAATTTCAGCAGGAAGATTGAAGACTTGTATGTGTGTTCTTTGGTAGATCTGATCTCTGGGTTGAAAGGACACATTAGGGAAGGCCCTTCTGTGTATTTTTCTCCTCCTCAGTTACCCAGAACGTGCAGACCAATATCACATATTTTAGAGATTCAGTTTTTTATGAGTCCCAGCAAAAATGTGGGAATCAGAATCTAAGGTGACCACGGCATCTAACATTTTTTTTTTTTGAGAAAAGGAGAAAAAAAAAAAACAAGTTTCCACCTCCTCCCAGCCTCCCATTTCCCTCCCCCTCCTCCCACCCTTCTCCCCCTCCCCCCACTCCTCTCCCCCTCCCTCTCCAGTCCAAAGAGCAGTCAGGGTTCCCTGCCCTGTGGTAAGTCCTAGGACCTCCCCCCTCCGTGCATTTCTAGGAAGGTGAACATCCAAACTGGCTAGGCTCCCACAAAGCCAGCACATTACGTAGGTTCAAAACCCCGTGCCATTGTCCTTGGCTTCTCATCAGCCCTCATTGTTCGCCATGCTCAGAGAGTCCAGTTTTATCCCATGCTTTTTCAGTCACAGTCCAGCTGGCCTTGGTGAGCTCCCAATAGATCAGCTCCACTGTCTCAGTGGGTGGGTGCACCCCTCGTGGTCCTGACTTCTTTGCTCATGTTCTCCCTCCTTCTGCTCCTCATTGGGACCTTGGGAGCTCAGTCCTGTGCTTCAGTGTGGGTCTCTGTCTCTATCTCCATGCAAATGGATGGAAATAGAAAACACTATCCTGAGTGAGGTAACCCAGAACCAAAAAGATGAATATGGGATGTACTCACTCATAATTGGTTTCTAGCCATAAACAAGGGTCACGGAGTCTACAATCGGTGATCCCAAAGGAGCTAAGTAAGAAGGTGAACCCAAGGAAAAACATATAGTTGTCCTCTTGGCTATGGGAAGTAGACAAAATTGCCGGGGAGAAAATTGAGATCTTGGGGGTGGGGTGGGATGGGGGTAAGGGGAGGTGGGGAGAGAAAAGGGAGAAGGGGAGAATGGGGGGAACTTGGGGAAAAAGGAGGATTGGGATAAAGGAAGGTTGGATAGGGGAGCACGGAAGCACAATTCTTAGTTAAGGGAGCCACCTTAGGGTTGGCAAGAGACTTGAACCTAGAGTGGCTCCCAGGTGCCCAAGCCGAGGTCCTCAGTTAGTTGCTTGGGCAGCTGAAGATAGGGAACCTGAAATGACCCTATCCTATAGCAATACTGACGAATATCTTGCATATCATCATAGAACCTTCATCTGGCATCTAACTTTTTAACAAGCTCTTTGCTCGGGCGTATTTACGATTCTGCCAGCATTCCCTTTCAACTATGCATGCTTCCCCTCCTTCTCCCCAGCCCCTGAACATGATGGGCCCTTTGAGGATGCTGATTTGTCCCCTTGGCTTTAGCTTTTCATGTGGTCATCATGCTTGTCTCCACTCTGACATAAAGAAGGAATGCTCTCCAAAAGGAAGAAAGAAAGCCCAAGAGGTGAGTAAGGGGTAATTCGGGTTCCCATTTCTTTGTACGACTATAATAAGTCTTACCTAGGAAGGGTAGTTAAGAGGAAAACCAACATGACCATCACCTTCCAAATTCTTACCATCATTATCTATTCAAAAATATAGGCACATCCAGAGTTATTTGCATCAAAAGTTCCCTTTTCCAAGAAGGGAATTATCAGTTCATGGACTTCAGAGAGTCATCAAAGGACATCTCCCTCTCAGCATCTAGATTTCTCTTCAGAGTTCCCTTTCTTAGTCAATGCATTCCATGTAAAGTTCTTCCTAAATACGACTAAGTGGCAGTGGTAGGCCCTTGGGATTTTAGATCTTGCATGTTAGCCACATTTTTTTTTTGAGGTGAGCTATCAAATAGCTTTTTCTTGCTTTCTTTGTACACAAAGCTGTCTCTGTCTTTGTTTCTGTCTGTCTTTGTTTCCTCTCAGACAGTTTGCCTCCTTATATTTCTCTCTCATACCACATATGCAGGAACACACAGACACACACATACACACACCCATATACACATGACATAAAAATACCACACACACATAAATACCATACAATACACACAAGCGCGTGTGGAATACACGTACACACATGTACACACACTGGAATTTTCATTTTCCAACTTCCTATATTGTACAATAACTCTTTGGAGGGTCTACTAAAAACCCTCTTTCAATAGAAAAAAAACTAAGCAAAGAAAGAAGAGAAACAGGTGAAATGGGTCAGGAAGCCTCATCCCATCACATAAAATTTCTTAATAGCATTTTTAAAGGACTCAGGGAAACCCCTGCAAATGATGAAGGACAGAGAAAAAGTTGGTACTCTGTCTACTCCCCTTGTAGAAAAGCGGGATGCATGCTACTCACTGATATCTTAGATCTACATTGTATAGGGAGCTCTTGTCAGCCACTTTGCCCGTTTCCTGGGTAGGGCTACCTCTCACATTTAGAGAAATCAGGAAAGTCCTTTCTAGACTTAGGGTTGATTGTTCCTTTGACACACATGTCAGTATGGAAACAATTGGAGCTCCCCGTTTTGTGACTGTGAATGAAGCCATGATGGCATTTGGAATTCAGACATTTGATACTGTGTGTAGGAGGTCCTTGTTTTATTCTAACCATCCTTCTTGCTGTATATAGGTTATTGCCCACCCTCTGGGTACAAGCAGATTCACTTCTAGATAAATATCTATTAAAATACCTCAGTCTGAAGGCCGGCTACCCTTGTAATTCTAGCCAGAAAAAAAGCATATTACTATATTTGCTCCAAATGGTTCTATCCAAATGTTATAATAATTCAGATTTGATCTGCTATACTATCTTTAGCCTTATATATCAATACTGGGGAGTGTGGTCAATAGTTGATACTTGCAAGGCGATAGCAGTTGCCCATGTTCCTGTGGGTTTTTTTCCCTGGTGATACTTCTGTCAAATGATTAACTTGCACTTTTATTTGGGCCTTAGCGGGCATGCTTATTCTTCTCTTCAATTTCTTTATGAGATGTCTTAAAACTTGATTAAACATAAACATGTAAATTTGAGATTGAGCTAGTTAGTTGAATTTTTGGTTTCATGTTAAGGTTTAGAGATAAGCCTGGCTCTTATTTAGAGAAATGACAACATTTTAAGGAACAGTTCTGACTCCTAGAAAATTGAGAGGTAAAGAGATATTGCACAGCCATGTCCATTATCACCAAAGTTGGGCATGGGTTAAAATGGATAAACCTATATTGACAGTTAAAAACAAGTAGTGCCTTATTTTAAAGATCATTGCCCTTGCTTGGCAGCACACTTCTCCATTTGGTAGTTGTTGGTCTGATCCTGTAGTTGATGAACCTTTGGCCCTATTACAAGTCTTGGCATGGTGTCACCAGTGATCCAGTTACAGGGGAGATACTGGGCAGGAAGGACTCATCTCTGCATTGGTGGGGTATGGTATGCACATAGGCAAATCTGTCCCACTACGTGGTATTTGTTTGCATCAAAGGTATAGCTTAAGACAAGAGAAGGAAATAAATGTGGAAATTATTTGTTTAAATTTGATTATTTCTGGTTAATTTGTTGGCGCTTGGCTAAGATGATGAAGGCAAAGAAGCTCCGCCTCTTCTATTAGGTTTTATTGAGTCAAGCAGAAAATTGGGTTTAGAAGGAGTTGGTGGGCATTCCAGGGGTATAGGAAGCCTGGGTTTGGAGACTCTAACCTCTCTGTCTGAGGTTGAGGTAGAGAAGTTGAGCAAGGCCAGTTTCCTGTCACAGTTAAGTTTAACATAGGAGGTTGAGTTTGAATAAGAGATGATGGGTTGGGGCAGAGAAAGAAGAAAAGAATGTTGTTGCTGGCAGAGCTATCAAGTTAGCAACGTTGACAGTCCAGAAAGACAATGTGCCTATAGCTCGAGCATGAAGCTGGTCAGTGGTGCTCAAGGATCGAAGAGAAAGGGTGAGGTGAGAGAGGAGGCCCCTCTAGTAGGCCGCTGTTCTCTGCCACAGGGAGAGTTAGGAGCCTCGCTGGTGTCTGAGGGGTCCCAGCACTGAGTTCTGCCTTAGCTGGACTACCACTCCAATTCCTTTATGCTTTGAAGCGCTGCAGGGTATTTGTCAACCTGACGGTGTTAAAGGTGTTTTCTCTGATGAGTGGACAAGTGGAATTCTTTAGAGAGATGCTGCCTGACCCATATGGCCCACTGACAGCTTGACAGTTGACAGCTTTTAGTCAGACTAGAGTCATTTAAGCTGCTTACCCATCCTGAGGCAAGCACGCGGCCAGAGCCCGGACTTCACATCATCCTGGCTGTCTTAATTGGGCACTAATTAAATGTTTTGGCTGGAAACCTCTCCTTGCCATGGCTGAATGGACTCATTTGAGGCCAGTATTTCAGGGAAACATCTTGTTAGCCTGATCTGATCCCCTGCTTAAAGAGGAAGTGTACACACTCAGTTTGTTCCTTCCTATTTTGGCCAAGGGATTTATCTATTTTTCTACTTAAGGAAAATTTGTAAAAAATTTTTAAAAAGGTTATTTGTGTATCTGTGTATATACATGTATATGTTTGTGTATATATTTGTATGCATGCATATTCATGCATATATATATATATATATATATTATGTCTTCTATTTACAACTGTAGGTTCTTATATGCACCCAGATCCACATGCATGCATGCATACATATAGACACACATGGAAAACTCATACCACTCAGGGTAGGAGGCTTTTGGAAAGCCCAGGTCTGTACTTTGTAGCTAGCTGTGACATCTAAGTGTTGCTTAACAGTTACTCTGAATCCCTAATTGGTATGCTTGCTGCTTAATTTACGTACTTGTGACAAAACCAGAAACAAAACATATCAGAAACGTACTGTAAGATGTCAGAAAAAATGCTAGAGATAAGAGTGACATATCTCAACTCCTAGGGGGTTTACACATGGATGGAGGGACCGAGCTATGGTCCATTTCTACTCAGCCATTGCATCCGAGAAGTGTCTCTCAATAAATAGAACATTGTAAACAACAAATTCTTCATGACCCTGGGGATACTCTTTAGTCTGCATCATAACAGATACCCACAAGGGCAGCAAGGTGAGCAGTGGGTGCAACAGATGCAGAGGGGAGCGGACTTCAAATGCACTGGGCATCTGCAGACCCCCAGGGCTGATGACTGGTCATACAGTTACTAAAGGAGAGGCCTGCTGTAGACATGAGCAAATCAATGATTTCCTCAGAAAGTCCCCTGCTTTCTGAACTATACCTCTCATGAATTTTGATTTTCTGGTAAAAATAAACCAACAGATGTAACATTTTTTAATAAAATGATGATAGTATTATTATATTAAGAAATAACATGAAAATTGAGATTTGAGGAAGTTAAAATTAATTCCGAAATTATAGTTTTCTATGAGGAAATTGAATGAAATAATAGGGTTTAAAGGTGATGTCTTCTCTCGAAAAGGAAAAATAAGAGGTGCCACAGTTCATATGTCTTCAACTCTTTCAATTATCTTAATGGGCATTAATATATATTATATTTGATAAGTATAGGTTTATAAGACAGAACTCTCATCAGTGAGCTATTTTTGCATGCATTTGCATTTGCTTAGTAAGAAGTGACTTATTTGTGATCAACAATGATTAAACAGCCCAGTTCCCAAGGAAAAATCAAAACATCTGTGTCTGAACTGAAGTAGATATTCAATGCCTTGTGTGTGTGAGCATATGCATAACTGTGTGCATGTGTGCGTGTGTGTGTGTATGTGTGTGAGTATAGCATAACTGTGTGCATGCATGCGTGTGTGAGAGCATATGTATGCCAGTGTGTGTGCATGCATGTGTGTGTATGTGTGAGCATATGTATGCCTCTGTGTGTTTCTGTGTGCGTGTGTGTTCACGTGCCTGTGTGCAGTAATGGGGTACATGGTTTTGCGTGTGTGTTTAGGTCTTAAGGACACATTATAGTCTATGTCAAGCTTCTGATATTTACTTAATGAGGACTGTTCTCCCTCGTGCTTTGCTCACCCGTCCCCCTTCATTCCCTCTTCTCTCTCCTATTTGCTGCTGTTGTTGTTCTGAGTGATGATTCTGTGTGTTCTTTTCCTGCTTAAAATTTAAAGAGTTACATTTGGGAGAGGAACAATGCAGGGAAAGGGAACCCTGGAGTGTGTCTGATGTGATGATTCTCCTCTCTGCCACCATTTTTCCTCCCGCTGTGGGAGCACTAAATGATAATGCCTGATGCCTTCCTGAATGAGGCCTACATGGCCTCCAGCTGTGGCATGTGATCAGTTTTTATGTTTGATTTTTGCACACAAGTATACTACTGCAGCATGTCCACAAACTACCTCACAAATGCTTATGGGGAGGCTCGGGACTCAGTCCATCAAACCTTAAACAAACACCAAGCAATTGTACTTTTTAAAAATCCTATTTCTTTTTAAGGAAACCATGTGCTTGTTTGAGCCAAGAATTTTAAAGTAATTCAACTAATATTTAATAGTTAAGTACAGACAGACAACCAATCCTCAATACTTTTACTTCCTAGGTATTTTTGTGTGGAATGAGTTGCCCAAACCCAGATTATGTTGTTCCCTGCTCTCTGATACAGTGATTAGCTATGGCTGTAATTATGCCGTGGGTTGATTTGTTTATGGAAAGGATCTACTACTCTTTCCTCTGTCAATGCCATCTAAAGATATGTTCTCATAGTCTTTATTTTGAAATCCGTATTTTTCTGGAAGTAGCATACTAACAGGCACACACACACACACACACACACACACACACACACACACATATGAGATCCTGGGTTAGTGGTGTATTGTGGCAATAATTCCATCTTAGATGTCAGAACATTATATTTTAATGTCTTCCCTATAATAATAGCATCTATTTTTACTGTTAATATTCATGGAATGGCTACCTGTTCTTCAAATCAGTTAGTCTGAATTTCTAAAATGATAATATTAAAGTATATTGAGATTCTGAAATCTCACTGATATCCTGTATGGTGTCTATTGAATACCAAGCCATGTGCATGTCTCTCTGGCTCACTGATCAGTGAAGTAGAAGGGCTCGGGGAGGAGGGGGAATGCACGGAGGTGATATAAAGGTCTACTCCAGCAAATGAAGAAAACTTCTTTGTTTGTTTCTAGTGGTAAAATGGCTTAATGTTTGCAGTGACTTCGAGACTGGAGGAGAGGCGCACTGTTTATGAATACGTGAGAAATACCTACACTCTTATTAAAACAAGCAAACCTACTATTTCCATGCAGAATTCTCCTTTTAAATCCCAATTTGACCTGTAAGTTCCAGTGAGAAAGGAGACCAGCCTGTGTGTTCAGTCTGATTTATCTAGATTAAGGTAGAAACAAAAGACAGGGAGTGTATATTTTGTGGCAGTCATGATCTCAAGTTTTCCAACAGTGGTGGGAGAACAAAATCAAGCATTTCGTTTCTCATTTGTCTTTTTTGAGCTGTGGTTTAAATGTGTTCCTGCACATGCAAGAAAAAAAATAGGAGACAGGCTGCTGGTAGTTCTGCAGTGGCTGGTAGCAGAAATAGACCGTAGGTTAACTTTAAGTCTAAACGACTCTTTCCAGGGGTCTTTCTTTGCCTTGTAGAAATTTGAGATTTCCTGAGTATCCTGGCCATGGACAGTTCTTAGTTGTGTCGTTACTGGGGTGACAATATTAAATCACTGTCAACATTCAGTCATCATCTTTATGGTGAGTCAGTACAACCCCAAGGTGTCAGATGAATGCAGGAGGGTGATAGGCCTTCAGTTAGTCATTAAAACTTCTGCAGAGATCATGGAGACAATTTAACACTGCTTCTGTGAACTCGTCCGTCAGTGTTCTTGAAAAAGAACACCAGTTATTCACATAAACACTGAACGCAAAATGTCTGGGGACAAGCAATTGTTTTTACTTCTGCTTTGGGTTTTCATAACCTAGTAACTAGTATCTCTTTCCTTCGATGCACCCACCCTTTTACATGTGTGTATAATACACACGCTAAATATATTTGTTAAGAGTATGTATGTAGCCGGGTGGTGGTGGCGCACGCCTTTAATCCCAGCACTCGGGAGGCAGAGACAGGCGGATCTCTGTGAGTTCGAGACCAGCCTGGTCTACAGAGCTAGTTCCAGGATAGGCTCCAAAGCCACAGAGAAACCCTATCTCGAAAAACTAAAAAAAAAAAAAAAAAAAGAGTTTGTATGTATATGTGTGCTAAGGGTATGTACTGATTTCCCATTAGTTAGTTGCTAGCAGCCTCCACTATGTTATCCAATCTACCGTCTCGGTGGCACAGGGATTGTTTTCTAGTTATTCTTATTTTACTTAATAATGGCCCCAGAGCAAAATCAGCATTGCCTGTGATTTATGTGTGCCCTAGAGAAGCTGGGAAGTACTCCACTCATTGAAAAAGTCAATGTTTTAGCCTGGGTAGTGGTGGCACACACCTTTAATCCCAGTGCTCAGGAGGCAGAGGCAAGGCAGATCTCTGTGAGTGGGAGGCCAACCTGGTCTACAGAGCAAGTTCCAGGACAGCCAGGACTGTTACACAGAGAAAGCTTGTTTCGAAAAAAAAAAAAAAAAAACAAACAAACCAAAAAAAAGTTCTGGACTTGACAAGGAAAGAAAAAAAAATGTGTGTTGATGATGCTAAGATTTATGGTTTATGTTTTATGCTTAATTTGTGAGTTAAACTTTGTCATAGAAGTATATGGATAAAGCATGTATGGGTTCTGGTATTATCCTCTGTGTCAGGTATCCATTGTTCCATGTAGAAAGTCTACTACACAGACAAAAGGGATCATAATAATTACTTTTCAGATGTTAAATATTGGTGTGCATATATATATGTATGTATATATATGAAATAACTGTCTCTATTCTTGTATCCGTCTATATACCCAGTCAACCATCAATGTGTGAAATCAATAAATGAGCATCTTTTCTTTAAGAAGCTCATCATGATTTTCATTTTTTGCTATTGTTATTTATGGTACTAGAGATTGGACCCAGGGCCAGTTATCTTTATTAGTTCTTTACATTCGACTTTAAGACAGTCTCACTGCTTAGGCTTCCCTGAACTCGTAATTTTCCTGTCTCCGCTTCCAGAGTAGTTGAGATTATACGAACATGCCACTGTGAAAGTCTAAAAGAAAAAAGAAAGAAAGAGGAAGAAAGAAAGAATGAAAGAAGGAAGGAAGGAAGCAAGGAAGGAAGGAAGGAAAGAAGCAAAGGAGGCTGGTTGGAACAAACAAAGGATTATGGAGAACATGAAAAATTAACAGGCCATAGAATTGAATCAATTTATCATGAGCACAATCAAATATATTCTTTGCTCTGTATTTGTCACACATTAAGTATAGATGGTATTTCTTATTTCACTTCCCCTTAACTGACTTTCTCAGGCAGCTAACATAGAGCAGGTATTTTGTGGTTTGCAACAACTCAGAGGCAGCAAAAGCAGAACTGTGACCCTGTAGAGCAATGGGAATGCCTCCCGAGAACACCTTTCCAAACGGTGAAGTAAATACCAAAGGCATAGCCGTGAGAGCTCCTGGGATGGTGGAAGTTGGCACACTGAAAGGACAAAGAGCCAGCTGCTTCCAGTCTCTGTAGAGATGAGCAGGAAAACAGCATTCTGTTCAGATGAGCCTGGGCCCATGGGCCAAGTGGGAAGACACAATTAATGGCAATCCCCTACTCTGCGGTTAAATGCTGTTTTGTGTGGCCCCACACTCAACCTTTTGTTAGGTCTGGGTCAGGAAGGCACAGCTAATTGTATTTACTGACCTCAAATTGTCCTTTAGTGTTGGGGTCGGTTTGGGGCTCCATGGTGCTGGTTTGACTCATTTTGAACTAAACAGAGGCATGCAGTTTGAGGAAGACTTGCTGAGGTGTCAGTGTTTGAAAGTTGGAAGTTGCCTCTTTCAGACTTGATCTCCTCTTTCAAATCCCTCCCTTCCCAACAAAACCTCTCTTCCAAAGGTGTTATTTCCACAGGTTATCATAAAGTTGAATCCCTGCCACAGACGAATATGATGTTTTGTACGGAATCGTTGTAGATTTTATCATCCAAATCCTTTTGTTCTAGACAGATGATAGTGGGTTTTAGAGCTTTTCAATTAATCCATTTAGAAATCCTTTAATAAATCCATAAATTGACTAACAGCTGATCAACGCATCTACTACAAAGGTCCAGATTTTTAATCTGGGTCTACCTCCACTGTTTCCCAATTAAACAGCCCAAAAAAGGCAGGCCTTAGAATGGATTAATGACCTGCAAAATTTCATTTAAACATAGCCATTGTTGAGTTTTATTAGTGGAAAAATACAAACTGGTCTGTGGTCATGGATTATTACAGATTCACTCCAGACTGCTGATGTGAACTCTGATGAACCTGCTACACTCTCCATTAAGCCTCAAAATGAGCTTTCTCTTAATTGGGGAGTAGGATGAGAAAGTAAACTCATGGCCAGGGATGCCAGATTCGTGAAACATTTCTTTGGACAGTGCTGAAACACATTTTGATGTGCATGAAGGCAATGAACAGATGAATGGAGATAGCACAGAGTTCATTTATTAGATCCACTCTATTCCAGGCTATACATACGTGGTATATTGAGGATCTAAATATAGTACACAAGGAAAGTATCATTGTTGTCATTTTTAGGTGATAAAATTGCTTTTAGGGTGATTAAATAGCAAGTACCAAGTGAAGTTCTGAACAGTAACTGTATGATTAAAGCAAACATATTCTATAGACACATAAAGAGCAGAGCTTTACATATTCTGAAGGAATTGGATATTAATTTCACACTTTGGGGGCTGACAGTTTACTGGAGAAAAAGCAAGCTAAATGCAGGATACATACAAAATATCCATAGTTTTACATTGTAATCAGTGATACAAGGAACTACCCCAGGGGTTCTCATTGGGGAGTTATATGTCACTGCATTGTTGAAACATGTAAGTAGTGACCTGAAAATGGAGGAAATACCATTCTGGTTAAGAGCAGATGTGATAGATGCTGTTTCTGATATGTGGACAGCCATTGGTCATGCCCCAAGTAGGAGCTGCTAACTGGCAAGTGTGGCCAGAACATAACGTGAGGTCTAGTGAGATAGAGACAGAAAATAGTCAAGCACCAGATTTTTGTAGTTTAGTATTCTATGACATGGGTTTAGATTTCTATCTATCTAACATGTGGAGGAATACAACTGAAGTTGGATAGGTAGTATAATTAGATTTTAAGTTTCATAGAGTCATATCTATGTCTGCGGGAAGAGAATGGAAGGAGTTTTAGTATCTAGATCATTCAATAAATATTTTAGATCACAATTGCATGTTTCTGTATCAATTGAAGGAATGAGTTCATGGATAACTGCATTTGTGACTATGTTGGATGATGCATGAAAGAAAAAAATTAATTTTTGTTGGTCATTACTAAAGAGAGAAAAACCTCTTTCCTTCCTCTGTCTCTTCCATTCTTTCCACCCCTCTTCCATGATGTTCCAGTGCTCCCTGCGCCTGCTCCGAAGAAAATATAATTATTATTATTTTGAGATTGTAGTGCTGAGTCACAGGAGTGCTCTGTTACACAGGATGGCCTGGAACTCATGATTCTCCTCCCTCAGCTTCCTGAATGATGGGGCTATAGACATGTGCCACCATGACATTCTGAGAAATATTTTTAGCATGGTTCTATAAATATTTTATGTTATAAATACAAAATTTACCTCCCATACTTTAATATACATATTATTTATTCTCAAATTCATACATGCATAAAATGTATCTTGATCCTAGCCCTCTCTAGGTCACTCATCCCACTCTCTTCAGGTGGCCCCTAACATGTCCTCTTTCCACACTCAGGTCCTCTCCTTTTAAAGTGCTTTGAATTTTTTCATAATTTGTAGAAATAGGAGCGGCGGGCTGTTTCCCACCACCCGGCTCCTGCACGGCTAGCTTTACCCAAAATAATTACACAGAAACTGTATTCTTTTAAACACTGCTTGGCCCAATAGCTCTAGCCTCTTATTGGCTAACTCTCACATCTTGATTAACCCATATCTAGTAATCTGTGTAGCACCACGAAGTGGTGGCTTACTGGTAAGATCTTAACCTGCATCCATCTTGGAGCGGAGAGCTATGGCGACTCTGCCTCACTTCCCTTCTTCCCAGCATTCTGTTCTGTCTACTCCGCCTACCTAATTTTCTGTCCTATCAAAGGCCAAGCAGTTTCTTTATTTATTAGCCAGTGAAAACAACAAATAGACAAATGACCCATCTCCATCAATTATTCACCACCTCTGATTAGTGCTGTGGTGCTGTTCTCTGCAATGCTGCCTGATTGTGTTGGCTTGACCTTGTCTTGTGCAGGTCATGTGATGTTCATATGGGGAAGACAGCGTTTCGCTGCACTCTTGCCTTCCTCTGTCTCTTCCATTCTTTCCACCCCATCTTCTATGATGTTCCAGTGCTCCCTGCGCCTGGAGGCCTGAGGGCCAGGTTGAGAGAGATGACCTATTTGAGCCATTATGCATCTCTTCCTTAACTGATGCCTACCACAGAAAGAAACTTCTTTGGCCAAGTTGGGAGCAACACTGCTCTCCATGTGTAAATACAAATGTGTAGAAGGCAACGTGGCAACGTGTCCACTTGGTAAAACAAAAGGAGACGTCCTATAACATTTTGCTTTATTTGCTGCTGTGCTGTGATACTTAAGATGGCTGAGCTTTTAAGAACTATCTGCTTAAATTAAATGTGATTTTCTTTTTAGAAATCTTGACTTTCCTTAAATTAAAGATTCCTATTGCTGAATATTTAATGACTTGCAAAATAATTCTAGAGAAAAGAGAGCAAGAGCTTAAAGTGTGCCTCTAATCCCGTTTTCAGAATTCCTACTTGTGGCCAATCAGTTAAATGTGCTTGCCAGGACATATAGGATGCATTTAAAGTTTCTTAGCACTTTCCCCACTAACAGAGAGAGTGGTGGGTGATAATAATTACAAGGGATGTGTTGGTGGCTTATGAAGCTGTTACTACTATGGGTGCATACATATTCACTTGTATAAAAAGTTGAGCAAAATACTCAAGGTCTGTTCAGCGTCTTGTCACACGAGAAACCTTTATTAATAATAAAGAAATGACTGGTAGGTTCTTGATGGATCATGCAGTGTTCTGCTTTGTTCTGAATGTGTCTTCTCAAATTCATATTCTAGTAATAGAGTTCCCTATGTATAGTATTAGGAGGTGTAGCCTAACAAGCTGTTTGGGTCATGAGAAGTCTGCATTCACAAATGAACTAATGCTGCCATAAAAGGAGTGGGTTTGCTTCTGTCTGTCTCACACATGCAAAACTAGAACACCTTCATCACAGCATTGCCCCTTGATATTGGACCTCCCAGTCTCCAGATGTGAGGAACGACTTTCTCCTCATTCTGAATCATCCCACACCTGCCCCACTTTCTCCATTCATATTCCAAGCATAATCAGCTAAACTCCGCACACTTTTTGCACTCTTAGGCTTCGATGCCACCAATCTCCTCTTTCAAAGCACCATTCATAGAAAGAGCAGAGGAAACCCGAGGGAGTGAAGCCCTGAATTAACTTGTATTTTGACATGTGTACTGCCTGTCAAGGACTCAAGAACCAATTGGCCCACGGTAAATTGGCAGAGCCAGACTCAAGAGGGATGGCAAAGCTTTCCTTCGAAGTCCACATATAACTGTTTAGGAACAATTGATTAATGTGTGCCAAGAACCGCAGCTGCAGCTTCCTCTTCCTAGACATTTACAGCCCGAGACTACTGACCTACAGGGACAAAGTAACCCCTCCCCTTGTGCTATACCTAATAAGCACATTAGGCTTCTAGGGACCAGTGGTTGGAGGCCGCCCTGCCCGCGATCCCATCTTCATCATTGTATGTGTGTCTTATCTCTGTCTTTACTTCATGCCCTCACAGCCCCTAGTCAGGGTTCCTGAACCCAAGCTGCATGAGTCAAGGCACTTCCTGAATTCTTTTTTTGGGTAAGTTAGACTGCATTTTTGTTTTGGACTTTGTGAGCACCATGACATTGATCACAAATGAGCACTTACCATTATTTGCTTGCTTGCTTGATGAATATCTACTTTGTGAGCTCTTATGTCTTTCCGCTTAGTAGGATCCAGCACACATGAGGGCAGCCAAGCGGAGGCACTTGGCATCTCCTTCTGTAACCCAATAAGACAGCATTCTAAAGATTTCTTTTTACTACCAAGATTAATTTTATTGGGAAATATGCCATGTTGTTAAAATGTTATACAGATACCTTCCCATTTTTCAGATACGTAAATAAAAAATCATGACAAAGATTTTTAGACATTTCTTTCAGTATCTTGTCTATGATTTACAATTAGACATTCATGTTACATCATAACTCTGCACTTGCTTGTAATATATATTATAAATGTATATGTATAAATATATGTAAATAAAGGTTCCACAAAAAATATCATGCAGTAAAAACTTCCATTTTATTGTAAAAACAATGCTGAGCATAAACCCCGACTGATGGTACCTTCCACTAATGGATTATGATGGGCTGTTTGAAAAACACTTAGATAAATTGTTCTAATCAGGATATTCTCCATTGTAAAATATATTTCACAAAATTTAAAGTACCCAGAATTCCCAGTCATTGATGGCATTACACATACTTTTTATTTTCTTCTTTATGAGACTCTGTATTGTCCTTTTTTGGTTTCTTTGTTTTTTTCTTTTTACAATTGAGTTGATTATATTTATAATAAGATTAGGGAAATAATACAGAAGTAATAAAGTTTTTATCAAGACATTGCTTTATTGCTGCATATAGATATTTGAAATTCTAAAACTGAAATCTTTGCTTCTCTCTACCTTAACTTACAGTGGTCTTATCTTAGCAAATATTCCTCTTTTTTGAATGTTTTGTCTGAAGAATTTTCACAAAAACAGTTTGCCAGTGCCTTGGCAAAGACTCACTCACTCCTCTCCAGTATAGGTCATGTCTTCTGCTGTGCACTGTTGAAACTCTCCACTGCCGTCCCGAGAATGGGCTTCATTCCAGTATGGATAGGAGGCAGTGCCTTGAGCTCGTTGAGTTTAACACTGTTTGCTAGGATCAGTATCAACATAGTAATGTTATTAATAGTATTGTCAGAAACAACAGCAACCACCAAGATAACAGCCTTAACAACAGTGGCATTTACAGTATGCCATTGTATTAATTATCACAATGGATATGACAGGCTGTGCCTAGGAATTCACACTAGCACATAGTTTATGAGTTTTAAACTCAAAAGGAAAACTAGACGATACATCAATCTCTCGATCCTCTTGCTTCCATGTGCCTCCTTTTTTTTTCTGAAAAAACAATAATGAAAACAGGAAAATGATTTCTTTTTTTAAGAAAATGAAGCAAATGTGTTAAGGGAATTAGATATGTTATTGTTTTGATACAGGGATAGAGCCCTGTATATAATTTTTGCTTCATAGTGGTGTGCATTCTAGTAGCTGCAAGTAGTTCATTGGATAGAAATCTATATCCACAATGAGAAGAAGCTGAAAAGGGAGGGAATTTTTGGATGTCTGGTATCTTCCAATATGACTCTGATGAAAATGAATGCTTTCCTCTATTGAGAAAACGAGCAGGCCACTAAGCTGTTTTTATGACTTGGTGCTTTATGGGTTTGTTTGTCATGCTGGTAGGGAATGAGATGAAAGTTATCCTCCGTAGTGTGCTGGGCGCAGTGGCATATGCATTCAACCCCTGCATGCGCCAAGTAGAGGCCAAGATAGGCAGATCTCAGTGAGCCCTAAGCCAGCCAGGGCTACAGCGGGAGACTCTGTCTTCAAAACAAAACAACAACAAAGAAAACCAAGACCAACAAACAAGAAGCAGTGCTCCCCTCCATCTAAATAGTAGAACTGAGATCCACACAGAGATTAAGTTAAAAGCTAATTATAACTTAGGAAGTGAACTTCTACACCTAATTCTAAAGACTTGTTCTATATAACTGTCAGTTTAATTATAATTTTTGTGTAAATGGACAAATTCAATTTTGGCAAGCAAAGGGTTCTCAGTGCTTAGAGGTTTTCAAAGTATAAAATTAACTATTTAATTATTTAAAGTTTTAGTTACCATATATGAAATTGTCTCCCGCATCCTGTCTTGTCTTTTAGTTAAGTGAGACAATTGTTAGATAAAATTAGACTGGGGTTATTCAAACTCTCTTGTCCGATGGTCTGCTATCCAGTGAGCTTCTCGCAGAGGCTTTTTGAAAGAAGTGAGTATGTGAAGTTAAGTGTCTGGAAATCATGCTGGGCGAGAACGACTATTTCCTGAGTTATGATAGGGGTGTCTCATTATAGTTATCGTTTTGAAATCGCAAAGGTTAAACTTGATAAGCAAAATACTTGTTTAACTAGGCTTTGTTTATCTCATATGCTTATTTAAAAAATTGCAAGGTTTGTTGAAGGTACCTAGCTTAGTCTAGCTTATACTGGCCCTCCTGCTAGGGCTAGTTGATAACACATGAGGAGTATCTTAGATCTTAGTTATGCAAATAAAACCCATGTGCTCCAGTTGTAGAATGGAATTTAGATGACTAAGTTTAAAAATAAGTTCAGAGACTGGAGCTAGGGACTAAAGAACCTGAGTTCCAATGCTCCGCATCCTTGCAAAAGTTGAGTGCAGTGTTGACCACAGTAGCTGGAGGCAGAGACAGGTTGCGCTTGGGCTTGTTGGTCAGTCAGTGTTGCTAAAACAGTGAATCCCAGGTTCAGTGAGAGACACTTAATCACAAAATGACTTGAGGACCTATAAGGAAAGAGCAGGGCCAAGTTCGCACGCACGCACGCACACACACACACACACACACACACACACACACACACACGCGCGCGCGCACACACACACAAACGTATTTTGCCTATGAATGCACACATACACAAGAAAATTCTGGGGCTAGGGATATAGCTCAGGGATGTTTGCTTATCATGTACAGGTTCGGAATTCTATCTGTACCATTACAAACAAACAAACAAACAAAAAACCCACCACCGACAATAAAAAGTTGGCACAGAGAGACAAATCCAAAGTCTTTATCAAAGCAGTATTCCAGAGTTGGGTCCAGCAGAGCCAGCCTTAGCTATGGTTTCCAGGCAACTTAGCTGTCAGTGGTCTCCTGTGGAAGAAAAACAGTTACTGATCAGTTAAAAGCAAATAAGCAGAGACTTTTCATCTGATAGTTCCCTGAAAAAAAAATGAGCAGCTTAGTTCTAATACTTTTGGAAAATTCCAAGGGAAATTGCACACACAGAGTCAGATAGAATGCACACTGCAGATGGCTGCGCCAACCTCACTGGCTCCCAGACGGTGGAGTGCTAACAGAAAGCATCATTGCAAGCTAAGACTCACTCTGTTATTTATTTTCTTCTTTCTTATGGAAACCCAGGAATCAGAGCAATGTTTCTCTTTGCTTGGAACATGTAGGGGACCCGAAACCCTTCTGTCATGCACTTCTCCCAAGACGACAGTACTGGGCTGAGAACTCGGGCGCCCCTGCATTCGTCTCGGAGTCCTTCCATTATTTGACAATTCACACAGGGCCACTGCTGATGACTTAGTACCAACTACTGGGATCTGCTGTGAAATGAGCCTAAAGTGATGATAAGTGTATACAAGGATAGCATGCTACATTTATTTGGGGTTTAGGTTTTGGCTGGATGGGAAGGGACACAGGGATTTTCCTATTTGCAGTGAGCACTTAAACCTTTTTATCTTTTAAAGACTCTTTCTCATCGTGTGCATGAGTACCTGTTCTTTAAGATGTCTTCGCAAGAGAAAACACAGATTCTCCACAAATCCTCCCCAACCCCCTGCTTTCCCCATGTTGGGTCACTTTTATTAAGTGAAGATTTATTGCAGTGTGAAAGACTGATTGAGCAGTGGTTAAAAATCCCTCCCATCCCCACCAGTCAGGGGTTGCTGTGTTCTCTCTTTCCCGACTGTTTGGCGCATTCTTATGACAAGCAGCAAACCCTGTTATAAAGGATTATATGATGAGTAAATGAGCAAGTGAAAGATGGCAACCAAATGGTGGCTCCCAATTATGAGAAAAATGACTATAATCACCCCTGCTGCAATACCCGTCTGTTGGCAAAGCGGTCGATCTCCTTGAAAAGCATTAAAAGAGGGCCCAGCATATTAAATAAAAATCTCAGTTCTGTGTGTAATCACAAAAATTAATACTGTCACTTAAAAAAAAAGTCTAATTTGTGTCCGAAAGGGAAACCTACTAGGCGATGTAAAGTAGCCATTATGAAAATGTTTAGCCTTTGAGTGCGTGTCAGACAGTATTTGTGTTGCCAGGTTTGTCAGCCAAAAATTCACTAAGCAGATTTGTTAGGGGCTGAGGTCATAATCTGTAAACGGACATTGGCATAGGGATTAGAGATCAAGAGAATTATATAGGTTTTCTTCTCATATGCCAAGATTCCTTTTTCAAAGTTTATTTTGTTTTGGCTATAACCAGAAACATGGCTATCTTTGTTTGGTCTTTAAATCACTAACGTTTCCTGTGAAGGAATTAAAAACAAAAATAAAATAAAAACCGAAAGTTTCATTCAGAGGCTCAGGGTGGTTGTGGAGTGGGCCAAGAGGTTTTTGACATCTGCTTGCTCTACAGTCTACAGTGCAATGCTCTCTTAGGATCCTCATCTCTGAAGTGATGTGATCGAGATCTTTTCTAGGTGATAGATCCCAGATGCAGCAAGAAAAACTACCCCTTGCTGTGTTAATATAGTCTTCAGCATTCAATAGAATGACAAGTTGTTTTCCCCAACCAGTCCGAAAATGCTAGAAAAATTAGGAAAATACAAAGGCTCTTGGATTTTCACTAAGTCTTATATGGAATGTTTTCCCCAAACACTGTGGAGAATTCTGGGGCTGGTAGGGCCATTTGCAAAAGCCTCATATAATAACATTTGCTCATTCACACTTTTGAAATGAGTGCAGAAAAAATTCACAATAATACTTCATAATTTTAACAATACACTAACAGAGAAAGCCTAGCCCATAGATAACCCCAGGATACCAAAAATTAATTTACTTAGATGGAAACGGAGTCACACAGTTTGTCCAGCAACCTTCAAAGGTACTTACATTGAAGCTTTTCCAAGCCATTTTTAAATTATATCTTTGTCACCCACGTGAGATCTCGCACGGAGCGGTGCTGACTGTGAGGAGAGGCCAGCGGTCTTCCCAGGCTGTCCTCAGTGCTCATGTCCAATCACAGGGCAGACATAAATACATCACAGTGCTTCTGCAAACACTCCCATGTTATCTGTGTAAAGACAAATGGTCAGAGATCCTCCCAAACAGAGTTCTTTCTCCATTTCTCCTTTTCATTTTGCATTCACTATATTAACTCTGAGATCCTTCTCTCTCTCTCTCTCTCTCTCTCTCTCTCTCTCTCTCTTTTAAAAAAATGGAAACAAATTATAGATCCTTTCTGGCTTCCTGTATAATTTCCATATTTTCTTGAGACAAATTCTTGACACACTGATAAAGTTACTTCCAAATGGGAAATCTAGGAAGTGTGGAAGGGGACTGGGGTTATGACATGGCATTCGGGCCTTGAGAGTAGATTTCCTGCTCTATGGCATCCTAGGACTTCCGCCTCAGCATTCTGTTTTTGGTCTTTTCTGTTCAGTACAACAGAGAAGCAAAGGACATGCCTGCCAGCCGTGTTCATGCTCACATAGACACTAGGGGGTGTCCAAGGACCAAACGTATTTCTCCTTCCCTCTAGCCTCGTCTCCCTGCTCTCAGGTCCAGCTAACTTAAAGCAAAGGAACTCAGGGGGAAAAAATCTATCCAATTAATTCCTGCTTTGTACCAAAATGAATAATGGGGGGGTCAGCTTCATCATCAATCCCCGATTCCCTTGGCTTCTCTGGCAGCAACTGTAATCTCAGGGTTTGCAGTCTAGACTAGCCCACAATATCAGCCACAGGTGACAAGGAGTGAAGTGCCTGCTCTTCACCTGTGTTTGCCAGAATTTCCGTGTTGTGGAAGCATTCCTACTTTCTCTTTTCTGCAGCGATTTCAGGTTAGGTCAACGCACCATGCATTATGGCATGAGGCGGGGACTGCAACAAGACAGGTCGGTGCCCTCTCATTCTCCTGTGCTTCCGATGGCTTTTTAATGTAGATTATTTGTTGATTGCAACATTAGCCAACATTTTGTTCTTGCTACTGAAGACATGTTTAGGCCTTGGGTCTTGGGTCTCTTTATGAATACCCATTACTTCTTAATTATGATGGTTTAATAAGATATGTCTTTCATTTTCGTCTGCCATCCCTCTTCCTCTGAGATTCTTTTCCCTTTACTATTGGTCCCCAAGGGCATGTTACTGGCTCGTTTTCTTTATTGCTCCCATATTCCTCCACCCCTCCTGGTGAATTAAAAAAATAAATAGAATGCATTTTAAGGATGGCAACAGTAATAATAAAGCCAGGAAACGCTTTCCAGCTAAATGCACTGATGTGAAGTCCTATTGAAAATAACATAAACCTAATTGAAGTAGTCAATCCCTCCCATACAGGTCATGCTAGGCTCTATTAAAATGAAGGTAAGACAAAGCTTGTGACATTTCTGCATTTTGCAATCTCACTTTCCTTAAGACATATCAATAGTATTGACACTAGTATTGCATTTTGCTTCCCGGTGACCTGAGCTGTCATGTTGTGGTCCAGGGTAATTCTTTCTTAATGAAACTTTGTCGTATTCTTTACCTATAACGGCAACAAGAAAATAATCACGATTCAATATGTAGGAACTGAAAAATCAAAATTGTATTTTTTTGAATGAGCCAGTAACACTGATCATTTAGCTTATATGCCTACTCAGTACCCACCTACTGTAGCAGTCAAAGGTTTAAATATATGTCCTATTATGAGTGAGTACATCCCATGTTCATCTTTTTGGGTCTGGGATACCTCACTCAGGATAGTGTTTTCTATTTCCATCCATTTGCATGCAAAATTTGAGAAGTCATTGTTTTTTACTGCAGCATAGTACTCTAATGTGTATATATTCCATACTTTCTTCATCCATTCTTCATTGAAGGGCATCTAGGTTGTTTCCAGGTTCTGGCTATTACAAATAATACTGCTATGAACATAGTTGAACAAATGCTTTTGTCATATGATAGGGCATCTCTTGGGTATATTCCCAAGAGTGGTATTGCTGGGTCCAGGGGTAGGTTGATCCCGAATTTCCTGAGGAACCGAAACACTGACTTCTACAGTGGTTGCACAAGATTGCATTCCCACCAGCAATGGATGAGGGTACCCCTTCCTCCACAGCCTCTCCAGCAAAGGCTATCCTTGGTGTTTTTGACATTAGCCATTCTGACAGGTGTAAGACCTGACCCTAGAGGGGCTCCCAGGTGCCCAAGCCGAGGTCTCCAGTTAGTTCCTTGGGCAGCTGAGGATAGGGAACCTGAAATGACCCTATCCTAGAGCAATAATGACGAATATCTTGCATATCATCATAGAACCTTCATCTGGTGATGGATGGAGATAGAGACAGAGACCCACACTGGAGCACTGGACTGAGCTCCCAAGGTCCCAATGAGGAGCAGAAGGAGGGAGAACATGAGCAAAGAAGTCGGGACCACGAGGGGTGCACCCACCCACTGAGACAGTGGAGCTGATCTATTGGGAGCTCACCAAGGCCAGCTGGACTGTGACTGAAAAAGCATGGGATAAAACTGGACTCTCTGAGCATGGCGAACAATGAGGGCTGATGAGATGCAAAGGACAATGGCACGGGGTTTTGATCCTGCTTAATGTGCTGGCTTTGTGGGAGCATAGCCAGTTTGGATGTTCACCTTCCTAGATAAGAACGGAGGGGGGAGGACCTAGGACTTACCACAGGGCAGAAAACCCTGAAGGCTCTTTGGACTGGAGAGGGAGGAGGAGAGGAGTAGGGGGAGGGGGAGAAGGGTCGGAGGAGGGGGAGAAGGGTGGGAGGAGGGGGAGGGAAATGGGAGGCTGGGAGGAGGTGGAAACTTGTTTTTTTTCTCCTTTTCTCAATAAATAAATAAATAAAATAAATATATGTCCTAAATGGGGGAATTATGAAATAATTCAAGAAATACCTTTTGTGCATGATCAAGCTGGCTGGGTCTGTATAGAAGGGTCTGTTCTTTGAACAGCTTATGTAAGCTCCTCAAAAGTCATCCCTTGCTCCTAAGCTCTAGCAGTTAAGATCTTCTATGAGATGCAACTGACGATCACAGTTGATGGCAAAGCACTGGCAGCTGGGAAACTGCTCTTTCTCTCCCCTCTCATTTCCCAAACAATGTTTGCACTGATTAATACTATGCAACAAGACGTGACGCAGAGATTGTGTTGGCATTGTATTCTGATGACCCCACACATTGTGTGCGCTCTGTGGTTCCTTTTGCTGTTCATAGTTATATGGGTTTATCAGAAATTACATGTCAGGCTCCCGATGAGTGTAATTGTATACTGATTGTGTATAGTTTTTTAAACCTCATTATTAGCCTTGTATGCAAACCAAATAAAAGGAAAGTTTAAAAAAGGAAAGAGAAAATAGCCTCCACTGGACGTCATGTCAGAGCCCAGGTGTTTGAGCTGAGATGCAGGGGGGAAACAAAATGTTCTCTCAGGGACATCTGCTGCAGCCATGTGCTTGAAAAGGGCCTTAATGAATGGAGGGGAAGGAGAGGAGTGGCTAGGGCTTGTGAGAGCTCCATGGCTGTGCTTTCTCCCCTCTCTGTTCTCCTTGCGCACAGGACCTCATTTAATAACAAGTCAGGAAGGACACTGAGAGATGTGGTGTGCATGCCCTCTTTCGTGGTGACTTCGATTAATTGGTGCCCCCATGGCAATTTCTCTGAGTTTTGACCCTCTTCTTAGAATCCCTCCTTCAACAGGAAAACAAAACCCAAATCACCTCATCTATGTAGCTACGAACTCAAGGGAAATCTACCCAGGAAAAGCAACGAAATGAACAGTGCTTTCTTCCCCTTTCCAGGGCTGTGCCCTGATGCCCACTGACACCTGAGCCATTGATTGGACACTTCTAAGCTGGTGATTAGGCAGCGTTTGCATTCTGTGGATTCGCAAGCAGGAAGCTCAGCAGGGAATGTTGAAGTATTACATACCAAGGACGAGGGCCATTAGAACTGACTCCGCTCTAATGGGAGAAGTACTTAGTTCTCTTTTAAAAACCTTTAATCAGTATACAGTGGTTCAGCACACAGATGTTAGCGCCAGTGTGAAGGCTTTCTAATTGTCATCTAAGTTATCCGTGCCTAAGGGCTCCCAATCAAATTATTAGACTGTTGCAGTGTATCTATGGCTCTTGCTTGCACCTTGCAAGAGGGGTATTTTCTGTAGTGATGAGAAGCAGTGGTTTCTCCTGGGAAGCAAATGTGCCATTATGGACTTATTAGGTCCTTGATTAGATCCACAGCTGATAAGTGAGTAGATTTTTTTTTGAGAGAAAATATTGCAGTTCATTTCAATCTGCTTCCCGCAGCCATTGGGTCGTGGAAAAGGAAGTAAATGGAATAGAACTAAACGAAATATGTATTCCATTATTTTTAAAAAGTAGTTATAAAAGTTAATGATCAACTCTTAAAATTTTCTATTTGCTCTCCAGGCTTGAAGGTGAAAGTCTTTAATAAATTGTTTGTTTTCTTTGTTTCTTGTTTTTGCACGTCCTGGCGCTTCTGTTGGAAGCTTTCTGCCTGGGCTGCCAAGACCTAAGGAGTTAAACATCCAGAGTGATAATTAATTAATTAAGCAGTCCCAGAAAGTTAACCTCTCAAGTTTCCTTCCTGAAATTCATGTTTATCTGATTTGCTTTAATAAGCGACTTGCTATTGAACTAGTTTTACATACTTTAATTTGAAGATAATTACAATACTATAATTCACATTTCAGATACACATTAACTTTTCAAAAGATATCAAGCCCGATAGTTCTCCCTCACAGTGTGCTTATTTCTTTTTACTAACGTGTAACCTGAAGAATAATGGGGCTGGCTGTAGCCATATCTTTTAAGTCTTTCTATTATGAGGCATTTATTTGATTTTAATTGTAGAACCATTGGTCATATTGAGTTCATTTCCTGTTCATGTTGATTTCATGCGTCTCTCCATTAGTATTCAATTGCACAGTAATTAGTCATTAGTTCACTGTGATGTCTCCAAGCACGCGTACACTCACATTCTCATTTCCCACTCAGTTTCTGCAGTCCTATTGGAATTCTCTATTTCTTAAGGAAATGAAGGTCAGGCTAAGATGCTAGATCTAATGCTAGATCTGGAATTTATTAAACATTTTGCTGAAAGCCTCCACGTACAGGCCAGCAAAGCAAAAAAAAAGATGCACCAGAAATGATGCTCACCAAGAATGGCTCTGAACTTGCAATGCCTGGCTGGTGAAAGAAGCTCCCCTAGATCAGGAGTGAGTCAGAACCTCCACACTGAGCCTCCAGTATCACTTGACCCCACAAGCTCCCAGGTAATTCTGATGACAGCGTCTTCAATTTCCAAAGAAAAGTCAAATTCCCAACTTGGTACTAAGTTCCAATAATGTGCTGAATTTTGTCATTTTAACGACTGGCTTTACACATCTGTTTTCCTTTATAAGGGAAAGTTGGGTGTATTAAATCATCAATGGATTAATTAATTCCAAATTTGCTATGTTTTTAGCTCACATTTTATCTAAGGTATTCATTTAGCTCCCATGAAAAGTAAATATGTCATCTGTCACAGTCTGTCACAAGCTCGTAATTTAAATCCATTAGAAAATCGTTCCTGCTTTTGATTTCGCTGGCTTTATATTGTTGTCCTAATTAAACTGGAATCTTATATCATTTAAATGTTAGACTTGAGAGTGAAATTATTTTTATTCAGGTGATAATGGGGATGCTCTTGGCAGAGCTAAAAAAAAAAGAAGGAAAAAAAAGAACATTGCTTTCTGATTAGTTGAGTCAGTGTTTAAGAAGCCTTGCCTGTGTGATGAAGGCTATTTGCCTGCACTCTCAATAGAAACTAAAAAACCAGATAAGCAAGGTCCCCAGGGAAAAGTGTCTCTGTCGATAGACTAACTTTTAGGCAGCCTATTCCTATGGCCTATTGCTTTGGGGCAGTCCCTCAGTGCTTTAGTTCTTATAACTGTTTTTTAAAAGTATTTCATGATACTTCGCATAAATGTTCCTCAGACTTAAATGTGCAAATGAACCTTGATAAAATGAAGTCTGCCTCTGTAGGTCTGGGCTCACCTCCAGAGCCCCCTTGTCTCACAAGCTCCCAGGTGAAGCAAGAATAGCTGGTCTCAGTTCATACTACCTGCAGCAAGAGTGGGAGGCAGTTAGGAGGTAAATGGGAGGAATTGGAAAGGACAACTTTTCATCTAGCTTTCTCTCTTTGTTTCTTCCCTCCCTCCCTCCCTCCCTCCCTCCCTCCCTCCCTCCTTCCCTCCCTCCCTCCCTCCATTTCTTTCTGGTTTTTGAATTAAAAAATAATTAGCAGCTGGTAATCCCAGTTACTTTGTATGCTGATGCAGAAGGAATTAAGGCTTGGACTATAGTGAGACCCTGTTTCAAAGTAAAAACAAAACAAAACAAAAAACAAAGGGAGCTGACTGGGGAAATAGGAGGAGGTGGGGGTCTTAGAGGCCCTGGGTTCAATTCCTAATGCTAGAAACAAAAGAAAGGAGAAATCTTAGTCAGATTTTCTGTTACTGGTTTTGAACCCTTGTCATGGTGCTGATTGTTATTGTTATTACTTGTTATTGTTATTACTATGACTTAAGCCTCAAACTCAACGTTTCATACCTTAGACTGGCCTTTCTAGATGAAGACACCCGTGAATTATACTCAATAAGCCATCTCTACTCAAAATATTATCTTTAATTTTATTTACATATCCAGCCATAAGGACTTCTATTTTTAAATGTATCAGGTTGTATCTTTCTATAGAGTAATATGTTCAAGATAACTTAAGAGAAAGGTCTGCAGAATGTGTGGAACATTGTTTATCTCATTTCTGTGAGCTTAGAGTTTGAATTCTTTGCTTTTGTGTCTCTTCTACATGAATCTCAACTACAGATTGTTCTCTGAGCTGAATAATAGTTTATAAAGCTTCTCAAATCGATATAGAAAAACACTCTAGACTTTTTCTAGATTTGTGAGGCAGGCTTGAGTAAGAATAATTATTATCCACTTGTGTAGTGTAATATTCATTTTATTTTTAGCTTGATTTTTACAGAAGGAGAAAGAGTGCCATATAGCTCAGGCTGGCCTCAGACTTACTATGTAGCCAAAGATGACCTTAGACTTATTATTCAATAATAGTTTATGAACTCAAGTAAGACCAATGACATTCAACAAAATGGATTAGTCAAAGAGCAAAAACAACTACAAAATATTTAAATATTTATAGCATCTCATACTTTAAAAGATCATGAAATCTTTGAGTACCTAATGTGCGGAGTGTTTTGTATTAGCCAGTTATATGATGGAAACAATAAAATGTCCCAGAAGATCTGCTGGGATTTTATTATGTACCTGCTTTTTCTTAAAATAAAAAAGTTATTATTGTTATCAAAGGAGAGTCTCATTGCATAGCCCTGACAGTCTGGAACTTACTATGTAGACAAGTCTGGTCTCAAACTCAGAGAAATGCCTGCCTGTGCTTCTTAAGGATCAAAGGCATGCACCACCACACTGAGATCCATTGTTTCTTCTTTCCTATGCTGCATGGATTATTGATTATTCTTCCCCAGCTTCAGTTTTCTTTTAGTGAATTAATGAACTAGCATTGTCCTCTTGAGAATGTATATTCACCAATAATTTAATTTCATGGCTCTGGAATGATTGCAGAAAACAAATTAGGAAAAAAAACTCAAATTACTTGCATTCAAATAGGTGTAGATAGACAAAATGATTTCAAACAATATAGTCTATGAAGAAAAGCAAAACAAAAAGGAAGGAATTGGCAAGGTAATGGAGGAGAAGATCCACGATAAGAAGGAAGAGCAGAAGGCATAGGAGTCCTGAGGTAGAAGTATAGCTGATGCTGATTTCAATGAATGCAAGAACTAGTGTGGGTGGAGATGGTATGAGCAAACGTGTACAGGAAGGGAGCCAGAGAGGAGATTGGGGACAAAACCTGCTGGAACTCTGTGTTGGTACATGGATTTCGGTTTCTGTTTGAATGTGTTTGGGAGTCTGCTGAACATTGTGAGGAGAATGGCAGGACAAAGAATTCTTTTAAAAAGGAGTTTTGGGTGCTGCAGGGTGGAGATGCGTAGACCCTCTGCTGGGTTAGATGTGGAGTGTGAAAGAAGAACGAAGCAGGAAAGACATTGCTTTGGGGCTTAAGAACTGAAAGAAGGGAGTTGCTTCTGGCTAAGAGAAATGGAGAGGTAGAACTTCCAACTTGAACGAGCATATTCAGATTTGTGAGCCTATGGGACTTCCCAAGTAAAGAATGAGCTGAGAGGTCAGCAAATCCATTGGTCTGGGACTTTGTGGACAGGACTCAACTGGGTGTGGGAAATCATGATAAATGATTAGTACCCTTGAAAAGCGTGGGGTGAGGTAGGGCTTTGAGAATACTGGTTAGGATTTGTGATTGACAAACACAAGTGGTCCTGACTTTTTTCTGGAATTTTTCCACTTCTACTCAAGTTTCAAGCCATTTTTAAGTATCTGTTAAAGGGCCTAGGTGCTAAGTTACTTACTGTGTGTACATGATTGCATGCTTTCTTCATAGCACTGTAGTATGTACATGATTGTGTGTTTTCTTCATAGTTACTGTATGTATATGACTGTTTTCTTCATAGTTACTGTCTATACACGATTGCATGCTTTCTTCATAGTTACTGTATGTACAAGATTTTATATTTTCTTCATAGTTACTTACTGTATGTACATGATTGCATGTTTTCCTCATGCAGGCTATAAATGCTGCATTTTAAATTAAAATAGTTTCCTAAAGTACTTTCTCTTGAATTAAGCCAAGAAGTTTTCATTTTTCTCTTCACAGTGAGTACCCCATAAGAGTATGCATTAATAGACAAACTGAGTGGGTGTGGGGAGCAGGTGGGGCATGACTTTCCTCGCAGTATTTGATTGGCTGAGGTAAAGGAATCCTAGGTTCAAGACCAGCCTAACCATAGTGAGACCCAAAAGCCCCAATAGAAACCACCAAAACAAAGCAAACCATTTGAACTGTGGACATTCTATTGTATAATCACTCAAGAAAAGCATTTCACCTCATCCTTACAGGTACGTATTTATAATTCATGCCTCGATAAACACTAATGCACAAAGATGACCAAGATACCTAATATTGTGGTCAGTTTGGGTAGATACAACTAATATTTTAAGATTTTTTTTTAAATGTGCTGATCAAATTCTAGACCTCTAAAGAGTCTTTACCCTTTATACCCCCATCTCCTGCTCTCTCTAGGGTCTTGCCCACTATTTTGCCCTCATTGGCCTGGAACTTGCTATGTAGACCAGGCTGTGCTTGAACTCAGAGATCTGGCTGCCTATGCCTCTCTAGTGTTGGAATTAAAGGCATGCACCGCCATATCAAGCTAGTTTCACCTACTGAGTCATTAGAATTATAATAAAATTGTTTTGTTTCTCCTGTTGTCACTTCCTCTTCTCCGCATGATTAAGTGAGCCCATATATCCCTCTCTTCTCTTTTTTTCCCTATCAATAGCCTTTATCCATCTTCACATGTAGTTAACTCATACTCCCTGGGTTCAGAAGTAGTACTAAGGTGGGGGTGCCATGATTATTTGCTAATGAAGCATTTTGGCTGGAAATTTGCCCTTAGGAAAACAGCAGAGTGATTGGAAACATGCTCCGGATAAATCTTTTGTAGATTGAATCTAATTTCTCTGTAATGACCATCTCTATGTAAGGTTTCCTTCTTCAAGAAACTGCCTTGATTTATTTTTCTTGTCCTGTTCTATATAGAGCTTGATATGAAACATAGTAGATACTCAAATTTTTTAATTCTTTGTAGTTATATATTACTTTATAAATCATATACAGTCTTAGAGAAAACTCCACTTGAAAGAGTCTTGCAGGATCGCCTTGTCTATCCCACATTTTATTTAAATAAAAAATGAGTTCTGGACATTTTCTTTCCTTACATTAATGAAATTAATTATATCTGGAATTTCATTTTCGGTCTAAAGAACGTTCAGCGAAAACAAACGTTTCTCACTTTTCTTATAGCATTGTTCTAGTAAGAACAGAGCGATGGCTGTAAGAGGAGTCAGGTTCTCTAGGCATAACACTATAGAAAGAACCTGTATAGTAGCCTGTCCACGCTTGCCAGCTGGATGCTTTCCACATGAAGTCAGAGTGTATAGAGGACAAAGACCTAGCCTATAGCATGGACAGTTCTTAGCGACCAACCAGAAAAACAGCCTATCAACTCTGTGCACCCCAAAGCTGGCTATCTAGAATTTGGCTCATCTGACTCTGTCTTCCTGCAGGGCTCAGAAGGATGTGCTACCTGAGTGTCACATGGGAGATCGTGGCATGTTTGATCTTAACAATTTGCCAAAGATCCTGTTAAACTGGAAAGCCAAACAACACACAGTAGACCTTTCTCACCATGCCATTGCTCTGCTGCCACGGCTTTCCTTGTTTCCTCTTTTGGCATTTATCAAAGTGTGTGGACTGTAAAATGTGATGGAATTGAAAGCCAACCAAAAGATGATGGAAACTGCAAAATTAAATCTACTAATTAAGAAATGCTTATATTGCTTCAGATTGGTGTTGGAATTTATATTGGTTTTAAACAGTAGCCTCCTCAGCACTCAACTTTTGCTTCTCTATGTCCCAGGCAGAGATCTATTGAAATGAGTTCTAGGATGTCACACAGGCCTGGTAAGTTGTAACATAGTCTGCTATAATGTTCTTTCCTGTTTCTGCATGAAAGTTGCACAAGAGTTGATATTTGGTGAACAGACGCTACATAGAAAACCTGCTACACTTTTGTCCAAACAACAGTAGAACTCTGTGAGTTAAGATTATCTGGATTGAAATCCAGACCGTTTGATAATAGCCCTGCACTTTTCCTGGCAGACAGTTCTGTGAATGGTCCACCTCTTCCCTGGTACCCATGCATGATTCTTTAAGGGCTGAAGTGCTTATCCAAAGCTCTGCATGCTTGATGTACAGACCAAAGCAAGTGCTTATCAAAATAATCAAACCTCGTGTGAATACAGACAGAGGCTGAGTCCCGGTCAAATCAGAGTTTTTGAACAAGGGCTTAGAAACATGCTTAGAAAATGGATCTCAGAGCTCCACAGAAGTAGAAAGAGGCATGAATGTTTTGTGCACACTTAAGTGATTTCTATCGTTGCTTCTTTTTCTGAAAAAGGGTCTCATTGTGTAGCTCAGGCTAGCTTGGAATTCAAGATCCTCCCTCTATCTCCTGAGCACCAAGATCGCAAAACTTACACACACACACACACACACACACACATATATATTAAAATGAATTAAAAGAAAGCTAACATGCTATTTCCCTAAATGTTGGGTTCTGGGAAGCACTACTTCCCTAACTATTGAGTTCTGTCACTTTCCCTATCTGTTTTAATCTCTCTCCTTCCCTTCCTCTCTCTCCCTCTTTCCTCCTCCTCCCCCTCCACTTTACTCCTTCATATTCTTTATGACTGCTGACAAAGGAACTCAGAAAAAAAATTGGAAAGAATAGAAAAGATGACTTTTTTCTTGCCCATGGACTTCAAATCCAAGGGACAGGGCATTAACTCCTATAATGATTTGCTCTTTGCTTCCATCTGCATATCTGGTCCAATTATACTAATAAAAGGAGAAAGCAAAGGGAGACATTATACTAACAAGTGACGTTTTTAACTTGCAGGAAACCCTGGTTTCCCCCATGCTTAGTCTCCTTTTAGCAGGACTCCTGCAGCCTTAACACACAGCAGGGAGAGCGGCACTCGCCACCCCAAGGCAGAATGGATCTGTGTGCCTCTGCATGGAAAATTGGTCCACATGTGATTTAGCTTTGAGTTGTGTTGTGTTTCTTATACTAATATAATATTGTTCTAGTGCTTGCCCCTGATTAAAGAAATAACATAAATAAATAATTTATAATTTAATTAATAAGGTATAATATGCAAAGCACAGTAATTTCAAACAGCTTGTAATGTCTCTAATGTACTTTCAATTTTTTATTTTACATAAGGGCTATATTCATTATGTAGTTATGATAAACATACTAATGAATTTTATTACAGGAACAAATTTAAACATGTAAATGAGATCAAATAGTATTAAAATGCAAACGATGGTGAAACTTATTACAAACTAACCTTGCCAGTATCCATGGAATGACGCTATCTTAAAACTTTGTGACTTGTGTCTCTTAAACAAAGGCATCGCCTTTTACAATGTCCCCTAACATAGGAATTGTGAATTGCAGGCTTTATTCTCACATGAAACTCCCCAACCAAAAAAAAAAAAAAGAAAAGAAAAAAGGAAAAAAGAAAAAGTTAACAAGAATCTAGGTTTTGCATGTAACTTTGGATGACAATTAAAATCCCGTTTCTTGTTCCAGTGAACAGTAATCTGTGCATAATTACATTCAAATGAGATATTAGCATTTTTTGTGCTTACTCTTTGTTAATTGCAGAGTTCAGTCACCATGCTGATGCATTTGATGGAATCAGGCAACCTTATTGACCTGATGCCGTAAGGCGAGTTGGGAAATTCTGCCGTATTCTTCATTTTTTAAATTTTTTTTTTATTTTGGCATTTTAAGAAGCCCTGCTGCTTTTATTACATTCCTGACACTTTTGTTAATAAATCATTGCAAAGTTAATGAAAATTGCATTCAGGCATATCCAAAATAATTGTGTCCTTTGTCATGCTAATAAATTGAAAGATGTTGATCCAATGGGCGAATGCATGCCCGTTATGGGGAAGTTTGTAAGATGGTGCCTGTTGCACCCGCTTTCTCCCAAATCACCTGTGCAGAAGGTAAAGGAGAAAACAAACCTCCATATGCTTCATTCCATGTTTTCTAGAGCAATCCCTTTAATTAAGTCAGTAAATGGGTAAATTATATCTGCACGGGAAGATAGAAGTATTTGTATTATGATTTATGAAAGGCTGTTAATATCAATAGGAACCAGCAATAGTATAATACCATACTCATGAAAATATGAAAACCATGTTTAAATGACCTTTCTGTCGTGCCTGGGGACTTTTCGCATTTATATACGACCCACTTGATTTAAAATCACAACTGCAATAACCTCACATTCGTTTCTCAAGTCTTCTGCTATACTAATTTAGAAGAAAAAGTAAAGGAACTTGACTTTTTTATTTTTAAAAGATGATCTTTTTGGCAATGCATCAGATCTTTCCACTAGCTAAGTCTTAAGTGAACAAGGGTGCCAATGAGTGTGTTTGGGAGATAAAACGCTGTCATTCACACACAGTGTGAAGCAGCTCTCAGTGTTCCAGGTAAGGAAGGAGATTCAATTCCAAAACACTGATGCTCACGTTAGATTTTATTAACACATATATGTGTGTGTGTGTGTGGTGTTTTTTCCAAATTTATCTCAAAGAAGAACTCCAAGTTATTGTTGTCTTGGGGAGTTCTTAATTCATGCAGTAGCCCATCGTGCTGATTTTAGGTAGGTATTTATTCTGCTATTCAATCAAAAGCATAGTTTCCATAACAACTGCCACATCAGAAGAAACGTACAGCTTGGCATTTGAAATGCAGGACTTCTTAGGAGATATGCTTCCTGACATATTGTGTTGAACTTGTGTTCCTTTCATTTTCTTTTAGCTAGCAAGATCTGTGTTTCTATAAAGGACCATCGCAGTTTTGCATAATTATTACAATCCATCTGCACATTTCCAGGATTTATATTAAAGTAATTAAAGCCATTTTGTATTAGTGGGTGCTGTGTGGAACCGGCTTGGATGCAGGATTCTAAAAGTTCCCACTCGCCTGCTTGCTGCGTTGTAATTTGGAGAACAGAATGTTCCGTAAATGAGGTTTGGGAATACTGCATTTTTTTTCCCTTTCTTCCCTTTCTTTGCAAAGTAACTTTTTTTATTCCTCTTGTGGAAAATGGAATAAAAGGTTCACCTAGGGACTGGAATTAATGTAGTCCTTCAGCCTAGGGTTAAAAAGAGCAAAATCACAGCCAGCAACATTGTGCAAACTCTAATATATTTAGCTTTTTCTATAGAGAAATAATAAGTCTATGTTTCTAAGGCAACTTCCTTCCAGAGAGCTGCGGCTATTAATTTATATGCTCATTTTTCCCAGCAGTATTTTTTCAAGGTAAATGAGGGTGGGAATTATTTACCCCATTTCATGGATGGGATGATTGAGGCCGCGACAGATAAATTCATACAGAATAGATAATGAGGCTTGTAATAATGTACTAGGCAAGGGTAGACATATTGCAATGAGTAATTACTGGTGGCTGTTACATCAAACCCACCATCAGGATGACCTGGAAGTGCCATGTAGTATATTGAAGTTGCTGAAAAAGAATTATGTAAGTTCTGAAAGCTTACAAAGGACAAGCTTCCCCAATCCACTCCTCCTCCATTTCTGTTTAGAACAGGGCAGGTCTCCCATGAGTATTGACAAATCATAGCTTATCAAGTTGTAGTAAGCGTAAGCACCGCCCCGTGTATTAAGGCTGGACAAGTATGAGGAGAAGGGTACCAAAAGTCAGTAAAAGTGTCAGAGACTCTACTAAGGTTCTTAACACTTGGGCTGGGTTTCAAGTGTTCAGCATTTGGCTTGCAAGCGTCTGATTTTTGCAAGTGGTCCATAGTAGGGAAGAGAGACTTTGCCTAGTTAAAAAAAAATAGCATTCTTTCAAAATAAGGATTAATTCACATTTTTAAAAAAATACAGAGTAAAATTGTCTTCCCAAATGGAAAGGATTCTTGCTTTTGCCCTGTGGACAGCTCTCTTTAACATTAAACTCTTGTTGTTGGGAGAGCAATGGGCAGGTGGAGGCAGAGAGCTCCTTCTGTTCGAAGACACTTATGTGCAGACCTTTGCTACTGTGCTTCCTAGCATGTGTTTATTCACTCTTCATTCTGGGACCTCACCATCCACTGATGTGGTTAGATCATGGTTAGCATGCTTTGCCACTACCTGGAGCATCTGCAAAGTCAATGTGCTAAGGACTCCTGGCCTCTTGCATAAGAGTGGAGCTGCACTGTGCAGGTGTCCAGAAGTAACTAGTTCTAAGGTCTGTAACTAAAACCAGAGTTTTGCTTAGATTTTGTTTTGGTGTTTTAACATTGATGAGTATGAAGGAGAAGTCAAGCTAGACATCCCCATAGCTGTTGGGTCCATGGTCCCAGGAAGGGAGCCTTTATTTCAGTTTTGCTTTCTGTTCCTGAGTTCTTAAGCCAGAAAGAGGAAAGTTAGAGGAAGAGAATTTAAAATACACTTTGCAGAGCAGCTCTTGAAATTATGAAACTTTAGGCTAGCAGTGTATTTTGAAAGTAATTTAAAGAAGTTTTGAACTCATTTTATAGATGATGGATCCCAATGAAGTCAGAAATGAACCCAAGCAGGACTTGGGGGATCATCTGAGATGGGGAGAATTCAAGTTGATTTGAGCTTATAAAATGGGGATAAAAACAAAGGGGTCATGTGTGCAGGAAATGTTTTCAGTGCTGTGCCGGTGTGAGCAGAACACTGGCAGAACCACTGTGTTACACTTCTGATATTCTCAGGGCTTGTCCTTTGGATTATAATTGGCTAGTTCTCCCAAAATAATCCTAGCAGGAACACACGCACACATACACACGCATTCTAGAGAAACTCTCAAAAATGTAACTATTCATGGACACTACAGGTGAAATACAATTTGAATAAAGGACTAGTGAAAGTTTCTGTTAAGGTGGAGGGAATCCTACTTCACTCATGTGTGGTAATAAGAGCACCAAACTGGAACACTGACTGTTGTTTGGATTATAGAAAATCGGTTGACTTACACACACCTCCCTTTCATATTTCATGTGTTTTTCTTTTTTTAAAATACATTTTATATATCCCAAACTGCCACTTAGGAATGGTTGATATGTTTGCTGATTCAGTGACTGCGTCCTGGCTTGGTCTGTGGCTGGTATTCCATTTCCAGTGTGGTAGTGAGAGTGAGCCTATGCCGGAACAGAGAATCATAAAAGTTTAAACTGTCTTGGGTAAATAAGGACCACGGAATAACAAAAATTCCAGTGTATGAGATTTTTAATCTCAACTAATAACCCTAATCATTTTTTGACTTTTAACTTCAATTTTTTTCTTGAAGCCTAAGTGGTCAAGAATAAGACCACGTGATGTCTAACTTTGTAAAGTTACATTGCATTTATAATGAAGTCACAGTGCTTACACAATAGGCAAACTTAACAAGATAGTCTCTATAGGCCCAGTGTTTTCATTTGAGAAAATATACAGAATATTATGTGAAACGTTGACCCTTCCATAATTTTTCTTAATTTGTCTTATTGTGTTCTACACTTTATGATTCAGGGAAGAATTTCGTTGTTGGTGTTGGTTAGATAAATTATAGTAGATCTTGTCAGAGAAGCTTCCTTTAAATTAATGGAACATGGAGTCACTTGAAGGCTTCTCTAGGAAAGTTCAGAAGGGTGCAAAAATGAGGGAAATCACAACTTCTGTGCATACATCCAGGTATTATTGGTCCTTCTGTCCAAACACCTTGGTTGATTCCCATCAGACACACAAAACCTCCTCCCTACCTCCACCTTCACCCTCTACCCCTCCTCTTCACCTCTGTCTTCACCCTCTACCCCTCCTCTTCACCTCTGCCTTCACCCTCTGCCCCTCCTCTTCACCTTTACCTTCATCCTCTGCCCCTCATCTTCACCTCTGCCTTCACCCTCTGCCCCTCCTCTTCACCTCTGCCTTCACCCTCTGCCCTTCCTCTTCACCTCTACCTTCACCCTCTGCCCTTCCTCTATACCTCTACCTTCACCCTTTGCCCTTCCTCTACACCTCTACCTTCATCCTCTGCCCCTCCTCTTCACCTCTACCTTCACCCTCTGCCCCTCCTCTTCACCTCTACCTTCACCCTCTGCCCCTCCTCTTCACCTCTACCTTCACCCTCTGCCCCTCCTCTTCACCTCTGCCTTCATCCTCTGCCCCTCCTCTTCACCTCTACCTTCACCCTCTGACCTTCCTCTACACCTCTACCTTCACCCTCTGCCCCTCCTTTTCACCTCTACCCTTTCACCCTCTGTCCCTCCTCTTCACCTTCACCACCATTTACCCTCTGCCTCTTTCTTCTCATTCACCTTTCACCTTCTACACCCTGCTGTGCTGTAGTGCTTGATGGCAGCTTGCCTTTCTTTAAGACTGTCATAGTTTTAGGTGTTTCCATGCTTCTGCTCTTTCTCACTGCTGCCCAGACAGACTGCTGTGATTTCATCTTGACTAACGTGAGCTCTGTTCAAAGTCATACTCAGCACTCACTAATATCCGTTTCTAAGTTAATTTTTGAAGCTAGCGTCTCACATCCACCTGGGCTTACAGACAACAGCCACGTGTTAAGTAACCAGCAACTCACAGGCATCCATGATTCATGTATATAAAAAAGTGTTTTTTTTTCTAGAGCCCAAGGAAGCTTATTAAGACCTTTGTGAAGGAAAAAAGCAGTCAAGCATCCCATAATTCTTTTTACTGAATTTGAGTTACCACTGGTGACGTTCCATCTTCTCAATTACAACTATTGGGAACTCTGTAGAAGGTAAAGGGTCCAAATTACACAGTTTTCTTTTCTTCCCCTTTTATGTTTATGACTTATAGAGACATGAAAGTTTCCTGAAACCTTTTCTGATATTTTATATAATATATATTGAAAATAAGGGCTTAGTAAGCTGCTGTGGTGGCTAATCTTGGTTGTCAACTAGACACACCTGGATCAGAGGGTATCAGCTAAAGAACTGCCACTATCAGATTGGTCTGTGATCTGGTGTTGTGAGCATTTTCATAAGTGCTAATTCGTGTAGCCCAATGTGGGCGATACCATCCCTCAGTAGGTGGTTTTGGGCTACATAAAAACAGTAGCTGAAAAGTGAGCCCAGAAACCAGCCAGTAAGTGGTGCTACTCTGTGGTCTTGGGATCAGCTCCTGCCTTGAGTTCTTGTCTTGTGTCCCCTCTGGTACTTTCCCAGTTGCTTTGATCATGATGTTTATCCCAGCAATAGAGAGGTAAAGCAGGACAGCAGCTATCTCTACAGCCAAGGCTGCTAAAATTCTCCGGTTCTGTTCCATAGTGGCAGGCATCTGAGATTCTAAACCTAATGGCTTAGCTCTCAGTGGCGGTGGCAAGTAGCATTGTGTCTGTGCAGCATCCATCATTAACAAACGGTGGTCATCCCAACAGTTGGATGATGAGAGTTAACGCAGAACTGCATGGAACGTTTTCTCACTTCTTTGTCCTAGGAGTCTCTGTACAGGCTTTTCTTACCACTGGGCTTCAATGCTAACAGTGATACAGTCCGTTAGATCCAACAGCTATTTCTCGATTAGATAAGGGATGCTGTCATTTTCTTCTAATAATTATCCAGACCTATTGAAAAGGATTGACATTAGGTGGCAAAGAATGAGTTGGTGTTTTAGTTCATTTTTGGTTATTATAACAGAATAGATGAGACTTGGAAATGTAATTTTAGTAAAAGAGGCATGTTTATGCTTTATGGCTCTGGTGTCTGAAGGATCTAAGAGCAAGGCACTGGTATCAGTTTGTTCTGATAAGTGTCATAAGCCACCTTTGTGGAGTGACTTCTGCCATGGTCCAGCCACGGTGGGTTTGCACGTTCCAGGATAGGGGCTTGAGCACGAGAAATGTTGGGTAGGAGGAACAGAGATAAGGAAGAAACACAGAGACTTAGGATAGTACTGGGAGGGCAACTCAGTGCATACTGAAGGCTGAATTCGGAGTTCTCAGTTCGCCCACATTTATTTTTCATACAATTTTATGCCCCACTACAAAAGGGGAGGTGGGGAGAAGAAGGCTAAAGACTGCTTTATCATGACAGAAAAGACAACCAGAACAGTTACTTGCTTAAATACTTAGGACATCAAGCCATTATTTCCTGTGTAAAACATTTGATGTTTGGGGCAGTGAATACACCCTAGAGAAAGTATTCTGTAAGCAGTCACTTCCTATGTCAAACCTTTTATTTTATTTTATTTTATTTTATTTTATTGAGAAAATGAGAAAAAAAAAACAAGTTTCCATCTCCTCCCAGCCTCCCATTTCCCTCCCCCTCCTCCCACCCTTCTCCCCCTCCTCCCATCCCTCTCCCCCTCCACCCACTCCTTTCCCCCTCCCTCTCCAGTCCAAAGAGCAGTCAGGGTTTTCTGCCCTGTGGTAAGTCCTAGGTCCTCCCCCCCTTCGTCCATTTCTAGGAAGGTGAACATCCAAACTGGCTAGGCTCCCACCAAGCCAGCACATTAAGCAGGATCAAAACCCCGTGCCATTGTCCTTTGCATCTCATCAGCCCTCATTGTTCGCCATGCTCAGAGAGTCCAGTTTTATCCCATGCTTTTTCAGTCACAGTCCAGCTGGCCTTGGTGAGCTCCCAATAGATCAGCTCCACTGTCTCAGTGGGTGGGTGCACCCCTCGTGGTCCCGAGATGGGGAGAGAAAAGTTAGAAGGGAAGGAGGGGGGGCCTTGGGGAAACAGGAGGTTTGGGATAAAGGAAGGTTGGACAGGGGAGCACGGAACCACAATTCTTAGTTAAGGGAGCCACTGTAGGGTTGGCAAGAGACTTGAACCTAGAGTGGCTCCCAGGAGCCCAAGGCAATGTCCCCAGTTAGTTCCTTGGGCAGCTGAGGATAGGGAACCTGAAATGACCCTATCCTCTATTAATACTGACGAATATCTTGCATATCACCATAGAACCTTCATCTGGTGATGGATGGAGATAGAGACAGAGACCCACACTGGAGCACTGGACTGAGCTCGCAAGGTCCCAATGAGGAGCAGAAGGAGGGAGAACGTGAGCAAACCTTTTATTTTAAAAGAAGGAGCAGAAGTAGGCTCAAATTCTCTGACCTTTGGTCAGGGTGAAGCATATCTACCTCTATGGGCCATCTTAATGTCCAAAATACCATGTAACCACACTCTGGGTCAGGATCTCTTGTTTTATAGTCACACCTGTTGTTAACAACTTTGAAAGAGCAAAATATAAGCTTAAGCTCTCTAACCTTCAGACAAGGTAAAACAAGCTCCCATCTGTGTGTGTCCCGACAGATAAGGCCTTATGAATCTCATGGTGGAAGACAGAAGGCCAAATGAGCCTGCGTACAAGAGAGAAAATTGGACAAACTCTCACATGGAAATTCATTCCCCAGAGAAAGGCATCAAGGCATTTGTGCAGGCCTTATTCCCACAGCCCGAAGTCCTCTAACTGGGCTCCATCTCCCTGACGCTGGTATGCCGAGAAATTAAGGTTCCAGTTTATAAGGTTTGTGGAGAACACACTTAGTTGTAGAATAGAACGTTAACTAGACAAAGATGTGTCATATTTGTTTGTCCTGAGGAATATTACTTTAACGTTATAAAGGTGCATTCCATTTGTTTCTGCTGCCTTTGTTAATGACATAAAGATGCATTACATTTGTTTATGCTGTATTTGTTTAATTATGAAAAGATGTGTTGCCGTTTCATGTTGCCTGCTTAAGACACCTGATTGGTTTAATAAAAAGCTGAATGGTCAATAGATAGGCAAGAGGGACAGGCGGGAGCTGGGGTACAGAGAGAATAACTAGGAGGAGAAATCTAGGCTCAAGAGAAGAGAAGAAAGAGGAAAAAAGAGGGAGAAGTCAGGCAGCCACCTAGGCAGATACAAGAAACACTGAAAGTAAGATATACAAAAGAAGGTAAAAAGCTCCAAAGCAAAATGTAGAGGAAGAGAAACAGTTTATAACTGTAAGAGCTAGCAAGAAATGACCCTAAGCTAAGGCTGAGCACTCCTAAGTAATAAGAAGTCTTGGTGTCATGATTTGGAAACTGGTTGGTGGCCCAAAAAAAAAAGGATGGTCCCCTTAGCCCACTGCAATCAGAACATTATTGTCATCATTATTCCTTATCACATCATGATTTTTGTACATAGGCAGGCATCAATGGCATATTCTGCTTCCTGTTTAAAAGTTCTATTAACTGTGCTTCTATTAACTGAGTCTAGAGCCTAGAAAACTGCAGTGTCTTCATTGTATTGTGCATATTCATTGTGGAGATCAAAGTCTTCTTCAGGCCTGGGGTGAAAGTGGTACTAACTGCGTCCACACAAGTTGACTACTGTTTTGTTTTTAAAGCAGTCTCCCAGATTTGGTGCTACAAAATCCCTCGGAAGTGTGCAGCTGGCAGATAAGCGGTGGTCATCCCTTCAGGACAGACTGCTATTAGTACGCTGTATTAGCTTCAGTGTCTTGTGTTGATAGCTGTAATTTAAGAAGACTAAAGGGTTGGGGGTGTAGCACAGTAGTAGATTGCTTGCCTGGAATATATAAGGTCCTGAGTTTAATCCTGAGCATTGCACAAAAGGAAAGGCAATGAAATAATTAAAGGGGGCTTTGTCTTACAACATTCTATTTTTAATTTTTATCTTAGATGCTTTCCTTGTAATGTATTTAGGTCAATTTTATCTTCCTATACATTTCAGTTTATAGTGTGATGAATTAGTCATTAAGACACATGATCATATAGTAGGGCACTTGGAAAGACCACTGACCCTGCAATTGTTACAGAGTACAGAATCCTAGGGAGGCCCAGTACCTGGCACTGGGTCATTTCTGTTTTTCAGAGTCCAGTAGGAAACCTGGAGTGCTGTGTGATCTGATGCTTTTGTCTTATTTGAGGTTCACCCTTACCATTTTACATGTAATTTCTGTCCCTTCTGTTGTTTACCCTAAGACTATCTGAGGCTCTGAAAACAAGTGTCTGATGAAGCACTGTTTTTTTGTCCATTGTTTATTTTGCTAGATGGCTTTTGATCTTTAACTGTAAATAAGGATAAGCCTCTCTGAACTGACTGAAGAATTCTCTCAACATGTTTATACAAATGCTGCGCTGAAAACAGTAAAAAGGACATGGACGAGTGTTTTGAACGACTAAGAAGAGTGAAAATTCTGTTGATTCCTGCAGCTGATATTGTGTTTGGAGGTTAGACTACAAATCCCCGTTTTATATCATTTTCATAGGTGAAAACGGCAACCCAACATTTGAGTCTTCTGTTTCCTGAGTCACACGGCACCAATGCATTAGGGACTGGACAGTGTCTAATATATTCCTTTGTGGTCCTTTCCCTAAGTTTTTGATGGCTTTATTTGATCTGACACTTCACAGGAGTCCCTCCAACACTCAAGTCTTGTGTAACTCATACATCACAAGTGACAGTTCCGTGGACAACACATCATGTCTGCTTCTCTGTTAGATCTGCCGTAACCTATGGGCCTTGTGATGAATGGGGAGAGGGTACCCTATCACAGAGTTCCATCACTGCCTGTCACCTGGAGACAGGACACAGGCACTAATTAGGGGAGTATGGTGAAGGCCTGAAGTGGAATGGAAATCCTAAGCAACTGATGACTGTCTCACAGCCTCAGTCCTGAGACTCTGTGGACACAGATGGCCAGGATTTCCGCCTCCCTCTCATGTGGCCGAGACTGAACTTACTCCACTTTTTGCACCTATATGTCTGAAGCTATTTTTTTGCAGTTCATCTTCAGTGTTTAGAAGAAACTTTCAGGTGTTTTGTGTGTGTGTGTGTGTGTGTGTGTGTGTGTGTGTGTGTGTATGTGTGTGTGTGTGTGTGTGTGTAAATATTATCCTCTCACTTCTGAAATTGACCAGCTAACTTTGTTTTCTTCTCTTCAAAGAGCAAATGTCTTTGCTAGGGCTATGAGAAAAAAATCTTTGGGTCCTGTTTCATCCTTTAAAATATCTTTCAAGTTGGGCATGGTGGTTTATGCTTATAACCCCAGCTCTCAGGAAGTTGAGACATGGGGATTAATAAGTGTGAGACCAACCTGGCTACATAGTGAGTTTCAGGTCTGATGGGGGATTTCCCTCTGTATGCTATCAATATGTTTTATTACCATTGGTTAATAAAGAAGCTTCTTTGGCCTATGGCAGGGCAGAATAGAGCTAGGCAAGAAAACTAAACTGAATGCTGGGCGTCAGGCAATTGCCATGTAGTTGGCAAAGGAGAAAGATGCCAGAACCTTACCAGTGGGCCACAGCCTCATAGTGATACACAGACTAATACAAGTGGATTAATTTAAGATGTAAGAGCTACCTAGAAACATACCTGAGCCATTGACTAAACAGCGTTCTAATTAATAGAGTTTCTGTGTGATTATTTGGGTCAGAGCAGCCAGGAACCCAAAATGCACTCTCATTTACACAGGCCATCTTAAGCTAACATGTTGGACTTTGTATAAACAATAAACCACCAATAAGTAGATAACCACCACAGGAAAGAACCAAAAAACAAAACCTACCTCAAATCTTTATTTGTGAATTTGCATATGTACATAGGAATTATCTGAGTTTTATAAATTGTGGATGCTGATTCAGTAGAGCTTGGCTGAAACATAAGATTGTACCTTGTTAGTAAGTTTAAATCTCCATGATCCAGAATCAAGGTTCTAAAAAGACCTTAAGATCTGTGCCTGGAGATGGTCTGGAAGCTTCAAAACCTAAGATTGTACCTTATTAGTAAGTTTAAATCTCCATGATCCAGAATCAAGGTTCTAAAAAGACCCTCCGGCAATAAAGGCTGTCTTGGAGGCAAGGGGATATTGATATAATGTGTCTCAAACTGCTTCCCTGGTCGCCATTTCACAAGCTCTTAAGGGAAATACCCCCACCTCTGGGGGCTTGTGGTTCTTCCCTATTCACCCTTGCAGACCTTTTCCTACTGTTCTAAGGACAGATGAGAGGCCAGAGTGCTGTGGAGTACTGATGAAGATGCAGGGGCTTAGCCTGGAGAAGCGGGGACATTGTACAGCAAAGACAGGCAGAGAGCAGAGTGAAGGAACAAAGGAAAACATTTTCGGTGGCTTCAGAATATTTGAAAGAGCTCATTATGTGTCTACTTTCCCTTGGAGCATGAAGACGACAGGCAACAGAAATGCAAGAACTTCAGAAATAGAGGACCACAGGAGCCTTTCTCAGGCTCTCTGTTTACTGGAGGTTACAAAACAGCCACCAAAGTCATGGAATCCTTTCTAAGTAGTGGTTCTGCGGCATGTGGAAATGGACTTAGTAACTGTAATGGTGGTGTCCACGAAGCCCAGTGAGCAGATTAGATTTGTGATCCCTTTGACTGCTGCCAGGTCTTGAATTCATGGCCTCTCTTAATTTCAAGGAATCCTTGAAACTCCTGAAATTATGTCTGGCATTTTGCATATTTTTCCTGGGAACATTTCCCATTCTTTCATCAGGGTATCAAAGTGGTTTGAAAGGTTAAACACAAACACTGATAAAAGGGACTGGGGAGAGAAGGCTATTTTGACTAGGCTCTGTGATAGCTAGAAGATGATTCAGTATTCTGGTTTACTCAAATAATCCTTCGTCATTTATTTATTTATGGCTAGAAACCAAATATGAGTGAGTAAATAAAGGACATTGAGCCTATAATTCATGTTCCTAGAGAAGCTAAATAAGGTGAATCCAAAGACAAACACATAGGCATCCTCAGGAATATTAACCTTCATCAGGCGATGAAAGGAGACAGAGACAGAGACCCACACGGGAGCACCGGACAGAAATCTCAAGGTCCAAATCAGGAGCAGAAGGAGACGGAGCACGAGCAAGGAACTCAGGACCACGAGGGGTGCACCCACACACTAAGACAATGGGGATGTTCTATTGGGATCTCACCAAGGCCAGCTGGCCTAGGTCTGAAAAAGCATGGGATAAATCCAGACTAGCTGAACATAGCGGACAATGAGGAATACTGAGAACTCAAGAACAATTGCAGTGGGTTTTTGATCCTACTGCACGTACTGGCTTTGTGGGAGCCTAGGCAGTTTGAATGCTCACCTTAGGAGACCTGGATAGAGGTGGGCAGTCCTTGGGCTTCCCACAGGTCAGGGAACCCTGATTGCTCTTCGAGCAGATGAGGGGGGGGGGACTTGATCGGGGGAGGGGGAGGGAAATGGGAAGCGGTTGTGGGGACGAGGCAGAAATTCTTAATAAATAAATAAATTAAAATAAAAAAAAAAAATAAAAAAAAAAAAAAAAAAAAAAAATAATCCTTCGTCATTAACGCAGAAGATGAACTCCATCCTCTCCAGTAGCAAGAACATAGCCTGATGCTGTTTTGCTTGTTTGAGATGAATCATCGGAGTGAGGCAGAGTTCAAGAAGAGAGGGTGAAGAAGCCACATTTCCATCTTAGGGGAACGTAGCTGGCTCTGCTTTGAATAATTTGCCTCATGTACTGTGTGGAGCTGCATTGAAAGTCTGAGCCCTTCAGCACCCGTCCCCCCATTTAGTGCCCTCTGTACTTCGCTTAATGTTCCAACTCAGCTGTCACTCTCCCAGAAACATGCTCCAGCTCCTTTGTTATTTCAATTTTAGACTTTCCGTAATGACCCCATGTGATGCCTGTCCCTGGCACACAACCCTTGCTCTTAAATCACTTAGTGATTTGGGGGTTTTGTCTTATTTTTAATAGTACAGTGGTAAAAAGATAATAGCTAATTTTCAAGACCTTTTTCTTTTCTGCTTGTTTTCAGAACTCCATTCTGAGAGTTCACAATACCACAAGTGTACAGAGGGCTCCAGCACTCGCCTGCATTTCAGCCATATGTATTCTGCCCGTGTCTGTGAGTTCTCTCGGCCCATTTTTATGCACTCTGACATCATGCACTCTGACACCCGTGTCATGTCATGTTTATCCAACTGTTTTACTTCTAGTCAAAATCAAAAGTTTTTTCGTTCCCACGTCTCCCAGCAGGGCCTTCCCAGCTCAGAGAAAATGAAGCTGTCGGCCATCAGTTTCTACATCATCACCAACAACAAACATGCCAGGATCAGAACCCGCATCTTGTTATTTGACCGCTGTGTATAGCGGGGAGAAGAGACAGCTTGCTTTTCATTAGCTGGGCCGACCCCAGCCTTGGGAGCACTGGGGAAAAAAATATGCATTTTGACTGGAAGTAAACTGAGGAAACATGACATGGAGTCAGAGATGGATTGCAGATCTGTCCCTGGGGTGTGATTTTTTAACAGACTGACTTTTGGCATTTGAGGAAAATCTCAACAATTCTCTGGACGGAGTTTTCATAACTGTCCACTTGGCAGGGCTGATATGTGCCTTGAAGCGATGCTCTTGCACTGCGATTCACACGCTCTGGCTTGTGCATACAAATCGCCTTGTTTCCTGAGGCCTGGAAATGTGAGCTCTTTGTTTCCTTCTTCCATGTTTGCTGCTTGTGTTTCTGTGGCCCCTGACACGGTAACTGGGACTATAGGCCTGTACTACATGTCCTCCCAAAAGAGGTTGTCTTAGTCAATTTTCCATCGCTGTGAAGAGCCTCCATGACCACGGCAACTCTTATAAGACATTTAGTTGATGCTGGTTTACAGTTCAGAGGTTTGGTTCATTGTCATCGTGGTGGGAAGCATTGGCAGTACACAAGCAGACATGGTCCTAGAGAAGGAGCTGAGAGTTCTACATCTGGATCTGTAGACAACAGGAAGTGAGTGCGACACTGGGTGTGGCTTGAGAGCTTGAAACCTCAAAGCCCACCGCAGTGACACACTTTCTCCAACAAAGCTATACTTCCCAATCCTTTCAAACAGTGTCACTCCCTAAGAACTGAAATATAAGAACCTAATAGGGATCTTCTTATTCAAATGACCACAGAGGTAAACATGTTATTTCATCTACTTTTTAAGAGTGGAAGCTGGCTTTTGTTTGCTACAGGATGGAGGGAAAGAGCATGGCTTGGGAACAAACGAGTCTGAGTCTCAATCTAGCAATGAATTTGCAAGCTCTCGGTGCCCTCTTCTGTATTGTGGTCACAAGCAAGCCATCATCCCAGAGGTGTGAATGTGGAGCAGCTTGTGGGTGGAGGGCACCGCCTTGTCCTAAGTTTTTGACCTAAGTTTATTCTGTTTCTTCTTTTAATTGCTTCTTCACTTATGTATGCATGCTGGGTGTGCTAGAGCTATAGAAACAGCTCAATATAGCTTTATTTGGGGGATTCTTAGGAGTGTCCTGTGTTACAAAGGATGTTTAATAAAAGTAGTAGGATGCGGGAAATGTAAAACTCACACTCCTTTTCAGAGCAATGGCTTATCTAAGACAAGAGACTTCCCACAAGTAGTACTTGAAGGTCTGCCGATACACCTTTTCTTTAACATTCCTGTCCCGACAGCCAGAGACTTCTGGTTTCCTTTGTGGTTTCACCTTAATAAATGATGAATTGACCAGCTGTGTGTACACTGGTGTTTCTGAAGGCCAGCAAAAGGGGTCAGATGCCCTGGAGCTGAACTTACAGGTAATTGTGAGCTGTCTGTCCTGGGTGATGAGAACTGGTCTCCGTCTTCTGGAAGCTCTCTTAACTCCTGAGCAATCTCTCAAGTCCCCATAAAAACCTTCTTGGGTATTGGAAATAGCTGGGAGAGAGGAACGTGGGAATATGGCGGGGGGGGGTGGGGGGTGGCGGTGCAAGGTAGCCGAAAGCGGTAAGACTCTGCCAACATGGCAGCCTTTGTCATGCTGTTTACCGAGATGCCTCTGCTTTCCTTTGCATCTCCCTGCCTGATCCGTGGGCTGGATTTCACTGCACTACTCTTGGCTAGGGTTTTCAGGGTTAAGATTCAAATCTATCCCTTTCTTCCTGTTCAGAATTATAATAAAGAAATGGAGAGGGTCTTGCTCCCTCTGGCCCAGAATCAAATGAAAAAAACAAAGGAAACTTGATTCTATGTTTGGAAATCACATTTTCTTTATTGGGTCCATTTTTAAAATCCTAAGTAGAAGGCTCAGCTGGACTCGGGGCATTTCATTTGGACGCAGCTGAAGGGCTCAGGGCAAGCAACAGAGTGGTGTTGCTGTGGCCCAGAAGTGCTGTAGAATACGTGTGTGTCAGGGAGGAGCACCAAGCTGCTACTTTCTGTAAGGTTGAGATGACTTCAAGCCATTTTCACACAGAGATTTTAAGTTCATTTGCAGTATTTGCCTGCTGCCTATTATTTTACAGCATATGAGAGTCAACAGTCCCCTGCACTCTTGGGTTGATACTGCAGTTAGACAACCCCTTGCCCACTGGTAAAACCAGTGAAAGCAGCAGAAGTAAAACACTGAATTGCCCATCATTAACCAGTCTAAGTTTCAACAAATGATCAAGAGTTTGGGGCACTCAGTAACCTGGATAGAGCAACCCAGGAGTGGATTTTGGAAGGGGTTTTCATCAGAGATCTGCTCCATATAGCATCTTTTAATGAATTTCCATGGAATGTCTTGGTTATTTGTTTTCTCTATAATCCAATGCAAGATCTTGCTCTGGCATCCTGAGCTATGTCCCTACCCCCAGGGTTTGCCTTCCTCCATCCCCTAACATCCCGATCAGCTTTTCTTACAAACCCTGGAAATGCCTTCGTTCATATGTGTCATATACTGCAGTCCAGCTTCTCCCTTTGCACGGTTGCCGTTTCTGTCTGGAAGGTTCCTCTGTTTTAATACTGCCTATCTTCAGACCTCATTTTATGCTTTGCCCCATCCTGGCTTGACCGATGCTTTTGTTTTGTCCCTGTGACTCCTGCATTCACAGGATTGCCAGTCTACAGGTTTTTGAATGATGAGTAAGAATACCAGAAAGAAAAAAACACCTGTTGTGAACATATTATAGCTTTAGCTGTCCATTCTGGAAGATAACTTTGAAGCAAGGAGTATGATTCTAAAATCAGAATCCATAGCATGTCATCCATCTGCAACGGTGGTACTTTTGAAGGCAGTACTCCTACACACCAGAAGAGGAAGCATCAGAGCCTCGGCCACAGGTTATTGAGTGCCTCATCTTCCTTTCTAGTTTATGGGACCACTCTGCATTAACTTCAGGAGTTAGGACGCCAGTACCCACTTTTTCAGGGACAGCCTAAGGATCTCGCCAGTGTGATCAGGCAAAGTTTGGGGTCCATTTGGCACCTGACATGCGTGTGTTGTATAGCACAGGCTCCGGGGAAAGGGCGCTGGGCTGTGCTCCATTTTCTCTGCAAGAGAGGCAGAGATATGTGAGGCCAACCAGAGAGAGGTTAAAGAGATGTGGGATCCTTACAGCTGGGGATCATTAGCAACAATCAAGACCAACATAAAAAGGCAGCGGGGCTCCCCTCCCTCTTGGCCTTGGAAGCCATCTGGATAGGGGAAATTTGGTTTCAAGTCTGGGGAGAGAACTTTTTAGTGCTCTGAGATGGTTGTTTTTAAACTTCATCATAAAAGTTCCTCAAAGCTTGAAAATCTACCCCTAAAAATCCCTCCCCAAAGCTCTGTACCCTTTATGTTGTATAGCAGCTAATGATTGACAGAGGAACCCATTCCCTTCTCGGTATTCCTCAGAAATGCCTGGGAAGCTCAGCACTCTTTTGACATGTTCTGAAAGCCATGACCTGGTTTATTCAGAACTAGGCAGACTTCCTTCACTGCCACATCTGTGTGCTCCTTCTACAGGCCGTAACCAATCAGGACACAAGTACTCTCCTCAGCCAGAGGAAGTCTCTGGCTACAGTAGGCCTGACAAGCTCAACTCTGACGTGACAACTGGAAGCAGAGATGGGGATTTCAGTCTGTTTTTTCCTTCTTCAGATAAAAGTTCTAGGTGCTGGTCTGTCTTTCTGATATTACCTGTAAATTGATGTCATCAGTGCTGGAGCGAGTGACCCCAAGGAAACAGCCAAGCAAAAGGGATGGGTTTCTGCATACAGAAGTAATAGGGCACTCCAGGGTTCGGGGTTCTTTTCCTTTCCACCCAAATTTAAATAACTTTTAAAAAGAAGCTAAAGGGAAAAAATGTGGGATTTTTTTCCCCCTTAGGAACTTTGCATAATCTTTGTCTAGAATATTCTTCCTCCAATGTTGGGTGGTCTGCACCATTCAAATCCCCTCTCAGATATTGAGAGGTGCTTGATCAATCACGTGTAATACTCTAGTAACTGGATTTCCTTCTACTGTACTTCAGTCTAGTTTTGTTGTTTGTACCCCTGTCCTGTCCCATGGAAGCTCACAAGCTCAGGGCACTTGGTTTCACACTGGGTAATACCTTTAGTGTCTAAAATAGTTCCAATAACACAGAATCAGAAAGAGTGTGTGTAGTGTAGTGTGTATAGGAATGAATTATGAAGTCTATTGTGCTAGGAGATTCTTTTAATACCAGTACTTAGAAGACAAGACGGGAGGATGAAGTTCCAGGCTAGAATGAGCAACATAAAATGTCCTTGTCTAAAAGAAAAAAAATGTAAAAATTTAAAGGCTTCTTAAATAATGAAATAGAGAGTAACTATTGCCCATATTCGTACTTCCATCCAGAAGTAAATGGTGTTAGCGTTTTGGTGAAAAACGTCTTGCATTATTTTGAAGGAGAAAAGGGTGCCTTTGACCTGATTCCCCCTCATTACAGTGAACATGACTGTTATCAACTTCTTTTTTCTTTTCTTTTTTTTTTTTTTTTCACTCAGTGCTGCTCTGGCTGTCCCGGAATCCAATGATCTCTTCTGGCCTTCACAAACACCTATATGCATGTAGTGTATGCACTCACATATGATGCACATGCATACACACACATGATTAAATATAAAATATTAGAAATTAATACTTTATTATTCACTGTGCACTTCACTATGCACACATTTATATTCCTTTAATCCTTATAAGAACTCTTAGTTTTGTATGTATTGTACACATATCATTTGAAGATCTTAAAGCATAAAGAAAAAATTGAGATATGAATCTAAAACATAGATTCTACTCTCCTAACTATGAAACTCACCTCTCTAATTCTGTTATCTTTTAACTATCTCCATCCATCCAACCATTATATAGTATCATATCTATAATGTATCATTTGTGATCTGTTTATCATCATAACTTCATCTATGTTATATTCATCTATATATGTCACCCATCTGTATCATCAATTTATGTTTTTATCCTATCTATCTATCTATCTATCATCTGTCTATCTGTCTGTCTGTGTGTATTTATCTATTATCTAATTCACACATACTCAAATCTCGAGCTTGAAAATACCTTTCATTTACGAACGCGGTATAGCACTGTGGAAAAACATGGCTCTGTCAGTTTTGTCTTCATTTATCTATTTAGCTACTAGCTGACGGTTGGCAAGTTGGTCAGCTTCTAAGTTTAGCCGCGTGTGAGAGATTGGAACAGCAATGCCAACTTGCTGGTCACGGAGAGAGCCCACATAATTCACACATTGCCATGATCGGCCCAGTAGGTCCAGAGTGAATGGAAGTGGGTGTCACTGTTACCTCACATGATCTTCACAGATACCGTGGGAAGGGCCTCAGTCAGTCCGATGGAAAGGTGAGCTGCCTAGAAAAGAGGGATGCCCATTGTCTACAGCTATTTCATTTTAACTTCTACAGTGGCTTTCCAAGTCTGAGTTTACTTTGAGTCATAATTGGATGGATGAGTGATATATTACATCACGGAACAAACGTCAAAAGTGTTTTTCTTCAGCCTTTCTTTGTAAGTTGCAAAGAAAAAGACACACAAGGATAGAGTGGGGGTAAGAAGATTGGTGGCAGATCTGCCTTTTCCGGTTGTCTTTATTCTATTTTACTAGTGAGCGATTTAATTTTACTTGCAGAATAACAGAGATGTTAATTGTCATGTCAGAGCTTTTACATGACAAGATACAGTTAGTTATTGAATAGATAAGGACAATTTCAATGCAGTACAGTTATGGTTGACGTAGCACAAGTGAACGGTGACACTTTTTTATTTAACTCCCTATTGCATTAAAAAAAATTGAGTCCTTATGTCTTTTCTTAAGAAATTATCAGCCATCAGTCTTTTGAACTGTGAGACTCATGAGTTAAATGTGCCTTTAGAATGTGTCTGAACAACGGCATGGGAGAACGTCCCCTTAGTTTAGGTTGCCTAGAGTGCCCATTTCTGCTCAGAATTTCAGGGTCTAAAGAGTAAATCATTGGAGTGGAAAATGAGTGTGCACAACTTTGGAAGGGAAGCCTGACACAGAAATTTTCTTCTGATTGGGAGAGACTCTAGACATGGAGACTGTGTGGCATTGGGAGACAATATCTGAAATGGAAGTTGATGTTTCCTCCTGGTGATTTCCCAATTTAGACATATCAAGGCATGTCCCAACCATCACGTGGTGTGCAGTCTCACACCCTTAGGGATCTTTCACTGCTGTACTTGATTCCTTATCTCCTACAAACTGTTCAACAAACGCAGCATGGCGTGTACTATTAGATCCCTTCTACTACAGGAAGGACAAAGCGTAACATCTCTGCATCCTGTTGGTGCTGCATCCTTCAGTGACCACGCAGCATCCTTTGATGTACTGCCTTTTCACTAGTGAATAGACATGGTCCTCTCTTGGCTTGTACACCATGTCTCCTGGCCCTTTTTCTGAATGCGGCCACTTCTTATTTGGCGTTCATTATCTGACTCATACCCCCCCCCCCCAACTTTAAATGTTTGAGATTTTGAAGGCTTTGTCCTTTGTCCTGGCCCTGTGTCTTAGATGATCTTAGTTTTACCCATGGACTCAGCTATGTTCTGTATTGTAGACTCCTTGCCCCATAACTTAACTATCTATCTATGATGTAGACTTCCCTTTAGTCTGGTAAGTGCAATAAGCTTCATGATACTCACTGTATAAATTAACATCCAAAAATTGTATGCAATATTTCTCCAATAGAGTCTTCTATTTCTTTTAAATGTAGTCTTCATTATACCCTTTGAGCATTCTTTTCTAAACATTCCCCAAGCAGCCGCTGCCAAGTTTTTGGTTTACCTGCTTCTCAAATACAATGTCTTGTTCTAGAAGAAGCTATCGGGACCTTTCTCCTGACTGGTCTTTTGACTGATAATCTCACATCCTCTCTCACACTAATTCCCAGTCATTTTTTCTAATTATCTTTCTCCCTGCTCTAAAACTAAGAATCAAAATCCCTATCACAATCTAAAGTCCTGAAAGATGCCTTATTACCTGTCTTATCAGTTTGGCCATCTCACCTTTTCACTCCCAGAGACCCAGACCCTCTGGCATTCTTTTCTTTACCTGGTTAAGTGTTCTCATCTGCTCTGTTCCTTTGTTCTGGAATTCTCCATTCCTCACCAAGTAAAAGGTTTTTGTTTTATTTTGTTTTTCTCATTTTATTTATTGTTTTTAGTTAGGTGAATTCAATTTTTTAATTCATTTTCTTTTTTTAAATTTATTTATTTATTAAAGATTTCTGTCTCTTCCCCACCACCGCTTCCCATTTCCCTCCCCCTCCCCCAAACAAGTCCCCCTCCCTAGTCAGCCCAAAGAGCGATCAGGGTTCCTAAGGTCAGCACATGAAGTAATGAGTTTTTGATCAAGAAAGCACTAAACATTTTATCTCTACGTGTTCAAAAGAATGTTACCTGACTTTCCAACTCTATCTGATGTTGCCTTTTATTCTACCCAGTTACTCCTTTCCATCCAATACTAATTACAAAGTAGGAACAATGTGTTATCTATGAAAAACACCAATTTCTTTGTTTTATCCACACGCTACTGGGAAACCCATGATAGTAGAGACCTTATCTCTGGTTTTAACCCAGCTCCAAACATAGTTATTTCGTCATAGATGCTACTCTGTAAAACTGACCAAAATTAAGCAAGCAAGCAAGAGAAAACAGGGAATTCCATGAGTGAAATGAAAAGCTCAGAGAGAATTTTTGCAAGAAGATATTCCATTATCAAATTTAGAATGAATATTTTAAAGACCATTCCTTATAAAATGGTCACCCTGAACGTTCTTTTTCCTTTAATTAAATTATTTTTTTCCTGGGCATGCTGAGATACTTTCTTTGCCACAAAACTTTTAGTCAGATGAGGGCAGTAATTCTGTAGTTGTGCTGAGAATAGATGCCCAGTTGTGTAAATGTTCTTTGCCTCTAAGGAAGATTCTATTGGCTTTTCTTTTCTTTAAAGAAAAAAAAAGTGAGAAATTTGCAAGCTATTATATTCCCAATCGCTGAAGCATGTTTCTGATTTAAATCCACATCTCTTCCTGAATTTAATTTAATGATGTATTGAAGATGGTTGAAGGGTGTAATGTCCTGCGCTGGTATCAGTGTGCACACACCTAAGTAATTAGTGAGGAGTGTAAATAATTTTTTTTAAAAAAATAAACTGCTATCTTTTAACACTTGAGGGAGGTTTCATCCAACCCCTTCCTGATTAAAAAGCAGGGATATGGCTATTGTAACTTAAGGGCCTTCACTCGCTTCATAGGCAGCGATGACACTGGAGACCACTGCAGGAAGGGAAAAGAAGGCAACATTCTCACCCCTAACAAAACTGTCACAAAATTACATTTTCACATATCTGAAGGAAAAAAAAAAGAAACAATCAGAAAAAGAAAGCACAATGCTATTCATTTCTTACTTGGATTCTTCAACAGCGGAATGCAATGACAAACGAGGAGCCGTGCGCAACTATCTCATACAGCATCGTCAGTAATTATCACTGGGAGGCTTTGGTGGAGAACAGCTCTTTGGGAGTGGGAGACTGAAAAATGGTTATTAAGTGGAGGGATACCAAGATGGAGACTTACTGAGAGACGGTTCCAAAGGCAGGACAGAAAAACAGCAGGTTTCTGAGGGAAAGTAGAAGAGGAAGGTGGTTTTAAAGAGACTACAGTGAGCAGAAGGATGTGGGGTAGACTGATGGAGTCCATGGAGGATTGAGAACCAGAAGTGGAATTTTGAATTGGATGCACATATGAGAGGAATTGATTGAGGATAAAGGAGTAGGATGTAGTATTTCAGAATTATAGCCGTGAGGAAATGGACAGGGCCATTGTCCACAGGCAGTGATGCACTGACCTGAGTAACAGAATGAGCTCATCTTAGCCAGGGGTGGATGACTCGGAAGATTGCATCAGCCCCTCCCTGGAGGGCTTGCCCTTCCGCTCCGATTTCCATAGTGTTCAGCTTCTCTAAACAACATGCTGTATGTTGTCTAATATACTGATTCTGTTCAACCTACAAATATGAAATTATATGAAAGAAAGCGGTGCTGTGACTAACCTGATGTCTGTAAACTACGAGAGGCACACTTGCTTACATGCAGTTTCCCCAAACTGCCCCCCCCCCCACACACACACAGAAAGAGAGTTTGTTTATTTACTCATTTAAATAAGTATTTTATCTGTTTATCTTTGGGTATCTGTGAGCAACTCCTTGAAATGCAGACTGTAACTTGAGAAGTAATCAGTTCTTATAGCCAGAAGGACTGAGATTCGGAGGAGAGAACCACTTAGCAAAAATACGGCTATCAGAAATTCAAGTCAGAAAGTCAGCAGTGGGGTGGTTGATTAACCAATAGGTTATCCTGGGCTAGGTATCCACCTGTGATTTAGCCGGAGCTAGGTAGCTTCTTAACTTGTGGCCCAGAGATACACAAGACTCCAAATATTCTTGTATTATATATGTATGTATGCATGCATGCATGCATGTTTCTCTCTTTCCCCATAATTTTTGGTTGAGCTGCCAACATTTGATCTTGGAAGATGGAAAAGTTTAAAATTTTAAGCTTTTCTTGAGAAATTTGGGATTGTAAATTTTATAACGGAAAAACCCTCAGGACCTTCAGACAGGTCACAGGCCAACATGGTACCTACGCACTGCAACCACTTTACTTCTTAGGTGTCATGATCTGCACATGGTTTATAGGCTTTTCTCCAATATGGAGTTTGTCAAATCCATGAAAATATCAGCAACATTTCCCTTCCTACCTTAGATATTTATATTCGAGTGTGGTGTAATTAGCAGTGACCTGTGATCAGGCTTTTCTCTATAAAACACAGCAGTGAGAAAATCCAAGGCATAAAGAAATCACTAAGCTTTTAAAAATAATTTTGTTACTTATGGCAAAGATATTTCATATTGATAATCACATTTCTAGTCAACTTAATTCACTATCTTGTTTATGAAGGTGGCCAATCTCTAAGTACTATGATGTCATTATGGATAATAAATGCACTTTTTTCAGAAGGCAGGATATATACACATACATAAATACATACATATATATTTTTCTACACATTCCTATTTTATAAATACATATGCTTAAGAGCAAGAGAACAGAAACAAATACATTTGCTTTGATAATTAAGCAAGAAACTTTGGGTTTTTTAATTTTCAAGAAACTTTGGGTCTTTTTAATTTTCCCATGTATTCCAATAACATCTTGTTTCTCTCTTATTGTTAAAAGTATGTTTGAAGTGTACCACACATTATCAATGATGCTGACTCTGTTGTGCATGTCTTTAAAAGTAGTCTTGCCAGATGTATATAGGATTTGGAATGGAGTCAGATCCCAGATGTGGCCTTGTGGAGAGTCTTAGACAAGCAACAGACAAAAGAAGTTAATTTGCTGAGTTATATTTTTTTCTTATTGTGTCTGTTTGTGCTAAACTTTGATGTACGACTTTTAATGGAAGACACTTACCTTTCAGGCCCGTCTGTGCTGTGACAATAGTTACTGGTATGTTCTTACTAAAGGTGAAGGTCTATATAATGTATGCAGACATTCTGGCCTGTTGGTACTGTCCCCATTAAAGAGAAGAAAAGAGCAAAAAAATTTTTCAACCTGCTTTTTTATTATTATTCTGAGGAAAGTGTGTGATATGCACAGCGTTTATAACTGAGCCCTGAGTAGCTGTGAGGTAAGTGCAACATACAGTTGAGTCCATGTGGTCAATATTAAGAATGCCACAATGGGCTCAAGTAGGTGAAATTGATTTCTTTAAGCCCATAACCATGAAGAATATGCATTTAGCCTAACCAAACTCATACAGTGGGGTTAGCAGTCTTGTGTGACTCAGATTTTCTGTATCTTGTCTAGTTAATGCTGCAAGGAGAAAGAAGAGCATGGTATGCAAGAGCTTGTGATTTGCATGAGTTCTGCAAAGATGCCTTTTAAATATTGAGAAAGCCCCTCTGAGTTCTAGTTGACCTATTTTAGACTTTCAGATTAACTCACTGTGTTCATTACAAATGGTGCTATGTAATATGTTTGGGAGTCATTCTTTTTTTTTTTTTCCTTCCCTCTTCTTGTCTTTTAGAATGGAGAAGGCACAGCAAAGCTCCACAACCTCCCTATTTGTCATGCTGGGAATTTGGCAGTTTATTGACTTTCCTCTTCCACTCATGTTGACCCGTCATCTTTCTTGCTCTCTGATTTCCTAATCACAGTAGCTCCCTTGTGAGGTCCTGTCTGGCCAGGGTTACAGCAGACAGAGCTTGTTGCTGTTACCTCATTTCTACAAAACTAGTCAACAGTAACTTCTCTAGGTTGCACAAAAGCAGTGTTGATGTTTTAGTAGCCCTCATTCTCCACACTACAGCAAGTCACAGTGTCACTGTGTGTTATAACTGGAGAAGCCTTCACAGCCTACCTTGACATTCATAAGCCACTGTTTCACTCGCAATATTGAGTTTGATTGGATTAGTGGTTTTGCGGGGTTTAATTTTAATGTGAACCCCTTCTGATGAGACATTGCTCTTCAGGTTGCTCTAGGACTTTATAATCCCTATTTTTCACAACTCCCGTCTGACATGTTTGTGCAACTTGGTTAACCTCCAAAATAACTGTGCTTATAACGTAATCTGTTAGTTTAAAAGTGGTAGATTCCATTTTAAAATTTAAATTACTGTTGACTATTAGAAATCTCTATAGCTCTGTCATCTTAGTTCACAAATAGATGTTTAAACAATGACTGTTTTGTTCAAAATAACAGAGCTATGGTTTAAATGGATTTTACTTGAAGTGCTTGGGAACATAAGAATTTCATATTTCAGAGTTTCAGTTTAGTGTGATGGCTCTTTCCTGTAATCTCTATACTTTAGAGGCAGAGGTAAGAAGATTGCTGTAAGTTCAAGACAAGCCTGAGCTATATAGGAGTTGTAAGCCAACCTGCACTGCAGTATGGGACTGACTATGCCCATAAACAAAACCAAACTCAAACAAAAAAAAATCATAGCTTTTAAATATGAGGATATTTGCCTGGATTGTATACTGTGAACATTCCTGATTGGCACACTTAGTCTAGTGAAATGCAGTTATTCAAGGGAACTTTAACTTTTGACATCTGGTTGCTAGGCATATGTCTGAAAATAATTTATTCCATTTCTCTCCTGAGAGTAAGATCTGATAGGTAGGATGTTAATGGAAGGAAGTAAACAGTGATGTCCATCAAGAGGCAACAACTAAAGGAAAGGATGGTAAGAGAGAAGAGGATAAAGAAAATTAGAGGAGGAGAAAAAGGAAGGGGAGGAAGAAGAGGAAGAGGAGGAGGAAGAAGAAGAGGAAAAGAGGAGGAGGAAGAAGAGGAGGAGGAGAAGAAGGAGGAGAAGGAGGAAGAGGAGGAGGAGGAGGAGGAGGAGGAGGAGGAGGAGGAGAAGAAGAAGAAGAAGAAGAAGAAGAAGAAGAAAGAAAGAAAGAAAGAAAGAAAGAAACTTGATTTCACACGCCAATAGGGAACTGAAATGGAGATTATGGAGATTCCTGGGGTTGAAAATGTTGGAACTCTGACTTGAACTGAGCCAGCGACTCCTGGGAGTTGAGTGGAATTTTGCTGAAATGCTTCTTGCTCTGTAGATGAACCACTTGTTTTATGTGGATTAATAGTCATGAGAATCAATATGTCCTTAGTAATGTAAGTGAATTTTAACATTCTTGCATTTAACAGATTCCCAGAGTGAACCATATTTAATGATCAGCCCAAAATTGGAAATAGATATTTATTGCAAGTCTCTAAGTTATGAGTTCCCTTTGTAATTGAGTTGGGACAAAGATATGATTACAGTTTGTTCATTATATGCGCTATGGCTTAAATAATGCCTCTGCAATGCATGCATGTTTATGAAACCACATCTCTGTGTCTAATGAAAACAAACTCCTGTTCTTTTCATTCTGAGTATTGGGAAAATGGGTTCTCAGATTGATTCTGGCAGTTAATAAAAGTAAAGAGTTATAATATTGCATTTGCTCTAAAAATTAGAAGAAACAGAGCTGCTTAATTACAAGTGACTTTTTTTAAGCTCTATATTCCTTTGCGAGCTGTGAAATCAATAGGAATTATATTCTTATCTTTCTAGTTCTAAACATGCCAAGAAAACAATGGCCTTGCCTAGGATTCTAGCATTAATAACTTGTGATTATATTCTCAGTGACAAAATTTCACCAGAACTGCAGGAGTTTATACACCTTTAGAAGCTATCTTGTCTTTTTACTTTCTGAGAAATACATGAACTAAGCCTGGTATTGTCCCCATTTTAGAGATACAGAAGTAGAGGTTTGGTAAGATAAAGGGAGCCTGTCATGGAGGAGCTTGGGACACAGCCCTTAAAGGTTCCTGTCCCAGCTTATGCAAACCCTTAGGCTAGAGGGGAAAGGTCACTGCCATGACATTTCAGAGTTAGACAACCATTGTCCTGCTTCTGTGGGTAATGTCTCTCTGCCTTTCATTTCTCAAGGGAGCTATCACATTATTAACCAGGGGCACCGAGGGATATATGTGAGAACTAGCAGCACAATTGTACACAGATGATATCTTCCAGTGGCCTGCTGGAGACAATCTCTGCCAATGTAATGCAGAATTTCAAGCCACATTAGCAGAAGAAACTCCTGCTCACTGAATTCCTTCTGCCTAGGAGAAGGAGGCTATTCAATTGCTATTTCTCTGTGGCTTCTTATTCCCTTTGATAAGGAATATCAGTCCTCACCGTTGAGGAATTCAGTTTGAAATATTAAGACAGTGATACACGGTCAGTTGTCTGCAGATGGCTCATTTAGAACACATATCTCCCAGTGTTCCCATAGCAGAGGATACTCTCTTTAACTAGTGGGGCGAGGCTGGCTCTGTGATGGGCAGTCGTCTGCTTAGTGAAGGCTGAAAGTGACTTCCTCAGTTACCACACTCATCATTTCCAGAAAGAGCAATATAGTGTATAGCAGGGCACACTGGGTGGAGACATGGTGGGCAATTGTTTCCTTTATGAGTTTTCCACACTGTTCTGTGATGTTTCCATATTCACGCAAAAGTCATGTTTACCAGTGAATTATAAAAATTTTTATTCTGTTGCTAAATTTATTCAAACTATTTTCAGCTTTACAATTTTTACTACCTGCATTTAATTTGATTGGAAGCATGAGAGACTAAATATATTAGTTAGCTGTATAAAATGGTCATGTAGAAGGTAATATTTGGACATTGTGTGCCTAAGTAATTTATTTTCCTAAGTATTAAGAAATGAGTATACTAGAACTTTAAAAAAGAACAGCGCAACCCAAATAAATTCATTGGGTGTTAGAGCTTATGAGTCAGATAAATACTTTGCTGATATTTCAAGAATGAGAGTTAAGTTTGGGTCTAGGTTAGGAGAGTCCTCACAAAGGAACAGCTATCAAAGTTTTCTCTCTCTGAACTCTTGGTAGTGATGAAATGACTTCACTTGAGTCCATTACAGCTTTTGGTGCTGATGTATAGTATAAGTGGTTCATTTTGTCTTTCACAGAACAATATTTTTTTGGAAAGTACTCAGTGTTTTAGCTGAAATCTAGAATCTAATAGAGAGAGACTCAACCCTCAAAGAATTTGCAATCTAAAGAGAAACGGATGGTCAGTGGTGCAGTGTTCTGGGAGGTGAGGCACCTCCCTACAGCCCAACAGAGAGTGACCACCCTCTGTTTGGGGGCTGTTCAATGGACATTCTTGTCCTTAATTGTTAGTTATAGAGGAGAACTTAGAGAAGAGCAAAGTGTTCTTCCAAGTATCTCTCTAATTTAATATATCCATTATATTGTCTTAGACCAAGGTGTGTTGGTTTTATTACCTGGATTTTTACATGTGTTTGCTTTTGGAAAGATGATAATTTAGCAACATCTATCAGGGATTCATTCAAGAGTGAAAACAAACTGAGAAATTTCCACAGAAGATTCTGCAGTGAGTGACTCTCTGTGCACCTCTTGTCCTGTGCAACTGGAGCAAATGTCGGGTTTCATTCCGTGGTGCTTGAGTTGGAAACTTGTAGCACCTGACATGGTATGTGGACAGGACTTGACATTTTATTCTCTCTGAAAATCCTCATGTCTGTCCATGACTTGGATTTCTGGTTCTGGCCTGTTTCCTGAGACTGAGTGGACATCTTGTTTCTCCGTACATGAAGTTAAGGAGAGTTCATATTACTTACCAGTGGTTTTCTTAGTCATAGCCTATTTGAGAGTGTTGCTTGGCCAGGAACCAAACAAGCAGGCAAAAGAAGATCCATTCATTTTAATCGATACAACTCAAAATCTAATTTTGAAAGTATATTTTAGTTTCTATGATCTTTTAAAAATTAAAAAAAAAATGCTCATAGTTCCAAAGAGGCACTTTTCAAACAGAACACACACACACACACACACACTAAAATCACTCTGCAGGGTCTGTCACAAAGGGACATTTAGTGAGGTGGCATGGTGGCACATGCTGATAATCTGAGTACTGAGAAGCCTGCGGCAGGAGGACACAGAGTTTGAGGCTATCCTGGGAATTTATAAACTCTGTTTCAAGTTAAGTGAACAATAGTGACAACCGTGAATAAACAAATAGACCGTTGGTATCCTGTCGTATTAATGAGTCTGTAGTGTTAATACTGTACATCCATAGATGGTAGATTTTGATAGATCCTGATATTGTATTTGGTGGAGAGAGACAGTTATAAGTTTTTGATTGCATTATACATTTAACAGTAGTGACTCACAGTTTTTAAAATGTTTTATGAATTTCTACATGTGTGGATGTTTTGCCTGAATGTATGTCTGTATGTATGCTCTGCACCACATGCATGCAGTGTACTCAGAGAGCAGAAGGCAGATAGATGTTGGATCCCCTAGGACTCAACTGACAGATAATGGTGAGGTGCTGTCTGAGTGCCGGGTATTGAACATGGGTTAACTGGAAGATCAGCCTGTGCTTTAACCACTGAAGAATCCTTCTGGTTCCTCAACTGAATATTCCTTTCAAACTTATTTTGGTTGGCATTGGAAAGATAATTTGGTGGTTAAGAACACTTACAACACTTATTGCCTTGTGGAGGAGCTGGGTTCTGTTCCCAGCACTTACATGATGGCCTACAACCATCTAGAACTCCAATTACAGGGTAATCGATAGCCGCTTATGATCTCTGCTGGTATTTCATGCTCAGGGTGTATGCATGTATGTGTATACACACACACACACTTGGGAATTCACACACACACACACACACACACACACACACACACACATATATATATATATATGTATATATACCTTAGAAATGAATTTTCTACACTTATTTCTTCTTATACTAAAATGTAGTTGCTTTTATATCAGGAAAAATAAAAGTAAAAGTCCACTCACATATTCAAACAAGCCATTTTTCATGGGCATTCTTATGTAGGCTTTGGTTCTTTAATATAAGGTAGCAATATTAAATATTAAGATTACTCTGTGTGCTTAGCCAGTGGAAGAAGCCACAGCACTCTTTCTTTCTAGATGTGTTTGTTTAACTGCTGGAGGTTATCTCAGTGGCAAGTTCATCCTTATTTGATAATAATGAAACATAAGTTTTATGTGTTTGCTTGAGTAAGATTGCCATCTGGTAAATAATATGTTTTGTGAGTGTTTATGACAATCATGGTTTAAGCCAAAATTGACTTATCATGATTGCTGCAAATAACACTTGAGTGTCCTAACTGGTTTGATTTTTTTTTCTTTGTTGAATTGAGAAAATGTATTTTACGAAGCTTCCTGCATTTATTTTTAAACTATTTTGTGGGTTTTAAAGCTTGAGTTTTCAAAAGCAATAATTACAGCTGATTACTCTCTCTTTATAGTGCTTTTGCTGGAAAGTAGAACAAAAAAAGAGTGTTGACATAGCATCCTAGGCATTGTATGTGTGTGAGAGTATATATATATAATATATTATATAATATATAATGTGTGTGTTCTATTTCTTCAACAAGTTAAAAATCTATTACTTTATGAATTGACTATCTCTAAACATCTTTACTTTGGCAGAACATTATTAAGAAAATAAGGCCAGGACTGTATCTATACTCTTTTTTTTTTTTCAGGTAGTAAAAGCATTAAAAGCAATTGTGGAAATGGCCTCTAACCCATTATCTCTCCTTACAAATGAGAAATTGAACATAAACCTGGGACTGCCTTTTCTCTGTGTTAACAGATTTTCTAGTTTGCACAGGATTAATTTTCAAGATATTTGTCAACCTGAAAACTTCAAGTGATAGTCAATGATTAGTTCTTGAAAATGCCAGTTAAAATCCTGAACTGAGTACTTTACACGTCAAAGGGAACTGGGGGGGGGGCGGTAATTATTTAGATTAGAATTTGGGATGAGTCTAGAAGAAGGGGCTCTAATTCAGCCAACTGGTTTTGATTAGAAGACCTTGTACCTTATCATTCCTGCCTTGTGCTTCAAGGTCAGGGCAAAGACATTTGACTACATTGTTAGCCTTGCTTTTGGAAGTGTGAACTCAAAGGGAATGTAAGGGAATCTGAGATTATAATTGGGCCACAACAAAGACATGTTCTGTTATTTGAAATTATATATATATATATATATATATATATATATATATATATATATATAAAAACTAACATGTTTTCTTTAATCCAGTCTTCCTGAATATATACTCAGCATGCAGGTGCTTTTCAGAATTTCATCTTCATCCCTTTCGCTTCATATTGTATCTTGAAGAAAGTTACTTCTCACAGATAGTTTTTGCTTCCATATATGCAATGTGATTACAAATGCTGTCTCTTTGCTTTTGATCTTTCGCCGGTCGCCGTGTATTTATGTCCTCCCCGATAATGACATGAAAGTGCTTACACAGATTTTTAGAGTCCATTCCTCTCTCATTCTTCCCACATTCGTGATGGCCGTGAACTCCCTGCCTCAATACAGCTATAGGTTCATGGTGGTTGTACTGAGGGAGAGAGGAGCAAACAGGAAGCTTCTTTTGTTCCACCTTTCAAGGATGACAACTGTTCATCTTCCTGTAAGTTATGCACTGTATACTGTTTGTGAACGTTGGAGTTTATCATGGCACTTCATAGTTTATAAACTGTGAAAAGAAAGGATTTTCCCCCTTCTTTTGTCCCTTTTTTTTCTTTTCTTTCTTTTTCAAAAAAATTTTCACTCTGCACAGCAGGCAAGACTACAACTTGGTTTTCTTCCGCCCAACCCTCCAGGAGCCTGAGATTCAGGCTTTTGGAAAGGGTTGTTTTTGTCTCAGACATTGTTAAGAGACAATAAATCCACCTTTATATACATTTTATTTTTTAAATACCCAAGAATTGTTTGTAAGTATCAAGATCTCTAAAATTTATTAAGTTGACTCATGAATTCTACTTACAGACTCTGCACCAAAGAAAGAAGTATGGTTGGTGTGGTGGAGTTTACAGTGGAGTGTACGGTGGTGTTTGCGGTGCAGTGTGTGGTGCAGTGTGGGGGGTGCAGTGTTTGGTGGAGTGTGCAGTGGATAGTGCGGTGCAGTATGTGGTGGAGTGTGCAGTGCAGTGTATGGTGGAGTGTGTGGTGGGGTGTGCAGTGCAGTGTGCGGTGCAGTGTATGGTGCAGTGTGTGGTGGGGTGTGCAGTGGAGTGTGTGGTGCAGTGAATGGTGGAGTGTGGGGCATGTAGTTTATGGTGCAGTGTTTGGTGCAGTATGCAGTGGAGAGTGTGGTGCAGTGTGGGGGGGTGCAGTGTTTGGTGGGGTGTGCAGTGGATAGTGCGGTGCAGTATGTGGTGGAGTGTGCAGTGCAGTGTATGGTGGAGTGTGTGGTGGGGTGTGCAGTGCAGTGTGCGGTGCAGCGTATGGTGCAGTGTGTGGTGGGGTGTGCAGTGCAGTGTGCGGTGCAGTGAATGGTGGAGTGTGGGGCATGCAGTTTATGGTGCAGTGTTTGGTGCAGTGTGCAGTGGAGTGTGTGGTGCAGTGTATGGTGCAGTGTGTGGTGGAGTGTGTGGTGCAGTGTGTTGTGCAGTATGTGGTAGAGTGTGTGGTGCCGTGTATGGTGGAGTGTGCGGTGCAGTGTGTTGTGCAGTATGTGGTAGAGTGTGTGATGCAGTATACGGTGGAGTGTGAGGTGCAGTATGTGGTAGGGTGTGTGGTGCCATGTATGGTGGAGTGTGAGGTGCAGTGTATGGTGCATTGTGCAGTGGAGTGTGGGGTGCAGTGTACGGTGGAGTGTGCAGTGGCACAGGCCTTCAACTCTAGAACATGGACGTGGAGGCAAGGGAATCTGTGTGATGTTTAGGCTAACCTCATCTATATAGCAAATTTCTGGCTAGTCAAGGATACACAGTGAGTTACTGTCTGAAAAATGAGAGGGAGAGAAAGAGAAAGACAAAAAGACAGAGAGACAGAGAGAGTCTTTTACTTCTTTGAAAACAAATTACACAATGATTGTGTGTGTGTGTGTGTGTGTGTGTGGTGTGTGTGCATGCTTAGGTTTAGCAGTTATGTCTATATCTGCTACTTTGAATCATTTTCCCAGATTTCTGCTCGTTTTCAATGTTGGAAATTTTGGGCAAATTCTACTTGTGAATATCAGTGCAAGAGAAGCCACTAATAGTATTTCTAAACAAAGCCATCATTTCTCAAGAGCTGAACATTGTACTTAGCCAATGGAGATATAAATATTTGCATGCCTGAGAGATCCATGTCAACTTTACATGTCACACAATGTACAGCTGCTGCCAGCTCATGAATATGCCCCTGTAAACTCAAATATTAACTAAAACAAATGATAGACATTTGACTTCTATTGATAGAAGTTTTACAAAGTGGCTTCACTATCTGAGATAAAAGACATTCATGTTTTTCTAAGGTAAATGTAATTGTTTATAAAAAAACTGTCCCAAATAGTACTGTTAAGAAATGTTTGATGTTGGAGAAAATGTGTGTAGAAAAGACAATATTAGAAAGATGATGTAATGTAGCATATTGAATTTTCAAACCACCTAGTTTTCTGACACATAAAAATAAATCCTGTCTTTCCACTCCAAAGGCGCTTTAGAATTTACTATAAGAAGATCTTAACTTTCCTTATTGCTTACATTTTTCTGTTGATTCAATACTTCTGAAATGTACTAAACACTTTGATCTGTAGCAAATTGAGAGTTATTTATGTCTGAGAAAATTTTTAAAACTGATTTTTCAACTTTTAAAAATTATTGATTTTGACACAAATCTATAAAAAAAATCCATTTTTTCCTTACTTGGTTTATACTGCTATGGTGAAAACACAGAAGTGGCACAGGAAGGTCATCCTCACAGGTCCAGAGATGCACAGGAAGTCATCCTCACAGGTCCAGAGATGCACAAGAAGGTCATTCACACAAGTCCAGGGATGCACAGGAAGATCATCATCACAGGTCCAGGAATACACAAGAAGGTCATTCTTACAGGTCCAGGGATGGACAGGAAGTCATCCTCACAGATCCGGGGATGCACGAGAAGGTCGTCCACACAGGTCCAGTGATGCACAGGAAGTCATCCTCACAGGTCCAGGGATGCATAGGAGGGTCATCCACACAGGTCCAGTGATGCACAGGAAGTCATCCTCACAGGTCCAGGGATGCACAAGAAGGTCATCATCACAGGTCCAGGGATGTGCTCAGAACAGGTGGGCTATTGTTGGGCCTCAAAGACAGAGTAATCCCAGAAGTGTATGTCACACAATCTTCCCATTGATATCATCCCATAGAAAAGCCCTAGGTGTAGGAATGTGTGGTCAAACACTGACTCACACTGACATGCTTAAAAGCCAGACACACCATAAATAAAGGTGGTGGCCATCTGCAGACTCTTGTGCAAGGAATGGCTATGGTCATGAGCATCTGAATGGCAAGACGAAGTTTCACCTTCTTCACTTTGTTCACTGCTGAGCCCCATCACATTAGTTGGTTTTTATAAAAATATAGTCACTGTCCTTTTTTTGTTTAGAGACCGAGAATTTAGTTTCATCTCAGACAAGGTATAACATTTTTGAAAAATGTTATGAACTAAGTAGTAAATATTTTTAATAACGTGACTGTAAAGACATAATAAGTAAAGAGTTTCTGGAAGAGAAAAATCGTATGAAGATAAAGTGACTGCTTCATTTTTTTGGAGATGTGTGCTGGGAATTGAATCCAGGGCCCTGTGCATGCTTGTAGGAGGAGGGCTCACTTGTTTGTCCTGGCCACCTGGCTAGCTTAGCCCCAAAATAACCACATAGAAATGGTATTCATTAAAACATTGCTTGGCCCATTAGCTCTAACTTCTTTTTGGCTAACTCTTACATCTCAGTTTAACCCATTTCTATTAATCTGTGTATCGCCACATGGCAGTGGCTTACCAGCAAAATTCTAACCAGTGTCCATCTCAGACAGAGGATCCATGGCTTCGCCTTTACTCTGCCTACTTTCTCCAGCATGCCATTTAGTTTTTCCCCACCTACCTAAGGTCTGCCCTATCATCAGGCCAAGACAGTTTTTTTTTTTATTAACCAATGAAAGCAACACACAGACAGAAGAACCTCCTATACCACATGCTGAGCACAAGCTTTAGTTTTTTGATATTCTCTCTTTTCTGTCTTGTGGTGAGATTTCAGGCTTAGAAAGACCTATACGTCAATGTGATTTCCTGAGATTGTCAAGGAGGATTAGGTGCTGATGTTGTCTCTGTCACTCACAGTTGCTTCCCTTTGGTAAGGCTTTTCATATTCTGTGTCTTAGGTTCCTCTTCTATAAAACTCAGGCTTTGGGCAGATTATACTAAATACTCATATTTTGAAATTCTATATGTAGCATGAATCATAATTTACTTCCATTAGGGAATATCTTATTTTAAGTTTCTTTAGATCTTAAAATCTAATTAAAAATTTAAGCATACAGGTAAAAAGGAGGACCCAAAGAGGGACACACATAGAGGGCCACAGAAAAGAGAAATAGTTAAGCTCTTTTGGGAAAACTGGGAAGGGGAGTAGATGGAAGGGGATGGGCAATGGGTACATGAGGGCTTGAGATGGCCAAATTGGAGAGAGATGAAGAGTGGGAGCAGTGAAAGAGATGCTTTGATAGAGGGAGCCATTGTGGGCTTAGGGAGAAATCAGGTGCTATGGAAATTCCCAGGAATTCATAAGGATAACTTCAGCTAAGACTCCTAGCAATATGGAAGAGGGTGTTTGAAAGGGCCTTCCCCTTTAATCAGATTAGTGACTTCCCCAATTGCCATCATAGAATCTACATCTAGTAACTAATAGAAGCCAAGCACTGGGCTGAGCTCCTGGAGCTTAGCTGAAGAGAGGGAGGAGGGATCATATGAGCTGGAAGTGGGGGATGAAGATCATGGTTTTAAAAACCACAGAGACAGCTGACCCAAGCTAGTGGGAGCTCATGGACTCTGAACTCTGAACTGACAACTCGTGTTAACCTGGGTGGATGAACTGGGTTTTTAGAGCCAATTTCCTATGGTAGGATGCCTTGCTCAGCCACGATAAAGGAGGTGGGGGCTTGGTCCTGCCTCAAGTTGGTATACCAGCCTTCATTGTCTCCCAAGGGAGGCCTTACCTCCTCTGAGGAGTAGATGTAGGGGTGGCAAGATGGTGGGAAGTGAAATTGTTGGATGTCAAAAACATTATAAATATGTATATGTGTGTATGTTATGTTGTCAGTAAAATGCAAGAAGTTTAATTTGACAAAACAGAGCAACAGTAACAAAATTAACAAAAATATCCAAAATGAAAAGAAGAAAAAGCAAACAAAGGAAACAAGAACAAACACCCAGGGTGGGCGTATGATCATTCTCTGCACCTTGGTGTGCATATGTGGAGAACTGACCAACACTGTGTGTAAACTGTTGGAGTTGTTTGTGAAGAATATTTGTTCAAGACAGATGAAAAATGGCATCCACCGTCAAAGCCTGGTTTGTGACAGTTTGTATTATAAAAGCCCCAAACTGAAAGCAACTCAAATGCTCGATATTGAAGTCATAATTTGGAGATACTCATATAGTGGAATGTTATCCCAAAATGTGGAGGGAAGGAATATGACAACACCACCAGAGCTCAGAAACCGTAGTAGGTGAAGGCTCATAATGCCATCCTTTGCAGATGGAGAGAAGACTCTGACATGGTGGATGGTGAGCGAGCAGGACCGGAGGAGGACCTTTTTGAGTGATGGGAGTGATCTATATCTTGATTAAGGTCTTAAAAACCTCATTGGGAATAAATGGAAAATGTATTTATCAAAACATGTTATATGGTTCTCTTAAGATCTCTGCATTTAGCCACATGTAAATTTTACCTATTGAATAGACAAAAAGGGAGAGTATAGGATGCTTTTATAATAAGTTAAGAAGTTGACAATGGGACCTACCTGATGGAAGATAGTAGGATGTTAGTGGTTTATTTATTGGCAGGAAAGTGGATATTATTTACAACAATGCCTGGAAGAGAATTCACTTAGTTCTCAAGTAGAGCCTTCTAAGTTTAGATAAAGCAGCTGTAGTTATTTCACTTTGTCCTTCAGGCTGACAAACAAACAAACAAACATAGGAATCTATGTGTCCTGTCCATTCTTCTTGCTTCCAGAATCTCATAGTATAAGCACCGCCTCCAGTGTGGAAAGTAGAAGACATTTCCTATTCTGAAAGGCTAGGGCCAAGTGTTACCCCAAATTCAGTTTCTACACCTAAGACTCAAAAGGAAGTTTGCTATAGAAAACCTTCGGATGGAGGTTAGCATTCTAGGGAGCAGGCTGTAATTGAGATGCCATTCCACACACTGCCAACTGCAGAGACTAATCACTCACCCATACCTCTTGCAGTTTTGGGGGGAGTGGGATGGGAGATACAGATCCTGGGTTTTAATTTTGTGTGAATTATGTAGCTAAGAAAGGGAAGGCTGATTAGCATAGCTCTGCTACAATACCTGTATTTTGAGTACCCAGGCTCCTGTTGATCAGCATATTCTATTATCATTGGGGTGGGAGGTGGGTGGGGAAGATCATTTGTAATTGATAGGTCAGCTCAGAACAAACAGATTTTGACTCCAGGTTATGATACCTAATGCATATTTCTTCCATCGATAATCAATTCAGTCAACTGAATCAGATTTCATATAATGTAGCTTCATGAAAGACAAAATTGCTTTGTATTCTATCTTGATTAATCTACTATGAATCAGACTGAAAACTCCATTTTGATATAGATTAAAAATACCTCCACAAGTCAACTCCAGCCTAGTAAATTAATTGTTCATGTACAAAGAGTTGGGTGATTGATAGTGTTGCTTTGAAACACAGCGCAATGTTTCAAAAGAATTGCTTAAGAAAAAAAAAAAAAAAAACCTTGTAGCGAGAAAGACTAACTTTCTGCTTATATTTCCCTTTTTCATTTCAGATGCTTGACCAGACTTATTATAAGATGACATCTTAAACTACCAATGAAATCATGCTTATCTCACAAAAAATAACCTGTTTATTAAAAATGCATTCAGACAAAATCACCATCTTCAAATATTTGAAAGCCTATCATATAGACAGAGAGGTTCTCAAAGATTGTCAGAGCTGGCAAACCTCCTAAGTGGTATAGAATAATCATGTTTGCAGGCAAAGGAAAAAGTCTATAATATGCAGAAAGTGCTGCCAGGTGACTCTTCTAAGAGTTGTCTATCGCCAAGGGTTGTTTCCTACCTGTGAGGTTACATCATCTCTCAGAAATGTTACAGAGGGAATTAGGTGCTGCAAGAAAAATTGAACCCCACATCCCTGCACTCCACAGCAACCCCAAGACTGTCTGAGTGGTAAACTCAAGTAATTTTTTAAATGGCAGTTTCTTTAAAAATAGATATTAGTAGGACATTCAGTTTTAACATTGCTGTAGAGTTATGGCAGGCATTTAAAAGGGAGATGGGTTTATTATACACTGTTCCTAAAATGTGAAACTCCTGACAAGTTAGGTAATTTGGGCTTTTATTCAATAGCTCCAGTAACCCTAACTTGTCTCGTGACATGATCTACCTCAATTTTGTATAATTCTAATTATTAATAATTTTTCCTTGTACCCAATCAACCCTTCTCAAGTGTCATCCAAGGGCCTTGAGCGACTCTGACTCTCTTGCAGGGACCTTCATGGTCAAAGCTGTTTTCCTAATACTACACAGACTTCATTTGTCTTTTTCATTCGCATCTTGCACAAAAATACAGTGAAACCTTCCAGAGACTACATGACATGTGACATCTTAGCAGGCTGAATGTTAATGTCGATATGAGAATACAGCTGTCTTTTATGAAATATGACATTGAAGAGATTTTAAAAACTAAAATGCCATGCTACTTTTTCTATTAAATGATTTAACTTGAAAACAACTCATTAGAATTTTAGAAAACATCATTTTGAGTGAGGTAACCCAGACATAGAAAGACAATTACCACATGTACTCACTCATAAGTGCATTTTAAACATAAAGCAAAGAAAACCAGCCCATAAACCACAATCCCAGAGAACCTAGACAACAGTGAAGACACTAAGAGAGATATACATAGATCTAATCTGCATGGAAGGTAGAAAAAGATAAGATCTCCTGAGTAATTGGGAGCATGGAAACCTTGGGAGGGAGTTGAAGGGGAGGGGAGAAGCGGGGAGGGGAGCATTGTAAAATGTAGAGCTCAATAAAAATCAATAAAAGGAATTTTATTTATGTATACATCTTATTAGTTTGTTATTTTAAAGAAATAATAGTTTTAAATTTTAAATATACTAAATATTAGTAGGTATAGTTCATATAAATTGAAATTTATAAATTTATTGATTATTTGTCGGGTACAATGTATAATGGTGTCCTGAGATCAAAACATTTGAGGATGACTCTTCTAGTTAGAGACCACTTCTTCCCACAACTCCACAAGATGCCACCATACAGATCTGATCTGAGACTCGTACAAGCAGTTGGAGACAGGATAATAATTCCCTTCTTAGTTCCCTTCTGCAGATAACACACCATAGTCAATCCAGCCACTATTTAATGGCTGTTTTCTGAATGTAGTTTGGTTTGTCATGTGTTATCTTAAACATCGCAATCAGAATAAAACAAAATATTACAGATCATACTTTTAATAGTAGAGTGGGACCATTATCCTGAATATTGGAATTGTACTGCTATTCATAATGCTTAAGTCTCAGTTGTTTTTTGCGACCATATCATGATAGTTTTGTGCATATGGAGATTGTTGATAGCAAAGACTTCGAAGTGCATTTTAGCAAAGCTCCCATATCTAGGCCACATATTCCAAATCTTTATTTTTTCTAGTTTCCTTTCTCTGTAGTTGAAGATTTTAATAATTTTGCCTTGTAACTTTAGTCTCACTTTCTGAAGTCTTGTTTGGCAGTGTACTCAGATCTGTTGCAGCCGTCCATTGTGAATGTAATATTGGTTTCCTTAGCTTGGTGGTGCTGGCAGATCTTACAAAGATGACATTTGGATGCCAATGAAATCATGGAGACTGCCCCAGATGAAAGAAGAGTTCCTCAGTGTATTGCTCCCTGTTCTGTTGAGGGCATCTCCCCACTTTGGGTCCTTTAGCACATCCCAGCCTGGTGACAAACAAAATCCCCCCAGTGACCATAAGTGTGAAAGGTTGTGCGTTATTCAGGAACTGCCTTTTGTACATCTTTCAGTCACCTGTCTTGGCCTCCATCACCTTTTCCCTATATGTGTGTGTGTGTGTGTGTGTGTGTGTGTGTGTGTGTGTGTGTGTGTGTGTAGAAAATCACCTTTTTGCTAAAAAGCAGCCAAGATTGAAAACACTTCCTCTGTTATCCTCTGGCACTAGTAGCTTTTGGTTACTCGCTCTTCCTTCTGCCAGGGATGTGAATCTGAAAGACTGTAGCATCACTGTGTTTCTTTCTCACCATTTGGGCTCTTGTCTCACATGCCAGTGGTTCTCCAGGCCTCACCCTAATCTAACCCTAACCCTTCTCTCAGTCTGTTGTCTAAAACTTCATAGAATCCTTGTCATCAAGTTGGTTTCCAGGTGAGTCCTTGGCCTGTGTAGACACTTCTTCCTTCAGCACGTTCTGGAATAGCCTGGTGTGATAACCTTTGCCTTAATTCTTGTTTATCTTTACATTTAACACTTTGAAAACATCTTTTCTAAAGTTTATGGTACCCATATGACAATGTTTAGGCCTTTTTTATGTTGTCTTCTTGAACTCTGAAATAACATACTTTAGAAATATATAATGTACAAAAACTGGTAAGTCTTTGAATTTTTATGACACTTGAATGCCATATTTATTTTCAAAATTGGTTTCTTGTTACCAAAAATACATTTGTCTTGTTTCTGGGGTAGGATGCAAATGTTTTATTTCTATGGTATGTTTGATGTTACTACAGCTTGCCATGTGCTGGATTCTTTATTTGTTGACAGAATGCCAACTCTGTCAAATGGAATTTACCTCAAGAGGAAAGGATTTTATTCGTGTATCTATTCTTCTAGCATTGTAGTAAAACTAAGAAAAATATGATACTTTTGAAATATGACTATGAAGAACAGACAGAGTAGCAACAGCAATAACAATGACAAAGACCCCAAATGAATTAACCAGTGTGATAACATATCAATTTATTTACCTACTTTTCAACAATTGATATTGAGTGTGTATTTATAAAATATTCATCAGCAGGCACCATGACCATTAGATGCATAAGGAAGAGGACATGATCTTGAGGAATACCAGTGCAATGGAGAGGATGGTGGCAAGGATGCATATGATTGTAATACAGTACAATGCGAAATAAGAGACATGCATATAAGAACCCCAAATAGAAGATGAATATCACTTGTTCCCTCTCAGGAACTTTACAATGCAAGACAGGAGTATCAACCATGGCAACAAGATGAAGAATATAATACTTTTTAGCAGGGAGGATGGAGAGAAGGCTCAATGGGTAAGAATATTCCTTGTGCAAGCATGAGGATATGTGTTCAGATCCCCAGCACCCACATAAAAAGCTAAGTATGACTATGTCTGTATCTATTATCTCAGAATTGGGGGCCAGTTGTGACAGCTGAATCCCAGGCATTTTCTGGCTTGTCAGCCTAGATGAAATAGAAGATTTCCAGTTCAGTGAGAGAGCCTGTCTCAAGGCAATGCGGTAGAGAGTGACAGAGAAATATTCTCAGCATCTCCTTGTAGCCTCTGCATGTACACACATGGTGCCCCTCATATGCTACACCAGACAAACACAGACATACACACACATACACACAGAGACATACACACAGATACAAAGGCACATATACACGGACAGACACACATACACAGACAAGACACACATCGACACAGATACACAAACATACCCACATACACAGATTATTCTTCTTAAAGCCAAGTAAAAAGCTCTGGACAAACCATGGACAGTTCCACACAGCTGAGCGTTTGTTTGTGCTGATGCGAGAGAATAAGTAGGAATTTGAAATGTACTATTTGAGCTAGTGGTTTTCCAACTGCACTGTTTGACTGTCATTAGGAATCCATCAGTGAAAAGGGGACTATGAACAAGGGGAAAAAGGAAGACTAATTAGGGGGTGGCGTATTTATATGTTTATATTTCAAAACTTCCTCGTATACCATCCACGTGCAAGATTACCAGAGAACCATGCAAGACCATGACGTGTGGTTTCTGTGAGAGCATTGTGGCGGCAGGGGTAGACTTGGTTCTGTTGTCATGTGCCAGAGACAGGAAGCATGGGACCTTTAGTTGCTTTCTTATGCTTGGCATAGTTCATTTTTGACAGAATTTCAAACTTATAAAGCTCTTTGTTCAAAGTATATTTTATTTACTTTAAAAATAATTAGTCCTATAGATTATTGTATAGAAACAGAATATTCATGCATGGACCAGTAGTGAAGCTCAAGAGGGAGAATGTTTGCCCAACATATCCAGCAAAAGAAAAACAAAAAAGATGACGTGTATCTTTTTTATTATAATTGTTATTATTGTCTGTAATAATAACATACATGTATAAAATTTCAGTTAGCCATGTATTGATCAATTTTATAAATGTCTGAATTTTATATAGTACAGACATATAAGTCAACTGTAGACACCGTGTTTCTATAAAAGGCATTTATGTTTCATACTCCTCGAGATAATGATTCTTTTGGATTCTAAAGTCACCCATGCTGTGAACTTTAAGGACCTGTATTTTCAAGGAAAAAGGACTCCTTTGTACTAAGATGAAAATTATTCATTTCAGCTCAAGCACCGTATCTTTCCATTCGTGCTGAAGTGAAGGCTGCCTGAGTCCACGCCCTGCTCATCTTCTAGGCTGACCCAAGCCCTGATGACTATTTAGGTCTTCCCAGGTCATGCATGTCTGCATAGCTATATTGCTCCATTGAAAATGGAATCAGGTCCTAAGAGGCAACAACACTCATGACAGTCTTGTTTGAAACTAAACCTGTAAGCCCAATTCCGTGATTGGAGTTCCATCTGAGGGAGGCAATCCTTTGTAGCTCACCATGTACTCATTATGTTTCTCAAGTTATTTCATTTTAATTCTTCAAGCACGGTGATATCCAGGACACTATTCCCCATGTGTAGTCGAAGGGAGCTTCCACACAGCTCAGGGTGGTCCTCTGACTTGTTGGGAACATAGGCAGCAAAGGCAGAGCTCACTCGGCTCAGACATCCTGTGCTCATGTAACATTGTCCTTGATGCTACTTATGCATGTTCAGAACAGAGATCAGGTCAGCAGCTGCTATGGGAGAAAGGCTCAGGTACTGGACAGCTTCGGGCAAGCAGTTCCAGGCAATACTGACTTTATACTTCTTCCGTCATCCATCTGTGCTCACCACATCTCTCAGGAATTCTCTTCTACTCATCTTAAGAGATGAGCCCATCTGTGTCCTGATAAGGTAAGGGTAGTTCAGGCTAGGTAATCAGACTTCATAGGGTTGTCAAGGAAATGTGTTCATTTTCTATTTACTATCCATCCTTTTTACCTCTGGTCAGTAGAAAGATGGCGATGGATTCTGAAGCTGTCAGAGACAGGAGTCAGAAAGATAAGCACAGTTAAAGCAAGGACCTCCAGATAGCAACCACCTTCCTCAGGGCTTTCTCTATTTACTTCTAATTTGCACAGCTCTGGTCTCATCTTTCCATCCAGATACAAAATGGCTGGGAAGTAGAGGCTTCTGGTGTACCAAGTTATCCACTATGCAAAACAATGACATCAGCAGGGCACAGTGGCTGTGAGTGGGCTGCACCTCTTTTCTGACTCATTTTCCTATTCTGAGTTTGCCCAGTTTATTTCTTGGTTCAAAGTTGTGTCTGCTGAGACTTATACTGGACCTTTACTGTGCTCTATGTGCCTAAGGGTGATGCTATTATGGCCCTTCTTAGAGCTTGGGCGTCTATTCTTGTTGATTGTGAGCTCAAAGAGTAGGAAGCTGTTTAGGAAGAATATGAAGGCCAACTCTTCCACAACCCTGTTTGGAGGTGCATGGAAGGCTCCGACGAGTGACAACAGGCTGTGACTTTGGGTTTTAGTAGAGCACCTTTTTATCCTGTACGTCATTCAGTCAAAAACATTGCTTGTCTGAGAAAGAGAAAGAGGGAAAGGAAAAGGAGGTGGGGCACGCTGTTGTGGGTTGTTGAATGTGAAATGTCCTCCACTGGATCACGTGTTTGAACAGTCTGTCCCAGCAGGTGGTGTGACTCGGGAAGGTTTTAGAAGGTTTAGGAGGTGAGCCTTACAGGAAAAAGTATTCACTTGTGGGGCCTCTCTTTCTCCTCACTCTTTGCTTCCAGCCATTTCTTGCTACAGTCACCATGATTTTCCAGCCTCCCACCTTGAAGGACTATATTCCTCTGGAACTGTGAGCCACACTAAGCCCTTTCCCCTTTAAGCTGCCTTCGGTAGGGTATTTCATCACAATAAGGAGAACAGTGGGTAGGACCCATGCCTAAATAGGAGCCCTAAATTGTTTTCCCTTAAATGTTTACAAGGCTTGTCACCTACTATTCATCCCACGGCCCCTTACTATAGCACCCCTTACAAGTTTGCAATGATATAATATTGTAAAAACCATAATTAAAGATGCATTATTTAAAACAGCATAGTCAAGTTCTAAGGTGATAGTCAACGTGTTATTAGGCTCAGGTGAAAGACACATCTTGAACTTTTTCCACTTGTGATACCTTTTCACCTGAGAAAGTTATAGGTTTTCCCAACTATTTAGTTTTATTTATTGATAATAAACCATAAAAGTTTAAGAGAATGCTTTGCTATACATTTGATTTTACCATTTATTTAGGAGTCAAGCAAATTTAAATACTAGTGATGTGAATGTGTTTAGTTTTAGATAACAATTTAATTCTTGGCTGAATATTTTATATTGTAGGGCATAGAGCATGGTCATTGATCTTCATGTTCAATGATTATTTTGACTTTATGATAATCAATTCTGAGAACACTGCCTTGTATAAATCTGCAGTATACAAGGGCACAAGGCTATCGAGGGTCATTTCAGAAACTGTAAGGAATTTTATCCTAACCTTAATCCAAAATTCATTTAGTGAAACTCAAGTCAACAATTCAAAAATTATTTTTTTAAATCAAACACTCTAACTCAATGTTAACACTAATTTGATGCTTACATATTGAAGACTGTCAATAGCAAATATTAAAAACATGTGTTTTTCACAGTTAAACCATTATGTTTCTACTAGTTAGCACAAGATTATGTATGTATAGTGGAAACATTGATATTCATTATAAAAAGAATCTGTGAATCTGAACCAAGACTTTCAGGAAAACTTTGCTAGTGTTCCATGTTATAATTTCAAGCACAGTGCTAAAACATGCATGCCATGCATTTAGAACCAAGGCTGCAATGAGGTGTCAGAACGCAACATTGGTGAATCCTGCCAAAACACCTCAGATTCATCTTGTGTTTGACTTGCGTGACTGTGTGTTCAAAAAACCTTGACTGTTGTCATTCCCGTTACAGCTACCATATTCAGTTATGTCATATGAGGTTACTAGCTACAGTTTAAGACTCTCAGGGCTGAGCTGTCATGAAGCAACATAAGCAGAACCCACATTTTAGTGCTTTTGTTTTCCTGTTCATGTAAAGTCTCCTGCAGATCTGCACAGTCCTCCAGGAAACACCAATGAGGCCTCAGGGAGACTGCTCATCAATCCTCACTTCCTGTGACTCCAGAGCTGCTTGTGAGGCCTGAGGAGGCTGCTCGCCTGTCCTCACCTCTTACCATGGTGCTGGCTGCTGGTACCGACACACACTAGACAAGGCAGAGAGCCCTGGGAATCCAATGACCCGTGCTGTGTGAGCTCACTTGGATCTTTTAGACCGAGTCATGAGGCTTTGCCTGGCTGCCAGGGACTGAGAAGTAACTATTCAGAGTTCCTTGAAGATGACAGAGTGTGATGAATGCCATCTTAGTTAGGGACAGGACAATTGCTTCAGGAATTTGAGGTCAGGAGCAGATGACTGTATATGTTCCTCTTGCTGAATTCTTTCCGTGTCAGACGTGATAAAGCCTAGGAAGTCCGGGATACTTTCAAACAGCAACAGCCACCGTGCCGTGTAAATGTGGGCTTCAGAGACTGACACCTCATTCTCGAGTGCATAATAAAGCTTTGAATGAATGTTGGATGGATGAGTGGATTGTTCTTGGAAACATCCTTCAAATTTAGACACTGTAATTGGATGTAATTTATCTTGGACATCTACTCTTATTCATTTTTTAAATGACTCTAAATGAAATTTTATATGAAAACAGGAAGCTGAAATCCCTGTGCAGTCCCTGGGTGGATTTTTTTTTTTTTTTTTTTTTTTTTTTTGCCTAGACAATAAGGCAGGCCCCACTAACAAAAGAGAAAGAAACACCTCACACAAAGGCCTGAGGCTTGCTGTCAGCATGCAGGGCCTGACCATTTCCGGTCCCTTTCCTCAACAGCAGTTGCCATTACAGGGGTCTTTCTGGCCTTTTTTTTGGTTTTGTTTTTCTGTGCAAACGCTGAAGTGCTGAATGTTACCCTTGAGCCTTTTCCTCTCTGCTACTTGATTATGTATCACCAACTTTGGCTTTTTATATGTTTAGATATTGTTATCATTTTGAAGACTAAAAAGAGTCATCTGTGGTATTTTACTGGATAGAAAGTTTTAGATTTTTCTATCATGAATGAACAACAAAACTAAAATGTACTTTTGCCTGGAGCAGACAAAGAAATTAGCATATGAGGTTGTATGTAGATTTCCCACCTAGAAGCCTCAGTGTACCTCCCTACTTTCTCTACCCAGCCAGTGTCACCAAGTGCCACCTGAGGAAGCTGTACTTATCAGCCACAGCTCATGAGCAGTCAGACATGGCCCTGTCTGGTGTACCCGTAGCTTCACCTTGGTGAGTCTAGTTAACAACCTAGCCCCCAATCTAGTTAGCCAAAGCACCCCTCCTGTGTGTGTGCTCGAAGATATATGTGTAAGCGTGTCTCTGTGAGAGTGTGCATGTGTGTATGAGAGTGTGCATGTGTGTGAGAGTGTTCATGTGTGTGGGAGTGCATGTGTGTGAGAGTGTGCATGTGTGTGAGAGTGTGCATGTGTGTGAGAGTGTGCATGTGTGTATGAGAGTGTGCATGTGTGTGAGAGTGTTCATGTGTGTGGGAGTGCATGTGTGTGAGAGTGTGCATGTGTGTGGGAGTGCATGTGTGTGTGAGTGTGCTTGTGTGTGAGAGTGTGCATGTGTGTGAGAGTGTGCATGTGTGAGAGTGTGCATATGTGAGAGTGTGCATGTGTGTGTGAGTGTGCATGTGTGTGAGAGTGTGCATGTGTGTGAGAGTGCATGTGTGTGAGAGTGCATGTGTGTGAGAGTGTGCATATGTGTGTGAGAGTGTGCATGTGTGTGAGAGTGTGCATGTGTGTGAGAGTGTGCATTGTGTGGGAGTGTGCATGTGTGTGTATGAGAGTGTGCATGTGTGAGAGTGTGCATGTGTGTGTATGAGAGTGTGCATGTGTGTGAGAGTGTGCGTGTGTGAGAGTGTGCATGTGTGTGAGAGTGTGCATGTGTGAGAGTGTGCGTGTGTGAGAGTGTGCGTGTGTGAGAGTGTGCATGTGTGTGTATGAGAGTGTGCATGTGTATGAGAGTGTGCATATGTGTGAGAGTGTGCATGTGTGTGTATGAGAGTGTGCATGTGTGTGGGAGTGTGCATGTGTGTGAGAGTGTGCATGTGTGTGAGTATGCATGTGTGTGAGAGTGTGCATGTGTGTGAGAGTGTGCATGTGTGTGGGAGTGTGCATGTGTGTGTATGAGAGTGTGCATATGTGTGAGAGTGTGCATGTGTGTGAGAGTGTGCATGTGTGTGGGAGTGTGCATGTGTGTGTATGAGAGTGTGCATATGTGTGAGAGTGTGCATGTGTGTGAGAGTGTGCATTGTGTGGGAGTGTGCATGTGTATGAGAGTGTGCGTGTGTGAGAGTGTGCATGTGTGTGTGAGAGTGTGCATGTGTGTGAGAGTGTGCATTGTGTGGGAGTGTGCATGTGTATGAGAGTGTGCGTGTGTGAGAGTGTGCATGTGTGTGGGAGTGTGCATGTGTGTGAGAGTGTGCATGTGTGTGGGAGTGCATGTGTGTGAGAGTGTGCATGTGTGTGAGAGTGTGCATTGTGTGGGAGTGTGCATGTGTGTGAGAGTGTGCATGTGTGTGAGAGTGCATGTGTGTGAGAGTGTGCATGTGTGTGAGAGTGTGCATGTGTGTGAGAGTGTGCATGTGTGTGTGAGAGTGTGCATGTGTGTGAGAGTGTGCATGTGTGTGTATGAGAGTGTGCATATGTGTGTGAGAGTGTGCATGTGTGTGTGAGAGTGTGCATGTGTGTGTGAGGGTGTGCATGTGTGTGAGAGTGTGCATGTGTGTGTGTGAGTGTGCATGTGTGTGGGGGAGTGTGCATGTGTGTTTGCGCGTGTTAGAGAATGTGTGTGTGTGAATGTGGGTGTGTGTGTTTGTGTGTATGAATGTGTGTGTGTGCGCATGTGTGTGTGATGCCGGAACAGAGAACTGATGGAAATGTTGCTGATAAATTACTGATGAGAACAAGGCATGTCTATCTTTGAGTTTTTTTTTTTTGTTTTCATGAATGAGGAAATGATCTTGTTATTACTTTATTGATCTCAGTCAAGTTCTTTGACACATTTCTCCCATTAAAAAAAAAATAATAAAGTCTCTTTGTTCTGGATTTCAAATGGGTTTCCTTTTCTTTCTTTTCTTGGTCAACCCTTCTGTGTTTCTGCAGCATAGGCCACCAGTGTGACTCCACTTGTACAGTCACACATGGGATGAGAGGAGGGACAGACATGGGAGCAGATTGTCCCAGGCGGCTACTTTTCTGTTGACTTGGATGCAGTCCTAGGGGGAAAAATCATTTTAAATAAGTTACTCTCTTTAAATCTTCAAAGTTTCTGGGACAGCAGGCAGGGACTTGGCAATGTGCTGGTGATGTGTTTTAGCCAGGATGGTCTTCAGAAATATGCTTGAGAATTATTAACTCGTCTGGGCATAATTTAGCAGTATTTACTGTCTGTTCCTTTGAGTCACTGCACAATCTGTACTGTCCCTGGGAGATGGAGACCTTCCTCCGCTGGGCTGTTATATCATGTAACAATATATAAAGACACGGCCATTCTTACAGTGCAAGCTTGTACCCTGTTGGAGTGTGATCTCTGTAAGTTTAGTTTTGTGCACCAAAGCTATTTGACATTTGCCCAAACAAATTTAAATCTCGTGGTGTGTATGTCTGTGTGTGTGTGTGTGTGTGTGTGTGTGTGTGTGTGTGTGTGTTTTAATGACGAACAGCATTGCTCTGACAGCTTGCTCCCCAGGGAAGAGATATTGTGGCTAACTGTAAAGCCTAGATGCTTCCAAAGTCCTTTTCTTCCACTGGTCCCCAAGCAGTGTGTCTGGAGCAGGGCAATTCAGCTTGCCACTGTGGCAGCTGGGAGTTTGACAGTGTTATGAAGAATTGCAACTGTTGATCAGTGGATTGTTACAGTGTTGATGACAGCATTGCAAATTAATTCTGAAATTAACTGAAGGGACATGAAGAGGTCCCACTGCTTATCTGAGGGAAGGAGGGCAGCATAGAAATTACCAGTAGAGCTGAATGCATGTGAAGAACATGTTCAGAGAATCATGGCTAGTAACCCATGTGGCAAGAGCGCTCTCCATGCTGGTGTTTTCCTTAGCAGAGCCGGTGGCCGAGAGATACAAGTAGAAGAGTTATGACTGAATATTTTCAGCATTTTTGTTATTTTAGAAGTGATTTCTTGAACTCATTGCATCTCAGAAAGGAAGGATGAATAGGTTTCTATTTCCCTTCTGCCTCAAAGTTAACCCACTCTTTTGCAACACTGAGACCGCTTCTGGTCGCTCCAGTCTCTTTTTCCAGGTCTGGAACAGCTTTCTGTTGTTTTTCACCTGGTTGTATCTTACAGTTCTCGGGGTTATTTTGGCGACGTGTGCAGAATGCCGTGTACCGGAAACCAGAGGTATATCCTTCACCAGTGGCCATTAGCATATGCTTTTCCTAGGGTTCCATGTGCTTATTCCGAACATGTGCCTTTTACAATGCAGAACACAAGAGACTTGTTTTGTAAGATTAATGAAGGTCACCAAAATTCTCAAAAGTATTCTGATAATTAAGGCTTTGTTTATCAAAAACAAGTTATATTAAGAGCAAAAAGATTCATGGTAATTATTCATAATCTTAACAATTCAAGTGTAGCCACCTCATTTGTGCATTTAATTCTTCTTGTTAATGTTTTGCATAAATCTGCATAATTACTTGAGTTGCCTGTTGTAATTTTGACAGCTACTCAGTTCATGTGCACCAAAGTATATCAAAAGCTTGATGTGCTGAATATTTATAATTTTACGTATGTTCTTGGGATAATATTTTTTCAACAATATTTTTAGTTTTTATAAAATTGACACGGTATACTCGGAAACTTTGCCAAATGTAGCTGTCTAAAATAGAGAGTACAGGAGGGAGGAGAAATAACATTTAAAGGTATAGAACCCGTACAGGGCAAGGTTTCCGTGTATTCCAATGGAATTATGCCTCTCACAATCTCTTCTTCTCTCTCGCTCTCCTTTTCTTTCTCTCTCTTTCTTGCCACATGAAATCTTGGGCTCTTATTGCCTCACCACCCCCTGCAGAAGCCTTTGAAAAGAAAGAACTCCCTTCCACTCCCATCTTCCTGTAATTATTTTTCAGGATCCAGAGGAACCAGTGCTTTCCAGTTGTCCCCCCTCTGGATAACAGGAGCAGTATGAATAGTAAACAACCCAAGGAAACCCCTAAGCACCGTCTCAAGTGTAATCTTGTCTTGATACTTCAATTCTACAGGGAAGAGGGAGGAGATCATCATTTTATTATGAGGGAGGGGAGTGTCTGACTGCAGTTTTTAGCAGGTGGATTTCCCAAGTAATATAAGTTCCAAGATATAATCACTTCCAATCAGTGCAACCACAGGGAAATCATAGCAGCAAGAGTAACCCATAGATAAGGTGATAACAGGCCCTTTCCAAGTTCCTGAAGGGAAGAGAGTTTATGGGTTGAGAAATTCTAGCCTCTCCCAGATAAGTGGTAGCAGGCATGATTTCAGAATGCCGGGAGAGGTTGCATTTGTTTGTAAATATGTCCAATCTTGTGAAATATTGAGACATTTCAAGCCCAGATCTTTGAAGAAATTTTATTGTTTTTGCTCAACTATACTTGGGGGAGTTTTGTCAGTCAAAGTTGTAGAATTGATTGCCCTGATACCAGAACTTCAGGAAGATCTAGTAAAACAAGGCAGGCATCCTCACTGGCGTTCTGACACCGTTTTCAAGTGCTCGAAGGCTCTGTTCTGCCTAAAACACTGTGGTTTCATCAGGTGACTGGAGAAGAGGACTAATATTTGATTTGAAAGGTATTGAAGGTATCATCGGTCAGTTGTCCCTCATTCTGTGACATCTGCAAACACCATCATATAGGAGACAGACTTCCCTGGTGTCCCTGGGGAACCCTTAGCCCATGCTGATGAGTGATTTGCTCTGAGATGCTTAGCGGTGTCCATTTGCCATAAACTGGTATTTTTTTCTATTACATATCTTCCAAAAAATGATTTGAATTTATTAACTTTCTAGTACTTAATAAAACGTCAACATGTTTTGAGTTCTTCTAGTCACATAAATGAGGAAGTCAGTGAGTGAGATGATGGGCCAAGGAAACGGAGATTTGCTCACATAGTAGATCTCAGCTCCTGGGAGTTGAGTATAACTCCCAAAGCTCCCCCCCACACACATTGCATCAGCAAACCATCTACAGACTACCTTTCGTTTGTTTGTTTTTTTAAAGTTTCTCAAAGCATTGAAAATACAGCTCAACTTTAGAGAATACTAAGGATAGCAAATAAACTTATTATGGGATTATTTTGAAAAAGAAAAAAAAATGGACTCTGCAGATAAAATATCAAATTTATCTGGCCTCCTATTTATATCTTGGCATGTGTGAATGAGCTTATGCCTGGATATAGATTGTGGGCACACAGATATGGGGTTGTTTAAAGTGCAGTCCTATGCTTCTATTTTTCACGTTGATGAACACTTAGATGTAAGTGAAAAATTAAAAGCTAGCTGCAAACTCAATGTGTGTTACACACAGTAGGGAATGAACATAAACCCAGTGGAAAAGCCACAACAGTGCAGCTATATGCATTAATTAAAAGAAGTTTGTTAAACTAAATTTGAAAAAAAAAAAACTTCTTTAATTGTGTTTACCCAAAAGCCTTTTCTTCCTAATTTAAATAGCATAAACATCTGGACTAAAGCAATATTAGAATCATGGCAGTAGTCAAGCAAATCTTGTGGAAAATAATGAAATTAGATCCCTGGTGTTGTGACAGAGGAAGGGCAGGATACATCAGTTCGATGTTAATAAAATTTCCATGAATGACTGAATACAATTAAGAAATTGTCAGTTGCGGCAATGAACTTTTGTAGCTCATAGATGTTTGCATCATTTGATTATGCTGGCAATTTAAAATTGTTTGTTAGTGTCTGTGTTGGGATATTAATTATGACCTTTATTACAGCCCACAATTAAACTAGTCCATATAGCAAGAAACAAACTGTGTTGTGATACCAAAGGGGCTGAACTATTTAGAGAGGGGTCTGTGGGGGCTGGGGGCTACCAGGGCCCTTTCAAAGTAGAAGTGACTTTATAAAGATGAACTGTGGGGCAAGAACAGGGATGAGTAAGCCCTTTAATACAATATTTTCCTTTTAATAGTGTTTTAACAGTTTTAATTGCTAACAACATCTGTAAAACTGGGGGGAAAAGCGTTTTTAACTGTGACTCTAAGATAAGCTTTTTCTGTTCAGGAAGAGAAAACAATTATTCATTGGTTAATTAGCTGTAAACAACTTTTAAAAGACACATCCATTATATATGTAATTATTTGAAAAAAAAGGCTCTAACGTTATTTGTACTAATGCATAATTATTAGTGCTTGCTGGAAGGATTAACAGTACTTAGATGACCACCATTACTGTGGAGGAGCACGGTGAAGAAATGAGGTTCGCTTCAGCAAGGCATGTGTGGTGATGAAGTGGACAGCAGGTTTTCCCTCCCAGACTCTTTGGGAGAGTTTGTGTGCAGTCACGTTACATTCCCAGAAACACTGTCTTCCACGTGGTAGTTTCTCGTCCACACTGTTACAACACATTTTAAGGAGAACACCGCAGTGGATAAGTGTATATTCCTAAGAGTTACACTGCTGCTAAAATCGATTTACTCACTTATACCTCTGAGTGCATTATTTTTCTTAAATCAACAACAGTAAATTATAGTGCAAGTCAATGGTTATTTGAAAACTGAGGTTACTACTGACGAGACTGCCAGCCGTTTAGTCTCGTTTGTACTCCCAGCAGCCTTTCCATTATGTCTGTTAGGTCAGCGTCTTTAACTTAGTTGCTGTTTCCCAGTCATTGGGAGAGATCAAGTGGAGTAGAAACAAAACCAGTTGGGCCTGGTGCTTGTAATTTTAGCCGAGAACGTTTAGCGCTGCCTTTTTCCAGGGGTCAGTGGTTTTTACTAAAGTAAAACAACGCGGACATTTTTAACTTAAATAGTTTGGCTATTGGTTCCCTGCGTCCACCCTGTAGGTGTTCATACTTTCCCTTTGCCATCGGTTACCTCATGAAGGCGCCGAAGGCTCTAAGTTGTCTGTTTTGAACTACAATGATGTTGAGAAAGATTATTGTAGAGCCTGGGGCAAACCCACGGCCATGTGCTACTGTGTATCTTGATCTAAGAAAGTCAGAAGGTTGGTGGAGACTTTCTTACTTCAGAAGACTGAATTGATTCCACCCGAAAATCTCTCCTGCTGGAAGAACTCTGCCAGGCTCTGGTTTTAGGGTCTGCACCCCCCAGTTCCCCAGACTGCAGTGAAAATTTCCATGGTAGACACCCATCTTGTGTCCCTCTCGTCGAGCCACGCATTTGAAGTGGGAAGGCCACGGTGACAAGTGAATGTGCTGGGAGCTCCGAGCAGTCCGAAGAGTCCTTGCGTATTCTCAGCGATCCTGCCTTTAATGTCCTTGATGGAGGCTTCTGCTCCACACCGAGGAGGTGCCTAGTTGGGAATCACTCCAGCATTGAAGAGCTTCAATTTTCCATAACATTTGGCATGAGTAAAGATTTTGTCTTGAGTGGTGACCGCTTCGGCTGCCACACTGACTGAAGGAGCTGGGCCTCAGGAGACATGCACGTGGCATTATTGAAGCCGGCATTTAGCTTTGAGCAGACTTGAGCGCTGGTCAGTGGGCTGGATTATCAGGCTCTTTCTGTCCATTGATTTGAGCGCTGGCCAGTGGGCTGGATTATCAGGCTCTTTCTGTCCATTGTTCCCCAGCACCGTGTTCTTCCTACAGCCTAAATCCTGAAGAGGTGTTATCGGGTACGCACCTGTACAACACGTTCATGTCGTGATTATTTTCCAGTTCAAACCCAGCCCATGACCTTTGGCACAGCTGTGGTGAGGGGTGGGTTCTGCAGCCTGTTGTTTTCTTTCGATGGTAGAGGAGAAATTATTACGTTTTCAGGGATTTGTGAATCTAAGCAGGAATGATTACTTGCAACATTGGGGTTTTGCAAATGGGAAGCCTTGTTGCTCAATTTACTAATTTATTTTGTGGTCTGTGACTAAACTGAGTAAAAATGCAAATAGTACAAGGCCCTTTCTGTTTTAGCACCAGATCAGTTTACTGATGGGAGGATCAGAGTCACTAAACACGCCGACACTCAGGGTTCCTAAGTAGTTGGGCTTTAAAAGCAGCTAAAGTGAAGACTGGGGAAGATTGCTGCGACTCACACAGGGAAATTGAAATGAGATCTCGTTATTTATTCCAGGTTTAAAATGAAGAGTCTCCAGCTCAGTTTGATTGGCCATTGTGGCAGCACAAACAGGTCTGCTCCCCATCACACGGGACAATGAACTGCGTGGCTAGGAGGTGACAAATTCACCCAAAAAAGGGAAGCGTTTAGCAAGGGCTGAGTGACGCTGCTGCAGTCTTTGGAAGGACCCTGTTAAATCCTTTGTCAAGCGCTAGCTCTTCGCCACTGAAAATCACATGCTGATGCTCTTCTTGTGCTTTTGGTAAGGATCCCATCAGTGTCTTTCAATATTGGTGATATTAAAATCACTCATGAAGATGCTTTTCTCTCATATGTATGTATGAGTACATTCACAGAAGTTAGGTCTTCAAGAGGACACCAGTAAAGGATGTTTACTGAGGCATAGTGTGTTCCTGTGGATGTTTAAAAATACTGAGGGTGTGTGTCAAATAAAATCCCTCTGTGCTTTAATCGGTCTTTACCCTGTGATTTCTCCTGAAATATGGTAGAGGAAGTATAAAATTCTCAGTGACCAGATATAGATTGAAATACCTTCACGCTGAAAAGACAGGTGCCATGTTTCCAGCTGGGAAACCCAATCCCCAAAGGCTCAGAAGTCTGGATTTATCATCTTAACCCCTCATGATATGAGAAGACCTGATTGGTGTGGCAGTTGATGTGTGTAGCACTGTGTCTTCCAAATGACTCTTCTTTAAAAAAAATATTGACTCAGGCTAAGGGATGCAGCTTATTAGTGCAAAGGTCAAAGGTCAAAGGCTGAGGGGTATGAAGTTTACACAGGCAGGTTCACAATCCCTTACCCAGAACCCCTGGGGCAGATGTGTCTCTGCATTCAGGAAATTTCTTTTAGAAAGGTAATATGGTGCGCATAGAACAGATTATGCAATATTCCAGCTGGGTCTGGGGCAGCACCCTATAATCAAACACATTCATGTTTCTGCATTGAAATGTATGAATATTCACACTGAGTGGGATAAATAAAGATTCAAAATAATCTTCTTGAAATTAGTTCAGGTCTGGTTTTGCTGCCACATGAGTTATGAAAAGCCTTTTAAAGCTTTTTGTTTTTAGAGTTGCAGATGGAAGATTGGGGGCCAGTATTTCTATACTTGCTCACCCCTTCCAGTTACCTTTGCTGACACAGTTTCTAAGTTGTATTTCATTCAGACCCAAATGGGCTTCTGTAATCAAACAAACAAGTAAGTACAAATAACTTACTGATAAACCCTTTCTTTCCTTGCAGAGCTGGGAATCAGGCACAGGGGCTCACACATGCTAGGTAAGGCAAGGGCTCTACTAATAAAACACATTCCCAGCCTCGGGTTCCTTTTCTTTTCTTTTTAGTAAAATATCAGAAAGTATTTATTGGTTAAAAAATATGAGCAAAGCTTGGTGCTGAGTGCCTGAAGGTGTTCTGGAGGAGTAAAATAGTCTGTTTCCTGGTAGAATAGATAGTGGATTTGTGCATTTGAGACTCTCTGTCTGTCCCCTTCTTCCCAACCTATGTTCTCTTTTCTCTCTCTCTCTCTCTCTCTCTCTCTCTCTCTCTCTCTCACACACACACACACACACACACACACACACACACACACAGAGAGAGAGAGAGAGAGAAGGATATGTGCTCATATGCATACTACATACATATAGAATCCCAAATCATATAAATAAGTGCTAAATTAAATTAAGTGTTCCAAATAATACATGTTCTCCATCATCACTGGCAGGTAGGTTTCAAAGCATCTGTTGCATCCTATTGATTGGTAGTAGATGATTCTGGTGCTATAGTAAGGCTTCTGAGATAAGCGTGAGCTTAGCTGTAAAAGTTTTCTTATTGATCATCAACACGTACCATGGTAGTTGGGGTGGAGCCATTGGGTATGCTATGTATTTACCATTCTCACAGACTTAGCCAGTTAGTGGATCAAGTTGTGTTGATGGCATCATATAGTTATGACTATTATTTCTTAATTTTGTTTATATCTTTTTAAAATACAATGCCATGGAAGTTATTTTTGAAGTATGACTGATGGCTACACTTTAAAGAACATATTAATAAATATAACCCATGTACCTTTCTGTGCAAAATTTCAGTGCTGTAATTTAAATGAGCCCACCCCAAAGCATCAAGGAAGCAAAGTAGATTCTAGTCATGTTTATTAGCATTCGCAAATTTCTTCAGCATAACTCTTCTCTTTCCCACTTTCTGATGTTTTCATGTGAGTTATGAAATTGCACTGATGCTAACTACCGTTGTTACTCTTCACACTATTGTTGTGCTCCCTCCTCTAGCCTCTGTTGTTCTGGAGTTCTATTCACACATGGTGGATTAGCATAAGAAACCCTCATGATCATGCTGTCTGTGTGGTTTTGTTGTTTTAGGAAAACTTGTAGGATTCTTGTCCTACCACGTGGGTTCTGGGTATTGACATGAAGTCATCAGCTTGGCCACGAGTGCTTTCACACACTGAACCATTTCACTGACTCTTTTGATGTCTTAGTCTACTTTCTGAATGCTCAATTACAATGAACACAGGATGCTGGGAAAGATAACAATCCAATTCAGTTGTTATGGGATGGCACAAGAGAAACAGCTGAGCTGATAAAGGCTAGGCTCATGATCCAACGTCAACAGTTGCTATGAGAAGCATTCATGTTTAGAAGTGGCGAGTGTTCATTAATAGCAAAGACGTAACACTCTACATGGCTTTCTCTGTCTCCATCCCCGGCATGCTCACATGAGCAGCTTTCTCTTTTCTTGCTAGTTTGACCTCTTTCCATAAGAATTAAGCTTTGCCGCAGCTTTCTTCCACTCTACCTGCAGTATCTAGAGATTTTATTTGAGATTTTCTCCCCCCTTTAAACTGCATTCTCAAATTTGAGAACAAGAAAATCTTTTGGTTTTGTGGATTTCTCAGGCTGATAGTAACATTTCTTTTTGGTGATGCAATTTTATATCATTAACAAATACTGAGCTGAATATTTTAAAGGAATTCTGAAAAGTTCAGAGTTCCCCGCTGCTTGTGTGAAAGGTTAGGCCATCACATTTAAAATAAGACAAAATAGGATAATAGAGGAGCCACAGGCATCTTTGATTTCTCTATCTTGGAGAAGCAGCAGCAGGGATCAAACAGTTTAACTATAACAGTGCCCTCCTGACCTGCCAAGTGTACCTCCTTGGGCAGGAGAATGGACAATCCAAGGGACCTGGAAAACTGTGTTTATCCAGATTCTTTGAACATCAAACTGGGCAATCACATCTGTGCTCAGGGGAAGCTGATTCATTGCTGGCCACAAAATGGCAATGTAGGCAACCAAATGAAATGGATTATAAAATTTGATTGGTATAAGAAATCGAAGTTCAAATGTCCCCTAGTGCATTTAAAACTGATCTGGGAAATAGTGATTAAACCGTGTAGAAATATAATTTACTCTTGCCAAAAAAATAGAATATTGACTTATATGCAGAGGAGTTTTAAGGTGGAATAAAGCTACCATTTTATACAACTATCAGTTAACAGTTGAACTTCATAATCATCGTAACTATGTTAATTTTAACTTATTAAGTATATATTTTAAATTTAAACTGACTTTATAACACTGTAGGTATATGTAAAGAAAAAAGAAATAGTATATTTCATGCATTAAAAATAATGAGCAAGGCCAATTGATTCGCACCTTACGGGTTAAGGATGTGTTTCGTTGGCAGACACCTTACATATGTAAAGACCTCAGGTTTGATCCCCAGCAATGACAAACGTATATCTTGATGTCTTTTCCAGTTTTGAGGGGTTTTTTTCTTGGATCATATTAGAAATCTCAAATTCCATGGAGCAGACTGCTTCTGTAAGGGACTCATGAGGATTAAACATGGCATTTAGGAATAAATCAAGTAAAGCAAAAATTTAGATTTAAAGATTCACTGGTTTAAGGCATTTGCATTTTTTAGAACCTTACACTATTTAAAAGCAAACTCACGCATTTTTAAATGCATATAATTTGACGGAAGATTGCACTCTCTTCTGTTAATGTACTTTCTTCATGTTTTGTCATCGCATTGAGGTATATGTGCATGCTGGCTGCTTCAGGTGAGTTTACTGGAGATGATAGTGACATCTTCACTATTCTGCTTTAAAGCTGTCAACTCAAACCTTCTTTGCATGGACTTGCATGTGAATATGCCAGCAGCCTGCAAGTAGCCTCATACGTGTATCACCGTCTAGAGAGTGCCCATGCCGGTTCTCAAGATCTATCTGTGCATTTCAACCACAGGGATTATGATTGATCCAAGACCTCAGATGCTGTGTGTAAACTTTCCTTGGGAGCTATGCCTCCCACATGTGGCAGCTAGTCACTGGGCTTGGACACCGTAAGTCCAAGCTGTTTGCTGGGACACAGCCACCTCCCCTATGCTGGGAGAGCACTCTCCAGTTCAGGAGACTGAAAAGCCTCCATGCTACCTCTCTTGGGTGCAGACTATGCTGTTCTCTTCTCCCATGTGTAGTCTCTGCTGTCCTCTTCCCCCGTGTGTAGTCTATGCTGTTCTCTTCCCTCTTGTGTAAACTTTGCTGTGGTCTGAGGTCTACAAAGGTTCCCTGTTGGCATCACTTCTCATTCGACTCAGACTAACATTGTACTTTTTGTTATTCTTTTTCTTTTTAGTACTTACTCATCTTTTGTCAAGTATGACAGACTGTAAGTTGTGAGGCTCTCCATAAAGTGTTTAATGAATTCACAAATAAATGAAAGGCTTTTGAAACTGAGCATGATCTGTTGATGAAATTCAGCAATGATGTATAATGACAATGACCATGACTAGCTAGAGACAAAGATGTATAAGCCAGATGTGTTCCCTCAAGAAGCTTAGCGCCTCAGCTGACTACAAGTAAAGCCAGTAGTGAATAACCAACCCCAGTGTGTGAAATCACTAAACACAAAGGGAGTTCTCCATCTTTGTTCTCATACTGCCCAAACCACTCAGCATTATCTGTGCAGATGTATAGTATGGTTAGGTTTCATCATGTTCTTCTTGCCTGAGTTTTTAGGCGGTTATATTCTTCTGGTCAGCAATGTAGACTGAATGGACGCCGATTTCAAAGTTGACTATCTGTCTTTGATATTCAAAGTTTTACGTGCTGGTCAGCATTAACATCAACAGTGAAGGAGCTAGTAGCAAATACAGAATTTCAAACCTCTCACTAGCCCTATTCAATCAAAGCCTCTATTATTAGGGAATGATGCCTGTGTAAGTTAGAGTTTGAAAAACAATGAATAGAATCTAATGCTTAGACTATGGACCAGCATGTCCCATAACAATGGGATAAAAATGAATGCTAAATGAAAATTTAAAGAATTAAAAAATTTAAATAAATCATTTATTCATTTATTTATATCATTTATTCATAATTGTTTATTCTCAGCCTATGATTTCTTATCTTGTCCCTGAAATATTTTATGTCTTTAGCTTATATTTTTTTAAATTTACAATATACTTTATCATTGCATTTTTCAAAATGATGGATTGAATAAGATGACTTTTATTTAATGATATATTATTGGGCTAGAGACTCTCAGCCTCACTCCTCTTATATACAATTCCAGTTGTCTGTGCCACACCCACATTAATTAAGCAAGAATTTCAGGGGCTTAGGCCCAGACACTGAGAGTTTTAGAACTTTGTGCAGTGGATTCCGATCTGCATCAGGTTTGTGAAACCACTGGCCAGGCTAGAAAGGCACATGGGTTTGGAGGCACTACTGACAGCCCCAGTAGGATCTGTAGCTTCCCTGCATCTTTGTACCTGACTTGCTTCCTAAATTGATTTCAAGCCAACTACAGTGGAGTCCTTACATACATACTTGTAGCCAGTCTTAACTAACAAAGTCATTGGCTTACTGGAATATGCTGAATTCGAACTAGGAGCCTTCACACAGACACAGTTGATTTGGCCTAAAGTTCATTATAAATGGTGTTTATAAACATCCAAATAGGTATTTCTCGTAATTATGCACAAAAATTGGGTTTTCTATTCAGATATTGTATGTATTCCACAGGACAGGGATACATGAACAAACTTGTACATGTGTGTACATGTGCATCTGTGTTTCTCTTCCTTGAATCTGGACATGTATGTATATGTACACACTCATTTCTTTACCTTAAGTTTGAACACATGTGTATATATGTACATATGCTTTTCTTTTCCTTGAGTCTGGACATGTGTGTATGTGTACACACACGCGCGCACACAGACACACACTCATTTCTTTGCCTTGAGTCTGGATACTTGTGTCTATATGTACACAAATGTTTCTTGTCCTTGAGTCTGGACCCTGTGTGTGTGTGGGGGGGGTGTATGTATGTATATATATACATACATACATACACAAATATATGCACATATGCACATATATGTACATATGTGTTTCTTAGTACAAGTGAGTATGTGCATGCACGCATGTGTTATGTGATCATATGTACACATGTGTTTCTTAGGACAAGTGAGTATGTGCATGCATGCATGTGTGTATGTGATCATATGTGCACATGTGTTTCCTTCACTCAAGTCTGGATGAATTATCAGTGTATGTTGTAGACTGGTGTTAGAAGATCCAAAATTGAGGGAAGAATTCGACCTTCCTTTCCTGTTCTGATTTTGCTTGAAAATTCTGTCATTTTTATTGTGTGTACAGCTAAAAGCATAAAACCACATAAGATTGATTTCTGCTCTCCCCACCACCCACATTTTTTAATGTGCAAGATCTTGGGATAAAAATCCATAAGTAACAAAGTTTAAATGCCTACCTCGACAGTTGCAAATAATTGTACACAACAGTCAGACAGACAAATAGTGCTGATTGTCTGTACTTCTTTAAAAAGAGAGAGAGTGAGGGAGGAAGTCTGGCCGGGAGATGAGAGTAAATCACAAAAGTGATCTCAAGTGAACAGAGATAGATTTCTGGAATACGGTGTGCAATGAAACCACTGACCTCTTATACATGGGTTCATGTCTTTTTCTACAAAAACAGATGGGTAATAGCATAATGCTGAAATCATGCTCGACATAATATGGACCTAGTGATTGCAGACCTGATTGCTTGCCATATGGTTGCTGAAGGGTTGAAGAGAAAATGGGATGATATGCAAACCCTTAAAAGCAACATTTTTATTGAATGGCCATTACATTAAAACCCAAACTCTGCAAATGAAGGCAAGAACTGTGGTGAATAATGATGACATAACAAAGCAATAAAGGCAGCGGTGGAATTGGATGTATTTCGTTTTCAATATGCAAACTAAGAGCAGACTACTTATTTTTGTCACTTTGGTGTTATTACGAGCACGAGGGGGTAAGATGGTGGGACAGGAACGCCTGCAGGGTAGAAATACTGTGTGTGTAGGGGCTGCTGCATTCACTAGGTCAGAGAGAGGAGGCAATAATGATTTGTTCCAGAGGAACTGGATTTGACTCGATCTACCTGCAGAATGTCATGAACCTTCCTGAAGTTGGCTGTTTCAGCAAGAGGCTGCTAGCAAAAATCTTCTTGAGAGTTCAATGTGACACAAAAACCAAGAGACATGTTTGTGCTTTGCCTTCTGTTTCTTCATTCAGGCTTTGCTGAGCTCTGTCAGCAAACAGGTGTGTGGGATAAGGTGGTTGCGGTTTCCCAGACTGCATTGCAGTTTAGTTGAGCAGCTGTTTTTTTGTTTTTGTTTTGTTATTTATTTATTTATTTATTTATTTTCTCGGAGAGATTTCTTTTTTCAGCATGTTATGAGGGAAGAGTTAGGATGTTTTTTCTTTTAAATATTTTTATTAGCTTACTTCAAATTTGCATACACTTCATTTGCTGTCTCTTTAATGAATATCTTTCAATCGTGCAAAATCGTATGAGTTTGTGCTCAGAAATGGAACTCAAATACATTAAGCTAAACCTACTCAGAGTGTGTGGAAGGTAATGAGGTGAGAGGCGAAAATTCAGTGAAGAATCCGAAGTATCTAATTTTATTTTACCATGTAAGAGCTACTGATTAAGACCAAATATTTGAACTTAATGTGTATTATGATCCCAACAGATCTGTGGGGACTTGGGGAATTTATAATTCTTTGTGCCTTTCCATGAAAGGTCATTCTTCAAGGCACATTTTTCATAAAAACCCACAAACTGTGTTTTACTGCGAATTCAGGCCCTCATTAGATGCCGTTATTCTGAATTTCATAGTATTAAGCAGTAAGATGAGCCAATGTCTGTGTTGCTTGCATCTATTTTCTTTATGTCTCCTTGTCCTCGGCAAATCTACTGCTTTGATTCATATTTCCAGAAGCAGAGAATTCGCTGAGAGTTTTCAATAGGGTATCTTGTTCCTGCAGACAAGGCTTTGGGCCGCTGATAAACATTGTAGATGCACATTGTTAATAGAAGTTCATGTGGAGGAAGAGCTTGACTCTGGCGAATGTGGAACTTGTGGGTTCCATTTCATTTATCTTGCTCCTTGTCCCTATTGCTAAAGACACCGCAGAATTAAGCTTGTAAGTTGGAAGTCCATCACCCTCAGGCTGTGTTATTAATAGCATAATTGAGGGGGCACAGTTAGTCTTACCCAATCCCAGGTTTTCTGATTCAAGTCAATCTCAGTGATAGTATAATTTACATCCCTGATAATTTTCTAGTTAACGTTGTTTCTGATGCTTTTTGAGATCTTCTTTTGGGAGCCCTTGGTGACTTTCTTTAGAGCCCAGTGGTGAAACAGAAAGTTTAGAACTATTAACTACCATAGATTTGAGCCCAAAATGTGTATTGAATGCATCCTCAGTTGCTTAAGTGTGACTTCAACACCATAAACAGCAGATTAGGCCAAGTTAAACTTTGTCCACAGTAGAGACACAAGGGGAGGGGGAGGTGGCACTCACATCTCTCCTGAAAGAAACTACGGGTAGAGGAGGAGGTGGAAAGTTCCTGACGAGAGGAACTTTCCGGGTTTTATATCTGTTAAAAGCAATAAATAATATCTCCATGCTATGCAAACATGCTTAGGTTTGGACAGAGGACCTGTGCTACTCTGAAATCTCATTTGCTCTGTAAGACTTTCTATAGTAGTGTTAAGGAACCCCAGTATTGTTAGGCATTTCATCAACCGCGTTGCCTTTATTACTTCTGCAGCCTAAAGACATATGACAAGTGTGGTGGAGTATTGAAGACCTCTTACACAGAGCCAGAGTTCTTTTTTTCCTTCCCAGTGATGAGAAACATTTTCTTCTTGCCTAGAAAGCTAATTTTTATACAGCTTGACTAGTGGTATATCTCCTGTGTGGCAGAAATAAGTTTTGCATAACTTTTATGCGCCCAGGCTGACCTATTTAACAGACAGCCAGTGCTACATAATGTATTTAGGTCAAGTCCTTTGTCTAAGCTCCTCGTCACCTTTGTACTACTCTTGCTGTCCGTGAAAACCTCTGGTATATATATCCTAGGTACGGATACAGGTCGAGGCATGTTGCCTGATATCAGAATGTAATAAATCCGTATATATAACATAATTATCATGCCTCCCAATTGTAGCACCAAGTTAAAAAAACACCTCAAGTTTTAGCAAAATACTTGCCTCACTGACTGTCCTTTGAGGAATTGGCAATGTTAGTATAAGCAGACACTATGACCGAGAAGCTGCAAAGAATCTGTGGAGTTAAAATGCTTCCAAATACCTATGCTATTTGGAACACTTTCCTTTAAAGATTAAAGAAAATGCTGGTCTGCTATCATTTGGGGGTAACTTTTTACTTAGAAAGTTGAATGATTAAGTTTTGACACCTGTCTCAAACATTAGATTACTTTTTTTTTTCTTTTCCTAGCAGACTTCTTAGAGAGAGAACCGAATACAGGCTATGCCCTTATTCTAACCTACTTGACACGAACTGCTAAGAAGGCTCAGAATGAAGCATTGCCACTGAGATACTTAAGTTACAAATGTGAATTGTTACAAGATTTAAAATTGTTTAACAGATGCATTTAAGAATATTTAGAGGCAGGCGGATCTCTGTGAGTTCGAGACCAGCCTGGTATACAAGAGCTAGTGCCAGGACAGGCTCCAAAACCACAGAGAAACCCTGTCTCGAAAAACAAAAACAAAACAAAAAAAAAAAAAAAAAAAAAAGAATATTTACCAAATGCATTTTATCCGTAAATGAGAACTCTTCTTGCTTTTCTAAGAACTGGTACTATTAATATCCCTCTTTTTGATGTTTGCGCGACCATATTCCCTTCTTCAATATCCTGAAACAACTTCTTAAGCTTTAGGGCAACTTGTATTTGGGAGGGATGAGGAAAATGCTTCGAACCTAATCCATTCGCTTTGGTAGGTAATACACTCTTATTCCCATTTTATTGCTTACAAAACTAAGATCTTCTTACTAGCATATAAATCTACATAAGACTCTGGGTGAGAAATCAGTTCTCCAGCCGCCCAGCAAGGGGGCCTTGGCTGCAGCCCCAGGCTGTAAAATCAGTGGATCTCAACCCTGCTGCGCATTACAGCCACCTGGGGAGCTCTTGAAAAAACACCAGGGCCTGGGCCCCACCCCAGCCCATTAATTCAGGTCTCCGGGGATGAGTCCTGGACAAGGATGGCTTTCGAAAAGCTCTTCAACTGATTCTAATTGTGAAGCCTGGGCTGAGAAGCCCCATTCTAAATTAAACAACATCCAGATTCAACCTGATCTAAAGGAATAGGTTTTCCAGCGTACACTGGGCTAGCCATGAATGGCCAAATGAAAATTAAGTGCATCCATGTTATGAAATTGCTGATGGAACTCCCTTGAGTGGAGAATGCACACTTGATTGGGGCCTGAGAGAGGGAGCTCTGACCTAGGGTGATGGATGTGATAGCAAAGACTAGCCCAGCGTTTCCCCTCTGTCCCTGGCCAGGGCTGTGGAGAGGGAGGGAATGTGCAAAGCTCTGGAGCTGCCCATCCACTCGGGTCCTCCAGCATCGCGTCTAACGTGGAGCAGGGCAATGGGTATGGAAACTCAGTTGCAAATATCACACGTCTGATACATGGGAGGCCTGCTGTGATGAACTGCCACAGCTCTTGCTTTAGGCCAGAGAGCAAAGTTTATAGCTATAAAAAGTACAGCTTAAAATTAGTGGTATATTGGGCTTCTTAAAACCGAGTGGGAGTGGCCTTTTAGACATTTGATACTGGAGTGTATATTCTTTGCTAGCAGAGTTTAAGGGTCCTTTGTACCCTCCTCATTTTCCCATGACTATGTTCTTTTAGACGATTCCGATGCTAGCAATAGCCGACTAAGTTGCTGCAGTTTGTGTAACCTTTTTGGTAAGGGACCACTGTGCAGGAGCTTGCCTCCAGAACAGGGGCTGTGCAAGTGACTGAGCAGGTTCATGTGAGGAGTGAATACAGAGGGAAATCCCACATCACCTCACACATCCCCTCATTTGCCTCTCTGGCACTATAAAGGAAGAGTTCTACATTTGGATTTGCCCATCTGCCAGACTCTCTCTAATTTTTTTCTGCATGATTGTTTGGTTACTTTAATTATTTGAAAACAGGTTTTATCAGTTAACTGCTAACAATTTATTACGTGCATATTTCGCTTAACCAGATAGTTTATCAACCTTTATTTTTCTTGATTTTGTTTCATATTAGATTTTTTTTGCTTCTTTTTGTGTGTGTGCATGTGTGCACATGTGTTTGTGTATTTATGCCAAGATCTCTAAATGTCCTGGTTTGACTGATAATTTTCCCTGAGGTACTTGGGAATGGACCTTGAGCCTCATGTGTGCAAGGCGAGTACCTACCACTGAGCCCCATAAATTTCTTAATTTTAAGAAAGTGCCAGCATATTTTTCTTAAAGAAAGATATTTACCTTTTCTTTATAGTCACAAGATTTCTACAAATAGGGCTCCCCTTAATCATTTAGATAAGTTTCTGTAGTATTCTCTTTTATACACTTTCTCTTCTCTTTGGGGTGTGTGTGTGTGTGTGTGTGTGTGTGTGTGTGTATGTTTGTTGTATTGATAGAGATTAAACCCTGACCTGGTACTTGCTAAGCACACACTTACTACCAAGCTACATACATCTTCATTACCTTTCTCATCTTTAAATGAAGTAGGTGATATACGTTTATATGAAACAGGCAGTGCATTCTTTAAGGGACTTCCAGAAGCACTTCCTAAACATGAGACTTGCTTTGGGGTCTCTGTAACAGCAATAATGACCTTGTCAGAGAATCTATATAAAAGTGCACTACTGTTTTTACCACTGCCCCCTTGAAATAAAGTCCCCATAACCTGTACTGCTCTTAGTAAAGGCAAAGCCTTCCGATGGTGGTGCTTCATTCTGTTGTCTTGGGTGCACTCCAAGGGCTGCATCTAGAAGTCTTCATTTTGATTAACAGTCTTTCTTAGGAAGTGGGAGGCAGAGAGGAGCAGCTCAGCTCTCGTTGAAGTGTGTGCTAAATGATTCACAACAGTGTGAATGAATCAATTTCTACAAGCCTTCCCAACCTTTTAAATATGTGGTCTGCCAAATCTTTCTTGGATTATATTCAATTTTAAAAAAAACACCTTTCTCGGTGACTCTTCACTCAAAACAGCCCACAAGTAAATAGCATTTGTGGAGTGAGTACAGCCATTGTAGTGTGACTATAGCCATTAGGGTTTTACTTCAGCCATTATGATGTGAGTACAGCCATTGTGGTATGACTACAGTCATTGTAGTGTGACTACAGCAATTGTGGGGTGACTACAGTCATAGTAGTATGACTACAACCGTTGGAGTTTTACTTTAGCCATTATGGTGTTAGTACAGTCATTGTGGTGTGACTTCAGTCATTGTGGTGTGAGTATAGTCATTGTGGTGTGACAACAGCCATTGTGGTGTGACTACAGCCATTGTGGTGTGACTACAGCCATTGTGTTGTGACTACAGCCATTGTGGTGTGACCACAGCAATTGTAGTGGAAGTACAGTCATTGTGGTGTGACTATAGACATTGTGGTGTGACTACAGCCATTGTGGTGTGACTACAGCCATTGTGGTGTGACTATATCTATTCTGGTGTAACTGTATCATGCTTGCTCAGAGCTGTGCTTTGAGGAGACACTGAGTATTAATTTATAGTTGCATTTAAATACATTATACCCTGCCTCGTTCATACTATCTTTGCTGCTACTGTTACATTTACCTCAGGAGTCCCCATGGCTTATTTTAAGAGACCAAGAGAAATAAGCAAAACTGAATTTTGGCTCCCTCCATTTGAAACACAATTCTGTATCTCCATGAAGAAGGATCACCTCTTGCCAAATGGAAAGGAATTGGCACTCATTTTTTTCCCTTAGTATTTCTTTATTTTACTTCCAGGGAAAATGAGATGTAAAAAATTTGATTACACATAGTTAATTGTGTACTTACCCAGTGATTTCATTTTTAAATGCATCCCTGTAATTGATGGTTTGGGAACCAAATCTAAACCTCGGTGGATGTGACCTCAGGGAAGAGCCAATCTCTACTGAGGGGAGTTGGTGGCCTTATTGCAAGGATAGCATCATCTACATTCAGAGGTTCAATTTTATTCTGGTGACCTGGTGTCACTCTCTTTACACATGAGAGTTCATTTCTAACGGGCTTCCTCACTTTAGAAGGATTTTTAGAAGCAAAATTTAGTCACAGTCTGACCTAAAACTATAGAATTCTAAGCTCAGATTCATAGTGACCAACCACTCACTCAATCACCTTTTTCTACCAAATGACTCTAATTTTATCCTTCCTTTATTATCATCGCTTAGATCCTATACTTCAACCCATAAAAAGGGCCATTGGAAAGGAGGCTATGGCAAAATGTTAGTTCAAATCTAGTTTCATTTGGTCATAAGTCTTTCAAAGTTTGCCCATCTGCACCTAGATTAGGGTCTACCACCAATGAGACAAGCTTTTCACTTGCTTTCGTGTCTGAATCCAAGATTATAGAGGTGGATCCAGGGAATCTATTGCCACAGTCTCCGAACTTGCTCAAGGTTGAGAATATTGTTCTAGCCTTTGAAAATTTGTTGAGCTGTAGTTTCTTAATCCTGAGAAAAAGCTGGGTATTCACTGCGGTCATCAATTCAGTAGTGAACTACACACAAGGACTTCCTTGAGGGAACGACGTATTCAAGAAGACTCAAAGGAGTGGGGATGCAAAGCAGTATATGGTTTCAGCTAGCCTCTGCTTAACCCCCAAGACTGGCATCCCTCTAATTCAAGGAGTTGGCTTTTATTATCCCATGTCTGGTGTCTTATGTATTGGTAATTTCACTCTTCTCTAGTTTAGGAGTTCAACACCCAGCTAATGGAGTCAGGATACAGTAGTGACAGTGGCATTTACCATCAGCCTTCTCTCTCTCTCTCTCTCTCTCTCTCTCTCTCTCTCTCTCATTTTCTATACTAGCTGCACTCTATATCATTCTGTTTGGAAACTGTCCATAGCCCTTCACTGTGCAGAAAGCACATCTAAGATTACCCAGTGCTTTCATCCTTCTCCTTTCCCCTCTTCCTCTGACTATTCTTGCTTGCTTTCTTGGTAGGTCACCCACCTTTCTCCTACACATGCCGTGTAAGTTCTGTTTGTACATGGCCAGATTCTGGACCACTTAACCTTGTTCAGTGCTACTGCTTTCATGGCTTGAAGTCTGCTAACAATACTCTGAGTTCACCCCTTGGCTATACTTGAGTAAACTGCTTAACTTCTCACAATCTTGGTTTCTTCACATATAAAAAGAGCTGTTGAGTTGAATATGCTTAAAAAAAAAAATCCTCAGTCTGGAAACAAGGAGACAATACTGTATGCAAGAGTCTTTGCTGCACATGTATGGGAAACCCGACCTAAATCTCCAGAATTTCTATCAAAGGCTGGGCATGGCCATGCCATCTGTTACAGAGTGCAGCCTGGGGCAGTGACAGGGGTGTCTCTGGGACTTGCTGGCTACCAGCATATCTCCAGGTTCAGGGAGAGACCCTGTGTGAGGAAATATGGTGGGAAGTGACAAAGCGGGACCGGCAACTTCTTGCTCTGGCCGTCTTGCCCATGTGGGTATGTATACTCAAACAGATATCCATGCATATCCAACAAACATATACCCCACTGCGCGTGCACACACACACACACACACACACACACAATCAGTGACTTTAAAAATTTAGATATTTTTATATAAAGACTGGGGCATCTAAATAGGACATATGATTGGCACACTATCTCAAAAATGGTCAAGATTAGTGGGCCCAAGATAAATGGCTTTGGCATTGAGAATTTTCTTTTTTATGTTCTTAGTAGCTGGAATTTATTTTTTAAGTATATCCCATCATGCCCCAAGGATATTTATAGACCAAACTTCTTAGCTAGTCTGGCTTTCATGATTTCACTTTATGTGCTGGGCTTGTACAAGTGGCTATTGTACACCAGCCAAGATGATTCACTTTTTATCACAAGACGGATAACATCTTTGAATGTGGTTCTATCTTGAGGGATCTGTTTTCTGCTCCCAGTTAAATACCAGTGACATAGGGGGTGGCAGGGATGCATTGACGACTCGGAGATGAGTAGCTCAAGACTGTTTAAAAGTCTGAAAATTGGCTTGCGATAAAAAAGACAAGTGGATCGTTTCACAATAAACTTAGCTCACTTGTTTTTCTATTTGCCTCTTACCCATAACCTTAACTACAGATGTGGGAAGGGGATAGAAATTGTGCAAGACACAGAGGAATGCTGAATGTTCCTCATTCTTTCTCCTATTGGCATTTGTCACCTTTTCTAACCGTTGTTGGTTTATATCTGTTTCTTAGCTGAGAGTCGGGGGTAAGAAAGAGGGGTATTTGGAATGTCATACCCAGGGACATATTGCTGTCAAACATATTATTGAAGCTGGGAAAGAATGAAATTGAAACAAAGAACACCTGCTACTTTAACTCATTTAAAAAAAACATAATGTTCTTTACTTGCTGACTGGAAATATTGTGTTTTCAGAGAAGAGAAAGTGCTAATCTAGATGGGAGAAAATGTAATGATTCACTATGCCATACGAAGTAAGAATGCTTTAAATTGAATATTTCAGTTTGTAGAGAGGTAGGCACTTTGTATGAAAAACAGTTTTTCTCATCAGGTGGTGAGTATTGCTCTCAAATTGCAGGAAAGAGTAAAATCGGCTTGTCACTAAAGATTTTTTTTTATTGACATCTTTAGCTTGTCTTCATGCCAGTAATTAAATTGCTAATTATGTGTTTCTGTTACAGTGGTCATGCTTTTATTACATAATTGCTTCAAGTTTAGCACAAATCACCAACAATATTTATTTAACCTTTTTGTTCATTAGATAAATTTTAATATATAAAAGCTATGGAATGACTTCATTGACTCTGTTTTGATTAGCAAAATCAAAAGAATTCTAACCTTTCTTATAGTTATATAGGTGGTTGGTCATGTTTTTAGTGAGATTTCTGATAATTATTAATTTGAGCAAAGGCAATCATTTAAAATAACAGAAGAAAATACAAAGGAAACCTTTCAAAACTATAAGGTCTGTTCTTGAAAGGTAAAAGATCTTTCCTGCCATTATTGGAAATATGAAATTAATAATTTTATCATTAATATATGTCTGTATTTGATTAAGTTTCACTAATTTAGTCACAAAGTCTCCCTCTCCTCTTGGAACATAGGCACAATTTTGTCGGTGTTTCAATATATTCATAATTTTTTCTTATTTGTTTACTTTACACAAAGCATAAGAGACATTTTTCTCAGTGAAGATTGCCTCTTTATTTTATTTTGAAATATTTGTATATTTATTTCATTAAATGAGATAATGCTTTTTCTTATTAACATAATTTCCAGTACATTAAACATATTTCTCCACAGACAGAAGAGAGGAATCAAATTAAATGACAGCTAAATCACTTGCAGCAATTTCAACTGTTAAAAGAAATAAGTGTCCCTGTTTTCTTTGTGATCACAAGATGTGCTGTAAAGGGAAATGAAATCCTAAAGAAAGAAGAGAAAACATAAAGAAATAATGACTGACTTATTGCAGCAATACCACTGAGAGAAGAGAAATTCACTACAAATAAAAGGAAAATAATATAGTGGATTTGAAAGTTACCAAAATTCATTTCTTATTGATGAGTTCAGTGGAAGCTTAATGCTAAGTAAACTGATGGAAAAAATCAATGCAATAAACTATGAATGATGAAAGTTGAAATAAATACTTTGCGTATGGAGGGCCATTATTCTAAATGTCTAATTTTTTAATAATTCATGCCTTTCTGTTTATAAAAAAAGAGGAATTATTGCTTGGTGAACTCAAAATGCATGTAAAAAGCTTCTGCTAGAATCCCACACTTAGTAATAAGCACAAATGATATCGGTGACCTTCTGATTTTAATGTCACCTCTGGCTTTCATGTGGGTGTGCCAGGGCAAGGTGAGTATAGGTGTGTGCTGGTGCAGTGGAGTATGAGCTGTTTTCTAAAAAAGATATTTTTGGACCCGAGAAAGAAGAAAACTCAGAGCGTATATTACATATATATGTGTGTGTGTGAATGTATGCATATATGTAGGTATGTATAACAAACTCGGTGTTCTGGAGGATGCTGGTGCCTTCTTGGCGGAAAATCAACACTGATACATGCAGAGTGTATGTTTGGGGCTATGTTTGTATGTAAATTTTCATATTTCTCGAATAGTCATTGTGTTCAAATCAGAGTGTCTAGGATACCTGGATCTAAATATTTACAGGTTAGCTTATAGCTTTCTCTTTTGACAGATCTTAAAAATATAAAAACAGGTTAATCAAATAAATTAATCTGCTGCAGGGGATTCTGTAAAGAATTTATCCAACCACTCTTCCTGAAATGCTCCCGAATGAATCAACAACCTACCCTATTGACCCTGTAGACCGCCCCTCTCAAGCACTGGGGTTCCCCCAGGTTTCTCCCCAGGTTCCTTGCACCAATAACTTTCTTACTTTCCTGTTTTAATTCTCTCTCAGACTCTTCCTCTTCACCATGCTATGAAGAATTTCCCCATGGCCTCTGACTCTTCCTCCTTCGCTTTCTCTTTCTGTCCCTTCCTACTACCTATTCTGCCCCACTGGAAACTAAAAGTCTAACATGATGTCTCTTTTTGTGAATTTCAGACACATGAGACTATTGCTCTCCTGAAAACATCCAACTGTTCTTCCAGAATGGGGTAGTAAGGTAATTATTATCATTCTTCCCTGCTTGTCCAGACCCTATGTTCTAAAGCTTCCCACTCAGTACCAACTTTGAGACCATCTCTTAGACCGCTTTTGCCTCAGTATGAGACTTTATGAGGGTGTGTGGGAACTGCACGCCAGGCAGGACAGAGTGTGTGGGGGTGTTCGATGGCAACGTTCAGGAACCCTTTCATATACCTGCTTTGGAAATACTTCCTCTCATCTTTCATTCAGGTTGCAGGGAATAAGGCAAAAGTGCAGGGCACATGCAAGAGATTTTGAATTATGCATTAAGCTGATAATGCCCCAGTATGCAAGCTATGTCAATAAATAAAGAGGCTGGTAGGAGGAAAGCATTCACCTCCCCAGAGCAGGGGGTACCACACAGGGAGAATGCTAGAGGAAGACCAAGGGAAGGGTGAATGGGGCTCATAGCCTTCTGGCTTCCTCTGATGAAGAAGAGATGAGAGTAAGTTAATATTGAAATTATTGTCTAATGTGTATTTGCTTTTAAAATAAGTTAGCTTCTCTCTCCAGTAGGGTCCCTGTCGGTGCACGTTTGTGCTCTTAGTACAGTTAGTCCTTCTTGTATGACGCCTTATATAAAGGAATTCCCTCTAGGAGGGAGATTATTTTGATGGGACCCATTTATGACTTCTTTAAAAAGTTAAGAGTCTTCATGATGAAATTTGGGGACATTAATAGGGCACTCAAGTTTTTATTTCATTTTGTATTTGTAGCTGATTAATATGTAGTAGAAAAGCAGAAGTTAAGCCGTTGAAGAGACAAAAGGATTAAAGGAGTTTAAAACCGATATCCCCAGCACAGGGTACAACTGATGAGAACAGGATCTTGAGTCTTTTCATCACTTTTCAACAATACTTTACTCTGATGTTCCTTGAGATGCTCACGTACTTACAAAGGGAATGGTGACCAAGGAAATACAAGTATCATTTCAAATGACATTTCTGAAGCTGCCTTTGAGTCCATAAAATCCTGTGAAAGTGTATATCAAGATCCTGCCCTTGAATTTTGAGAGAAGTTGGAAGGTAGAAATATAAGCTAGCAGGGTGCAGGCAACACAGACAAAATGATCAAGAAGGGACAGACAACTCATGGCCCAGCAGCATTGTTCCATGGGGATCACTCTGTGAGATTTGATTTTCTTGTCACCTATTCTCCCATAAGTTTCTGAGACAAGGGTGTCATCTGCATGTTGGAGCTGGGCAGTGGAATAAGAAGTCGGGTCAAACCCTAGCACTTGGGCTCCACAACAGTCCGTGGCAGGTAGCTGTCTGTAGCTGGGTGAAAATAAGAATAACCTGGGAGGAATTTTGCCTCACCCTCTCTTACCCCTTTAACAAAAGTAAAGAAAAGCACACGTATTTTCATATTTAAACTCCCCTTCAGCGATTCTTAAAATGAAACAATAAAAATGAACTTCATTTTAGTCATTTTTCAATCCAGAAAATCCATTTTAAAAAGAAAAGGAGTTCTGTATACATACACTGTAAACAAGATAGAGGGTGGAGAGGAGAGCTTTCAGACATAAGAAAAATAAATTATACAACAGAAAAATGGATATAGGATCTAAGTTGGTAGTTAATGGATGGGATGAAAATGGCTAATAAACATAGGAGCTGAAGCTGAAGGTAACTTTTTTTCTGAGAAACCATATTGTTAAAATTTTGTTATAGAAAATATCTAGAGGGGAAACATGTCCCTATGTACACTTGTAGGCAAGAATCAAGCATGGCATAGCCTTTTGATAGGGCAGTGTTTCAGAACATCTTAAAAGTTTATAAGCATAGATATCTGAAACATAAATTCTATTTTTAAACATTTTTATTTCAAAATAATTTGCATGTAAATGAAGATTAAGTATAAGGATTATTCTCTCTCTGAGTACATATATATATACACGCATATACATATGCGTGTATATATATAGAATATTTAGCAAATGAAATATGAATTCATATATATGTATATATATATACTCAGAGAGAGAATTGTCCTTATATATATGTATGTGTGTGTGTATATATATATACATATACATGTGTTTATATGTGTGTGTGACTAGTTAAGAAATACAAGATGAGGGCTGAAAACAATTATGATTTACTTATAATATGTCATACCTTATATCCATTAGAAATGACACCTCTGGATAGATCTAGATAAAAATCAAGAAAATGTGAAATAAAAAATAAACAAAGAATTGTTGCTAACTCGGTATATTTGACTTATGGTTATATAAAACATGTGCCCAGACTAATTGAAATAAAGAGACTGTGAAGATATGCTTACCTTCAAAAACACTATGAGGGATAGCTACTGGATGTTCAGTGAGGACATCTGTTCATATTTCCACTTGCATTGATAGCTGCTATGCTGACTTTTAATTGTAAGCATATATTATGTTTTCATTTTAACGTGACTATCCCCAAAGCTACTAAAAATGTTGACAAGTCTTATGTGAAAAAATAGATTATGAATGGAAACTTTAAAGGTGTTGGATTTCCTTTCTGATTTATTCATATTTCATTTGCTAAATATTCTATAATGAAAATTCATTTTAGAAATCTGCCGAATAAAAATTCCATGTGCTGGGACCCGGAGCTCCTTTGGGAAGTTCCTGAGACAGTCTGGCAGTTAGGTGAGCCTGATGAGGGGGGATCAGGAGACACCCCTCAAAGGACTCAAAGGCAACATGGGGGTTAGAATTTGAAAGTGCCTGGAAAGTTCGTTAAGTTCTGAAGGTGAATTTTGGAAAGCACAATTTTTTCTTTTCATGCCATGAGTACTAACTCAGCCCTCCTCTTTGGCTTCCAGATTTTCAGTCCACTCTGCTAAGTGTTGTGGTGAGCAGAGCGAGTCCGCTGCCTTTGGTAAGTGGTCCATGCTTGTGGAGCCTCCTGCATTCTGTATTTCTTGTTTACATTGCGTACGGTGGGTGTTCTCGTTTCAAACACAGTGGCAGCTGAGTTTGTACAGAATTGTTTACAGTTAGCCTGTGGGATAGCACCAGAGAGCCCATGACTGTTTCCCTGCCTTCTCTCTCCTTCTGTCTCCTGTTTCCTTTCTGTGAGGGACACAGCACAGAGTGTTCAGGTCATTGAAATCTTTGAAAAGAGATATGATTACCTTTCATATCTGAGTGCCTACTTTTCCTGTATCTATCCTTGGAAGGCAAGGCCAGATGTGCGCGATTTAAAAAGAACCTTGAATTAATCTGCATAACTGAACAATCCAAGTGCCTGCTTCCTGTCTTCCCGAGATGTAGGTATGCATGCACACCAAATGTTGGTCCACTTAATGAAGCCCTGAGTTTTGCATTTCAGAGCTGTTGGTACTAGCTCAGCACAGTTTCCCCTTGTCAGAGCTCTGGCATCTGATCCATTACCCTCTTCTGCTCACTGGTTCTCTGCAGTCCTGTTTGCCTTCTGCCTTTTATCTACTTCTTGTTTTAAGGTTAGATTATGGGCAAACTGTTATATCCCTTGATGGTTATGAAGGACACCCAGTAACAAAAAATATGAAATATAGATTCGTGACTTGTTTGTATCATGAGGGTCTTTGTTACTTCCCATATGTTGAAAACTCAATGAAGCTAGAATGCCTAACCTTTATATCATTAGATGCACCCTGCATTCAGTTTCCCTTGCTTCCAAAGCAGCAAAAGGAATGAGAGCTGTTGCAAAGGATGAAAAAAAACTCTGTAATAATTAGGATTCATCTACAACTAGAACCTTTTATTAATTACACATTGTAGTCACATGGAGAGTCACAAAACCAATCGTGCACATCTGTATTCAGAAATTTGTAGACAGAAGACAACGTAAACATAGAAATGTTAAAAGCTGCTCAAGTGGAACCTGCAAAGACGATAACAAGAAGGATTCTGTTCTCTGTATGATGTGTGAACAATGCTAAGTAAATATTCATCATTAATATATAATAACTGTTGCTTTTGGCAGTTCACTTTTCATTTAATTTGATAATGTGTCCAGTAAATGAAGTGGTACAGGCTACAGTGTTTTACCAACACAATTGCATATTTTCAATCATTGTTAAATGAAGGCAGCTCAAGGCAAAGCTCTAACCCCCACTAGTTTTGTGTGTGATAAAAAGAGAAGGCGCTATCAATCTTTATTGTCTGTCTCGCTTACTGTAATTGCATTCAATAGTCCACTGATTCTGTTGTCTGTGCTAATGTCAGGGATAGAGGAGGCCAGATGCTCAGACTTCATCATATGCATCCAGTGGCCACTTTGATGCGTTGGCAGCGAGTCGCTGGGTTTGATGATAAATTGTTAACACTATAGATTATGAACAGCTGAACACTGCAAGTGTACACGGAGGAAACTTCTTACCTTGTTTTAAATCTGGCCTCATGATGCTAGCTAAAGGGCATGTCATGTATTATTCAGATGCATCTTGCACTGGAAATATGCCAGATACTCATTGTGTCCCCATGAATAGTAACAGCAACAACAACAACAACAGCAACAACAAAAATCCACAGTGATTTGAACATGACATCAATGATTCTAGGATTATGGAAAACGTTTTGAAATAGCATTTAATAGTTTTGATTATCTAATCAACAAGAAGAAAGCGTCTGAGTTGTATTCACATTCAACCCATATTAACGCGTATTCTCCTTGGTTACTTCTGTATTTTAGCCTAGATTGAGGATATTTTCTAAAAACAAACCTGTTTTTCATTAGTTAAAACCCACAGATTTTTCTTTTTCATTTTATTTTTTTTATTTTTGCTTATAAGGAGACATAAAATTGGAGCTGGGTGAAAGCAGCATGTGGCAAATTTTGGTAAAATTTTGTTTCTTATATTTTCGATTACTCTCAAGAGATGTGATGTAGGCTATTTGCAAAGACTACAACATATCTTGTTTTTGCGGAGTTCATGTGACAATTGTGAACGTCCAGGATTGTGATTCCTCTGTTATTGGGCATTCAATAAAGTGGCTTTAGGAAACTCAGATATCCATGCCCTGGACAACAACCTACTCTAAAGATTCGGAGAGGCTGCCCCATTTTTAGTGGAAATTTCTATACAACTAGATAAAGACTAGCCATTCTCCTTGAAGGGATTACTCCTGAAGGCTTTGATCACTGAGTACTTGACTCAGCCCCAAAACAAATATGTGTAAGAAGTACTCTTGTTCATATAGAGTCTATATCACTCAGTACATATGACATAGAGAATATAGACTCTATAATATATAATACATGTAATATTACACTGTGTAATATAGACTGAGACACATATGACTCTTTATTATATACTGAGACCAAAAAATGTCTTTTGCCTAACTGGCATAATCTTCTTTTTAGTAAATAAAAGTTTTATAACTTATTGCAATTTTCCCCTGTTTGACAATTAAACCCAAAACTCAGCCATGGTTACTTGTATAGCAGAGATTTTACCTGTATTCCTTCTTTCCATTTCTCCTTCAAACTTTCCTTGTTACTTTGTATTGTTTTTCATTTCTTATTGGCAGGATTAGTTTGTAAGGTGATGAAAAGCTGAGAAAAGATGCAAAGGAACAGGTTTAAACAGCAGAGTCCTAAAATATATAACTGTAGCACTGGAGTAAAGACCAGTCAATCATTTGACCCTAAAGGAGTCTTGCTGATTGGCAAAATCATGTGTGTCCCTCTTAGAGTTATGTCCTCATTTTTATAATGTGGATATCATAAAATAATCTAATTCCATAATATTTTGGTAAGTATCCAATGCATTTCTATGATATAAGCATATAATAAATGCTAGCTGTGGTGGCATCGACTGTTTCATAAGAGTTCTGGGGTGATAAAGTAACATATATAAAAGACAAGGGGCTGGAGAAATTTCATTTCTATCACCCACTGAGTGGCTCATCACCATTAGTAACTCTAGTTTTATGGGATTCAGTGCTCTCTCCTGGCATCGTCAGGCACTGCACACGTGTGGAGCACGTACAAAGCCTCAGTAAACATATATATATACAAGGGAGATGAGGAAAAGTATGACTTTAATGTCATGACTTACTTTGCTTGGTGCCTGAAATCACAATTAACCTTTATCTCCCTCTTCTTTGATCCTATAACCAGATCCTGTGTTCTGCAAGTGATACACAAAACAGGATTACCCATTTAATTAATCGTGGTGAACTCCTCATTTTGTAAAAATTCATCGTTTTGGGTTATATTTGAGGTATCAGGCTTTTCTGTGTGATATGAATCATTAAATGCTAGATTATACAAGACTGTAGGTACTTGTTCTTGGCCTAAAGGGTGATATGGTGGTTTTTCATTGCATACAAGAAAGAATTCAGCCCATGTGGCCATGGCCATGTCCTTCTCTACTTTGGGTATTATTTTTATCTATGTTTTTTCTACTCCTTTTCTTTACCTCGGTGCCTTTATTTTTTTCAGTCACCTCTGCTCACTCTCAGTCCTCAGTCACTTGGTGTGCTCTAGTTCCATGTCTTGACTTCAGTTCCTTGCTTGTTTTACCATATTCTCAACCCAATGACTCCATTAAGTCTGGGGCCTGTAATGCTGCTTACAGACTGATCACTCCCACACTCCTGTCTTCAGTGTGAACTCTCTCTTGGGAATTCATATTTACATATCTCACCGTTGAGTTTCTGTCTTATCATACATGCATACAAGTATCTGAAACTTCGGTGGCAGGATGCCCTTCCTGCCAGGCCTTCACGTGCCCTTCAGCCATATTCCAAGAACGGTCCCTATACATGTTCCCACGGCCTTCACAGCCACCCTACTTGTATTTTGTGTTCTTCTAAGATTATCATTGTCTAAATACTTTTTTCGTTTTTAATGATTAATGTACACGCTTCAGAAGAACACACACATTCTTATCTTTTTCACACGGGTTCACTGAGATGTGTGCACTGCCTGAGACTGCAGACGGAAGTTACACCCCCTAGTTTTGAATGTTTCCACTGACATCCAGGCTGTGGCAGTGCACACCAGTTGCTTTGCTCTATATAGTTCCGCCTCGTGATAACAGAGCTAATGTAGTGTTTTCTCATTCTGTTGTGAAGAAAACATGTAGATCATGTATGATTAGCAAGACTCTCCTGAGTTAGAGCTGTCCTGTGTTGGGCATATTTCGTGAAAAGATGCACAACTTAATTCTCATATCCTGTTGATAATTTTCAATTTTATCCAGTATTGATTTATAGACAGATCTTATAACATTTTTCTTTTTCTCTCAGAAGGATAATTGTAGTAGTTATAATGTTCAAACAAATGATTTGGTAACAATCATGTTGACATTTAAATGTCTAAAGTTGATATATACTTAGTAATTTTTGCCACATTAACTCAGGCAACATAAATGGTGAAATCTTGTTGACCTTTTACAATGATATAATTTTGGAGGTTGGTGGATTTCTTTCTTATTTAACTATGGCACCATTAGGGAAGAGTCAAAGATACAGCTGAGCAAAATGAAGAAGAATTAGATGTATTCCCTAATGTTTTTATTTATGTTTCCAGACTGTTTTGTTTTGTACTAAGATGTGTATTTTGGTTTGCACTGTCTTCCTGTGTTACCCTGACAGAGGGGCTTGTGGAAAATGGTGGATCTGAGAAACAATCTAGGAAATCATCAATATTGTTACTATAATTGAATTGCTATATTGAAATTGATTTTTTCAAAGTTTGCTGAGCATATTTTGAAACACAATCGATTTTTAAAATGGGATCCTAATTTCTTAGTAAACATAAAGTTTTTGTACAACTTTTAGAAATTTCTGCATATATAGATGATGTTGCCTGATAAAGATCATTTTACAACGGGGTGGCTTTTATTCTTTCACATATTATTGCATTGTAGAGGATTCCTGGTAAAATGAGGTGATAAGAGTGGAACCCATGACCTTGTTCCAATCACGCAGGGAACATTTTCAGTTCATAGTGTTAAATATCATGCTAGTTGTGGTTTTATTTGATAAGATATCAGGTTGAGATAGTTGTCTTCTATTTCCAGTGTTTTGATTCTGTTGTTGTTTTAATTAATAGTTCAATGTTACATTTTGTCATTTCTTTACCCTTTTACTCTATTGCCTTTCTGTTTTATTCTACTCACTTAATGCATTTTGCTGATTAGTTTTCAAATATGAAAAGGACATTAGTATTTTAATTATAATTATCATAAGTAAATATTTGAACATAATGTATTCTCTTTTTATATATTGTTTGTGTTCAACTTGCTAATTTTTTAAATAGAGTTTCTGTCTATATTCATAAGTATTACCAGCAGGCAATTTTCTATTGTTTTTGATTTGCTGTTTTTTTCTGGTATTTGAGGCTCTGTTATTAGGTATGTATATATTTACATTTGCCACATCTTTCTGAAAAATTGAATGTTTTTCTATTATTTTCATTTGCCCTATTGGGTCAGTACTTTATCTTTATTTTAAAAAATATATTAGCACATATTGATTCTGTAAATGTCTTAATTACTTTTCTATCGTTGTTGTAAAACACCGTGACCAACCTAATGCATAGAATAAAATTTATTTGGGTCTTACTGTTTCTGGAGGTTAGAATTCATGACTACCATGGAGCTAACTTAGCAGCAAGCAAGCAGGCATAGCAGCGGAGCAGTAGTTAAGAGCTCACCTCTGATCCACAAGCACAGACAGACGGAGAGAAGGCTAAGGAGTAATGGCTTTAGAAACTTCAAATCTTGACTTCAGTGACTTATCTCCTCCAGCAAGGTCATCTCTCCTAAATGTTTTTTGGTTTTTCGAGACAGGGTTTCTCTGTGGTTTTGGAGCCTGTCCTGGAACTAGCTCTTGTAGACCAGGCTGGTCTCGAACTCATAGACATCCGCCTGCCTCTGCCTCCCGAGTGCTGGGATTAAAGGTGTGTGCCACCACCGCCCGGCTTGTCTCCTAAATGTTGCCCAAGAGTTTCCATCGCCTGGGGACCAAGTATTCAAATACATGAGCCAATGGATTCATTCTCATTCAAAATCCTACAATAAAATTTATTGAGTTTTATTTTGATACTTCCAAACATATACATAATATACTTTGATTATAATGTTTTTCTGTATTAACTTTTAATAATTATTTACATTTTGGAACTGAAAAGATTGATATAGTTACATGAATATTAAATACTAATACATGACTTTATTTCTTATAGCCATTTTGACTTCTAAATTGCTATATCAAAACTTTATTTGTCAACCAATTCAAGAAAGTTCTACCATCCATGTAAAATACTAAAATTATCATTTTTATGAAATTTTGAAAGGCTTTTAACTTTTTTCATGCTGTACAAAACATATTTGAGTTCTTATCAGTTATTTTAATCCTCTGGAATTTTCAAAGTGTAGCCCTTTCTATTACTTTTCAGTTATTTATTTTTCTGTAAGTGTATGTTTCTATATTTGTAGATGCATTTAGAGGTCAGAGGACAACTTACAGGAGTTTGTTCTCTCCTTCCACTATGTTCTAGGATTTGTGGGTTTTAAATATAAAATTTGGGATTTCTAGTTTATGGACAGTTCCTTTACCTACTGAGTAGTCTTGCTGGCCCAAGGTCAGTCTTTTTATTTCTATTAATGTACTGTTTTATTAAACTTAGTTTCTTATGCATCTTTTACTTATAAATTATGATATTTCATGCATAGAATACCTTTGTGTGAGAACACTTGTGCTGCCTGAGTTAAACATACGCATCTACAAAGTACTTTTGATTTTTTTTTTTACTGGATATCTCAAGAATATCTTGATCTGTAGGCAGTTTGACTAGCTTCATGGTTTATGAATTCATAACCAGTGGGCAAAATTCAAGTAATATTCACTCTTTCCCCAGAATTTTCCCCTCCTGTAGATTCCTACAGGATCTGGAGAGAATTTTTGTATCATTTTCTAGTGTTAATTATTAGACCTTTTAGTCTAGTAGTGATTAATCCTATGAAGACATTTCTTCCTATTGGTAAAAGGTCACTGATTGTTTATGTTCTAGACTTTCTCCTGAAGCTAACTGCTTTCCTTCTACCTCAGTAAATGCTCAAAGTCAACCTCCTGGACTGTGGAGAGAGAACTCCAAGGGTAACTGTACACAACCCTTACCAAAATGGGGCATAAGCGACTCGCTCTGATTTTGAGATCTTCCGCTGTGTCTCTGGGAATTACACTCACCTGGTTGTATTTTGCATAGCTTGATTTTAGCACAGGGACCTGGTAAGTCATACTTTCTGCTGTAATGATGCACTTTTTTTGTACAATTACTTTTCTTCCTTTTAGTTTTGAGTGTAGGGTTTTCACCCATAAGTGTTAAATACAAGGACTGGGGACTAGCAGAGTGGTGGAGCATTTACTGAGCAAGCATAGGCTCTGAATTTTATCCCCAGCACTGTACAAATAATAACAGAAATAAAATGTAAATAAAGGAAAAACCAGTCAGAACCATAGTTATTCAAGTCTTGATGCTTTAATTTTTTGACACATAAAATAAGCAATATTAGTACATTAATATTTCTGAACTGAGTTATTTCATATTGATATCTGTGTTTTTTAATGAAATCATATTATCTATCTCAGTTCCCTTTGATGATTATATGATATTGAAAGGGAACTGTAGGTCTTCATAATATCTGAGACCAAGATTCTCTTTTTAACCAATGCTGATGACAGAATTCCACACTTAGTATTTTTAGTGTTTGTATTCAACACAACTTCTTTCTCAATATTTTCTTAGTGTTTACATTTTTGTAATTCCCACCAATAATTTCTAATTGTTTTATTACATTACTAACTGATTTGTACTATATCCTGCATTCATGCTAAGAACATATACTTCATAAAATATAAACAAACATTGTAGCATCAGGAAAAATGAGTAAAACTAGGCATTGCTACTGCAAGACCTGAAGCATTTTTTTTTTTTGGAGGGCTGTTTTGCTACTTTTCAATTTCATTCATAATCCTAAAACATGAATTTTTTCTATTTTTGTTTGTTTTTCATTTGGAAAGACACTTAAAGGTGTTTTATTTAAACTCTCTGTGCCATCCCTTTCCCGTATTCATATTCTTCTGGTATGGAGTTTGACAATGACCTGCAGCTCTGGGGCCTGCTGATATAGCTCCTTTGCCTCTTGGAGATCACTTGAGTTAGGAAACATCCTCCATCTCTGGTAGCTCTATTTTTCTTGGTTTCTGAGAATGTTTAATCTTTTGAATCTAAGCAATCTGTGTCAAATAGCACAAGAGACTGAGACTCAAAGCCCAGAGCTGCTTTCACATACCTACAAATCTGTCAGTTTCAATAACATTATTTGGCTCTGCCTGTTGTGTGTGTAGACTTATGTGCATGTGTGTACATGCGTGTGCACATGTGTACACATACTCACAATGCTATAAAAGGAAAGAGGAATAAGAGAAGGAAGGTCATCATTCTGCAGGCTTTGACTCATTTCTTGTAATTGATACTCACTTTTTTTTTTGTGCTCGGGATAGAGGTTCATTTCATTCAAACAGATCATTTATTCATTCAATAAAATTCTGTTTCAAGTCTTGTGCTATATTTAACAAATGTTGACTTTTAACCCAAATTTTGTTTCTTCTTGAGGAAAATCAAGTGAATAGACTTTTCTCTCGGACTTGATAACTATCTCTAAAAGACTTTAACTACCTATTATACTGCCCAAACGTATCACGTGACATTAATGGCTTGCTAATTTGAATGACTTACCAATGTGTAGTGCTTCAGTTATGAAATGCTAGGAATAGGAAGTGTCATTCAGGATGACGGTGACCCCACGCAGTTATGATGATTGCAGAGGTCTCTGACAAGGTCACCTGTTTACACTTTTGTGAATGGAATTATTACAAGGCTGAATTTGCTTACATTCCATTCAGATAAACAGAAACTCAATAGCTAGGAATGCATTTTCATATCCCTGTTTTTTTTATTGCCATGACAATTAGGTATATGAAAACTATCTGTAGTATACTCACCTTTCAAGCAAAGGCCTCAGGGTGCTCCTCACATCAAATAAGCATCTTTGCTAATCACACAGAGCCCATTCCCCTGCTCTTGTGGCCTGAAAAGAATGTAAGGTACCAATCTGTGTCTAAAGTGAAAGTATTTCTCTATGTAAATTTTTCTTCATACAGAAAAACAAACTTGTTATTGAACTTTTAATTTGACTGCTTTCTGAGAAGATGTCTTGAAATCATAGCACTGTGGTGGTTATTCTTATCCAGTGTTGTGGTCAATGGCTTGCACTTGTCTCTCTACCTAAAATAGACCTGTGTTTTGGCCTTGTTTCTTAACGATTTTTTTTTTCATCTCTAGCCTTGGGAACTGAACCTAGGACCTTGCTCTTTCTAGGCAATCACACCACCACTGCACGAAATATGCAACCCAGACAACACTTCAATACATTTGTGCATTGGCTCTTTTCATCCATTTCTTCCATCACTGTTGACTGCTGTTGACAAAAATATCTTTAGATCCCTGTTTAAAATAGAATATGTTTACCAGCTACCAGCAATGATAGAAGAGAGGACTCTGAGCTATTTAATGACTTTGTCTATGGGAAGAGTTGTGTGGCTATTTTACAATTACTTCTCAACAGGATTTTCAGAGGTTTGTTCGTTTTCAATTCTGAAGAAGTATTCTTTCCGGTACATGGGGGAAGAGAGAGAGAGAGAGAGAGAGAGAGAGAGAGAGAGAGAGAGAGAGAGAATAAAGTAAGTTTTGTAATAAAATTGAAAAGCTGTTAAAATGTGTATTGATAAGAAATGATAGTTGATAAGAAAATGATAGATATGAAGACAGAAATATTGGACACTCTTTTGGCACTTGTAGAAGTTACAGAAATGTGTCTGGTTGCATGCTCTCAGCTGTCAATCCTGGGACATTGTGTATTTCTGCAGTATTTGGAATGTTGCTCAGTAAGCTGCTCAGCATTTTCAACAGAGACATGAATAAATGTTCTATGTGTTCACATATACATCCCTCTATATATTTTTGATTGAAAATAATCCTATCATAAAACACTTGTCGGCTATACTAAATCAATTTGGCTGTGTTTATAGCCATGGGAATTATTTAATGTTGTTTGATATTTTCTTGTTTTGTTTATACTGAAAAATCATTAACTAAGAAGCAGAGAGAACAAAAAAAGGTTTGTTAAATTCATATTACCTACTGTTCTTTCTTTTCTCCTGTATTTTCTTCAAATTAATCAATTAAAATGCACAGATGTTCAATTAAAACTATAAAAATTTTCCATGGCTACAGCTGTTTTGAAGCTGCATTGTTGAAAATTTAACGTATCTCATAATGATTCCCTCTCAGAAGAAATTAAATTAATGACTCTTTGCTAGATTATTTTCCATTTGATAAATTAAACAAAATTAGAAAAAAACCCCGAGACTGACTCTGCCTGCTACATTTATTAATTAGCATGATAGACTAGCAGATACTAACATGAAAAGGCAACAAAATGAAAAGTGTTCCTTATTTTTCAAGTGCTATACCTTCAGGACTGCAGTTTATCTTATCAGCAAATGGTTACATGTTATAAATTATTAAAATTTCACCTGTAAATAGCAGACAAGTGACAAATTTTGTCGTCTCACATAATAGAGATGGCAGCGATGTGATTAGGCAGGGCTAGGAGGACATTTTTCTTCACATTTTTTGTCCACCTCTTGCATGATAGTCAGTGACCCTTAAATAATAAGCAGGGAGGCAAGCCATCTTCTCTCAGTCATGCTAATGTGTCTCCGGCAGAATGGAGTTTTTCAGTTTTCATTTTTCTCACTTCCACATTATTGTTTAGTCTTGCAATATTTTTCAGGTTTTATTTTTCTTATCCCCAAACTGTAGGTGCTCATTAGACTCTCCCCCCCCCATCCTTTTTCCTCCTCCTGAATTGGGGTGTGTGTAGCCATCCAAAAATGGGCAGGCATCCTAGCAACTTAGGCAGGAATGTGTAGCCTTGAGTCTGCAATCCTCAGGAAGCCTGGGTGTTCTGGTGCATTCACTATGTTGTAAATTTGAATCAGAATTCCTTCTGCTGGGGTACCCTCTTTTGTCTTTAGGCTTTGGATGGATTGGATGAGGCTCGCACAGGGTAAACCTGCTTTGAAGTCTAAAGATAGTAATGTTAATCACAGCTGCACTTCCATAGTAATGATTACGTTGATATGTAGTCAAACGATTGGGAATCACCGTCCAGCTAAGCTGACATATGAAACTAGCCAGGACATTCATTAGAAAATAGAAATAAGGAAAAGTAAGTATTAGATATTTACCTGGACAGGAGCTTCTTACTGAGTCTTAACATATACTCCTATCTCTTACATCTTTTCTTTTTTCCAAAAGACTGTTTATTCTATTTCATAATTCATTATTCATATATGTGTGCCCACCTTCTCACTTCATTAATATTATTTCCTTTGCAAGTCGTAACTAATAGATTCAATATCTGAATCCTTGGGGTTGTATTTTTTTTTGTTTCTTAAGGACTGTGTATCTCTGCACAGTTGTCTTTGAATCTCTTACTGCACATAAACTTGCTACTTAAAGTATGCACATCCTCAAACCTTACACTGGTTGTTAAACTACCTTCTAGAAGTGTACCGGTTTCCATTCCCCAAGGCAGGATTCCAGAGGCCTCTCCTCGTCCTCCATGGAATTCAGTGTAGGGATGAAAAAAATATTTCAATCAAGAAGATAAAAATGACATCTTATTATTTTAATTTGATTTCTAGTGTGTTTTTAGGTTTTTTTCCTTTATATTTATTTTTTTTATTATTGAAAAAATTTCTGCCTCCTCCCTGCCTCACATTTCCCTCCCTCTCCCTCCACTCCTCTCCCGCTCCCCCCACTCCTTTTCCCCTCCCTCTCCAGTCTGAAGAGCAGTCAGGGTTCCCTGCCCTGTGGGAAGTCCAAGGTTCTCCCCCCTCCATCCAGGTCTAGGAAGATGAGCATCCGAACAGGCTAGGCTCCCACAAAGCCAGTTCATGCAGTAGGATCAAAACCCAGTGCCCTTGCCCTTGGCTTCTCATCAGCCCTCATTGTCTGCCATGTTCAGAGAGTCCGGTTTGTTCCCATGTTTTTTTCAGTCCCAGTCCAGCTGGCCTTGGTGAGCTCCCAATAGATCAGCCCCACTGTCTCAGTGGGTGGGTGCACCTCTCTCGATCCTGACTTCCTTGCTCATGTTCTCCCTCCTTCTGCTCCTCATTGGACCTTAGGAGCTCAGTCCAGTGCTCCAATGTGGGTCTCTGTCTCTATCTCCATCCATCGCCAGATGAAGGTTCTATGGTGATATGCAAGATATTCATCAGTATGGCTATAGGATAGGAAGGCTGCTAATATTTGGGGTTCTGTGCAAATCTCTTACTTTGGCAGGTTCTCAACCTAATGTTTGTTGACTTAGATTTCTATTCTAAAAACTCTATTCAAATGCGTGTACATATGTGTGCAAATGTATGACCATACATGCACAGTTTGCTTTCTCACAGACATATCCTCAGTTTTGTTATTGACTTTTAATTTTAATTTTTTAAACATTGAAGTTTTTTTATTTTTATTTTTTGGGTAAGCCTGTCTATCCATTGTCCCCACCTATTATGCAGCTGGATAACACATTTGAGGTATTTCCATTCCAGGGGCATGTACCTACTGTAGCTCCTTACAGTTTCTCCTTCCACCCTGCTCCCTAGCTTTTTAAAATACCTTTCTCATTGCTCTAGCCACACACCTAGCCAGGATAACTTACAGGGAGTGAGGTTCTTTTTGTTCACAGTTGAATGGATACAGTCACTATGGGATTGTAGAATCATGGTGGAATCCACAGCCAGAAAGTAGAGATAAATGTATGTTGTTGATGCTCTGCTTGCTCTTGTTTTTCATTTCTTAAATCCTGTTTCAGACCCTATATATGGGATGTTGATGGCCACAGTTTTCTTTTCTCAGTTACACCTCGCTGGAGACATCCTCACCGTTATATCCAGAGGTGGGCTGCATTCATGTATGAATTGTTTCTTAATCCAGTCTAAAGGATGTCAAAATTAGCCATCATTTTTTTTATTATTTTTTTATTAAAGATCATGTTTGGTTTGAGAAGGAGTTTATTTTACAAATAGGGTTTTTATTTGAAATGTAATTCTCAGCCAGCTGGTAGTGACATATACCTTTAATCCCACCTCTCGAGAGGCAGAGAGGCGTGGACCTCTCTGAGTTCAAGGCCAATCCTGTCTACTGAGCAAGTTCCAGGACATCTGGGGCTATACAGAGAAACCCTGTCCCGGGGGGGGGGGGGGGGGAGAAGAAATTCAATTGTCTATCAGCTTTTATATTTGAGGTTCATGTCATTTAAAGGACTATAGAAAGGAACAATTTACATATATTGTAGATTCAAGAAAAATCATGGTGGTTCTAAAAAGCAGGTTTAAATGTTACAGTTGGTTCAGTTGTCCCTTTTGTGAATGTATTGCCGTGGATTTACAAGATATACAAGAGAGTATGTCTGCAGGATGGAGTTAGGGTTCTCAGAACCATCTCCTACTTTGTTTAACTGTGACACACACACACACACACACACACACACACACACACGTTTAGAAGTTGACTATGTCTGCATCTTTAGTCAATGGTCGCTTCACATAAAGCAGTACTAGACTGATGTCTTTAAGGACAGGTGTGCATATCTGTGTTTGTATACATGTAAATGTCTCACAGGAGACTTTATGGGCATAACCTGCTAATGGCTGAGTCTTGCTGTGGGTAACCATATGGACCGGAATATTATACCACTCTGTATTTTACCACCATCTATGACCCTGATGTAATTGTCACTATATAATCTGTGACGTTCTCACAGCAAACTTTCTTTCCTTTGACTCTTACAACTTCTCCACCCCATCTTCCACAATGGCACTCAGGTCCCAGGCGAAGGAGTTGTATTATATGTATGAGTTAGGACTCAGCACCATAAGATCTCTTTTTTTTTTTTTTTTTGGTTTTTTTGAGACAGGGTTTCTCTGTGGTTTTGAAGCCTGTCCTGGAACTAGCTCTTGTAGACCAGGCTGGTCTCGAACTCACAGAGATCCGCCTGCCTCTGCCTCCCAAGTGCTGGGATTAAAGGCGTGCGCCACCACCGCCCGGCCATAAGATCTCTTGTTCTCTGTATTTTGAACAAATGTGGTTTTCTGTAATGACCTCCATATCTGAAGACAAGGAGCTAAGATGAGGGATGAGAGAGAGTATGTGATGTCTGTCTTTCCGGGGTGGAACTACCCCATTCAATAAAATCTTTTCTAGTTTGATCTACTTACCTGAAAATTTACTTTTCTTAATAGGTGAATAGTACCCTATAGTGTATATGTACTACAGTTTATTATCCATTCATCAGTTGAAGAGCATTTAGAGTTTTTCCACTTCCTAGCTATTATGAATAAAGTAGCAATGACTGTGGCTGAGCAGGTATCTGTGGAGTAGGGTGTGGAGTTCCTCAGGCATATTCCAAGGAGTATATCTGTGTCCTGTGTTCGATTTATTTTTAGTGTCTTGAGGATATTCCACAGTAATTTGCAGAGCAGCTCTACCAGTTTGCAATCCACTAACAGTGATGGGGGTTCCCCTTCCCCCACATCCTTTGCAGCCTTTGTTATCATGTGCTTTGTTGATCTTTTCCATTCTGACTGGAGTAAGCTGAAATCTCAATGTTACTTTGATTTGCATTTTCCTAATTGCTATGGATGGATGATGACTGCTCATTTTTGGAGCTAGTCTTTAACTGCTTTTACTCCTTCTTTTGAGAACTCTCTATTCAGATCCCAGATCAATTTTCGAATGGGTCAGTTTTGTTTCTGCTTTGGCTTTTTAGTCTTTGGTGTCCTTTATATATGTTCTGGATATTATTCCACTGCCAGTTGTTTAACTGGCATCTATTTCGCTTGTTTCTGATGTGATGTTTATTATGTGTTACCATATAGTGTATTTGGATTTGATTTGTGCCTGTTCTTCAAATCTTTGAGTTACATTGTTAAGTTATTTTATTTATACTTTTTCTGATTTTTTAATATAGGCAGTTTAGTCAATAAATTTCTCATGAGACTGCTTTTAATATGTTTATATGTTTAATAGAGGTTTTGTTGTTTTGTGCTTTCATTTTCATGTTATTCCAGGATTTTTTTTCTTTGTTTCTTTACTTCTTCTTTGACACATTCATCATTTAGTAATGAGGTGTTTGATCTCTGTGAGTTCATGTTTTCAGTAGAGATCTGCTTGCTTCCTGGTCCCATTTGATTGAAACACTTTTGTCCAATTTTTCAACCTAAGCTCGTGCCTATCCTTAAAGCTAAATATTTTCCTTTTAGACCACAGATACATGGATTTGTTTCTTTTTTTTTTTAATTTAGGCAACCTGTACCTTTTAATTCTGCCTTTAATATTTGAAGTTATTAGTCAAAGGTGTGTGTTGATTGCAGTCATTGTGCTGCTGATTTGGGGTGGTGTTATTTGTGTTCTCAGTGCTATTTTGTGTTTGAATAATTGGGTTTTTTTATAGTATTGTTTTTGGTTATTACTCATTTGTTTCTTCTGCCTGAAGTATTGCTTCCGTATTTTTTTTAAGTTTGTGTCTGCTGCATATAAAAAAAAGTAAGGATACTTAAACTATGGGGAAAGTTTTTCTTTTTCAACTAAGGCAGACAGTTTGCTGGGTACATTAGTCAGATTGGCTGTCAAGGTCTTTTAGGACTGGGCATTCAGGGCTCCAGGCTCCTCCAGCTTTCAAAGTAGCCATTGAGAAACCAATTGTTATTTTGATGGGGTTTTCTTTATATGTGAATTTTGTCTCTCCCTTCCATCAGAAACTTTCACTATTCTTTCTTTTACTGTATGTTTAGTCTTTTAATCTATGATATGTTTTGGGGAAGTTTCTTTTCTGATCTTGTCTGTTTGGTGTTCTATGTGCTTCTTTATCTGTATGCCTTTCCTTAGTCGGGGCTAAGTTTTCTTCTATGATATTGTTGAATATTTGTTAGATGCTATTGAGCTGGTATTATTCTCCCTCAACTATTTCTGTAATTTCCTCATTTCCTGTTTGTTTCTTCTCTGTGTTTTTTTCCTTAATATTCTTTACTTATTTTGTCTAGATGGTCTACTTTATATTTGAGTGCTGATAGTCTATATTCTGCTTGATTTATTCTGCTTGTAAGGCTTTTCCTTGGATTTTCTAGTTGTGTTATTGAGTTTTTCAGTTTTGTCTTCATTTCAACTTGAATCCTCTTTACTATTTTTATCTCTTTCAAATTCTTATCATTTTAAATTCTGAATTGTCTTTATCATTTTTATCAGTATTATGTTTTTGTTTTCAGTGAGCTAAAATTCATTGAGCTATTTGACTGTATATTCTGTAATCTTCTTGAAATCTTTGATAAAGTTTGTGATTTTCACTTTTTTAAAATTCGGTGTCCTATTGTTCACTTACATAATTTTCACAGGGCTGATGGGTTTAATGAGGAGGCACTGCCTTCATCTTTCCTATTCTCTGTATTTTTGAAGTGAGATCGGGGCATGGGGATTTCTTTATTAATTCTGTTTCTGATATGAACAGATAAGCCTATGTCAGAATAAAAAAAGTGTGTTAAATTGACCTAAAAGTTGGATCTAATTTAGGTACAGTGAAGTCAGATTGATATAGGGATTCTGTACTGATGTGTAGGGTGTATATCCTGCTCAAAGTCCAGAGTCTGATGGTGGATCTGAGAGTTTGGCAAGATTTATGGAGGGGAAGATCATGTGGATCCACCTAACTATCCCCTAGCAAAAGATGTGCTCGTTATGGCAAGGGGAAGCAGACGAATGCCTAGGTAGGGCTGTCCAGATTAGGCCAGGGAAGATGGATGTGGTATCTGTGTGAGTTCTGAGGAACTAGAAGGATCTATGGAGGGGAGGGCCAGACACACTCATCTGGCTAGATCCTCGCAAAGGTCTACAATTGATTTTTTTCATTATAGGTTGATTCCTCTTTAAAATTTACAGAGTTTATTTTCATTGTGCATTGTGCTGATTTGTATGTGAGATTATTGAGACATGGACATCACCATTTCATGTCTTTTCAAGTCCCAACTCCCAATTAGTATGATCCATGTTTGAGGAACTCTAGACTGCATATTTTAAAGGGATTATTACATTTTAGTGTGGATATGTGTATAACATAGTACTTGCCTGGAGGCCAGAGGACAACTTGGCAGTAATCATTTCTCTCTTTCACCATGTACACCTCCAGGGTTGTGCTCAGGTCAACAGACTTGGAGGCAAATGCCTTTACCAGCTAAGCCATCTGTTTGGTGCTGGACTGCTGTATTTAAATGTAGAATAAGTATATTTGCTGACATTTTCTCATAAATCTTCTGAAAATGTAGGTAAACATGTGTATCTTTGAGATGGATTCAGTAATTGCATAAATGAAAGTCCACTACTTCCTAAAATATATACACATTTGAAAGGATTTAAATGGAGTCACCATATAGTGGGAGAGATGCCCCAGCTAGACATCGCATGCCATCAGAAAAACTTCCTGTTCTAGGAAGGAGTTGCTTGGTGAGTTACTAGCCTGAGGTGTCCCTTATGATTTCAACCACATCATTATAGGTTATTGCCCAAGGCTATTGGTTATCCTCCCTAACCTGATGACAGGCCCTATTGCTGAAGACATGCATTACTTACTTATTTAGTATCACTTTTGTTTTATCTGTGCAATGAAGACAATTAGCACACTGATGCGTGACGCCTGTCCCACATGTGTGTTTTTTTTTTAGGAAGCATCCATTCAAATGTGTGCATTGTACAGTGTGTGCTATATACTGGTAACTTCTGTGAACTGAACATTGAAAAGACAATTCTTTGTTGAGTTTTCAGTGTGAACAGCTCATTGTTCTGTTAAACACTCAATATTCTGAGAATTCTGAAACAGACATATCCACAATCACTACTTACCTTGTCCAGCAGACTTACAATATATTTGGATAGGTGTTAAATGGTTACCTTAATTTTTAAAAACAGTTCAGGTGCATGAAATTATTGAAATTATGCAAATATTCTGAGGTTTGTACTAAAATAAGAAGATGCCATCTTGTGGTGCACCTACAGAATTTGTTTGTGTGGATGCAATATGTGGTTGACAAATCTTTTGAATGGTTTGTAGATGACAAGCCTACTTGAATCAACAGGAAAAGCTGCTAAAATGTTTGTACTCAGGTCCTACCGTCTCATTCAGTAGCTGCACTACAAATAGAAACCACCATTTGGGGAAATTTGTGCAGAATGTGTGATACTACAAAAAAGCAGGGGCCATTTCAGCTCATGCAGTTGTCACAAGAAGGGAAAGGGGACATTTCAATGCTGCTTACTGTAAATTATAAACATAGAATGTGTATTTTAAAATTAGTATTGTGTTGCTTTTTATAAAAACAAGTGTTACAATCTTGATCCTTTAGATAAAATTAAAAGTTATAGTTTATTTCTGTTGAGCTTAATGTCAATCCTCTACTTAAATAACATCTATGTATGTTGAAATGATATTTTGTTCATAAAGATGAAGCTTACTTGAATTATGAACTATGACATTGACCAAGATATGTGTTACTTATGTCAGTTTTCAGTAGATTTCTGGAAAAAAGTTTGCTATGGAAATATATTATTTGGTGTGCAGGGGTGTAAACTGAGGCAAGAAGATGTTAAATGACTTGTATGTTTTCTCATGAGATGTCATGAACAAGATAAATAAAAGTGCATCGTAGTATCAGGCTCCGGGTGATTGCAAGATTGCACGTCCTGGGTTTTCCTGTGCCGAATCTGAATTGGTCTCTTGAATTGGGAAATTTTGTTTTTCAGGAAAAGAAGGGAAGAGAATACATTTCTCCCCTCTGAACCTTTCATTAAATGTTTATTCTGTTGCATTTCTCCATAAGCATTTTTATATCGCCATTTTCTCCTCTTATTAGAATACTTAATATAGCTCCAAATACTACATAATTGAAAACAGTTTATCATATCCACTCTTATTTATTAGTATAATAGTATCCCGGCGATCTGGTGGCAGCAAAGTACTGCACTATTTTACTGTAATTTATCCCATTTTAAATGTTCATTTAGGTCTATGAAATTGCATAATACTTTTTAGAAATACATTTTCAGAGTATGTATTGGGGGAAAAACCTTGAATATCAGATCTTGTGTAGAAATTTTACAGAAACAACGTTATGAAATTGTTCATCCAAACAAACGTATTAATCAACCTATCATTTCAAAATTTTGAATCACATATGTACACATGCCAAAAAGTAGAGATTATGTCTTTGATATATGTCCATAATGCTTGACAAGAACTTCTGGAAGCTTTTCTTGTTGGATTTTTATGCATAAGACAAAGAACCATTGTAAGTGGACGTATCAGGAAACACAAAACAGGTAGCACTGTATTTAAATGTGCTCTTGAAGAATAAGGGATGTTAGTTGAGTGTATTTATGAAAGAGTACCTGTTCTAAGCACATGTAATGTGGACCATGCCTGTTTCTATGCCCTACTGAGGAGAAATGTGCTTGTAGAAAGGAGGCTGATGCCCTCCAAAGCTTAGAGAAGGACCCCTCTGGTCATTGTCTTGTAGGGAGGCTTCATGAGCTCCTGCCTCCATTGATGCTGTCTTTGGTCAGCTCTTGTCTAGCCAGAGATATTGCTAAGACTTTAAGGGTGTAGCTTCTTACATTTCTAGGAGATACTACCTCACAGCAACCTTCCTGTTCCCCGGCTCCTACACCCCCGCTGCACACACATACACACATCTACCCAGATTAACCCCAAACTTTAGGTGCAAGAGTTGTGTTGAAGAAGTATCAGTTGAGTCTTGGCTCACAGCTCTGCATTTTGATCAGTTGTGGTTTTCTGTAATTATCTCCATATGTTGCAAAGAGAAGTTTCCTTGATGAGGGCCGAGTACTATACTTATCTGTGAGTATAAGGATAAATATTAAAATGTAGCTAGAGATTTTGCTAGTTAAGTATAGTGGTAGTTGTAGGTTCTTCTCCAAGATTCATGACATCACTATTTCTGGGTAGTTGGCTAGGTGTCCAGTCCCTGGCATGATTTCCTTCTTGTTGAGTGAGTATTATGCCTAGTTAGAGGCATGTTCCTATTTCTAACTGCTAAACATGCCCTATTTGGGGCTGTCGGTCTCTAGCAAGATAATTCTGAGTAATAGAGGTGACTTACAGTTTTTCCTCATCTGGCTACTTTTGTACAGAGATGTCTTGTTTAGAAAGTTACTTGAGTTTAGGAGAATTAGACCGAATGCATCCCTTGAGGAACAGTGACAATGCACACCTATCGTGTGTGGGTGGTATTGTGATTTGATTGGCCCCATCCGCTTGTTATCTCACAGGGCTGGAATAACTGAACCAGAGCAGAAGGTGGGTAGCAAGCCCGGAAGTCTGGACTGAGAGATGAAGGAAGTCCCAGGACCTCCGACAAACACTTCTGGTATTTCAAATACCAGAATGTTTGTTTTGTGTTCTGATTCCAATGACCAGCTCACAGCTGCCAATTGTCTCTAAATAGAATTGGAGCGAATATGTGGGGAACCAGTTCCTGCATGTTTTGGGTCTAAGACTAAGCAAGGTCCTAATACCTGGGCCTTCCAGATATCTCTCTTTCCATCCATCTTTCTATTCTTTGGTTCATAGCTGTGTCTGTTCATAGCTGTGTCTGTTTTTCCTCCTGGTCTTGTAGTTCTTGTTTCTCATTTTTCTTCACAAATTTCTTTTCCATGGTTCTGAAGTAAAAGGTGACTCTCTCTACTTTTAAACTTTACCCTGTCTTTTTCTTGCTGCATCCTCTCTTCTTGGATGCTTTTATTGACTTTCGTGTTTACAGTGATCATCCCTGTACTTAATTCACTTATATTATCTTGCTAACTCAAAACCCTTCTCCCAGGTTGAGATTTGTAAATGCTGTGGTCTGACAACTGGAAATGAAGCTGCATCTTAAATCAGCAAGTCCAAATCTGGAGTCCTCCTTACCCTCCTGTCTTGTGAGTCTTCCCTGGTATGTTGCCATCATTCGCCTGCCCTATTAAGAACTAATGGCCCCTTTTAACTCTGTAGGACCACTTCTGGAGTCTTCTTCCTTCCCATCTTTATCATTGTGCTTGTCCAAGCCTTCTTGTTTATGATCAGTCACTGTTGTTTGGACCATTTTCAGCTTAGTTATAAATTTTATCATCATATATACATACATATATATATATATATCCACTAAGATTTGTATTTGTTAATTTCCTCTGTTGCTTCAATATATTGCTAATCTGCCAAGAAATATGTTTATTTCCATATGAATTATCCTCCAGATTATTATATTTTCTTATTACTTATCCTGATTTAACAGTTTTGTTTTGTTGAGTATTAAATCCACATTTGATATTCTTACTTATTTAAGTTTTAAATACCTGTGTCCTCTTTTGTGATTGAATTAATTAAATATTTAACTTTTTATAAAACTTAGTTCTTGCAGACATTATTTTTATTGTTTTTAAACTTTGTGATAATTTGACCCTTTTTTGCTTTCTTTGAATTCACTTATTAAATTTTATTTAATTAATTCTATGTGTGGGGGAGCACATACTAAAGCCCATGTGTGGAGATCAAGGAAAACTTGTAAGAGTCAGGTCTCTCCTTTCATCATGTTGTCCCTAGGGATTGAACTTAGATCCTTGGGCTTGGCAAGTCTCTATTACTGTGAAACCAACTCATCGGCCCTGTGCATTCTTTTAAATTTTGTTTGTTCCAAGTGATTTTTCCCTTTGTTCTTTCCTACCTCCAAGTAGACCCTGTTCTGCTTTCATGATAGATATATTCTATCACTCCCTCTTCTTCCTCATATTCTTCCTCTGAGTCTTCATTCTGTTTCATGTTTTATATAAATATTTACTTGTGTACATGCACACACACACATCTAAATTCCGTATATGAGAGAAAATGTGATAATTTATTTGAGTCAAAACCTCAGTTCTATCCATTTCTCTGTAAATAACACAATTTCATCATTCTTTACAGCTGAACAAAATTCTATGGTGTAAACACATCATCTGCCCTGCATTTTCTTTACCTGTTCATGAGATGATGGACACCTAAGCTGGTTCCTTATTGTGGCTACTGTGAATAGTGCGGCAAAACACATGGCTGTCTCAGGATCACTGTAATATACTTACTTGGGCTCCCATGAGTGCTGTAGCTGAACCCTTTGGTAATTCTATTTTTAGGTTTCTGAAGAATCCTCCTAGCAATTCTCGTAGTGGTGATGGCAGTTTATGTCCTGCCATCAGTAAATCTGCTCCCAACACACACATCTTTCCTCCAGTGTTGCTTGTTCTTTCTTTTCTTTAAAAAATACATTTATTTATCATTTTTATGTGTAAGTATGAATGCCTGCATGATGTCATTTGCACTACATGGGTATAGGAGGCCACACATGCCAGGAAAGCATGGTGGATGCCCTCAGATAGGAGTTATAGGTACCATTTAGGGGCTGGCAACAGACCCCGGGCACTCTAAAAGAGGCTCAAGTACTTTAGCAGCAGAGGTTTTTTTTTTTTTTTGACTTTTTTTTTTATTGAGAAAAGGAGAAAAAAAAAAAACAAAAAACAAGTTTCCACCTCCTCCCAGCCTCCCATTTCCCTCCCCCTCCTCCCACTCTTCTCCACCTCCTCCCACCCTTCTCCCCCTCCCCCCACTCCTCTCCCCCTCCCTCTCCAGTCCAAAGAGCAGTCAGGGTTCCCTGCCCTGTGGTAAGTCCTAGGTCTTCCCCCCTTCGTCCATTTCTAGGAAGGTGAACATCCAAACTGGCTAGGCTCCCACAAAGCCAGCACATTAAGTAGGATCAAAACCCCGTGCCATTGTCCTTGGCTTCTCATCAGCCCTCATTGTTCGCCATGCTCAGAGAGTCCAGTTTTATCCCATGCTTTTTCAGTCATAGTCCAGCTGGCCTTGGTGAGCTCCCAATAGATCATTGAGCCAGCTCCACTGTCTCAATGGGTGGGTGCACCCCTTGTGGTCCCGACTTCTTTGCTCATGTTCTCCCTCCTTCTGCTCCTCATTGCTTCTTACCAGTCTTCTTCTCTTGATGAGAGAAGACAGATGGAATCTCAAAGCATTATTTGCACTTTCCTTATTTCTAAATCTATTGAACTCTTTTTCAAGTATTAAGTAGCCATTTTCGTTTCTTCTTTTGAGAACTGTGTGCTCAATTCATTTAGCCCATTTATTGACTGGATGATTTGGTTTCTGATGTTAACTTTAAAATTCTTCATAGATTCTGTATATTCATCCACTGTTTGGCATACAGTTGGCAAACATTGTTTCACATTCTGAAGCCTGTCCTTGACACCCTCTTGATAGTCTTCTTTCCCATGCTAAAGCTTCGTGCATTTGTACGTTATTATTTGCCGATGCTCCCTCAGTTTTAATTTTTCTGTGTCGCTTTTCTGGATAGTATCTAGGGTTATGAATTTGCCGTCAGGTAAGAGGTTTTTAAGCAACCCATAAATTATAATGTGTGGTACTTTAGAAATATTTATATTAAGGAGAATTTCACACATTAGGAATGTAAGAAAAATAGTCTTATCAACCCTCAGGGACCTATCACCAAATTTCACCAACTATCAACATTTTGACAGCCCTTCTTTCTGTGTAGTCCCATTTCTTTTCTCCATTACCTTTTGCAAACCCTAGATATTGTGACTATGGTAAAACTTTTATTATTAGTTTATATTTTTTCTTATTATTCCTTAAGTGTTTATTGTATGTCTTTATGTCTGTGTATTTAGTTATATATGTGAGTTTTATATATGTGTTTTGTTTATATGCATATAGATGTGTATGTATATATGTATAGTTGCATATGTGCGCACACATTTTCAAGTGATTATGCAATCATTTCAGTTTGATTAAAATATTTGCAGTTATAGGTCATATGTAGTTAGATCATCCAATCTATATTATTTCTGCTTCTGATAATATATTGCACTTCCGCTCATGAGTTAAAACCTTATCAATTTTAAAATATATCATACATGATTCTTCAAATGGAAGAAAAATCCACTTAGAATAGACAGCTCAATCCGTATTATTCACTATACTAGTCAAATTCATGTTACCATGATTTAAATTACAATAATCCAATTCTCCGTGTTCTCAACTTCATGATCAGTCCAAGGCTGAAAGAAATTCATCTAACATCTATCACGACAAGCTGATTTCTCACCAGTTTTTTGCTTTTACCTCCCTGCTGATTTGGGCATGGTATATTTGAACGCTGTATAATTTGACTCATAAACCCATGGTTTGGCCCTGTAGGCTCACTGCCATAACGTTTATCAATATACAGTTGCTTTATTTTATTCCAGCCTTTGTTTTTATATCTGAAATTTTAACATTGTTCATAGTTAGCCTTGCTACTCTAGTTAGTTATTTGTTTTTGCTTGGAATATCTCTATTCATTAACTTATTTAACCGCTTGCCTTTGCTTCTAAATAAAACTGGCATAGCAGCAGATGCCTCTCAATCTAGAACTCGGCCTATTTGCAAATTTTTCAAAGCTGTAAATTTAGTTTAATCCAATTATTTTTATTAGTTGTGGCTAATGCTATTATTTCTTTATTTCCTTCAATATTTTAATTTTTACACTCTCTCTCTCTCTCTCTCTTCTCTCTCTCTGTGTGTGTGTGTGTGTGTGTGTGTGTGTGTGTGTGTCTGTGTGTGTGTCTCGGTGTGTATATGTGAATATGTGAAGAACAGAGAACAGTTTGTCAAGTTCATTCCCTCCTGAACCATGTCACTTGCCTTTTTTCAGTTTTGAATTTCTTTCACCTGTTTTTAAATTTATGCTGCCTTTGTTTTGTGTTAAATCGCATGCCATGCCTGTGTCATAGCACACATGGAAGGCAGTGGCATGACTGTCTCTGGCTCTTCAGTGCTGTGTAGGCCACGCTAGCTCACCTGTGCCTCTTCAGACTCCTCTCACTGCCTGCCGTCTCCTAGTAGGGATGCTGGGAGCACAGATGTGTGCAGTACAGTTCATGTCTTTGATTTGTTTGGGGGATCTGAACTCAGGTTGTCAGGTTTGCGTGACAACTATTTTATCCACTGAGCCATCACCATAGCCTAGAAAACAGCATATTTTCATAATATTTCTGCATATTTTCCCTTGTTTTCCCAAGCATCCAGCTTTCCTTTTCTGATATTAAAGTCCAGAAAGGAAGATCCTTTGTTTACCCTTAAGGACTGGGCTGCAGTTCCCCAGCCGACTTCACTGATTCCCAGCCAAAGGGCTGCCTCCTCAGATTCAGATATATATTCAATAATATAATTCCACAATTACCTTTTTAGCTTCAGATTTATTTGTTACAGGAGTTACTTTTGATGTTGTCATTTAGATTTGAAAATATATTTAAAGTTGCCGCACTTTTGATCAGTCACTTTGGAACTTGCCCCCAGGTTTTCTAGTCCACCTTATCTATTTGTTTATATGAAATTTTGGTTTTCATGCTGGATTTTAGTAGCCTTTTCTTCCTGGGCTATTTTCTTTTTACCTCAAGTTGTGGAACCATGTTTTCTGATATTTTCCCTTGTTTCTATAGATGCAAATGATATTCTTTTTGCTGGTTTTGACACCTTTATCTATAGTTCTCTTGTTTTGCTTACATTCACACAAATAAGAGCTGACTCTAAAGTCACTATTTTTCATATTTTCTTCTTGGACCTTCATGTATACACTGCACTGCGGGTTGACTGTCCATTCTGCTTGCCAACTTCCTGTTGCTCGTTGGCAGTCATGTGATCTTCTGGTACTGAGACAGTTTCTTCTGCCCTTCCTCCTGTATCAAGCCGGTGGTAGAGTGTCTGGAGCATTTGGGATCTGTTTATCCCTGTACTGGTTCATCCCTTTCATGCTTCATTCCCGAAGGCAGTGTATCTCACCCTTCCACTCCCTGACATGCCATCTTTCTGAGTTTCTGTGTCTGAAGCGCATAGAAATATAGTTGGAAAGGAAAGAAGTATATATTGTTTTTGAAAACCAGTGATCATTTTGGACAGAATTGCCACTAAGTTTCCTGTGAAGAAAAAGGTTCAAATCTCTGAACTGAGCTACAAGGCAGGCAACAGCCTAGGGGAAATACTTCTACAGGGGCATGTTTTATAAGGTGATCCTCTAAGGACTATCTCCCCCCTTTTATTTTCTCAATCTGGACTCATGGTTCTACAATCAGTCTAACCTTTCCCTGATAATTTCTGACTCTGGGTTTCCTGACAATTTTGGTTTTCTGTGTTAAAGTTTTAATTTTTTTTTTCTTGTGTGTACGTAGTATACTGAGAAAGTTGGAGCCTGGAATTGGTGGCTGGTACCAGCACATCTAAGAAATTTTCGGATTTGATAATTATAAATAAGAAATACATTTTCTGGGAATGTTCTTACTTACTTCAATAAACCAGGTTAAGTTTTCTTAGGAATTTATTTGCATTCAGTCCCTACTATGTGCCAGATATTAAAAAATAACTTACTCTGTATTTAGTAAAATAAGAAATGCCCTCTTTGCTCCAGAATACTTTGATTAAGACTGTAACAGAGTGAAGTTGTAGGGCCTATTATATACCAGAGTCAAGGTTGCATTTCTCCTTTGGAAATTAACATAGCTCTACAGAGACTGTAAGATGAGTGATCTGAGAATCAGCAATAGATTTGCAGATGCAAAGCTGAGAAGTGTAGATTCCTTCCATCCTTGGCAGAAGGAAGAGCACAGGGAGAGAGCCAGCATAGCGTTAGGTTAGACATGGAGATAGTGTGTGGGCCATTGGGCTGAAGAGTGTGGGAGCCGTCATCTCTATGTTTGATGAACAAAGGTGGGGAATGATAGATGGCCAGAAGGGAAGATCCTTGGGCCAGTGAAATGGAGGGGTGAAATCAAACAACAGCAGGAGGAATGGATGTGTCATGCTGGGTTTATAGTCCGAGGTGGAAAATTGGAAGGTAAGGGAGGAAGAAATCAGTTTGAAGTCTGTGTCATTTTTCTGAGCCACTGTTCATGTTCTACTTTTGTAGGGTACAAGGTCAAAGTGGGCAGTCTGTGAACACCAACTCATCCTGTTCTCAGCTGCTGCATGTCAGCTGTTGGCCTGCTCGGAGTATTCACTTCATACCTAATTGTTTGGGTTGTAATCCAATAAATTCTGCTGGCAATGATATTATTGTAATAATCCATTTTTACACTCTTCGTATTTATCATCATATCTTTTCATTGTGACAAATAGTTACATTTTTGGTGAACAGAAGACTAAGCTTAAATTGATGCAGATCTGGAAGAATCCATATTGGATCTTGTTCGGCAATAAATCCTGCTTTTGTGCTTTCCAATCAAACATTCTTTCACTAGAATTGCTCAATAAAAGTCATGTAACTCTCTGAAAACTCATGATGATTTTGTAACTTTTTATGCTTATAATAAGTCCTATTTCCTATGAATATATTTCTTTTCTATATTTCATTTGGGTATGATTAAAATATATCATAAGAAAGACAAAGTAAGATTATTTCCCTAAAGTTTCTAAGAAACTAATAATCTATTCAGAGAGCCAAATGGTGTTATCCAAGTGAAAAAATTATTTATCCCCCAAAGGAATTTCTACCTATTACCCACAATTCAGTTAGATATATTTGCTGCTCATGTTTGAATTTCTTCTCTCAAATCATTTATCTTTTATTCAACTGAAATATATATATATATATATATATATATATACATATACTTATTACTGAGGAGCTTTTTACTAATGGAAGATTAAGCAATAAAATACAAAAATCCTTACCACACACTAGAATTGCAGAAACAAGTAAAAGTACCCACCATGTGCACTCACGATAACTAATCAGCTTCTGAGAATGGTGTCTCCATTTGCTTCAGCCAGATAATTTTTAAAGAGGTACTAGAAATATAAAAGCTATATGCATACACATGTATAGTAACTTGGTAGTATTATAAGAAACTATATCCTCACATTCTCACTGCAGGGATAAAAATTTTTATGATACTTAAGAGTAATCTGAGATATTTAGTCTAGATATTCGTGCTGAAATGTTTAGTGATACACTTGTATTAATTTAACAACATAACTTATTAACTGTTATATAGCATTTGTTTCCAAACATCGAAAGGACTCTAATAAAGATTCCAACATGATTGTAATCAGCTACAACCACTAAGCAGAGGCCGCTTTTCTGTCTCCACTCCGTGCTGAGAGGCAGTTCCTAAAGGACTGCAAACCTTGCTCTACTAGAAAATGGCTGAGATTTCCTCCTGCCATGTTTCTTATCAGAGCCCAAGACATGCTTTCCTGTGGGAAGGACACTTTAGAAGCTGAATTTTTATCATGTAAGCTGTGTGCATTTATACATGCAAACATACACACTGTATATTATTTTGCTTTTACAGTAATTATTTTCATTTATGAAATTCTAAATCCAATGTTAAATATTGAATATTTTGGTTAAGTGACAGCTTGTGGTAGCTTTAGGATATTCCTGCTTGATAATTATTCATGAGAGGAACAGCTGAAAACAAACTAGTTATACACCTTGGCAAATTACTGTGATTGTAATTCTGTGAAATTTCCCCATGGCCATGTGACTTTATTATAAGTACTCTAACAGTGCAGATGTCCAGAATGTTGTCATTTTCACAAATGTTATTCCTGGATTCGAAGTTTTTGAATTGCTCCTTACTCCCTCAGTGGAAACGTGACAAAGGAGATGAGACACAGTATGCACGACAGAACACTAGCAGCTTTCTGCAGGGTCTGTCCCTTAGTTTGGAGCGGGAATGGTGCTTATACATTGCATCGCTGCAAACCGCAAAAACAACGGCGTTTCTGTGAAATTCAAACGTGATGACAGCATTGCCTTTTAATATTAGGAACGGGGGGACAGCCTCAGTGCATTATCTGTCAAAAGCAATTCGCCCCAAATCAAATATTATTCCCGTCCTCCCCATCTCCCTTGCAGTTCCTTCCCCATATGGTTCCTGAAATGTGCCTCCATTTCAATGGATTTTAAAGCTCATTCCTTAGAGTTCCTAGAGCATTCATTGCTTTTGAGAGGGGGAAAAAAAAGAAAAACATTTTAGCATGTGCTATTTTTGTTATTCTAATTAGCAAAAACAGCTGGTCCTGTGCAGCTCAGACTGTAGTCTTTTCAACACATTGTTCAGATTTTTTTTTTCTCCTTCTTCTGTCAAGCTACAGGCTACCGCCTCTCCTCTTCCCACACAAATCAACCTCAACACCTGCATACACAACCTTAAATATCACCTACATCTGCCATGGAAGGAAGAGGGAAGCAGCCTCTCCTTCCTGGTGCTGTGCAAGGGCACAGGCAATGAATTATCCAGAAGGTGGACCAAAGTCACTTGCAAGGTTCTCACTACCCCACCGCCACTCCGTTCACCAGCACTTGACTCCGTCTCAGAGCTGAAGCCACCCTCCAGGGTTTATCTTGTTTCTTTTCTTTTTCTCGGCACCCTCCCGATAGGAATAACCTCTTGGAGCCACTTCTTACAGAATGAGAGACTGAAAAATTGGATAATCAAACCTTACTCACAATTTGGTATCTATCAAATGCATGTGACTGCCAATGATCATTGGAGCTGATCAAAGTCACACTCTGTTGTCACGACAACGAATCCCCATCTTGTTGATATGGAGGGACTCACATAACAGGAAAATAATGTTGGGATACTTAAATTTGTGTTGTTGAAAATTAGAGGGAATTTGTCAGTGAGGTTTTTGTTTGTGTCTTGAAGGGAGGAGGTGGGGGTAACACACTGTATGTCGAGGCTCTTATTATTATAGTATCCAGTAAAATACTGTAGTGTTCCTAATGCACATTTCTTAGGGCACCCTTACATGAAGATGCTATCTTTATTGGGTGATGTCATTAACTGAGTTTAAGTCTCTCCAAGGTCTTCGGCTCTTCTTAATGTTTTCAACTTTACTTAGGATTATAAGAACACATTATCTTTCAAGTTTGTACTCGTTCAACCATTGAACTGGAAAAATTCTTGATTTAATGCCAACAATCTGACATGAGAGCTACATATATGATATATATATATATATATAGATAGATAGATAGATAGATAGAGAGACATTATATGTGTGTGTTTGTGTGTGTGCTTGCAAGCATGCATGGTCACTCGTGAGTATGTGCATGCGTGTAAGTATGAGTATTTATAATTTTTAAAAGCTAAGGACCTGTGATAGCCAAATTATAGTGTTGCATGAAAGTTATTTAATTCTATAGGACACCATCGGTTTTCAAAGGTGATAAGTTGCTAATTGTTTTATTTTTTTACCTCTTGTTGTCATACATGTTTTTAATAACAAACCAGAACTACTTATTCAAAGGCAGAGGTATAGTTACCTTACCTTCTCCTCACAGTCAAACAGGAGTCCCTATTGACTCCCCACCTTGTCTTTCTTCAGGCTCTGGAATCCTGGCACTTTCTCTCTCATCCTCCCACTCCACCCAGCCTTGATGTCAAATGCTAGCACTGCAATCTGTTGACATGGCACTCAGTCCCCTCCTCTCCAGCAGCCACCAGGAATAATTCACCCACATTTTCTGAGGTAAACAATACTGTCATATGCCCACATAAAAACTTCATTCCATTTCTCTTGAAGATTGGGTTTTATACCTCTTTCTAGTTCTCCCACTATAATTTTCCATTTCTCCCACTATAATTGAGACCCACAATATTTGAGGTGATTGTCTTTTTTCAGGCTGTGCTGAAATGTGATATCTCACCCTGGGAATTTCTCCTCTTGAGGAGGAATCTGATGCTCATTGCCAGTCTCCTCTATGTCAGTACCCTTAGTCAGTACTCCAGGCATCTATAATGTGTCCTAATATGCACACAGGCTGGAGAGGGAGATGGATTCTCAGTATTCAATTAAAGGAACCAAGTCACAGAGAAATCAGGAAACGTAACTAAGATTTCTTTCTGCTTTGTTCTGCCGGCCACATTTGGTCATGAACAGATCGACATACACATGCAAATGGCATGCAAAAGTTGGGTGCTCTGGGAGTGCTAATTGCAGTGCTGCAGTCAGGACTGAGCATTAAGGAGCTAGGCTCTTGTGACCAGAGTCCTGAGAACACTTCTGAGGAGGGAACCCTTCATAAAGAACCCAAGAAGTTCGCCATATGGTAGGTGAAGGTGGATTGAACTATGTCTCCCTGACTTGTGTATTGTTGTTCAGGGTATTGAAGATGCTTGCTTAAAGCACACAAAGATGAGATCTTTTTTTGATTTTTTTTTTTTAGTTTTTGTGACTTTTATATGCACAATATTTCTTTTTATATTTTCTGATGGGATATTTGCTACTTTATTTTAAATACCTGACTTGTTTATTTAAAAAATCATTAGCCTAGAAAGGGATATGGTAGTTTATGCAGGGTGGGTGGAGTTTCTTGGAGTCCTGGCAGCTGTTTTAAAATAACCACTCAGAGTGTTAATATTAATTATACATGCTCAGCTGATAGCTCAGGCTTGTTGCTAACTAACTCTTGCATTTTAAATTAACCCACATTTCTTATCTACACTCTGTCATATGGGTAGTACCTTCTTTCAAGATGGCACATTTCATCTTGCTTCTCTCTGCAATTCCCCAGACTCCATCCTTCTTCCCAGCATTCTTTGTGTCTTACCGCCCACCTATACCTCTGGTCTAGCTACTGGCCAGTCAGCTCTTCTAGCAAATTAATCAAGGGGTGCCTTGCCAAATTTAAATCTTCACAGTGTACAAAAAGATTACTTCATAACAAAGCAGTCCTATTTTATTGAACTAGAAGCTTCTTGGGTCCCACAACCTTTTTCAGTCAAAGTAAATTAAATCAGTATAGAAATATAGCCAGCCTATGCTACTTATGACTCTTGATAAAAACCAAAAAAGCTCAGTATCCTCAACTTTAATGGTTTTATTCACCCTTTCTCCTACCAAGTATTGATGACCCATGATAATTTCAGCAAGTCTCTGTTGGTTGCTAGAAAAGTTGTTAAAAACAAAGAAAAAGTTTAAAATAGAAGATAGTCTATCATCTCTGTAATAGGAGATGTGTACGAGAAGTATCGATCAGAAATCAAGAGATCCCAGATTTCTGTTGCAGCCCCACCATGTGTAGCATGTGCTGGTGTAGTGAGGTGTGTCTACAGTCCTTAGTCCTCGTCTGTGGATTGGGAATGATGTCATTGCTCTCGTCATTAGTCACTAGGCAGGAAAGAGAAGGGACTATCTCCGCTGACATTTTAAACTGAGCTTGTCTTAATCCACTGTGCCTATTTAATGGAGAAAGTCTTTTTATACTAAAGCTGTCTTGCTTTATTATAAAAAGCTCATTAAAGGTCCTCATATACCTCCTCTCCAAGGGGAAGCAAAACCCGTGCCCCCTTCTCTTCAGCAGTGTGTGGAGGACTCTACTATAGAACTTGTCCATCCTTGCCATCCTGGTGGCTGTAGCCTATGAGTGCAGAATGGCTCCATACTGACTCCTTTTCTTACCAGAAGGTTCATTTGGGGATTTTTACTTGAAGAAGGTCTTTGAAAGTGTCTTAGCTCCTTGTTTTCTGAGAAGATAAATAAGGTCCCTATATTTAGAGGATGGGGTCTTTCAACCACGGGATTAAATGATCTTGTGTCTCCCTACCGAACTCTTCTTACGCTGCATGCTTCATTTCAAGAGAAAACAAAACTTTGGCTATTCCATTTCAGTGAGTCAGCCAACTGATGCACACCATGCCTGGGTCAAGGCTGACAGGCTACATGCACAGGAAGCTAGATTTTCCCATCACCTTTCCAAACATCACCTGAGTGTTTTCAGTATGTTGCAACATTGTGCAGAGAAGCTGGGAGAGAGCCTCTGGCTTCTTTAGTTAGCAAATTCATGTTGGAGTTGGAGAATTTTGAAAACATGCCCATTAAAGTAACCAAGAGGCTGTTGCTATGGTGAGCCACTTAGAGACCACAACTATCTAGCAACTGAGAAATTCCAGCCCTGCCCAATTTCCACCCACAACCCCAGAGCTTTGTAGGATTTGAGGTTTCAAACTGGACCTGCAGGCTAGGTCTCATGGTTCACCACTGATGAGCAGGGAGCTCATCAAGTTCTCTGAGTATTATTTGGGCTTATGAACTGGGTAGGGTCAAAGGACATATCTTTGGCACTGTACTGTGTGGGTCATCTAAGAAGGTCATCATGTCCTTCTCTCTTCATACTGGAAGAGCTGCTACTAATTTCAGCGTAATCAACATTTATTCCCTTGGTGCACATTCAAAGAATATTGGGGCTTTGGTAATTGCTGAATTGTTGAGGATGTTTTGTGTGGAGATGAAGTTTCCTGAAATACATTTGCATCATCAGAATCCCAGCCTCCTTTCCTGGGCAACTCTGTCATCTCTTAAGTTTCTAACTGGCTTTTTCACCCAGTGCTATTTTTATCCCGCACAGAGGAACAAATTCATAAAAGAAATCTCAATTTGCTCAAGCCTGATATTATGTGTGTAATGACTAGATTCGACAATGAACTGACTTTTGAGTTTTAGTGAGCAGTAAATGAACGGATTGGAAGCCGTCGCTTTTGGAAATGGGCTCCTTCTGTTCTCAGCTCTAAATTTCATGTAGGGAGGAAAGTGATTTTGCAGGTATAGTCCTTTTGCCTGGAGGTTGATTCTAATTTACTTGAAATGGTGTCTTTTTTTCTTCTTTCCATTAAAGCGGTGTCTCTATTCAAGTCTAAAGCACTGAAAACCTACCTATAATATTATTTAGATGCTGTGTGATTTACATGTTTTCTGTTTATATTCAACCTGTAGTGGGTCTGAAAGTTTTCTTCTACCCAGACATGAAGTATATTGTCTAAAGAAAAATGAAATGTCAGCAAGGGATTAATGAATTCTATGAAGTTTGGAAAACAAGAGCATGTAAGTACCACCATCCTGATCAGCCCCTTACAGAGCCTCAGTAGAACAAGGGAGGGAGAGAATGGCATGGATTGTTCCCCTCCACAAACCTCTACTTCCGAACCAGTTAGAGATGGGCTCTGCTCCATTGGTTCTCTGGTAGGTGGAAGCTGAGAGTCAGCTTCTCCCAGTCTTTTTTTTTTTTTTTTTTTTTTTTAGAACCAAAAGTCTCCTCTTCATCCCCTATTGCAAATTTGTGCATTAGAAGTTGCATTCCTTGAAGCTCAACAGGAGGAAAAGTTCACTGATGTAATACATGAGAGAATAATTTTTTAAAAAAAGAAGAAAAAGAAAAAAAGTTCTTAAAATCTCCTAAAAAAAGAAAAAGACAAAAGGGGGTAGGGGGAGACAGTCACAAAGATAAAGAGAAAAATTAACCTTTTTTGACAATTGCTAAATGAATATAGGTCCTGTGTAAATTTTTATGCTACAGTTCTTTGTGGGTTACTACTTCCACCTTGCTCTTTCTTGCTTTTTTGCTTCTTGGTAGGTCGTCTGCAGGATGGATTCTCATTTATTTGGGACCTTATTGCAGCTAACTTCTGCCTACCTACAATGGACTTTGCCACATGTTTGATATACTAATCGTCTAGATTAAGGTTTTAGAGGAACTTCAACTCCTCTGTTGTCTCCCTGCATTCTTCCCCCTGCAACTCAGCTGGACACCTAGAAAACAACCAGCTACTTAATTACTGTTCCACTTACTGAGGATGCGTAACAAATTATCCCTAAATCATTGGCATAAAACATTTATTAGGTGCATTGATTTTGTGGGTTGGGAACTCACGAAAGACAGGGTAGGAACAGCATGTCTCCAATGCATTGTCTGGGGCCTCAGCTGGGGGAGTTGAAAGTTGGGAGCTGGAGTCATTTGAAGATGGTTTGCCAAGATTTATGGAAGTTAATGTTGACTATAAATTGAAACCATACTGGGGCTGTTGACCCAAAAACCTACATGTGACATCTCCGTGTATTTTTATGGGGTGTGGGTGGGCACAAGAGCACAGGGAAGAAGCTGTATCTTTTGACTTAGTCAATAATATCACTCAGGACACTTAGCTGGATTGTCTGAGCTATTAGAAGCCTCCACGGTTCAAGGAAGGGAAAATAGACTCCATCTCTTAACAGAAAATGAAAAGATTCTGAAAGAGCACACAGGGCAGCAGATATCTCTGTAGTAATTTCTGAAAAATGACATTTATTATAATTACCATTATAGCAACATTGAAATCTTGTGAAAAGGGTATATAGATAAGTAAATATTCAAAACAAACCTGCCCATATTCATCAGGTGTCTCACTTCTATTTGTGGAGGGAAGAAAAGAAAAAACAATTACAAGTAGAGCGCCATCTGTAATAATTTGAAAAAAAAAATGGCAACAACAACAAAACCCTTGGTCAGAGGGTAGAAGGCAAGGGGAGAGGAAGGGAGGGGAGTGGAGAAAAATATATAGCGCTTCAATAAAGTAAAAAGAATGACATTGCTTTGTAAAAATGAGATTGGGGAGATTTTGGATGGATTATTTTTCTGGATTATATTTATGAATTCTGGATTACTCTGACAAATTGGATATTTTATTTGTTGATTGTTCTTCTAGTTCCCCAGAATTAAAGATGATAGTGGTAGTAGAAACAAGAAAAAGATGTGTGCCACATTTTATTCTTCCCGCACCCCAGCCTCTCACTATGTGACAACTCTTGAGACTATTTAATCAGACCAAAATATTCTCTGGATTCAGTCATGCCATTAACTAACACATATTTTTTCATTCCTACCAGGCAAAGGGCTTAATGTTTTTATTTGTTATAACTAATGAAGATTAATAATAAATTGAACTGGGTGTAGTGGTACATGCATTTAATTCCAGCACTGGGGAGTACTGGGAAGTTCCGTGAGTTCTAGGTCAGTCTGGTCTACAGAGTTAGTTCTTTGATAGCCAGGGTACATAAAGAAAACAAGTCTTGAAAAACTAAAACTAATAATATAATATAAGTATGAGACCCTGGAAAGTTGAAGCCTATACAGGTACATGTATAAAAAAGATCTTGGCATCATGTTTTGCTTTGTTAGACTAAAACTTTGTTTTTACTGAAAGACTACATTTATTTTTTTTTAAGAATTAGTCTTAAGGCTGTTTGTGGTACATCTCTTTGGTTCCAAAACTCGGGAGGCAGAAGCAGGTGGATATCTAATAGTTCAAGTCCAGCAGGCTCTACATAGCGAGTTCCAGGACAGCCAGGATTATGTACAAAGACACTATATCAGAAGGCCAAAAAACAGAAGCAAAAACCAACAAGAGAATACAAAATTAATCTTAGCAGAGCCACCTTTTAAAAAATAATTTTAGTGTCGAATGAAATTTGATGAGTATTTTTGAAAAGTCTGGTGGACTTTCGTGTAGTCCTTTTTGTATAATTAGGGGAGAACATCATAGAAGTGGTAATCTTTGAGCTGGGACTAAAAGAACTAGTAGGGTTTTAATATGGAGAAGCAAAAGCAACAAACAAATCCCAGAGGTTGGGGAATAACTGCAGAGGGAAGATCAAGGGAACCTTTGGGGAACTATGCATGCCACCCAGTAGAGAACTCTATGTAGGAAATTAATGGACCAGAAGGCAAAAAATACTGATTGAATCCTCATGTTCTAGTGACATTTTTTTTTTCTGTAATAAAATATCACCACCCAAAGCAACATGGAGGAGAAAGGGTTTATTTGTCCAACAACTTGTGATTGTCGTTCATCACAGGGACGTTAAGGTAGGAACTCAAGCAGCTTGTTGCACCACACCCAGAGCCAAGAGCAAAGGGAAGGAATGCACCCTTGCTGTTTGCTTGCTTTTCAGTGTGGTTTCTTCACTTTTAGATATTTCAGGGTCCAAGCTAGGGAACAGTGCTGCCTGTAGTGACCTGCATCATCATCCTGCATCAGTTAGCAACCAAGACAATCCTGAATAGACATGTCCACAAATCCACCTGATCAAGAAAATTCCTTAGTAAGACAATGAAAGCGAAACAACATACTTTATCACAAAGATATATTGGATCAGTTAAAGGTGATTAAGTGGTAGGGCTGGAGTGTGGACAGATGTGACAATGGAAAAGGGAGTGTAACTAAGTTATCCAGGATGAAATTGAGGGGACGGGACAGAAATATGCTAGGAAGCTTGTAATCTAGAAGATGGTGATGATAGTAAAGATAGGACGAGTGACAGGCCCTGTACACAGAGAGAGTGAAATGTGTTGACATTTCTTAAAAAGAAAAAAGGAAGAAGAAAAGAAAAAATAAAACTGACTCCAAGTCTGGAGCAAAGAGGCAAACCATTCATTGTTATATCCATGTTTCCCACCAACTGACCAGGACCAGTTGCTCAATTAAAGTACATTTTCCTCTGTTCTCAAATTATGCTTTTTTGGGGGTAACTTTATTAAGTCACACACTCCAGGGTCCCTTCTGCACCTGCATCTCATTTAGAGATGTGTTGTCATGGCTCCTGCTCTCCGTTTGGAAGTTCATTTTCTATTCTGTTTCTTTCGATTAAATGCTTGGCTATTAGCCTTTTTACAAACCATACCCCCCTAAATATGAAGTCAAAAAATAATCCGAGAGGCGCTGAAAGTGCTGAATTGTCAGTCAGTGTTGTCAGGAGCAAGAGGCACGAAGGATGCCAGTGTGTATCCTAAGCAATTTTGTAGAAGAAGTTTATCCAGTTTTTGCCCTGAAATAGTGCTTTGTGTGTGTGTGTGTGGGGGGGGGGGTTGTTTTAAAGCGAGAAACCATGCCTAGCTCCTTCTGTTAACATTTTCCTGTCCCTGTGCCCCTCAAGGTAGGTCTGTGCACATGGAGAGGTTAATATTAATATTGCCTTTTTACAGCTAAATTATCTGGCTCTAGAACCATTCACAGATTCTATTAAAGACCCCTATGGAGGATTGCTTCTTCAAATAGGCATTTTAATTCACCCGGGGACAATAAGGTGTTGCCTTCCTTTCATTAATAAAATGGGAACTCATAAAGAAAACCAGATTATCTTGAATTTATGATCAAGTAATTTTGTTGCTCTTAGCCTGGATAATAGCTGTGAAACATCATTTCCCTTTCTTCCTTTTTCCCTTCATACACTTCGACATTCTTAATTTCTCATGTTTATTTATCTTTTTTATTTTAATTTGACAGCGAAAGCTATCTAGGACCCCAGGAGGCAAACACTGTGACTCAAGAATTGGTCCTTTCCATCTTCAATTTAATGAAATAATAAGCCAGTAATTGATTTATATTTATATTTACATTTGCCTTACAGATTCTGAGATTTTTGTCACCTTTATTGTAATTCTGTAAGTAGTCACTAAATTACTTCCAATGAACTCTGCTTTCCCCTCAGCTACCCAGTGACTGAAGTCTTTTATTTTACTCTCGGAGCTCAGCTCCCCTCTCTAGTCTCCTTTGCCCTTTTTAAGCTAAACAATTAATTTTCAGTTCAAATCATTATTAAATTATTTGGGTGGGGATGCTCAACCTTTTTGGTCACAAACTAACAAACCATTTCCTAAAGACAGTCTGCCCTCATGACCTTGACTTTCTCCACAGTCACTCCTCAAATGCCCCCAAGGGTCAGGGCTCTGGAGTTGATAAGGTAGAACACAGATGAGCTGGACAAGACGTGTTCATTCACACCTCTGTCTAATGGGGGCTTGCCTTCTTCAGAAACTTATGCTTTACCTATGCTTTTTAAGGAGAATCTATCTTATCTAATAATTTAAGATTAGATAGTGCTTATTTTTGGGGAATTAGAGAGAGAAGGAATCTGTGAGATGAAGGTCAGAAAACCCAAAGGATAACACGAAATGAAACGTGGAACTGCAATCACTGTATCTAGTCCATGGAATACCCAGTCCATCGAATTAACCTAATTCTACAAGTATCACTACATATATATGTATATATGCAAGTTCACACTGAGCTGCAGAATGTGGCAGCTTCAGAGTTATTTTCTGGTTCATCTTGCTCACAAAGCCTCGATGTCATTTTCTTTCACTGTGCTGCCTGGGTGTTCTGCAGGGAATGTGCACGAATTCTGTTCTTCCAAGAAAAAAAAATTAAATTTACTTCTGTGGCTTCTATTTAAAGAAACCATAAAGCAAGGTGTCTTGAAAGAATTACACTAGTGGGAACACGTGCACATAAACAGAGATGATGTGCACAGGAAGGCCACATAGGACACAGCCTGATTGGAAACTGCAAATCAGTTAGCATCCTTACAGCCGGCATGGAGATCGGGTTGGTACAGGTTTGAATATGTGTGATCTCATGTTACGACAGGTTTGTTCGTGTGGGGACGCCGTTCTCCTAAGAACGTCGGGGAGCTACTGGAGGATGGCTGTCACCCATGTGGGTAAGATTTGAGTTGCAGTGTCACAGACCCAGTTCAGTGTTTCGGCCTGTGTGTTGTCGTGGTGCTAGAACACATCCGTCTGGCCAGCATTCCTGGGTCTTTAACAGAAGCATGTCTCAGCCTGCTCCTTAGGTTGTCATTTTCTGATGCTGACAGCTTGAATCTCCCACAAGTGGATTTTGTTCCCTACACAATTATTTCTCCCTTTTCTCCCAGCTTTGGCACTCTGGGTCTCCTAAGCAGTTTTGGAACCTTGAAGAAAATCTGATTTGCAGAACACTGTCCTTTCTGCTCCCTCTCCCTGAAAGTCTCCCCGCCCAATCTCTACACAGGCTTCTTTCCCATGAACTGTTTCTCAGCTTCCCTGTTACTGATGGCCCTTATTTATTTCCGTCTTGATCCTTACTGCCATCTTAAGTGACTTATCTGGTTTTATGATCTGCTCCCTCTAGTCACAATGTAAACCCTAAGATTAAGTGCTGACTCTCGGTTGTGTCTTACCTCTTAGGTCTATGCCTGGTGTGTAGTGGTCTTTAATGCAAATATTTCATAAGCTACTCAATAAATGAATGTCACATCGCCCCAATTCATGCTGAAATAGTCTACCCTCATTAGAACCTGTGAGCAGTTTCTATTCCAGTAGTGACTAAATTTTATCATGCCAGAACACAGAAAATAGAATATTTGCTTGATATTATGACAAGCTGGAGGGGACTTATAGACATTTATATGATACTCACTTAAAAATAGATTATATATGAATGTATGTGTATTATACACATACGATTTAATTATAGTTGGACAAAGAAAATAAAAACATTAGGTAACATATTATGTATTGAATTTTTATAAATCTTCACAAACACAATTTTGTAAAAATCTTAAAGTCATCTTGCCTTTGGCCCCAGCTGTAACCTGTTGGCGGCAAATCAGTGGGTGGAGACTCCCTATTGCTTTTCCCCCCATTCTGTTTGTAGTTGAGAGTTTGCCTTTGGGTAGAACTTGATGGCATCTGGTCATCTTCATCCCCGCTAGTAATCTAGCTCCTGCTCTCCTACACAAGAACTGGACAATTCTACCCAAGCAGTTACAGGGACTGTGGCTCTTGTTCTGAAGAGAATGTGGAATGAGAGCTGTCTGTCTCGCCAGCCTGATGGAGTCCTCAGGAAGGAACGTTTGTGAGTTTGGCATGTTGGAGGCCTCCCTGCTTACCCGCAGATGAGCAGCGCCATCTGCTTGGGAACAGCCAGTTTGTTGTTTGTTTTACACTGACTTTATTAAAGTTACCCAAGGGAGAGGAGGAAGGGCCTCATTTGGAAGCTTGTTTTCTTGAAAACCAGCAGGATTTAGTGGTAAGAACACTAGAAAAGTCTTCCCAAGACGCCGTTCTAGTCTCACTGGTGGCTTCGGCGCTAGGATCTCATAAACTGTGGATTTTCATTGGCTTCATGAGCTCATACGTGAAGTGAGAATAATGATTTTCCAGTATGTCTCCGAACTGGTGTGAGAATTATATCCTGTTGAAGAGTACACCATGTAACTTAACATATTAAGTATATTAAGTATTGCTAATATTGGCTTTACATTATTTAATAATGCCACATCAAACTCTCATAGCTACAGAGAAATTAGACTTGTCATCATGGGCCATCCCACTGGGGCTGTTGCCAGGGTGACTCCTATGCACTTGAGTGCACTCCGAGAGTCAGTCCCCAGCAGCTTGGTCTCATGTTGCTTATCTGGAAACGTCAAAAGCTCCACATCTCTTTATCCATTAAAAATAAAAGACTCGTGAGTAAGATACATGTTCCTATTTTAAACCTGACAACTTGTTAAGTTACATATCCCTAAAATTAAGTCATTGGCATCAAAACTTGTCTACAAGCGTTGAAATGAAGATCTAGTTATACATAGATTAACAAAATCTTATTAAAAGGTTACTGGTCCCCCACTGAAACTATTTGTATGTTTTTCATTTTTTTCTCCAAATTTAGAATATGTAATCAAAATAATTCATTTTCTTGCCCCAATCTACAGACGCAAGTAGAAACTTATTTTGTTATTTTTCACACACTCCAATATTCTGCAAGGAGACTCAATTTAATCTGGTGAAACAATCTTTTGTTTAATTCTCAGTGGCCAGATATGGTATGGTAACAAAATTCTCATGAGAAGGCTAAGCTGTCATTCTGGATTTTAAAATTAGGGAACTTGAAAGGCATTAAAATATACGATCTTTTTCAAGCATCGTGTGACAATTAGTTTTTATCGTTTTGATAATTGCCACGTAGAGAAATAGTTTGCTCTGGTTACTACTTATTTTAAAAGTCTTAGCATGTGCTTCAGGGACATTTTTCTTCCTTTTCATCTCAGGGAAACATTCCATACATGTACTGCATAAGCATTCTGAAGTAGAGAAATATGATTTAAAAAATATCTTAAATTGCTCACTTTTTTATACACAAATATTTTCAAGTTGGTGTTTTGAGTCTCAGGTGAGGAGCGTGAGAGAGACTGCAGAAAACAACCCTTGTGGGGAAAGCTCCTATTTTGGATCCACAGATTGAAAATGAGGTTTTTTTCCTGGGATTTTGCAGCATATGGAAATTGACATACTCTGAAATTTGGAGGCACCAAAATAGAACGTGAGGCCAGATTTATTTTCACATTCAGTAATCTGGTTCTATTACCTTGAATAAACTAGTCTTTAGGGAGTGATTTTTCTTATAGTATGAGTTAAATACATTCATTATAGAAAACAGAAAATTCTGAAATGTATAAATAAGAAAATAAAATACAATGAGCACTCTATCCAGATATAACTACTTCTGATATTTTAATATACTTGCTTCTGGTATTTTTCCATGCTTCTTACATCTACATTTTTAAGAACTATGCCATGAAAAGTTGGAATTCATGCATTTTTCTTTTCTTATTATCGTTATATTATGAGCATTTGTTGAATGAATAAGCTGAATAGAAGACATTACATATACACTGGTAAGTTAAAAGACTGTGTTATTCTTTATGTGGACATGATATAATTAATTATATGCTCTACTATCATTAGGTAAAAATAATTTTTAAACCATTAATAGCCAAAGAATGAATATTCCCACCTACAATTGTTTTAATTTCTAAATGTTTCTTTGGAAACATCTTTTCCTTCTCCTCATTCTCCTCCTTCTTTCCTTTTCTCCTTCTCTTTCTCCCTCTTCTCTTTCTCCTCCTCCTTCTTCCTTAAGTTTGGTTCCTTTTCTATCTCAAAACTATCAATCTTCACCAAGGCAAATCTCCACTGAGAATGCTAGAAACACTCTCTTAGAAACACTAATTAGAATATTTTTCACAATTTTCTTAGCTATTCTTTACTCAATAAATATTTATGGAATTCCTCCTTTAGGCGAGGGATGCTGGGCAAGATAGATATATTCTCTGTCTTCATCAGACAACTGGCATAATTCTTGGGAGAGTCTTATATGTCTTTCTAGACTCAACTTTAAAATAACTTTGTTAGAAAATGTGAAGAGCTTTTAATTGTCATAGCCTCAAACTCATAAAATAGATGGCTGATAGTCTCAGAAAATTTAATCTGTATCAGAGACATGAAAGGTCTATTTATATATTCTCTTATGATTTTTAGTGAATATCTGCAATGTTCTTTTTCTCTTCCCTGTGTGTTTTATTTTCTGCATATGAGTATTTTTTAGGCGTGTATATCTCTATATTACTTGTGTGTCTGGTTTCTGCAGAGGCCATAAGAGGGCATCAGACCTTCCGGGACTGTAGTTACAGATGGATGTGATCAGCCATGTTACCTGGGTGCTGGGTATGGCACCAAGGTCCTCTGGTAGGTAGAGCAGTCAGGGTTTGTAACCCCTGAGCCATCACTCCAGACCACTGTGTTTTTCTTTTTTTTTTTTTCTTTTTTATTGAAAAAAAAATTTCCACCTCCTCCCCGCCTCCCATTTTCCTCCCCCTCCTTCCACTTCTCTCCCTCTTCCCCCACTCCTCTCCCCCTCCCTCTCCAGTCCAAAGAGCAGTCAGGGTTCTCTGCCCCTCCATCCTGGTCTAGGAAGGTGTACATCCAAACTAGCTAGGCTCCCACAAAGCCAGAACCTGAAGTAGGATCAAAACCCAGTGCCATTGTCCTTGGCTTCTCAACAGCCCTCATTGTCCGCCATATTCAGAGAGTCTGGTTTTATCCAATGCTTTTTCAGTCACAGCCCAGCTGGCCTTGGTGAGCTCCCAATAGATCAGCCCCACTGTCTCCGTGGGTGGGTGCACCCCTTGTGGTCCTGACTTCTTTGCTCATGTTCTCCTACAGTCCTCCCTAGGTACTTCATGTCTTTTCATATTGAGAGATCTCATTCCCTCTTCCTTTTATCGTATTAATAGGATAAACCTGCTCATTTTTTAACATCAAGTTTGTATTTGGCCATTTTTAACCTCTTGCTTTTAGTTTCGTTTGGAGACAGATACTGCAGCGGAGTTTGGCATCTACCTGTTCTGTGAAGTTAGGCATGACTCACCAATATCCGTTTCTTAGCCGAGTATGAGGATAATACAACCACCTTAAGCAGTTAGTAAGACTTAATGAGCATCATATTAAGCAGATGACTGGGATTTTTGTCATGTGAGAGCAACAATCTGAGCATTCAATCCATGGCAGGATCCTTTTGCCATTCCATTAATTCTTGTAATCATTTATGACTTTATATCCATTTAACCTTACGTCCTGTATCACAGTTAAGATGCCTTTGCGAATATAGATGACATATTCAGATAGCAGGCTTATTGAGATTACTGCATCGAAGCTTTCACTATGCAGAGTCTGTTGTTCTGCTTATTTTTAAAATTAAATTCTTCTGTGTCTGATGTTATGGTTGAAACCCCTTCTTTGTTTCCGTTGTGATTCCACAATATTATAGGACATCAACATCATCTTGTCTTAGCTATGCTTTTATTAGCTACATTCATTTCAAAGTACTCACCCTAATAAATATCTGATCTGCTTCTCAAAATAATATTTTATCTTCACATTTTGTTTTATAGCTGATATAATTAATGTTATTTCTTACTATGTGATTGTGATAAATTTCTACTCTTCTTTGTTTCTATTTGTGTTAGTAGCCTTATAGTTTCTTTTTTTCTTTTTTCTTTTTTCATTTTTCCTTTTAAAAAGTATTTTCCCTCCAAAAAGTTTATTTTTCAGGCATATACTTACTTTTAGTATAATTGACTATCTCTACATTATAATAGAGCTTCATCTCGTATGACTCTAATTACTGGTGTGGGGAGAGGCTGGTGCCAACACCGTCACCTATGATAGAAAGTCAAGTTTTCTTGCTTCTTTCAAGAACACACCCTGTGTGTTAGGACCAGGTAATAAATGTCAAAAGCAATTATATCTAAACTCTGTTTACTTTGCAAGAAATATCTCAACCTTATTAAGTTATTGTCATACTCACACTTAAAATGACATAATATTGTGTTCATTTTCCCCCAGTTATGTTTCAACTCTGCTCTTTTAAATTTTAGCTATTCTGAATATTCTGTGTTAGCTTAAATAGGTCTTTGAGTAAGAGACATAAAGAGAATGTGAGTTTTTAACCCTTATAAAAATGAGGATATCTCTTAAAATTGGTTGTTATTATTTTTGTTTTCTATATTTTACTTTTTTTAGACATGGTTTCATATAATCCAGGTCCTCAAGTTTCCTGTTAGCAGAGGACAGCTAGATCTATTGATCCTCTGACCCTGCCAAATGTTTGGATTACAGACCTAAACCTGCATACCAAGCCTCTAATTGTGTCTCTAGGGTGAGGATGGGGCTTGTGTAGCTAAATCACAGCTGTTCATTCATTCATTCATTTAAATTCTGAGATAGTGTCTTGCTGCATGTTGGATGGCTTTATACTCAAGATGCTCCAGCCCCTGCCTGCTGAGTCCTAGAGAAACAGAAGTGTATCCCTTAGCTCTACTCCACAATTGTGTGTATACAGAATTCTTGGCTCACAAACTTTTTCCTATAAAATTGTGTACCTGTCGCATTTTGGCACCTAGGTAAGATTTAATAAAATCCAACAGAGATGTGAGAGCTTTTGACTGTTTTGCTTCGTTGTAATCAGGCTATCTTTCTGCTTAGTTCCAATTAAGATGCTGGTATATCTTTACCCACTTGCCACATCCTCTCATAGTTACCTTAGCCTGGCTCTTTGCTCTAGGTCTTCTAATGTCTTTTTTCCTTGACTAATTGCTTTTTATGCTTTTTCCTGTGCCTTCTGAAACATCTACATAGATGACCAAATTTCTTCATCTCAATATGCATATCATTTCTTTAATCCAGATTATTTGATGATAGAACTCAAGATTTCTTTCCCATCTTTTCTTAATCCTTTAATTTCTCCAGCATAAACTTCTTTTCCCTAACTGGTCTGTTTCCTGATAATCATTTTATTTATCTCTTACTTTACAAAAGCACCACACTTAGTGTGCATGTGTGTGTGTGTGTGTGTGTGTGTGTGTGTGTGTGTATGGTTTGTTGGTGTGCACATGAAAGTCAGAGGATAGTGGCAGTAATCAGTTCTTTCCTATCCCAATTTAGGCTCTAGAGATCAATCTCAGGTTGTCATGTTTGGAGACAAGTATCATCTGACCGGCTCCCATCTTTGGCTTATGGGAGAAATGTTGAAAGTGTTTCTTTAAAGAATTTTAAATTCCATCTTTAGTTAAGAAAACCATATTTTTGTGTGTATGTTTTCTCTGCTTCTTGTTTGCTATTTATTTTATGTGTTATATAGGAGAATATTTTAATAAATCTTGCATCAATTGCGTATTTTACCCTGAAATGTGGTGTGATCCCTCAGGTCAAGTTTCTGGACTGTTAAGCTAACCATTGGTACTCCCCATCATTTGTTGATCTTCCAAAAGTCTTACCTGAAGACCACGTGTTCAGTACTGACCAGTTTCCTGTAAGGTCATGTTCTTCATAACTGGAGAAAAATTGCCTATTCTATGTGTGTCATCTTATGTGGAATCATTTATGCATTATTTGGATTCTCTCATTCCAGTGGTACCGTGAGGATGGGTCAGCTCTGGTTATCTTATGAAAAACTTCTGCTCTCTTTGTTCACCATGTTCAGAGAGTACGGTTTTATCCCATGCTTTTTCAGTCACAGTCCAGCTGGCCTTGGTGGCGAACAATGAGGGCTGATGAGAAGCCAAGGACAATGGCACTGGGTTTTGATCCTTCTTCATGTTCTGGCTTTGTGGGAGCCTAGCTAGTTTGGATGTTCACCTTCCTAGACATGGATGGAGGGGCGAGGACCTTGGACTTTCCACAGGGCAAGGAAACCTGACTGCTCTTTGGACTGGAGAGGGAGGGGGAGAGGAATGGGGGGAGGGGGAGAAGGGTGGGAAGAGGGGGAGGGAAATGGGAGGCTGGGAGGAGGCGGAAACTTTTTTTTCTTTCTCTCAATAAAAAATAAAAAAGAAAAGAAAAAAAAGAAAAACTCCTGCTGATTTTCTGGTCTAGTGGCAAGCCACGTCTTCATGCTGTTGAAAGGGGGTGCAAGAAATGAGGTGAGTGGAATCTCCCATATTTTTTTTCTAATTTCCATGTCTTATCTTAAAGCTCCATGCATTCATTGATTATATATTTCTCCTGCAGTATGTACAATTACCAATTAATAGATAATTAGGCAATTGTCTCTTGTGTGTGTGTCTGTGATAGGTGTGTGTGTGTGTGTGTGTGTGTGTGTGTGTGTGTGTGTATTATATCAGGGGACAAATTTTTGGAACCCATTATTTCCTTCCACCTTATATTGGCTCCATGGGTCAACTCTGGTTGCCAGAGCCAGACCGACCAGGGTAGTTAAGTATCTCTACTTTTCTGACTTGTGGTGAAAAAAAGAAAGAAAAAGAAAAAAAAAACACCTTGTTTTCCCCATATGATATAAATATGAGTAAGATACTTTCAGTAGCCCTTGTAATAACACAGAAGTATGATAATCTATAATCTATAAAGAGAGAAATTCCATAAGCTGAATATAGGACAGTGACAGTGACTATGCCTTCAATAGCAAGTATGCAAAGAGACCTAAACCTCAAGGCTTCTGTATGATACAGAGATGTGGATCTCAATACTATTCATGTCGAAACATTCTTTTTTTGGTTCATATTTAAGCATCTATTGGATTTATCATGTGCAATGAGTAAACGGATGTATGAGAGAATTCCCTAGGATGCTAAGAAGCCAGAGATCTGGATCTGGGAGTTTGAATCAGCTGGTAATATTTCAAAGATCTCTGCAATTCCATTTATTAACCTTCTTATTACCTAAATCAAATAATCTATTCATTGAAGTCTCAGCTGTGTATTGAGAAGAATATTTCAGGAAAACTATCTTTCTATTCTCAAGTTTTGAGCATCCTGAGGGAGCAATCTTTCAAGACATCTCCCATTCATGCATGCAGCTTTTGAATTCCCACTCTTGTCCCTGTACAGAATAGCACAGCTGCTTCTGGAGCTGCAGGAGACTTCCCTACTTAGAGTGAGGTCTGTCACTGCCATTTTACAGCAGACTGAACCGAATGGTACTTATTAGTTTCTGAAATAATTAAATATTGCTTGCTATGAAGCTTTTTAAATCTAGAGCTCCCTGGCAAAATGCAGTTGGGGCCACTGTATTTCCTTCCTTGGATTCTCTACATGGTACAGTCCAACAGTATCTCAGTGTCTTCCAGTCTTGAGATGAGCCTCCCTTAAGTGGTCAGAAACCTGGAATGTTGCAAACCTCTTTCTTCTGAATTGGATAGCCATTGCCATCTTGACTGAGGCAACTGTAGTCACTTGCGGAAGACCCTGTGAAGTAAAATTTGTGTAGAATCACTCCCTCTGGAAGGAAAGTGGGAGCTTTCATGATCCATGAGACACATGAAGTTCGCAAGGCACAGGAGTCCTCCCAAAGTTAAGAACAAGGATGCCCTTCTTCCCAAGAGTGTCAAAAGAGATTAGTAGGTACACCCTCTGCTGGCTCTTTTCGGTAGTGTTTCTTGAGTTGGTTGTGCTGTGGATAACACTGCTTAGTGGGGAAGTTGCCACCCATGCTCTTGTGAGTAATTCCCATAAATTTATTGGTCACCAAACTAGGCTTGAACATAATCCTTTCATTAGTGTGACTTTTCATTCTTGGGTGAAGGGTTTATTTTTTTTTTCTTTCTTCTTCCATGTCTCCCCAGGAAACATATCACAATGTAAAACCAGGAGGAAAACCCGGAAAGAAAGATGTAGAGGAAAGGTTTGGTCACCAGAATGAAAGAGGATGTCTCAGGACAAGAGAGTGGGAGACGGGAAGTTGAAGGCAGTGTTAGAAGGACAGTCAGGTTTACCCAGAGCTAGGTGCACATGGGGTGACCGTCAGGAAACACAATGAAGTCTGATCCAGAAGGGAGTCGGGTGGCAGGCCACTAAAGCTTAGGAACATTCAGATTTACAAATGGGTCCTTTAGAAAGTTCCATATTTGAGAGAAACCCTTTGCTTTTCAGTCAATAACCTTATGGTTAAAATAAGGTCTTTGTTCACCAAGAGTGCAGCTGAATGCTTTATAGTTCCAAATGCTGTCCCATTTATCCTGAATTAGCTTGTTCTCACTTTAATGGATAAAAATTTCCATTTTAGGCTTTTATATATGATTATGCATTGCAGTTAAAGCCTCTTTTTGGGAAAGGTTTTACAGTGTGACTTTATTTGTTTGCTAGTAAAATTTATTACCATAATACTTTTACCATCCTCATTTAATCTTCAGACTTCTCTTTTTTTAAAAAAGTCAATTCACCATTATGTTTAGCTACTCACACTGAAGTTGGGGGCAGTTTTACAGTATATACGTTCTTACTGGCTTTCTCTTGAATATTTTATTCTGAGGATAGTGAAGGCGGTTTTTACAGAAATAAATCATTTAGCTATATTAAGATTTGAAAGGGTTATAAATGGTTTCTTTTCAGCCACTATTGTGAAAATAAGAAAAGGGGGAGAAACACCCCTCGCTTTCGTTTAAACATGTCAATTCTTCAAAGCAGTGTTAGGAGAAAGCTTCTGCCACTCTGTTTTTGAAACAAGATTGGATATAAAGTTATAGCTGGTATATTTCCTCTTGATCTGTTCTCACAGTCACTTTTAATATAAATATACATTTCTCAAAATATATTTTAGGGCATAGATGAGAAAGTAAATACCCTTTGCATATGCCTGCCTAGGTAAATGTTCCCTTTATATACATTTTAAATATAGAGTTCTCTAAATTCATTTGTTTTAAAAGTTGGAAAATAATTTCTGAAAATTGTAGCAGCAAAGCCTACTGTCCTTTCCCACTCCCCCAACAGAGCTTCATAATAAAACCTATTGTGGTGCTGGTATTTTTGGCATTTGTGTACACCTTCATTCATGTCTATGTGTCAATTTATCTTAATATTCAGAGTGTAATGATGTGAACACTGAACATTGTTGCGTCAATTGTTTCCCTTCGGAAAACTGATGATTGGAAATAGTATCCTACCTGAGAAGATGGCAGTCTGGCATAAATGTATCCATCACCATGGACTCTTTGATCATCGACTTCATACAATAGTGCAAATTAATTAATTCCCAATATTTAGAATATTTTGTTTGGAAGCAATTGCTGATTTCATGGATTTGTTCTTAGAAGGACAAGGAATATTTGTTAATTAATATTAAAACGTTCCCTTACATTGTGTTGTAATAAAAAAATTCCAAGTTCTTAATAGATGATGGATAACTTTTTTTTTGTTTTTGTTTTTACTACAAAGTGCATATTTTGAGCTCATTTTTATTATTGACTTTAAGATATAGTTAATTGGAAGGTGCTATGAAAATAAAATTAAATTCTACATACCACTGTACCCGCGATATATATGTATACAAATCATCAGTCAAAATTCATATCTCGCTAAAAATATTTGTAAATGTTACTGCGAATACACATTTGGTAGATTCATTATTAAATCTTTATATAAAATTCATCTTCTATAATCTGTTCAGAATCTTTAGAGTTCTTCAACGTGTCTTAATAATTGTGTTTGAGTAATGTTTTCCATTTATAGGAGTTTTAAAAAGGCAGGTGCAATGTGACATATCAGAAGAAGCAAATTAAACTCTTGTAAAGCACAGCTGGAATGCTAAAAATGTGTATTTGTAATTTAAATATGTGACACCATCACACTGTAAAATCAGTTCATAATTAGAAAACATCTGTTTTTTCCAATACGATGCCTAATAGTATATTTAAATAATTTAGGATGCAATAAGGAAAAGAAAGTCAAGGAACAAGAAGTGATTCATGGACATTTCATTCCTTTTGTTTATAGCCCCGTATGAAACCTGTCATTTGAAGCAACTTTTTGCACAGAACATAAACATCACTGATAAAATACATATGCCAAACATATGTGCTGTTCTGACCTTATTGTGTCAGTCAAAATAAATAAATAAATAAAACCAGGTTGTGTAGGTTGTGGTGTTAACAAGGATTTATATGCTGCTATTTCTTCCTCACCTTACTTTTGTTTTTTTAATCAAAAGACATTGAAGCAAATACAAGTTGATTATTTTCACAGGAAATCTGTGTGAATGTGTTGCAAATGCAGAGGGGCTGTTGAGTTGCATGAATTCTGGAAATATACTTGAGCCAGGTAAAATATTGAGTTAAAACTTATCAGGATCAATTTTAGTTTAGCTAATAAAGTTTGAATAAAACCACAATTTCTCAAATGAAGTTAACATGGTAGATTAGCCACACATCTGTCATCAATGTTCACATAGGAAGGTATTTATATATGTGTGATGAAAACTCAAATGGGTATTTTTATTCTAGCTGAAGTGTGCATGCTGAATAGTCTCTTGGTTTATTGGCAGTAAATCGTGTAAGTAAGGAAAAAAAATTAGAAAACCCATACAGTGCAGTGTTTGTTTCAAATATGGACAAACCAAATTCGACTTGGAAGGTTCTAGTTTTAACGTTACTAGCCTATGTCTGGAAAGGTTAATGATCCAAAAATGATCCAACAGATAAACAAATAAATAATAAAACGAGGACAGAACAAAGCCTTTGTATTTGCAATCACAAATACTGGCCAACGGATTCTTCTTAAGCTTAGCCACGGAGATGGGGTGCGCAAATGAAGCAGTGCACGCAGGTTGCCTGAGAGGCAGCAGGAAGCATGGGTAGGGTAGCCAGGGCTGGTGGGCCACACTGAATGGCTGACTCACCTTCCTGTTTTAAATGCAGCTTTCTCTCTTCGATTCTTGGGTTGGGGAGGGGGTGAAACCTCCCTTTTTCTCGGGGTTAGAGTACACAAAGTTAATCTGCTCCATTTATATTCATCTACTCTGAGTCCCCTTTTTTCCACCTTTGCTGCCGCAGCCCACCACTCGCCATTCATCAGTTTATGCATTGTGCGCCAGGGCAAATAATGACAGAATATCTAGCTAAAGAAGGGGTACTTAATCAGCAATCAAGATTCAATTTGTTTTAATTTTAGCAGGTGTTTGTGAGGTACATTGATGGGAGAGATAATATGTGCTGCTTTCATTAGCTCTCTTGTTTTTGTGCGTGAACATTTAAGAGCCAGATGTTCGGAGGTGAGCTGATCAGAATATTAAGTCCCCAGAGGTTGGTTTCCATAGCGTTCTACATCCCTTTCTTTATCTCCCTCTGTTCACCCTGAGCTCCGAGGTGCAAGTGCTGGCAGGGACCGACTCCGTTTCCCCATCCTGTTCAAGCAGGACTTTAAATTAGTGGCTAATTCTTGGTATAAAATACTTCAGTTTAATAATCTGTCATTAATTCTTGGACTCTGGGTCAGCTTTGTTTCTCATCCAAAAGACTTTCAGCTGATAATCTATTGTAGGAATTATTTGCATAGTAGATGGCATTTCATCATGCTATTTTCCTGAAGCAAAAGCATGAGAAACATGTAACTGGCCTAAGTAATGACCCCATCATCTTGTTAAATCAATATCCAAACTTGACCAATGTTCCGTCCTCAGCCAGTCAACACTCAGCAGGGCTGAGAGCATCTCAAGGGCACTAACAGCAGGCCATCCAACACTGGGGACATTGCTGAGTTTGGGAGTTATTCCCTCTCTCAAGGAAGCATGCATCTTTGTTCATGACATGATTTTGTAAAGTAATATAAGATTGCTGTTTTACAGGTTTCCAAGAACCATTAATAAAGCTTGGAGGAGATCTGATCAGTGGTTAGGCACTGTTTCACAGTTTTAGCTAGATTGTAGCTGATTTTTAGTTTCCTTTAATAGATTTTTTTGGATATACGTTGATTAGCCTACATATTTTCTTTCATTTTTTTTTGTTCTGCCAGATATTAGGCACATGAGTTCCTTCTATACTGAAGAAAATACCTAACAATAAAGAGTTAATTGAATTGGCTATGGCAAGAAGATATTACCTCCCACTATTAATTGTTCTCTGTTTACTTTGATGTTTAAGGATTGTACTGTTTTACAAGCATATTTTCTTAATTGTGTCACCTTGTACTGCAAGTGTGTCAGAGGGGAAACATTTGCAAGTGATTAGATATGGACCTATGTGTCATCAAATGTATGAGGTACATACCCTTATAGGATATAATTGTGATCTTTTAATACGCGGCCATTGACCCAGGCTTGTTATTATCTATTATAGTTTATAATAATGTATCTCTTTATGATTAAATGATGATGCCCGGCAGAACACTATGATTAGCATTTCAGTTATTTATAGATTATGTCAGAACAGTAATAAACATAAAATGCTGTTAATGTGTGGCTAATGAAATCTGGACATGAACAAGTTTATGAATTGATATAATTCATTTGAGTGTTCTAACTGAGCTGCTGGTTCTTGTCATAATTCAAAAGCTTAGCAGGGTTCACCGATTAGGTGGTAGACTAATTTGCTACAAAAAGTCAATGGGATTTCATCATCTTGGGCCATCATGCCCAGCATGGCTGATTGCAAAAGGACTATACAAAGTAATTCTTATAAATATATTTATTAAGCTTAATATGTTTTGTGGGGGTAGGACAGAAGCTACTATTACACAGCAGATGCAGAACAAAAGATCAGTGACGATCAAAAAAGATATGTATAGCAAAATCATGGAAGACTAGAAGATGATTTTATTATTGAAGGAGGAAAATGGGGATGATTCAGGAACAAATGCTCATGAAGCATACAGGAGAGATGACAGTGCTTTCCTCCTGAATCTGCTTAACCAAGGCCAATTAGAAGTTGAAGGTCGCCATGTCACAGGTTGCTTGAACCAGCTTCATGTCTGTAGCTGAATTCAAACATTCAAGGAGAGGAAGAGCTTCTGTTCTCAGTTTTAATGACGCTCTGTATTTATTGGAAGAGTCTGCTGTTTGCTGAATTGTGAAAGCGTGATTTCTTCTCAGGAAGTGGGATCTGAGAATGTCTCTCCATTTCTCAGAGATCAGTCTTTGTGACTAGAGAGCAATCACTCACTCCCAGATTATAGAAAACAAATCCTGAACTCACAGGAAGCAGTGATTGACTTCTTGCCTTGCCACACTCACATTGAACACTGCAGGATGGCACCTTTAAAAAGTTAACTCTGTTTTGGACTTATCAATGTAAAGATACTGTTACAGTGGGCTCTGATTTGTGCATTGCTTTTAGCTTCAGTTTGATACCTAGTCTCTCTGTTGCCTCAATCTAATTTATACACTTAAGATCAGAGCCTGTTTTTTTTTTTAATATTTAATCAATTGTATAAGAATCAAAATAAGAACAAAGGAGAGAATGGCTCAGTTTGGCAGATTGGGGTAATATTTTTTGATAATAATCATAATTACTCGGATTATTAAATCCAACAATATCCATCACAAAGGCAGCTTTCCAACAGCGACGTTCAATGCTTTCTGCCCACGAAGCAATTTCCTCATCATGATGTGAATGGTCCCTTCAGATGCAAAAGTTGAGTCTGGATGGTTAGATGAGGATAGACCACCACCATCTTCCAAAGTATCGTTTATATAATACTGTCCAGTGACATGCTCTGGTTTTAAAGTGTTTTCAAACTGGTATAATAAGTGCTATTATGTTCAATATTTTTGGTAGAATGAAAGTATCCAAATAACCATTTTACAGTTTGTCATTTCTTTATTACTAGGATTTAGACACTTTTAATGCAAGCCACACTTTGCAGGTTATATAGAGATGGTTTTCCTGTTGCCTTGTAACTTTATCATAAGGGTAGGTGTTCTTTTAGAAGTGGGAATATGAAAAAAAGTTGAAGTTAGAAAAATTTTGCTTTATGCTATTTTATTGTGCTGCATTTTGCTTTTCTATTACCTTTTGTCCTGAAAGTGTGTATCTTCAAAAATTTGCTGGGGTGGGAAAAATAAGTCCTCTCCACGTTCTGAGTAGAACATGGAACTCTTTGTGACTGGAGAGATAAGAGAAAGGATGGGTGAAGCCCGAGAAGGGGATCAGGTTGTGGAATTGTGCTAAGGGCTAAGGAGGGAGGGGTTAGGTGAGAGCCAGGAGCTGTCTTCTCATCTCATCATCTTCTAGGGTCTTCCTCCTTAAAATTAACTTGCTGCCAGGCCCAATGGCACATGTTTATATTCTCAGCACTCACCAAGCAGTGGCAGGTCCATCTCTGAGTTTTAGGTCAATCTGTTCTATATAGCAAATTCTGTTCGTTCTTCTTAATATTCTAACCAGCTTCTTATATAAGGATGTTTCATTTTCTTTCAAAGCCAAGAACAGAAGAAAGGTTAATGCTTATGTGAAGATTCTTCTGGCCCTGCAGAGATGCCACTACCCCTTTACTGTTACAGTGTGCTCTGTGTTTAGAATTGTCTTGATTGAAGTCTGTACCCAGTTCTGATTTGTGTATGTTCTAGATCCCTGTGGGGAAATGCCTACCCAGTGTAATCTGCATAGGGGGTGGACCTGGGACAAAAGCAACAACTCCAGGGCTGGGAAGGTGTTCTTGGAACGGTGAGTCTCACTTTTTGGAGATCATCTGCAAAAAACTATCAGGCACTCTCAAAACATTATGAGACTAGATACCAATATCCACAAAATCAACTTATTTGTGATAAAATGGGTAATGGGTAAGATCTGCAAGCTTGTATTTAGAAAATAAACAAAAAGGAAGAACAGAACAGAGACATTGTTCCTGGGAACTGAGTCTTATTTTAGGTCCGTGAGCCTCCAACATTAAGTTCTCCTTTCTCACCAAGAAGTCTAGAACGATGTGGAAACGTGTGGAGATGCAGAACTCACCTGTGCGATTCTGACTCTGCTTATCCAAAATGCGAAGTGTTCCTAGTTTCTTTAGGGGAAAAAAAAGAGAGCAACTAATTGAGAAATAAAAAGGGAAGAATGTACCTACTTGCATTAAACACACAGAGAGACAAATATTTTCATGTACGAATATTTTGTAACTATATTTAATATATTTTATAGGTATGTATGTATATGCAATGGATGGAGTATTTGTAATCCTCAATTTTTATGTTGAAACTCTAATCCTAACTTGATAATATTTGGATCTGAGATCTTCAGAAGGTGACTGGTGCCCTGAGGAAAGTGATTGGTGCCCTAATAAGAGGAGATCACAACACTAGCTCGCTGTCTTTTTGTCCTCTGATGACACAGTAAGAAGATGGCTGTCTCTGCCTGAAGAAAGCCCTAAGATGTCCTGTTTCTTACTTTCAGCCCATAGAACTACAGGAAGTAATCGTTATTCATCTTGCTTATACTCTCTTATGGTAGTTCAATCCAGCTAAGAGAAAGTGTGTGTGTGTGTGTGTGTGTGTGTGTGTGTGTGTGTAAAATACCTTTTTATTTGCTTTATGAAACTATATACATTTACTAAATTGGGGAGATTCTGTAGTGCCTACAAAACTGTGATGGTGGTTTGTCAGGTGCTAGGGCTACACACAAGAAGTATAACTGTAGTGTTTCTGTGATGGGGCTGCATGTGCTGACTTCAGTAACAAGTTTCTTGCTTTTGGATGTTTTTGGAAACCAACTTGAATAATATTCTTGATCACAATTGTTCTACACGGGGAATAGAAGAATCTGAACACATACCTGGAAAATGTCTTCCTACCTGACTCAGTTGGAAATAAGAGCTGCTCAGGTTATTGGAAAAGTCAATAAGATATAAAGCCATAAAAATAAATTGAAATTTAATGATAGGCCCAATGACTGAGAATTTACCTGGTGTTCCTTCATGAAGTGTGCAAGTGATCTAGTATTGGTGATCGTCTGTTTCAACTTCTTTAAAGTGAAATGAAAATTAAAGACATCTTGGAAATAAACCCCAAAGAAGACTCTGGTATTAGTTTTTAAATTTAACTCACGGTCTGTGGTAGCTCTTTAAAAGAATGGGAACAAAAACCTGCAGTCATGTTGTATGTGTGCCTGTCTGCACGCATGTTTATGCGTTTGTATAAATCTGGTAGTCGTTGGGGGGATAATTAGCCTTTTCTTTTCCTCAGCTTTGAGGGTATTTCAGAGGCTAATGGGTCTTTTCTTTTGGCCTATGTACCATTGGGTTGTGGTCCTTTAAGAGAGCTGTGTACATACACATGTAATCTATTTGGTTTATAAACTACTTAAAATTATGACTTAACATATGTAATTGTTCAGATGAGAAGACCTTTTGGAAAAAGCACAGTCAATATGATATTTGGAATACTATTTTTAATGACTCCTTTCATTCCAGAGTTCAGATTTAATGAGAAATGTTCTTAAGTTCCCAGGGAAGTATTTGGCCATCCTTTGTGGCCTCTGTGTCTGCTTGATGACAAACTCTGTTCTAGCACTCAAAATTCTAGTTCCCCTGACACACTCTATCTTTTTTCTTTTTAGCAAAAAATTTTTGTACTTTAATTTTTTGTTTATTCATTTCTGTGTGAGTATGCTATGTTGAGAAGGTGCCCTTGTAGACTAGAGGAAGGAGTTAGAACCCCTGGAGGTGGAGTTAGAGATATTTCTGAACTGCTGGATGTGAGTGCTGGAACCTGAGCTCGGGTCCTCTATAAGAAAAACACGTGCCCTTACCCACAAGTGGAACCATTGTTCCAGCCCCTCCCAAGGCTGGGATGGGCATGGATCCATGTGGTACACTATTTCTCAGAATGTATCCTATTCTAGTAGCCTTTTACATTCACAGAATAAATCTGTCCAACTTTTTTTTTATCGGGTTCTTCATGAAATCTGTATTTTTGCTCCTCATAACATATGTTAGAAAGTGACCGGGATCTTTATTAAAATGTCTTATGCACCCAGGACCTTGTTATGACAACATATGTCCTCTGTCCACCTCATTTCAGGAATGTGTGTTCACTATAAATAGGCCCCAAATGGGATCCCAGTGCCCACAAGGCTCCTTGCTGTATTCTGGTGAGAGAAGTACAGACCTACACCACCCTGTGATGTGGCACACATAAGAATGGTAGTTGTTTTATCCGTGTGCCTCAGAATTTCCTTGGAGGTGTTTATGAGATTAATTCTTCTTGATATGACGCAAAAAGAAATCAAATGTCATTTCTAGTCCAAGGCACTTTAAAATGGTTAGCGTTCTCCATCTTTGATTTTCCTGTACACCTCTTTCTTTGCTTCCCTTTAGTCTTCTCTCCCTTTCTTCATTTGTGTGTACGAAGGATAGAAAATTAAAAGATAAAAGTAACCTCAATTCCTAAGTCCCCTGAGAAAATTGTCCAAATCACAGAGGTTGTGTGTTGGGGCAGGGCAGGAGAGGTAGGGAGAGAGACAGAGATCCCGTGTTTATGTGGGATGAGTGATGTCTGTCAGGGCTTATTTGATACTACAGTACATGTTAGCTTAATGATGCAGTGATTCGTTGTAGATTAGCTCTTTAAAGGAACCAGAATTTTAGCTCACTATGATTGTCATATTGAACATGTGCCTCTCTGCAGTACTATTACAATACTATTGAAGCAAAATAATGATGAGCAGGAATCCAATGATCTTACAACACAAGGAATCCATTTTTGTACCTGTAAATACTTGGTGTGATCATACACATGATCCAAGGAGAAATAAAAAATAGAGTAATAAGGCAAACCCCAGCAGTGCTGGCTTGCACACTTTTCTGCTTACCTCCTTAGCTCCTGGCATTTAGTGGAAGCCTACCAGGTTCTGGGGATTGCCTAAGATCTTTATTTACACTATATAAGTTAATCCTAGCAATAGCACTGTGAGGTAGGTAGTATGAATTTCCACATTCTACAGATCAGGAAAACCAAGACCCAAATGGTAATCTACCAAAGGTCACATGGTAAGTGGGTCTCCAGGAGGAGGAATGAGCCCTGTGGAGCTGCTCCCAGGGTCTCTGTGCTTACCTCTGATTTAAGTTACAGAAGCCAGTTGCCCAAATGAAGCTCACAACTGTGGGCTTCTAAATGCATAAGCATAGGGCTGGACATTTAGTTAGAACTTAACAAAGAATCTTGTTTTATTTCTTAGTGCATAGTTCCCAGTGTTTCGCTCTTTGGTGTCTGGATTAGTAAATTTTTTGACTCTTAGGAGTTATAATCTAGTTCAGGTAACAGTTCTCTGGTCCGTTCAACTCGGAGGTAGCAAATATTGAGAGCTCTTTGAAAGAGAAGACTGTGTGGAGGCCACACTTCAACCCAAAGCAAACACCCCAAGACTTGGAGGCCATGCAGTCTTAAGAACGTTTGCAGTGTGTGTGTGTCCTTCACCAGGTTTGCTGATCTGTCACTGATTTCTCTTTAGATTATGCCACTTTACAAAACTAAAAACCCGATGCCCACAGTGTCTCAAAGACATCGCTTTGGCAACTAGGCAGATTTTCCAACTGTCTCTACCACGCATCATTCTCACTCCTCCCACACTTCCCTTCCTCATGTCCTGAAGAATTTAGACACTGAGGTTAGAGAGACATGGATGTGCTTCCAACCTAGACCAATCAATAGAGATTTGTTTCTGCCCAACTGAATCCCTTTCAGCCCCGTGTCTCTCAAGTATGAACTAAGAATAACCACGCTGACTTAGCACAACTTATCTCAGATCAGGTTCTCAATAAATGGTGGCTTTCTTCACCTTTGAGTTTCTACACATCTGCACACTTGCTGTGCTTCAAAGCCTGGCTTCAACTCCATCTGCTCCTTGGAACTTTGTCTTATGAATCCAACCCACATTCTGTCACCCAGTCTCAAATTGTTTCTGCACTCATTTTCCTGTGGTCTACAACTCACCCTTCATTATAACTGACAAATACGCTGACATCCATAATGAAATCTTGTCTAGTCATTCTTCAGCTGGGCTTGATGTCCACTGGTGGGCACATCGATGGCAAGAAGGCTTTTCCGGTTTGCCGACACAGATGACAATCAACATATATTTCATTAAATTGATTACTAACTTTTGTCTTTGCTACAAACCAGGAAGAGAAAAGGGTAACAACCAAACTCAGCAATCGCTTAGCTATCTTCTGTCAGGTGTTGTATGTGGAGACACAGGGAACCTCTGATAAGGAAGGCACTGTTCTAGAAATGCATGGAGCATAGCTGACCGTTCACTGTGAGAAACAAAAGGACAGAATCTGCAAAAGGTGGGGAAGCTGTACTGCTTCTGACTTGAAAAATTAGAAAGCATGAATAGCATGGCTTCTCTAACAGTGGACACTATCCACTGAAGTTTGCTTAGCTCTATTTCAATTATTTCCTCATGAAACACAAGGGGAAAACTGCAAAGCTCACCTGGAAAAGGGTAGTCATCTATGTATGCCTTAGAGACTGTTTCCTCCCTCAGTGCCATTTGTACCCTGGGTATTTATTCTGAGGGTCACAAGTATCATGGACTTCCCTGTCTGAAGCATCTTTCTTTCAAAATTAACTCTGGTAGTGCCAGTATATTTTCATGCTCTGGTTTTTGGAAGCTGGTGGATGCATGGTACGGGGAGTTAGGAGCACTCTTCAATGACTCGTGTGGTCCTTGCAGCACATGGGTGTCCGGCTTTCTCTCCTGGCGTGTCTCTCTTAGCATGACTCTGAATGTCTGCTCCCTTATCTCCCCTAATACCTCTGTTCTGGTATGTTTCACTATCATTCACATGATACATTTACCTTTACCAAAGAACATAAATCTTTTCCCCCTCTTAACGAAAAGTGCTTGCTGTAATCATGCACCAACAATTGCAACCATATGTAACTGACCTTTCCCACCCCTTAAAACATCACTAAAAAAACCCTGTAGATGTTAAATTAGATTCTGCCACCTTTTTCTCCAAGTATGGTTTTCTTTCCTATGAAAAAAAAAACTATACCTTTTCCATTTTTTTATTGACTTGAAAGGGGAAAAGATTTGAAAACAAGTGTAATTAAACTTATGGACTTCGATAAATTGATCCACCATGAGTCACTGTTTTAACAAAGTTGGTGTCTATAATACAGCTTTGCTTTTTTTATATTCCTTCATGTCATCCCAGATCTTTTAATAGTCTTCCTGAAGAGACCAAAATAATCAGATTCATTGTGAGTCTAATTAGCATAAATGTTCTGAATACTTTGAAAATATCCAGAACTTAAACTATTCTGTGACTGTCTTTGTCTTGCTATTTCCATCTCTTTGGGTTCAGTGGGCACAAGCCCCATCACTACCCTTAGATGAAATGCTGCCTTCTGCTTAGCTAAGGGCTTATCTCCCTCAACTCTGTAGAAACTTCACCCACGTGCTGATCTCTTCACCCATGTGCTGATCACTTTCAACCTTCTCCAGCTTCCCCACTCTGTACAGTTAAGAACTATGCCTGCAAACCAGAGACCTCTGGACTGAGGAAGCATGTGGCTTGAAGTTATATATAATAAACATGGAAATTAGAACTGCCCTCTTTCACTTACATACTTTATGTCTTTCTGACCACCCACAAAAATCTACTGACAACTTGAAGAACTATAGCTTTATTTCATTTTCTTTTTAATCTCACTGTTCCAATATGTCTTCATAGTCCAGGCATATCTAATACAAGACAGTAAAATTCTTTAAAAATATTTATCTCATGTACTTTAAAAAGGAAGCAATCTAGGTGACAAATACCTTAACATTTCTATAACTCCACTATGCAAGGCAATGATGACAAGTCAAGGGATGGATGACAGTGTTGTAAGTACATGCAATGTCAGAAACATGAGTGAAAGCATGCCCTTATCCCAGCACTCAGGAAGCAGAAGCAGAGGCGGGAGAATTGCTTCTAGTTTGGGGCAAATGTCTGCTACTTTTCCAGACTAGGTATTAGGACCTTGACTAAAACAAACAAAAGCAAAACAGATAGCTATTTATATGGAATGTACTACTCAAAATAAAAAAATAAATAAAACAATAATCTTGTAATGGGTTCAGTACATTTGACCATATTGCCCTTTCTCTTTCTTAGTTTTATGAGAAACAGGACAATAAATTATATCAACAGTAATTGAGTCTTATTTATTCTATTTTCTGTTATCATTAAAAGCCTGTTAACAACTATTACACTATGTATCATAAATTTTTAGTTCCTTTGAGGTGTGTAAAGTAGGAGTGTAATTCTTCCCAAAAGTCCTTGGATTTATAACAAAACATTTTAAAGATTTCTTTAAACTTATATTGGCGTTAAACTCTATCAGCTCTAAGATCTCGAAGCTTGTCAAGTAAAGGCAGCCTAGGTAGAATTTGGGTCCTTCACTAAGCACAGGTGATAAGAAAAGCTTCTCTTTCTACACAGAATAATGAAAGCTAGCAAAAGGTATGTGCCACATGGCCTGAAGAATGCTTATGGGCCTCGAAAAATGCTGGACAATGCGAGTTCTTCTCATTAGAATTTCTGACTTGTTTAGATGAAATGGGTCGTATGTGGATAATTATTCCGGTGGAGATGAGACATCAAAAGTGGGAAGGGGAATGACAATTTGTGTGGTGTTGTCAGAAGATCAGATACTCTGGAGGTGGGAGAGTGAACCGTCCCAGAAGGAAGTATAGGGAAGAACTGTGATGAGGCTGTGAAGAGGAGAGCAGAGGCGTGTGGTGGACCTGCAGCCAGCCTCAGTGAAGGGATGTAGGCATGGGCTGTCATGAAGATGAGGATGAGCAAAGGCCCGAAGTAAAGGTAAGAGTCTGGGATATTAGCTTATTCAGCGGTAAACCACTATAATTGTGCCTACACTAAACGTCTTACAGAAGAGCTGATTCCAGAGAAAATGGCACTTGTTGGAGTCGCGTACACTTGACAAATCTAGGTTTCATTGCTCTGTCCGTTCTTCCTCATGGAACTGTGTAGATTGATGCAAGTTTGGAAAGAAGCAGGAGGCCTTTGCTAGGAGGGAGCAGCTCCAATTTGTTTCAGGAAGTAGAAGCAAAAGTCAGGAGAATTTATGAAGATCAATTACACGTGTTTCCTGACATTATCATATGTGGCCATTGTGGAGGATGATGGGTGAAGAGGGCAGACATGGATGAAGATCAGAGTTTTCCTCTACAGAGATCTATTATTGTGCAAAATCTGGATTTTTAATGCTGACCACAGTATTACCTTTTTAAGACAAAGCTTGACTAATAACCTCTTAAGGACTGAGCTTACTAAGAAACAAATCACAAAAAAATTAAGTAACATGAAGACACCAGCATGGAAAATATTCTTAAGCTTTTTCTCAGAAAGCAACATGCTAAAAATAATATTTTAGGGATCTTTTTGTTGAAGGTGTAAAGAATAATATTATTGAGAAGAGCAAAGAGGAAGGCTGCTTCTTCAATAACTGAGAAATGATTTACTTCCATGAGGCTTTTTCCAACCAGCAGCACCATGGATTAATTTTTTCATTGAGTGGGGAGCATCCAGGTTTGTTTGTGGACTAAACTTTTCATGTCTTTTTTTCCAAAGTCTTTTTCTCTGTTGTGGCTTGGGGTCCTGTGGTTGAAAAGGCAGATGCCGGTAAAAGCCACTTGGATGTATGAATGCCTAAGAATCTGTGAAGACATTTTCAGGACTCTAGCACTGGGTCCATAACATAGCAAATTATCTTAAACTGATTTTTCTACTCATTCTTAGAGAGTGACCTAAGTCCTGATCAATGCCAGGGAAGTCTAGATGTGAGACGAGATAGTCTTAGGATTGGGAATGTTTCCTTCACCATTCTTTCTTAAGTGATGTTCTTTTCAAGCTCTTGAATATCCCAAGAATGCTGAAAATTGAAAACCATTAAATACACCTTTTCAGTTGTTTCAAGATTCTATACCAAAATTACAGAAATTAAGAAAGCAAATATTCTGAGGACTAAACCCCAAAGCTGGTGGCTTGGCTCACGAGGCTGTGTCCACTGAGAGGAAACAGAAATGCTGAAAAGCATCTATAGGATTTGTCCACTGTAGTCATCTCAGGTCCAAGTTCTCTTCTGATGACACAGAAAAGCCCAAGATGACGCTGATGTGAGCTTTGTATACTGTATCTTCTCTATAGAGAGAGGCATTTCAGTCAATCCCAGGAGCAGTTTTCATATCGACACCTTGAGAGAAAAGTCAGTGAGCTTTAGCATAGAGCTAAACACATTTTATTGGAAAGAGTGTCAGCAGTTGGCTTTCCTCTGCTCATGTTACTTAAATTTTGTTTTCTCTCAAGGGCTGTGTAATTAAAGCACGTGTGTGTCCTCTTAAATTAACAGTGTGGCTACTGTAGACATAGCAAGTTCTAGCAAGAGACCCTAATGACCCATAGATTTAGTAATTATCATGAAGCCTGTGGGAATGTTTTGCCAGAAAGGGCTTCAGAATGGTTACTCTACTCAACTGAACCAGGAAAGATTTTAACCAAAATTATAAAGATCCTTCCCGCCTTCTTTTTTCCCTTTCTTCCTATTTCTTCCCCTTTCTTCCTCCTTCACTCCCTCCCTTCTTCCCTCCTTCCCTCCTTCCCTCTGTCCTTTCATTTCCCCGACTTTTCTTTTTCTGTCTCTTTCCTTCCCTAACTTTAGAGACCAGTGTGGAATTTTAGTCTAATAATCAGTGAACAAGCAAGAGCAGTCTTGCTGTTTTATTACTAGCATTCTAAAGATCAAATGCCCCAAAATGTTTTGATACAAGTCTGGGGGTTAACTTTTACGTCTTAATTTAATGAGGGGCATGTTTCACAACTCCAGAATGTTGTAGAAAGGTAATAATAGTTGGCAAAGGAAAAAGAAACTTTTGAAGTGAGAAGACAGAGGGTTATTGGGAGTGAGAACAGTGGACAGAGGTGCTAAGTATGTCAGGCAAACAGTGCAGAGTGATACAGTCTTGCCTTGAATCCCTGTGTTTGAAAGGTTATTTCTCTTCAAAAATGTAACATTCTTGCTTTTCTTGATTCATTCTCTCTCTCCCTCTTTTCCTCCCTTTCTCCATTCCTTTTTCCTTCCCTCCCTGCCTCTCTCTCTCCATCTTCCTCCTCTCTCTTTCTCTCTCTGCATGCATATCTATGCCATAGAATATGTTTGGAGACAAGAGGACAACCTTGGGAGCTGTGTTCTCACCTTCTATTCTTCTGTCTTGCTTGAAACAACACCTCTCTTGTTTACTGCTGTGCTTGCCAGGGACACTGGCCTGCTAGCTTTCAGTTCTTCTGCCTCTGCCTTCTGTCTCCCCATAGGGGTACTGGGATTACAGATGCTTGCTTCAGTGCCAGACTGCATCTGGTTCTGGAGATGCAAATTTAGGTCTTCAGGCTTGCAAGTCAGACACTTTAGTCATCAAGCCATTTCTCCAGTCAGTATTCACTTTTCATGAGGAAAATAAAACAAAAAAAACTTTAGACCAGAAAATCCCCTTGACTCTAAGAGACAGTCCAGGTGGTGCTCCTGGTTTCCCATCTCAGGACTCTTTCAACTTCTCTATTCGGAGCTTCCTCTGCTCATTAGACTGAGGTTGTGGGTTAGGAAACCTTTGGTGGATGGGAACTGAAAGCTGTCCAGGTTAAACTAACTGTCATTTGTAAACTGGGTTAGAGAGAATGCGTACCATCTATCCTTCAGATCGCCATTTTGATATTTGTATCTACTTGGTTCCTAAGAGTTGCGAGAAGGAATGAGTATCATATACCTATAGTGACGACCGTCTCAAAACATCCTAACCTGCATTGATCTCTTCCTTAATCCATTCTCCCTGTTCCTTCACTCAGGCCTTCTGGGTCCTGTCCATAGACCCCTCACTTCATTCCTGACTCAATTTTTGCTTTAGGGCAATACAGATACATATGCACCATTTCTATCAGAAAATGTTTTTCAAAGTTAATTCTTTTATTTTTCAAATGTCTTCGAATATACTGAGATGAAATATATTGACAAAGATACACAGACCCAAATAAGATGGAAATTTAAATGATGTATATCCTCACCCTTCCTCTCTTATCAAATTTTTATAATGAGTCAAACTAGATGTTTATTAGTGCTTTTGGGGTCATTATCAGAACTGCTAATTGGTTAACACATAGCATAATGTATTATAGCATTACAGAAGAAAATGCTAAATGCCATGTATTATTTTTATACCCTTTCCCTCAGCCCCCACAACTATTGAGAACCATTTAACCTCTAAGTTATTAAGGATTTTTTTTTCTGTAGAGATGACAATGCCTGATGATTTCTATGTCCTTAGGGCAAGGGTAAATCTTGGTGTGCAGCCTGAGCCAAACAGATAAATATAATTATTATTTCTGTATATTTGATGATGAAAGGGTTTCCGGCTCCGTGGACTGATATTTCTGTTGCCAACTGCGTTGTGCTGAAATTTTGATTAAAGGCTCACAGAAGTAGTTTATCAGTATTTGTTTGGTTTCAGGAAGTAAAATATGTGAGCTCAATATGAATGACAGACCACATCCATCCAGAGCATGTGTCTCCCCAGTCTGGGAAGCTCAGAAATCCTTGCTGCGGATAATGCAGAAGGAAGATATTTTCCCATCCAGATTTGCATGAGCTCAATAGCCCCTGATTCCAGACACATTATGCTCCGTGGCTGCTTCTTCGCCTCCATCTTCCTCCTGCGAGAGCAAAGCTGCTGCGATACAGACATCATTGGAGAAATAATTTAAGCCCTTCAAATTCCCCTGTCTGGAAAATGTTTATACAATTTGTAACAGAGAAGTCCAAAGTGCTGCTGAAGAAAGCCAAAATATTTTGCTGACTTTTTGAAGGGATCATTTTTAGACAAGGAAGGAAAAAACGAAATCTTGGTCTTGATGAAAAGAAAAAAATAAAGTGAAAAAAAAGGATTCTGATTTTTAAGTTATGTCATAAGAGTACGCAAATATTTAAAGAAATTCCTCTTTCAAATACTACAATAGATGAGGAGGTGGCAGGCTTAGGAATTTGTCCTTTCATTTTCTCAGTCATAAGAAGCTAATGTTAGGGGCACTATAATGTTCATGTAATGTTTTCTCTGTGTCTAAGAGGAGAAAGGTAGGAGGACAAGTTAGGAGGAAGGTGAGAGAAGGGGTGGAACAAAAGAGGGAAGGAAGGGACAAAGAGATGCACCCACATAACGTATAGATGCCCAGACAAACATGCATACACACACACTCTTTCTCAAACACAGTTAGTGACTTTAGTGATTTTGCATTGAACATATACTCCCCAGCCTCTAAATCAAAAGCATTATTAAATACAAATAAACTTTTGATAAGTCTCAGCTTTCTACACCTGTGTATGAAGTTGAAGTCATTTACCACACTCAAACCTTTGCACATTGTGAATTTATTTCATTGCTTTTCCCATCAACCTGAGCCTTGATCCTCCTGTATGAATCACACACACTGTGTACACAGTAATGACAAAAACTGGCCAGATGACATCAGAGAGTGACAGGCCATTGCTGCTGGTGATGCAGGATAGGACGAAGCAAGGATGTCCAGCATCTCTGGGAATTTCAGTAGTTTTCTGAATAGCTTGGAGATGGGAACTTTGTTCAGATCCATTAAATAACACAAGCAGATGACATGCAGAACATTTAGTGGGTAGGCCAGCAGTGTCTTTTTGGTTGATTGGACTTGGAGGAACAAATAGTAACAATACAAAAACAACCCGCAGAATGTGGATTAGGAGCAAAACGTTTATCTCTGCCTGTTAGACTTTCATACTTCTGTTGGTTCTTTATATTTTGAAATAGTGGCTGTTTTTTCCCGTTATTTTATTTCTTTTCTTAAAACCTCTTTAGTTCCTTCTGTGTGGAATAAGAGTACAAGGAAGCACACGATAGGTGCTGTAGTAACTTTGAAAATGTGTATTATTTGCACAATAGTATGTAATGGTTCAAGCCCATTGTGCACATCTGTATTTGGATACTTTTTTTGTAGTGAAATTTTGATCTGATGGACCATAATAACACTGCAGTTACAGTTTATTGGCTAAATAATAGTCTGACTGTACAGAAGCCAAAGTTATAGACGGTCCAGTGTACATGTTAGCTGCCTGCAAATCTTTCCATAATCTTATTGAAGACAATTACCAGCTTGTATGGGCTGGTAGGCGTGTCAGGAATCGCCTTTGGATAATTTCACTACCATGACTGCTGCCTTATCCAGGGCCTTCTGTTCTTCCCTCTAGTCTAATAGTGACAGTGGTTCTTTGTGGTCCACACGGCAGCTCACCTGCTCAGTGAGGACACTGTCATATGAGATGTTTCATCAGGCCTGGGTGCCGACAGAGAGTGTGGCTGTGAGCTTCACTCCTCTGACACTGGGCAGCTTTCTTATGCAGGACTTTACAGGCCAGGAACAAAGCAAAAAGGTATTCATTTGAGAAAAAGAGTGAATGGTGGTTCCATATTAGCCATATACATTTTGCTCATGTTTTGGGCCTAGATAAAATAAACCATTTAAAGAAATTGACTGGGGGACTGGGCTGGGAAGAGGAAGGAGCATTGTCATCAGGGGCTGAGATTTGAAGCTGGCTTTGGAAACTTGATAGAGTAAGTTTGCCTTGAATCCACAGGTACAAAACTAGGTTATGGTTCAGTATCTCAGGAGTTTTTAGCAAATGGTCCCGATTCCATGTCTTGTGTTTTCTTGTTATATTTATTTGTTTGCTTATGTGTGTGTATGATCATGCCATGACATGCATGGGCGGTGGTTCTCTCTACCATATGGGTTCTGGGGATTGAGCTCAGTTCATCATGTACGGGGGGGCGGCAGTCCCTTTACCCTCTGAGGCACCTCACCAGCCTCTATAATTGTGTATTTCTTTAAATAAGTTTACCAACCACAAGAAGCGTTCAAAATGTTTCTTCTGGGGATTAACCTTGGAGCATTTTAAAGTGTGCTAGAATGTGACTTTATTTGAGCCAAAGTTTTAAAAGTTTCCCAAGTTTTTCCATTCAGAGGCCTAAGGACAGCATACTAGTTTCTCTTTGTATTGCCTGTTTATTCTCTCTGACAAGATTACAGCCCAAATGTTTCTGTGTACAGTTAGAAGTTAATTGTGTGCTAGAACACCTCCTTGTTCATAGCACTCAGCCTTGTGTTGCTGAGTGTGAGTGACATCTATCCCTGCTGTATGATTTCCACCTTCCTTCTCTGCTTCCTTTCTTTCTTCCTTCTTTCCTCTTCTTTCCTCCCCATCCCCTCTTTTTGTAATTGTCCTAAGAAATTATTACAAATTGTAGGCTGCAGGAGATGGCTTAAAACCCTTGACCACCCAGGCAGGATGACCAGAGGTTGCATCCACAGAAAGACACTTAAATGTTGAGTGGGTGCAGAGGCCTGCCTGTAATCAGATTCAAATGGCAGAGATGCTCCGGGATCCCGGCCTTGACTGGGAGACCTGCCTCCATGAATATGGCGGAAGAACAGACACGACTGATTCCTAATCACAAGCTCTGACCTCCCCAAACGTGTGCTCATATGTCTACGCATACCCTCACACGAATTCCCACAAACAGGTGCACGTGGGCACATACCACATACGCACATGGAAATAGGGGCAAGTGAGAAGCTATCACAAGTTTATTAGCTTAAAACACTATCCATAAGTTAAACCACAGTAGGTCGGTCAGAAAATGGCTCACATGATTCTCTGCTTCGAGATTCACTGGGTAAATCGAGGTATTGGGTAGATGATGATCTTGTTTTGGGAGATGAGAAATAACCTACTCCTGAAATTCTTCTCTGAAAAAGATCGGTGCTTTGCAGTTGCAGGACGAGGATCTCTGCTTTCTTGATAGTTTTTTTGACCAGGACTGCTACAGCTCCCAGTGTTGCTGGTCACTTGTACCGTGGCCTCCTACTAGCAACAGGGAATTCTTCATATGCTCCCTTACCTTGCACTTGAATTTTCTGATGCCAATTCTTTTGGACCAAAGCTTAGGCTTTTATACTTGCTTGTTATTGGAGGGAGGCTGGGTACTGAACCCAGGGCCTTGTACAGGGTAGACAAGTGTATTGCCACTAGGGTTTGGGTGACATGGCCTCACTCTGTAGCTCAGGCTGGTGATGTTCTTCCTGCTTCCATCTCCTGAGTACTGGGATTTGAGGTTATGCATCACCAAACCCAACTCAAAATGTTCTCCTTTTAACAATGTCTTGTAATAGGGTCAGACCCACCCAGTTAATCTCCCTGTCTAAATGTCAAGTAATTCACAAGCTTAATTCCACCTGTAAAATTTTTCACAGCAGGGGTTAGATTCATGATTGCACAACTTGGGAACGGCATGTACATATACCAGAGATCAGGGATCGACATCTTGTAATTTTGCCTATTGTGACTGCCACAGCAAAGTTTAAATTTCCTTAAGAAAGACAAAACAAATATGCAAAGAGAGAGGACTGCAGGCAGAGTTATAATAGCTGTAAGGTCCTGACTTGGAGATGGTAAAGGAACTCAAAAGGCAGCAGAAATGCTTTTGTAGAAAGGTCTACAGAGGTCGCACACAGAAGTCACTGAAGGGTGGATAGTGCCTTTGCTCCTAAGGCAAGGAATTGATGCTCCCTGCAGAGGTAGCAGCACAAATGATGGCACAGAGAGAGAGGGGTTAGTAAGCCATGCTGGGGAAGTAATCCACAGTGCTGGACAGTTGACAGGAGAAAAAGTAGTAATCAGAGAAGAAACTTCTATGGGAAAAGGACATTGAATGACAGAAAGATCAGTTTGCTTTTAAGCTGGTAGGGGTTGACTCCCACGTAAAGTTATAGAATATAGAGGACATGGGATGATAGGGGATGAATATGATAGCAGAATATGAAATGGTTTGGAGTTGCAGAGAGACTTTTATTCAGCTTTCTGTTGCTGTAATTTAAAAAAAAAACAGGAACACTTAAAAAGGAAGGAAGGTTTATTTTGGCTCGTGGCTCAAACTCCTGGTTACTTAGCTCCATCACGGTATATATGCAAAGCATATCTGAACATCCCAGTGAAGACTGTATGGTAGAGCTCCTTGCATGGGGGCCTGGAAGCAAAGGGAGTGATCTACTTCCTCCCTTTAGGTCCACCTGTCAATAGTGACACCCGCAGGGGGCCTGGCCTTCAACACAGGAACCTTTTTAGACATTGATTCTCATGCCAAGTTTCACAGATTTCCAGTACAGGCTCCAGCTTTAAAAGGCAGTGACCTGAACTGAACTGGGGAAGGTGTGACTAGGACAAGGAGATCTGTATGGGATGACTAAGTCTATAAACTTAACATCAAGTGAGATGTGCTGTGACTGAAGAAGATAAGGAAGATGGCTCCAGACTGAGTCGTCTCTTGTAAGGAGATGTGGGGACATTAGGGAATTTTTGTCAAAAGAAAGCAGTAACAAGGTATGTTGCACAAGTTGATAATGCTGTTGAAAGTATACTTTGATGTCATCATCAAAAGAAGTCTATTAGTAGAAGGAAGACTTGGTTATAATAGACAATCAGCTAGTGAAACTAGCTAGGCTTTAATGTTGTCTTGAACAGGCCACTTATGGAGCTATTCCTTCCAGCAACAAAAGCAGAAGTATGTGGAAAGTCAGCTCGTGGAGATGCTTAATGTCCCTAAAGTTATATTATTTTGAAAGGTCAGTGGCCATTCACATAGCATAAATAATTTACTTCCCAAGAAGGAAGAGTTAGTAAGAACTAGTACAGACACAGGGGGCAAGCTCACCTCCTGGAAACTGGAAGCATTTTTTTCAGAAAGCATTCAGGCAAGTTTCTCAGACATTTATGTGACATGATTTGGAGAAGAGCTAAAGTCTGGAAACGTATAATTTCCAGGAATCACAGTAGATATATTGGAAGGGCATTTGTGGTTTAAACGTTGTCAATATAAAGATATGTATTAGCTGCTTCGGGAAGAAGTGACACCATCTATAAGGTAAGGGTATTGCTAATGTATTTTTAATCAAAAGGGGATGGTCAAAGCTATAGCTGCTAAATTCACGTACTGACTTTGGGAGGATGGTCAGTTAGAACTTTCTGGCAAGCAAATAGGATCATGGTTCTGTCTCTCAGAAAAGTGATAGAGATTCTCTACCCCATGGAGTTCTGAGAGCAGACAAGAATGAAATTTCACATATATGAAAACCACTGTGAACTACTTTCCACTCATTTTTTGGTGGAGAGAAAACAAAGGAAGTAGTACATGAAAGGGCAGACATACTGGTTTCTTTGCTTATTTTGAAGGCTCTTGTGATCCTATGTTTGTTTGCAGGTGAAAGAAAAGGAATCAATGAAATAGGTGAAGATTCAGATTAGGGATATTAGATGTATTATAGACTGAAGAAGAGAGGCAACCTGAAATAGACACTTCTTCCTTAGGAATTAATGATGCTAAAAGTCTGTCCTCCTTTGTTTAAATTTTAAGTGCTTCTCCCATGGTCCCATGCTCCCAATTTACTTAGGAGATCTTGTCCTTTTTCTACTTCCCATGTAGGTTAGATCTATGTGTGTCTCTCTTAGGGTCCTCATTGTTGTCTAGGTTCTCTGGGACTGTGATTTGTAGACTGTTTTTTTTTTTGTTTTATGTTTAAAAACCACTTTTTTATCATATGAGTGAGTACATATGATAAATGTCTTTCTGGGTCTGGGTTGCCTCACTCAATATGATGTTTTCTAGCTCCATTTATTTGCCTGCAAATTTCAAGATGTCACTATATTTTTCTGCTGTGCAATACTCCATTGTGTAAATGTACCACATTTTCCTTATCCATTATTTGGTCGAGGGGCATTTAGGTTGTTTCCAGGTTCTGGCTATGACAAACAGTGCTGCTATGAACATAGTTGAGCACCTGTCCTTGTGGTACGATTGAAGGGGAGAGGAGAGGAAGGGAGGGGAGCAGAGAAAAAAGTATATAGCTCAAAAAAATCAATACAAAAAAAAAGAAGAAAAAAATTTTAAGTTCTTGAGTACACCTAAGGTTTTTGCTCTCAGGTAAACTTGGTACAGTGTGATTTACTCAGTGTATTTAATATATATCTATATCTAAACCTATATATCAATAGATAGGTAGATAGGCATGTAGATAGAGATGATAGATAGGTAGATAGATAGATGATAGATAGATAGATAGATAGATAGATAGATAGATAGATAGATGATAGACAGACAGATAGCTTAGCATTTCACTAAGGTCATGATGTGATAATATATGTGGGAGGGACATAACTCATGAATGAGATAAAGCTAGAGGAAATGGCGTTTTCAAAAACAGCCATGTTTGCAGGAATTGAGTGTGAAACCCCAGGTCTATAGCATAAAGTGCAAGGGAGGCTACAGAGGGCAAATCATGTGGTGATCTGTGTCAAATAGGAGCTAAGTCCTTCTGGGATATTTGAAGTGTTTTCAAAAGGCAGTGGGAGATCTACAGGTTTCGAAACAGGAGAATGGAAGGATTTTGATCTCTGTGAAGACAGGATCTGGTTCATTAGCAGTGTCTCACAGTCTCTGATGCTACAGAACTAGGCAGGAAAATTACTTGCTGAATTAAACTGAGCTTACTTTATGTGACGTGAATATAATACAGGGTCAACACTGAAAATAGAGCTCGATCCGAAACAACCATCTGCATAAGTTTAGATGTTGTTTGAAATTGGATTATGATGATTTTAACTTCATATTTCAGATTGCTTTTAAAGATATCTTAAAAGAATATAAATTACCTTCAACATTACAGAAACTCCATGGATTTTACAAAGGGAAGTAGAAATTAGGAGATACACCAGCAGCCATTGGAATGCTAGTGGAAAAAGAAGAACAGGGCTAAGGAACATTTTGAAAACACTGGACATGAAAGAAGAATTTCTTGTGCTTGAGACTTAGCCAATTGGGTTCTGTATTGTACCATTCCCCCTTCTCTGGTTGCTAAGGGCGAAGGTGGGCTTTCTAATAGACATGCGGGGAATTGGAGTTGCTCATGCATGAACATAAGGTTCCAAATAATGGTCTTGTCCAGGATAGATGACTGTTCCACTCTGATCTCTTTCTTTCAAGTCAACCCTTTGTTGGTGGCCTTAGCGCAAAGGCCTTGAGCTCGGTCCTCCAAGCATAGTGAACCACCTTCCTGGCAAGGAGCTGGAAAGCAAGGCATCCCATTTGAAGGTGGCTGAGATCTATTTCAGGTCAGACTGTAAAGTTGCTTTTGTTTCTCTGTATTTTTTCCCCTTTCTCGTCTTGTTTAGTGTAGTCTTGTTTTCTATTGAGCTGGACTTGAGGAACTGAAGAAAAAAGTCGTTTTCATGTTTGGGTTAAAACATAAAATGGAAGTCACTCTTTGCAGCCCTACCAACAGTTCTTTGTGTGTGCTTCTGGGGGAAAGAGATATCTCAGGGTGTGGCTGGGAGGTCATGACATCATTACTCCTTTGTGATTCTCCCCTTTACATTACTGTGAGGGATTATGGGCTGACCTTTGCACGGACACCTGTCCAGAAGTTAGTGTGTGTGTTGCAATCTGAGTGTAAGTTTCAATTTATGTTTGTCCCGCTGGAGAAATGGTTGTGCCAGGCACTGAGATAGCATGTTCAGAGGGCAAATTTTATAGGGAACAGCTTCACTTTGCACATGGTTGGGAGGAGATGTCTGGAATCCAGGGGCAGTCGTTCAAAGATGGGTCCAGGATTAGGAAGAACTGGTTTACTATGATGACAGATGGGTCAGGAGCCAGAACTCAGGATTCCATAGGCAAATAGACAATGTATATCCCAGCTATCTGCTTCATGACATTGCATGGGAACAAACTAAGCACCACGAGGCTATTAATTGATTCTAGAAGAAGGCATTTATGTTCAAAGCATAGTAATAAACACAAAGGTACCATAATACGTGTTACTCTTCCTCAAAACAAAAACTGATGGCTCTTTGTATTCCATTCTCACTCTCTTGTTCCTGCCATAGATTATTACTTTGTCGGTTCTGAGAAGCACTGTTGATTATGGTATTATCAAACCCAAAGCCATGATTTATTTGGGGAACTCATTGTTCCTTAATAAAGAGCTTTTTAGCTTCCCGGGAGAATTGTATTTAGGTTGTAATGGCGAAAGCGCAAAAATAGTAAGATATCAAATGTGACTAATATCTGGTTCAGTCTTTCAAAAAAATATCTTATTCTCTAAAATGGCAACTTTTAGGTTCATTGACGAGGACTGAGAAAGCTATTCACATTTCGAATTGGAGGAAGAAAATAATTTCCTTTTCAATACCACAGAATCCCTGAATATTACTAATAGTATAACGCTCCCCCCCCATTCAATTTATCTGGAGAAACCCCAATTTGCATATGTTTGCATCCATTTGCATGTTCAATTCAAGTGACTCCCAACTCCAAGTATATAAGATGAAATAAATTATCTCTTTGTTTTAACCCAATGAGATTCTTATCTAACGTTAGGCACTAGGCTGGTGCTTGTTAGCAGCTTCTGTACCTGGAAAAGATTCTAGGAAGTGTGGAACACGGCAAGACACAGAAGGCTGCTGAGTATCAAAAAAGACAGCACTGTCCCTAACCATGAGTTTCTGGAACATCACAAAATTTAACAATGGGCATCCCTATGGGAGGGTTGCAGAGACTGCCATCGTCTGTGTCTCTGCATGATAAAGAGATTGAATGCTATTTTATACAAACATTGTATGTTTGCTAGACATATATGGGAAAAGAAAAATCTTTTTAAAATACTCTTCCTTCTAATATGTACTATGTGGCTTTGATAGTGTATTCATCCTACAATAGCAAAGAAAATGCCCAAAGGGAATTTGTCCGTTTGTTTTTTGTTGTTGTGGTGTTTTTTTCTTTTCAAATTTTTGAGACAGGGTTGATCTATAACCGCTCTGGCTGTCCTGGAACTTGCTTTGTAAACCAGGCTGGCCTCCAACTCACAAACTCCACCTTGCTCTTCCTTCTGAGTGATGGGATTAAAGGCTTGTCCTGCCACCACTGGACGGGAATCTAAAGTTTAAGTGTAGATGACACATTGATTTTGAAGCTTAGAACACGGTTGTAAATTTTCTTCATTAATACTTTTGAGAATCATTGATTATTTGTAGAAATGGTATTTTGGAAATACTAGCCTAAGTAAACTAGGTTGTATAAGTGATTTTTTGGTACTGATTAGTGTTTTTAAATGTGGCCACTGGGAACTTTGAGATGGCCTCAATGGCCACATCTATGACTCACAGATCGTCTATGGTGGGGACAACTGGCTCTTACCAAGAACCAGTGTCCTTTGGGCTGGTGGGCATGAGAGCCAGGTCACCACAGCATGGACTGGTACTGTTTTCTTTGTGAATATCAGATGCCCTCAACTCACCTTTGAGAGGATCATGCTTGCCTTCCTTGCTTCCCCACCCTGTTTCGCTAAGAGAAGGCCTCCACTTTAGCTTCAGGTTGTATAAATGGGTTTTTACTTGAAGCACACTTTCTCCTGACGACTGGTAGAAACAAATTAGCTTTTGTCATTTATTCACCTGGAATTGTGTCTCACAGAAACCTTAATGCTCCATTTACTTCTTGTTGGCAACTACCACTGCTATGCCAGGGTTTGCTTTTTTGCTTAAATTAATGTCTAAATAATACAACGTAGAAGATATAGGAAGATGTGAGGGAGAAAAAGTTTTTTCTTTTTTCTTTTTTTCTTTTTTAAATACAAGACTGATTTTATTGTATTAGCAGAGAAATAAGTTAGATTGCTCTGGCAGTCTCAATAAATCACACATGAAGTCATCTTTTTTTCTAAATTAAATTTTTATTTAAATAAAAGTGTTATGTTTGTATTTGAGCTGACAGCTAAATCTGATAATTAGAGTGCATGAAGTTGGCTTTGATTGGCATTGTAATTGGATTGTCATTGGGCTGAGAACCTATTATCTTTGGATCATGCCCCATGAAATCTGTTGAAGAAACTTTGCTGCCAGTCATTAGAACCACCATCTTGGCTTACAAATTAGGTTTGAAAGGCTTCTTACCACTGGGAATGTAATTTAAACCACTGCAATTGCACTCCCATTAATTAAAATTATATTAAAATTATGGTTCATTTTCTAAATATTTTTTTCATATTTTATTAGACATACTTATTACTAAATGCTTAACAAATTACATAGCAGTACTTAGTGAAATTGTGTTTTATAGATAATCCATCTCTTCGGCACATGCTACTCAGCACCAGTGGAATTAGTCCGTGTTTTTCATCGAAGGATAGACTATTTATGTTTCTCATTCCATGTTTCACAGAGAAGCTTTGCATGCCCAGTGCTGTCCACTGTAAATTCAGATGGGTCCTGCAGGTAAGGCAGTATGCAGCCTTGCATGAAGGAAATATTTCCCACTTCGGTCACCGTTCTTCCTGCCTTAATTTCTTTCCATTCTAAAACAATGGAAGTCTGGAAAAGAGAGGGGACTTTCCCCCCTCCGTGTCTTTCTCTTTTGGATGGAAGATTAAGGGGAAAAAGCCACACACATGCCAAAATTCATGCTGCTCTTTATTCCCATTATTGTCTGCTAAAAGCAGATCAGAGCTGATTAAGACAGAAAGGCAGCCTGCTTGCAAGAACTGAGAATAAGAATGAGGCCCGGCTTGGGATGAGGCTGGTCTCTGCATGCTAGAGAAGGACCCACCCTTCCTCACATTAGCCATCCTGTCCGACCCCAGCATCCCAGGGACCAGCAGGCCACTGGCCTAGAGTATATGCAGACAGGAATGCTCAGGGCTGTTTTCTTGGAGACTCAGGCCCAAGCAGGGCCTTCCTGGTGGTGTCTCTTGTTTCTTTCTGCATTTTCTTTCTTTTCATTTTTTCTTCCCTTTTCCTTTCTCGTGATGGATGTGATTGTTTGCTGATCTCATGTTCCTTTCTGCAGAAAATTTTGTGGAAGAGTTTGGAAACGTGGTAAAAAAATGTTCTCAGTGGAATCTGAAAGTTAAAAAAAATCAAACAATTTCATTTTTCCTGAGATTATATTTAATATTTAATTCACACCCTTCCCTCCTGAAGACTTGCTTCTGCTACTTTTGTAGTGTTCCTGTTTGACCGCTTCTCCCGTTTCCAGCATCCATGTTTTGTTCAGCGCTTGACACACACTAGATGCTTGCTGTGGGCTGAATTGGGTTGCATTAGAAGTCTACCATCAGAAAAGTCCAGAAATAGGTAGTGTCAGGTCCTACACTAGATGTTTGCTGTGGGATGAACTGGGTTGCAGTAGAAGTCTACCATCGGAAAAGTCCAGAAATAGGTAGTGTCAGGTCCCAGGTGGGAGCCCCATCTGCAACAAGGCAGCTACAAAGAGCTAGAAAAGGGTGCCTCGGCTATTTGATTTCCTACGCCATCACACATTTTATGGTGAATGCCTGCTTTCATACTTCCCTTTCCTTGGTAGATTAAGTCATTAAAAGCCAGAGAACTCCAAGTTCAGGACCACGAGGCTGTTGTCAAATAAACAGCCAGGTTTGGATAAGCCTGAGCATTTGTGTATCCCGTGCTGTCTTTATCAGCAAGGTCTGCACCCACTCCAAAGATGGGAATCTTGCTTCCACCTTTCTTCATGGTGGAGAAGGAACTGGTAGATAGCCACGTGGATGAAAACCGTGATAGGCATCAGGATTGGGCACTGTGACCATTCCATATAACCACATGAGGAGTTACTCAATCAGCTAGCCTTTATGGCTGTTCAAAAGGAGCCAGAACACTACTTCTCATTTCATCACATGTTTTCTCGCCAGTCTCAGAAGAGCCTGATGAGATGCGTTCTCATCATCTGTCTCCCCGGAAGTATGGTGAGACGGGGCATGGGAGGACAGTAGAAAACCAACCAGAGGGGCCAGGTTTTGTCTTGGCAGGTTTGGACCACGTGGGGACCTATGCTCTTCAACTCCAGTCATTGCCGTGCTGTATCAAGCTGAGGGTCATCTGAAAGCTGGGGGAAAGTCCTACACCCCTAAATTGAAGCTTTAAGTATATATGATGAATGTGCAGTGGTGTTTATATGAATCAAAATCTGTCAAACCCTATTGCCTCACTCTATAAGCATATATATGTGGGAAAATATCAAAGGAATTATCTATCACTCAGGTTTTTCTTTATCTGAATTTTGCTCTTTGACCTACATTGAACATATGTTCTATTTCTGGTTTGATTTGGTTATGTTTTCCTTGACACAAAGCCTTGTACTGGCTGTGGTTTCGTTTTGCCTATAGCTCATGATGTCCCAGATAGTTTGGACATCTGAGTGTTGGGATTCCAGGTATGTGCTACACATGGTGAATAAGAGCTATTGAATCCTCCAGGCAGCATCAATAGATTGTCAATGGCTAGGACCCTGCACAAAGACTGCATTTTCCCTCTAATGCATTTGCTTCTCAAACTGTTGGTGGCCAGAGCCTCTGGCTGGCTTCTTGCCATCCCTGTGGGAGGAGTTTTGAACACAAAAGACAACAGGAGGGAGGCTTGTAGTGAAGCCTCAGAAGCTGGCCACGGCCATGCCTTGGAGCCCATCAGTCAGTGGCCCACTGTACTTTCTTAGCTTGAGTGTGGCCTTGGAAAAGCTTGTGGTAGCATGGTACAAATCTCAACTTGAGAAATAGAGACGCAAAAGGTTGAGTGAAGAATAAAAAGAATTCTCCTCTTGTGGCAAATTCCCCCTTGCTCCCTTTTGGCAACTTGCTGGGTAAGTGGTTTGTAAACTCTTGAGTGTAGGTGGCAGTCAAGAGGACCACGGGAAGGCAGAGATGAACTTTCTAGGTTTAGTCTCCATCTGAAGTGTCAGAGATGCCTCCAGTGTGCTGGTGCATCCTCCTCCCTGGCCTTTACTACCTGACAGAGCACACACTTGGATTTACAGTGGTTTGTTCTATGCTTAGTGATTCAGAGACTGGGATCCAAGGATGAGAACTGACCAGAACAGACATTCTCGTCCTTCTGGACCTAATTCCACACATTTGAGGTTTGAGACACTAAGGATGATCTCACTGAATATGAGGCCCAGAGCTCAAGTGCTATCTACAGAAGAAGTGCCAGATTTGGAGACTAAGATAACAGAGGACACAATAAGGAAAACTGCCATCCATAGCATGAAGCCTGGCATGGGCCAGTCATTGAAAGAAAGGAAAGATTGTTGACCAAAAGATACACTGTATTTTTCCATTGTTTTTCCTTATCTGGCCTTGTATTTCCAATTAAGAAATGTCTAGAAATGTTGAATTAGTCAAATGGATTCTATAATATGAAAGAATTAAATTTTCTCAGGGCACATCAATTATTTAGAACTAAATAGCATTATAAGATGGGTACCGTGTGTGTTTGTGTGTGTGTGTGTGTGTGTGTGTGTGTGATCATGCATATCTAATTACTATAAACTACAGAGTAAATGTGCACAATTTATTGGGCATGCCATATAAGTTTTGAGGTTTGCAACAATTCACGCATTGCCAGTCGGACATAATCAACTCATCCTCGGCAAAGTTCAACAGTTCTGGCCCATGTTTTTTTTATGTAGCATGAGAGGTAATCAGACACATAATGCGATAAGAGCCTGCTTTGGAGACAAACCTCCTGACTATGATTCTTACTCTGCCGTTTACCTGTCATGTGACCTTAGCCAAGGTTCTTAAAGTCTCTGAATCGCCATCTCCACATCTGTGACAATGATGGCATCTTGCTAATGTGACCTATTTTAATAGGGAATGGAGCCTTGAAGCTCATGTTGCTGTGCCTACCACAAAGAAGTTCCATAAATGCTACCGATCACTGCTTTATTATTTTGGGACACTTATCAAATTTCACATGTTGGGAACATACAAACATGCACCAACAACAGCAAGAAAAACAAGGTTTTCTTTTAAATTAGTTTTCTTAAGACTTAAATGGCTCCTTTCTCCTTTTTCATTTTTTAGGTTGTATTATTATAGCCATTAATATCTTTCTATGAGAAATTCTGAGTTTCATAACTATATTATTTTTAAAAATTTAGTTTTCTTATAGTTATTTTTTTTAGTCCCTAAGAGAGATAGTGGCCTTCATTCTGCACAAGTCAAAAGCAAAGAGTTCACAGCCTCCAAGATGAAGGAGCCCCTCCCTATATAACCCCAGAGGGATTACAGGGAACCCTTCTGAGTACAGAGTAAACGACCCACTTATTCTACTCTTGAAAAATGAGGTCATTTCTCTGCCTTTAGACTAACATATCTAGAGGTTATCTATGTTCAACATTCACATCCAGATAGGAGGGGACAAAGAGCTAAATGCTCAGCAACAATAGAGATACCCATTCTCTGACCAACTTCACCCCTCAAGCCAAGGCCTTGTAGGCACACTTGAATGATTTTTCTTTTATTGAATTACATACTTTATATGAGAACCAAGAATGAGAGTGGAGTCTTTTCTTCTTTTTAATATGTGTTAATATAGATATGAGCCTTTATTGGGAGAAGTAGAAACCAATGTGTACAAAACTTGGACTGTTTCCAATTGTAAATAAATTGAGTTCAGATGCTTTCTGTGTCGGTTTTTTCACCTCACATGCAGATTGTGCTGTTTGATGAGAAGAATAATTAGTCTTTTGCAGGTTCGTTATGTAGTATGGTTAATCTTGACCTTCTCTTCCTTTTGGCTGGCTGGTGAGAGACCTTTCTCATTAGGTACAGCTGGCTAATATGGCCCTTGTATGTATAGACCTGTGTAGCACAGTCTGTTACTTTCCCAACTCTACTGCAAGTCTCTTTGAGATTCCGATTTTGCATGAATCTGGGGAGTGCACATATGTCATTCATTTTTCAATTCTTTGTACAAGATCTCTAAATGGACATCCATTCTCCATTCTAGCTCCTCCAACAAAAACGGTGCGTGGTTATTTAAAGCAAAGGCTTTATAGATTAGTTGTTGGATGCGATATTCATCTCATGAATAACTAATAACATAAAATAAAGAACAATGAAAATGCAAATTATCTGCACTTGTACAGTGGCAGTTAGCACCACGAATAGTCCCGAGTTCGTGCAAGGTAGGTAAAAGCCAGTTAAATTGCTCCCTGCACCTAGTCCTTTGAGTTGTTGAGACAATATCAGAATTCATTCTTTTTAGGACTCATTATTGAGGCATGAAAAAGAGATTGAAATCTGGTAGAATTTCAATTCTTTCGTTAGCATTATTAATAAACAAGAATTGGCAGGAGCTAAACTGATTGGCACATACATCTGGAAAAACAGAAATAAAGTTTCAGAATTGGAGGAGGGGCTGCTGCCCAGAGGGTTTGGAGTAGAAAAGAGCATGTGTGTGAGGATAGCTTCCAGTCTATCAAAACCTTAAACAAATTTCCCTGAGCCGCTCATGTACGGGGTAGGAAGAGTGGATGTCTTTCTCTGTGAGAGACAGGCCTTGGTTTTCTATGGGAGAGAGAAGTTAGTTGAATGGAGGTAGGGCCTTGGTTCTGACAACTGTGAAAACCAGCCCACAAAGGCTCTCATCATCTGAACTGTCAAGCAGGCGAGAGCAGCATTTGTTGGATGAACTCTTACGAGCACACTGATTGTAAAGAAAAGGCTCTTCAGAGAGAAAGGTGAAGAAGGGCTGCTGAATTTCACTTTCTCGGTAGTCTGCAACTCGAAGAAGACTCTCGGCCTTGGACTTGGTCATAGCTTGTTGTGGTTCAGGCTGGCACAATCATCAGCAGTAAGGTGTGAAAAACAGAGATATGAACTATGTAGTATATGTATTTTTAAATATATTAAATCCCTTTTAGCTATCATTAACTCCTAGAAGAGGATCACTTGAAGACCGGCTGGCTTTGAACTTACTATGCAATCCATACTAGCTTAATCTTCCCCCTGCCGCAGTCTTGGGAGCATTAAAAGTATAAACCGTAACAAAATTCCTTAAGCCAGAACTCCTGGATGAATTCTTTTCTTTTTGAGGTGAAGGAGAATGACGAAACCCAAATCCCAAGAGGACAATTTAAAAGTAATAGGCCACCCAGATGGCTGACCCAGATAACAGACGGCATAACATTACTGTCACACTCTGTGGTGAGTTCTGGCAAGGAAGAGCCCCTGGGTGCCTGCCACTAACTACCAAGTAGAAGTGTGCTCCCTGCAACCATCTCAGAGCTGTCACTGGCCAAACAGAGGGTCTCTCCAGTCTAGACCAGACCTCTGCATTTCCTCTGAGTATCCCAGGGAAATATCCACTGCACTGTAGAACCAGTGGCTTGTGTAAAAATCCACTCCAACACTTACAGGGCTTATGGCAGGCCTCTTCACCCAGTTGTACTCAAGGCATCTGGAACTCTTGGTGCATAATGAATCAACCCCAGTCAGCACGCTCTTTCTTTCTGTTTTAAAAATGCATGAGAAATTTACATTGCATTCCATAATATGTCTGTGTTTTAATTTCTCAAAAATCCTTAACAACCATCCCCTGCTTAAAATGCTGAACAACCATGACTGCAGGATTTTAGAGAAAAAGTAATGTTTAGTGTGGTCCGTAAATCAACAGCACCAACATCATCTGGGAAGTTGTTAGAAATGCAGACTCTTAGACACTCACTGACTGAATCAGAGACTCTAGGGGTGGAGCCTAGTGATCTGACTTCTAACAAGCTCCCTAGGTGGTTGGGATTCCGGAAAGAGTACAAGAAACACAAGTCAAAATCTTCAGATGCATATACACTGGGATGCCAAATACTAATAGTTAAAGCAGAGGTTCTCAAGCTCTTTTGTGTGTGTGTGTTGGTGTCGGTGCTGGTGCTGATGTTGGTACTGATGCTACTAGTGTTGGCGTTGGTGCTAGTGCTCATAGTGTTGGTACTGATGGTGCTGGTGGTGGTGCTGATGTTGGTACTGTGGTGATGTTGGTGCTGATCTTGCTGTTGTTGGTGCTGTTGCTGATGGTGCTGGTGCTGATGATGGTGTTGATGGTGCTGGTGACGTTGGTGCTGATGGTGCTGGTGTTGGTGGCAGTGATGTTATTGGCGTTGGTGCTGGTGGTATTGGCACTGATGGTGCTGGTGTTGGTGCTTGGGGTGGTCCTGATGGTGCTGGTGCTGTGGATGGTGCTGATGGTGCTGTTGGCTTTTGGCAGGGTCCTTCTATATAACCCAGGTTGGTCTAAAAGTCACTATCTTCCTGCCTCAGCTCTGTGAGTGCTGAAATTACTCACTACCACACCTTGTTTATGCCTTGTAGTAAAGGTCTGAGGATCCATAAGGAAAGCTGTAAGTACACAGAGTTCATGCAATTGACCATTTTACAAACAGTCACTGAACATTTGTTATGCGTCTATTCCTCTGCAGATTGTAATGCTCAAAGCTTCCATGTTCTACTGGAAGAGATTGCCAGGTAGATAATAAGCAAGTATACTATGACACCAACAGCAGTACCCGCTCTGGAGGGAAACACAGTAGGCTATGGCTATTAAGAATTTTTGAGTAGGAATTGAGATCAGCAAAAGCCTTTCTAAAGTATCAAAGAGTGAGTATAGTAAGGGAATAAGTTACGGGACTACTAACAGAGGAAGGGCATTTCAAGGCAAAATGCAGGCAGATAAAATTCAGACACATTTTTTTATCAGAATTTCTTGTCTTAGTTCACCTGGCTGTAGGTCTCTGTGGGCCACACTTTATTGCCCAGGAAACCTTAGGCTGAAGGCACCTACTGCATAAGACGTTGTCTTAATTCATTTGGTGGCTATCTTTCAGTGTGTCTGTCTAGATCAAGGTTCCAGGCCAGACTCCTGGGCCCTGAGAAAGCAACTCTCTGTTTCATCTTCACAGATAAAACTCTGTACTGCAACCTCCTTTGTTGTACTTTGTATATAACTGCAAAACCCCTCTCATTTCTGTGTGTCCGAATGTAATTTACTTGCAAACCTTGTGCTTTAATGGTAAAAAAAAAAAATGACTCCCTTTGACCATAGCTTCTAAGTATTGTAAGCGCAGCCTTGTCAGTGGAAGGTAGAAATCTCTTGGATGAACAGTGTCAAGACGATAGGAATGACAGTAATAAACCTGTATTCCTGTCGAGACTCAAAGCCCTCCATTCTCAGAGTGAGGTTTCTTCCAAAGTAAATGTCATTAGTTATATTGAAGCATGTGCACAGAAGTCTAGTCCATTCTTATCAAAGGAGGTCACGAGCCAATGAAGTATACTCTTGATAGGAAATGAAGATGGAAATTGATCATTTCCGAAATTGAGAAAGAAGCAAAGCCCATTTCTTTCCATCCAGCCCATGGCCTCCTGGTTAGAGTGCTCTGTGGAAGTATTGCTCAATGGTAGTTAGTATCCACCTCGGCCACCAAAGGGTTTCTCTTCTCATCCTATTTAAAATGCTAAGCAAATTGATTGAGTCAGAGTGGCAGTGATGATGGTCCATCTGGGGTTTGGCTGGCCTTTGCAGTGAGCAGCCGTTATCCCTGAGACCCATTGTGTTCTACGTTACATGGAAAGAGCTGCGAATGAAGCACCATAGTCTTCAAGGGGATGGCTATTCATTTCCAGAAAACAAAAGCAAAAGCAAAGGGCCAGAACAGGAGCCATAACTCCTTTTTTCATCCAGGACAGAAGGATACTATCACCGGGACCTAGGGTCTGGCTCCCTCTCCTCTCTTCAGTTTTCATTCATGTGATTTTGTTCTCTCAACTGGTTTTCTCTGCCTTTCCTTTCTCTGGTTTCTCACCGACTCCCTTATTTCCCATCCTTCAATAAAGAGCTAACAGTTGCCTCCTTCAAAGAAAGCCTATAACCTCCACATCCGAATGCCTTGAAATTGTGTGAATAAATGTGTTAAGAAGGAGTCGATGATTTCTAGGTAATTTTTGCAGACAGAACTGCAATCCAATTCTGGATCTTCAGTCAAGGCATCTGCAGAGATAAACATCAGAAGCAGATTTGTATTTATGGGAAAATTGTCCTTCGCCCTCAACCCGGCATCAAATTTGAAAACTTTCCAAGCTGCAGTACGTGTAGAATTGGCTTTTAATGCTTTGAGGTGTGGGTGTCCGTGAGTGGGAACAGAGCTGATAAATGTGGATATGTTCTTTCATTCATTGGGGACAGAATTTTCCACAAAGTCATTTTGCATGTAGGAAAAAAAAAGAACAATGATGTGCAGAATGACATAGTGTCATGAAAATGCATAAAATGACATTTCAGAGAGATTTGAGACCAAGCAATGACTAATCAAAAAGATATTAAGTACTCTCTCCAATTCTAAGTATTGAAAACAAGAATATGCATTATCAGTGTTATAAGATTTTTCTTGTGTGGAGGTGGGCCTAGGTGCAAAGCTGCATGACTGTTTACTCGGGTTTATCTCAAGATGAGTCCCAGACACTGAGGTGGGAGCATCCAAACAGTTGTGATACAAAGCACCATGGAAATCTCTTCCCTTGCCCTAGCAACAGTGGGTTTTGTCACACCTGTAGAAGCAGAGCATATCAATTCTTCTGGACTCCACCCTGCAGTCTTGTGGGAAGAAATTCCCACTCTCACATTCTGTATAGACTTGGTGGAGTTCATGCTGGTGCCAAATTGGACACAAGGGGGCACCGAAGTGCCACAGATTTTGCCCTGGGACCTTTCCATAAGAAGAATTTCCAATAGCAGCAAAGGCCAGGAAGCCCTGGCCCTCCAGGAAGAGAACATCTTCCCAAGAAGTTGGCAGACACATCCCCATGGTGGAATGGTTGAAATCAGAAAACATCACCCACAGCTTGTGTTTACTCCAGCTCCCACCATGATTCCACTGTCACAGTACTCCATGATGGGGGCTGAAGCACCATGTTAAATGGCCTTTTCTCCCCACTTCCCAACCTCTTTGCCCTTCTCTCTTTCCTTCTTTCCTATTTTTCTTAATCAATTCAATATCGCATCATGCTTTTTTAGAGAAATTACAATAAAAATCTATTTGAGAAGAATCTACACACACACACACACACACACACACACACATTTGATAATAGACTTCTCAACAATGTGTCAAGGATTGGTATCCTGACTGCATTCTTAACAAAGAAATTATTATCGTTCAGTCCCTCTATTTGCCAAAGGAGACAATCATTTGTTGATTTATTTCCTGTGCTTTGTCTTCCTTCTTTGCCTGAACACTAAAGAACTGGCAGGGTTCTTGCCACAACCCAAAGAGCCACAGGGTAATTCATGGGGCAACAATAAAGTTATGTGCTAGTTTCTCTCATTGAAAAGGACACGGAGAATTTGACTATTGATTTCAATTTTTCTCTGTCTGGGCAGGAGAGCTTGAATTTTATTAAATGCAGTCAATTTGTGGCGAAATATTCTTTTTAGTTTTCAGGATAGATTGCTGATTTACTTTAGAATGGTGGGAAATGAGTCTGTGCCTGCTGAGAGCTGAAGAGAAGCGCTTGTTTTCTTTATCGACTTCATCCATTTTTGTAATATGTTTTCCATGTATTTTTTGTTTAGCTATAAAACCTGCCTACAAAAGGTCCTGCTGCCTGTTGTACTGCCTCAGCCTCCTGGAGAACAGTTCGCAAAAGAAAAGTTTGGGATTTATAAATAGTTCTTTTGTCGGAGGAGCATTTCGTCAGTGGAAGCCTGCCCCTCACATGTGAAAAGACACAGCTATAACCCCTGGACTGTCTTGATTGGTTAGGTTCTCTTGTAGTTTGAGAGAATGAATAAAAGAAAGTTTCAGTCTGCCAGGTAGGACCTACAGCTCATTAGACGAAAAGTGTGGAGGATCATGGGTACTGTCATTTATGCAAAAGATGTTAGCCTTCAAAAATAATCCTCTGGCCTGGACTTCTTTATTTTGTACCAGAGGATTAAAAATATCTTCTTTGAAAACAAAATTATGGTAATACTTCTTTGATGGAAAAACGTCTTTATTTATTTAAAGGTGTGTTTTTAAAGGTTGTCCAGTTACAAAGGGGGATATGGCATCTGCAATGCCAAGTGGGAAGAGAATTGTGCACGCTTTTCATAAAATGTGTGTGCACGTGCGTATGGAATGGACATATTTTGGAATGAAAGAGATGAGTCATTTTCTAGGATATGGGATGATAGGTGACATAAACAGTTGGCCTGTTTATTTTATAACATGGTTTATAGGGAAAGGGCACTGGATATTTTTGTAACCGTGATGCGTTTGGGTGCTTGAGACTAAATATGTTACATTCTAGGGTGTGTTGGAATTAAATCATTTGACTGTTGGAGCTTTTCCAAGTGGTATATAATTCCACTGGAAATAACCATTCCTGATCTACAGAGAACACCAGAGTGACTGGAAAGATAAAAAGGAAATGTTGCTACAACATGCATTGAGGATAGCATCCCTCCAGTTGGGAGAAAATAGATTCAAGATACCCAGCACTTTGGATTTCCTGGATGATCAGGTAGAAAGATTGACAAGTTCTAAAGAACTCTTAAAAGTGGTATGGAGACCGACACCGGAACTACCGTATGTCAATTTTGTAGCAAACTTCTATTAACTTAATGCTAGCTGGTGTGTGTGTGTGTCCGTGTGCATGTGCACACACACACAAGCGCCCTTACATGGAAAGAATTAAAAAGCACACACATCTCTGCCCCTTTATCTCTTACAAGAGAACTGGCGTGTTGTAAGTTAGTTCATATTCATAGGAGGTCAGTTAATTTTCTTCAGCTTTTAGTCATGCATAGAAGACAGCTAAAGATAGCAGATCTAAACCCTTTCTTCTCCTGCGTGTGCCTAAAGGTACTGATGCTGGGCTTTGAGAATAAATTTGAATATTAGTGGAAGTAAGATTTCTAGGCCAGTGTGATGGAAGTTAAACAGGTCCTTTTGTTTTGCACAGGGCTGAGTGGGAAGGACGTTCTCTTTAAATAAGGATGGAAGCTAAGATGCTTTTCTAGGATCCTTTCCAAATCTAATAATTTTGGCATTCAAAAAGGACAGTTTTCGCATCATTCCAAACATCATCATCTCCACACCGCACATGGGTACCCATTCCCAGTGGCTGACGGTTGCATTTGTCTGGGGCAGAGGCATTTGACAGGTGTTGGCTGTAGGTTTCCCGGCCGTGCATTTGCTGGACACCGGCTAAGGGCAGCACTTGTCGCTGAGGCTTGGGTGGAAGAACAGAAAGCAGAGACTGCCATATGAAGACGATAAGCTTACAATAAAAACCTTGGACCATTTTTCCATTTTGGAATTGTTTTGCAAAAGGAAAGAAGGAAGCAAAGCAAAGTGGTGATAACCCTATATCCCTTAAGCTATGCTTTTCCACTTCGGTCACTTGTATCTCGTCACGAGGTACGATTTGTTCGTCTCTAGTATGACTCTTGTTTATTGTCACACGTGGTTAGGTGTTTCCTTGCAATGAGCTTCCTTTTCTATGCACTAAAAAACATATGCTTTCCTAATTTTGTTGTGTTGTTATTTTGGAAAAATCACGTTTTAATAAAACGTTAACTATATTATATTTTTCTCACTTAATTTAATTTTCCCCACACAGCTTGTGGTCAGTTTGATTTTCAGTTCATGCTTCTTTCTTCTGTGGTCCCTTTCTCCTCTAAACTGATTGCAAACCCAAGCGAAGAATTATCTGTGGGGTGACTTTTGCTTAATGGCTGTGTGACCTTGTATGTTTTCTTCCAGTGTCAGACACGTTTAGATGTAAAAAGTTCCCTTCCAGAGTTTCTGCCGCTCAAATTGCTCAGACTCACTTCCAGTCCTTTATTATAAATGCTTTTATATCTATTTACAATTTTTCAGGAGAATTCTCTTAGATGGAAGAATATTGAACTTTCTTTCCCCAATATGCAAATTTAAATAGGAGATATATGATTGGCTGAACTTTTCTCTCCCATTCAGATGTCTTGGCATTCTGTTGGCTTTGTGTGTGTGTGTGTGTGTGTGTGTGTGTGTGTGTCTGTAGACTTGTGCTATAAACTTTCAGTAGCAAGTAGAATTGGATAGGATCAACTTCTCAACTTCAGGGGAAGTATGGGTTTGGCAGGTAACCCAAGAGTTTGCCTGTGTGTGGTGTGTGTGTGTGTGTGGTGTGTGTGTGTGTGTGGTGTGTTTGTGTGTGTGTGTGTAGACTTGTGCTATAAACTTTCAGTAGCAAGTAGAATTGAATAGGATCAACTTCTCAACTTCAGGGGAAGTATGAGTTTGGCAGGTAACCCAAGAGTTTGCGTGTGTGTGTGTGTGTGTGTGTGTGTGTGTGTGTGTCTGTAGACTTGTGCTATAAACTTTCAGTAGCAAGTAGAATTGGATAGGATCAACTTCTCAACTTCAGGGGAAGTATGGGTTTGGCAGGTAACCCAAGAGTTTGCCTGTGTGTGGTGTGTGTGTGTGTGTGGTGTGTGTGTGTGTGGTGTGTTTGTGTGTGTGTGTGTGTGTGTGTAGACTTGTGCTATAAACTTTCAGTAGCAAGTAGAATTGAATAGGATCAACTTCTCAACTTCAGGGGAAGTATGAGTTTGGCAGGTAACCCAAGAGTTTGCGTGTGTGTGTGTGTGTGTGTGTGTGTGTGTGTGTTTGTGTGTGTGTGTGTCTGGTGTGTGTGTGTGTGTGTGTGTGCGCACATGCTTGTGTTGCCTCAGTAAGAGAGCCCCTCAGGTAGCCTCCCAAGTACAGGTGCCCAGGGATGGAGTCAGGGGTATCACATGGCAATGGCCTATACTCAAACATCCCAGTGACTAAAACCAGGAAGGCTGGCCAGGGTCTTCGTTTGTGGTCGCACAGTAAGTCTCTGACTCTTCTGTGCTCTGTGGAAAAGACACCCTGCATGTGTCACCTCAAGAAACACTTCTCCACATCCCCTGCAAAGCACTGTTGTGTAGTATTCCTGGGACCATCCCCGCCTTTCGGCGGGGTGATGGGAGGAAAGCAGTCCTCAACAGAGAAGTTGGGATAGCAAAGGTGACTTGAGACGACACTATAATGGTGTGATTAAAATTCATTTCTGATATGGTCAGCCATCTCTAATTTCAGAAATTGATTTTTGTCTGCCAGAATCAGCAGCGTCTTTCTGTCTGCTCTCCGCGGTCCCATGAGCACCTTCTCTTTGAAAGGCATTTTCTCTCTCAACGCTGGGAGTGACACCTGAGTGTGGGCGTAACACTCCAAATCCTAGCTGCAGGTCTCCCTGCAACCATCCCAGAGTCCTCCTTGTTTCCAGTTTTTACTGTTCAGGCCTTCCGCTAAACATTATTGTCCCAGCAGACCTTTTATCCAAGGACTGTTGGTCACAGCCCAAGAGCTGCCTTCTCTCTCATTCTGCGGATGCATCATTATTCACAACATTTGATGTCCATAAAAACACATTAAAACTATTTCCTTGAGCAAAAATAATCAGCTCTCTGCTGTACATATCATTTGTATACTCAAATTGTAAAATGTAAATTGATATATATGAAAATGGCCCATTAACTTTTTCATTAATGACAATACTACATTCTGCATACCGGCAGTGGGAGGATCCTGCCTTCACTTTAGCAACCTGAAGGGTAAATGGGTCCTCCTCCTTCTTCCTGTTTAATTTCATAAAGATGATGGATGTCATCAAGCAGAGATTCTCTTCGGGATCTTATTTGTCTTAAAATATGGACCCTTTGATTCATCACAAAGATGAAACCACCCTGGTATACAGGATGGCTCCTATTTTTTTAAAGAAGGAGAAAAAGAATTATTTACTATTGGGCTATGCCTGGAGGATAAGTCTGCAGCATGCCTCTATGTAATTGTTTTCAAATGTTTCTTATATTTTCAATACTTAATTATATGCTTCCATATTATATTGAAAAGATGAAGAAAATCAGAAAATATTTTAACTGGCTATTTTATGTTAGATCACATGTCAGGACAAATTCTCAGTTTTAAAATACTGAATAAAACTTTTTGTTGGGAAATATGGACACTTTTATTAAACCTCATTTGGGTTTACTTTGATTACTTTTCCGTGAGAGTTTAATGCATGTCGTTTATGCAAGTGAAGATTGAATGGATCACCTGTCCCCATTCAGCTATTAATAGTAGCTTTGTTCTTGTAGGGCACAGGATTTGACTCCTATAGTGCCTACAAGGCCAGTTGCCAGCTTGTAGCATTTGATAAAAACATAGATTAATAATTTGTCCATTACAGATACATCATGCACTAAGAGATAAAGAATATCTGATATTAACTGAGAAAATCTGCCTTCAGTAAATTGCATAGAAAAATTACACAGTACATTTAAATTACCATTTGCTTAGCAACATGCCCTTGTAGCCATTCCAGTGGGGCTATAAAATGATCGATTTACTTTAATTTTCTACTGAATCCTAAAAAAAAATAAAAAAATAAAACAAATGGCTCTCAGTAACCTATCCCTTCATCACACCGTGCTGATTCACTCTCTGTATTAAATTTACTGGCGAGAAGCAAGACGTTAACAAAAAGTAACAGATAATGTGAACATTTCATGCATAATCTGTAATATGAGATATGTATTAATAGGGAAATTATGATGCATTCAATTATTCTGAAATGCCTTCCAGAGATGTTTTGATTTGGCTGCGCTCGGATAGGAGCAGCGCAGCAGGGAGCATCTCAAGTGATGAATAACCTAATCTCCTAATCTCAAAATGGGCACTATTCACAGCTAGCCCCGGAGAGGCTAGTGGGAGAAACCGCTCTCTGCGGGCACGGCCACTTCGATGAATCTAGAAAAAAAAAAATAACGGTCTCACAACAACAACAACAATAACAAAATAGTCAGCAGCCCTGCCTGCCACCTTGCCACCTAGCTTTTTCAAAATTAAGAAAGAAAACACACATTTCTAATGCGTGCTCTTTCGTCCCTTGTGGTTGCACAAGTCTGTACTCTGAGTGGCACCTCTCCACTCTCCACTGCAAAACTTAGAAGACAAAAGGCTATAAAAACAATGGCACTCACGTTAGTGCTCTTAGGGCTTGGGAGTTTATGAGACATTATGCATGCACAAGAACCCTTACTAATTTGCCACGTTTCATGCACACCTGGGATGATCTTTTCCACTTATACATTTGTTCCTTCCCCCCCTTTATTTGTGAAGAAAGCCCATCACAAGAAACTGTTCGTTTTCTCTCGAAAGCCCCAGGTTCTATAGGCTTCCTGGGTGTAATTAGGCGACTGTGTTTACTTCCTCGTGTGGGGAACAATAGTCTGACTCCTTGGAGAGGTCAAGCGGCATTTATTTTATTGTGTACAGAGCCGGTGTCGTGAAGGAGATGTCATGATAGTAGATGGACATTCCTTTGCTATTTCCATGAATACTCCTCCCCCCAGTTTCAGGGGCTAGGTTATATATTATTTTTTTTTTTTTTTTACTCTCTGATTTACTTCTTTCTTGGGATCGTTGCCACAAAACTATTAGGTAATACCCTGCTGCAAGGAAAATAAGTCCCGAGAAAAATATGCTATGCATGTATGCCTCCCCCTCCCTCAAATTACTTGATTGCAGCAGGCTCACTTTTTGATTAATGCAATTTTGCATAAGGTAATATTACACGAGTGTATTACTTTTCAGTAATTATTCAGTGGAGTTAATATGGCAGACTTCTTGAAGAAAAATTAGAACCATGGCGTCTCATTTCTCTAAATCCCCAGCACTGTTCAGTGGGGTAACAATAATAATTATGTATAAATAAATAAATTTCTTTTATCAATGTTCACTTGGGTTGGAAACAACGGGCAGCTCCTTCCCCAACCAGAGCACCGGTGGCTGTACTTTTTAATTAGCAGTGTTCCGAGGGGCAGAGATGGTTTCGCGTGCAGTTTTGTTATGCTGCAGTTTGGGAGAGTGGCATGGTGGTTTCTATAGCAAGAATCTTTGCAGTTTAATCATCATGTGAAATTCCGTGTGCTCATTGGCATTCTCTCTCCCTGGCACCTTTGGGTTGGAGCCTACGACGAAGGAGCAAATGTAGGCTTCTTCTCTTCCTGAAGCAGCCTGCTGTCCTTTAGGTCTGATTTCACGTGAGCATCATTTTCAACCCGGCAAGACGCTGTTCTGTTTAACTAGCCCTTGCCCACAGAGGTCCCATGCCTGCTATTACATTGCTTCGCCATGGTACATGCTTCACAGTGCATTTTTTCTCGCTAATCATGCTTTAGCAAACAAGGAAGGAGAGGGCCCCCCGTTTTATGAAACTTTCTGATGAGTGATGTTCAGTTTATTTCAGTCTTTAGTGTACTAGAATGTACAATTGCTCTGAAGATAAATAAAAGATTCAGCCGAGAGCCACTGGAGAGCAGCGCAGCATGTCTCTGGCATGGCTTGAGACTTATCTGATTTGGATTTGTATACCTCATGGGGAATAGCAAAATATTGGAACAGACGGCTTGATATTTCCGAAGAATATAGTGGGCTTTATTAGCACCAGTTTCGCTCCCTGACTGACGGCTTTTTCAAATTTTTTATCTTATTAATCCGTGCTACTGTATGTAAATGTTATTCCTCTCTGCATAAGGGAGGCAACCAGCGATTTGTAATAAATGCTTATGAGTGCCTGAGGCCGCACTTAAACTTTAAAACATCTATTATTAAGTTGCAAAAAAACACTGTAATGGCCAATAGTGACCTCATAGGAATTTTAAACTGTGGTCTGCTCTTCTGCATTAAAAACAACAGGAAAAAAAATTGCCTCAAGTTAGAATTATGAGCAATGCTATTTTAACAGCTGCATTTTGATTATTAAAGTGTGTTTTACAACTGAATTACAATGCTTTTATGGACTCTAGGTATAGGATTTAAAAAGGTCATTAAACCTAGTCGGGTTTTGTCACAGTGGGCGTCATTGTATACAATGGACGCTCCACCACCTATTTCATGTCAGCACACTTAGGATTGCAAACAGGGTGCAAGAGCATTTCAGCGTGCTTAACCATGTAGACGACTACAGACCTCTCAAGGACGGTGACAGTTTGCAGTTGGAGATGACTACTTTCATTATTATTTTATTAATTTGACAAGAAGCCCTACAGATTTTCTGTGTACCACTGATCCATTTGTCCCAGAAATAATTAAAAATGCCAGCCTGGAGCAACAGACAACAGATACACTTCTGGCAAATTAATGTTCAAAAATACATTTGCTTGTACTGTAACCAACTCTTTAGTGCTGTGACGCGGCTACGTTTTCTCCCTCTGATCCTATGTGGGCTTGTTGACAATAGAGAGTCCCCTCATGTGTAGATTTTCCAATTGCAGGACCTTTATGCTCATTGATCCCTTATGCCATGGACTGGGTTACTGTATGTAATGTTTACATCTCTGCATACAGAAATCCAGGGTGGAATTGCAAAGATTTCTCAGGACTGCCACACGGAGCTCAGCAAGGCAGTGAATGAAAACTTCAGTTTGCCTTGACTGGGTCCTGCCTGTGAAGCCGCATCCCTGTCAGTCTTTAATGTTCTTTTCATTAATTTGGCACCGTTTCATGCCTATGGTGAACTGGAGTCTGTGCCGTTGGTGGCACTGGTTTCCGGGTGCCTGATTGTTGCTGAGGACATCGGGATAAGGGGTCCCGATTCCTCCAAATATTTGACAAAATGTCACAAAGGATGGCATTTGCATGTAGTAGCCTGGGTAGGACACAATGATTAGTGAGCAGTGTGTCGCTGGCTCCACGTATCTAGCTCAGACGGTCCGGCTCTTCTGCATGGCTTTGAATATTGTCTATGTACTTTGAACATATTTGTGACGAGGGAGGCTGTCATTCTGTTGAAAATGTAGCTGCAGAAGTGACAATGCCAGTTTATTTTTTTTAAAGGACATCTCCTAAATAATTATTATCATGCTAATAACATTTGTAGTCTTTTGTGTATAATTAAGATCTGCCTGTCTAAGCATGAAATAGGGTTGAAATCGTGAATGGGGACGCTATCCTTAACCTATTTAGTAAATCAGCTTTAATTTGGTTTTCTTTAGGTTGAATCATAACAATAGACTGTTGTATCAAAAAAAAATCCACAGTTTCTGGCTGTAAACAGTGCTAGAAATATTTAATACTTAGCAATGCTTTCCATGAAATTAAAGAGGCCCTCCCCCCGTGAACACTGTGTTGAATAAAAAAAAAAAAATTCAGCCACCATGGATGTCTCTTATTTTATAAAGTCAGCCTTAACTCTTTGTTTCTCAGAGTGACAGATGCTGCCGTTGATTTTATCCTGACCTCCTTAGCTTTGACATGTGATCTTTTCTTCGTTTCCTTTTATGTAATAAAAATTAGTTTGCAATTCATAGTTCACCTGCGTTCAAGAGAATTTGAGGCAGCAAACAGGCTAAAACACAGTGAAGAAACCAAGCCATTTCCGTTTAAAGCATATGAGGTTATGTAATTTCATGATCACAAAACTGCTTTGGGATACACCGTGCTGTTGTGTTCCCTTAGAAATAGTCGTATCTGTTATTGGTGCTGTTTTTTTTTCTTTTCCTCCTGTAATTTCATGGCTAATACGTAGGCAGGCAATCACGCTAAAAGAAACGATCTTAGGTGTCTAGCAAGGGGTATTCTTTATTTTCAAGGTACTCATGGCTTCTTTAACTCTGGCTGTAACCATTTGCATGCTATGATTTATAAGGTGATTGGAAAACACCCCCATTATCAATTATGAGGGAGCACAGGCTGCTCAGGAACCCATCAGGCAGCATCCTTGGCAAGAGGCCCCCCCGAGGGGGTGGGGCGGCAGAGAGGGGAAGAAGAGAAACCGGGCAACAGGAGGAAAGTGGGAGTGTGAAGTTTTCCGTGATGTCTGTGCTTTTGTTTTCCTGCCAAGGCCCTCTTGCCTGGCTTCCCACAGCTTTCCTGAGCTTGTGCACACGGGCAGGTCTCTGCCATTTGATTCTCTCCTTCCGTACTTTTGGTGCTCACACTGTCTTTCTTTGAATCCATATTTGTTTTTCAGTTGTCAGCAAATACGCTCTGAGTATCTATGCATTGTGTGCCCTGTACTGGGGGTCTGGCATTGTGCAACCCCCTGGGAGGAGCAGAAAGCAAGCCAAGGAAGGACCGATTCTTGACGATTACTTTAAGCAAAACAAATTCACCTGAAAGAATCCATTAAAAATAAATATGAAAATATAAAATAAATGGCAAGTAAATGAAATCATGTTTATAAAATTGTTGGCTCCGTGGTATCTGGCATGTCATAATTGACTTAATAAATGATACTGTGTAATACTTAATTGTTGTTGTTGTTGATGATGATGATGATGATGATGATGAAACACGGATGTCAGCCAGGCCTTTAGCAGTGCTCAGCAACAGATTAGGCTAGAATAAGTTTCTCAACTGTTTGGGAACCACTCGGCAATTGACTAGGTTTCCTGCTGACTACTGTAGAAGCCTCATGGTGCAACTTCCTCTCAAGTTCCTTCTCCACCTAACTCTGGTTCTTTGTTTCATATTAAAGTATTAATCCACTGCCCAATTTTTTGTTTCCTATTGTTTTTCCACTTCCCCCTAGCTGGAATGTAGGCATCCTGTGGACAGGGTTCTGCAATTTATTTTCTGATAAATCCCAAGCTCATTAAGACTGTGTGGCTCTAAGCTTGACTAAATAGTTTATACATATATTTGAACTTTGACTGGGTGGCTCAGCCCTTGTCTGCCTTGCCGGTCCTGCCTTCATCTCTTGTCTCCTGACATGTATGTCCCCATTAGGAAAGGGAGGAGGATTGCCAGAGACAGCTGGTCGTCTGTGAACGCTGTTGATGCAACACATGGAAAACCCAGAGCGGACCTCTGCTGTCTGCACACCGAGTCCATGTCTCTGAGAGAGAAATCTCTCAGCGCTGCACAGTGGACAAGAGAAGAGGCTTGGGGTCAGATTAAGCAAGCTGTGACCACTTCACTGAGCTCCAGGCAGACTGACAGTCCATCCATATTTTAGTTTGTAGAACTAAGATCCTGAAGCTATCTCTATTGTAGTTGTGAGGAATTTGCTAAGATGCTGTCTGAACCCTGGACAAACAATAAATGCTACCCAGTGAATCAGTACCTCTAACTCTTGTTTTGGGCCTATGGGTATTGTTATTTATCTTGGAAATAACGTGATGATGTATAAAATATTATCTGAAAATTTGCACACCGAGTTTGCACCTTTCTCTTCCATTATTTATCCAATGACTCCTTTAGTTTAGTCTCCTCATTCCCTTTGGTATTGAATTATTTAAAGGCTTGTTTTACCATTATTGTATGTGCACGTGTGTATGGTGTGTAGGTGTTCACATGAGTGTGTGGGGACAGCTCTGTGGAGTCGGCTCTCTCTTTCCACCTTTATGTGGGTTCTGGGGGTCAAACTCAGGATTTCAGGATTGTGCAGCACACTTATCTACTCGTGAGCTAAACATCCTCTGGGTTCCAAACTATCATTAAAAGGTATCTGGAAAAAAATAAAACTTAAGAACCTGATTTAGGAAATATACAGAGAAAAAAAAACAAAATTGCTATTTAAAAAAAAATAAAACATTTTCCCCCACAATTCATTACTATTGAAGTGAGGAAAAACTCTGTGATTTGGATGAAGGCTAATAGAGTCAGGGAGAGGGAAATCTATTCAAAAATGTCTGTTATCTTTTATTTGTAATGTCTATACATTTTAATACATAGGTAGGTGTTTGAAAATATAATCTAGGTTTTTCCCTGTTATATGTATTTCCTTATATATTTATTTTAAAGTATATTTATAGCTTCATGGCCCTTCATATATATACAGTGAATATCTCCAAGTTGAGGATAACATTCAGGAAAATATCATAACATAGATGGACAATATTTTGAGAAATGAAGGTGATGTGGCAAAGTTATATTTGACATATAACATTATAGTATAATATAACAAAATGAAGATGCTATATAGAATTAAATAGACAAGATATAACAGAATTAAAGTATAGAAATTAAACTTCATATAAATACCTAATTAAAGGTATTTAATTTTGTAATAACTAATATAAAAATAGGTAACTAATGTGCAAAAGTTTGTCCCAATTATTAAATTTAATTTAAATGTCTGCTTTTACAGAACATGAGCATATATTTATGATCAATTATAAAAATTAAAAATTAAATCTAAAAATTGAGCCTATAAGAGCTATCTCTATGAAATTTATGTTATCATTTATAGACAGAAGTTTAGGACAAGTCATTCTAGTATTGAAAACAAAGATGAGATAGAAGAAAAATCAAATGTATTTGATGACTTGATAATTGAACTTTGGTATTATTTCACACCAACTCCACAGATATGCCTGCACATTTATTTCAGGAGCATAGTGCTTGCCTAGCATGAATGAGGCCCAAGATTCAATCTCCAGCCCTGCAAAAGGATTGAATTCCAGATAAATATTTCCAAAATTTATGAAATATAAAATGCTATTTCTTATCATGCTCATTAAATGAGACGATAGGCTTAGGTTCTCCTGGAGGGTCTATGTCTAGCCAGCCATGAATTCTTTGGCCCAGTTAATGATACCAGGCATGGGTTCTGTCTTGTGGATCAGATGTTAAATCAAATCAAGAAGTGTTTGGTCATTCCCATGACACTCATGCCACTAATGCCAGCGGTTATCTCTCAGCGCCTATGAGAAAAACTTGTGTTTTCAGTAGATTGTGAGGAACACAGAGACCCAAATCAGGTCAGCATGATGACAGGAAGAGACTGTGGAGTGTTCAGCTCTGAATGAGTCATCTATAGCATATGCTGAAGCTTTGAAATCATAGCACAAGAGGGGGCTTTCAAGATTATAATAGCCAGTGGCAGGAAATATATGTAGCAAAATAATATTTGCTAGACATGACAGTGTAATTACACACTTGACCTCACAGCAGCTGTGACTGCATGAACCTAACCCACATAAAAACAAACTGACAAAACCCTGGCCATGATGGGGAGGGGGGTCATACCCCACCTCAGCAGCTATGGGCAGTTGATGACTACTGGGAGAGGGAAAGGATTTTCTTAAGGGATGTGGGTCCTCAGAGCCTCCATGGAGTGATCCTATATCTACAGTCATTCAAGCTGCACTAAAATAACTCATTTGCTAGAGAGGGAGGGTGGGAGGGAGGGAGAAGGAGGAAGGGAGGAGCACACTCAGCTTTGGAAGGAAAAGGCCATGGGAGATAGGGAGTTAGGGGAGAAATGGAAAGGAAGGCATGGGAGGTAGATTTGATCCAAAAGCATCATGTACAGGTAGGAATGGTAAATCAAATGCAGGAAAAGATAAAGTGCTAACAGAAAGACAGGGCTCTTAAGGAACAATGAGGAGAACAGAACGTGTGTGTCCATAAACTCAGTGCTTCCTTCATCTTCCTAAATACCCTTGAAATAGAACACAGGGAGGAAAGTAAAAGCCCCATGGTATTTGTCTGCTTTAACAGAGTCCACACTTGGTGATGTTGCAGGGGCTTCACATGAAACTGACTTGCACAGACGCCACGTTGGGCAGGGTGTTTAAGTAACAAGAGACAGATTCTGTATCACAGACCCTGTGACACCTCAGCACGACTTCACTTCTTGTTTGTAGATATACACACGTGGGGAGACAAAGTTCCTTGTGTGCAAGGAAAGTTAATGGGGACGTGTCAGGAACCGATTGGGCAGTCTCAGGGCTTCAGGATAACCAGGGCCACTAGCAAAACTTGGAATCCAGCCATGCGGCTGAAGGAGCTGTACTTACCTGAGAAGAACTCCATGTGTACACTAACTGCCCTGGGACACACCTGGTGCCTCCATACTAGACAGATTTTCGGGAAGACTCCAAGTCACACGAACACACAAGTACAAACAGACAAGTTGTCTCTCCACAGGAACCTTCTTGAAGAAGAAAGAGTCTCACCTGCTCCAGACTCCATCACCACATGCAAACACTAGGACACAGAGGCAATTGGTGCCTTTGCTTCATTTGTCTTTGTTTTTGCTTTTTAAAGCAGACCAAAGAGCAGAAATGCAGGAAATCGGGACATGATCAGGGGGCAGAAAGAATGAAAAGTGAGCTGAGGGAACTTGGGGCGGGGGGGGTGGGGAGTGGAAGAAAAATAAGGCAGTACAGAAACACATGCACGTGTTTGGCCCACAAGGTGAGAGAGAGTACTGGGGAGGCCACTGTCAGCAGCACAGAGGGGAGGGGGGAAAAAGGCAGGCAAAGGAAATGAACTAGGAAGAAAGGTAATGAGCTCCAGTAGGAGGGGCAGGGGGCCCCATATGCTTATTTGAATTCCTTATGGAAGAAAACCTGGTACTAATGCAGTGATTAATTAAAGATACAATTTGACAAAATTTGCTTCAAAGGAAACAAATAAATCTATACATTGAAGGGGGCACAGATCCCAGACACCTTGGCCCATTTTAAGCAAAACTGAACACATTCTCACAAAACTACAGGCTTAAAACAGAAAAAACAAAAGTTGTGAATACATTTATAATGGATTAAAAATCAGGTTGGTAGCAAACTCGCCACAGCAATCTTCAGTTCCCAAGAATAACGGAACTGAATCTATAGAACACCTACAAAAACATGACTGAAGGAGGAAGACAATCAAAGACCTATTTCAAACATGAGGCGTGGTTTTTTAGTAAGCACTTTTGGAGAAAGCAAATAGAGAACGAACATTAACAAAATAAGAAAGAACTTGGGAGAACTCAACCAGGGCACCAACACCCATGTGCCTACCAGAACTGTGACTGCAGCCAGAGGGGAAATGGCCGCAAAGACAAGGTCTGTTCCTGGTAGAGGCTCTCAAACCTCACCAGGCACACACACATTAGCCTTGAAAAGAGGGGTCTGGGTGAGGGTGGAGATTTTCAGTCTGCCTTATCTTCTCTCTCTCTCTCTCTCTCTCTCTCTCTCTCTCTCTCTCTTTGTCTTTCTCTTTCTTTCCTGCCAAGAATGTCCTTCTAAAAATATTCTACAAAAAATTATGAGAAAAAATAAAGTGGACATTAAAAGCAGTATGATGTTTACAAATTGATTATAATCTGTGATAAATTTACCTGCAATCTCTTGGTATTACAAAAAATAAATATAGAAAAACAGAGAGAGCTGTGAATATAACAGAGGGATAGAAAACTTGCTTCCCACATATAATGTCCCGGATTTGATGGTCAGCTCTTGTGTGTGTGTGTGTGTGTATCTGTGTGTCTGTTTGTGTGTGTGTGGACAGTGGAGGTCAGAAGTCAGCCTTGATGTCCTACCTCAGATGTCACTCAGTCTCTATTTTTTGTAAACACTTTCTGTCACGGACCTGGACTTCACTAAATGGGTTCTGCTGTCTGACCAGTGAGTCCCAAATGTCCTGCTGTTTCCATGTCCTCTGTACTTGGGTCTGCAATCATGTGCTTACTCCTGTATTTTTTTTTTTTTTTTTTGGTTTTTCGAGACAGGGTTTCTCTGTGGTTTTGGAGCCTGTCCTGGAACTAGCTCTTGTTGACCAGGCTGGTCTCGAACTCACAGAGATCTGCCTGCCTCTGCCTCCCGAGTGCTGGGATTAAAGGCGTGCGCCACCACGGCCCGGCTACTCCTGGTTTTTTAATGGGATTTTTGGAATTCAAATTCCCGGCTTTGTGCTTTCAAGGCATGCGCTCTACCAATTCAGTTAGATTCCCATAAATTTAATGATGTATTTTTCATTGCTCAAAATAAAAAGTTATTGGTATAAATATCCCCAAATTAGAGACAATAATTAAATCTGTTTCTAAACCCCATTCCAAAATATTTAGAATGATAAATGTATAAAAAGAACTGGTGACCAAAAATGCTTAGTAGTACCTGCAACAAAATCTAAAATAATTTGATGTATATGTTCATCAAGGCAGTGGTATAAAGTGTCTAACCTTCACCCAGGGATCACATACAGCACAGGTAGTTGTGTATATGGTCTGACACATTTATAGACCACAATGTCAACACACTGGACACCCTTGAAACTCATCAAAATTAATGATTAAAATGCTCCTTATTCGCATTTTGACGATGGAGCACACCCATTCTGTGTAGCCAAGTCTAAAGTCACCACTACTAGCGTTTCGAACTAGAGAATTATTGAATGGTTGATAGCGCTGCTGTCTTGTATATTAGGAGGTAGTTAGCAATAGCCTAGGCTTATTCCCACTGGATGCTAGTAGTACAGGCTTGCCTTTTTCAGTTAGGACAAACCACAGTGTCCTAGATATTGCCAAATATCACCAGGTGGACAAAATTGCCACCTACTTTAAAAGGATAGTCAAGACCATGGCATCCCATCGTAAACACCAATGATAGATAGTAGTGGCATGGCACTGAAAGCCAATGAAGACTGGGGAGAAGGGAAGTTCTTAAGACAAGAAAAAACCTCTGTAACACAGAAGGATGAAATCTGTGATGAAGATATAATTGTTATAATTTTCTATGCAAAAATGTCATAGTATCAACATGTAAAATGATAGGCAGAGAAAACAGAAACAATTATTCACCTCTTATGGTCTATGATTATATGAGAGGTAAAGTATAAAACATGAAGTTCTAGTTCATAAAAAATAGAATTTTTTTTCTAAGAATCATGAACCTTAAACCTGTTCATGCTTTATGCAATCAAATGAAACACATCTGCACAGATATATAAAAAAACATGCATCCTCCTTATCACAAAGCAAGAAAACTAAAATTATGGGCAAAATCAGAAAAGAAAATTTGCTACCTACTAGAGAACAATGTCTTTTTTTTTAATTTTATTTATTTATTAAGGATTTCTGCCTCGTCCCCACAACCGCTTCCCATTTCCCTCCCCCTCCCCCGATCAAGTCCCCCTCCCTCATCAGCTCCAAGAGCAATCAGGGTTCCCTGACCTGTGGGAAGTCCAAGGACCACCCACCTCCATCCAGGTCTAGTAAGGTGAGCATCCAAACTGCCTAGGCTCCCCCAAAGCCAGTACGTGCAGTAGGATCAAAAACCCATTGCCATTGTTCTTGAGTTCTCAGTAGTCCTCATTGTCCGCTATGTTAAGCAAGTCCGGTTTTATCCCCTGCTTTTTCAGACCCAGGCCAGCTGGCCTTGGTGAACTCCCGATAGAATATCCCCATTGTCTCAGTGTGTGCGTGCACCCCTCGTGGTCCTGAGTTCCTTGCTCGTGCTCCCTCTCCTTCTGCTCCTGATTTGGACCTTGAGATTTCTGTCCGGTGCTCCAATGTGGGTTTCTGTCTCTGTCTCCTTTCATGGCCTGATGAAGGTTAATATTCAGGAAGATGCCTATATGTTTGTCTTTGGATTCACCTTCTTATTTAGCTTCTCTAGGATCGCGAATAATAAGCTCAATGTCCTTTATTTATGGCTAGAAACCAAATATGAGTGAGTACATCCCATGTTCCTTCCTCTTTTTGGGTCTGGCTTACCTCACTCGGGATAGTGTTTTCTATAACTCGAGAGCTGAAGAGGAACTGTAAACCAAATTTCAGAAAACATTTAAGAAAAACTAGATTTCTTATTATCTGGTGAAAAAAATGTTCAATCCCAGCCCTCAGCCTTACCCTCTTATATGAACAAAGAAGTACCTGATGCCAGGCATAGACAGCAAAATAAAAGGGAATAAGAGAAAAAAAATTAATGAATTCGAAAACTAGATAAGAAACCAAAAGTCCAGTCTTCGAGCCTCTACCTGAGATTTTCAAGATAAAACTGAATACATTGTGAAAATAAGAGGAGTAGAATAAAATCTGACACAAGGGGAATGTCAGGACCCTCGCTGACTGCTGCGTGATGTGCAAAATTATTTTAAGAAACACAGGTGAAATATTTTACTGTACTTGACTGTAAAGGAATGTGAAATGTCTTGAAGGAACGGTCTGTGGAACAAACCCAGAACAATCCAGGTTACCTGTGCGCTGCTCTTTCCCCAGAATAAAACAAGCTCTGACGCCTTCACAGGGGAATTGCCAGCAAACTTCTTTAACAGGTAAACAATTATACCGTGGCATAAACTAAATTTAAGAACATAGGTCAAAGGAAAATTCTGGAATATCTTTTAAAATGAACCACAAAAACAACAGCTATGGCCTTGGCATGAAAAGAAAATCCTGTGCTCGTAGGTCTTAACTTCCGATGCCCAGACACCCAGGCCATAGACTGATAGAATGTTTGATTTTGCCTTGTTTCTGAGACAGGGTCTCATTGTGTAACTTAGGGCCACCTCTAATTCGTGGCAGTCCTCCTGCCTCGGCCTGACAAGTACAGAGATTCAGGCATGTACAGCTTCCCCCATTTTCCCAGTCTGCTCTCAAAAGGTATGGATAGTTGTTGGGAGTGAATCATTATTTGTTTATCTTGTTATGTTGTTTTTCTTTTTTCAAACTCCCTATTAATCATAAAAGCAGTCCAATTGGTAATTATTATTATAGACCAAGAACTCACTGGTTACTTATAAAATTTAAATAAATATTTGGATCTGGCTCCAGTATTATATTCAAAGAAAATCATATCGCCAAACAGTTCCACATAATAATATGTAATATCAAGAGAAGAAAAATTATGCAATTTACCTTCACAGATGCTTAAAAGGTATGTTTTTCATTTTAATATTCATTTTGAATTTTATAATGTTAAACAAAAATATACAGTATCACACACAACAAAGTCCATCAACTTTTTATATATGATTTTAATGTTGGAAACAAGCAAAGGAGATCCACTATCATAGTTTATTATAGCTAGGTGAACTAGCCCATGCAATTAGAGGGACAAAAAAGGACAATGTAAAAATAGGAAATTTGTTTTAACTTTACAATAATAAAACAATTTATTTTAACAAAGAAAATACATAGAGATTATTGCAATAGTAAAAAATCAGGGAATAAAATTAATATGCAGATATGAAAACATTTTACATTAATAAGTCACAAAAGAAATACTGAGAGAACAAACATTTGCTTTAACTTTTAAAAAAAAGGTAAAATTTATAGATGAGTTTACAAGAAATATGAAACTTAGGTGAAAAAAAATTTAAATATTTTTGAAGACCACAAAAATGATGAGAAAATGAAAAGGCTTAGCACATTCTTGGATAGAAAGACTCAACGTCATTAACATGCTAATCCTCCCTGAGTTTATTTATAAATTCAACATGATCCTGATAAAAATACCATGTCTTTATCCATCATCATGCTAGACAAGTTAGTTGTATAATTCACATGAAGATTAACCAGAATAGTCAGGAAATTTCTCAAAAAGAGGACCAATAAATATAGGCAAGGTGGATATGATTATAGAAAAATGAATATGATTTGTCATAATTTGAAATCTATGTATATATGCATATGTATGGGGTGTGTTTGTCCTCTGTATATGACAGTTGTTCTTTGGCTGTTTAAGTTACTGGAAATGGTGTCAACATATGAGAACTTCTGGACACCCATATAGTCTTGGCAGAGTAGGAAGAGGACCTTTCATTATGATTTTCCATTTTTTGAGGTTTAAATAAAGCAATTAACTTAATATATTCCATTATATGTGAATAGTAGAAATGAAAGCCTCTAAGTGTGTGCACTTATCATGTGCAAAGTCCATAACTTAAAGCTTGGGTAAGATTAACAAAGTATAAATTAGGCAGGCACAGTTTTGAAACTTAACAGATTCTTGGGATATATATTTAGCCACTATTAAAATCACTTTATAAGCATTATTTAATGTAAGCCTCAGATATAAAACTATTATATTATTACATTTTAGGGAGAATTTAGTTCTTTGTTCTTTTTCATCTCCAAATATCAGAAAATTACCATTGTTCTTTTTATTTTCAGGAGTAAAGCAATACATGATTTAGAAGAAAGCTAGTGTTTATTAGCATTTTATGCAATTGTACTATGTCATTTTTATAAATACATCAAAATATTTCCATCAAGTCACTTCATTTCATATCATTTTAAAAAGGTTTAATGTCTTTCTACTGGTTCATTATGTAAGTTGTCAATTTACTACTGAAGCATTATAGCAAAATTATTTGCATGTAACCCATTTTATTATTTCCAGCCCAGCAGGGAGCCATCAATTTACTGACAAATTCCTTTGCTGTGATAGGTATAGAGGATAGCAGTCATCAACAGGATGACTATCATTAAGTCTACAGATCTGGATGGCACCCTGGATAGATTCGGTGACATCTACTCGTGTACTTAGAGCACATACATCCGATTTTTTGGTACTGCAGATCAAACCCAAGATATTGCACATGGTAAGCAGGCTTCCTCCCAGTGCTCTGCATCCCTATTTGAATGTGTACAGTTAAAGAAACCCATCCAACTTAATAAGAAAAATATTTAAGGTGATGATGTTGAGAATTGCTTAACTAAAACTATTTTGAAATTGAAAAAATGTATCAAAACTCCATGAGATATTATTTACCAGATATTTAGTTGAGTGATCTAGAAAATTAGCTATTCCAACCAACCAGTCTACACTTCCATACCTTCATAGACAAAGTTAACTCTATTGCCTAATTCATAAAGGCATGTAGACCACTAACACATGAAATTTTGGTATACTGGTTAACACTGAGAAAGTGTACAACATATGAAAGGTACGATCTTTACAAAAGTAAAACCCTGCTTCTTTCAAACAATTTTGGGAGCTCTGGTGACTCTAGAAACACTTGCTATGGCAGTGAAGTGATTTGGAGAATTACCTGTGTCACTAATTAATGTGATTCAGAAAAGGGAGCAGAAAGAAGAGTAAGAAGACAAAAATTCATAAATAAATGAAAAGTCAATGGTAGCCACTGTTCTGGTTATAAATCCGCAGTGAGGGTAGTGATAACATAAAAGTGAGAAGGGTATGGCAAGACCAAAGGCTGATGTTGCTCTGTGGTTCAGAAGAAGCAGAACCAACCCCACAACAAACAGAAGGCTGCACCTGTCACCCTACATGACAGGCCTGGGAACAACTCTTTAGACTTTTCTCCTGTGACCCTGGAAAGGACAAGATGTCATCTCATGATGCCAAGCAGCAATAGTTCTAAGTGATCATTTTATTTGAAAGCTATCATGTCTAGCTCTAGCTCATAATAATTTCCCTCTATTAAAATCAAAGACAAAAGGATTATAACAATTTGTGCAAAGTATAAAAGATAAAATGAATATCTTCACATGACTTAGAAGGATTAGCTTGGGAACATTTTGATTGGACTCACTTGAATGCACTTGCTGCAAATTCCAATTTTAAGACACAGAGGACAGAGGTGAGTGATCAAAATGCAAGATGACATCTGGAGCTTCTTCAGGAAAGTGAGTACCAAAACCACAGCTGGGATTAATGTCTGACTCCATTACTATATCTTACTATATGCTTTTGTATGTGTGTATGTGTTTACTACAATAGCACATATGGAATATATATTCCTAAATCATATAGACAGAAACAGTGTTACAAAATATTTCCATATGACCATTTTTCTTATACCAAAACCAGCCGAATCATCAATTAATTGGCACCTATCTCTGGACTCATCCACTTTGTGTCCACTGTGTGCGGGGAGGATGGGAGACTTTGGGATGATGGCTGAACACAAACATACACGCCAAAACCAAAAGCCCAAGTTGATTCAGTCACTTCTACAAACTCTGTAAATTTTATATAATACTCCATTGAGCATGCAGTTCCCTGAATCTCACCATCAGATCTTCTTTAGTGTGGCATCAATAGAAATAATATACCTTGGCAAAAGCAATGCTATACTTAGTCTAATTGTTGCTGCAGACTGTACTTTAAATACCCTACCAGAAGCTGCACCTATACCCGTGGTTCTTAATGTGAGCTATTTGAAAGATGCACGTGTAAGAAATCCAGTCTGGCTTGATGATAGCCCACTGTTTTTACCTTCATCGCAAAAAGCTGGAAAGAGTGAGCCAATAATCTAATGACCTAAGAATGAGAATTAGTGTTTTTTTTTTTTTTTGGAGCACTAGGATGTCTTTCTCTTTGTTATATCATTAAATCCATTTGAGACATTCAGTAACCGTGGTTTGACTTTAATATATACTAAGAAAATGGTCACTAAAGTAGCATGCATGCTTTAGACACCGCATGATGGTCAGTTTTATGATAGGAAAACAGTGTGATAGCTTTCACTCATATTCCTTCTTAATCAAGCATCTACAAGTTTGCTGCTTGCAATGTGCACATTATATTTCTGCCATTGTATATGCACAACTTAATATGCTAGAACAATGCATGAATGTTTATAAATGTGAGAAAATATTTGGCTAAGGGAATATGTTAATCCAAAAATGTATTACTGTCTTAGAGGTAAGTAGCTTTTACCATTTTCAACAGTGATTGTCAAATTTCTTTTGGATGTAAAATTAGCAGGCATTAGCAAAAAGATCTCATAACTGGAGCAAGAAATATGCCAAATGTCAGGATAGTTGGACAAGGACTAGTGAAGTCTCAATATTACCCTGAGAATATTGGGTGCATTTATATTGAAAGCATTTGGCAGTATTCACACAAAAATGCGTGTGTTCTAACCTTTGCCTACACTCACAGATTTCACACTCAACATTACAGAATGACAGAGTGTCATGAACCCTGCTTAGAGAAAGGTAATGGTCACTGAGGGCATTGGGTTGAGCAGTCAGGTCATAGGAGACGTGGGTTTTAGGGACCAACATCTGCTTCCCTGTGGTCTCCATCTATTGTTCCAGACTTTGCATTACAGCAGCTCTAAGCTCGGGAGATGCTTGATGTCCAGAGGGACCCACAATTCCTAAACCATAAGAGAGTGGTCTGGATGAGAGTCAGTCACTCGGTTTTCGGGCATCTTTCCCTTGCCCTCCTCCATCCCTACCAAATCTAGACAATGGAGGGAAGCAAACTGCAACTTCCAGTCAGGAAAAAGCACCTAAGTCTGCAGTTGTGAGTTTCTTGTTTTCTCTTTTAATACATTTTATAATTTATTTTACATATCAACCACAGGTTCCCCTTCCCTTTTCCCATTCCCTTCCCCATATTCCTTTTACACCCCCCTATCCACTCTTCCTCTGTCTCCTTTCAGAAAGGGACAGACTTCCTGTGGCCACATCAAGTTGAGGCAGGACCAAGCTCCTTCCCCTGCATCAAGGTTGGACAAGGCAACCAAGCATGAGAATTGGGTGCGCAAAAGCCAACTCAAGCACCAGGGACAGATCCTGATCCCACTGCTAGGATCTCCACAAACAAGCCAAGCTACACAAGTGTCACTCACATGCAGAGGGCCTACATCAGTTCAGTCCCAAGCGGGCTCCCTAGCTGTTGGTCCAGAGACTATGAGCTCCCACAAGTTTAGGTCAGCTATCTCTGTGGGTTCCCCTGTCATGATCTTGACCCCCCCCCCCGGCTGGTACAATCTCTCTCTCTCTCTCTCTCTCTCTCTCTCTCTCTCTCTCCTCTTCTCTCTCTCTCTCCAACATGACTTCCAGAGTTTGATCCGGTGCTTACCTGTGAATCTCTGCATCTGATCCCATCAGTTACTGGGTGAATGCTTTCTGATGACAACTAGGATAGTCACCAATCTGATTAGGAGAATGCCAGTTCAGGCACCCTCTTCACTACTAGTAGGAGTCTTTTCTGGGGTCATCCTTGTGGGTTCCTGGGAGTTTATCTGGCACCAGGTTTCTCCCTAATCCCCAAATGCACCCCCATCAAGATATCTCCTTCATTGTCTCCCCATCCATCCCACTCCAACCTGTCCAACCCAATGCCTCCCACCCCCCTCACTCCCATCCCTAGATAACCCAGGAGATCTCTTTCATTTCCCCTTCCCAGGAAAATCTATGTATCTCTCTTTGTGCCCTCTGTTACCTAGCTCCTCTGGAACTGTAGATTGTAGCTTAGTTATCCTCTACTTTCCTGCTAATATCCGCTTATGAGTGAGTACATACCATATTTGTCTTTCTTATTCTGGGTTATCACCTCAGTCTGGACGATTTTTTTCCAGTTTCATCCATCTATCTTCAATTTTCTGGTATCATTTTTGAGAGCTGAGTAATATTCCGTTGTGCAAATGTATCACTTTTTTTTATCCATCTTCAGTTGAGAAGAATCTAGGTTGTGTTAAGGATCTTAACTTTACAAATAACGCTACGGTGAACATATTTGAGCAAGTGTCCTTGTGGTATAATTGAGCGTTCTTTGGATATATGCCCAACACTGGCATAGCTGGATTTTGAGGTAGATTGATTTCCAATTTTCTGAGAAACTACAATACTGATTTCCAAAGTGGTGGTACTCCCACTAGCAGTGGAGGAGTGTTCCCCTTACTCCACATCTTCTCCAACACAGGCTGTCATCAGTGTTTTTGATCTTAGCCATTCTGACAGGTGTAAGATAGTATCTCAGAGTAATTTTGATTTGCATTTTCCTGATGGATAGGGATATTGAACAACTCTTTAAGTGTTATCTGGGCCATTTGAGTTTCTTCTCTTGAGAATACTTTGTTTAGATCTGTAACTCATTTTTTAATTGGGTTATTTGGTATGTTGATGTGTAGTTTCTTGAGTTCTTGATTTATTTTGGAGATCAGCCGTCTATCAGATTTGGGGTTGGTGAAAATCTATTTCTATTCTGTAGACTGCCTTTTTGTCTTATTAACAATGTACTTTGTCTTATAGAAGCTTCTCAGCTTCAGAAGGTCCTACTTATTGATTATGACTCTCAAAGTCTGTGCTACTAGTGTTATATTTAGGAAGTAGTGTTCTGTGCCAATGCATTCAAGGCTACTTCAAACTTTCTCCTCCATCAGGTTCGATGTAACTAGATTTATGTTGAGGTCTTTGATTCACCTGGTCTTAAGTTTTGTGCAGGGTGATAGATATGGATATATTTACATTTTTCTACATGTCAATACACATTAATGCCAGCATTATTTGTTGAAGATGCTTTCCTTTTACCATTGTGTGATTTTAGCTTCTTTGTCAAAGAACAGGTACTCACAACTGTGTGGGTTTACGTCAGGGTCTTCAATTTAATTCCATTGACTACCCTTCTCAGACCATGAAAGAACAATACTCAACTTCATATGGAAAAGCAAAAAACCCAGGATATCTAAAATAATCCTGTATAATAAAGGAACTTCTGGAGATATCAACATCCCTGACTTTATACTCTACTATAGAGTTGTAGTAGTAAAAATAGTTGTGTGAGTAAAGTCACTGTTGAACTTTATTAAGACTAGGTAGGACAGTCTTTCAAGATTCCTGCTTCATGGAAAGTCTGCCAGATATTCTAGGCTTATAGGCCAAAGATGGATGTTCTAACATTACAGAGGAACTTTGGGTGACTGTTCAGGCAGTCTCTACTAGTTCTATAGTTTTGGAAGTGACTTGCACTGAACTTTCTGTTTAATCAGATAATATATCCTTCTGAGGCCTTTGATGGAGTCTGAGACTAGATAGTTGTAGTTTTTCTTAGTTATGATATAAGGTAAATTATTCATGGAGCTTTGGACTCATCAAGATAATATTAATAATGGAGTGTTTTCTATGACTTTGCTAAATGCAAATGGACTGGATATTGTAAATATAATTCTTACTTGATAACTGTTCTTATTATATATAGTTTTACTATGTTAAAGTTAAAACCTTTCTTTTTGTTTAGACAAAAAGGAAGAAATGTTGTGGAATATTATTTTAACTGGACAAAGATGTGTTACATTGGTTTATGCTGCTGAATATTACTTTAGCTGTGTAAAGGTGTATTGTTTTGTTTATGCTGAATTTGGTTAATTATGAACATATGTGTTGCATTTGTTGCACCTTCCAAGCCTATAGCATTTGACTGATCTAATAAAGATCTGAACAGGCCAATAGCTAGCCAGAGAAAGGATAGGCAGAACTGGCAGAGAGAATAAATAGGAGGAGAAATCTAGGCTCTAGAAGGATAAGAAAAAGAGGAGAGAATGAGGAAGACACCTGGGACCAAAAGCCAAGCAATCACCAGCCAGCCAGACAGGTACCAGAACAGTGAAAGTAAAATATACTTAAGTGTGAATGGTAATAAAACCCGAGGCAGAAAAGTAGATAAAGAGAAACAGTTTGATTTAAGTTGAAAGAGCTAGTCAGAAATGAGCCTAAGCTAGGTCAAGCTTTCAAAAGAAAAAATAAATAAATAAATAAATAAATAGTATATGTTCCTAATACACAAAGGATGGGGGAAAGGGCCCTTCCAAGGGGTCAGCTTATAAGTTCATACCTGTTTCAACTCTTTAAAAAAAAAGAAAGAAAGAATGAATGAAAGAAAGAAAGAAAGAAAGAAAGAAAAGAAAAAAAGCCAAACCAAAACAAACAAACAAACAAAAAACAAGAAAGAAGAGGCAATACATATTCCTGGAAATATTTGAGAGCTAAAATGTCATGAAAGCCTGTTTTACTGTCTTAAGAGTTTGATCAAGACTTCTGGTTTTGAATCTTTGTAATTCATTAGAGAGAGAAGTAAGAACACTTCACTATAAAATCTGTCTTCTCAAAGCTATTTATTTTGTGTGAGAGAGAAGGAAAGTAGGTTGCTAGTTGTTTTTGCCAAATAATTATCTATTATTAACAAGGAAACTATATGTCAACAAATGGGCTGGAAGAACACCCACAGTACTTAGGCCAAAGGGAGGGAGAGATTGTTGTTTACTGATTTTTTTTTTTTTTTTTTTTTTTTTTTTTTTTGTTCAGGAACATTCTTTTGAAAAACAACAAATGAAAAAATGTGCCCATCTGTAGGATTCCACTGGCCATGCCAGTTTCCTCTCTGGACTACAGTGATGTCTGTGACCTTGCTTTGACCCTGCCTCTCTGACTTGCTGCATGTTTAGACACTGGCCTCCTTAGAGGTCCCTAGACTCCCACCAGTGACTGTGTGTGCAGACCCACGAGGAGTGACACTGCCGTCTAGCAACCCCAAAATGAACACTAGCCTTTTCAAGCCCTCCAAGGGCAAAGATGAGAGGCCCTAGAGACTTCCAGAATTTCTGAGGATAGCTCATTAACTACTGACTTTTCATAAATCTGTCTGGCTAGACACATTCTTTTGCCTGGAGAAACAGGGCTCTGGAAGGGTTCTGAGATGTCACAGCATTTGCCTGTACTCACATTTTGGTCAAGATGAGCCTACAGTGCAAAGATTTTTGTGTCCAACACTTCTTAGTGTCGTTTCCATGGCAGACAGTTCTCGTTACTGATCCTGCACTGTGCAAAGGCTTATTTTTTCATGATAAAGGATCACTAAGTTTGTGAAGAATAAATTTGTGATGTGGGAACATGTATCCCTTGGTACTCACCTACAATTGATGTAATACTGAATCGTTGGTAGGTTTAAAACCAATTATTTGACTTAATTAATAAAACAACCCATGTCTTTTACTCATCAGCTGATGGCGTCCTATAATCCGATGCATTTTTCTCTTACTTTTCTCTTATTATATTCATACAGCACAGAGAGCTTAGCTCCTACTTATGCATGTGACTTATGTAAAGTTTTTCTCTATCTCCTCCTAGTTAGTAAGTGAGTCTGTAGGAAATAAATGGAATATAGATGAGGGAGAGGAGGGACAGGGCTTCAGGAATATTATTGTGTCTCTAGGAGCTTCATGTGGGCTGAAGGCCATCTGGATGACATTATGGGAAAATGGCAGCCTGATGGGACATTTGGAATAGAATCGGGCTTATTAGATAACTTGTATAATGCAATTCATTCTTTGGAATACCTGAGAAAAGCATCGAAGGCAGGAGACTGTAAGGAAAAATATGTGGTTGTCTTGTGGTTATGCCAGAATGTATATGAGTTTACAGGTAGGAGAAATTGTGGTTTGGGGGGGGGATAAGGGGAAATTTCAGGATTGCAAATTGGCCCCCAAAACCAATACAGTATTACTTCAAACAAAGGAGATAAAATTCTGGTGCTTAGGCTGGTGCACAGGAAAGTGCCTTGGCTTTCATAATGAAAACATAATTTTCTCTCTCTTTTCAGGATAGAATTTATTCTCCTTCTAATGTTTCCATTTGATGCTTACTTTTCAAAGTTTACTTCTTGTTAAAGATAACACTGGTTCTTGTAGCCTTTCTTGAGTGTCACACATTTTATAAGGATTCAAAATATTTATTATGCTGATGCAGGAAAGAATAATATGTTAAACAGATAAGCTTGTAATAATGCAGATTTCTCCCATAAAACTTAATTTATCCCTAGAGCTGGATATAAACTTTCCTTCTGAGCATCTTGCCTTACAACTGGGGAATGTCACACAATTTTTAAGAAAAAGTGTTTCTTAGAAAATACCTATGGAAGAACTATTACATTTATATTATAGTTTTTATTCATTCAAATGATATAAGAATATGAGGTATTACTGCCAAGGAATGTGACTTCCAAGCTTAGAATTTAAGTTAAAGCAATTTAAAAAATGAGGCAGGCTGCAGATTTTATTCTGAAACTTTGAGGTTTGTTGTTATTGTTTTAAATCAGTGAGAAAAAATACATCTAAAGGCATATAGTTAAAATTATCATAGTACATTTTAGGTGTAAGTCAGCCATTTTTATTTGTCAACAAAATTGGAAAACATTTGCTCACCTTTTCAATAATAACTCTTCCAGTGATGTCACTCAACCACGAACGTGACTGCTAAGTACTTGGTAACACGAGAGACATCCATGAAGTGTTTATCTAAATTACTCTTTTATCACTAAAAACTTGGGAGTCAGATATTAACCTCATGGATCTACCAAGTGATGGAGACATGATCAGTAGATCCTGCCTCTTCACCTTCCCAGATAGACCCATGAATCTTTCTAAGCCCCTCCCTATTCCTTTCTGTCTCTCTCTATCCAAATCTGGGTCCACCAAAAACTCTATGGTTTATTCTGGCTAACTGAAAGTGGACTCCATTTTCTGAATCAAATTTTAACTTTATTGACAGTCTCAGAATGACAATGAGAGCAAATCTCATGCAGCACATCTAGGCAGTGCAAAAGATATTCACCTATAATTGTATCAATCTAAGTATATCCTATAATTCTATCCGTCTAAGTATATCCTGTATTATATATGTGCACATGTCTATGTAAAGTGAAGTTGACAACATACTCTATTATGGAAACCTTTGGAAACCTGCTATTCTTGGCTCCTACTTGGAGAACCATTGATCAGTATAATTCCTTACGTCTGTTTATTTAACTGTCTTGTGTGAGTATTATTATGGCACCAAGTCAGGAAGAGCAGATACCATAAATCCATACAGGAGCAATCATTGTTTGATGTTCTAAGACTTTTACCAGTTGTCCAACTCAGCAGTCTCATGTTGACAGGAAACTAATCTAACTCAATTAAGTGACTAGACTTGGGCAGAGGAAGTAAGACTAGGTCTCAGATGCTCAATGTCTAGAGTAGCGCTCTCTAACACATACCTTTCGGAAAGAAGTTCTGCTCCCACTTTTAATTACAACAATGGGAAGAAATCATGCGATTGAAATGAGATGGATGCAGATCACAAGGTTAGATTATCCTGTTCTTAATTGTTCATTGTTTTGGGTTTAAACTAATTAAAAATAGATTGAGCTTTTTATTTTCTTTCAAATGCTGTAATTCAAACTATTATGAAGTCAAGCAATTCTCTTTATTTCTCTAGTTGAAGAAAGAGCTCTCATGTTGCATTCATTTTAGATGTGAATTTTAGGAACTGCTAAATGAAGGATGGATTTTGCTCTATGGGGTGATGTGTGATATGGTAGGAATGCTTTGTGGTAGCAATCCTGAAACCTCGCATTTGAAGGGAAATTAGCTTTCCTATGAAGATAGGCCTCATTTTCAGCAATTTTATTTAACTTTTCACTTTCTGCCTGGCTGTTTTACTCTACTGGACTCCCTCCTGCATCTCTCTTAGAGGACTTGGCTTTCCACTTGCCCACTCAGACATCAGCGACCATTGTCAGTTTCTTTACTTCTGTGTTAGCTTCCGGAGACTTCGGCTGCACCTATTCATTCTACCCAAAACCTTGATAGCTTCCAAAGTCAGAATTTCATGATTAATTGAAAGAAGCAATGACAAGGGGATCCATTTACTTTCCCAATATTTTTCTGTGTTTGTACTCCAAACAATATTATTAAGCACTGTTTATTTTTTAGATAAAAGTTTTATTGGAGAAAAATAGAAACACCACATACACGGGGGTGGGAGGACACACAAAAATTCAACTGATACAGAATAACTGGAATTCACAGTTATCCAATATAGTTTGTCATCACTTTTCAGTGTCTTAGCCAGCTTCCCTTAATAGTCTAGCTAGTTTTTCAGCTGAAACAGCATCACATTTTCAAAGAATTAAAGCACTATGATTATTAGAATGAAACTTATTTTTAGCTGCCATGCTTTCTCTTGACATACCTTGCGTCCCAGAGACTGTACAGCAATGGCTCCAGAAGGAGTGGGACAGGGGAGACAAGACAATGAAATCAAGATTTGCACTCATAAACTCCCAGCTTTCAGCAGGTCACACCAGGAGCAGAATTCATTCATTCATTCATTCATGGGAGAAGGAACAATTTGTTTTGGCTCATGGTTGTCTTTCTCTATTGATGGGGGCTAGAACAAGAGTGTATAGACAGAGTTACTCACCTCATGCTGGTAGGCAGGATGGTGGTATGACAACCAGGAAATAGACATAGATACATGGGAAGACACCAGAGCAAGAGATCACCTCCCAGGACATATCACAAATGACCTAATATCCCCACTTCCTAAAATTTCCACATATTGAATCCAGCAAAAGTGGACATCCTTCCAGTTACAGGGAGGACTTTGACTCTAGTGATGAGGCCTGGTGGCCTGCATTTATGGAGGTAAAATCTGTGTGACTCATCTTACTATTCTACATTGCAAAAGACTTGGTCCCAATAGAGGAGTAATATTAATTTGTTGTAGGAATGAAGGGGAAGAAGAGCAGAAGGTAAAGGAACACGTGTGTGAGGCTCCGTAAGTGTGCGGCTGCTGCAGGTGCTGGTGGTGACAGATCTGACATTTTATCCATGTCATGCATATTTGGAAGAACACCTGTGACATCCCCCTTTACCTCTCCAACAACCCTAGTAAGAAGGTATTACTATTATTAATCCTTGACCTACAAAGCAGGAGACAGACTCATCAAATTGGTATCATATACCTAGATCCACAGGTCTAGTAAGTAGTAGAACTAAGATTTTACCACAGAATATCTCTTCAAACCTGACCTCCATGTATAGAAACTGGCTTCCTTTGACTTCTCTGTGTCAGCATCCAAGCTTAAGGATGTACCAAACTCTTCCTGGATAAAACCATACCTTTCTAAGCTCTAGTCTAGCTGCAGGCAAAGCCCAGAACTACCAGGTGAGCTCTGCAAGCCTGGGTAGTAATGCAATCTACAAGAAGACCTCCTCTTTAAAATTTGCAGCACCCATAGCCCCTCCTGGAGGTGAAGAGCACAGAGCGGACTGGCAGTCCTGACGTTCCTTAAGTCTCTGTCTTGATTTGAATCAAGCAGTTCTCACTTTTCAATCCAAATATAGTTGCTAAAGGGGGCAGTGAGTTTCTTCTGTCTACAAAGAGGATTATTTTAAGCAAAGACAAATCCACAAAGAGTTCTCTAGCTCCTACCAGCAACCACAACTTGGATAGGAGCAAACGAAGAATCTCATGTACTAAAACAATTATTTAGAAAGAATAGCCAAAGAATTCCAAGTAGTTTTGGGTTTTTTGTTTTTGTTTTTGTTTTGTTTTGTTTTGTTTTTCGAGACAGGGTTTCTCTGTAGCTTTGGTGCCTCTCCTGGAACTAGCTCTTGAGGACCAGGCTGGCCTCGAACTCCCAGAGATCCTCCTGCCTCTGCCTCCCGAGTGCTGGGATTAAAAGCGTGTGCCACCACCGCCCGGCTAAAAAAATTCCAAGTAGTAAAGCAAGTGTGCAGTTATAATTTTGAATCCACATATGAAGCAAGTGTGCAGTTTTAATTCTGAATCAATTCTAAAACAACTTTATTTCCCATAAAAGTGTGTGGGTGACCACTGCCTCAAACTTGGCTTGTGGTTACTCAATAAGGATTCTCCTAAAGGTCATTTTAATTCCTCTAGGGTCAGCACTGGAACATAAACAACCTGTCACTAGCAATGCACATGACAGATCAGAGTGCAGGCTTGCTGCATCTCTGCCTCGGTGTTTTGCCTATCTATCTTTTTAAATATTTCCAAAGGTTCCCTCAAAGTCTTAGGCTGAGCCAACACCCTAAGGTCTTGATAATCATTTCTTCCTTTAGAAACTGTTTTCTAAGTCTTCAAAAACCATTTAACCATCCATTCCAGGAAAGTAAAGGTTTATTTTGGTGAGCATTCAGAAACCTTGACTTTCATTTTATTATTCACTTCCATATTGTCCCAGTAGAACAAAAACCATACCAACACCCTTGCGATCTCTAGGCAAGCGTGGTTCCTATTTACAAAACTGAACAGGACATCTGATGCTCACTCAACAAAAGGTCTAAGTTGTTCTTAAATTAACCTGAGAACCTAGCTGCTGCTGCTTCTTTTCTTCTTATTTCTTCTTTCTTCTCCTTCTCCTTCTCCTTCTCCTTCTCCTTCTCCTTCTCCTTCTCCTTCTCCTTCTTCTTCTCCTCCTCCTCCTCCTCCTCCTCCTCCTCCTCCTTCTTCTTCTTCTTTTCTTCTTCTTCCTCTTCCTCTTCTTCTTCTTCTTCCTCTCCTCCTTCTTTGCCTTCAATTTTGTCTTCTTCTTTTTTGAATTACCAATAGCCATTGTTTTTCCAAAACAAAGTTCACCATAGCCAGGCATTTCCAATCACACTTCCTGGGTACAGGTGCTTGTGTTTGTCTATCTCTTTTATTGCTTTCTTCCTTCCTTTCCCCCTTCTTTCCTCCATTCCTCTCTTTCTCCCTTTCTTCCTTCCTTCTTTTCTCCCTCCCTCCCTCCCTCCTTTCCTTCCTTCCATCCTTCCTTTCTTTTTTCTTTTCTCCATTCCTTCCTTTTTCCCTTCCTTCCTTCCTTCTTTCCTTACTTTTTTCTTCCTTCTTTCTCTCACTTTAATTTTTAGCACCACATTCTTTCAGCTTCTTGAAACTTTATCTACTGCCATTTTTGATTCAGCTTTAATTTTTTGAGCAGATCACCCCTGCTTCCCTCTGCCTGGCTGTCTCAGACACCTCCATTGTGCTGCTCTCTTGTCAGGATGCTCTTTCCATGTGACCACTCATAAATGCTTCCTAATTTCTTACAACCGGAGGTTCTTGCTAATTATCCAGGCCAGTTGGTGTAACCATTTCTCCTTTTGGAAATAGCTTCTCCTTAGGTGCTGATAAAGAAGAATCTCTTTGATAGATTTGAGATAATGATTTTCTTTAACAGAAGATAACAGAAAGATCTTTGTTGGTAATACCTAGCATTTTTGCCTAGAGTTCTCTGCTGATTTACAAGTTAAATAGTGATTTTGTTAATATTTTCATAATTTCTTGCTAGTGATGGCACAAGTGTGAGTGTGTGTGTGTGTGTGTGTGTGTGTGTGAAAGAGAGAGAGAGAGAGACAGAGAGACAGAGAGACAGAGTCTGAGACAGAGACAGAGAGAAAGTTTATGCTAGCTGTCTCTTATAAGCCTGCTCTGCATCTTATATTGACTCTTTCCAAGGGTCTTTCCAAGACTAAAAGGCTGAGAATAATTTTTCTATCTTCCCTTTATCTTTTGTTTATATTCAACAGCTAGTCAAATCTTGTCATAGGAGGCAAACCCTATCTGTCTCGTTATTCTTTCGTCCTTGACTGATTCACCTTTAACATCCAATGTGTCACCTCTTCCAGAATTGCCTCTTCCCATGTGGGATGTGGGAAAGCATGTCTGCGTGTTTAGAAAAAGCATGGGCACCTACTGTCATTTTTGCTACTGTGGTTTCTGTTTCTGCTCTCCTGTCCTGTCCCCCTTTTCCATGTTACTAGCCATAATTCTCCTCATGGTCTCCCTGTCTCCATGCCGGACCATGTATGGGTGCTTGGAGTTCCTCTTGTCCCTGATTTTTTTTTATGAGGGGGTTTCAAGATCGTGTTTCTTTGTGTAATAGCCCTAGCTATCCTGGAACTCACTTTGTAGACCAGGTTGGTCTCGAACTCACTGGGATCCACCTCCTTCCTCTGCCTCGCAAGTGCTGGGATTAAAGACATGAGCCACTGCCTGGCCTGTTTTTCTTCTTTATGAGCTGTCTGACTAGAAGGCTTCTCAGTTACATCACACAGATCAACAACTCTTCTGCAAACTAGGTTACAGTTTATCTGATTAATTGTTTGTACTGTTTATTATAGTAAAGTAATTTTATAAATTTACATTCATCAGATTTTAAATAAGTGTTTTTCAAATGGATGGCCATTCTCATTTTTACCCACTCTTTAGAAAAACACTCTGCTCTTGTTACTTTGAATGTTATTTATATATTTATCACTTTCCTGATAGCACATATAGTTATTTAAGGTTATAACACTCATGTCCCTTTTCACCTCACTTGGGTATGCTATTCTTTTGGTTTGCTGATGTCACTGGTCTGCCCGTCTCATTCTTGCCCTCGCATACGTGGGAAGCCCAGTCTCAAGCTGTACCCGTGTAGGTTTGCTCCGTGGTGCGGTCTCTTGGCACTCCTCTTGCTTATCTCGCATGGTAGCATTTGTCTCTGTCTTCCCAGGTTCTCACCCACCCTGTCAGACTAGCGCTTAGGTGAGCACTTGTGGCTTATGATGACAGTATCTACTGCTTCTAGCCTCCTGTGTATCAAATTCTACATAAACAATGGCTCCAGGTAGAGGAGGTCACTGCAGAGAAAATGACCAGGGCGGGAAATATCACTAGAGAAATCCACCTGCCGCTTGCCTACCTGCTGCCTGGCCCCAGCCCAGTGGAGGAGTGATTTGTTTGTTCAGATTGGTTTAGAGAAAGAGTGAACATATGTGGTTTAGGTGTTTTTAAGATTTTGCTTTATGCCTCTCTGTGAGTCAGAGAGGAGGGATTCCTGGCCTACATTCTTACAGTGAGCTGAGCAACCTGCTTCTGCATGGCAGCCAATGTATTTACCACATGTGCCCCTTCCTAAATGGGCAGGCCCATGTGCCTAGTGCAGAGTGCTGTGGCCGGGCCTACTTGCTGTGCTCAGGCCTAGTTGCTGTACGTGAAAGGTGTGCTGTCCAAACTGTTACCAGCAAGCAGATGATATCCATCTGACTCATCAATCACTCTCTCCCACATATTGATTAGCTCTGAACTTGAAGGGCTAAAGGGTGCCATATATTGGGTGTCTTGCCTTCTAGCGACTACCAGCACCCTTTCCTGGTCTGCAGCCAGGCTCTCGCCTGACATGCATTGGGCGTTCGCCATCTTCGTCTCCCCACCTTGGGAGAGCCTCTGCTAGGGCGTCCTCAGCCTGAGGGCAACAGACATACAGCTTCAGAACCAAACTTGCTTTGGGGCCACAGATGGATGATTGGCCAATATATTTAAGCAAAGCTATGCCTTTTAGATGTTCTCTCTTCACATTTTCATTTTCTTCACTATTTTAACAACAGTGAGGCTGGTATGTAATTAGACTTTTCAATTCCACCTAAGCCTAAGCCAGAAATCCTTTCAGTCATCTTGTCTGTGAATTTTGTATACCTACATCCTGGTGCCTGATCAGATTATTTTTTTAAAACGCAGTTCTGGCCTTGCTTTATTTATTTATTAAGAGGGTACTGGTCCCAAAAACTCAATCACTACCCTTACAACCAGGAAACAACCCATCAGATGTCATTCTGGGTGTAGTCTTTGACATTGTGGTGACACTGGCATCACTAATACATGGATTGACTTGATAGATGCTTGTTGAAGTTATGGTACTGTACTGTAGTATCTGCACTGTGAGATCAGGATACATGAATGTATTCAGGTTGGATTTTTATTTGCAGCGAATAGTATCCTCATCCCTTCTTACTGTTTGAACACTGCCTCACACTGAGGATTCCTTGGAAAAGAACATGGTTTTGTTTTTTTAAGCATGAACAATAGAGTTAAATTCAGTGATTTTTGTTGTTGTTGTTGTTAACTTTTGTAATGCCTCTAAGTTTTTCTTTTCTTTTTGGTAAAATGGAATTAGCAAGGTCTACTTTCACAGTTTGATGATTTTAGCGACTAAGTACAGAGTCGACCTGGGACTAACTGCACCTCCCACACTTGCCTGGGTTACCTTGCGTTTGTTGATGCAATGATCTCCTGAGAGAAATATCACCTGCACGAAGCAATTTCCACCATGGTCTTGATCTTTCCTCATTAAGTTAAATCAAGGTTGCTCAGAGGCAACTTGAAAGGTAGAGCTCTCTCTGCTCCCTGCCCCAGGCTCTTTGCTAACAAAAGCAGCAGCAGCATGCTTCCCAGGGACTTTACCAAGATAGAAGGGTTCCTTGCAGCAGGATTCTGAATGACTTGGTCTTCAAGGTAGATGCCCAAACACCCAACACTTGAACAATCTTTCAGGTGAGCTTCAGGCATGGAGGAACACCCGCCACGGCCTCGTTTCCATCGGGGAGAGATATAATGTATCTGCACAGAAGGGAGAGTCGTCTGCACATCAGGAAGACTGGAGTGAACTGTTAGAATCTAAGAGTTTGACATCTACATCCCAGCAAAGCTGAAGAAGGGTTTATTTTACTCTGTAATCATCTCTGTACCACTGTTTGCTGTCTTTGAGTAGAAATAGGATGAAATCCATTTGCTGACTTCCTATCAGAGTGTCAGAGGAATGGAGGGGGATGAGGCCGGTTCACCTCCATTGCTTCCTTTTTCTGGGCTGGAGGCCATAAGGCACTTGGCTTCTAGAGCTCAAGCTGTTCTCTTCTTCAACTATCCCCTGACAATCAATTTATTGAGTGATCCTGATGTTGCTCCAGGGATGAAATGACAATTACAGACCCACCAGGAAGCAAAAAGGTGGTGAGAACAGCAGTAACTATACAATAGTGACGATTCAGGAGCTTGTCAGAAGGCGGTGTGAGGTGACACTGAGAAAGAGTGGCTGTGTGTGTGTGTGTGTGTGTGTGTGTGTGTGTGCTCGCGTGTGCATGCGGGTGCGTGTTGTGTTTCATGAGTAATAACAGAATAATGTCGCTGTTTGCAACTAATTAAAAGATGCTTCCACTCAATGCTGAGTATAGTCACAACGATAAGAGAAAGAATTTATAAGAAAGGAAGTGGAGAGGAGGAGAGAGAGGGAAACAAAGAAGAAAACAAGCTCGCTAGCTTGCTGGAATATGAACTGGGTTGAAGACCATTCTGCCCCTCTGGGAGGCAGGGGTTAATCTGATCACTTAGACACCAGTCATGACAGCAAATACCAGAGTGGGTGAGCCCCATTTTAGAACTGCTTTTTTCATTCCAACATGTAACTCCTTTGGATTCTAGTAGTGTTGACGATTGAGAGGGGGTCCAGTAAGTGGGAAAACCACTGCTTTAAAGAGTGAGTGGATTCTTCTGTAGTCTTCTGTAGGTTCCATAGTTGGATGTGCTATGTCTTTTTTTTTTTTATTGAGAAAATGAGAAAAAAAAAACAAGTTTCCACCTCCTCCCAGCCTCCCATTTCCCTCCCCCTCCTTACCCCCTACGCCCCCTCCTCCCACCCTTCTCCCCCTCCCCCCACTCCTTTCCCCCTCCCTCTCCAGTCCAAAGAGCAGTCAGGGTTTTCTGCCCTGTGGTAAGACCTAGGACCTCCCACCTCCGTCCATATCTAGGAAGGTGAACATCCAAACTGGCTGGGCTCCCACAAAGCCATCACATTACGTAGGATCAAACCCCCGTGCCATTGTCCTTTGCGTCTCATCAGCCCTCATAGTTCGCCATGTTCAGAGAGTCCAGTTTTATCCCATGCTTTTTCAGTCACAGTCCAGCCGGACTTGGTGAGCTCTCAATAGATCAGCTCCACTGTCTCAGTGGGTGGGTGCATCCCTCATGGTCCCGACTTCTTTGCTCATGTTCTCCCAGGTGCCCAAGCTGAGGTCCCCAGTTAGTTCCTTCGGCAGTTGAGAATAGGGAACCTGAAATGACCCTATCCTTGAGCAATACTGACGAATATCTTGCATATCATCATAGAACCTTCATCTGGTGATGGATGGAGATAGAGACAGAGACCCACACTGGAGCACTGGACTGAGCTCCCAAAGTCCCAATGAGGAGCAGAAGGAGGGAGAACATGTGCTATGTCTTTAGTTGCAACTGGTTTTATCTTTCTCTCCAATGGACATATTAGCAAACAGTTTCTATGTGTCTATCAAAAACGTAAATTTTTTGGGCAAATAAAATATATAAATAAGCACAGCAGATGGGTATACAATATAACTTGTTCAAGTTTGAGTGGTTTATATTTGTGTTTGGGTATTTCTTCTGTGTAAGCCAGTCATATGCGACTGGAGAAAAAGCAGAAGCTGTGACCTCTCCATTGTGTTGCTCACTAAGAATTAATTCTCCCAATTCTTTGAATTAAAGATAAAAGTAAATTAGACATTTTCAGCTCCATGTTTTTGAATGACATTCGAATGAGCAGTCTGTGTTTTACTTTGTATCTCATTTCCTCTGATTCTGAGTAGAGAAAATCGGGTTATTTATATTTATCAATTGATTGTTGATGAGGGGAACCACAATGTATCAGATATTTGTAGACATGTGTGAGATATTATGCTACCTGAGGGCATCGTGTGTGTGTGTGCTCGCACGCGCACATGCATGCACTCACACACGCATGTGTGGATGCATGGATGCATGGATGCATGGTTGATGTGTATGTTTAAAAGAGATTATTGTATATAGACAAGAGAATAAAATGTCTATCTACTTTTTTCTTAATTTCATTTTAATCAATAGCGTTTTCTAAGAGCTCAAGAAATGCCTAATTGTATGAGAACATTCTGTATAAAATCAGACCTAAATCCCAAACATACTGATAACAACTGCCACATGTCTTTTTACATAGCTCCTGAGAATATTAAAACATTCCACACAAAATTTCTATGTTAAAGGCTTGTCAATAGGATTAAATTCGACTCAGAGCAAGGTGGCAAAAATATGCCATCCAATTCTTACACAGCAGCACGAGGACAAATGGACTCTGTCCAGTGCCAGTGTAAATTATAAACAATTAAAAGTACACGAGTTACAACCCCTGGAGCTGGGCGGTGAGGAAATTACCGCACACTTGAGATAACTTTGGGAGCTGAAGAAGCAATTGTTTCACAGTGTGACATGAAAATAGCAGACAGTGTTTGTGTCTGCAGAGTCAAGCACAATCTTGCCTGCTTTCTCATGTAGAGATATTTATTTATTTATTTATTTATTTATTTATTAGCAAGCTGGCAGACACGTGAGTGATGCATAATGGTGTTGGTGAGTAGGTTTTGGAATAGATTAGTAGGTGACGTCACAGACAAAGGACTATTTATCACCATAATTTAAGACAAGATGTAACACAATGGCTTGATGGATGCATTTTCTGGTTTTCAGCCAATCATAATAATGGACTTATTGACTAAAGTTTTATGTGTCCTCTACACATCCTTCATCTTTTAAGAAAAGGCAGAGTGATAATTCAGAAGGAAAAGCCTCTGTGGAGGATGCTCTTGACTTACTCAAACCTGGTCCAGCTTGGGGACTTTGTCCTCTAACTACCCAACAATAGCAGACAATTAGTACTAAATGAAGGGATGCATATGAGGTGTGGTCGTGTGGCTCAGTCCTAGTCCTGGGTCAAGTGGCAAATGATACAATAATACAGAGAGATGAATTACTATTGGCAAAGGATTTGCTGGTCACCATGATTCGTGGCTCATTGGTTTTGAGCTGAAAAGGGAATAAAACATACAATAATGAACAGTGCATGATTAGTTGGGATTTTTATTTGAAGGTGGGGTGGGTAATTTTTCATTCACTAGCTACCTTACTTTTTGAGGTAGGGCCTTATTGAATCTGCTGCTCATGGATTAAGCTAGGCTGGCTGGCCAGCAAACTCCAGGGATGTGCCTGTGTCTGCCTCCCCAGTGCTAGGATAATAGGTTCCCACAACTGTGCACAGCTGTTTTGTGGGGGGGGGGGGTGCTTCAGACCACACATCAAACCGTCCATACTAGCTCTGCAAATACCACTGACTGAGCCATCTTGCCAGCTCTCTTCTTGGTTTTAAAATGATTCTTGAAAGCATCTGGAGACCCAAAGATACCAATGTTCATGTTCATACAAAGAAGAGTACAGGAAGGAAGGGGCTGACTGTGAGATGATCAGCAACGCACCATGTTCTGTCATGGCAAAGCAGGAAAGGGATGTTTTTCCCTACTCAGACATAACCAAGTAGATAAAATATTAAATGTTGAAAGATCACAGACATCCTGACATCAATAGTTTCACTGGCGTACCCATCTCTACACTACTCCTGCCTCATTTGCCAAGGGAAGAAGCAATATGTCTTCAAGAGAAAAGTTTGCAAGACGGATCAGTGAGGTGATGCCAAACAAAGCAACTCACGCACGTGTGTACATTCCTTTTACAGTTGAGACCTTTTTCAAGTTTTGCCACTTGTCTTCCCATGTGTTATGATGTGAGGATAGAGGGTAAGGGAGAAGTATCAGGCCTGCTGGAGACCAGTCCTGGTTAGGACCATGAAGGGAGAAAGGCTGAAACATTGTACCTCAGTTTCTCCTTTTTTAGAATGAAGTTCTTGCCAGGTCTTGCTTAATCTGCTAACCCTGAAAGTGATGTGTTAATGGAGGGTGAAGGACACTCCTGAGGTAAGGGTTAGAGACAGAAATCATCACTGTGGTGAACCGTTCATTGGATTCTTGTGGGAGGGGGCCTGCCAGCGAGGAAGGGACTGGTTTGGCATTCGCGGTGACAGTTGCTTTTAAAAGTGTAGATCACACATCTGTACATGCTGTTTGTGATTTAGTTATTTACTCCCCTATATTTCTTACTTGCCACGATCTGAGCAAGGAGTGAGACAGAATTTCAAAAGATCTCTGAGGAGAATAAAAAGTCTTTGAAATAGAAAACAAAGGAATCCATTTTCTACCTATCTGTCTATATATCCATTTTGCTAAACTTTTACGAAATTGTCACCGTGTGTAGGAGGCCAGATGGCACAGGAAAATTGAAATCCTATACTTTTTATGGGAAAAGTGCTTTCAAATTAAAAATCTACAATCATCTTACCAATATTAGCAGACAATTCATTAGCATTAGCACTAAGATCGTTGGTTCAGTCCGGCCCCATAGCGCTAATTATCTGAGGCATCTCTTGCTTTTGCCCTTTGGGTGATTCTCACAAAGTGCTTATAATTTGTTTCCAAAGAGCATACACATGTGCACCAGTATTTTACATTTCTTTGTTGGTTTTCTTTTAAAATAAAAGTCAATTATATGAATAAAAAAAGTTACACTTGTGTGTGTGTATTATATTTATTGCATGTATGTGTAAATATATGTATGCATGTATTATATGTCATATATATCATACAAGAGTTATTTATTCAATATTTTATATTCCTTGTCATGAAATGAGAATGGGGTATGTCAGTGGACTGTTGATGATTTATAGTGTGACAGAATGTACATAAATTTAGTATTTCTAACACTCAGAAGTAAATATAACCTCATAGAGAGTCTGAAAGTTTTGTGAAATGAAGACAATAGTGCAGGCTCGTGGTGAGGAAAGTTAGACCATCTTTTGACACATGCATAAAAAAGGAAAACATAGGTAAAAGAGAGTGTTCTAGAAAGCAAGTAAAACTGGTATGCATAAAATCTTCTGTTAAAATTAAAAGAGGAATAAAATGTGATGGACATTGCGGAGTACTTGGAAGACTGAAGAAGGAGTCTATAGTTCCAGGCCATCCAGGGCCTATATAGTCTGGCCTTGTCCCAAAATTGGTAATAATAATGATAATAATAATATCATATAATATAATAATAATATGTTATTATTTGAATGCGAAATGTCCCCCGGAGAGCCCTGTGTTTGGCCCCCAGATGTTGGTGCTGTTTGCAAGGTCATGGAATCTTTAGCAGTTGGAGCCTTGCTAGAGGAAACATGTCACTAGGGCAAGCTTTGAGGTTTTATGGCTGGCCCCAAACAAGTTCTCTTTGTCTGTTTCCTAAGTGTAGATATGATGTGACCAGCTAGCTTACTGCTCCCACCACCATACTGCCCCCGAATATTGTCATGTCTTCATCACCAGGATGGACTCCTCTCTATGAGACTCCTCTCTTGTTTTTGCCGGAATCTTTTGTCACAGCACTGGAAAAGACGCTAATATAGACAGGATCAGGAGGGAAACACGGGTGCTGTCTTGAGTAATGGTGGGAATCAGCTCGCTTACTGGTGGAGTTCTTGCGCCACTCAGGAGGACATGTGACATGTTCACAACTCATCTGGACTTCCCCAGCCTGGTGACAAGGCTTGTTGACCTGGGTTTCTCCCTTCTGTTCCTGACCAAAGAGAGGATATCTCTCTAGACAGCCAACTATGCTGTATCACATTCTGTAAAATCGGGACTGTCTTGGTGAGCTTAAGTGGTAAGATGTGAAAGATATGCACGTTAGATATCACTTAATTTCATGACAACATGTGGTACTAAACAAAGAAAAAATAATTTTACAAAATTGACTATTCTTGTATTTCTGAAAGTGGGTCACCTTTCTGTCTGTTATTTTAAGTGGTAGTTTTGCTAAAGGATCAGGATGGTTCATTCTTCTGATTAGTAGATGGCAAGAAAAGGTAGAAAACTCATGCATTTGCTTCACTATCAAAAAGCTACCAGAAGGCTGCAACCATAGATCAAATATAATGAAAGGGAGTCTAAAATAGGTAAATATATATTCACACTTTTAGCATCCCCAATTCTTGGGCTTTCATCTTGATAAAAATGAAGCCAGATGGTAATGACGTAGCTGATAAAGACCAAGTGTATTAATTTTGAAAGCCCTGCAAGAGACAGTGCTGGTGAGACCCATAGACATGCTAGTCTTTCTGGAGTGGCAGCTGGTCCTCCTAACACTAGACTGGGGCCACGTTGAGTCATTTCAGAAACATACTTTCAGACATTGACCACAAAGATGATCTGAAAGGTGTGTATAAATACTCCAGATGTTTCGTTTAGCCATGAATGATTACTTTTTGGAAGCAAAGACATTCTGAGTTGAGATCATCTTCATTAAAGCGTTTTTCCCTAAATCTAAACAATGTTATTTATTTCTTTTCTTTTCAAAATATGTATGACTTCAGTGTATTTTCCAATGTATATCCTCTGGTTTTAGTTTGATATGATATTCAATTGTGGATATTTGAAAGGCCAATACCATCTCTGACTCTTTGGAGCATGCCACACTGTGGGCACAGTGGAGCACCTCTATAGATGCTCCCATCAGACTAGAGGAAATTAAGGAAAAATGAGAAATGCCAGCTATAACACTGTTGGGAATCTTAGACCAGTGAAAGGACATTCAAGGGACAACTGGAGAAATTGGATAAATTCTGTCAATTATATAACTGGATTTTAAAGTTAACTCCCTGGTTTTGATAATTGAACATCTTATTAACACTAATTAATACTTGACATATGCTAACATTTAGGGAATCTGGATAAAGGTTGTGCATGAATCCTTTGTACTATTTTTGCAAATGTCTTGCAAGTCTGAAAAAGATACAATAAAACAAAAAAAATGATAATATCTCTCAACAGCCTCAATCAGAATACAGCGAGATGACTTGATTGATATCTTACCAATCAGTAGACACTTAGAGGAGAGGAGCAAACGCTTCCACATCTTGCATAAATCACAGGCAGCATGTTGTGAGATGCTATTGGCAGGCTCCACTTGAAATTAGCAATATCAGATCACGGCAAAGTGGTAGTTGGCTAGAAGGCCATTTGTCCACCTGATCTTTGGAACTCTGTCAACCAAGCTGATATGGAGTGAATTCACTACTTAATTCTATAGGAAGGAGTCTGAAAGATGACTTCAAGCTGACTAGGATTTAATTTTCAGTGCTAACCTTCAATTAATTTGTAACTTTTTTGGCACTCGGTTGGCTGGAATGGCTGTAATTATGTTGTTTTCTGAACGGTGAATTCATTCAGGGCATACTCTCCAGACTGTTTATACAGCTGGAAAATAGCTATGGTAACAGATGAGGGGGAAAAGTTAATGAGGAACTCCCTTTAAAAATTCAGTTATCTCTCTGTGTGTTTTTAAGCGTCCCCTGAGTCTTTATTGGGTAGCTTAAACTAAATTTTTCATGGTCGCCATTTTAAATGAGCTAGTAATAAACTCACTGGATATTTTAATATTTTAAATGCTGTCTTGAATTTGAATGCATACTTGAAATGGCAAAGGAGGAAGCTTTAATGCCTTTTAATCCACTGCTCACCGTTTGCTGAAGAAAGGCATATTGGTTTTCCATTAAGGAGACCAAGCTTGTCGTCCACAAATTTCTCCCTCGCCAGAACTGCTCTTAGTGTTTTTTGGAATTCTCTCCATGATTAGTGCATACCCAGGCAGGGTGTATTGCTCCCATATTTATGTCAGCTCTTGCATCACAAAAGCTGCCCAAGAGAACACACAGAGAATCTTCTGAAGTTAGCATGAGATCGTGAAGCTTCAATTCTGTTTGGTCAAAGGAGAAGCTCTTACTGTCTGCCGTCCTGCAAGCTTGCCTTTAACTAAGTGCTACGTGAATGGAGGGAGGCTGGTTCTCTGCTGAAATAAACAAAACACTTTGACTGCCAACCCTGCATTTCTGCTCTAGGGGGGCTAGAGCTTTAAGGTGCTAGTAGGCTCCCCAGAGATACCGATGTCACTGGTCCTGGCGACACAGATACTGACCATCCAAGGCAAGGGTCTGAAATGTGGCTCCGAAGTCCTCTCTCATGGTTGTACGGATTTCATGAGAATGAATCTTGCTCATCCATTCACATCCTGTGCACGGCTGCTTCAGGTCACAACAGGGGATTTGAGGGCATCGGCCCTCTGTATCTACACCTCCAGCCAACTGTGCACTGAGAATATTTGGAAAAACAGTGACATGAACAGATATTTCTTTCGCTATTTTTCTCTAAAGAATACAATTCCTATTTACCCTGCATTTATGCTGCACTGTCAATAATGCAGAGATGTCATAAGAAAGGGGCTAGGAATGGGGGTATAGGCAGGCAGCACTGTGGATGATAGAACAGGGACTCAAACATTCATAGATCAGTGCCCTGGGCATCTTCAAATCAGTCCGCGGTGCCTAGAACTCCTGCAGTTGGGAGGAATTGGGTCATCCATGTAGTTTTCTCTTCTTTCTTGTTTTAAAAATTTTTGTTTTAAAGTGAGTCTGAAAAATGATTGGTTTCATATGTATATATCACTAGCTTTTTCCCTTGTAAATATTTATTCTATGGCTTTTGTAGAAGCTGGCCAATGCCTGCCCAAGGATGATTCTTCTGACTCAGCTATCCAGTATGAGGGAGGTGTTGATGTGGTCTGCATTGCACAGCAGGACAGAACCCAAATTCCCTACCTGCCTCTCCTGGTCCTCCAGCCCTGCTCTTCCTGCCTTGCAGAAATGGCTCTGTGTTAGTCATTTCTCCCCCATTCATTTGTTTCCTCCTCGGAGAGGATTTGCATCTTAATGATTCTCTCTTATTAACTTCCTCTCCTGGGAAATACATTTGCCATATCACAAGTAAAGAGAGGCCATTTGCTATCCCCAGCTCCATCCAGGCTGGGAGCAGGGAAAGCCTCCCTTTTCCTAACTGGGCAGAACCCAGGCTCCTCTGCAAAGGCGCACTTAGAGCAGAAGAGAGCATTTCCAGGTTCCTAGCACCAATTTCCCACTGTGACCTCCTATCCTCGTCCTGCAACCTAGAACCCCAGTGAACAAAACCCATTTCTAATGATTACTTGGTTGATGTAGTGACTTTTACACATCTCGAAATGCTTTTTCTCACCCAAACCAGTATAGATCCTGTGAGGATTCTGCTGCCCAGTGCGGGTCCCTATCTCCAGGCCCTATCGTGCAGGACATTCTCTAAGTACTGATGTACTTATGCTTCTTCACAAGCCGCATTCTTAGCGCTCTGCTGCAATGTGACATCTAAAGTTGTCTGTTGGATGAATAAGCAAATCAGATAAATTTTCAGATGGGTAAAGATTCCCTCATAACACACTTAGACTGGGGACGTTGACTTGACAACGGTTAGGCTCTGTGAGTCCCTCCACCATAGCATTCCAAATCTATTCCTGTGGGAGTATCCCTCTGCTTTATCAATAGTTAATCAGAGTCACAACTGTGACAATGATGATGACTTTCCCATCTGTCAAATGGATCAAGTTCAGTCAGCTCCTGGAATATCCCCCCCAAAATCCAGACTCTTCTAATCGCAGGCATTACCTCCACGCATGGCATGAGAACATCCAGTTTCTTTCTCCCCCGCCCCGCCCCCAATGTTAGGCCATTGTTTTCTTCTCTTGTTCTAGGACTTTTTTCACTCTTTAGTCTTAAGCTGGGAAAAAAAAAAGTGAAACTTCATTCTGCATTCTGTTTTTACTCTTAAAGCGGAAAGGGGGCAGGGGCATGATTCATGTTTTGTATTTAGTGCTTTTCAGAATCGCAGGCAAGAGTGTCTAGGGAGAGGCCAGCTCTCAAGGCCCTCTCTTTTAAACATCTGTTTTGAAATAGTAGCTTTCTCTTTAGAGATGCTCATGGCTTTGACATTTGCAGATTGGCTCCAGTGGAAGGTCGGTAACCCTGTAGTGTTACAAAGCACATCCCCTTTCTGCTTGGTCCCTGGGGAAAAAGTCATTCAGACACCTTTGAAAGCCTGGGCCATCACATGGCCCAGGTGGAAAGGTGACTTTTAAGGGCAGTGTTCATGGAGTTTCACACTTCATCCCAATTATGAAAACGCCTTCACTAAACAGCAAATTGAAAATTACCACACTTGGCTCTGCAGAGAGAGGTAGGCATATGATTCTGAGTGAGCAGTCTCTGTCATACCAAAATTTATATTTAAAAAAATGCCCCACTTTTAAATTTTGGAGTCACCTGCATTTATTTGCCCCTTTATGTTTCAGGTCACCTGTATCAGAACTTTTTTAGAAATCCCAACAGTTCACGTAGGAGCCACGTTTGCTTGTCACTGTGTCTTCATGCATTCAGCAGCAAACACATCAATTCTGATGGCATTCCAAAGGCTGAAGTAGACACTGGGAGAAACTCTGGCCTTGCCCGTGGAGGAAGCTAATGGGAAAACACCACAAGAGCAAAATCCGAGTATTATAGCCAAGAACTGTAAGGTGGGCTTGAGTCCTGCATGAGGGGGTATTTGAATGCTGGCTTGAAGGAGTTGGGAAAAGAGGAAGGAAAACAAAGGGATTTTGATGTAGGAGGTAAGGGTTCAGGCTAAAGGCAAGTACAGCTCAGTGTGTTCTGACTTGGGAAACCACACTTGTTCTGCACAACTACGGTCTGGAGAAGTGGTGTGGCAAGAGAGTTGGAAGCCAAACAGAAATTGAACTTGGAGGGAACGGACTTTGAAAGAGTTTGATGGCTCACTGAGAATATTACTCTTTACGCATCCAAACACCTTGTAATCCTCTGGATCTGTGGCCTGGCCCTGGTAACACCAAGGATTGGTCACCCCTTCCTTTCATGACCTGGTCTTCTCGGTGGAGTTTTAGAACACGGAACATATTTTCCTGAAGTCGGGATGCTGAAAATGAGGAGCTGCTACTCTGATGCTGTTTATCATCATAGTGGGCCAGCCTACTCTCATTGGGTGCATTTGTGCAGAACCATACCAGATGTCTTCTTTGGAAGTTAGAGGTGGTCAGATGAGTAACTGCCCACATCTTTTTTCTTACCCCCCTTGGGTACACAGAAACTTTCACAGCCTACCTTGGTTTTAGTTTGATCCACTCTTACTCTGAACAATAGATAAGAAAGAGAAGGGATGAAATTTAATTTCTGGTAAATTCTTTAGACTTAGTATGAGGTTTTTAGAATGATTTTTGGCATGACGTCAACACAAAACTGGTAGACCCACTCTGAAAACTTGAATGATAACTGGATCTCTAAATGACCATGTGGGGGAAAAGCATGTACTGTCCTGTGTAAAAGAAGAAAGCCATTGGGCCCCAGAGATTTTAGAATAAATTCACTTTCACTGCCGGAGTGACATTTGGGGTATAGAGGTCTTGAAATTCGCACAATGCCAGGCATGGCACTTACAAAAAATAGAACACACAAATAGTTTATCTTTTCAAAACTCAGAAAGAAAATATAAGACCATGGAAAGTCATGCCTTTCTCAAGGCCAGTGCAGCTAACGTCATCAGCATCATTGTAAAAATGTCTTTCCTCATTGCAGAGTTTACCCTAATAATGCTCTAGGGTCATCTTTATCACTGACATGTGTTTCCCCATGGAAAGAAAGCTTTGTTTCTGTATACGTATGCTTTTGCATCCCTGTAAAGGCTGAGATATTTTTGGAGTAGGGCTGCTGATGAACCATATTTCTCTGAAGCTATTACTTATAGTACCATATTTGAATCAATACATCTTCTTAAGACCAAAGACAAGTCTTTGGATGAGGAACGCCTCCACCTTCATATTTGGAGGTGTAGTCTGCCAATAGTCCTGCTTTTCCTTGCACTGCCCTTGTTTGTAGAATTATGTCAGACATTCTCAGTGAGTGATAATTGATTGATCCTTCTCTTTATTCATTCATTTCCCAAGCATTTATGTCAACTACTATTCTAGTTGCTAAAAGTGTCATGAGGAACGATGTATACATTTTGTCCAACATCTAACAATTAAAGATCTAGCCATGCTCAGTTATACATTGCAATTGCACAGAGCCTTTGGTTTACTGTCTCTGATCTGTGGGTCAAGACTATCCTGAGCAAAAAGGGGTTGAGTGACCTTTGCTCTTTTCCTACTTCCTAATTAAAGCATTCAGAGAAAATAAATTAGGCCATTCAGGAACATGGTTATGGACCCAGGAAGAAAAGTGTTATTTATCTCCAAATTATTAGCTCCAATAAATCTAATAATAGACCTATACATTAATGCAATTTTAAAAACTCTAAAATAGATACATGCGGTTATGACAAAATGCCATGATTGGAAGTCTGTAGGAAGAAGTGACGTCACTTTTCTTCTAGTCTTTATTAACCATGCAGACTTGGGCCGTGTTCCTTGGTAGGGGCTTGGGAGAGCATCTAGAATACTAATGGTAGGCTAATGTGATTAGTTTCTAGCCAACTTTTTACAGGATGTCCATGCATGTTCTTTAAGCCTCTTTCTCATTGTTATTGCTGAAATTTTTGTTAAACTGGCAATATCTCACAGCAGTCAAGTAGGTTTTATGGGACTGAAGCAAAATGCAGGGCTTGGGCACACTCAATCAACAGTTGCAGTATGAGTGGGGTTCATGGATTAGCATGCGCTCATTCTGCAAATCCAAAGCAGCTTCTATGGGAGGGGTCTTCATTCTTGTGCAAATCACAAAGGCTCAGTGGTTACAGAGTTTCTATTCTGAGCACAACCCCCCGATTTTATCTATATTATATATTTTATATAAATAAAACAGCCACATTTTTAAATGAAAGAAAACTTTAATAGGTTCAAAACTGTCATGACTTTTAAGATATATAAGTGATTAAATCTTATATTGAGGAGACAACCAGCTAATGGTTTGAGTGGAACGCATAAAACCTCATAAAACACAAAAGTTAAATTTTGTCATAGAATGGAAATCAGTTAGAGAAATCAACAGGGTTTCCTTTTCTCCCTGAATAAATTCTAAACAGTCCTTAGAAAAGGAATTACCAGACTACACATTAGGATAAAATATTTTATAGCCACAAAACTAAAGCTACTTTCCGACCACTCAGAAGGGAAGAAAGAACAATAAAGAAGGGGGGAAAGAATAACTTATCCACACCATTGCGGTTTCCCTGCGAATGGTATCAGATGCTAGGCTTTGCCTCCATTTCAACAGTTTGACCTTGTTTAGAAGAACCCAGATCCCGTCCTCAGCCCTCCTAGATGGCTCTCCCTGACCACCTGCGACGGAAAGCCCATACCTCCGAGAGCGCTTTCAGCTGGAGCTTTGCCAATAGAAGTAATTACGTGATGAAACTATTTAACTTTGACTAAAATACTCTCACCAGGTTCTTGCAAACGGTGTGTCTTATATCTTGTCGAAGCAATTTTATATCATGCCTTTAAAGTACAGTAATGGCCCCTTGCATTGACAGAATCCTCGTAAAAAGAGAAGACCAAGACCTGGCTCATGAAGTGGTATTGATTTTCTGAGTCCCTGCTCGAGTTGCCAAAGATACAACACTGTTGTTAGGGAGAGGCGCTGCTTTGGCCTTCAATATCACAGGAGGGTTCCTCAGTAAGCACCGGCATCAGGAGGCCCTGGCAATAAATAATGTATCGGGGTGATAACTGCCTGTAGTACTTGGTTAGTTTGAAAATGACTCAGCGCTTGTTCGTGCCAAATGCTTCTGAGTGTCACCAATGGCTGAGACACACTGTTCTCTGTATAAACAGTGCTCGGGCTCCTGGGGGTTAACATCCATGAAGGCTTCGTTTTAGGCAGATTTTTTAATATTTTAATCACCAGTGAGGACAATGAACAGAGTTTACTGCTAACTGAAGTGATGTCTTCAATTTGTTGTTTGAGGGAGTTTAAATGTGTCTGCAGAGCCATGGCTATGTCTAATACAGGGTAAGGTTGTTTTTAGTCATTTCTAGCAAGATTCATAATCTTGGGCAAAGCACTGTGGGCAGAGCCCTGTGGGTGTCATTACAGGCAGGAGACAGAGGGAGCCAAACATCCCAACCAGAAGCCTAAAAATGGGCACTTCCACAGGCCTACAGAAGGCTGTGACTTCACCTTTCGGTTCATTGCTACACTGACGAGCTAGTTGCACCCTACCTACTACCAAATACAAGTAAGATGGAACATGGGGGAATCTTCAAGGAAAATTCAAAGCTATGTCTTTTAATCTTTTGAGAATATGAATAGTGATACTCAAAAAATATTGTTCTTTTGGTCGTGGTGGCAGGAAGACTACAGAAAGACAGACAGTAGGTATGCCACAGGGATAAATAGGCCCTAGGCCAGAATTCTCACTTTTAGAGGAGGCTGATGGAGAAAACAGATGTGTCAGTAGAACCAACGTTAAGTCTCTTTCGCAGACTGATTATTCTTAACCCAACCCTGGAAGAACCCCAATCTTGCATGTGTAACCCCGTTTCACATTATAGTCTCCCATCACTGAGAAGACCAGAGACCAGTCAGAAATAGAGAACAAGAACCTGCTACCTGCCTAGGTCAGCTGGGAAGACATTTGTCTGTTAGTTTCGCTTCCCTCCAATTAATAGTGGAAGCTGGCAAACTGGCGGCTATTCTAATGAGCTTTCATTATCAATTTGACACAGCCTAGATTGATCTGAGGGAGTTTTCACCTGAGCAATGGCCCAGATCAGACTGGCCTGGGGCCATGTCTGTGAGAAATTGTCTTGATGGCTGATTGATGCGTGAAGGCCCAGACCACTATGGGCAGAACTATCCTTAGGCAGGTGGCCCTGAGCTTTGTAAGAAAGCTAGTTGAACATAAACCAGTGAGAGAGCTTGGATGCAGTGTTCCATCATAGTTTCTGCTAGAGTTTCCGCTTGCTTTCATATCTAGGTTTCCATCCATGATGTATTGGAACCTAGAAGTGTAAGGTAGATAAGCCCTTGCCCTGATAATTTGTTTTTAGTCAAAACCTCTATTCAGCAGCAGAATTAAACTAGAATGACATGTATGTTTGTTGTACAGTGACTGGTTTTCAGGGATTCCATTAGGATAACAGAAGTTCTTGCTTAGTGGGCCGAGTACCATACTCCTTGCTGTCTATGCAGTGCTGTGACTAGAATTGTATAGTGTTTCCCAAGTCTAGGAGTCCTAATGGCTCAGGGAAGGGAAGCTATTTCATCACATGGCTGTGTTATGAAATGTTTCTCACCCTGTGTCTCTGTCTAATCTTAAACAGGTGAAGACCACAGATGATTGTATTCCAAGTAAGAGAAGGACTTGGAAACAAATTTAAGATTGAAGTTTTAATATAAATAATAGTGGTTGTTGGTTGATTAAGTTTACTGTCAAATAATTTCATACATATGTGTTGTATATTGTTTTACATTGCCCTCTGCTCTTTTTATCTTTCTCCTCCCATGTCGTTCCTCCTTCTTCCCTACAGGCCCCTTCTTACATCCACATTTCTGTTTGGTTTAGTGACTTCCTCTTTTAACCTGTGGAGTTGTAAGTGTGGAAGTGTCCACAGGAGTATAGTGGGTTTACCATTTGGTGCCCAACTGGAGACAATACCTATCCCTCCCCTGGAATCCCCCGATCGTTGATAGTCCAGCAGCGGGAAATAGAGCCCCATAAGTCTCTCCAGATCCGTGGTGGCTACTGACAGGTGCAACCTTGTGCAGGTCCTGTGCAGGCAACTACAGATGCTGAGAGAGCATGTTTGCAATGGCCATGTCATGCCCTGAGAACAGCATTTCAAGTTTTCTCCCTATCTTCAGGCTCTTACATCTGCCTTCTTATCTGCAATATTCTCTGAGTCTTATGGTGGGGTTAATCAATGTGCTGTTTAGGGATGAACATAAAGCTTTCGCTTGTTCTAAGAATCATAACTTGACATGGGTCTTCAAATTAATTGATGGTCACGGCAGGAAGAAGTTTTTCTGATTAAGGATAAGAGTAGCATTTGTCTAGGGATGTGAAGACAAATATTTAGACAGCAGTTTAGCCAAGGTTACTCAGAAGACCGAGGCAGGAGGATCACCAGTCTAAAATTTTGGAGCTATAGTGCACTAAGCCAATCAGGTGTCTATAAAGCATTCAACACCAAGATGGTGAGAGCAGGGAACTACCAGCTTGCTTAAGGAGGGGTGAACCATCCCACTTCAGAAATGGAGCAGGTCAAAACTGTGCTGATCAATAGACATTCATAAAGGAAACCACTGTAACTACCAAAAGGGACTGTAGACTCATGAAGCTAGAACAAGACATTAAGATGAAGACAATGATTTGCCAAAAGGAAGAAAAAAAATGAGTCTGACATCCAGTAGAATGGGAAAACAGCTTCAGGAAAATATTAACTGTCTTTGTGTCTGCCTCAGTGTGTTGCTGCACCTCAGTAAATGAGGTACATATAGAACAAGGAGGTTATTGCTTTCCTTCAGAGCAGTTTGAGAATATTTTCTTCAGGCCAAAATACATATTGATTTTCTCATAAGGATAAGAAAAGTTCCTTGCTTGGAAATCAGCTTGACTTTATGTGCCAGTTCCAATAATGAGGTTAGCTCCTCATTCTGTGATTGCTGTGTGTCCTCTTCCCAGGGAAGATCTAGCGCCTTTTCCCATGTCTGAATTCAGCCTTCTCATGTTTTTTTTTTTTCCTGCAATGTGGTATCTTTAAGCTTATGTCCTTATTTAACCTCAGTGATTGTCTGAAGCTCTATCCCTTCCTGAAATCACTACCATGTTGAGGGCTTCCCATGGGCAGACTCAAGCAGATAGATTAGAAAATATGCTTAGCACAGGGTGACAGCTAACCCAGGACAGTGCTCCTGAGAGTGTCACTGTTTGGTCCTTCGCCCCTAAATGTATTAGTCATCTGAATTCAAGTAGAAAAGGACATATAAGCAGTACCAACCACACCCAACATTTACTAATGTTTGCTGAAGAACACTGAACCTGTAGGCTCAATCATGTTCTAAATCTTCTGTCATCTTAGATGGACGACTTAAGGATGGTTAAGGGTCCATTAGCCTCGGGCAAATGAGGGGGTCAGCTAAGGACAAATGAAAGAGAATACTAATTCATGTAGAGGTAATAAAATAAGGGACCTCATTACCCTAAAAGGTGATTCCAGCAGAAATTATAAATGGATTTTAAAAGGGGTTGGACATATTTATGAATGGCAGGTACCTAAATGGTTCTCAAGAGAAGTAGGGCGTGGTCAACCTTTAAGTTGGTTGTTGGAGGTGATAGTTGTGCCTTCTCAGACCCTGTGCTCTGGAACATCTCTTGGTAGTAGGTCCCGTTATTGAAGGGAACACAGGCATGGGTAATGTCAACTTCTGAAACACATGGGAGGAGAATGGGGAACTGTATAGAAAATGTATTTAAAGCCATGCTGCTTTGTAACTAGATGGCCCTGGGAAAAGTGTAGCATCTGGAAAAAAGAATTATGGTATATAATAAGCACAATTTTAGAACTGTATTCTGAGCCTATGGAATAGTATGCTTTTAAAAATTATATCTGCTTCCCCTCCCTCTTTTCACTTGACATAATATCATTCTGGTTCATCCATGTTTTTGTAATGACAAGATTGCATTCATCTTAGGACTAACTAGTATTCTATTGTGTCTGGGTCCTACATTTTCCCTATCTTTATTCTGGGGGTTCCTTGGTTTGATTCATTGGCTTAATCATTGTGTGCTGCTGCAACAGAGATGCGCTATAAATATCTCTTCCACGTATTGATATGATTACTGTGAATCAATCAGCAGTAGAATTTCTGAGTTGTATGGTGATTTCACTTTTAATTTTCAGAGTTCCTACTACCACATTAATAACTAATTTCACAATGTATATATATATTTTAAAACATTATATTATGTATGATAGAAACAAGATGACTGAATCGGTCAAGGGCCTGTCATGAAAGCAAACATACTAAAGTTTGGGTCTTTAGTACCCTTGCACAAGCCAGGCATAGAAGCATGCACTGGAAATCCATCACTATGGGTGCAAGACAAAATGATCCCTTGAATTCATTTTCATCTAGCCTAGCCAATCAGTGAGCTCTAGCCTCTGGGAGAGAACCTATCTGATAAAAGGTGACCAACTGAGGAAGACCTGGAATAGACCTCAGGCCTCCACGTGCATATGCTCACATACAGACGAATACATGAACGCTTGCATACAATTCTCTCTATCATGCACAATTATAACTGTCATGATTGTAAGGAAACCCATGGAAATTAAAATGATACTCTTTGTCACTTTCCAAGCACAGTCGCCTGTGCTGGGCAGATGGTTTCATTATATCCCTGGATATTCCATCTGTGGGACTATGTTTTCCAGAAGACTGTTAGCCATGGAATTCGGGTGACCTGACATGGCTTTGGATAAAGTGCTTTTCAGATCGGTGCCGACTGCTGTGACTGACTACAGATGCAGTCTCAGAGGTTGGTGGGGGAATTAGATGCCCACGCCCCAAGCCTGATCGACCACTTCTCATATTTGCCTGATGTTTTCTGCAGCGACAAGATCTTGCACAGGTCAGAAAGCCTTCCAAACTCCCCCTGTGAAGTAAAACATAGCACCTTTAGTGAGACTCTCCCAACATCGTCATTGACTCATCAGCCAGCCTAAAAAAATTGGAACCCTGAGAATTAAAAAATTGGAACCCTAAAACAATTAAAATTCTATTAATGGCTAAGGACAGTGAGATTTAGAGGAAGATAACTCTTTCAGTTGGGGAAATACTCCAAGGAGCCTTAACTCTGAAGAAAGGAAAAATCCTTTGGACCTATTATTGAAAATAATTAAAATAAAGGAATAACATCATTCTGTATAATAAAAATGATCATAAAATTGGGCTTTTATGGTGATAGTTAACAAAATTGGTTAGCTACACTTTTTGTTTCATTGTCTAAGAACAAATGACTGGACTGGTGGAGAGTCAGCTGGGACAAGGATGGCCAAGAGACTTAAAGCTTAAGAAATACAGTTTTCACTTCCAGATTGTTCTTAATTTCTGTGATTGTGTGATCTCTCTATTTCATCCAAAGGCTAAAAGGGTCAAGTTTGATGCATGCAGTCACTTCACATGGATGGTCTTTGGAAGGAAGCAAAGAAAATGGAGGAAAAGATCCATACATGAGTAAAGTGGTCAAGGAAAGAGGAGCCTAAGGAAGACACACACAGAAAAAGGTCTTTAAAAATGGAAAGAAAAGTTGAACTCCCTTCCCAACTGTACAATTTAGGGATTGAAGTGCCTGTCCACTTGTGACATTGGGCTGAGTCATTTCATCAGAAAATTCATTGGAACTTAGTTAGAGATGATGGGAAGACTGGGGACAGTCAGGATATTGGTATGTTATCAATCAAAGACCTTTTAAATAAATGTGAATCTAAGATTTCAGAGAAGATGACCTATTACTTTCATCACTATTAATTATAGAGACGTGAACTAAAACAATTAACACTGATCAAATCAACACTTGTTTTTAATTATTGCACACTCTTAGAAACTTTAAAAGACACCTTCATCTCCAAAATCCGGCCGACTCTCCCAGCAACCTTCTAGCATGGAGAATTATCGACATTTTATTCCTTTTATTTCCTTTCTTCTTCTTCTTTTTCATTTTTTCCCCAAATTTAGGTACTGAGAAACCCAATCCTTCACAGAGTTATATTTCATTGTGTGAAAGCAATCCCTTGGATATTTGTTCAAGGTTAAATACTTGACTCACAGAGTTGGTTAAAAACCTGACATGGAGTAGAATGTTGGTTTTGCTACAGTTTATGAACTGTGGTATTCAACATTAATATAGGGAATGTAGAGGGGACATTTGCTGAGCCAAATGCACAGATCTCTGGTATCTTGGACACACAGAACAATATGTAAAGTAATAGAAAAAACAAACAGCTTAGGAAAAGCAGAGCAAGGTATCGTTGTAATTCCTGAAAGGGATTTACAACCTATATAAACATGAGTCATAAACCCATGGGCAAATAGATCCAGCTCTTTCAGGGAGAAGCTTCGTTTATATATGGGAACTAAAAACTTAAGATAAGAGAGAGGGTCAACAACACAAAAAAGACCAACATTACCCAGAACATGTAATGCCGCAGTAAATGGCTGTCCTGACATTTCAGTTATAGACTTTTGATTTTTAATTTCCTCAGCACCTGCGTTCCCTTTTTAAGAACAGGGCATGCCAGCAATCCTCTCAGAACTTTTCGGGTTGTATATTCTCACGGAAGATGTTCTCTATCAAATGTCGGGAAAATTCCCATTAACTGTGTACTTTATTCTCACTAGAAAGAACTGAACTGTGTCTGCTGGTGAAAGCCAAGGCATCTCTAGCTACACACCCACTGAAGTTTCAAATCCTGTCAGTGAGTAGAGACACTGACTGAACCTGTCTCACAAAGGAAGCAGCATGTCTGTCACACTCTGGGGTCACTCTACGTGTGGGAAAACACAGTGCACCTATGCTTTTGTTACTCTTGATCTCAAACCCAAAATAGGAAGGAGATAGCCAGACATAGTAGCTCCTATCTGTATTACCAGCACTCAGGAGACCCAGACAGGAAGATTGCAGGTTTAAGGCCAACCTGGGCTACACAGTGACATATTTTCAGCAGAATGAAATGAAATGAGACAAAAATAAAGAAAAGGGGTTCTCTTCTGTGTAGCTTTCCATTTCTCTGTTTTACAATAGGTATAATAACTATGCATATGAATGTATGCATGTGTATGAATGTGTGGACATAAAATGTACTTTGAGTACTTAGTAACATGAACACTCTTTAGATTTAGATGAAAGTAATTGCAGCTTGGTGTGGACATCAGTCATTTCTATATTTGGTAGGCAATTATTTGTCTTAAAAAACTACTTTAAGATTGTAGACCAATAAATGTATTTGTATTGAATTCTTGTGTGCTGAGATTTATATAGGACAGGGACCTAGAAAACGACCACTGAGATTAAAGAGTCTTTTGCATGAGTATTGACAGATTGGTTTCCAAAATGCTCAGTAGTTTACATCTCACCAGCACTGTGCAAGAAGGCGTGCTCTCAACCTGCACAGAAGTTCTGTGCACCCTGGAATGAGGTTTCAGGGTCTGCCTTATGCTGTCCATCATGCATGGGTACCTCATCCTGGAGGCAAACCCTCCACAACATGAATTCAGAGTAGAATGGATACAGAGCCTTATTCTTCACATCTTCTCTGTCTTCTGAAGTCATTTGGGTCAGTCTAAGGAGTAGCACTGTTTTTATTTATTTTTTTATCTTTTTTTAAAATTTATTTATTTATTTATTAAAAATTTCTGTCTCTTCCCCACCACCGCCTCCCATTTCCCTCCCCCTCACCCAATTAAGTCCCCCTCCCTCGTCAGCCCAAAGAGCAATCAGGGTTCCCTGCCCTGTGGGAAGTCCAAGGACCACCCACCTCCTTCCAGGTCTAGTAAGGTGAACATCCAAACAGCCTAGGCTCCCACAAAGCCAGTACGTGCAGTAGGATAAAAACCCAGTGCCATTGTTCTTGACTTCTCAGCAGTCCTGATTGTCTGCTATGTTCAGCGAGTCCGATTTTATCCCATGCTTTTTCAGACCCAGTCCAGCTGGCCTTGGTGAGTTCCCGATAGAACATCCTCATTGTCTCAGTGTGTGGGTGCACCCCTCGTGGTCCTGAGTTCCATGCTCGTGCTCTCTCTCCTTCTGCTCCTGATTTGGACCTTGAGATTTTAGTCCGGTGCTCCAATGTGGGTCTCTGTCCCTGTCACCTTTCATCGCCTGATGAAGGTTAATATTCAGGATGATGACTATATGTTTGTCTTTGGGTTCTCCTTCTTATTTAGCTTCTCTAGGATCACGAATTATAGGCTCAATGTCCTTTATTTATGGCTAGAAACCAAATATGAGTGAGTACATCCCATGTTCCTTTTTTTGGGTCTGGCTTACCTCACTCAGGATAGTGTTTTCTATTTCCATCCATTTGCATGCAAAATTCAAGAAGTCCTTGTTTTTTACTGCTGAATAGTACTCTAATATGTATATATTCTATACTTTCTTCATCCATTCTTCCATTGAAGGGCATCTAGGTTGTTTCCAGGTTCTGGCTATTAAAACAATGCTTCTATGAACATAGTTGAGCATATACTTTTGTTGTATGATAGGGCATCTCTTGGGTATATTCCCAAGAGTGGCATTGCTGGGTCCAGGGGTAGGTTGATTCCGAATTTCCTGAGAAACTGCCACACTGCTTTCCAAAGTGGTTGCACAAGTTTGCATTCCCACCAGCAATGGATGAGTGTACCCCTTTCTCCATAGCCTCTCCAGCAAAGGCTATTATTTGTTTTGTTTTATTTTTTTTTAATTTTAGCCATTCTGACAGGTGTCAGATGGTATCTTAAAGTTGTCTTGATTTGCATTTCCCTGATTGCTAAGGAAGTTGAGCATGACCTTAAGTGTCTTTTGGCCATTTGAACTTCTTCTGTTGAGAATTCTTTGTTCACCTCAGTGCCCCATTTTATAATTGGGTTGATTAGACTTTTACGGTCTAGTTTCTTGAGTTCTTTATATATTTTGGTATCAGACCTTTGTCTGTTGTGGGGTTGGTGAAGATCTTCTCCCAGTAAGTGGGTTGCCTTTTGTCTTAGTGCCAGTGTCCTTTGCTTTACAGAAGCTTCTCAGTTTCAGGAGGTCCCATTTATTCAATGAGGTCCTTAATGTCTGTGCTGCTGGGGTTATACGTAGGAAGTGGTCTCCTGTGCCCATGTGTTGTAGAGTACTTCCCACTTTCTCTTCTATCAGGTTCACTGTGTTCAGACTGATATTGAGGTCTTTAATCTTGTCATTCACTCATGCTTTGCACAAGACTTTTCTTCTACCTCTGTGTTCTGTTCTTCTTCTTCACTGCTGCCTCTTACTTCTACAGATTTTATCCATGTTCTTTATGCTCTGTGTTCTCCTTCAGTCTCCCTAAGACCCCTGATTCACTGTTCTGGGCATTTCTTCAGTCATCATGTTTCATTTATTTCTCTATATTTGCACTTTTGTGCAACATCTTGTGTTAGGTGAGGTTCTTTATAAATGTGGCTGTTCTTCATGCTGCACAATAATATCTCCTGCTTTTCCATTAAGATTTTTAAAAAGACACCTAATTTTTAGATTAAATTGAATGAAATGACCAATGAAATAGAGATCATAATATACTCAGGACATGTAAGGAAGGCAGCAGAAGAAGAATTAAAAAAATAATGTTTCTGAACAAAGTCACTAAGTATATGGTAATTCCCTTTTTAAATCTCAGGAAATCACAGATAGTATTACTTTGAAATGATGTTGCTGTATTTGGGATAGCCTCAAATGGGACACTACTGGCCATCAGGATGGCCATACACACAAGATTGGGTCAAGTGCCATGCTGACTTTAGAAAGTGTGGTATTTGAAATACAGATATCGATGCCCTCCCATTTGTTTCCCATTCTTTTCTTTGGAGATTGGCGATATGGTTAAGAGGAGGGAGACCTGATCATTATCTGGGTGAAAACAGTCTCCAAAGAAGCTCTGACCAGTAAGAGCCAGGCTGAAGGCTGAAGGCTGAAGGCTGCTCCTATTCATTACAGCCACGAGTACCATAAAGTCAACATTCTCCTGTGAGGCAAGTTGTCTGTGGTCGCACACACTGTTTGTCCACAGGTAAGCACTGACACTCTCCAGGGTAACTGACCTTCAATAGCTGCTCACACTTGTAGATGTTAGTTTTCAACTTTTTTCAAGTCATCCCATATTAAATGTTAGCTCATTTATGGTACATTCCCTTATCATTTCCCAGGCAAGCCTAATGTTTCCTCATGGTCACTTGTCCTCACTACCTCACCTCAACCTCGTATTTCCTTGCAGTTGGGCAACTTAATGAGAATGACTGGTTCGTTAGGGCCCTCTTCAGCCCACTATGTCTCTGGTCCATGGGGCCTCCATGCACAACCATATCTTCCCTAATTCTCAGCAATCACATCTTTTAATCACCACAGAGCATGCTGAGACTCATCCTTCCCCTTTTGAAGAAGGAGTTCTTCATTGGTCCATCTTAATGTTAACATTCTTCATCCCCAGAGTGCCATTCAGCCTTTGTAGATAGTTAATGCGTTAAACTAGGGACGCAAAAGCTAGCAGTGTTAGAGAGTGAGAGGTTCACTGGGCATATCACACAGAAAATTTATCTCAGAAGCAACAAATATATACGTGCCCTGCTTGTTTACATGTTTCCATTTCAGAATGCCAACGGCAGCCTAATGGAAGATCAAATGATGAAGCAAGCCCATTCACTGGCTTAAATCTGATTTGTCGTAATACAGTGTTTTACCAGGGAAAGCACCAAGCGGCCTCTGTGTTACTGCTGTTGCTGGTGTTATTTACCCCATCTATTATTTCTAATAAAAAATGCTGAAGAAATAAAAAACTATTGATCTTTATTTATTGACTTCCTTGTGAGTATAGTTAAAGTTGACAGAGATCAATCACAATAAAGTTAAATGGGTGGTATAGTATAACAAGCCTGGGGTTGTAAATGGAGTCTTAATTATGGGAGTGTTCATGCTTTCCTATATGCATATTTCCAGGCACAGGGTTTTGCAATAGCTCTGATGGTGGAGGTGGCAGGATGTTCTGCCATCTTCACACATTGGTCATCAGTGTTCCCATTTTTCTTTAAAGAGTAGGAAAAGCGGGAGCAAAAGGAACTAGAACAGCCATTTCTGATCTATTTTATTAAGTCTGTGCTTCCCTCTGTTCATCTTTAGAGATTCTAAATGAAATTAATTTTACACCTGACAGCATAAAGTTGAATGGATGAGAGATAACCAGACACGATGAAACTGCTTCCTTGGAGCAGAATGTCAGCCTTCAGCACAGAAGGCAACACCATAGCTTCTATCCTGTTGAACGTGAACAGTATGCCACAGACCTACTCTGCTCACCTTTGCCTCTTATCCTCACATTTCTGTGTTTCTTGCCAGAGAGAAAAAATATTCTCCTAAATGCAGAGGTTTTGTTTTATTTTATCTCTTCTCTTGGAGTTGTTGTGGATCAAATTGCTCAGTTAGTGACATTGCCATGCTAATAATATTTGCTTTTCTCACCTATGCAAATAAAGATAGTTATAACAGTGCCAATTAGTAGGATAAATGGGTATCCTTGTCTTTCTGACAGTGGGATTATCACTAACTTCAGTCATCTACGAATTCGCTTTCAATTCCTCTATATCAAATCTTGCCCCAAATTAAACATTGGTTTGAGAGTAGTATCTTCTGATTAACGAAGGGTCTGAGTGAGGACAAAAGCCCAAGTTAACTTTTCTTTTCAGTTTGTGTTCAGAAAGGGACCCTCTAAGCACATCAATGCTCTCATCCCTCTTTGTCCCTGTGGCTACAATCCTTAGGTTGTTGACCATGGCCAGGTTTCTGGACACAGTGGAATTAAGTACTCACAATATTACAAGTGAGTATTAGGTTCTTATTATTGTGGTGCAGAAAATATAACCATGCATATATTTTTTAAATCTGATTTTGTTCATAAATAAAAAGTTAACAATGCTAACAGAATTTGTGACAACATACGGTTCTTCCTGTATTATATTTCTATATTTAAAATAATAAGAAAATATTTTGCTGGGGCTTAGAAAAATGATCTTACCATACATATGGTTTTTCTCTTCTCCATTCCCTTCACTGATAAAAACTGTCTGTACCCTTATGTATAGGTGAAAAAGAAGGGACCATTTCTCAGGGAATAAATGTTTCTTTGATTTCCTTTTCTTTTTCAATTGGTTGCCATTAATTTTAAACTTTCTTGGCATTTTCTAGGTAATAAGAAGAGGGAAGCAAGGGGCCTTTGGAGGGGACTCTGGCCCTTTCTGTAATGTGCTCACAACTAGCTGTCCATTTTGAAACACAGCTTGTCTGCATACAGAGATCACTTCTATCCTTTGCACTCAAAGACAATTGACAATTGGTCCAAATACAGGAAATAAGGGTCACAGCAATTTCCATAAGGGGCATAGTTAATGTGATTCTTGCCATTCCTAATGCTGCATGAAAATACCAAGTTTTGTGCAAAAATCAGCTCTGAGTGCACACCTCCATCCCCCAATAAACAGAACCTTCAATCTCTTTGGAGAGACCTAGAAATCAAGGATGGCTAACTCATTTTTGAATGGTGGTCTCTACAAGCCTGTCCCAGTCAGCTATTTCCAAAGTTTATTGTGATGCTCACAAACAAATTTCCCACATCAGGAGTCAGACAGAGGAGAATGTTTGGAGAAAGAAAATTGCTCCTTCAAAATAGCATGTTGTAAATAAATTATTTTGTGAAATCTGTTTAATTTATTTATTTTGATGAACAGCAATGGTTAGAGATATTTGAGGATTCATGTAGAAATCACAGGAGCTCATGAAGCTCAATGGCTTATTATTTTTTTAATTATTTTTCTTGATTGGGTATGCATGTGACAGTATTTGCTATGCATTCATCAAATGCTGATGAATAGTGTATTAATTAGGATTAGGTTCAGCTGGTAGTAACAGAAAAAAAAGTGGCAGTGGCTTTGGATGAAAAATACGTGCTTATTTCTATGTGACAAGAAAATCTGGAGGAATGAAGTCCAGGATTGGCGTGACAGTTCTATGTCCCCAACGTCCCTCCAGCTTACTACTCGAACACTCCTAGACTAAAGCCTTCAACCTCACATAGTCTTGTAGCTCTGGTGGGTGGAAACTCCAAGACAGGAAGGGTAAGAAAAAAAATATAAAGGAGAGACCCAATGTCTCTCTTTCTCCCTCTCTCGCTCACCCCACCTGCTCTTGCACTGCTAGAAGATTTTACCATACAATCTTAATTCTATGAAGTCCTGTTAAAGATTATATTAATATCAGAAAATAGGGTTCTCCAAACACTCTCTTTCATAGGCTCCATCACTGATCAAGATTTAACCCCACTAAGGGGCTAAAGAGCCTACCACCTCTTCTTTCTTCAGTAAGCACTTTGGAAAACACTATAAAAGTTTCCTTCATATCTTTGCTCTAAAAAATACCAATGGTTAGCTAGATCATCAGCTTTATTGCCTACCACACAAGCAAGCAGGATCCATAGCACTCATGATATATGTGGCACACAATGTGAAGTCATTGTTCTGTTTGTCCTGTTTAGTCTAGATCTTAAAAAGCCATCAAGAGCGAAAGGATGAAGCTAATGGGCATGAAAGCTGCTTGGTAAAACACAGTCCATAGGCTATCTTACAAGACGGCTATTCTACAGCTCAATCTCGGTGCTTATTTATATAAGGGAGCGACTCTGTGGGTTTCATTGGAGGTAAGCCATTACATTCTCCTGAACAAGTTTGACATTTTGATAGTATTTCATTGGTAGTACCTGTGATTATTTAAAAATTATATCAACATTTCTTTGTTTATTCCCTGCGGCGGCTCCCTCCCACACTTCTTTATCAATATTTTATGATAAAATCTTGTTTACAAGTAACTCACATTCTTGTTCTGTTTGGGTGACCTGGAAAATGGTCTTTATTCGGTGGGAACCCTTACTCAGGAGAATCAACCTGGCACCGACTATCAAAAAAGGTCAGCACCACGGACAGCAACAAATGTCCTTCCATAATACCATTAAAAATTTGTGGATATCTCTGCTACGCCAGCCCTAGTGTTGTAGAGAGTCAAGTGACAAAATTTGGGAAAGGGAGAATGCTGTAAAATAGCTACAGGACTGATTTATCTGACATCTCCACTGATTCCTCTTATCAATCACTTGCACCTCAAACTAGCCAGAGTCAGAATTTTGCTCCTTACAACTTGAATTAATTTTCAACTGCTACATCTATTATGAGATCACTCAAGATAAATTCTTCTAATTTGTTCAGACTACATTTCTTCAACATTTGGCATCTTGTTTTTTTTTAATTCAAGTCAATGAACAAGGCATAATTCAAATGATTTGATATATTGCCAGGATTAATTAAGAGGACTGCCTAGACTTCTGAGTCACTAGGTCCTGTTTGTTGTTGTCCAACTCAAACACAACTTGTTCTAATGGTTCTGATTCATTCCTTCTTCTTCACACTTATTTTTTCTGCAGTGACACTAGAGTCTAAGTCTTTATTTTGTAGATAATTAATTGAAATCCAAGAAAAGTTGTATAATGAGCTCAGTCATGTGGAAGGTTGGGCATGTGGAAAGTGGCAGACGTGGGCATGAATTTCTTGTGTCTTGACCATGGACTCACCCCCATTCTGATCTATTTTAACATATCAGTTCTCTAAGATCTGAACAGTAGTAAAATCCAAAATGGCTAAAATGTGTATAGTTTATGGTCAGACTAGAAAATATCTAATTCAGCTATTCTCAGATTTCTACAACACATCAATGTTTTTCACCCTGTTTTCTGTTAATCTTCATTTTTAACTCATCTTTTCGAAAGCAGAATTTTTGAGCATCATAAACTATCTATTCTGAAGGAACAGCTGGTTCTATCTGCTTGGTCCTAGTAGCTGTGTACTGTGGAGTAAGAAACTAGATGTACTCACAAAACCAAGAGCTCTTATTCACATATCCTGAGTCATAGTCCATGGTGTGTGTGTATGTGTGTGTGAGATGCGTGCTCATGTGTCTGTGTATACATGTATATGCATGAGTACATGAGCATGCATGTGGAGAAAATAGTTTGATGTTCAGTGTCATCCTCGATTGTTCCCCATCTTGTTCTTGGGAACAGTCTCTCACTAAACCTAAAGTTTACTTGCTTACCTCAACTGACTGGCCAGTAAGCCCCTAGAATCCACCTATCTCTGCTCAATCAGAGGTGGAATTACAGATATGTACTGACGCACCTACATTTTTACATATGTTCTGGAAAGTTTCTTAGGCTTGAGCCAAGTGTGGTGGCTCATGCCTTTAACCCCAGCATTTGGGAGGAAAAGCACATGTAGATATCTGGGAGTTCCAGGCCGTACTGGTCTACTTAGAGAGTTCCAGCCCAATCAAGACTACATAGTAGGATCATGTCTCAAAAAGAAACTACAACAAAAGCAGACAATAAGATCCTTGTGTGACAAACATTTTCCTGACAATGCTGTCTTCCCCTACCCGAGTCCAGTTTTAAAGATTCCTTTTACTACACTCTCTTCAGATGCTTGTTTCGGCTAACAGTGCTCTGTGACATGTGATTGTGTGTGGTTACCTCTGCTCTAAACTGATCTGATCCAAGAGAGACCTGTATATTTTTTTTCTACCTTGGAAAATTCCCAGATGAAAGGCAGACAAGATTCTGGGGTAGGATTGATTTCAAACATAAAAATTGCAAAGCTTCAGAATGGTCCAGCTACATTTCTCTTTCCATTTCTCTTTTCCTTCTTTTTTACATTTAACGTAAAGTCTTGGGTGCATGGTTTGTTTCCTTATTTTATAAAAGACTATTTCTTTATTTTTAGTGTGTGTGTGTGTGTGTGTGTGTGTGTGTGTGTGTGTGTGTGTGCGTGTGTGTGAGTTCATGTGGCATGCTCATGAATTCAGATGCACACCATCGCCAGAGGAGTTGGATTGCTCTAGAGCAGAATTTGCAGGCAGTTGTGAGCTGTCCAACATGGGTGCCGGGGACCAAACTCAAGTCTTCTGTGATAGTAGCGGGTACTCTTAGCCACTGAACCAACTATATGGCCCCTGGTTTTTTGTTTGATCATCACTGTTGTTTTTGATCATTGGTCATAGTGAGCCATACCCACTGAGACGTCTGAAGAGGGCTAAGTTGTCTGCGAGAGTTTTACCTCACACAGGGGAGAAGTCGGTTGATGAGACCCACCTTGTTCAGATTTACTGCTTTAGCATATTTCATGCTAAAAATATTTTTTCTACCATCTGCCAAGATTAGCACTCTGGTGGCGTAATAAATTTACTCACCCTGTTTCTTTGATGTAGTTTGGAACCAACTTCATGCTTTATTCAGCCTAATTGAAAAGAAGATAAGATAAATGATGCACTTTGAATCTCCCCTCAGATGTACCATTGCTCATTACTTCAACAGCGGAAGAACGCATCTGATTGTAATCTTGATGTTTCAGTAAAATAAAAGTTCCCATGGCAAATATTCAGCATTAGCCGTTGTCACCATCCAACAGCCTTTTGTAAAAAAATCTTTAACAGCCTCAAATAAAATACCGCTCTCCATTAAAATGCAAAGTTGGTGGCTATTCTTCCAAAAGATACTATGGAAAGAAATATTTTGCAGTGATAATATATGACTTGATATTCATTTATGTCTGAGGTTCAAACCAAAGGCCAGATTTAGATGTTGGTTCATTCTTTGCTTTTCCATAAAGTTTCAACTTTCATCTCTTCTTTAGTCTTCTACCTGCATTTAAATTGGTTCTTTTTTTCTTCACCATGTTTCAATACAATTTAACATGCATTTAAACTACTGCGGAGCTCCCTCCATCTTTGATCCTGGACTCTACCGTGGTACTCGTTTGGGCTGAGAATGTAACAATAACTGTGACACAGGCAAGGCTTTTGATGTCTCGGCAAACCAGGGCTTGGCACATAGCCAAGGTCTTACGCTAAAAACCATGGGCTTCAAACATGGACTGAATAAAGAGAAGACCAACAAACATGCCAAGCTGGACAGGGAAAAGCCCACTGGGCCTTAACTCTACACAAAGAACTACAGCCAATTGAGCAATGCTGCGAGCAGAAGTGACCCTCCCCAGGAAAAAGGACATCAATTTGCTGTCTAGTACCAAAAGTTCAGCCCTGAAAACATATATAGAAGTAACATCATATGTACTTGCACATTATATTTATGAATACATATGTAAATACAAATGCATGTGTATATACAAATGTATATGTATTTACAAAAGCATGCAATAGCAATTAATGAAAGACGATACCACGAATTTGAAGGAGGAGCATATGGAAAGGTTTGGAAGGAGGTAAGGCAAGGTGAAAATATTGTAATTAAAATACAGTTGAAAAATAAACAAAAAATTAGGCATGGATTTGTCTGCTGGCAGCCAGTGGCTGAGTTGACACTGGTGTACAGGTGAAGCAGGTCATCTTTGATCACAGAACCATCCTTGAAATACCAGGTAACTCTAACAGTTTGAGGACTCATGGTGACCCTCGGTGAATTCTCCAGTTAAGTTCAAATGCAACTGCTTACCTGTAGAAAGATCAATACAAAAGGAAAACTAGTCACTTATGAACTTAGAAATTAAAACATAAATTTTAAAATATGCACAAAATTGCTGCAAATTTCTGTTTTGCTTTATTATGCAATAACAAAGAACTGATAAAAAAAACATAAAAATGTCTCCACAGTCAACAGATGCAGAACTTCATGGTTGAGATGAAAACAGACAGATAAGGGCAGAAGTATGGCTGCATGGATATTGAGAAGTGCAGTAGAAGAAATAAATAAGAAAAATATGGCAACCAAACACACTGGTAATATTGATCAGCATTGTTTGTCTCAGATTTCCTAACCTTGCAATGGGGATATCTAGTTCATAAGAACTAAATAACCCATATACAACACTCAAGACAGAGTTTGGCACATGGAAAGAACACAGCACATCTAAGCTGTTATATCTCGTGCACATGGAGTATCAGCATGTGACTATCCAAGTTGAAGAAAAGTGTCTTTGCAGCCATGTCAGTTACCCCTAAAGTTGATCCATAATAAACAAATGAGTAGACCATGTTTCTAGATGTGGGCACTGTTGCAGGCCAGCCGCGGGGCCTTTCCAGTCTTCATAGGATGGTTGGTTTTGGTTTTGAGTCAGGTTAAAAACTCAGAATACTGGTTTTAACAGAAATGGTTGAGTCCCCAAATTTACAATTGGAAATCTATACTGTCAGACATGAAAAAACACCCACTGTTATAAACAATACATGTATTTTGTGCTATTGCCCATGCCTAGCAACTTCTGAGAGAAAAGAGAATTATTAAGAAATTATTATGCTGTGTCAAATTGTTGAAAAGGATCTACTGACTAAACTCTCTTCTATTGTTGAAAACCTGGTGATGGTGGAAGTTTGCACCTGGGAAACTCTCTAAGCAGAGGAATAGTCGAGGTGAAATTAAGTGTCCCCAACATTTAACTAGAAATGATGCCTTCAGTCACTAGAGAGTGTGACGTGTATATTCTGATATGAATTTGAATCATGGCTATGCAGTCCATGTTTCAGGGAGGAAAAATGGTCCATTGAGCCTCAACCTCTACTGAAATACATCAATGCTTGATGATACATCCTTCATTACTTCTTCCTTCTGCCTTCCATTCTTCCTGTCTTTTGTGTAATTGGGAGGAAGTCATAGCTGGAAGAATAAGGAGATATCTGTGTGCTAGATATCTGCCTTTTGGTATGATCCTGTTGATTTTTTTCCCCAGGTGTTGGAAATGAAAGCAACTTCATTAGCCTTTCTTTGTCTTGAGTTTAGTTTGGGAGACCTTTCTTGTAGGGAGACCGAAGATCAAATGCTGCTATGTGTTTGTAAAACCTGCCTCAATTGATGGTTAAGAGTCTGGCCTTAGGGTCAGGAAAGATTTGGTTTCAGTCCACACAGTATTTTCCACAACGATGGCATTGTGTGTATTAGTTTCCTCAAGGTTCAGACTTAAGTGTGTTAAATAAGGTAAATAATTCACACATCAAAGGGTGGTTTAGATGACTAAAAGATTTCACATATGCAATGTGAATGCTCTGTAAACAGTGCTGGGAAACCATGAGATAATCACCTCATTTATCAAAGAATATTGGGCTATATCAAGAAATTTTATGCAGCCACCCACCCATTTATGGGTAACTGGTATAAAATAACTGATCAAGATAAGACTTATAGGCCATATTATTTGTCAACATAGGTCTCAGTGGAGTCTAAGCTCAAACTTGTGAGCACAGTACAATCATCTATAACATCCTCATCTCGCCAATCAACAGGCTACATTGCTTCCCATCTGTAGCTGATTAAAATATAAAGTCCAGGAATAGCATTTGGATTCCTCCTGGAATCCTATAGTTAGAGAACACAGTAGCAATGATTCGTCCAACCTGATCACTTTTCAAATGTGTGCATTCCAATATGGTACCACCTACCGCATGTGACTGCTTCTGTGCATGTAATATAACTAGTATGAACTTAAACATGCCAGAAGTGTAATATATACACCCATTTGGAAAGTCTTAGAATTAAAATAAGTATAAAATATAATATGATTGCTTTTATAATGATTATGAATAGAAAATTTGACATTTGGAATATATTAAGTGAAATGATATATAAAACATCATTTTACCTTTTAACTTTTTTCAATATGGTTAAAAAAAACTTGCAATTTACCCTTGAGTTCACATATGTGGCTCAAATTATGCTTTTACTGAACAGCACTGTTGCAAACAAAGCACATTAGGCATAGGTATGTAAAGTACATGGCTCAGTGTCTCTCAGCTCTATCAAAATGCAGACATGATCCCAGAGCCCCTGACCTGCAGTGACCTCCCAGCATGCAACCTTCCTGACCCCACAGTCCTTTTGTTTGTGACTTTTGACAATAGAGTAGGAATTGGATTCCCAAAACTAGACCCTGGGAATGGGTTTCTGCAGATAGCTCTGCCAGTCCCTTTTCTGGCCTGTTGTGCGTCTCCTTACAGCACTTCCCTGGACACTGCTCTGCTGTTACCTACTCTCAGTGCTGGTTTCAGGAATTGATATTGTATCTAAAACAATTGCTGTTATTAACAGGTTAAACTGCTGGGATGTTGAAATAAAGGCTGCCCAGCTTTAGTGCGTTTTGTTGTAATCATCTCCCAGATGCCCTGTCGGAAATCAATTCAAGTTCAAAACTGGCTGGAATTGGGAGGTCAAGGCTTTGGCAGACTAAATATTTTATCTTCTGCTCATGTCTGGAGCTTTTAAAGATGTGGACTGGGGGCTCTTTCTCATACCCCATCTGGACAAAGATGATTGGCTTTGCCATCTTGCCCAGGTTAGGACAAGGTTAAAATCAATTATAATCAATTATTAAGAGTCTTCTGTGGCCACATTGCTTAAAAGGAGATTTTAAAAGTTTCTCAGTTCTGAAACATGCATATCTTAGCTGCTGCTGGATATGTTGTTATTCTAGAATGCCAAATATAGATGTTATCAGCTTCAGAAGTGAACGCACAGAATTTCTCCCTCCTACTTCCTTGATGCATAGGTTTCAGGACAATGGAGAAAAAAATCCCCAAAGCCTAAGATAACCATCACTGCAGCACTGAGCTGAAAAATCTTGTTACCTTCTTATATGTGTTAGAAGACTAGAGCTATTTATAATTTAGTCACATTGTCAAATTGGTTCTCAGGAATTTGTTGAGATGGTTTCCGTGAGTCTTATGAGTCTGCTTGCAGTGTGCTGGTACGCATGTGCACTGAGTCTTGTAGGCTCAAAGAGTCCCTGATTTCAGTTCCACAGTGATTTTGAGACAAGCAAAATCCAGCCCTACAACTTATGATATGAAAGGAAGACTTGAGGAATTTAAATGACTTCTCCAAATTCATACCCATCTACAGGAAGAATTGAGTCAGCTAGTTCCTAAGAACACATGGCCTCCAAATATCCAAATGAAGTTTTGTCTTTTGTGTAACTTTTCATTTTATAATGATCAGAGAAGAAAACCTATTGAGACTAACTGAACATCGCTTTGAACCTTGGACCAGGACATGCACTCAATAAATAAAATATAATTACAAAATGTTCGCAAAAGGTCAGTTAGCTGTATCCATCATCTTGTATTCCATGAATGGAACTGTCTTACATTTTCAGATTTCATCCGTAAATAGTATGTTCAAGCTGAAAGTGATGCCAGAAAAATATCCCTCGTCCTTGTAGAAGGAGAGCTCTATCAATTTTAATGGAAATTTTTCCATGGACATGTCAAGTGACAGAGAGTATGGACTGCCTGCTGTCTAAGAAGAACCCATCACTAACAAACACTACGACACAGTTTCGTAGTCTCCTTATGTGTCGTGAGAAACAAATTCAGTAGTCTTACTTTGAAGAAAGGGAACATACCAAGTGTTGGGGCCAGGCTTTTAAATTGTAGTACATGTTCATCTCTCATCAGTCAGCTAGTGTTGATTATCAAACCAAGGTATCGAATATGTAATGAACATTATAAAGTAAAACCACAGGATTACAGAGAGAGTGATTATATACAATATACAAATCCACACTATACAAACTCAGTTTTTACCCAGAAAGACCTGGCTTCGTTTCTGTTTGGCCATGAATATGTTACTTACCTTCTTGTGTCTCCTGTCACAATAGGCTTAATATTTGCTCTTGGAGAACTTTAAGTGAGAAGATGTCCATAATACTCTTACTGCTGTCTCGGTGTGTTGCAATCTCTCAGCCCATTCCGCCTATCACGGTGATGACAATCACAGTTACAGTAACCACAGCAGGAAGCAGGGTGCTAGGGCGTGTCTCCCTGTTTCTAACATTGCATTACTTTATTCAGGATCAATTTGCATGCATATAGGATAAAACTTGCTTCAAATGTTTTACATTCTGTTCAGGTCAAATGTTTCAGATGAATTTTTCACTGCTTTATTTCCTAGTCACAGAATGAAGGAGGTTGAGCCCTTCAGACCTTCATCTGTTGAAAGACAACATTGTTTACGTAGGTTATTGGTTCCGTTGGAAGAAAAGTTACTCACCACATGCTTGAGGAAGACCTGATTCCGACATTCCTAAAGCTGATTAAAAGTATTACTCTCTCTTCCTATACTCTATTTGTCTTCTGAAAACTATATGACAGCAGGCTTTCAGGGAGCTGACTCTGGAAGACAGCATCATGCTGTGGACAAAGAATCTGTCAGTGTGTAGCAAAGTAGACAGAGTTTTGTCATTTACTGGCTAAACTTCAGGCAAGTCATTTTATCAGAACCTCTGATTTGTCTGTAAGACACAGAGATGAATACATGTTTTCTAACACTATTTTGGATGTTGAACAAGCCTCAAAGTAAAGCTTGTTGTTATGCCTATTACAGGTAGGTACTTCTTAAGTGGCAGCTATTATTTTAATTAAAATTTTTTATTCATCAATTCATTAATAGTGGTATCTCTTTTCAGGCAGTTAATAAGAATTTAAATTATATTTATACTGTTAGTCCAGAAGTATTGATTAATTGATGGCTTTATGTGCCCCAAACTATGCCACGTGGTGTGACATATTGAGCAGAAAGACATATTTAAAGAATGGCAGAAGCAGAACTCTGGATGGGGAAGTCGCAGAGCAGGAGAAGACAGTTAAACTCCATTAAACTCTGTGACAGTCTCATGGTTTATTGATTTTCCTTGGGCTTGGTAGCTTTGGCTACTGCCGTTTTAGCGACAAGATGATTCCACGTGTACCAGCTGTATTTTGGAGTTGATGAGACCTTTGCTGTTAATTACATAACTGCTCCATTCATCCACCTCAAGCACCTGGGATTGCCTGAAGAACCTACTATGTAACTTTCCAGATAAAATAGGAACCTGGAAGTCTCAGCCTGCTTGAGTGCTGACACACTGACAGGAAAAGAAGCTTCAGAAAACAGCCTTCTTTTCTCACAGAACCCTACAATGGCCTGTCCTCTATCTCCCTAGCTTGGGCACTGTTTCTTGCTAATTGGTTTCGCATCTAATAGGAGGAATACTGAGCATTTGCAGTATGCTTGTAGTCTCTTGCCAAGTACAAGCTCCCGATCAGCAGCCGGGCCAGCCATTCTTACACTCAGCAGCATGCATCCCCATTCTGTTTGGGTAACTGGCTTAGTACCAGGCATGGGAGCATACAAAAGAGTAAAGGAGAATGAATAACTTATTTAGTTTTCTTGGAGCAGAAAGTGTTTTGGAAGAGCAAGTACCACAGAGGTCCCCCATTTCCTTTACCTCTGTGAAAGGAACACCCTATGCTTTAAATAATGATTCATGTAGCATGTGCCATATTCAGAGAGTAAACACAGAGATGAACGTTTCTATTTATTCTGTACAGTGAAAATAGAAATCTGGAAACAGCATCTGCTTCTCATTTAAATGTATTTCTCCTAATTATTTAGATGTATAGAGGCATCAAGCCAGGATTCAATCATCAACAAAGGTTTTGAGCTATCTAAACAAAACCTCTTTCCCTAAGCCATTGGTTCTAACAGTTGGAAAGGCTTAGAGACCTCAACATGACTTTTAATACAAAGTTGCTGTAAATCCTGGATCATAAAAAAGATACTATTTTTTTAAACATGTTTGAATGTATAGGGAAATATTGCTAGAAATAAATTTCAGCAGACCTCGAAACACAAAGCAATTAGCTTTGTTCAGAGACATCTTCCTTTCTGGAAATTCAACTTTAGAATTAGGATTTCTGTCTGTTTTTAACTGAAAGGCACGAAGACTCTGGTACTCCAGATGAGTTGATTGGGTAGATTTCTTATTAGGAGCTGTGGGAAAAGCAGTGTCTCAAACATCAACCCTTTCAATTATGGCTTCCTCAATTTCACAACTCACAAAACAGTATTCTACAGTAAAAAAAAAAACAAAAACAAAAAAACTAGTTCCTTAAACTTGATAGTCACTCAAAAATAAACACAGAAAAGATACACTTTAATAGAGCAGAGAAGATAATTAGATATTTTACTAGAATAGGTCATGAGCATCAACTAATCTGAGGAGCTAGTTAGGGCACCAGTCTGTGCTGTTAATCTGTGCCTTCTGTACCATCTACTCTGCACTGAACGTCCCAGAGTCACTCAGAAGATGGTGAAGGCAGAAGCTCAGTGTAGAACATTTGATTCCAAGGAGAGAGAACAGGAGTGAGGACCAGAGAGCTTGGGTCTTTGTTGGCTTAGGAGGATATTGGAAGCCATGTTTTATTTATTTTTTGTTTTGTTTTGTTTTTTGTTTTTAATTAATTAATTAATTTACTTATTAAAGATTTCTGTCTCTTCCTTGCCACCACCTCCCATATCCCTCCCCCTCCCCCATTCAACTCCCCCTCTCTCATCAGCCTGAAGAGCAGACCAGGTTCCCTGCCTGTGGGCAGTCCAAGGACCTAACATCTTCCAGGTCTAGTAAGGTGAGCATCCAACCAGCCTAGGCTCTCACAAAGCCAGTAAGTGCAGTAGGATCAAAACCCAGTGCCATTGTTCTTGACTTCTCAGCAGTCCTCATTGTCTGCTATGTTCAGCGAGTCTGGTTTTATCCCATGCTTTTTCAGACCCAGTCCAGCTGGCCTTGGTGAGTTCCCGAAAGAACATCCCCATTATCTCAGTGTATGGGTACACCCCTTGTGGTCCTGAGTTCCTTGCTCGTGCTCTCTCTCCTTCTGCTCCTGATTTGGACCTTGAGATTTCTGTCCAGTGCTGCAATGTGGGTCTCTGTCACTGCCTCCTTTCATCACCTGATGAAGGTTAATATCCAGGAGGATGACTATATGTTTGTCTTTGGGTTCTCCTTCTTATTTAGCTTCTCTAGGATCACAAATTATAGGCTCAATGTCCTTTATTTATGGCTAGAAACCAAATATGAGTGAGTACATCCCATGTTCCTCTTTTTGGGTCTAGCTTACCTCACTCAGGATAGTGTTTTCTATTTCCATCCATTTGCATGCAAAATTCAAGAAGTCCTTGTTTTTTACTGCTGAATAGTACTCTAATATGTATATATTCCATACTTTCTTCATCCATTCTTCCATTGAAGGGCATCTAGGTTGTTTCCAGGTTCTGGCTATTAAAACAATGCTGCTATGAACATAGTTGAGCATGTACTTTTGTTGTATGATAGGGAATGTCTTGGGTATATTCCCAAGCGTGGTATTGCTGAGTCCAGGGGTAGGTTGATCCCAAATTTCCTGAGAAACTGCCACACTGCTTTCCAAAGTGGTTGCACAAGTTTGCATTCCCACCAGCAATGGATGAGTGTACCCCTTTCTCCACAACCTCTCCAGCAAAGGCTATCATTGGTCGTTTTGATTTTAGCCATTCTGACAGGTGTAAGATGGTATCTTAAAGTTGTCTTCATTTGTATGTCCCTGATCACTAAGGAAGTTGAGCATGACCCTAAGTGTCTTTTGGCCCTTTGAACTTCTTCTGTTGAGAATTCTCTGTTCAGCTCAGTGCCCCATTTTATAATTGGGTTGATTAGCCTTTTAAAGTTGGAAAGGAAGAAGTTAAACTTTTGTTATTTGCAGATGATATGATTGTATACATAAGCAACCCCAAAAACTCTACCAAAGAACTTCTACAGCTGATAAGCACCTTAAGTAATGTGGCAGGATACAAGATCAACTCCATCCCAGTCTTCCCTTACTAGCTCTATGTCCAATGTACATTATAGTGCTGTGTATTTATTTAAGAGTGTTTTTTTTCTGCTCTGCAAAGAAAAGGGACAAGAGTCTTAGAGAAGATAGATTGTGTATTGCTGAATGAATACACATTCATTGGGAAATCACTGGCCACTCTGAGTTCTAGATTCTATGTTAAAAAGGAATAATGAATCAATTATGGGTTCCCTCTAAGAGCCAATGAGGTGATGGGTTTGGAAAAGTCTAGCAAACAGAAGCCTCTGTGGCGTTTGTTCAGTCTGTGCAGTCGGTGTGGGTTAATGCTTTCTTTACTTCTGTTTCTGCTTCATCCAGGAAGAGACCAGGGCCTCGCTCTCTGGGACACTCTAGCAGAAGTGCCTCATTGTGTTTGGGCTTCATTTACTGAAAACCTGTGAATGAGTGATCATTCTAAGAGGGTCATTCAATTTGATTTCACAATGGGGTGATGGGGGAGGCTAGAAACTACATTCTCAAACACATTATCCAGAACACGGGAAACAAAACCACTTTTCAAAAGTGACTCATCTTTAAACTATCATAGCGGTTTACTTCATACTTCGTTCATTCATTTTCATAGCAAACTCCTAATTGTGAATGTCATAAACCACTTTGCAGAGAAAGGCAATGTGACCTGGGGAATTAAGTGGAGTAATTTACAAATAGACTTGTGTCTGGCAGGAGGTTTAGCATGTGGGTTATCTAGGATTTGCCTGTGGGTTAGCTTGGCAAAAGCATGCTCCCTTTTCTCTACCCCATTGGAAGAATTTATATTTGGGTGCCCAGTACATATTAAACATGAAAACCAGTTTCTTGTATGTTTTCTCCCAGCTCCCCTTTACAAAATCGTTTTAATCCTTGTCTTCTCCAGAACAAACACCCCTTTCATGCCTCTCTTCTCATTTCATATGGCTGCTGGCTGTCCATCCTCTTCCCTACAGAGCCCTACAAGCATGGAGTGAATACAGGTACATGAACTCTTCCAGCTTTCTTAAACACAGTAACCGTGACCCACATCCAGACTCAGCTGTTCCTTTTAATTTTGGGATGTTTATAGTCGTCACAATATGGTACTTTAAAACAAAAATTTGGGGGAAGAAACACACATACACAAGCTATCTGGAGAAAGAAGACTACTTCTGCAGCACACAAAGTCAAATGAAACCCTTCATTCTGCCCTTTGCTAGCTCAGAAGCAGGGTGATAAGAACAAGTGCTTCCTAGGGTTCTTGAAGGTGGTAAAGCAGGCATCTTATATGCAGTTCCCAGAGAGCAGGGTACTGGAACCCTTTGTCACTAACATTCATCAGCATCTATGACAGGAATTTTACCATCTGACATCCTTCCCTAACTCTCAGCCCTGTGACTGTGGAGTGAATCTCAACTCATACAAGGAGGATGGAAAAGGCTGAGCCAAACACTGTTAACAAAACAGTCCCCTGAAGGGCTATAATATTGCTCAGTGGTAATATCATCCCTATGCATTTTATCTTGTACATGAAATCTGGGCTAATTATCATTTTCTCCTACAGTACATTTTAGACCATTGTGTTTCTGTGTCCCTGCCTAGTTCATTAAGCAGGGTTTTACAGCTCCTCCAGTAACAGGATTGCTATTGACACTTTCATTAGACCCATAATTCAAATGCTTGTCTGGCTTCCAAATGGAAGCCTCTGAGTCCAGAACCACAATCTGGCCGCCGACCGTATGTTGGCTTTTAGAACTGTCGTAAGCTCATCATCACATTCAAGTTCTTGAAGGGTCAAAATCTGCTTCCTCGGTGAACTGTCTCCATCCAACAAATAGTCAGTGTGTTCTCCAAGAATAGCCAGCCAAGTTTTCTCCAGTGCTCTCGGAAAACTCTTCCAGACAGTTCTCATTACAGAGTGACTGGAGCACAAATAGTCATTGTCTGGATTTAAATACAAATGGCCTGCTTCGTTCATTCACGCAATCACTTCACTACTCAAGACCAATATACCAAATATTATGATGTTTTAGCAATTTAAAGTTGAATAAGATGGTCTCTGCCTTGTAATATCCGAGAGCGCGATCGGTGTGTATAGGAGCAATGATATAACCAGTGGAATGTGAAATATTCACTAGAGCTCCAGGAATGGGAGCAGCTATGATAAAGACGTCTGTGCTTTAACTAATGGCTGTTCTCAATTTCTATTTTTCTACACTGACTCAAACAGAAATTGCTTCAAATTCCTGGGTAGAACGATTCAGATACATATATGAAATACACGGAATGTATCCCAGAAGATAACCTCAGGAGAAGATAATGGCATCCCCGTAGAACATCTCAATGGACGAGGGAGGGCAGGCAGTGCTGCATCTGAGAATTGTTTTCGGGATCTCATGACAAGCAGTCTTTGTGCAGTAGTGTTTGCTTTTTCTCTCTAACAAGGCTCAAGAAGGTCAATGCTAATGTCTTATTTAATTGAAAAGAAACTTTCTTTATGCATGCTTGGTAGACATAAGGCATGCCTGCTTTTGGTGTCTGTAGAACTAAATATCTTGGACCTTAGCAAAGAAGCAGTAAATATTAGCCAATCACACTGCATCGGCATGCACTTGAGGTTTTTACTCCTTAGAGAAACTTTTTCCGCTATTTGCTTTAACATGTACTGTGAACCATACATTTCAATGTGCAGATAGTTGTGTTTGATTTAAGGGACTGTGGACTGGATGCATTGCTTTTGCTTTTTAAGGCAGTTACATCACATATGAAAATATTTGATTTGGCATAGTCCACCTTCCTGGTATCTATGATTTAAGAAAAGACGGAGAAGAAGAAATTAGAAAAGACAAAAATCATGAGCTCCTGTTATTAATTCTAATCCTTTATGGCCTTGACCACACTTTGGACTGCCCATCTAATATGATGTCTTCTACTGAAGCTAACTAGGTCCCTGTACTAGAAAATTCCTTTGTTGGAATGGGTTCCATCTCAGCGTAAGGAGGCAGCATTCCACTGTTGACATGGTCACATGACTTGATTGTGCTATACTACTGGAAAAAGAATTCCACATCACTTACAGTCTATTTTGTTCTATTTTGTATGCCTTCATGAATATGTTCAATTGCACGATGGAGGTCAATGACAGTATAGGGTTTAGAAGTTGCTGCTGGGAAATCACACTCACTAACATGGAAATCGTCCATCAGGCGTGCCGTATCTTAGCCTGAGCCTGGGCGGAAGAGCGATATGCAGTCTCTTGCATTTTCATTTCGAGTAGCGTCACTCACTTTCAGGCCTCTTCAAAAGCCTCCAGGGTGAAGGACAAGAAAGAGGCTTAGAGAATCTTCCAGAACTGTGGCCCGCTGCGGTTTCTGCATCCAAATCAGTACCTCTCTGCCTTTGGTATTTAATTTTAAAGTCACACATTCTTCTTTCCTTGCAAGCAGCAATGGGGATTTTGTCACATGTTTTCCAATCCACATGGCTTTTTTGTGCATCTATACATTTAACGGAGCTTTGCCCAGGAGGAAAGCCAGGCAAGAATGTACGGGGAAGGAGGAGAGGACATAATGCTTGACTGAGTTGTCATCTTGTTGATGCTCTTGTCTTCTACACCCTCTGGATAACTGCATTCTCTTTTTTTTTTTTTTTTTTTTTTTTTCACTCACAAGGACCTACCAGTTTGGGCTTCTCCCAGAAGCAGAAAACCAACTATAAATATGAAATCAGTTTCACTGCTGGACCCAGACTTCGCATCAGAAACAAACTTCTCACCTAAGAGTGTCTGCAGTGCAAACAGCAGAATCAAGGACATAAGAGGTAAGCTTGAAGGCCGGGCGGTGGTGGCACACGCCTTTAATCCCAGCACTCGGGAGGCAGAGGCAGGAGGATCTTTGTGAGTTCAAGGCCAGCCTGGTCTACAAGAGCTAGTTCCAGGACAGGAACCAAAAAAAGCTACGGAGAAACCTTGTCTCGAAAAATCAAAAAAAAAAAAAAAAAAAAAAAAAAAAAAAGAGGTAAGCTTGAATGAGAAGAATCTTTACTTGTAGCACATTCATAGAAATGATTTTTCTAGTCAAAAGTTAGTGCTATATCTCTGGTAGAGGTTACAACATAGAAGGTTTTTAAATCAGAAAAAAAAATCCTGAATGATCTATACTCTTAAGTGTTAGTCTGTATAGCTGGCTCTTAACTATATAGAGTTGTTATGTTGGATTCTGTTTTAAAACATCATTATGGAAAGGGCTGGCTTGCACAATAAAGGAAGTATCTACTACAAAAGTGACACACACACAGTGAGGGGGGGACAGACCAACAGACAGAGATTTGAAAATTTTTGTTTGTTTCTCAAGTTGCTTATTCAAAACAAGTACTAAAATGTTATGGGACAAAGAGGAAGTGAGAAGTAAAGATTTAACACCTTTTATCTTGATAATAGAGCTGGCAGGAAGGGAGGGGAGGAGAGAGAGAGAAAGGGAGTAGGAAAGAAATGTAGGTGAGGTAGGCGTCCAGAAAGAATCTTAAGAAGAAGAGATGGATAGATATCAGCCATCTCAGTTTTACCAATGTGAAAAGATCACACACACACACACACACACACACACACACACACACACACGAGAGAGAGAGAGAGAGACAGAAAGTCAGAGACAGAAAGACAGACACACACAGAGATTTAGAAAGATACAAAGAGAAAAACAGATATGTTTTTATTCTCTTTTGACCTAAGAAATAATTTTCTGGCTTTATCTATTTTATCCTGCCAGAGAGGGTCTATGAGTTTCCAGATTCATTCCTATTCCTTGGGCTTTTGTAAAACAAAGTCTGAAAACTGGGGAGTGAATAGAAAGAACAAAAGCTACGATGAGCTATGCTCAGGAGGAAAACAATGATCTCAGAATATAACAACAAAAGGTGTCCCCTCTCCCAGAGAGAAAGGGCAGAAGGGCAGGAGCTATTGACTGACGGGGAGTTGGTACCTGAGTGTGACCGTGAAGAGACTCAAGGAAGAGGGTAAACGGGTAAGGATTTCAGGAGCTATGGGGGTGATTTGGAGAGAAATGGTGGAGACTAAGCTGTGAGTGTCAGTGCTCACAAAGTGAGATATTCAGACGGGTGCTATTAGAAAGTGGGAGGGGGAGATGGGAGGTGTTAATGGTAATTGGCATGAACCCTATTCTTGGCTTTCCTTTATTTCCTCATTGAATGAGTGACAGACAGGCTTTCCCAGTTATAAATGAGATGTCGCTCCAGGTCTGAATGCATGGGTGCACCCAATGCAAAAGTTTCACCCACAAAGCCAACATCCCAATGAGTACACTGGCAATGAGATACTTTAAAAGAGGCTCCACAGTATCTTAAGTATAAGCTTTCCCTTTCTCTTTATGTTTGATTTTTTGTTGTTGTGTTTGTTTGTTCTTGGTTTTTTTCCTTTTCTCTTAAATAGCCTAGCTTATGAAGTTCAGGTCTATGAGGCAGATGCTCTGAGTATCAAGTATAAAGTATCTACTTTAGAATCTCAAGTCATTTATATAAGGTAAATATTCACCAAATTTCCAAGCACAAAGCAATGAAGTCATACATTTTGCATGAATCAGTTAACATTTAGGCACTGATTGTATGTTGTAGTGGTTTGGAAGAAAATAGCCCCCACAAGGAGTGGCACTATTAAGAGGTGTGTTAGAATGAGTGTGCTCTTGTTGGAGGAAGTGTGTCACTGTGAAGGTGGGCTTTGAGGTCTCCTATGCTCAAGCAACACACAGAGACAACTGTTCACTTCCTGTTGTCTTTAGATCAAGATGTAGAATTCTCTACTCCTTCTCTAGCACCATGTCTGCTTGCATGCTGCCATGTCTGGTTCAGACTGAACCTCTGAAACTGAAAAGAAGTCCCCTCAATTCAAGGTTTTCCTTTATACATGTTGTGTTCATAGTATGTCTTCACAGCAATAGAAACCCTAACTAAGACATATGTCTATGACATTAAGACTTTAGAAGAATCTTCCCTGAGGGGGTATTAATTAGATAAGAGAGAAAACTTCATAATGGTAAACAATCACTGTTACAGTTACTGCTGTTGTTCTTTGTGTTTGTGGCATTGTTAATTGTTGAAGAAGGGAGCCACTTGTTTGGTTCCCTGCTGCCCGGCTAGCTTAGACCCGAAATAATCACACAGAAACTATATTATTTAAAGCACTGCTTGGCCAATTAGCTCTAACTTCTTATCGGCTAGCTCTCACATTTTAATTTAACCCATCTCCAGTGGCTTCCCAGCAAAGTTTCGGCATGTCTAACTTTGACAGTGGCTCCATGGCATCTCTCTGACTCCGCCCTTTGTTCTCCCAGCATTCAGCCTAGCTTTCCCTGCCTACCTAAGTTCTGCCCTGCTATAGGTCCAAAACAGTTTTTTATTCATTAATGGTAATCACAGCACACAGAGGGAAATCCCACATCAGTTACTTCTGACAATCATTTTTTTCAACTTTTGAAATAAAAAAAAAAATAAAAAGTTACTCCATGCTTCCTTCTAGTCTACCAAAATAATTTCTGTAACTCTAAGGTTTAAGAAAGCCTTCCATAAGAAGCAGGCACTAGTCCATGAAGAAACTAGGTATCAATTCATGTATCTTACAAATGCTCAGGTTATTTGAAAAAGCTTCTCACTGGCCCTGAGAACATGACCATGGGAGAGCTGGCCCCACCCCTCATCTGCCATATGGTGATGTGGATGGGGATGGGTACCTTCTCTCTACCACTCATAGCCTATGATAGGTGAGAGAACTAACCCTGAGATCATAAGAGCAGGAGAACTGTCTCTGTCCCTTACCAGCTGCAATACTCTGGGAACAGGCCATGCATCTCCCCACCTTGCTCCTCTCCCAGGCAACACAGTAGAGCTGGCCCTTCTGGTATAGGTGTGGGTGAGTGGATCCAGAGGGCCCAAGAGCAAGAATTCTGGCCTGCCCCTTGCTCCTTGCTGCATAGGGTGAACTAGCTGGGGCAGTGCCAGAGAGCTTATCCTGGTGGTGAGTACTGGAGGAGAGCTGGCAGGCTGACCCAACCCTGCAACTACCCAGGCCCAGAACTAGAGTTGAGAGTTGACCTGGCCAAACAGCCACCCCATTTATGATCTGCTGGAACCCTGGATAGTCTTACATACCCAAAGCTTCAGGATCTCCACAACACAGGGTAACAACAGAATATCCAAGAGGGAGCCCAGTGAGGGCCCAGCATTGATAGTATAGTAGAAACCAGAGGCCTTGAACTAGACCAATGACTCTTTGCAATGAACACTTGCAAGTAAAGATTCATGGATAAAATGATTTACTGTATGACTCACTGCGCCACACTACAGCTTCCATGACAAAGTTATTCTTTTTTTTTCCCCTAAATTTTATTTGTTTGGGTTGGTGGTGGAGAGGGGTGGAGTTGCAACGGCAGAGAGTGGATACAAAGGGACGGGGAGACGAATGAGATTGAGATGTGTCATGTGAAAGACACAAAGAATAAATTTTAAAAATTCTACTTAAAATGAAGGAAAGAAAAGAAAAAGTTACTCTCTGGAGAGGGCTCCTCACTCACTTAACGTGTACTTCACCACTTTGGTCTTGCCGAGGACAGCTTGGACACTAAATAAAGGATCTGGAGCTTTTCTTTCCACCTATCAACTAAGCTGCACTTGAGCCACTTAGGGCATACCTGAAGATATGAAGACGCTGGCTCATAGTGAAAATACAGCAAGCCTCAAAGGCATGCATATTCTTCTCCTTGATCCCTGCTCCCATCTTCATCCTGCTTTTAACGATGTCTAAACGCAAGTTCTGCCTCTGGAAGCAGGCCTCCTTTAAGAACTTCAGAACTATGCTCATTGCTCGACTTGCTTGGTAGCATCTTGGCCATGGGAATGCAATACTGATGGATTTGATGATTGGTCCTGTGACATATCAGAGTCTTTAAAGACATGAAATTAAAAAAAAAAGAGAGAAAGAAATCAACATTGTTCTGAAAGAAAGGTAGTTAAAATTCAGAAAGAGAGATACTTTAATTAACTTAATAAAATTACTAATGGAAGCATTTTAACTGCTAAATTTAATTTACTTGTCAAGATATCAGGCTACAAAGAGGAGGGAAGAGTCGGAAGTCTGCTTCCCATTATGATGTACTCTACTATAGAATAAATTTGCTTAAAATGAAATATATCACCAAAAGCCATCAATGACATCTTAATTTGGAACAGCCAGTTGAAAAGTAATTAGACTACGAAGCAATCAGTTCTAGTAAATCAGGGTTTCTCCTTACATAAACATACATTTTTTTTTTCTATTTATACACAGGAAAGACTAGACTCGCAGGTAGTAGGCAGGGACGCTGGCTCTTTGGATCGGTGTTTCTACTTACATTACCAGGCTGTCAAAACAAAATGTTTTATGATGGGATTAAAAAATGTATAAGCATCTGATTTGACTTAGTGTTTCTGTTTTGATGTTGAACTAAGGAGACTTTGCTTACGATGGGACTCACATTTGTCTCCCTCTTCCTTCCAAAATGCCTTCCAGACCCACTGGAGACCCAACACCTTACCTCAACGGGGTAAATTCAGTCAAATATCAAAGGGTCCCACTTAGCTCTTCCTTCAGAGTCTCTCCTCCTCTTCTAAACAAAAGTAGTAACTGTGGCTGCTAGTGAGTCAGGGTTTAGAAGAGGTGGGAGTGGCTCAAATGATCCTTCCCTTTAATGTCTGCAGATTTGCCATGAGCTGTTTCTCATCCAGGAACTGACCTAGACCTGAAAATCACTAGGTAAGAGAGGTGGGCAAAACAGAATAATATATATATATATATATATATATATATATATATATATATATATATATATGGTTTGGTTATGAAAAGTTAGCAAAGAGGAAACAAAAGATATCAAAGGGTTTCATATACTTCATAGAAGGGAACACTTTTGAGTGTGTCTTCACTGGCCGATCATTTTGAACCTCAGAAAGGTGTTTTCCTCCTCACATTGCAGACATGGAAATGGAGGCTCCAAGAGGTTAAGTGTTTTGTGGAAACAACAAGGATATTTAATGGGAGAGCTGGGCTCCTGGTACTTGCTTCACAACATCTGGCTATGATGATGGAATCCCATCTGTTATCTGTTGAGGGGAAGAGGTGTGAGAAAAATGACTAAAGGATAGATCAATCACCCAGAAAAATATTTATGAAGGCCTTCATTCAGATATTATGGGAGTCAACATTGTCACCAGCCCTGAAAGCTCAGAGGAGATGATGAATTATGCCGTAGAAGACATCAGTTCACAAAGCAGAAACCACCTGGCAACAACTGCTGTGTGGCTAAGTCTTCAATCCAGTGAGAGGAAATGAGAGAAAATCCAGAGAGAGACAAGGGCCATTTCAAAAGAACACAATAAAATGCCATTAAGAAATATAGGGACATCTCTGAATCATGGCTCTGGAGTCTTCCAACATGCAGACCCCTCAGCTATATGCAAATATTTTTACCTTAATAGGACAAGTCATTCCCATCCTTTCCCTTGCCTTTTTAGAAATATGATTATTGATAGCTATACTACAAGGCACCCTGTTTCTCCTTGTGAAGTGCATTGGAGGGAAATGTAAGGCAGAAGTAGTCTTAGAATATAATTAAAGCACACAAGCTTCCAAGAGCAGTGCAGAAATAGGAGAACGAGACTGAACACAGGGGTAGAGGACCCCTCGTCCTCCAAGAGTCTTGTATTCTTCCCAGGGGCTGCTCAAGACCCATGTCTAACAGGACAGTTGTCCTGCTGCTGAAGAAGGCAGGGACTATATAAAAATAGATGTAACAAGTTGAAGCTAGAAAAAAAAAAAAGATAAGAAGCACAGATGTGGGAAATGAGATATTGCTAGTAAAAGAGGTTAAATGGAGTAAGAAAGTCTTTTATAAATGTTTCAAGGAAAAAAAGTGATCCTCAAGAGAAAAAAGACCAGGGAATAAATGAGAAGAGGAGGGCGTGAAATTAATGATGGCCGAGATATTGACCTCCTGCTTTAAGTCAGTTTTCAAGAGAAAAATGAGAAGAAAATTTGGACAGCTGGAAGGCAATAATGACTTTTAAAAATAGGTATCGACAAAGAGGATGAAGGAAAATTTAGAAAAAAATTAAACATAGTGGCATATACTGATTGTAACTTTCAGATAACATGCTTCCCAGGGAATTTGATTTCTTACATATTAGCTATGCACAGACACAGGAGAACAATGCAGACAAGGGAGATGTCAGAAATCCCACAAAACAAATCGGTTTTCCATAACAATAAAAATCTGCTAGGGCAGGTTGGGAAGGCAGACAGACATTGGGGCCTCTAAGTAGTATATGACTTAGGACATACTTTGGTTTGCTTTTTGGCTATTTCAAGTCTTAGAAATTGGAATTATATGTTTCTGCTTTTCTCAGTGGGAAAGGAGGCAAAATATACGTTATAGATGCTCTGAAAGTACATGGAAGCTGTCATGAGTTCATGGAAGATATTTGGAAAGGATGGTACCATCCCTAAATCTGACATTAGTGTTAAAGTAATTAGTAGACTGTGTACGTACATGAGAAAATTCAGAGAATTGTGGGAAAAATCCTGTGACAGGAAGTTTCAGGTTCTAATGCAATTATTTCCAGGTGAAACTCTGAGATGTCCAATTCATTCTGCAAAGCCACTAGATACCTGGATAGAGAATTCTTCAGGGGACTTTAGTTGCTGTTAAGCAATGAGTTTGTGAAGAATGAAAATGCAGGTGCGAGGCTTGGATTATTATAGCAAGCATAGCTACTAGATGTGACACCCTGGGGAAGTTGATGTCTAGGAATATTTGTTTTGACACCTCCCTCAGCTTCCTCCCCATGGCCTCAGTGGATAGTAGGTATCTGTCCGTATCCCTTGCTGTTTTTCAGTTTCTCTCTTAAAAATTTCTGTTATTCTTACTCATTCTTCTCTAATAACTAAAGTAATCTGAGACTAGAGGTAGAACAATCCTTTGGCACATGTATCTAGATGGTGCCCCTGTCCTCCAGAAGCCTGCATTCTGCCCTGTTACTCTCTCATGACCTATGGAGTTCTGCAGGTATCTGTGCCTGAGCTCCAGAGGAGAACAGGGGAAGAAGACACTGTGGAGACAGATAATCTGTGGAAACATGGTCTTCTTTCTGGAAAAAAAAATGCGTGGAATTTAGATATCTGGATCAAACTTAAAAATTCGCAAAAGCTAGTTTAAACATCTCGAGATCAAAATACATCACAGGTCAGCAAACAGATCTTTGCATGGGAGGCAGAGTCTTAGAGGGCAGCACGGGGCAAGTGGTGTGAATGGGGTGTTCGCAGCACCACGGGAAACGTGTCTTCCCTGTCTAATGCTCGTGCATCTATTTATTGAAGGGGGTTCACCCCCCCCCCTTCAATGGGATCTGCAAGGTGCTGGCAAACAGTGCCAATATCTGGGTGAAGTAGCTTTGGGTTCAGCTCTCTTGCCTCTCTTCCAAGGACATTCTATTCCAAATGCTGGGGTGATTTCCACAGCATCTGATTCTCTGGCAAGCTACCAGTAATCTATTTTCTTTCATTAACTTTCCTTGTAAGCTTTTAAAAATAATTACACATTTTTATTAACTTCCAATGTTCTACCACAGTCCTCTTCAAATGTGGATGGATAGAAGGTGACCTGCTTCCCAGTTTGGATTGTGACTATCCTGTTAAGATAGGGACTTTATGCTGAGACAGGAGAGAGTCTAGTCCATTATTTGAAAGAGAGAGGCTGTGTTGAATACAGTAGTAGAAGATTCATAGTCAGGGCTGTTGGGATGCAGCATGTTCTTTTGCATAAATAAGACACAAATCCAATAAAATATGTCAGCCTCCTTTCATGGAGGCATGGCCATTGGCATTGTTGTAGGAGGAAAAGGGGGTGGGAAAAGGAAGGAAAGAGTGATAAAGATGGTGGGGAGGAAAGCCCAACAGGGAAAGTTAAACACACAGGGACTCAATCTTTGTAGAATTTAATTTGAAGCAATATTTCAGTGCTTATCCAAGTATTGGCCAGAGGAAAGAGAGACTTTTGATTCTTATTTTCTCCTCTATTGCTAATTTTCTCAGTTTCTGTCCTTGCAAGGATCTCTCTCTTGTTTACTGAAAAGACACTATTTATCTACCCTTTTTCACTGTGACAAACAGTGTGACCAAGAACAACTTACAGTAGAAAAGAGAATCAACCCACCTTAGAGAGGAGTCAGGACAGGAAGTCAATAGAAACCTGGAGCAGGAACGGTGGAGGGACTGGCTAGCTTTTTCACACAGCCCAGGTCTACCAGCATAGTGATGGCTCTCCCACAGTGGGCTGGACTCTTCTGTACCAGCTAACAATTAAGACATCCTCCCAAGGACATGCACACAGGCCACTGTAATCTAGGCCACTCCTCCAGCCACCTAGTCTTTCCTCATTCTAGGCGGTGTTCAGCTAACAGGTAAAGGTAATTTGGACAGATATATAATAGAATTTGGAGTTCTTATATTTTACCAGAAATTTTTAGGTTTACCACATTCTCTTCAAAGTCTTTAATTCCTCTTAGTTTCCAAGCTCTTGGAAACAATGGTAATCATTTGCCAGTGTGCTGTAGGCAAAACTGAAAGCTCCCTGAGAGCTATGGATACATACGGATCAGATGCAGAGAGCTTGTCTTCTTGTAACTTATGCTTCAAAGATCCTGGAGGCTACAGTGTTCACAATAAACAAAATTTATAACAACAACAAACGTGAGAACAGCGCTCTGAAGACCCCTGGAGGCCATCCAATGCTGGACTCCGAGGTGAAGGACTAGCCTAAAAGCCTTCATTTCTTTGAGGAATTTAAGAAAGAATGCCTACAAATGAACTGAAGTCAAAATGAAAAACTAAGCAAACAGAACCACAAGGAAGGAAGTGAAGAATAAAAACCAGAAATAAAGTAATTAAAAACCTAAACATAGTAAGAGTGAGGAATAAATTTCTAGGGGTTAGAAAACTACATTTTATCTTATATTTTATTTTAGTACATTTATAGATGGAATAAATCATATATAATATTTATATAATATATATTACATGTTTGCAGTATGATATAATAAATTGCTTATCTACTTATTTAATTAAATTATAAAGCCTTGTCATTTATACTAAAATGGGGATGTTAAAAAGCTTAGGTATGGGAGGAAAAGTCTGAAAATAAACACAATTAGAGAATTTTGTACTAACATTTCTATAAGTTTGAAAACCTCAGCAAAATGAAAAAAAATTCTTGCAAAGTATAAATTAGCAAAGTTGAGAATAATTCTAAATAAATAATAAGAACAGTGGCCATTCAGAATATAGAGTAGTTAAATAAATCTCATTTTATACAGTGGTGAAAATAGTAGAAGAGCTACCTCTAAAACAAAACAAATCCTGGGATCTTCAAGAGCCCTGATTTAAAACTACTCAGTCATACAGAAAGGAGAAAACAACCTGCCTTCTTTACTCTCTGAAGTTAGCATTATTCTTATAGCAAACATGGGGGAAATACTGACACAGAACTTATATGTAAATGTAGACACAGGATTATGAAGTAAGCAGCCCACCCTCTCATAGTTTGAGTGCTCTTCCTGCCAGGCTAGCTTGGCTTGAGGCCTGTTTAGGAAGAAGGGTGAAGGCCACTGCATGTTCTTCTTTGTCTGAAGGGGGCTCGCAGCTGCAAGAGAGACAGGCAAGTGGGAGAGCTTCCCCAGCTCTGACAGAAGTGACCACCACAGAAACGATTAGACAGCGTGCTTCCAGGAAGGAATTTAATTCTGGGTTTTCTTTTTTAAACAAAAATAGAGACTGCAGTTAAAGAAAAGATATGGATTGCATTTAATCTTTTCTTACTTACATGATCTTCCAAGTTAGCATTTACCTTGCAGAACAATTATAAACCATCATTGTATGTGATGTGTCTAACAATGGTAAGTGTGTAGAAAGAACTGCATATAGCTCAAAGTGGAGAAATTAGCTGTTAGTTCTCTCTCTCTCTCTCTCTCTCTCTCTCTCTCTCTCTCTCTCTCCTTCCCAGCCCCACTCCCATCCTCTGTATTGCCTTGGGAGTTTGGTATGTGGGGCCTTTGTCCAGAGAGACCTGCATGGCATCTCCTAGAGAGGAAAAACTCCTTTTAAATGCCATCCTTAATTTATGGATAAGAGCTGCTACTGTACCTGTGTGAGGTTCCCATGAGAATTTACTAAATGTGTCTCTGCCAATACCAATGACCGAAAGAGACCTTCCATTAACTTCTGAATTAGCCAAATGGGACAGAGCTTAATCTAATATGCGTTATTTCATTTTCTAGGTTACTTGTTTTAAAGGAAATCAAGTATACTTATGGCTGTCGAGAGCTGTCCTGGGAGATGTGCATGGGAGGACTCCCTCTAAACAGAACAGGCTCTGAGAAAGCTGGGTGCGTGCCCGAGGGCCCAATTTAGCTCAGTTGCCTTTTCTCACAGTAGGCAAAGCAAACCCTCCCTCCAAGGAGCTAGCAGAGAAATTACACACTAAAGAAACGAATGAGTGCTGGCTCTGGAGCCTTAGGGTGCTGAGGACGAGGCGGATTTCCTCCACCAACAGCTCAGCGGATACTTCCGTGAGATCTACTGGGAAGTCCATTCCTCCAAGTCACCAATCTTTACTTTGGGCCTGGTGTGACCAGTGCAAGGAACAATCTGGCCGTAGTCTGAGGCAGTCTGGAAGTTGATGGGCCATGGCTAAATGATTCTGAGCAGGTAGCATGGCCCAGGGGGAGGAGAACTCAGCTCAGTACTGAGAACTGTGGTTTGTTCTCAGAGCAGCCTTTGACCTGCTCTCTGGGGACATACTCCCTCTATGCCTCGGGACCTTCATCTGTCTACTGGGAACAATAATCTTTACTCTGCATAGTTTCCAAGATTCTTAAATTAATAAAATATATATTCTCTATATAGAATATATATAGATAATATAGAAGTTTTGAAAACTACAAAGCGCCCTATAATTTAAGTTCTTTACTGAGCATTCCATATTGAGAATGGTCCAACGAGTTACCAAGATCTGGTAGGTAGCACGACAATTTCTTTTTGACTCTCTAGGATTTTCGTGAAAGCACAATTTGCTCAATAGAGCTAGATACAAGCAGCTCTCCCTCTTTTTATAGCCATCCTTCCCAACTGCCAACCCTATTCATGGGACTCAGGGATGTGCCAAGGTTAGACGACGCAGACACGGGGTGTGAGCCATAACTTCTAAATCAGTTTTGGAAGGATGCCAGAGCATCAGTTGAGAAAAGTGATTGGAGTGCCTTTCCGAGGACAAAGAATTACTTAGAGAGTACATCTTTCAAGAACATGTTATTGAAACTTGGAGAAAAAGGAATTTTAAAATATGAGAACACTAGTATTACAGGCACTCTAAACCAATTACAGTGTATTTACTTGGATCTCAATGGGGGGATACCCTTTTCATTATTCACAAGGCTCAAGAACATTAGACACACTTCACTGAAGACAATATAATATCCAAATATGAAGTAGGCTGCTGTTTGTCCATTTCATCCACTTTCTTGCTTTTACCTTCTTCACAAAGGCAGAAGAGCACTTCTGTGTTTTTAGAATACACAGTCCACAAGGAGTAGGCAATGTACTTTTGGATAGTCAGCAGCCTTTGTCCTCAAGAGAAAACATTCAGTTGTATCTACCCCTCCCAAAAGTCGCCTAGAGATAGTCAATCTGTATAGGCCTGTGGAAGCGACAGGTCTAGACACCCGAGACCTGTTCTCCATGCCTCAGAGATTGCTTCCTCATGGCCATGGGTGAAAGATGGGGTGAAAAATGTAAACATTCAGGGGCAACGTTTTCAGAGGTAGCCATGATTTTAAAGATCTTTCGTGCCTGAGGATCTGGCTCCTTTCCCCTAATAAAGACGTTCAGTGCCCTGTAGCCAGACCCTGGTAGTTAGACCTAGCAGAAGCAGCCCTTCCTCCCTGGGAGTGTAACTGGTGTGAAGTGAGCTGTAGAGCCTGCAGCAACTTGGTGTGTGTCTGCATTGGCATACACACCCAGATTTTTCCCTTTCCCTGTCGCACCACAAGGGCCCAGTCTGCAAGGACTTTTTCTCTAAGCCCCCTCTTTCTTTAACTTCTATGCTGTGGAAGCCTCTCACACATGGCAAATGCCTAGCAACATGTCAGCCCCGTGCAAAGTTCCTTAACGTTTCCCTGTTGCATGTCGGTTTTCTAATCTCACATGCCATGGTGCCACCTGGACTTCCTTCAATGCAGATGCATGTGCTAGCTAGACTTCTTTTAGGACAGATACATGTGCTACCAGGACTTTTGTCAATACAGACAAACTTGCTACTCACCCTTCCTTTAGTGAAGATGAACTTGCTACCCAGACTTCCTTCAGAGCAGGTGCATGTTTCTCCCACATCATTTGGCTCTCTGTCCACACTATGTCTCGTGAGCTCTCCTTTTAGACTGGTTCCTGAAGATGCAATGGGCTTCCTCAGCATCTTCCCCAGGACTTCAAGACTCTGGGTTTCTGCCCTGTCATTGACTGCCCTTCTTTACAATCTTGCCAGCAGTGGTGGCACACGCCTTTAATCCCAGTACTCAGGAGGCAGAGGCAGACAGATCTCTGTGAGTTCGAGGCCAGTCTGGTCTACAAGAGCTAATTTCAGGACAGGCTCCAAAGCTAGAGAGAAACTCTGCCTCAAAAAATCAAAAACAAAAACAATCTCAGAACAAGAGTTTTGCCATGAGGTCAATGGGGATTTCAGCCAGGTACTTCACAATTTGCAGCAAGATACCTTCCTCCTTCTTAGACAAAAATATAACTGCTGTATGCACAGTCTTCCTTGGGCAAAGATGACATAGACACGGTTAGATCAACTACAAGTTGGTTTTGTTACAAGAAAGATAATAAGGAAAAGACCTGAGGTCCTGGAAAGTGACAAGTTTTCTTGCCTGCACTGAGCTTAATTCGGGGGTGCTAAGAATCCTGGACAATCAACACACACCACCAAAGTCATCTTGGCTCTATAGCTTCTGGACCCATCAACTTGTGAACTTGAAGAATGAATTTCACAGAAAATAGGAGGCAAATTTGGGAAAGAAATTTATTAGAGCCTTATAGGTGAGAACTTAAGAAATAAGAAGACAGCAAGAGAAAGGATTGCCACTGAGTGCCCCATCTAAGATTTTGTGATGCTTTTGGTGGGATGGGGTCAAGACAAGGCTGTTACTCTGGTCAAAACAGTTGATCAACCCATGAAGTAATCATGTGCTTCTCCATCCCAGATGTCTGAACTGGAATTTCTATTACAACCTCACAGACAGTTTCTAGGTAACTGTGTGAAAGATGAAGAAAGATAATAATAAAATAAATCAGAAACCATAGACCCCAAAACTTGTAGCATTTCTGACTTTTGACCAAGACAGAACCGAGGACAAAGACAAGAATCAAGGTCCTTCATCCCAAAACTTCTTTACCAGTTTCTGTCTCTTCTCATCAGTTTCAAGTCAATAGGCATATGCTGTTATCCCAGAACTTCAAGCACCTCTGTCAACAGAAGCTCTGCCAATGGAGACATATATAGTTACTAAGATTTTGGGCCTCAGTGCTTCTAGGCAATGGAAGAGGCAGCCTACTGGGTTATGTGCCCTGTCTTCTTAAAACCATTCTATCAGGGAAGGGAAAATCTCTTCCTTTCATGACCTATTGACAAGCAATAGGGGAGGGTGAGGGAGGGCATTCCCCTCAAAGCTCAAAACACTACAAGAGAAACCACACTACCCATCTGCCCTTTGTCATAGGGTAGACAAACTTACTTAAACTACTATTTAATTATCAGTTTCAAGTGTGAATGGCTTGAATTATCTTCTGCGGCTTACTAGCTTTGTAGTGATCAATAATTTTTAAAGTTGTGGCTTCAGTTTCTTCACCTTTAAATGGAGATGAGTTCTATACTTAGTCCGTGGGATTAGTGTGAGGGCTGAATAAAATTAGGACATACAGAGTACCTGTGATGGACCATGACACCTACAGCTACTCAACAGGTGATAGTGGTTTTTATTTCTCAGCCAACACACTCTGCGCTCCTGTAAGTACTCTAGAATGAGGCTTATGATAGAATAGGATATTCATTCCCTTCATGATGGCTTTTAAGACAAGGTGCTTCTGGGCTTACTGGTGGCTGTAATGATAACAATGGCTGCTTCTTGAGGTCACATACAGTCTGAAATTTCAAAGATTCAAGGAAAGAGACAGAGAGAAAAACAGGGTAGAGAAAATGTATCCTCCTCATTGGCCTTTTTGGATCTCTCCAGGAACTCTGCATTTCTGATGGAAACCTTTCCCCCGGCCTTTCTTTTCCCTCCTCCTTCACAAGACCAGAAGGTCTCTATCTTCCAAAGCTCCATCCCTTCATTTGCACCATTCATCCTCTCCCCACGTGATCCCATCTTCTCAGAGAACACAAACTGTTATACAAAATAAGCATTTCTCTTCTGTGTACCCAACACAAAATGAATCCCTGTTTCACCTCACTCTAACCATAAGAAACGCTCTGTCCAGCTTTGTAGAACTGCTTAAATCTGATGTAGACTTTTTATCTCCATGGTCAGTGGCCAGGTTCCTAGACTAATTGTTGCTTTCTTCAGAGTAGAGCCGATAAACTATGTGCAAAGAAGGGAATGCCTGCCACACGGGTGAACGTGACACAATGGAGGATAAATATGTCAAGGTGGGTAAGGCAGAACCTCAGTCAAGACAGCAAAGGAATACTGAGCATCCATGATGATACGCTCTGAAGGGTAGCAGGTGTACCTTGCCTGACTCTGTGACACCCACTGGAACTATTGTACAAGGCCTACTCCCCACTTTCCAGGTGCTTATAGGCCAGCCAGGAATGGACAATTGAATTCTTGATAGATGTTGGAACAGGATTAAATTCTGAGGGAGTGTTGGAATGGTACATGGAGACTCTTCTAGAATAGACATGGAAAACTAGGAGTAGTGAATGGATCTGTTTCAAAGGTGAAGGCAGATCATTCAGAGGTGGAAGGGAGGGAAACAGTAAGAGTAGTTTGTTTCTGGGTTTGAGAGCCCCAAGAACTGTAAAGAACTATATTCTACCCTCCAGGACCCTATGGAGCTGGAAGGGTGGATAAAACGCTAGGAAGATGGGTGGAGTCCCCACTGCTTATTGCTCTAAGAATGGAACTCAGAGAATTATTGTAATACAATATAATTGACACCAGCAAGGGAGCCAGGCTCATAGAACATTCTACTGTCTAGAGAAGAATGTTGGTATAGGAGAAAAGTTTGTCTCTGATCATGCATACCCAAGTGCATACTCTTCAGCAATGGACTAGTAAAAATTATATAAAATGGAGCGATATTAAAAATGTTTTGCCAACTATCAATTAGCACCTCTTGACAACAGAGTTTGCCTTCTTTCTATTTGCTCTCAAAATAGATCCTGACACATCCATTAAGCTTCAAGGGATGAGGTACAGACGGCAGCATCTTAGGTTTTCGTGATGATTTTGCTTGCTGGAATACTTTAAAAATAATCATTAAAAAATTAAACACTCACCCAGTTCTGAATCTTTGTGCTTCTACTTTTGTCATTATTAAGCATGTCCTCAAATATCAATGTGTGAGAAATCTAATCCCTCATTTATTTGGGAGTGGGACCTTGGGGAGGTAATTAGGATCAGACGAAATCAAGAGAGTGGATGGCCAATAAAGAAATTACTAGCAAGGAGGTCCTCACCCAATGACGAAAGGTTGACCAGTTCCCTTGGAACTCTAGGTCAATTAAGGCAAAATAAATTTCTATTCTTTACAAATTACTCCATTTCTGTTATTTTGCTAGAACAGAAGAAAATGTGCATGTCTGCCATGATGAATGCTACTTTCTTTTCCTATCTCTCCTGCCATCTACCTTTTCACTCTACCTCATTTTCCTAACACATTAGTTGGCCTCTCAGCCACTCTACCTCTGAAGAGATGATTTCTAATGTGTGTGTGTGTGTGTGTGTGTGTGTGTGTGTTTGTGTGTGTGTGTAGAGGCTCTCTTTACTGCCTGCTTTCCTCATGACAGCTACCCCACTTTCGTTTTTACTTGACCACTGCCTTCTTTCCCTCTGGGCCTTCAGGGTGGCGCTGGCAGTGTGGACACATGCCTAGCAAGCATTCCCGTTCTGCTGTGTGACTCCTCCTCCCTCTGCACCTAAGGTAAGGGAGCCCCACCTAGTCCTGTAGTCTTCTGTAAGCTGCCTTTCCACACAGCAGTTCTGCCCTCTAGGCTGCCTGCCCTTACTCAGTGACATTTCTGACTCCCTGGGGCCTCTTTGGGTAGGGTCACCCAGACTGGTTTTTAAAATCCTCCTGTAGGATAAACTTACAGTGAGAGGAGTACCCTACAAAGACCTGTCATTCTTCAAGCTGGATCAACCTCACTAGGCACACTCAGACATGTGTAAAGTTCTGACTACTGTTCAAAACCGATTTGACTTCCTCCTAACATGTTTTTAATAAATAGCAGGAGCCTTACATGTAAAAATATTGTTTTACTTTCGCATGGGTTTTCTGAGAACATATGCATTCTGTAAAGGAAGACCCACCCTCATGGTCCCTTTCTTTTACTTCTTCACTCTGCCGCTGTTGAAAACAAATGTGTTAAATATTTGCCGCACCCACGGATTAATTTACTTTCAGCTAATTGGACACACATAATTTTAATTTAGGTTGCGATCCAAGTTAACTATTATTTTAAGCCCAATCTGTCTGTCTTAGTGGCCCCACCATTTCTTTTTCTGTGCCATTGAGGGCATGCGTCTTGTCACCCTTTTAGATTCTGCCAGCACGGATATTCTTTAAAAACATATAGGCTTCTCCCATCTGTGTGCTTCTTCTTTGTCTGCCTGGTGCTGTTGCAGGGCAAAGGGCATCTGAAAGCATTGGTCTTCACATAATGCTACCACCTTGCTCTTAGCTTCCTCCATCACCACATGAAAGTTGCAGTTAAAAAACACACATCAAAGAGAGAGTCCCATTGAAAAGGATGGCTGCCTGCTGAGCTGGCATTCAGAGCCTGGGCTTTTGTTTCAGTGGCCACCCTGACTCTCCATCACTGAGTTTCCTATTAGCTCTCGTGTGGATTTGACTTACTCTTGATGATACTGGGATCTGTGTTTGTGGGGCTCACTTTTAATCAGCTCATCGGGGTTGCTAAAGCAAGAACTTCTTTTTCTACCAGGTTGAAACTTCTCAATGGAAACTTCTTGGTTCATTAGATTTTTTGCATAACCCCAGGCTAGAAAACGTTTTAAACCAGGGCCCCAAACCTAGCATGCATCTCAGGAAGGTGAGCTTCTGTGATCCTCTAATAAAGTTATGCCTATCTGTCGGAGATGGAGATCCATCCACAAGGATGGGTGACATAAGGGTGGTCGCCTGAAGCAGATCTTGTTTTTGGTTTTGTATACAGCTCACCTCTCCCTGACTGTTGGCTTTCCTTACAGGTTGGAGTGTGGTGGACTGCCTCTGAACTAGCCAAGCAAGCAGGCACCTTTGCAAGTTCAGAAGCTTCACTGATACATGAGAATCCTGTTCTATGCATATTTGTACTGTGTTGTAGGTACTTGCTATGAGGTTGCCCAACCAGCAGCAACGGGATAAATATGATCTTCATTTGCTGTATTCTTGTTGATGAAACATCATTTATGGAAAAGCCTCATCCATAGTCCAAAAGCATTTTTGTGTCATGGCAACTGGAAGGAAAACCAGGTCCAAATTGTGAATAAGATGAGCATGTGTTCCTCAACTTGCCATGTCCCCTTTCACTCTTTCCTAATTTTATACATGAGAAAAAAAGACTTTCAGGATGGTTTTGAGGTTCCAAACCCAACGCCCTGATTTATGCTATTTTGGCTTACTTGAGGGAAACAAGAAGAACTTTACCCTTCTGCCCTCCTGTCCCTATTCTTCCTTCTCCCCAAAGCAAGCCCTAACACTTAGAAAGGTCCCTTTCCAATCTACCTCCACTGAAAGTTGAGCAGATCTGTTATGGGATGGATGTTGTGTTATTACTTTTCTGAGGTTGTGATAACCAGGACAAAGGCAACCTAAAGAAGAAAGAGTTAAAAATTCATCATGATGGGGAGGCATGGCAGCAAGTGGGGGGCATGGTGACAGGAATAAGAAGTTGTGAGGTCGTATCTTCAAATGGAGATAGGAAGTTAAGGGCCAGGCGGTGGTTGTTATTCTTTTGGTCCCTGCCCTAGCCACGCCCACTCCTTTTAACTTCTGACCTCGCCCATCACTCTCTTTCTGCTTTTCTCTCCCAGTGTACACATGGGGCTTTGCCTCTCTCCTCCTCTCTCACCCTCCTTTTCTCTCTTCTTTCTCTCTCTCTCTCTCTCTCTCTCTCTCTCTCTCTCTCTCTCTCCTTTTCTCTCTTTTATTCCTTTTTAATAAACATTTATGGCTATTTCCCTTGTTTATGTCTGTTACTGCCGCCGTCACCACCAGCGCGGCTCGTGCCCTCCTGGTGGGAAGCTGTAGCCGCTTTTTCTCATGGCGCGCAAGCCCGCTCAGGGATATTTTTTTAAGAATAACAGTGGTGGCGCACGCCTTTAATCCTGGCACTCTGGAGGCAGAGGCAGGCAGATCTCTGTGAGTTCGAGACCAGCCTGGTCTACAAGAGCTAGTTCCAGGACAGGAACCAAAAAGCTACGGAGAAACCCTGTCTCAAAAAATCCAAAAAAAAAAAAAGATAGGAAGTTAAGAGAGCAACCTGGAGGAGGCATGGGGGTGTTAGCTCTCCAAGTCCATCTCCAGTGACATACTTCCTTCAGCAAGGCCACACTTCCTAAACCTTCCTAAATAGTACCATCAAGGGGGTTTTCAAATACTAGAGTCTCAAAGGGATAGCTCTCCTTTAAACCAACCCACACAGTTTTCCCCATTTGTGTCAAGAGGAAAGGAATGCCTATGCCAAGAAGAAGCAGGCTTTGTCGGATTGCCCCTCTGTGTATTACTACTTAGTCACAGCCGTCTTTGTCTAGTCATGCTTCTGTCTTAAGTATCATTTCTATTTTCATTAAGTCTTGATAAAAGTATCCTCCCACCCCCAGAGCTGTTGGATTTCCAGTTGTGCAAGCACCTAGGACATGTAGAACTTTGTTGAATAAATGTGCTATACTTACTTTTTTTTTTTTTTGACGGTTTTGTTTTTTTATTTTTGAGTAACTGACAACTTTATCTGTGTCTTTCTGGGAAGCCACAGAGCATGCTGGCTAAAGGACTATAAAAATGCTCGAGCATTAAGTAAACAAGCAAAAGGCGTGGGAGGTAGTGAAGTTCTCGTAGGTCATTATCTTCCTTGTAAACTGTTTGGAGGAAACTTCCTCTGACCAGACTGGCTGCTCCATTCTGTCACTGCCGTACAGGATCCCAGAGCTGAGAGCTGAGGCTCTCTGCGGCACTCTACCTTCACAAAGAAGTTTCTAGATGGCATAGGACACGTGTCATCCGTGACTGATCTTTCTGACAAAATGACAGTGTCTTCACATTGTCTCTGAAAGCTTGATGACCCTCAACGTTTCCTCACTCAGGATAGTGTTTTCTATTTCCATCCATTTGTATGCAAAATTCAAGAAGTCCTTGTTTTTTACTGCTGAGTAATACTCTAATATGTATATATTCCATACTTTCTTCATCCATTCTTCCGTTGAAGGGCATCTAGGTTGTTTCCAGGTTCTTTCCTAAATCTTTTCCTTTGGAGTAGGGATGTATTTCAAGATCTTCCGATGAGACAGAGAACATTATCGCCTTTTCTCTCTTCCTGTGGTTGTAGTCACTGGCACGATTAATTTTTTAGTATAACCAGAATTAGAACCAAACTTTCTTCTTTTTGTCCTCTTTGTATATTTTTCTGTATCCCTTAGAACAAAACATGCACAAACTTTGGGCTTTTTATATATGGAAATTATAAGATTTACATTATGATTAGTGATAGATTTTATTGAGCCCCTCTAACAAGCTCCAGTCATAAGTCATTAGATGAACACTCTGTGCTCATGTGTGTCTGAGGACAGCTTCAGAGTCCTCAGGAAAGTGAAGGATTAGTTGACCTCTTGCTCTGCCCACGAGCAGATCCAGTCCTAGAGCAGGGATAATGGGAGACTGATGTTCTCTTTGTCCCCAGGTGGACTGTGGATCAGAAGCGGCTTCTGCCTGCGCTCATCAGTGGCCCTCATGAGAATATTTAGGGATGATGTTTCTGAGTGAGGGACATGGAATGAGGCAGCGTTCTCCAGAAACACGTGCTGGATCTGTCCTATCAGAACTCACTGTGCAAATGTGAAACCACAGAAAGGTTTACAGAAAAATTCCATCGCTTAAATCTCTTCTGGATCCCTTTGGTCCTTATTTTTGCCACAGCCCTCATTCCCTTAGTGCTGTCTCCCTGAATCAGCTTCTTTTCATTCTTGGGCAACAGTACTAACAAGATTGGCCTATATCTACCCATGTAGCCTACCATGTGTCTTTATTGAGAACTGTGGGTGTTTCCTTAAGCTTTTGTTGCCATTCTTGTAATAATATAATGACTCTTATAATATTAACATAAGGTTTAACTACTGTATAAAGTGTATGAAGTATATTGGGTTCTTAGGTTCTCAAAGACATACTACCAGATAGCTGAAGCAGATGAACTCTAATACCAGAGAGAAAAAAAGCCACTTTCCAAAAAACAAGTATTTGTGTTTCTGACTCCCCAGCCACAATCCCAATGTGCCTAGAATCAGGAGGACTTGGAGAGTCGGGAAGTCGTGTCTCTTTTCAGGGGAGAAGGGTATTTATTTATTTTATTTTTTAGTTTTTTTTAGTCATGTTTTAAGTTTTATTTTTTCCCTTTTTATTTTTTTAAAAAAGAAAACAAACTATCTTTTTTCATTGTACATACCAATTTAAATTCCCACTCCCTCCCCTCCTCCCATTCCCTCCATTTACCCTCCATCCGACCCCCCATCCAGTCCTCAGAGAGGGTAAGTCACATTGCTTTGGGGAAGGTCCAAGGCTCTTTTTATTATACTATATCTAGGCTGAGTAAGGTGTCCATCCAAAGAGAATAGGTTCCCAAAAAGCTAGTACAAGCAGTAGGAGTAAATCCTGGTGCCACTCCGTGGCCCCTTGGTCTACCCCAGCCATGCAACTTTCAACCACATTCAGAGGGACTAGTTTGTCCTATGCTTGTTCCTTCACAGTCCACTGGTGTTGGTGAGCTCTCATTAGCTCTGGTAGAGTGTTTCAGTGGGTGTACCCATCATGGTCTTGACCTCTGTATCAAGGTGAACCCTAAAAAAAAATATACAGATCCACTTGGAAAGTCAAAATAGACAAGATCACCTGAAAAAATTGGGAACCTAGGGGTGGGGAAGAAGAGAGGGTGGAAGAAGAGGAGAGGGAAGGGAAGGGGTGAGGACAACTTGAGAAACTTGAGGATAGTCGAGATGGAGGAAGGACAGAGATGAGAGCAAGAAAGAGATATCTTGATTGAGGGAGCCATCATGGGGCTAGCAAGAAACCTGGCTCTAGAGAAATTCCCAGGAATCCACAAGGATGACCCCAGCTAAGACCCTAAGCAATAGAGGAGAGGGTGCCCAAACTGGCCTTGCCCTGTATTCAGATTTATAAATATCTTAAATGTCACCATAGAACCTTCATTCAGAAACTGATGGAAAGAGAGGCAGAGACCCACAGCAGAGCTCTAGGCTGAGCTCCCAAAGCCCAGTTGAAGAGTCGGGGTTTTGAGCAAAAAGGGAAGTCATGTTTTTTATGATGAACGAAATCCTCTGGCATATGATGCATCATCTCTGGGTTACTTCTAATACCCAACGCTGTAAACACCATGAAAACAGTTGCTATGCTATCTTTTTTAGAGAATAGAAGTCCAGGTACTCAGTACAGATCAATTTTTTTCTCACAGTTTTGGAATGAAGTGATTGAATAAGTTGAATGTAGTTGATGGAATAAGCAAGTACTGAAGGTGGACTCATTACTGGAAAGATATATTTTTGTACTACTTGCATTGACCAGCAGGAGGCAATAGATGGCTTTCCTTTTTCTATGTATTCACTTGACAATATATACTTTTTATATATTAAAACTCAGCATTGGCTGTGTTTCACACTGGAGATCCACTGATGAATACTCTAGACACCGTCTCTGTTCGCACGGAACCTTCAGTCTTGGAAAGATCTCGGTTAATTCATCACTCAAGGATTGGGGCATAAGCCGCAGACTCTGAAGTTGGTATGGTCAATAGGGCAGAGAATTTATAATTGCTCACGAGATTAGGAGAAAGCTTAGCATCCATGACCAGGTTCAGAAGCAGCAAGATTTAAAGGAAGCTTGTGTAAGAGAGCATAGGAAGATCCTGCTAAAGAGTTCTGGGTAGTGTCAAGTTCCTGCCCTGTTGGCACTGTTTCTACCTGAATGGCACCTGAATGGCACTGTTTCTACCTGAATGGATGAATGTTTCATCCATTGTGCATCCTTATTTCCTTAATATGCATCATTATTAACAGGAATGTTAGATTATCCGAGCCTTTGCTTTTACCACCATAGTGTAGAAAGAGGTAAGCGGGCCCTTGGCTCTCTATAATAAGAGGTAAGCTTAGATTTATAACAGCTGATTCTAAAGCAATATTTTCTTTTACAATTATGAAAGCCATACCACTATGATAAGGTTTAAAATACATCAAGTGTAACAGAAACCACCTAAGTATTTTAAGGTGTAATACAAAGTAGATCAGCTGACATTCTCAAAAGAAAGTCAGTGGCGTTATAGAAAGCCAAGGACAGACACTCTACATGCGTTCCAGAAAAGTTGTAAGCTTTTAGTTATATTTCAATTATAATTTTACCTTAATACAGGTGTGGATTAAATATTGTCAAACACTGGGACAATTGTGAGTTCTCGTACATTTATTTATTTATCATTAATATAAAGTCCAGTGCAGATTTGATCGGTTAACAAGTGGTCTTCAACATAGACCATCAAGACTCTGGCTCTTTACAGTGGGTAGATCTGTCATCCTGCTAGACCAAGCATTCTTCTGCGGAAATCCCACTATTTGGTCTGACGTTAGGGAAGGAGTCAGCAATTAATGATCACATGATACTTCTTATGGGCATACCTAGAAATTTTTTTATTACTTCTTCCCACTTCCTATTGGCTAGACTTCACTTACATGACCACTCAACTGCAAAGGAGGTCATGTGAAAGCAGAGAGAGCAGGTTTTTGTTAAGATAAAGGAGCCTGTGGCACAAAAAATAACTTAGATTTCCCAGGTTCTTCCAATTCCCCCACACCAAGCACCCCCAACTCTTTTTGAGAACCCTTCACACGTACGACCCTACAATTCGTCCAAGGCAGAATACCCATGACACCAAAGCAATCACTAAATTTCAGATGGTTCAACTTCAAAGATTCAGCATTAAGTGAGCTGTGACAGTTATTTATATGGACATGTCCAGATAGCCCCATCACTCAAGCTCAGCACAGTGTACACTTAGGGCTAGATCTTTGTTGTCAGCAACACTCCTTTATGCTATGGGATGTGTGTCAGGGCCCCTACCTTCGGTCCTTTAGATGTAAGTAGTTTTTGTTCTCCTCATGTGACAACCGAGAGTCCATGGGTATTGCCTATGTACCCTGGAGGGGAGAATCATCCTGATTTTCAAAGTAGTTGAAGGGAACGGTAGCTCTGTTGCTAAAGTCTGTTTGGCAGAGTGCTTGCCGTGCAAGCGTAAGAGTCTGCGCTAGATCCCCAACAGCCATGTTAGAAGCCCTGACGTGAAGGCATGCACGTGAGATCCGAGTGCTGGGAAGGGAGAGGCCGGAAAAGCTCCGACAGTCACTGACCAGACAGCCTTTCAGGATCAGTGAACCAGGAAGAGAATCTGGGTTAAGAAAACAAGGTGGGAAGTCCAAGGAACCCCCATCTCCATCCAGGTCTAGTAAGTTGAGCATCCAAACTGCCTAGGCTCCCACAAAGCCAGTGCGTGCAGTAGGATCAGAAACCCATTGCCATTGTTCTTGAGTTCTCAGTAGTCCTCATTGTCTGTCCACAGGACAAGGAACCCTGATTGCTTTTTGGGCTGGGGGGGGACTTAATTGGAGGAGGGGGAGGGAATTGGGAGGCGGTGGCAGGGAAGAGACAGAAATCTTTAATAAATAAATAAATTTAAAAAAAAAGAAAAGAAAACAAGGTGGATGGCCCTGAAGAATGACACCAAGGTTGACACCTGACCTCCAAACTCATATGTACACATGCACATATGTACCTGCCCAGACATAACTATTCATGCATACACACACAAAGGGAGGGAGAAAGGGAAGGAGGGAGGGAGGGAGGGAGGGAGGGAAGAAAGAGAGACTAGAGACAGAGATAGAGGCAGAGACAGGTTGGGTCTGGGAAGCCTGGAGAGTGCCAGGCAGATCCTGCTATTCTGGGCTTCAGATGGTGGCATCAGTCTGTCTTAGGTAGGAAATCCCTTTAGTATATGGTTGTGGGTGAGTACGCCGAAGAAATAATTGACAGATACTTTGATGCCAAAGACCATGTTTGGTAATTCACACCACCATTCCATTTTCTTTTTTTTTTTCTTTTTTTAAAATTTATTTATTTATTAAAGATTTCTTCCTCCTCCCCGCCACCGCCTCCCATTTCCCTCCCCCTTCCTCATCAGCTCGAAGAACAATCAGGGTTCCCTGACCTGTGGGAAGTCCAAGGACCACCCACCTCCATCCAGGTCTAGTAAGGTGAGCATCCAAACTGCCTAGGCTCCCCCAAAGCCAGTACATGCACTAGGATCAAAAACCCATTGCCATTGTTCTTGAGTTCTCAATAGTCCTCATTGTCTGCTGTGTTCAGCAAGTCCAGTTTTATCCCATGCTTTTTCAGATGCAGGCCAGATGGCCTTAGTGGGTTCCCGATAGAACATCCCCATTGTCTCAGTGTGTGGGTGCAACCCTCGCGGTCCTGAGTTCCTTGCTCGTGCTCTTTCTCCTTCTGCTCCTGTTACCCCTGGACCCAGCAATACCACTCCTGGGAATACACCCAAGAGAGGCTCTATCATACAACAAAAGTATATGCTCAACTATGTTCATAGAAGCATTGATTGTAATAGCCAGAACCTGGAAACAACCTAGATGGCCTTCAATGGAAGAATGGATGAAGAAAGTATGGAATATATACATATTAGAGTACTACTCAGCAGTAAAAAACAAGGACTTCTTGAATTTTGCATGCAAATGGATGGAAATAGAAAACACTATCCTGAGTGAGGTAAGCCAGACCCAAAAAGAGGAACATGGGATGTACTCACTCATATTTGGTTTCTAGCCATAAATAAAGGACATTGAGCCTATAATTTGTGATCCTAGAGAAGCTAAATAAGAAGGTGAATCCAAAGACAAACATAGGCATCCTCCTGAATATTAACCTTCATCAGGCGATGAAAGGAGACAGAGACAGAGACCCACATTGGAGCACTGGACTGAAATCTCAAGCACCATTCCATTTTCAAAGCCACAGAGAGCCTTCTCATGACTCCAGCTGACAGTAGTCCCCGGCCTCACTCCTGTGTGCTCTATTGGCCAGAAACATGGAAGCACTTGAAGAGAAGTTGAGAGGTTGGGGACAAAGAGCTTTGGGTATCCGATAGATTTACCTATTATAGCCAAGACTGACCTTCCTTCCTTCCTTCCTTCCTTCCTTCCTTCCTTCTCTTCCTCCCTCCCTCCCTGTCTCTCTCCCTCCCTCCCTCTCTTCCTTCCTTCTTTCCTTCCCTTTTCCCTGAAGTTCAGCCCCCTGGTAAATAAATATCTACTCCACATCTCTGATTCAGCCTCCCCTGCGGAGACAGAGACATTAAAGAAGAATTAAGAATGAGGACAAGTGTATTGATCTCCCTCACCAATCTCCTTCAACCAATACCTCTTAATCACAGAAGAAATTGGAGCCCAGCAAACGACTTTAATGAGCATCCATTCTGTTTCCCAGTTCTCTGGTTGGGAGGGAAGCTATCTCCCTGCCTCCCTGTTTCCTCTTTATTTGTGCTCGCGAGTCACTCCCTCATACCGTATCTATATTTCATTTTATGTATATATGCATATATTTTCACATTTTTATCTGTGTTTTGTTTGTGCACTGGAGGTTTATTATTGTAGATCATTGTGAGGCACCTGAATATTATGCAAGACAATGAGCCTCTAGAATCTCAGTATCCGAGGAACTAATTTTGTGCAGAAAGAGAGAGCTAGTAGAAAGGAAGCCAAAAGAAAACAGTCACGATGCATCTGGTTTCTAGACAGTATTAGGAGGGCATAACGTGTCCCTGTCTGAGTGGATTCAGTGGATGTGTATTATACAGTGGCTGCTTAAAACGTGGAACCAAATCAGAGCGCTTCCTTAAATTAAAAACAAGCCCCATGGCTTTCCCAGCACTGTGTGGCTCACATTTGCAACTCTGCTCAGGTGAAACAAACCCTTATCCCAAGAGGGTGGGCAGCCAGGAGAGCTCTTACTGCAGAAGCATGCATTTCTTCCGCCTTCCAAATGATAGTTTATAAAATTGTAAAAGAAATTGACACCCTAAAGTGCCTGGGTAATGCCATATCATAAACTTCATACTGTAAATTGGAGAGCTGGGGAGGATGTGTTCTAGGCAGCAGTGTGTGTACTCAAAAATGGGGACCATGTTCCCAGGCCTGCTCCCGGCTTTGTGTCACCCGGGGGAAATCAGTACTTTTGTCAGGGCCGGCATTGCCCATCTCCGAGGTGTGGATGTAACCCTCCGCACCCTCCCTTTCTCTGTTGCCCGCTGTACCTTGCAGTATTGGGATTCGAAAAGAAGATGAGGTGATGTTTAGGAAATGCTTTAAACCTTGAGCAAAATATTTTCGTGCAAGCCTATTTCATTATCCGCTGTATTGTTATCCTTATCGCTACCGTGTACATGCGGTTGACTTTTTGCAAATTATAGATAGTAATTATCTGAGTACATACAGCAATTCAAGTACCATCACCAGTGCTTGACATTAGTTTGTCATGGCAACTTGCAGGGCAATAAATAGTATGGAGATGCTTTCCTTTGACAGTTGTTGATTATTTATTGGGGGCTCAGGATCAGAGAGACGCTGTAATTAAGGGAATTTTAAACTATATCTGCCAGGACCTTCATCATCTCTGATATGCTCTAGCTGGCAATCATCCTTACCACTGGAAGTTCCCAGAGTAACTGAGATTTAGAAGAATCTCTGCGTCCATATCCTTTGGCAAAGAGATGAGGCATCCGAGGCTCAGAAAGAGCCCTTCCCTCTACCAAAGCCATGGAGTTATTAGGCAGGACTCCAGCACTGGAACCTGGACACCACGGATGCTCGCTGTGCTCTGGGGTGGCTCTTTAATCATATTAACATGGTTATTTTTTCACAGTACTGGATTGTCACTGGCATGGGTTAATAACGTGTCTATAACAATATAACTCAGTCCCATTTGATTTGAGTTTCCTTATTACTGATTCTTCATTACATTTAACTATTTAGCAAAGACAGAGGTGTAGATTTCCTCGGTTATGAAGCATGGGTTTGTTAAGGGGTTAAGAACGATTTCAACGATCCCCTATAATGGGAATTGAACTTGACACGTAAGATTGAAATAAAAGCATTGCCCATGGGTTAGAGACACAGATGCCTAGATGTTGGAATGAGACACCGTAGGAAGCTATGGCACCCTCCATTCCCTAGTGTGAAGTCATAGCCTCGTTTTTCCAGGAAGGGAAGGTATGTGGGCTGCATGTTTTTATTTTTTCATCTGGGATATAAACAAAGATGGTCAACTCCTATCACTTAGTCGATGTTGCCTATAGAAGACACACATCAGTTATTGCAGTAGGTAGAGCGAAGTTTAGCTGCCCATCACTGCAGTGGCTCCTCCCTACTGGATAAAAATACAGTCTCAGAGTAGCCCTTGGACTGCTCTGTAATACAGAGATGCTGTCATTTTTCCTAATGCCAGATTGTGTCTGGAATGGATCAGTAATGTGTCTATGGCCTATAACACAACACAGTCCACTGCAATTTTCATCAGCGATTCCACCCCATCACTGTATCTCTTGTAGATAATTCTTTTCTTCTAGGGGGATCATCATGCCCCTCTTACTTTAGAAACTGGGGACATGGGGGAAGTAAATTTGGGCAGGAAGATACAGGTTGCTCCTACAAATGCAGAAAATGTGGCTTTAACATGTTACAGTATTAAAAATAATGGAGTGGAAGGCAGAGGGGCGGATTGCTCACCCGACTTACCTACCAAGTAGTTGTGGAAGCTAACAACTCACTTAACATTTGAGGGCCTCACCTTTCTCTTCTGTAAAATGACAGGATTTGATTAAATCAATCCTAAAGCCCCCTCTGGTTATAAAATTACAGGAATCTAAGTGAATTGAAAATTGATGGTACAATTTAAGAGGAAGCTTCCTGAGTTATGGAAGTTCCTGAAGACATGATTTTAATTCTTCTGTAACCCATAAATTTCAGCAAATGACCCAAGAACTAAAGCAGTGAAGTGTCAAAGCTTCCAAAGTCTGAGAAGATAGCTTTGTTTTTGGACTGCACCCTGGCCACTGTTTGCTGGGGGGAAAGTGTGATTATCTTCAACCTTAGGCGCTGGGAAAATCCGTAGCTAAACATTAGCCATTAGAGGGTAAATTGGTGTTCCTAGCATCAGGAATGGTGCCTTACCTACGTCAGTTTCTATGGGCCAGGAAGACAAGAGAGAAAGAAGTAGAAAGAAGCTGTACCACAGGCTTCTAAAGATGGGAGTTTGTTAATAAAACAACCTATGTGTGTTGCTGTGTACATGCTAACACAGATATGATAATCCTAGTGAGTCCCTGTGCTGCAGTAGCTGCCTAACACATATGAGTAGTCCTGGTACATGTTGCACAAATACAATAGCATGCTATATATTATGTTACAGTGCATATATTGCAAGTTAAAATAATGCTGATGCATAAGCATGCTGTAGTGTACAAGTCCCAAGATAAAATAATTCTGACTGGTATATAGTATAGTGCGCATGTCACACAAATGTGTATATGTGTTGTAGCATGTACTTTACGCATATAGAGTAATGCTGATGTGTTTCCTATAGTGCATGTTCCACAGGCAAAACTGATGTGTATGTGTGTTACATTATAACTATCACTCATAGATGTAATAGCGACATGTCTTGCACACGCAGCTCAGGTATCATAATATGGAAGCTTACATAGCTGATGGATCTGTCTTCATCTGTTAAAATCTCCTTCCACACACATAGAAACATGATCTCACTTCAATCTCCCATAAACTTAACAATTCAGGAGCTTTAGTAACCCTTATTAACTGTGGCCACATTGTATAAATTTTACTGAAGCCCGGGTTCTTCAAGGAGAGCTTTCCTTATTTTGCTCCCTGCAGCCACTGTGGAATTCAGCATGTGCCACTAGCCCCGTGATTTGAGGAATGAAGGCAATTCTGAGAGGAGATGTCAAGACCTTTCTTGTCTGTGCATGGCCGTCTTAATCATGCCAGGCTCTATCCTTCAGGTTGATTTACATAACAGCGTGACATTTCGTCATTAAGGAAGCAGGTCCCAATCTTCCATGTCTTTTTTTCTTGGCTTGTCTGGCAAGCAATTCTCTTTTGCAAGCTATGAAATCCTTAAGGAGGACTTCCTGGCAAGGGAAAAATCCTCAGTCATCCAACAGTCTCTCACTTTTCTATTTTAAATCTTGGCCATGCACATATGGTTGGGCATGTGTGTCTAAAAATTTCTTCCACATTGACTAACTTGAGCTATTTAATAGATTGTGCTGGCCGTGGGCTCGGCAACAAATCCTGTGGCGCTCATCTCCCTCACTTGGGAAGCAGGAGAAGGCCACACGCCTTGCCTTTGTGCCTTCCTTGTAATCTCCCTCCCCTGCTCTGTTAGAGCAGGAAAGCTAAAGCCCGCTTCTTTACCCATTTTCTTGCAATTAACTTTGTCCCTGCTCTCCTCCTTCCTGCCGAAAAGAGAGATCCCCAAATACTTTGCTTAATGTCCCAGTGACTCTACCTCCCCTAGGGCTTTGCTGGGGTTTCTAATACATTTCTAAGGACAAGAGAGCTGGATGCCATTTCTACTCCTTTGCTCTAAAGGTTTGCTCTCTTTCCCTCTCTCTCCCCCTCTTCCTCTCCCTCCCTCCCTTCTTTCCTCCCTCCCTCACTTCCATCTTCTCCTCTCTCTCTCTCTCTCTGTCATATTCTCTCTCTCTCTCTCTCTCTCTCTGTCATATTCTGTCTCTCTCTCTCTCTCTCTCTGTCATATTCTCTCTCTCTCTCTCTCTGTGTGTGTGTGTGTGTGTGTGTGTGCGTATGTGTGTGCATGTGTGCGTAGTGTGCACAGGCAATGTGACTCAACTCAACCTCAACTTGTTTCTAAAACTTGGAACGTCTTATTTCCAACAGTCTAAAGCACAGGCCTGGGTCCTATTAGGTCCTCAGAAGTGGTAGTTAAAATGAATTTGAAGACAAGGCTGCCTTCTGGCAAATTTGCTCCCTCTTCCAGGTTGTGGTGAATTGGGCCCAAAGGACATGGAGAGATGGGGGAAGCATGCACCCTTAGCTGATCTCCAGCTGTGTCTCCTTCAGGCATGAAGCCCAAACCCCACAGTTTTCTCAGCAATTGAACAACTCAGAGAAAGTGGCTAAATCATACCCTGTGATCCAAGAGAAAAAAAATGATTACCCTGCCAGAAGGTGAACTGTACTAACTTCCCAGAGGAGACCCCCGCCAAACAGACACAGAGCAGCAATACCAAGAGCAACAGCAAAACAACAATCACAACAGCATTGAGACGATTGTCTCAGAGTACTGTAGAAGTTTGCAGAGGTTCCCCTGTCCAGAAATGACCCGTGGTGTTAGACTCTGAGTCTGTATTGTCTGGCTGTCTCCTAACACTCCAGGTGCTGTAGCAGCGGTGACATCATCTTCCTGCTGGAGTGGCCCCAGGAACTTCATTTTTCTTTTCGAACATTAAGTATGTCCCTTTAAGTCTGTCTCAATCAGCATGAAGGAATAAATCACCACATGACTTGTGTGCAGGGGATCTTCCTCCCTGCCGGGATGTCAAGTCCTTCAGTGGGAAGATGTCCAAAGGGTGTGAGGTGTGGGGACATTGCACCTACTGTCTGGGAGGGGTTGCCTTAGCAACGCACACTGCTGCACATGACATAGAAAAGCAATGGTGCCACAAGAAATGGGAAGAGTGCATCTTTTGGACTCCGGACAAAGACAAGAACAAGCATTCATTAAAGATGAATCACTATTCTTAACTTATCTTTCTTTTTCCAGAAATCACATCAAAATCAGATATCACATATGTCTGAGGACATTTCAAATGTACAGCAACCTTTTCAAAGTTGGGTGGGACCCCTCCTTTAATGGGGTGTCTATACATCTAACTGTACCCGAAGTCCATAGCGCTATGAGCTCTGTTTTCTGGGGAAAAAATGTGCTTTCTGATCCACTGTACAGCTGACTGCTCCCCTCACCCTGTGCTTCCTGAGAAGCGCTTTTCTCATTTCTGTGGCCCCCAATGTTCCATGACCTTGAGTTTCCTCATCGCTAGGGAATCTTTCCGTTCCTATAGCATCTCTCAATTGCTTTGGCTTTATTGCTATCTAAATCCAGATCATCTGCTTGGAGGAATCAGCACCAGGAACCTCCACAATACTGGGCACCACCAAAAAAGGGTTGCTTTCTGGAGAATTGGCTCTCTGCTTTCTTCTGACTTCCTCAAAAAAGCGGCGAGCCTCATCAAAGATTTTCCAGTATACCGTTTCGTGTTTGCGCAGGAGGACGAGCTGGTAAGTAGAGGGAAAAAGCACGGTAGTGCATGTTGCTGAGTGATTCAGAGCGTGCTGCTGCCAAGGCACGCCCGTGTCACCCTCGCTGTACTGGTGTTCTGATGAGTGATCCAGAGCATGCCCGCTGACAGGCACGCCCATGTCACAGTCGCCATACCGGTGCTCCTCTTCCCGTCTCACTCCGTGACAAGGCCCTGAAACTGTAATGCTCGCATTTCCTCCTCGGGAAACCAAGGCAGAGCATGGCTTTGTGACCTGACCATGTTGTGGAGCAGAGGAACACTGCCTAGGACAAGAACCCAGAACATCTGCTTTGTCTGCTGCCTTCATGTGCCCAGCTGGCCGCACTGTCACAAGGACTGCTACACTTTGTATGGTGCATGCTAACATATGCTACCTTTTGACTATCAAGGCAGTAGACCTGCAGGTGCGTGAGGGAAAGTTTTAATTTTTGAGTCAATACTCACTTCTCATTATGCTGAACCGACTTGGTATCAGTCACACTCTTTATTCTGGTACTTACAGAAGACAATGATCCACCCCTTAGGCACAGAAAGTTCTGTCTGCAAAATAAACACATTCACATTGGGCTTCAAGGTCCAATACTGACCTCACTGGTACCTCTTTTTACCTAATGAAACCAGACAGCTCAGGGAAGAAGTAACCAAATGCCCTGCAGTGTCTGTAGTAGCTTCAGGTACATGTCAGAAGATTCAGAGACTGGGGACTTCGTGATGTGTTTGAGAGGGTGGCTACTATTCGTTCTTCTAATAAATATTTGTTGGCCCTAACTACATATGGAGCTATTCCAGATGATGCAGGCATAAGGAAGTACACGAAGAAGTCCCCCTCTCATTAGGAAACTGTAGACTAGTTTGGAGAGGTGACAGGAAGGCGAGTCACTACACAAACATTTTAAAATCACAAGAAAGTGAATGTGACAAATTATGACTTCAGAGCTGTTTAGGATTTTCTCTGGAGTCAGGAAGAAGGGGTGGATGGATAGCCGCCATTTGTTCGGAAAGCAAGCTCTTCGATCACATGACTTTTTAATCTATTTGTCATGGTGTTTAATTTTACAGTGACTTGACAGGGCAGATGTGGTCATTTCCCCATTTTATGGATGAGACAAATAGGAAGACCCAAAAGCATGTCATCTTGGCAGCAGGCGAACAGCTCTGTCATCCCAGTGAGTCTCACCAGGGCTCACCTATAGAGGGGCAGATTTGGATGTTTGAAGCCAAACCTTAAACTAGGTAAAGGGAAAGCCATTCCCAGCAATACTTGTGGCTAGACATTGTGTCAAGGAACACTTACTGAAGAAAGAACACGTATATAGGACATATTAGATATTGTCAGGTTCCAAGCTAGGCCTACACTAATAGGCACTAATTAAGGATACCACAACATATACAAAACCACACTCACACACTCTCCTCATTTTTCAATTACATTGCTTCATTCTATCTAAGATATGAGAAAACGTGTTTAAACATTACATTAATTTTGTTGGGATCATTTTTTTTATAACAAGATGCATAATTCACATTAAGAAATGACCGCTTCTTTTTGTATTCAGCAACTATTTATGAATCCCTGGCTATGTCATCCTCACCACCCTAGTCATTACTGGCTTGAAAAAAAGAAAACAAAAAAGAAAAGAAACCCCTCTGTGGATGCAGATGTGTGGGCTGTACGCGGCTGGGCTTCCAGAGGGTTGGGAAATGGAGTATACCATGGCAGTCTTCCATGTGGGGCATCCATAACTTCCTGAAAATTCTTCCGTCGGACTTGGAAACGTCACATCCTAAAATATTCAGGTCGCCGTAGTTGTTCTCGCAATAAAATATTAATGACCATGAAAGTATTATCATGTTTATTTTAAAGCAACCATTTTCTACACTTTAATTAAAAGTTGTAATTCACATCTTTTGACCAATTTAACTTAAATCTTCGTCTTATTGTGAATGGGGTCCTGGGCTAGAATCAGAGAGAAATATAAGGGTTACTTAACACAAACAGTACCATCTTGGCTTTCTAGGGATGTGGTTCTGCTCATCACTTGTGCCTCTCCAGCTTCACCTTTTTAATTAGAGGTACCCCCCTGCTTATGCAAGAATACCAGGGTTGGGCTAGTGCTTTCCTCTTTATGTACTCTGTGAGAATCCCATGTAGGCAGACCCAAGGATGATGCAGGAAGTGTTTTGTTCTCACAGCACTTGAATCCCTTACTCCTCCAGCTTTGCAGCCCCTCATGTTCACATGTCTGTTTGGGGAGAGGGGCTACACACATACAGATCCGCAGCACTCCCCTGGGTGGGCCTGAGGCTACTTTGCACATGAGTATACAGCCAGCACTGGTTCCTCGTCTGCTTTAGTCCTCTAACCTACCTCAGGGAGCGATGTCCTAGAAAGTATTGGATTTTCTATTTTAGTTCTATGCTATATAAGAGAACGGCTTAAAATAATGATATGTGAAGGAAGGTTCTGTATGCAAAGACATACTGAGGATCGGGGTATCTCTGCTTCACTGTCCTACTGCATTACTCTGGGTCTAGTCACTTCTCTCCCCAACTAAAATCACCTTGGTCAAGATCTCAGTTTGTAATCGCCTTCCCTAAAATAACTATCTTTTTGTACTGAAAGCGTGTTCGAGAATGTAAATGGAAGGGGTGTGGAAGGTGAGAAAAAAGTGGAGAAGAAAGGGAGGCGAGAGGGAGAGGGAGAGAAATTTTTAAGGGGCCCACCCAGTTGCAGGAGAGCAAAGACTGATCTATATGCATTACTTTGATTTCAAATTATTTTTAGCACGGCTTTTATTGTACTCATTGTTACATACATAAATCTTTAAAGTAATACGTTTTGTAAGAAATGGTCATAAAAATTTACAGCCAGTAACTTTTCCCCTGTCCCTTACAATGATATTCTACTAAAACCATTAAATGGTTCTCATTAATGCCCTTTAAATGATTGTGTAATGACCCACAATCGCTTGTAAGTGAACAACCATTAAAGAATTACCAGTTCTTAGCATGCTTTTAAGTACAGCTTAAATACATGGGAGGTAACATATAATATATTAAAAAAGGTATTAAATTTGAAATAGTAGAAACACAACCATCACAAAAGCATGAGTAGGTGTGCAACCTTACCCGGCTATGACCATAGTTCCCACTGAACACATTATTACAGTCGGTTTTTATGACATTTATTCTTTGTCTGTATTGAATCTGTTCCTTTTTTAACCGAGATTAATAATAATAATAATAAAACCCTGCCACAACAGGAGTGAGAGTGCATATAAAAGCAAATGGGGAACATAATTAAACCCATGTATAAGCGACAGCAGCCCTATCTCAACAAAAATGAACAATCCATCCCTCGGATACTCAGTGTGTGAGAGAGCAGATTGCCCAGCCGTGTGGATATTTGACAGCAGATAGTCTAAGCACTTGGATCATTGCAGGTTTCAAATATTAACTATCCTGCGTGATCAGAATATGGCAAATGCTAATAATTAATGATAATCCTTCCTGAAGGTATGAGGCCAGATCGACTCTGTCTTTTCCAGGTATTTGTGGTGAGGTTATCCACCTGTGTAGAGGGCATTTATTTCAGCGTGGCCTACAGATGTCAAGAGAACAGTGGTATTCGCTTTTGAGGTTCTTTCGCATTTCACAGATGTTCTTTGTCCTCGATTATTTTTCATGGAGGCCGAGAAGACTCGGGCCATTTAAACCTGGAGCAAACAGAGCAGAGGACAGGGTCAGTGTGAAGTCTGACCACACAAATAGAAGACACTTATTCAGATTTGCCAACTTCTGTGAAGGCGGGATAAAGGAGAAACGAAGGCCAAAATGAACATTGCTTTTAAGGCTACAGCCTACATTAGATGCTCTAGCTTCACACAGAAGTGCACCTCCCTCAGCTGGCACTGGCCTCCCTCGATTGGAGACAAACTACAGTTTATATGCTCTATAAGCTCCGCTTGTCCCTTTTTTTATATGAGGAATGAGCTAGGGAATAAAGGGCAGCCTTAAGTCTAAAGCTTGTGATATTAGACTAACAAAGGTGCTCAGATTTGTTCCTCTGTATCATAAAAGCCTCAGATTAGATCTCAGGTCCCTCTGAGGCCCCTTCTGTAATGCCACACATTAATCCCATAATGCCTACCAAAGGGTGTCAGAGCAGTGTGAGCAGGCAGGGGCCATCAGAGTGCTTTTTACACGCAGATTCCTCTCTTATTATTATCTCAACATGCCAGGATCAAAACTGGCCAACTACAGCTAGATCACTCTAAGTAGATGGCTGTTTATAAATATAGCTAAACTGGATATTTAGGAACTTGATCGTAGAAGGTAGGGATGGGGGCCTACCAGAATGAGTCTCAGGCATTCCCCAGTCTTTCATTTCTCCACTTGCTCCATTTTGACCATCTTGTTGGCCAGCCTCTTTACAGCAACGCTTCTTCCCTATTCTCACCACATCCCTCTCCCTGTTTTGGGTCCCATTTTCACCACGAGTTGAGATGCAAATGGTTGCTTCTACTTTACCTCACTCCTTGGATATTCACATCTTTAACTTTATGCTCCCATGAGAGAGGAAAGGTTTCTCTTATCTGTCACTGTAATTCTGACCATTAGCAAGCTTGCGGGATACTCCCTCAGGTTCCCTAACTCTGCTCAGTTGTTAGGAGAGCATAGAACAAAGTCAGGACTTTGGGCAGCTTGAATGTTGGCTTGTTACAGAGATTCTTTCTGAGCTGATGTGGGATGTGGGAAATATATCAAGTATGAAAGTGTAGATGAAGAGGCTACAAGAACAAAAATCAGCTTCTCTAACTCCAAATGCTTTCTCAGTCCATTTCACTGGGAATTCTCTTATGAAGCCAGGGAACTTTCCTATCTCTGATTGTGAGAGAACATCTGGCTCGATTCTCTTCCCTAAGTGTCTGCCAATAGCTGCCATGCTGTGTTGTGGAAGCATGGAATGATGCTTTATAGAAGAGGGGCATATGACCTTGACTGTTAAAAATACTCATAAGCCGTGTTGCCTGGTGCTGAAGTACATCTACCTTAAGGGAAATTCTCCAACAGCTCAGATTGAGTTACAATGTAGAATGAGGACCAGGTGAGGCTCCAGGAGGGGTTCAGGGGCCCCAGCAAAGCTGCTCACATTGGAGCTTGGATGGAATGCTGGCTTTCATGCCCCTTCTGGAAAGAATTATGGCATGCTGGAAGGGTATCACAACAAGCATCTCACGCTGCAGACCCAAAAATCTGTTGAATGTCCTGTAGGAAGAATCTGAGTAGGTTTGGAAGTGAGACCCACCCTATTCATTGACTCCACAATGGATTTCCACTCTCCTCCTTGACAAGTGAGAATGCACTGTGTTTGCTCCAGAAAACAGCATACTCGAATCCCTATGCCTCTCGGGAGAGTCTTTCAAAGAAAGTCATAATTTAAAGAGTAAATAAATAAATATGGCAAACAAAAAGGCTTTGTTATTGCAGAAATCTTCTGAAATTTTTCAGATTGTGCATTGTGGTGGTGGTGTTTCATTGGTTATTTTTAGTTGAACATTTCTGAAATTTATATGGAAATATGTTTGTTTTTTTGGGGGACTTTTCAGGTGATTTTTTTTACAAACATCGTGATGAAAGCAACATAGTCAGGACATCTAGGGGGTGACAAGGCTTGGTTAGCAGAAAGGCTGACTGTAATAGCTGCGTGATTTAGAATACAATGTGCTATTTGCCCTTTGATCCTTCTTCCTATTGTAAATTCATCATTAGAGCACTCTGTCTGAAGCCCTTTTTCCCCCCACTCACCGTGTATCCTATTTTAACCTGCCCTCGCAGGCAACTGCACCTGACTGTAATTTGGGGACCACAAATTGCAGTGGTTCAGCACTTGTGGCTCTCTAATAGGTGAGTGTCACTTCTCTCTTTGGGCACAATTCACTCCCGAAAGGTTGCAATGTATCATTAATGTATTAAAAAATGTTGTGTTTTTAGGCTGACTACCTGAAATTACTTAGGAGTGTGATGATCCCAAACAGACTTTTCCTCAGTGCTCAGGAGCCCCAAGGAAGCAATTCTTGGTTAAGCACCTGCATTATCTGAGCCGTCCTAATACTTCAAAGGCTTGCATAGGATGCTCAAAATAGGCACCTTGCCAAACAGAAATTGAAACACATATACGTACTAGACTATTTACCTTGCGGAAATTAATTTTCAGCCAGCAGCACCTAGGATTATTTAATATTTATCTTCAGCTGCAGGAAGATGAATCTATTATTTTATTAGTTGATTTTGCTATTTTCCCCAAGTGTTTCAGCCAGTCTTTCCAGTTGATGGTACTTACATCCTCTGTCATCTCCTGCTCTTATTTGACACTCTGGTTTTGTTTTGTTTTAATTGATATTCAAGGCTATATTTTATTTTGTATCTTTTGATTTCCCAAGTTAGTTAGCCGGGAAGAAATAATCAGGTTAGTTCACAGATCCAAGCAAGTCTGAAGGCTGAGAATTGGGTTCCTAGAATCCAATCACTGATTGAGGATATGTTCTGGATTGTAAGTGGGCACCCCATATTCCCAGGCCTCTACCCATCTCTGCATTCCTTTTACTTCGCTAGATCCTTCCCCTCATCATCTGTCCCTAAGAGGCATGGAGTCCACAGCCTCAGCAGCCTCTCACCTGGAGATTTATGTCATTCTGAAATGCCACCAACTTCTCCTTCTGTTGCTAAGATTCCCTAGGATTGTGGGCTCTGTTGACTGTTTGTGCTTGAGAAATTAAAGTACCAGGAAAGAAATATGTCACTATGTCCAATAATAAAATGATGAATAGAGTATCGGGGGATTGGAGTGTATAAAAAGCCACGCTACTGCAAAGCACCTTGTAGATGGGAAGTGTTAAATATCAACCGAGCATCACTGTCTGCAGCGTCAGCACACTTCCCTGTGACCACAGTGAGGGAGAAGCTAAAATGTCATTTCATGGACCACATTATGTGCTGCTTACGATGAATATTCTGGCCATGCCTTATTACATTTTTGATAAATTGTAACTTCTTGGGCCCAAATTTGGTTAGCTTATCTCAAGTGCCATTTAAATATCTTAAAAGACTGAATTTGCCCCAAAGATTTAATCATCATTCAGCAGCGGTCGGTAACCATGTGGTACTAATTTAAATTACTGTAGCAATGGACAAGTCTCTATCCAGAAATTAATAAATGCAATTTATAAGGAATGTTAAGTAACAACTAACAATTTAATGCTTTGTGAGTTTCAGCCAAACTGATTAAATAATTAAAGCAGATTTCTAGGGATAAGGAAAGAGATTTTACCATAAAAGAGATAAACAGTTTGGGAATTGTATGCATTCTTTGAGTCATTTAAGATAATTAAATCCAAAACCTATGTTAAAATAACACTAAAGGTCTGGTTTAAATCAGTAGTGGTAATTACTAAGTTAGGAGTAGAACACCATCCTCAATGTCTGCTCCATTGTTTCAAATAAGACGTTTGGGGACTCTCAGAGCACTGGGTCAATTTGTAGAGCGAGCTATTGGTGGAATAATATTGATCTCAAGTACAAATAAATGTCTTCAATGGAATTTCTTCTTCCTGTGCTGTTTCATGGTTTTTCCAAAGCTTGGCTCGATGTTCAGGCTCTTCTTGGTGCAGCCTCCCAAATGTATCATTGCCTAGCGCGTTGCTTTCAGAGTCTTACTTCAATTTTGTAAAAGAGAGAGGAATTTAGAAAGCATCACTGTTTTGCATTAGCATGTGATAAGTGTAATATCTCTCTTTATTGACTTATTTTAATCCAGTGTTACCACGAATTATTGGTCAGTAATCATGAAGAGTATGTATATGACTTCCTCTTACAAACATTAAAAAAGCATGGAAACATTCTGTTTTCAGATAAATTTACAATTTTTTGAAGGCAATAAGAACAGATTGTAACCTCTTTGATGGAAATGATCATAGGTTACAAAAATGTATATTGCTTTAAAGATAATTCTAATCAGCTCTCAACAGTAGCTCAAGAAATGCCCATCCTTCATGCTTTACATTGAATCTCCAGCCATTGCACCCAAGTGGAGAGACAGTCAGCCACCCGTGCTAGGACCTCCAAAATCAAGTACATGGTGAAAACTACAAGGTAGGACTTAGCGCAGAAACTTGCTTTTGAAGCTGCCTTCTGGCTAGTGAAATTCTCACTGAACTGGCCATCTGTTTGGGAACAAGACAATACAAATAGAATGTTCTACTATGCAATGGGTTTAAAATGTGCTGCCTTTGAAATTTACCTTATCATCCTCCTTCAGTGTTCAGTTCCCACCAGCTGCCCTGCTTTACCCAGAACTGAAGGACTTCCCAGCATGTGGCTCTTTCAGTGCTAAATTCAGAGAGTCCCAGACTTTCCCTAGTCAATCTCTCCCTGTTTTAACAATTCCTATCTTTTTTTTGTTCCTGATTCTCATTATGCTTCCACTCAGTCAGTCCTGAATTTTCCATCTTTTACCACATCCGGATTTCTACCATATTCCATCAAATATTTTGTTCTCTTTCTTCACCTGTGTCTCTGTTATTGCTTTGTCTTAAACAATACTGTGAATTTCCATGAAATATTAAATCAGTATCTAAACTTCACTTCCTCGCTTATTAAAAAAAAAAAAACCTACTTATTTGTTTAGGACTTTAGTTTTACATGTTGCGTAAAAGCCCACTTTCTACAGGCGGAAAAGGCTGCCCGTTATTCAGTGCCTGCCAGGATCTTCAGACATTATTTCTTTCCTCACCGTTTGTTGAATTCCCTTCTCCAGACATCCATAGCTACTTGAAATTTCACAAGAACAGATTACTAGGTCATATTTTCATGCCTTTGTGTACAGTATTTCTTCTTTGGGACATGTTCTTCCTCCAAACCTTGGAACATTTGGTGAGCAATTGATCATTTTTTTAAGGCCCAAGTCAAACATTGCATTCTGTTATGGAGTTCTTGGGATCAGACTTTTCTTTGTACACACACAGTGTGCCCAAATACACACATTACAGTAATTTGTTTAGCTGTTGGTCTTCTCTTCTGGATTATATCCTCTTTTATTGATATGAACTTGACATATTAGCATTTATTTTTCGATTTTAGTATTATGTCTAAGCTAAAACAAGCAGCCTAATGTCAGTAGGATGAATGAGAAGACTCTCTCCGGGAATCATGGACACTCTCCTGAGACAGCACACTGATGTTCATGGAGTGCCTCCAGATTTTGGCAGGTTTCTTCTCGTGTTCCCTGGAATAATTCTGAACCAATATGAACCCGCTCACAATTTTCTGTTATATTATCTCTTCACTCCAGAAATACTTTTTCAAAGCACTTTTTATATTTATATATTAACTGTGTAAATTTAAAAGGTTTTGTTTTTCTTACTAGGCATGGTGGCACACACCTTTAAAGTTTTTAATCCCAGCACTTGGAAGGCAGAGGCAGGCAGTTCTCTATGAGTTCAAGGCCATCCTGGTTCACAGAGGGAGTTCTAGGACAGCTAGGGCTACACCTAGAAACCCTGTCTTGATAAAAACAAAAAGAAAAGAAGTTTTTCTTATGCTGTATATTATCATCTGACAGTTATCATCAAAATTCACTTCTAAAAATCCCCAATCCATTTCCATGGCCCACCTTATACCATACAATGAAATAACTGGTCTTCTGAAGGTCACGTGCCCTAAAACCTTCTCTTCTAGAAGAATCACTAAGCTGGGCCATGGTGGCGCAAGCCTTTAATCCCAGCACTTGGGAGGCAGAGGCAGGCGGATCTCTGTGAGTTCAAGACCAGCCTGGTCTACAAGAGCTAGTTCCAGGACAAGTTCCAAAACCACAGAGAAGCCCTGTCTCGAAAAAACCAAAACCAAAAAAAAAAAAAAAAAAAGAATGGCTACTGCTTATTCCAAGGCAAGTGTGGGGGCCTCACTCCTGGTGCCACCTAAAAATGGTATGAGATAGAGGACCCTGGGAAATTTGCAGCCAGTGGTGAGGTATCAGGCAGGTCTTTGGGGGTTCTTTGGGAAGCTTCCTTCTCAAAATAAAGGTGCTGAGAAAGCAACAGTCTCACGAACCCTGGGTGACATCCACCAGTGTGGCAGCAATTGTGTGTCCCTGAAGGAGGTGAAAACTGAGTAAAAAGCAACAGAGACAAGCTGGGCAGAAAGGTAGAGGATCCCAATGCTTGATGTCACTGTGGCATCTCTGGTTAGACTCCAGCTAGAGCCCTTAGTCTTCATCTTGACTTGTAAAGCTGTTGCACAGAGCTGAGCAGCTCACATTTGGTACATGCAAATTTGTCGTTTAAATCCAAGAGGTCCTGAGCCACTTTCTGTAAAAGTACCATATGGATAAAAGTGCTCAAAGACTTCTCAGAATAAAAAGGATGGCCAAAATGACCTCCGGTTCTAGCACTTTCTCAGGAGATGGGTTGAAGAACGGATCAGTGGATGAGGGTACTGGGCACGGAGTTGTGTGAAGTTCTATAGGAAACTCAAACTCTAAGCCTTCAGAATCATTCATTATATGAGTTAATGGTCTGATTGTGGAGCTAGGGTCATGTTCCAAATTGCTTTGCAATAAAAAAGGAAGCTAATGACTACCATCGTCCTGAAAATAACAAATCAGTCTAGCAGTTACTATGCATGGAACACTGTACTGAGCCCTTCCCAAGGACATTCCTGCATCAGATATATTTTCTGTCCTGAATATTTTCTTTGCAGACTACTTCACAACATAAATTATTTATACATATGTATACTTATATAGTTCTTTGTGATTGTGTGGAGGCAGTGAGAGTCATATTTTCTGCTTTTGGCTCAATTTGTCACTTTATCTCTTCGTACCCCACCAAGGTTTTTATCTGGTGTTCTTTGATTTTTATGGCGATTTTAAGTTCACAGCAATATTAAGCAGAAAGTAGAAAAATTTGCCATGTCCTCTACCGTAGTGACGCACAAACTATCTGAATCACCATCCGTGAACCTATGTTGAGCCACATTCAGTGTTACCCCGAATCCAGCGTGTGTTTCAGTGTTGCTGGGTTCACTCTGGGGCTGCCCTGTCTATGGTCTGGGCATGTGTCCAGCCTTGTTATATCACAAAGAAGAGCATTTCATTTGTCTTTTTTGTTTTTGTTTGTTTACACTCTACATTGTCAACTCTCTTCTTCCTCAAGCTTTTCTGAGCTAATAAACAAAGCTCAATGTTTTCGCAAGCCTTCGTTTATGCATGTCAAACTTATTCTTTGATCTCCTGGATTCACTTTTATTGCCTTCATTTTTATAAAACTTACTTGGAAAAAAAATATTGCTATTGATCATGAGGCCAAGAGTTCAGTTCTTTGCTCCTGCTAATTGCTTTCTCTGCCCTCCCCCTCAATACCACCACCAGTGATGTCTACCAAGCCAGGAGGTGGGGACCAGTACTGGACGTTCCTCTCCCTTCCCTGCTGCCTATATGTTAATTCTAGGAACCTTTCCTGACCTCTCCTAGGCTCAGATTGTCTCCTCTATGTGTTGTATCAAGCTCCGGACTTAATGTCATGCCCGTTGTTCCCTCCAGTGCCTTTCAGTGGTATCCTCCCTTCCTGGTACCCAATATTTGAGGTACTTTAACAGTATGTATCACTTTCTTGTAGAATAACACCTAAACTTTTCAGATGCTTTGGAGGTGCCAATGGTTTAAAAAGTGTACTATCTTTCCAGGGTACATGTAACAACTCTCCCTGGATGAGTTCTTCTGTCTGAACTGAAATAGTCTATGTCTGAGCTCCTGTGCTTTCACGGCTCTGGAGGCTTGCCTAGCCTTGTCTTTCTGTGTTTAGTGCCCTTCCTCTCCTACATAGGTGATGAACTTCTACTGCCCTTGAGGCACACTGAAAATGTTTCCTGCTTGCCCATCAATCTTTTCAAGATGCCTCTACCATGCCTCCTTTGTAAAAGCCAGTGTGTCATTTTGTGAGCAAAAATGTGAGGTTTTTAAAAAATACATGAGTCTATAGTTCATATCAGGATTTTCTGTATATCATGGATGGCTTAGTCTACAGAACTTAAATTTCTATTGAATAAAACCTATGGTAATTTGGAGACAGTGTGATGGAAGCTCTGATGGGATCACTTGACAGGGGAAGTGTACTAATTCACCCGTCCATGCATGCAACAAATACAGAGAATATATTTATAAAGAAGTAATATTAAGTATGTATGTATTATGCATATATATATATGTATGTATGTATACATACATGCTTGCTCCAGACTTAAGATGGAACATTCTCTTAACCACTGGCTCCTGAGAAGATGGCATTTCCACCATCTACAGAAAAAAGGATTCCACCTGCTGGAATGGCTGTCTTATACTTGTAGGACCTACCGTTCTGGTTTAGTGGAAGAACACAGTCTGGCAATGAACAAGTATCACAAGTGGATGAAAGAGATAAGATAACGGCTAGAGATAAAGTAGATTATCTATGCCCCCACCCAAAGAAATTTGGCCCTTTCTTTATGGTGCTGGCAGCACTTCTTTGTTTTAAGACTTATATGAGACTCAGGAGGAACTTGGCACATGGCAGAATTTTCTTGGTCTTACTCCAGTCAGCCCAATGACAGCCCCTCTCTTTAGCTTAACCACCTTTATTCTGTGCGATCAGATTTTCAATATTTTCTCTGGATCTACAAAACTACCCTGAGACTTTTCTCCCTTACACAAAATAACCTCCTCTGAGGATTTTATGAAGAACTGTTCTTCTTGTATTGAAGAAATCGTACCCTCCAAGTGACGTACTCTGTTTGCGTTATACTGTTCCTGGAGGAACCAAGGCTCCTGAGTCATAAGATGGCAGACATTTTCTCAGCCATTGGCTCCTGAGGAATAGCATTTCTATCATCTACAGAGGGAAGAATTATCCGCCTGCTTGAATCCATCGTAAGTGTGTTGGTTGGGTGTTGCGAGGAAATGTACCCCTGACGAGAGCCAAGTTGCCCACAAGCCTCCCTTTATCCACTGGGCCAGTGCCAATCATCATTGTTCTCAGAGGCGATAGTAGGAGTTGTTCCTTGTGAGGAGATGGTGGCATTCTGGCAGGGTCACCCTGGTGTTAAGATGCGTAGCATTTGTCGGGTTTGCCTAGGACTTCTGGAGGTTTAGTTATGAAACTTGTTAATTGAGCTATAAATACAGCTCCAGCCTTTGCCTTCCAGTGAGGCAGTGTGTTAATTTGGGTTTGGCAGGGGGATGATGCAAGCTGCCAATGTTATGTTAGGATTGGTAACGTGCAGTACATTTTAACTCCACTTCCCCATGTGCCACGCGCTCCTCTCTGTTTGTTATCTTTGTGAGAGGAGAGAGCAGGAGAAAAAGCAAGCTCATCAATTGTGGGTATCTTACATTAAGGGTATTTATCTGCGAGCCGACTTTTCACCCTGGAGCTCTCCAAGTTGAAAGTGTTAGGAACATAAATGAGGAAAGCTATGGAGGAGCCACAGTAAAGGGCTTAACCACAGATGAGAGTACACACAGTTGGGAACAGGCATCGTCTTGCTCTGCCCAAAGAACTCACCTCTGCACTCGGGATATCTTTCTGTCATTAAAATGGAAGAAACAATAAGTATGGTTTTTTCACATATGAGTTACTTATGGGACAGAGTTGCATTCATTTGCCTATTTGATGTTGTTTCCTCGTTAACGGATAAACGAGGCAGTGACTCCTCTCAGTGAGAAAAATATATGAGCATTTTAAGCTTCACATGAGGGCGGATTTGGCTATATACATTGTGCTCATATAAAAGGGCGGTAGAGAAAGCAGCAGCAGTAGATATCAACACGCTATTTTGGATTTTCTTAATAAGTACTGAATAAAAGAATGAATGATCTCAGACTGTCTGGGAGGGAGCAGTCTTTGCAGTTCGAGCAGAGAGCGAGGTTTGCTTTTCTTTCCTAACGTATATTGGACACCTGGACATTGTTTGGCAAAAATAGAGACTCCTGTTTGCTGGTAATAGAGAATTAACTTCAAACTAAGCAGCACGGGATTCTTTTCACCTCTCCTAGGGAACCTAATTTGTGTAGGGGTCTGTGGAAGGAAGGGACACTGGCTTCTGCAACTCTCTGAAGACAGCACTGATAGCAATCCCTCAGCTATAACAAGTGGAGAAGGTGTTGGCTTGAGGAAAATCTTTGGTTCCCCTTTCTTAGCCACGCCTCTCAGCTCTGAGAAGTGCAATTGCCCACTGCTTTTCTGCGTGCTTTTATCTAATTAGATCCCCGTGTCTTTCTGGTTTTCCTTCTGGGCGGAGCTCTCCAAAGGAAGATGCTGTGTCATGAGCGTGTAACGGATTTGAATGAGACTGATGCCACTTTCATTATTTGCAAGAGAACTCGAACCCACCTCAGCGACAGGAACTGGTAACTGCCTTTCCTTTAGTCCCTTTGATATTTCATTTGAAACACATTTTCGAACCCATCCAGTAACCTTGCTGCAAACCAGCAATTACAGTCTGACATCTGAATAGAAAGAATGTGGGACAAGCCACAGTTGAACATGGAAACTTTTAAAACAATGTCTCCTTTAATATATTCTTTACTAAAAAACGTTGTGAGGAAATGATTATAGTCTCACTAAATTCTGACATGTTGAAAAAAAATGGCTGTTCGTTCTTGGAAAATTCGCACTAAGTTGGTGATTGTGATATTGAGAGAACACTAATAATAATAATAATAAAAGCATCCGGCCGCACAGGCGGTCAGCCTCTCCTGTGTTCAACTCCCACCCTCCCACCCCCATTCCCGCACGCACTCATTAGAGCCTAGCAACACTGAGTCCAGCGATTCAGGATGGACAATGAGTGTGTCTCCACACACTGTGATGACTTTGGAGACTGGACAGTCTGGAATCAAATTGGTAGTATTATTAGTGTCTGAAGCATGGCTGCTCCGGGCAGTTGTGGGTTTTTGTACTTAGGCACCCAGCCGAGTAGGCAAGTGTGGGCTGGAATCTAGCCCCGTTGCTGCTTGCCAAGCTGTGTGCCCTGGGCTGGGGCTGCATTGGCCGGAGGAAAGGGCCTTTCTGCCGCTCGTCTGCCAGGGTGGAATGCCGTTTTGTACCTTGTACAAAGATGCACTGTGCTCTCGAGGTGGCCTTGGCTGAAAATAACTATAGGGGTGATGGTGTCTTCCTTCATCACTACTGTGGAACACTCCTGGGTCCACCAACCCATTTGTTTACCTCCACTGGTGGGGAGAGGAAGGAGCCTCCTGAGGTTGGGATATCGTAATAGAAACCAAGTGGTGGTAGCTGCTTTCTGCTATCTCTCTTTAGGAAGCCAGATGTCCACAGGGACATCTTTGGGTTGAGTGGAAGGTACAGAGGGACAGAAGAGAGGCCTAACCCAACTGTAGAAATGAATCTAATCCCAGCGATCTCCATTGCTTCTCTTTCCCAGCCTTGCTTTCTTCAATAAGAATGGTAGAATTTGCCTTCAATGTGTTCACTTTCTTTGTTCTAAGTTGGTTAAGAATTCAGGAAAGAGGTGCTATTTATTGCCCCCACATAGCATCTGAGAGCCCATATAATTCTACATTTCCCTCCACAGCCATACTTAGAGCAGAATTATTTTTTTTCTAGCAGAAGCCATTGGCCAGATCCAGTTCATATCATATTTGTTTGTTTTATATCCTGTCTTTTGAAAATAGCTGTGCAAATATTTTATGAGAAGTTGTGTGTGCACACCAAGAACTTGGATCTTTCTTTTAAAAACTAGAGTTATAAGATTATATGTCATCATGACTCTGCCTTCCTACACATGGTCATCAGCTGTGGCTGTGGTCATTTTCCATGATTTTTTCCTCTGTTAGCTCCTTAGGTAAGTAAGACACAATGTCAACCACCATCTGTCATTGGTCTTCCTGTGTTTTTGTGGAAGTTAGTGAATGTCCCTTCATGCTAATTGGGAAGGATTCATTTATTAAAAAAAAAGTAAAATCACAAGAAAGAGTGCATATCTCCACAGAATGATAGATTCTATCCATTTTTATTTATGATTACCATTATATCTAAAATGTAAGGATTTTTACTCTTATTAATTCTTTTAGGATTTTGTAGAATGAGGTTTGATCATGTCCATTCCTAAAGTCTATCCAGATCTGCCCCCATTCTCTATCTCCCCAAACTTAATTAGTAACCCATCAACTATTTTTTGTGATGTCCATATATTTCTGGGGATGGGACCTTCCATGGGCTTGTGGTTCACCTCCCAAGAGCCAAACCCCTAAAGAATACTATCTCTCTCTTCCCAGAAGCTATCAGCTGTCCATAGCTTCTCAGCTATGAGTGGGAGCTCATGAACCCATCCCCACTGCATGCTAGAATCTTGACTGACTTGAACATGTGAGGGTACCCATGTGGGCTGTGATCCCGTGAATACAACAGTCATATCGTGTCTGAAAAGGTTTGTTTTGTTCCTGTCCTCCCTGACATCTTCTCTTACAATGTTTCTACCCTATTTTTTGTGGGGATCACTGAGCCCTGGGGCAAGAGTGTGACACAGGTGTCCTCGTCACGACTGAGCACACGCCTCAGCCACCTTCTCTGTTCTTTAACCGTTTGGGAGTTCCTTTCCTAAACTTCTCCCGTGAGATCTGAGAGCTGCACTAAGCTAAAAGTAAAGAGATAGGAATTTAGAGGGCAATTTGTTACTATGTCCATTTAGCAAAAAGAATAGTAATAGACTCATCTCCAGGGACTATGAGCTCCCCAGCCCTGGGTTCTTGGCCAGATTGGCAGTATCAGACATGCATTTTCTCTTATGGAATAGTCATTAAATGTCACCCGAAAGCCGCTAGCTAAGCCTACAATGTTCTTACTCTAGATCATCCATGGGCATATCTTGAAGGTGGGCCATTGTTACAGTTCACAGATGAGTTAGACAGTCAATGGTGGTCTTCCCCACCCCTGCAGCCTGCACAACACCTTCCTACTACCGCGAGAGCTATCCAGCAGGAAGGAAACTGTCTTCTCAGTACCAGCTGGGTTAGTCTTCAATATTAGTGTCTTGCCATCACATTCTGGGAGGCAACTAAGAGCAGCAGCAATAGCTTGCATTGTATTGGGGGGTCTCTGGGGCAATCAACAACTCAAGGGGAGGTATTTTATACCTGGATATAGGCTTTTCATTTGGCAACCTGTAGCTTCAACTTTAACACATATTATCTTTTTTCCTGGATCATTGACACATTGTGCTATTTATCTGTCTCTACAAATACTTGGCATTTCTCCAGCTTTTCTTATACTATCAATAAAAGTGACTTTCTGCTTTTCCTATCTTTAGTGATATTTAGTCTTCTCTTTCTCCTATTCCTGGTAATGCTTTACCTCCTTCACAGCCTAAACCATGGGAAAGTGAGTGACTTGCATTGGCTAATCAAATGATAGGGGTGGTTTTCAGGAAAAATGTAAGGCATGAAATGACATAAACAATTCACCCTTCTTGCCCATGCCCATGGACCGCATGGACAGGAACTTTTAGGATGATGAAGAAATAGTCAACCTTGTTTCCCTGAATGAGTTGAGCATCCCAGCTCACCATTTCTGTGCAGGTAAACCATGGGCACACAGAACTAGTGAGAAAGACAGCACCAACCTCTGTTAGTATAAATTCTGCAAAGCTGAAGGTGGCTACAGAGCTGGGAACAGGATATGTTACCACGTTTTTTTGTGGTTCCAATAAAATAAGATATTTAAAGATAGCTGCATTCCTGCCCACAGTTCCAGAGGTTTCAACCTTTGGTTGTTTTTCTTCTCACTCTGAACATCATATTTATGTTTACACACCATCCTCTGACATACATTCACACACATAATTTAAAACACAGGAGGAAAAAAAAAACAGCTTCTACCCATAGCTGGAAAAAAATGCCTGTTATCAGGCTGGTTCCTATGGCCCTGAATCCCTAGTTCACTGACCTTGCCTTGCCTGTATCAGCCTTCATCCTTCCAAAGAAAATACACTAAGTTCTCAGGGTTTTTCCCCTGAATTAACTATCAAAATTTGAGGTGTCACCCAGTGTTACACACTTATCAAAGGTTGCTCTGATGATGTCTTAAGATCATGGGCTTCTCCTGTCCTTCACCAGCTCTTTGCTCTCTTATTAGTGCTCCCTAGGATAAATGCAGCCACACAAGCATTTTCTCCCTGGCTCCCACCACCAAACTGTAGAGATGGCGGCGCTCCTGCCCTCTGTTTGTATATAGAGCTGTCTGAAATGCATTCGGGATCTCTTGAGGTGAAAAGAGTTATATAAACAGAGAATGTTATTATGGATTCTTACTACAGATGGAAATGACTGGGTATTCTCAAAATAAATAACATTTCACATTTTTATAGATATGTAACATAATATGCATGTGTGTGTGTGTGTGTGTGTGTGTGTGTGTGTGTGTGTGTGTGTGTGTGTGTGTATTTATATGCTTTCCATCTTGAATACACAGCCTCTCCTTCCCCGGCACTTGGATAAGCCATTCATTTTGCCTCCTGCTTTTCTGATTCTCTTCTTAAGAATTCATTTAATTGTTGCCAGCGTTTGGAGAGTTAGGGCTGAAGCGGTTGTAGGCGTCCTACAAGCTCCTGCCAGATAAGCAGCTAGAGCAATGAGGAGAGCCCAATGCTGAAAACACTTAAGTTCTGTTTTTTTTTTTTTTTCCACTTCCCTCTAAAGAGAGATCAATCAGCTTGCAGCTCAGCATAACTGCCAATGGAAGATCCTAGGAGCAGTGCTGAGTTAAAGCACTCACTATGAGGCTCCTAGATTCAGAAGCCTTACACTTGGATATGGTGGCTGCCCCTCCCACAACCTTATTAAGTCTGTTTGTTTTCTTTGAGTTCTGGAGGGCATACCCTGCCACCTCACGTTTGCATTGATCTAGTTTCAGGAAAACAAACAAGTGAGTATAGGTGAGTGAGTGATAGGATTGTCCTTTGCAGAACACTGACGTTCTCACAGGAAAAAATCTCAACTATGGGATCCCATGCCTGGGATTCGCAGAAAAGAGCAAAGACGCCAAAGATTTATCCTGAGCCAGGAAGAAAGAAGATTGGCATCTACAAGTCTAGGCAATACAAGGCAGACAAACAGCTGGCTTTGCCAGCCCCACCTGGCTCCAATACAGGACAGGCTAGCATCCTTGGCAGTGGCTGATGGGAGAGGCAGACAGAAGCCAACTGCCCGGAGGCTGGCCAGTTCTGGTGGAGGAAGGTAGGAGGGACGAGAGGTAACTGGGTGATAAGGCCTCGGGCCCTTAGTATGGTGCAGAGAAAATGACTGACTTTCGGGAATTCAGCCCAATTAGAGTGATCTTTTCACACTCAGCCATCTGGAGATGTCTGTAAGGCAACTGAACCATAATTGGGAAGCAAACCTAAGTGACAAATTTCAATTTTTAAAAGGGTTTGCTGAAATTTTCAGCTAAGATTCAAAGAATTCCTTGCCTAGTACATAAACAAGCCCTGTGCCGGGTGCTGAGGTCGCCGGCAGCAGAGATTGAACTGTGCTAACGTGCGATGGTGCCGTGGTTTTTAACCTTTAATGAGCACGTACTAGATGCCAGAACCTGCCACGCGCGTCAGCCCGTTCCAATCTCAGACTCTTCTCCGATGGAGCCCTTGTTATCATTGCGGTTTGAAAATGGGGAAATCAACTTTAGGAAGTTTAAGCAATATGCTCGAGGTCACAGAAGTTGACAACTTAGCTGAGGTTTGAACACAAGCTGTTCAAGTCCTAGTTTCAAATCTAGACAAGGATGCCAAGTGAATGACTTTATATCGCAAGAGTCAGTTAGTCTAGCGAGTACTAGTGTAGTGGTCTAGTGAGGAGGTGTGATGAAATTACGTGGTAATCACTGAACAGTTAATAGTCATGACTATGTTGACACGACAGAACTCCATGGAAATACCCAAAAGCTAGTTTGATATACCATAATTGGGCGTTGCATCATTCCTGCCTTCCAACTCTCTTCTATCGAGAACTAAATGTGCAATAACTTAACCTGTACTTTAAGGATTAGATGTTTTATTTAGGTCCCACTCACATAGATATGGGGAGACAGCTTTGTCCACTAATAATACAGTAAAATTATGGAATATAAAATGGCCCTCTACAATAAAGTCACTATTTACAGTCCTTAAATTATCTGTAAAATAATGCTGTGTTCCTGATGAAGCCTCTGTTGGGCCTGGGAGCTTTACAGATGTCAGAGTTAGTCACATGAAGCAGCTGGGGCTGGACCAGACACGGAGTGGCTCTCATTGGAGTGCTTTCTCCATTGTGCCCTTCACGTTGTTGCTCATTGATGACGTGAGCTATACGGAAAGACTGTGCATGGTGTAGCTACAAAGGGAGAACAAATTAGAGTGCATGCAATATGCTTGCGTCGGAAAGAAGGGTTTGACATTCTTTCAGGTGCTTGAGTCACAGCATGGAGCGTTCAGCATGCATTTCTAAAAAGTTAATATTTGCGGAAACCAAGTTAATCCTTCTTCATGGTTAGGAACCCTCCTTACAGGCTCAGGAAGAAGTAGCCAGTCCAAGAAGAGGTAGCTGCATGCCAAGAAGTACAGAAGTGAGAACCTTGAGGAAATGTTGTGGGGACTAAAATCACGTAGGTTTGCGTCGAGTATGACAAATGCAGGGAGGGACTGTGTGGGAATGAAGGAGGATGGTGACTAGAGATAGGGGTGTGGAGATGGAATCACATTGACATCCCGGAGGCTCTTGAACCATGGGGCAAACACAGCACAGCGACACCTGTCTTGTACTACAGACATTGCTTGGACAGCAAAGTGAAGAAAGGTAGAAAATCAACCTTTTCAACAAAATCTGGAAAGCAAATCTATTAACCCATTTTATTTAAATGAGTAACTTAACTGATGGTTGAAATAAAGATGAAGGAGGGTAGAGATGAGTATATTTGAGGCCCTGAGTTTGATACCCAGCAATGAAACAACAACAACAACAACAAAAAAAAAACAGCAAAAACTCCGCATATGCAGTAAAAAGAACTTAGTTAATAATCATAATGTTTGAAAGTGTCAACACTGAGATTTGTAGTGTTAGATTCTGGATCAAATCTTTTATTTTCTTTCTTTCCTTTTTTTCCCTCTTTTTTTCAATCCCGAGGTGTACCGCTTCAAGTGCTGTGATTCCAGAGATGGAAAAAAAAGGTTGAATAGAAAGTAGTTGGCCAGGAAGTGCTCAGCAGCCTCAGACCCTTTCATTCAAGATGGTCCTATTGGCACAATAAATGAATGTCTTCATGGAGGTTCTTATTAAATTTACCAAAATTATTGTTGCCACTGTGAAGCTTTGAAACGTCTTTGAAGAAAGACAATGCCATAAGACGGAGAAATGAAAAAATCCTTTGACTATGAGCTCCTCTAACTTCTTCCACCAGCCATCCTGCCTGGAAAGGCTTCAATGTCCTAGGCCTTGCATAGGTGCTACATAGATTCACGGAAGCCATCCACAGAAAAGAAACATCAATGAAATGTCGGTCCCTGTTAAAAGTTTGACCTAGACTCTGCATTTTATATTGAGGAGCATCACAGTAACTGTAATGGGAGCATTTAATTTCAAATGAGTGACATCAAATAGACATCAGCTTTCCCATGTGTTTGAAATTCTTTGTTGACGGTGCAGATTATATTGTTCTTGTCTTCACCTTTGTTTTGTCCTAGTAAGTGCAGGAAAAACTGTGATACAGGATGGAAAAAATGTCTCCTCTCACTCAGCATCTGCGTGATTTGGTCCTGTTGACTGCTTCTCCAGAATACTGATACACTGGTCTTTGCATTAAACACACATGTGCCTACTTCATAATGATATTTATTGGGAAGTTCTTGGCTTGGAGTGGGCACCCAAAAGTCATCCCAATTCTGAGCTGTTGGATAGTATACTCAAGGAGACATAGGTAGATATTCACCCAACCTGAACTGGAACGTCATCCCTCCAAACCCCACAAGCAAAAGGTTTACACCAGGGCCAAATAATGGACTACATATCCAAAATGAATGCATGCAGGGGCAGATACGAAGATCTGTCTGTGTTAAGGGCATACACAGTGGCACACTGTTTCCAGCTCTTGTTCTTTTTAGTCTCTCTTTGAACCATTTCAGTGAAAAATAAATTCAAAATCTGCTGTATTATATTGTTCCAACATGATAAATATACAGAGGTACATATTAATATTATATGCAAAACAGATTTAGATTATATATTTTCAATAATTGAACAATCAACTTCAAGTCTTTGAAAGTACTTTCACTGTGGTGAATCTAGTGAGAGCACTAATATAAAATCCAGCCTTTCTTCCAAAATTATTTCTTCCTCCTCCTCCTCCTCTTCTTCTTTTCCTTCTTCGTTTTTCTAATTTCATTTTTCTTAATAGTATCTCATGTTCTGTTATACATACTACTTGGTACTTGGCTTAGGGTTTTGTTTGTTTTTGTTTCTCTGGACCAGAATACACATCCTACAGGGATCAGAATGCAGATCATTTGCCTTTCAGAGATTTGCTCTCAGTGTACTGACTGTGTAAGCTAGGTTGGTAGAAGCTCTGGGGCCAAAGGCCTTACCACCATGTCCTATGGATCTGATTATTTATATTGACACCGGCCACTCAGGGCTTAGAAGAAGAGTACATGGGATTCGGTAGAGGCTAGAGTTGAAGGAAGATGCCTATATTGCTGTTGGTGCTTCCCTTTTCTTTACAGGACTTGATAGATTACTTACCTTCCATAAAGGTGTTAGCTTTACTTGGGTCTTATTTATGTTGTTGTTCTTTTTAAATTTGTGGTTGTTAAGATGAAACCCAGAGGCCTAGAGAGATGGCCCAGCAGGGAAGAGTGCTTGCTTACTCTTCTGGCAGAGGACACAGTTTGGGGTTCTAGAACCCACATGGTCTCTCACAAGTACCTATAACTCCACAGCTAAGCAGCTCTCACACCCTCTTCTGAGTTCTATAGGCTCCTACACACATGAGGTGAGCACGCATACACTCAGGAATGCAAATCCACACATGAAATAGAATAATAAGTGACTCTTTTTAAGAAGATGCAGTTCCACACATAGAGGCCCTGTTTATCACTGTGAAGAATCTCATGTGGCCTGTCACTCATTTTATGAAAACCAAAGTCATCCTTCATGTGAGTGACACATCTCCAGGGGTAAGAAGTCTGGCGGTTGCCTTTGTCTGCTTCATGGGAAGAAATAAAAATTTAAAATATCTCTTTCATCCATGATTTTCTTCTCATTGTATTATCATTAGATACTTCTAAGATTGTAATGTCAGTCTGAGGCATTGCATAATAGATAGTAATTAAAGACTTAAATCTTGACTCAAATACTGCAATGATATTGCTCTGAGAAGGAGGAAAATAAATTAAAATCTATTTCAAATCACTGTATGGAAATACTTATTTGTAAACTCTCAACTTGGTGTGCGTGTATGTTGCCTTTAAAATAATGGTTATTTTGAGCCAGTGAATAGTCTTAATTTCATCATCTATGCATAAGACTCATATCGAAATAATGAGAATTCTCGGTGATTAATTGAGCCACTGAATTGTGAGATACTAGTTAAATAGCTAAGGCAGAGTGAAATGAGAAAGATGTCTTTTACTCTTTTTTTTCAAAGTATTATAATGGAAACAGAAATAAATTATACTATGTTTATGTTTTGAAAAGAAAACAGCATATTGATGTCTGTAGTTTAAGAGGGTAGAAGAGTGGGTTTTTTTCTAGAGAAATATGAAGTAGTACCTAATTCAAGATCATGGCCATTTTAACTCATAAATATAACTCATTTTAGTTATTAACTCCTTGTTTCATATCCTATCCTGGAACTTTATTTTAGTAAACCAATGATGATTCTGTCTCCCCAGCCCTCTCTCCCTGGTAACCTATTTTTCTGTCCTATGTATGGGGGAAGGTGAAGTGGGAATGGATAAAAAGTAACAAGAAGAGAAAACGAGAAAGAGCTAAACTGTTTCTGCCTGTGGTGACTACCAGAGTCTATTGTTTCCTTGGGATTCAGGCAGAACAGCTGTAGTACTCAGAGAAAGGGATTCCTAACTACCTAGTTCTCCACTGTAGGGAGTGCCTCAACCCAAGCACAGCTAGCTTCCCACAGGGATGTAAGCTGAGCTTGGCTTACAAGCAATGCATATTCTCATATGAAATTTACTGCAAACAGTAGAGATACGAACAGAGCATGTATACAGTGGCTTACTGCATGCTAGAAGGTCTTTTCTGGGCTCCTAAATGTTAACTGGATAGTAATGTAAGTTATTGCACTCATTAAATTAGGCCACAAACAAGTCAACAGTGATTCAGCAAAATGGCTTTGTTTGCATAGTGCAAGAAAGTCTGATAGATATCCAGTCACACATTTATGGCTAAATGGATGAAGATTTTAACATTACAGCCTAATAAAAACCCCATACTGTGTGATTAAATAAGAGGGGAAGCAGTAAAAAAGAGAACGTGTAATGACGGTAACATGTAGGTCAGTTACAATTTAATTGTCATTGCACTTCATTGCCAACATATCAATTCTCTGCTGCTTAGCTGAGCAGAAAACAACAACTTAACATGTACACTGGGCCCACTGACGAGTCGTCAGACCCCCGCTTCCATCACCTGCCTGTGACGACTTCCTCCGCGGCAGCCACGTGAAGGCTTCCTGCTTTAATAGGATAATCTTGATGAAAGCTCCCGCTGCTTGTTTCTTCCTATGCTCAATGCATCAGTGATCAGTAAATTTACTTCGCACTCTACATAGATGCTAAAATTAGATTGTTTGCATTACAACTTTCGATACTTCTGCAACAAGAAACACCTGCCTGCAGATTTATATTGTTTTGTTTAATGGTTGAAAATAAAGATAGCCCCACGGTGGCGATGCCTTGATGTACTATATCGGAGGCACACAATGGCTGATCATTTTTCTTACTTATCCAATTTGTACTGTATTTCTTGCCATATAAGGTATGGCTTCATTATCATTAATTGCAGCTTTAGAAAAACCGAGGAAGTATTTATTCTTGCCAACTTCGCTGCAATTTTACTTATTCAGTGCAACTAAGAAAAGGAGGGGGTAAAAGCACTGTATATTTAACTTTTTCTCCTGGATCTGGATAATTCACACAGATCTCAAAGGGGCTTTGGCACCTTTTAAAAATGTTAGCTCTAAAGAATGGTCTGTCTCGCACACTTATGCTGATCTATAGGAAAGACTTAACGGAGTACATAACCGAACTATTAATTCAGGTGCCTAAGGTGACATTTTTTTTTTTAAAGCCAGCTTAGCATAGTCTATTCCACATAGAATAGAGCACAGCTCCTGATGTAAAAGGACCCAGAGAAGCTAGCTAACTTCATTAGAATAATTAGAAAGACCAACTTTTTAAAAATGATCCCAAATTTCATGTTAATTCTGATTTCTGGGAATTGGGGCTATAGAGTCCAACTGTTCTCTGTGTGTTTGTTCTACAGATAGACTTCCCTCCCTCAGGACTTCACAGCACACATTCAGCTAGAATCCTGTGTCACCTAACACTGTGAGCATGGAGTTCAGGATCATTGGCACTTGAAACAAAAGCCCCAGGAATAATCCCCCTCTAGATTGATGTGTTAAAGAGGATGTAGGCAAGGAGAATGCTTGAGTGGGCCTGGGGGATTTGAAGAGGGCCTCCTCCTTACTTCCAAGACTGGCTTTTCATGACTCGGGAATGCTAATTTATGAGCTAAGAAAGGAGAGATAATAATCTGACACTATAATCATAAAGAAAATACAGACACTGCCTTCCTGGTTTTCTTCCTTTTCCTCTATTCTCCACAGAGCAGAATTTGTTTCTTTGAGTTCAACCAGGGAGAAGACCAAAGTAGTGCAGTGCTTTTGGTTTCCATGGTGCTACTTATAAAGATTATGCAAAGTGCTTAATGAATAAGTAACTCCTCTTAACACTTTGCAGATGATACACTTAAGAGATTTGGACAAAAATAACAATATGAGTAAAAAGTTAGCTGTAGTGTTCCAAATGCCCGATTTTCTACATACCAAGTGACTGTCTTCTACAGGAGTTATTTTCCAGTATTCTTCCTAATGCCCAGTACAGACCAAATTTTGCCTCTGCCACGGGTGGGTCTTTTTCTATCTTGGGCGATCGTGGCTAGCAGAATGAGAGTTGTTCACTCACCAGGAACTAGATGTTGATGGATGCAGATGTTTGCTAGGGGACCTGCTGGAGGAACCCCAGCCCCAGGGGGCCAGAAGCTAAAGGAGCCCTGTTGCTCCACAACTATCTCATTAGACGCGTTACTAGTGGAAGTGCCCTTTGCCTTTTAATTTTAATTCATTTGTTGAGCTAACATTTACACTTTTCTCTGTCCCTGTTAGATACAAATTCTAAGTAAAATGCTCATTTTTACAAGAAACATATATTATGGGGGGGGAGGGGCAAATACCTAGATTCTTCAGTAAAAAATGAGCTTTGAAGATTTCAAGTGCCTGGCCAGCAAACTATAGAAATGTGCTCATTTCAAATTCATAACAATAGCTTCAGCCACATTACTGTTCAAAGAGCTTTTTTTTTTTTAACCATATGTTAACTTACATCCAAATAGCTTGAAGAAGCAGCAGAGGCAACTGAGATTCCTGTGTTCTCAGATGATACGTTGGAATGTCTTTATGACTTACCCAGTGTTTTAACCTTGATCACATAATGTCGTCTCCATTTTAGTTTCAAATTAAAGAGAACTTGGCCACTTCCTACTCTCAAGCTCCATTTAGTGACTTGGAGAATAGATTTGCCACCCACTGCCAGAATATTGAGGATCTTAATTTTTGCTTGGCTTGGTGACGGCGATGGTGAGACCAGCCAGCCTTCTCTGAGGCTAATGTAGATTATTTCTGAAAGCAGTTATATAGATGGGTATATAGGTATTTACTAACTGAGTGTGTGTGCATGTGTGTATGTGTGTGCGTGTGTATGTATGTGTGTGCGCGCATGCATGTGTGCATGTGTGTGATGCCTTGTTTCATTTAACAGGATGGACTTCTACCTTTTCTAACATACGTCTTTCATAAGCTCGTCTGAAACCTTGACACAATTTCTGGACGCTCATTAGACTTAAGAGTGATTGCAAACGAAAGAGGAGGCTCCGTTACTTGCTGCCAGTCATGCCTCTTATTGTTACAGATCCTGATTTCACACTCAGATGCTCCGTCCCACATTGATGTGTGTCTTCTTCAAGATGAGTGCAGTGGCCTTCTCTATCTGGTCTTACCATTCTAGCATTCCCTGCCAACAAAATAGATAACATGAAATTTGGCGAGGAAAAAAAAAATGAACTAAGACCTCTTCAGACGTTGTCCCATGTATTTTCCCCATGGATTCTTCAGTGCTTGCACATATACGAGTGCTTAGGAATAGTGGCCCATACCTGGCACCATGCTTCCAGGTAGTTAGTTCCTCAAATAAAATGGCAGATATTTTCATTTCCCTAGGGTCATGCCAGACGTCTGTTTCTTTTTATCTTTCCTTATTAAATTATGTTTACCTGAATACATCAGGTTCATTTCACCTAGGCAGGATGTCCCATTAAGCATGACAAGCAGAAGGTTGCAAGATTAATGCCCTTCCCTAGCTTGAATTAGTGTGTCAGCATCTCTCCAGACCCTGTACTAGAGTGTATAGGAAGAATTCCATAATGGATCTTAGCCTCTAACTGAACTGCTCTAATATTATTCTTATAACAAGACTACTTTTAAAGAGCCTCATTATTGGCTTCATTAGATATGTTACTTGCATCAGTGGCCATAGTAACATGTATAATATAGGAGAGGTTAACACAGCATATTTTTTATGTGTTATATGGCATACAGCTTGAAGTAGCCAAAAGGTTTATGGCGATGTAATTGGTAGTTAGTGTGAAATTTGTAAGACAAATAGACAATATCTAGGGTTACCCCTCTAATCCTCTTCTTTCAGTTTTTTACAGCCACCAAAGGGCCTCATTAAAACAGCAGTCAGCACCTTGGTGAAAAGATACAGTGCTCGGAGTGCCCAAATGTGACAGAAAATCTGCATTTTGTAAATCTGACACCTTTGATAGATTATACAGTGTGAAGCCATTTCTTCTAAGCATTATGATAACGCTAAAGGTTCTCTTCTGAATCCGACTTCGCTCTGTTCGCTAGCTACAATGTGAAAAGGGGCCAACTGAAGAAAATGAAGGTGGAGAGGAACCTTTTGCTGTGATGCAAAGCTCTGCATGCAAAGGGGCGGGAACACAGCTGTGGGCTTTTCCGAGGGCCACTTCATCTCGGGGTGACACTGCTCTGCATCCTAGAAGATCGCTTAAGGATACAGCAGTGTTTGCGAGGAAGAGCACTTAAGCTTGCCGACGAAGAAATTCGTGTTAGATCCTACATGAGAATGATCACCAGCTTTTCATCCTAATTCAACAAACCAAGAAAAAAAAAGCAGATAAAAAGACAAATGAAAAGAACCAAACAATGTTTAACAAGTGCACCCAGACTAAGGGAGTCGATGAAAACTTTGCTCTTTATTTCACAAAAGACACCTGGGAAAGCTGAGACTCTGAAATGGCGCAGTGCGATACACATGCTGTAAACATGGACAAATCTTTTCGCTTAACTCAATATACCTGCCCTAGCAGAACGGGGTGTGTTTGAATGACGGATGGATTGTAGAAGTGTTGCTGCAGCTATCCGAAGTGAAGACTCTGTTCTCACCAAACCTTCTCCCAACCCAGAAGAAGAGTTTGACTTGACCCTTTCCCTGGGGAGTCTGGTCCCCAGTGCTCTATTCAGGGGTCTTTATGTGAACAATAAGCAGATGACAGAGGTGGAAAAATAAGAAGAATCCACAGAAGAAATTGCCTCCAATGGTTCTATTAGATGTAGATTTATACTTTCACTGTCACCATAGGGCACCATGGTGTTGTTTTAAAACAACTTTCATAACATTCTCCCATATTTGGCTTTGAAGTTAATAGTTTGCATTGCCATCTAACTGAGCACTGTCCTAGGGCTGAGCACTGACCTGTGACTGGGCACTGTCCCTGTTAATTATTCCTGGCAATTCCAGCAAGAGGAAGCAAGTCCACACCCCACTTTCCCAGGACTTCTCTCTTTTTGGTTAAATGAGACTGCAGCAAAATCTCTTTACTCAGAAAAAAAAAAAATCTTTCAAATAGACGTCCAGACCATTTGATGTGTATGATTTATAAATTTCATGATGAATGTACAAGCTATTTAGTATAATAGTAAAGTATATTTACTCAATGGAGAAATAATAGAAAAGGTTACTAAGCTTCACTTTGCCTTACGTTTTGAATGCACAGCTTGGCAACAGAGTGCTATGTATAACAGCTGTAATTCAAACGAAGACACATCTGCCTGTTTATATTTTCATACTGAAAGTGTTCGAGGACAGACTGATAATCAGATTTAGACATGCCAAGGCAATCCCTTGTTCATCTTCTGAAATACACGTTGCCATATACTCCTGTTGAAATTCCTTTGCTAGGATTTGGTGTAGCCTGGCTTTGAGTTCATTTACTAAAAGGGTTGGATTTTTTTTCCTCATTGTGATAAGAGAAACCAGTTTCCATTTAAATGATTCCATTTGCGTATTTGTTGTTATTAATGCAGCTTATAAAGGATACATTTCAATGAGGGGAACCTTGATTGTAATCCTTGACGCTCTGGAAGGGATATGGCTTTAAAAAAAGAAGAAAAAATAATAATCTTGTATCAGTTCCTTCCTTCCTTCCTTCCTTTCTCTTTTTTTTGGGGGGGGGGGTTGGTGGTCAGAGCTATTAAATTTTAGTCAATTGCTGGAGGGAGTGACAACCTTCTCGGCCGAGACACCTACTTGAAATCACTCTTAGGGAGAAAAGAGAGAGGCAGAGAGAATTGCTTCATCAGACCAGACAATCCCAAGACTCTTACTGTTCTTAATTGTTGACCTCTCCCATGTGGGTCATGCGATGTGGTGGCAACTCTCCCTTCGAATAAAGATCCTCGGTACCTCATCAGAATGCGCTTGTTAGCAATGATAATGGTTCACAATCTGCACTTCGCCACGTGAAAGACAATATTCTCCTTTAGAATGTGCAGGTTTCAGGCCTAAATTAATACTTTGGTATGTGTGTCATTATATTATCTGAAAATCATTTGATACGAAAGGCAAAATATCTGTGTGATGCTTTTGTTCTCCAAAGAGTTTGAAGTACAGCATATATTGAATTTGGGAGAAAAAGTTATTGTGTGCTATCTACTGCTAATTGCTGAATATCCTTTAGCCTTTAAAATGCTGTCTTTACTTAGGAGGTTCCAGCATTTGAAAAAAATGCATTTTAGAAAGTTATATTTTTCTCATCAAATATTTGAAATGTACCCTGCTTTATATAAGTGGGTCTGAGCTTTTTTTTTTTTTTTTTTAAAAAAAAAAAAACCACCTTTTAGAGTGAATTCTCTTGGTGTACGTGTCTGGCCTTGCCCTACAAACTGAACTTCAACAGGGCATCATGAATAGAATGTGTGGCTTTAAAATTCAATGGATTATTCACATCTGTTAGGTGCGAATTAAAGAGTATGGGAACAGTCCATTCTTATGTCTCCGCGCTGTCACTGCCAAAGGCTACTGACTAGTCTCTGTCAACATCTGTGTTAGCTCTTCTGTAGCTTTCTGGAATCTGTGTGGCTGAACATTTTATTTACCGCTGGAATTTTTTTTTTTTAAAGGAGTTTTAAGCCTATGCTTGATGCATTATTTTACTGAAAGTTATTATTAGAAGTAGTGGCATTCTATGTACAGTTAGCTGGAAAGAACATTAGCCAAATGTTGTGATTCATATTATTGAAAGGACGTCAGCCTCTAGAAACAGTAAAAAATGTAACAAAAATAAATAAAGGTACCGGCATTTTGACAGTGATAATCCACCTTTGGTTTCCCTATTCGCAAGCATAAACACACACAGGCACAATTTCTCTCTCTCTCTCTCTCTCTCTCTCTCTCTCTCTCTACACACACACACACACACACACACACACACACACACTCATTCAAATGCCTTTTCTTTCTCTGACAAAAATATTCATTAAAAACATTTCACTGTGCTGCCTTTTAATATAGCACGGGCATTCAACCTGCACGGGAAGCTTCCTGGAACCGCACAAATACTGTGTAATTATCTGGTGGCTCCCTGCTGGCTGCTGCATATTCCAAGCACAAAGTGAGCGGTGCGTTTCCAGAGCCGGCTCCTGTCTTCATTGTCCCTGCTTGGAATATGAAGCCTCACTTCATTATAGTAGACCTGATCAAACTTGATAGATTTAGCCATTATTCTTGACTGTGTCAACTTTCCGTAGCTTTTTCCCCCTCCTTGGGCTCTTTTGTTTTGCCACCCAGGGAATGCAGAATATTCTGAGCTTAGATTTCTCTTTTTCTAGCCTCTTCTCTTTCTTCCCTCCCTCCCTCTCTGGGCTCGCTCAACCCCCTCCTTCTCCCTCCACCCCATTTCTTTCACTATCTTGCCTGCCTGTTCTTTCTCTCCCCCTCCCACCCAAACAAGCCGAGGATTCAACAAATAATGTTCCTTCCACATCATGTGATTCAAGGAAAATAAGGCTTGCAATTTTTCTCTCAATTGTCCTCTTTGGTTTTGATTTTTTTTTTCCCTTCCAGTTGCTATAAAAGAATTCTTCAGTAATGTTGACACATAAGGCAGAAATTCTTTGAAATCCTCTTCTATTTCCTGTTCCTGCCTCGACAACTTCTGCCCTGGGATGCTAGGTGTCAGGGGGATTTTTTTTTTGGAAGGGGGGTGGTCTGTTTCATGACAACTTTGAAGGAGGGTTTGAGGGTTCATATTTCCAAGGATCGTCCACATCAGGCCATCTGTCTTATCGCATTTCTAAAGGCCTTAATGCGTTTTCTTTGCAAAAGCCATTCAATCTTTCTCTAGGTAAATCCAAACGCGGATACAACTGGCTTGGCAGAACAGGTTACTGGGTACGTTTTGAGAATTGCTATCCTAGCTCTCACAGTAAGCTAAATAAGTTAAGTAAAACAAATAATAAGAATTCAAGCCTCATCAACACAGCTAGGGCTGGGGAACCCTCCGACGGCCACAGAACACATTAACTAAGATAGCAAGAACCTGCTATTGAACTTAAAAGCCAAGAAGCGCAATTTCTCATTGACTCTTATTAGTGAAGATTTTTGGGGCCAGACTACATTACCAATTTATATAGTTTGTTTGTTTGTTTGTTTGTTTGTTTATGGTTTTGGGATCCCTCTGGTGAAGCTCAGGTGCTTTCTAGTGGTAGAAAATGATGCTTATCAAGTCTAAATTATTAATGTGCTAAAAAAGAAACATAATGACCTGAAAAATGCCTCCTCGTTTCCCATAGTGTCTCCCTAATCCAAGCCATACCCAAAGCCCTCCCTTCAAATTCTCATCTTTGGAAAGCCAAAGCCAGGCTCCAGATATGATGCTTTCCACAAGTTTGTCCCTGGGATTCTGATTGACATGTCTTGCTTTGTTCCACAGACTACAAGGTAAGTCACCACCATAGCTTGAACTTTTATATTATCCTGCCTCAATTAAAAATGAAACAATTATTTTTTAAGAGTGGCAATGTCAGTCCCACCCAAAGCTTCACGGCGTCTTAACATGTAAATTGCCATGAAGCAACACAAAGGAGAAAGGGAAGATTTCTGAAGGCAATCGCACTGATCACTTAATTCACTCGCTGCATATCCACTTGGCATAAGGTAATTAGAGTGCCACATTGCTGCAAAGACAGAAAGCTTAGGGTCCCATTCCGACTCACCCAGACGATAATACATGATTAGAAGTCAGTGACAGATCACAACTGCTGAATGACCCACCAAGGTCTTATCAAGGGCAAATCGCATAATTAGCATGCACTTCGCTGGCAAAGGAGTACAGTGCTATTGTTCTGCACAATCAAATTAGCCCTGCCAATGAGGTCAGTGTTCTGTGACCTTAGAGACATTTCCCGTTCATTTCCTCCTCCTGTCATTCTCTCTCTCTCTCTCTCTCTCTCTCTCTCTCTCTCTTCCCCCCCCTCCCACATACACACATGCAATAAACACACATGCAAACATAAACTGGCCCAGTGTCGTGTGGACACTAGAAGCGTATTTTATAGAGGCATTTCTGATGTAGATCATTGACTCTTTCGTTTATCATATGTGAATGAGGAAAGCACCTGGGGTAGGTCTGACCCTGGGGACACATATGTAATGGAACTGCTTTGACATAAATTCAAGTATCTAGTGAGGCTTGGATCACACATTATTTGCTCTTAATATGTCTGCAGCATCAGCTGAGTTCTAAGAAAGGCTCATTTTGAACCACAGGTCTCTTTGTCCTTTTAGCAATCAAAGTCATTGGTCACCTGCCTCCTCTGCTACTCCTGTTGACATTTTTCTCAAGCATTGTGTGGTGCTGTGACATAAACTTCTCCAAAAATGATCATATTCTAGAAATGTCTAGTTTTCACATACCTCCTAGTCCACCCAGCAGCCAGAGCACCAACCAAGCTGCCTCGGGGTCCAGGACTTCCCTCCCAGGGTTACACATTGCCCTGTGATCTGCCAAGTTTTCCTGCTTGCTTGATGGACTCCAGGCAGAGAACCCATAAAACCATTTGCCTGACTAGCTCAGAGACTGCTAGGTTGTCGATCTAGTTCGAAGCCACTTTCTCATTTGTTCTTCATATTAAGTCCCATGTTTACCAAACTCAAATCCACACTGTGCAGATGCAAATGTTCGACTTATCCTATTTCTATCACCCCTGCTGTGCCCTCTCTGCTCCTGGGTCACCCACTCTTTCCACATGACCTGCTTCTGAACTTTCCCTTGATTTTTTGAAAGATACGTTTACATCATGTCTCTTGGAAACTCAGTTTTGTGTTCCTTCAAAAAGATGATGGAAATATTCCCTTCTCTTAAGAGCTAAATGATTCAAGTCTTTACTCTCTGACTCTTTCCCAGACAAGATTCACAATTTACTACTATTAAGATAAAGCTCATATGAGCCGAGATTTCATGACATTTTGGGAAACACCGTTTCCAAATTTTAGTGTTAATGAGAAGTCTGGGGAATATGATTTTGGCAAAGGGAGGGGCTCTGGCTTGGGGCTATCACTGGGAAGGTGGAGGCTGCCTGAGGTTTGGGAAGCTGTGGCTCTGTGGCACAACAGAGAAGCAGTGGAGTGGATATCAGAAGATTTGGGTCTTGTCCTGGCTTCGAACTTGACCAAGGAGGTATTTCCGGCATCGTTGGGCTGGATGTCTTCATGTGCAAAATGACTAGACTTGGCAAGAGTTTCTCTCTGATAACGCCCAGAAATAAAATGCTGTCTTTCTCACATGTGCTTGGAAGCCTTTCTGCAGCCCTGTACTTCTTCTCTGGAGTCGTCAGCTGTAGTTACCGGGGCTTGCATGTCACAGCTCTGGTCACTGTGATTGTAATAACACTGAGCCAGCAGAGAGGAGCCTTGGAAGTCTCCCACCAGCGAGAGGAGGGGCTATGACTCTCTCTGTTGTTTGTAAGCCGTCTTCCCCTCCCATCTCTGACACATACACCTTCTATAATTAAACACTAAGGAAGGGGAGAAGCCAATGAAAGCAGAACTGATTTATGCTTAAATAATATCTTCCCAAAGTGTCACTAAGGAAGCAAGTTCATCTTCGAGCCAATTAAATAATTCCAGCTCCATGATGGCCTCTTCTGTAATCATTCTGTTTTATGATGCTTATATTTTAAGAGCCGATGCATTTTTACATCTGTATTGCATTGGTCCCATGCTTCCAAACATATTTTCTTGAAGGCTTTTGATTGACTTCTGAAACTAAACACTATAGATGCTTTAAGAAAAAGAGACCTAAAATAGATTCTAGCATCACAGAGTCCTCCCTAAGAATTTATTTCTGAAGTGTATTACATTTATTATAAATGCCTTGGCCATTTGTGCTCTGTGCAAAGAGGGATTTTTTTTTTCCTTGGAGAGCATAAAGATCATTTATAAAGCTCTGTTGATTGTGCAAACACGGGGACATTTCCCTTCAATGAGAATTAATACTGTCTGTCTGTAGAATTGTAGCTGTATTCATTGTGGCACAAAAGTTCCTGGAATCATCATATTTATAATGATTGTGATAAGCTATTCCATCCTCCTGGTATTTAGCCTTCATGGTAACTTCTTTTTGATGAAAAAATATAGAGAATTATGCACAAAGGAGCAGTTTTTATACTGGTAATGGAAATATTAAAAAGAGAGCCATTTTTTATAGATTGTCTATCTAATAGAGATTTTATGGCACCTGTAAAATATAGACAGTGCACCTTGCAGCTCTGTATCTGCCAGGAGGGTGTGTGTGCTAATATGCATAAGTTATATATTTTCATATGTGTGTTCTGCGTATATTATATGTATCGCATAAAAATAGAAATCATGACACCTAATGTCCCAGGGACACCCCCATCTTAGTTATCCAGAACAAACCACAAAATTCCCCTAACAAACAGGATTAAAATTCACTCCTTTCAACCATCCCTGGCATTTATTCCTTCCTTTTCATTGAGCTACATTTGTCTGATTTAACAAGATAAGATTTGAGTGCTGATGCAGCCAGTTGTTAATGTAGCAGCCGCATCCACCATAGCATCGACACTCAGCATCAGAGGGATGCATAAATCAGGTATTCAAAAAAAATTAGATATGCAGCGCACCGGTTTTATAGTCCCAGCCTCAGAAATTGAAATGGCCCAGATTAATGTATTATATCTTACACACTGTCCGAGTGAATCAACTTTAATATATTGAACAGATTCGCAGAACAAGACTTTGTTATCTAAGGAGCACTCGGAAGGAGGAATTGACCTGAGGATTGGATTTGGTTCAGGTAGTTCATGTTGTACAGCAGCATTTGAATAGTTTCACATAAAAATAAAATTTGTATTAGAAATATTTCACATCATTCCTGGGCTCATCCACATAGCAGCTTTGCAGAGGGCCAGTATCACAGAAACAATGTCCAGCCAGGGGAGGATTTTAACCTTTCTCTCTGTCACAGGAAAACAATTTAATTGTCATTTTAATGCAGGCTGCGGTTTCCCAGCAAGGTAGCTTGTGTGGACCAAATTTAACTCGTCAAGATTTTCCCTGGAAACGAAACGTTCATTGAATTGCCCCCATGACAGAAGCACCACAGACTGTAGCCTTGCATCCCAAACAACTCGATATGAGTTGATGCTGCTTTATGAAGAAGCGACTTCTTATGCCATCAGATGCTCTTCCAGGGAAGGAGCCAGTTGGATACAGTACACGGTTGGGAAGCTGCTTCCCCACCCCCCTTACCATGCTAGGATAATCACAATGAGGAGGTGGGGAAATGGTTTGGGGTTATGAAGCCAGAGATGATGTGCCTGACTCTTCCTCATAGGTGTCCAGAAAGAGAAAGAGTCTGCATTTAGGGTTGCGTGGTGAACCACCTCCCATCACATTCTCTATTCTCTTCCCAGTGCCCCCACCTTCTAGGTGGCCTTATTGTTGTTTTCCCAAGATTATACCCTGCTCCCAGGATGACAAAGATGGAGCCTAAAATCCTGCCTTACATATCTGTGTAATGGCCGCCATGGGCTCTACAAAAGACTTGCCGCTACCAAGAAATGGGTTCTTTCTGTTTGTCTTTTTTGCTAGAACTTATGTTCCAGTAGTAGTGATTTTTCTCAGCCAACTCAGAAAACCTATGCTTCTAAAACACAAGACTAAACGGCAGGAGCAGTCTTTGAATGTAAATATAGCGAAGAAGTGCACAATGGTTAAACTTTAGTGTCTGCAAATACACCAAGGGAACAAGAGCTACTCCCATATTATGTGTATCATTACTTCATTTTCTTGGTTAATTTTGTCTGGTTCATTTTCATACGAATGGATCGCTCTACTGTTCCTGACATCAAGGCTCTAAACTTTATCCTATACTGAAACCAAAACCCGGCCAGTCAGACTCATGATGGATGGCTGACATTCCTCATTTCTCGCTGGTTGATGAAGCCGTGGGTGAATGTATCTAATGTCCAAAACCTGGCTCTGCGTTTACGATCATTCCTGCTTACTCTCATATACTGGCATTGCATTTACTCTTTGGATCCCAGGACTGACGTCATCATTGATGGGAAGCACACATTAGCCCTTTTGCTCCCCCACCTGTCAATCAGACTCTGACTGTCTTCTTACCTTTCACCTCAACGCATCCCAAGTCATCCTGCTTCAACATTTGCCGAGTGGTTCATAGCTGCTGAACCCTTTTGAACCCTTTTCTCCCCCAGAAGAACTGAATGTCTCTCTGATAGATGTAGTCCTAATTCTGAGCACTATACTTGACACACACACACACACACACACACACACACACACACACACACACACACAGATTTTCAACTGTGGTCATCAGATTCACCCATTCATTTGCTCAGGAAGTAGATTTGAAAGCTTTCCCACAGTCATAGCCCATTCCCAGCTCCAGAAGTGCAGTGTGAGCATACAGAGCCGTACTCTGACAGCATTTACCTTCTCAGGTAGCAGAGAGACATGAATGCCTATTAACTGAGCCACATGAAGCTGCCAATATTTGAGCATATGAGTTCAAGAAAAGTGGCGATTTCATGTGGGCTAACCTAATACATGGTAAGTCGTGTGGAGATAATGAACACAATGGTACAGTAATGGTGTTTGATAGTCTCTGAGCCATGTTCTACTTAGAAAGTCTTTGGTTTAAGCTCATTATACTTTAAAATGATAAATGACTTTCAAAATCATAGACAAACATTTGAGTTTTGTCCTCCAGACAGGTAGAATGTAATAACGCTCTAACGATATCTAAAATAACAGTTACTATAACCCTATTACATAAATATGACCTTATGGTGCATGAGTATGTATGTATGCATGTGTGTGCCCATTTATATGTGCCCATTTGTGCATGTGTGTGTGTATATGTGGCAGTGCCAGACTTTGCTTCTGTACTATGGGAATTTTTACCCTACCTTCAAGTCCAGACATGCATAGCATGTCTGGTTCCTATGTCTGGGGCCAGGATGTGGTTATGGCAAAACACAGACACACACATAGATACACACACAGACACACAGACACACACACACACACACACACCATTGTTCACCTTACAACCTTTTGCAGTGATTCCACTAAGCCACACTGCTACTTGGGAAGAATGACTTGGAGCACAGTAGACCAAGGGAAATGAGATCAGACATTTGATCTCTCTCCCTTTCCTGGTCCTCCTAGCTGGGGAAAAGATAGAGATATCATTGATAATATTGCAAGTGGCAAGGGTGACCTTTGTCTCCTCAGACCTCTGTCTATTCAGAGATTGCTTGAGTCACAAACTGCATCCTCTGCAGTGGCCAGCCCATGCATTTCTGAGTCTGGGGACACTGAAGGGACATGCTTCCCTCCAGCAGGCACATTCGCTCCATGTTTTCTCACAGCCTGTTCTTAGAACATCCAGTTTTGACAGCACGTAGACCGAGGATGTATGGGAAAGTGTCAAAAAAAGTGCTAACATTTCCACTAGTTCAGATCATTAATTTTCTCAAGGAATAACTAAGTACGATGATGTGATTTTTTTTTTTTTTTGAAAAAAGAAAACTCTCCTACACTGCCATGTCTGGTTTTATTTTCAGTGCTGTTTGTCCCTAATGCGCATCCCCTTCTCGCTTTACGTTATTTTTCCAGTTCATAGCTATACCATATGAGAAGAAATAGTGTGTGTGTGTGTAGGTACATAGGTACATGTGTGTCACTATGGGTACATGGGTATGGAAGAATGACATTAGATGTATTTTGTCTACTTTACACCGTTTAAAAATAATTACTCAATCATTTTAAGTAGTTTTACCTTCACATATTTGTGTGTGTGTGTGTGCGCGCATGTGTGTTCACATGCCCCTGAGCCCCACATGCAGATAGATATAGAGGTGAAAGGACATCTTGCTGGAGTGAGTGCTCTCCCTTCTCCGTGTGGGTCCCCAGGATGAAACTCAGTCTCTCTGCTTTGGCAGCAGGCGCCTTTACCCTGCTTGCTGTCTTGTTAGTCCCATATCTATCTTTTGAGATTGGGTCTTTCACTGAACCAGAATTTACTAGTTCAGTTAGGCTGGCCAATCAGCATACTCCAGACAGCACCACCTGTCTCCAGCCCTCCCTCAGCACTCAAGTTCCAGGTGTGAGTCACACTCCCTGTGTTTTTCTGGGGTGAAGGATCTGAACCGAGGTCCCTCATGCTTGTGCTGAAGGCACTGTGTTCAGAGCCATCGCCCCAGCCTTAGTCATTCTGTAGGTTTTAAATGATAAAGGACACGATGCTGTACAGTAGCCTTGGCTTGAATTAGAAGAGACCCTGAAAGACACGGAAAACAGGAGAATCAAACAAAGAAGAGCTGCTGTGCAGAGGACTGTGGGGGTCTCTGTCTCACCGCGGTCCTGGATGTGCGATCTAGCACCTGGCTTTGGATGGTAGCTCATTGAACTGACTGAAACTGGGTTACAGGATCTTATTTGAAATTGTGTGACAGCTGCCTCTCTGGACTGGTTTGCGGAGACATCTCACCAGCTAAACACCAGTTCAGTGCCAGAGATCACGGGGCCCTGCGCTAGGGAGAATATTCTTTCCATTGTACTTATTGGCAAACTGTGTATGAATCGCTGACAAGTGACAGAACTAGCATCTGGAGACAGATTTTTCACCTGGAGAATGTGACCACTGCCCTCTACGACTCCGTCAGGGCGGTGTTCTGCAGAGAACCCTGTTCTGCACAAGGAAGCATTAGCCTTTGGGATTTAGGATTCTCTTTCAGAATCTGTGCGGTCTCTGCAGTGGTTTGAATCTGGAATGTTCTGCACAGGCTCATTATTCAGTGTTTGTATCTAAGTTGGTGGCACTTTTCTAGAATGTGACAAGGCATGATCTAGCTGGGGAAGTAGGCGACAAAGGGCAGGTTTTCCCGTGTGTTCTTTCTGTTCATTTCTGGCCTTTCTCCCTGCTTCTTGGTCCTGTGAGCGGCTTGATTCTGTCAAACAGTTCCACCACCATAACAGTTGCTTCACTATGCCTTTACTGCCACCATGGACAAAAGCCATGAGCCAAAACAGATCTTTCTTTATGTTGTTTCTGCTTCCTCAGAGTAATGCAAAACACAAGCTCTACTGCATATCTGTCCCAGGTTTGCTCGGGGTCATTTCATTCTTTTCTTCCCTCTTTGTCAAGGACTTAAGGCCTTCTGGAGTTTTTGACTTTGCCCCCCACCCAGCCAGCAGGAACAATGCATGTGTGTGAAAACCTTCCCCACACCTCCACCTCCCACCCTCCTGCAGCATCTTCCAACATTCTTGCATCATTAATTGAAATATTTACAATTAATATTTGCCTGAGAGCAGGAACTGAGTGTGTGTGTGTGTGGGGGGGGGGAGGTTTAATACCATTATCACCTCCAGTGAGCTCATCTTTGACCACAGTGCTGGACCTCTGCTTTTTTTTTTTTTTTTTTTTTTTTTTTTTTGCTGTCGCCTATCACAGGAGACAAATGTCACATCAACATGAGCCTCTGGCATTTCTTTTGAAACTAGACATGACTGGTTGTGATTCACATGTAAATATGACATGTTCAGTGTCTTAAATGCGAGATGTGTCCACTATGGGGCATGACTGCACAGGGGGTCACCTAACCAAATTGGGGGGCACTGTAAAATATTTGGCAATACTTTAAGATTTCTGAACACGCAACAACCAAAGCATTCTACATCAAACGTGATGAACCTGGGTGCTTCTTGCAGCGACTGGCCATGCTGCATGGTGCTTCCCTGGTTCTGAGCACACAGCAGTTCCGTCCACTGTACCTGCTATGCCAGTCAGGGCCATCAGTTTGCCTGAGATTTGAGCCTGCTATTTCCTGCGAACTGCACTGTTTTATGGAAAAAATTTTCTACTCTTATAGAAACAGAATTTTCAATTATTAAAAATAAAGACCTTGAATATTTTCTCACTATCATTCCCTCAGCACACCATTATTAATTAGTACATGGATTACATTGTGTTAATATTCAATTTTAAAATTTGCTATTTGAGTTGCTGACTTGAGTTTCATTAAAAAAATCATTAAATGAATTTTGGCCTGGGATTTGGACAGAATTTCCAACAATATCTGAAATAGCCTAAACATACTTCTGTCATTTTTTGTTACATATTTATGTGAAGCAGAATTTTTAACTTTGGTGATTCTAATCCCAAACCACCCATGAACTCTGCAAAAGGTTGTAGATACTCTATGGCCTAGAGTATCAAATACTTACAAGATCTAATCTCTGTGTGAAAACTAAACAAACTTGTCTATCTCCTTACTATGCAAATCTAATCTACTTTTGTCTTTAACAAGTGTGGTAAAAAATCTTATATATAATGACAAAGAATTGTTTTCAAACAAAATCTTAACTTATCAGTAAGTCCTTGACTTGTATTATCTATTTTATATACTTACATATTTAATGCTCTGTAAAAATATATCAGATGAAAAGGGATTACCAGTGGAAGAAACCATACTTAAACAATTGGAAGGGTAAACTATAGTGTACAGAGACAATAAATCATCACATATTAAGAACTTTTGGTGTGCAAGGATTATGTGTAAGTTAGTCTATTTTGGAGGTTTTACAGAATGGCATGGGATAAAGACCATTGGCACATTTTCCGTATGATGCCACAAAGGTGCCAAGAGTTTCAGAGTTGCACAATGCATATGGAGGAAAAGCAGAAAGTGGGGTCGGAACTCCAGTCTTTGCCTTCGTGGTTTATCATCTCAACCATTCCACTGGCTTGGTACCCCACGGGGCTGGAAAGAGGCCTGTTTTCACAAATAATGCAGATAAGTCCTAAGGCTTGAGGTTAGACACTGGGAAATTCTAAAACCCTTTGAAACAAATTAAAGAGAGGTACGGAGACTCAAGCAGTTATTTTGACCAGAAAGACACTTGTCTTTGAATTATTTACGTTAGTGAAATGGTCTCATATTTATTTTAATAGTCTAGTTCAGAACACCTTATAAGAACACTTGCTGCTTATTCTAATCCCCTTTGAGCTGTTCTGGGAATGTCTTACAGCATTTTGTAAACTGGAGATCACCAAATGAGTTATTTTTTTTCTTTTTTTTCTTAAAGTAAATCAGATCAAATCAAGCATTGGGCTAAGTCTAAGGAGACTGACTGTAGGATTTTATAGCCCATATTACAGTGCTGTTGAAGGATGATGTTTGGAGTGCACCTCAGAACTCTCTTTGTTGCTTATCTGATGGGCCCAGAATGCTCCACGTGTGCCTACCTGAATGGAGTGATTCTCTTAGGTGCCTCCTTCAGAAATGGCACTCTGCTGTAGTGAAGCCTGGGGAGCCATGGTGCACAGTGTCAGGAACCACGCTACTCCAAAAGCAAGATCTTCATGGATTCCCAAGGATGTGCTCTTGTGCGCAGGCTTGCAGTCGCTGTGATACTTCACAGAGGTCCCTCGGAGAGTCCTTACTTTACAAACATCTTTAGAAAGGGGACCACGAGCATCAGAAAGGGAGGAAGAAATTCTTGGCAATGTTTATAGATCTGTCTAAGAAACAGCAATAACAAGCAAACGGGGGAGGTTGTTGTTGAAAACTAGTTAACCGTGTGCTTGGACAACTATCAGTGTGAGTTCCAACACCAATACCAAAGCAACCCAGAAAGAGTAGTGCCTTGGTCCACAGACCTTATGGAATACAGTGACCAGACAGTGAAAAGATTCAGCGTGGTAGTTAGTGATGAAATGGACCCTGAAAGTCATCTAGTGTAAATACTTCTGTATCAAGTGACAGCAGAGGAAGCTGTGACTTTTCAGTCACATTGCTAATTCCAGATGTAGGAAGCAAACAGGATTCTTCTGCTTCTGGCTGAGTCTTCTTTCCGTTATGCCGTGCTGGCTTGGTGTTTACGCTTGTCCATTGTGGGCATTTGGTAGCTCTGTACACTATCGAATTTAGACACTGTTATGTCCTGTAGAGGAATCTATCACTATGATCATCCACACATGGGATGAAGGCACTGAGCCGACTCAGAGACTGAACTGGACCTAAGAGAGACTTTGAAGAGCTCAAGACATAGCCCTGCACTTTAAAGTTTTATCATTGAATGTAATCATTTGTACAAACCCCCAAATAACATGGTCTAAAGAAAATCAGGCCTGAATCAGACAGTCACTTGGGTGTATTTGAACTTCCTGGAAAACTCAATTTTTCATGAGATGTGTACAAATAGGAGTTTTGAAAATGTTAAAAATACAAACAATGATGCTTTCTTAGGGTAATAAAGGAAAATAAATTTTCATGAGCACGAGATAGGGGTAGATAGGCACGTAGAAGCTGAACATACAAGCATGAATAACTCAACACAGTAGGGTAGACACTTCATCTAAGTTAACTGCATGGCAAGCTCCTGAGAAGATAAGACTCTTCTAAGGGGTATCATTTCTTTTGTTTTTAAAGAAATTTTAAAGAGTTTAAAGTTGCAAATTCATTCCTATAAATGCCATCATACTTCAAAAGCAAATGTGGCTTTCTCCTATTTAACACAATTTATCAAATATTTGCTGCTGATTCAAGTTCCAGCTTTGATTACCTAAGATTGGAGGCAGTTAAGATGCTGCCTCCAGTCACGATAATAGAGACCTTGGTAGCTGGGGAAATTTCAAGCTCCCTGGTCTTGAGATTGTCTTGGGAAGAACTCTCTCCTCCACCAGCGTTCGTGCCCACCACTGCCATACTCTCCGCCAGAGCACAGATTGCTGCCCAGCTCCTTGGAGAGAGGCCAGAGCCTTTGTCAGGAACTGAAAAGTTTTGGAGCCTGTTCGAGGACTTTCTGGTACACAAAGTATTGGCTGAAAATGTGGTAAGTATTAAATGGGATGTTAATTTTCATGAATATTTCCTCATGATTGTAGCTTGTGGTCATTGAGCAATTTAGCAATCACCATGTGGCCTGTTGGACACACAGCCTGGGTGAAGTTCAAAAAATTAGCAGCCAGACAGTGGGGAGAATGCCAAACTCAAATTCATGTGTTTTCTTTTTTTCCTTCTCACCCCCGTAGATGGATTTCTCTTTATTAAAGCTTTAGGTGCCACTATGTGCCTGGAATATGTGTCTATCTCCCATATCAATGTTCTTACATTTTCACAATTCCCAGACTTGTCTACAAGCTCTAAGATTTATTAATCAGTGAATCTTTGCTCACTCAGTCTTTGCTTCTTCACACAGGATACACTGCATCCTTAATTTCAAAAGCATTTACTCACAGGGTCAGGAAATACTCCATTCCATTCTTCACAGTGAGAAATGGTTTAAAAAGTGATAGTCTAGTAAGGGAAGAAACTTCGATGCAAGGCCAACCGAGAATGATGGTTGTTTATTTAATGTTGTCTCTACCTTAGCTTTTCCTTCTACTTATCCTACATCATCTGATTTCAGTTAACTTTGGTAACACCACTGAGGCCTCTTAGGGCAGGTCCTCTGTAAAAATTCCTTCTTCTCCAAACCACTGCCTTAGAGATGAAAGGACATTGTACAGGATTGTGCAGCCAGGACTGAAATAGGTCCTGGCCAGATCCTCCTTCCCGGACTGCACTTTCCCACCTCAGTTAACACATAGCACCACCAGGAATGTGTTGACAAGTTTCACAAGTTTTTCGACAATTATCTTTTTGTATGTTTAATAAACCATATCAAGGAAGGTTTACTGTGCCCATTGACTTACATTAAAATATGCTTTCTCAAGCAGAGAATGTGTAGAAGTATTCCAGATGCTCTAAGATTTATGATACACAAACAATGTCTTTTCTAGGTGCATCCTCTGTGGCTTATGAAAAAGCAAATGGTGTCTGACATCTCCCTGGTAAAAGCTTACCTGCCTACCCTCTTTTGAGGTTCACCCTGTCACCCTTTGTGTTAAGAGCAGCCATTGAACAGATTCTTTTCAACTGTCCTTGTCATTTAATCATTGACCATAGCAGACAGAAGTCAAACTTGTCAAGATTGCCCACCATTGGTTTGAAGAAGGGATGCCCTTGACACCTGATGCTGCCTTCTGAGAATTAAATATTGAATGAATCAGAAGTTGACTTTTAAAATTTTGACTTATAAATTTTATTTATGAATTTGTATGACCTAGGGGGAATTATACATATGATTAATATTATTATAGTAAAGTGCACATGTCTGTTTTATATGCTTCATTTAAACATATATATTTATGTAGAAAATATGTAACCATCTTATTTTATTAATAATGTGAAAAAGTAAATTGATCTACATGTAGTTCCCTTACTGAAGTACTTATGAGAGCTAACGATACTGATGGGATTTGCTATACACTTTTACACGCTTCTTCTTCAGAATGTAAAGAGACATGAAACGGACCAAGTCCTTTCTAGGAGGCTTGTGTTACTATAACCAGAGCTCAATTGTCTGTCCCAACAGTTTTAGACACTCTGGTCTGCAAGTTCTTTGAGATGTTGTGACGGATATGATAGAGTTTTCTTCTCTTAGGAGAATACTTCTTCTGATGAACACATGTTTAACCTACGGTCTCCAGAATCCACCTCATCTGAAGTTCACATGTTTAACCTGTGGGCTCAGCATCCACCTAGTCTGATGTTCACATGTTTAACCTGTTTCTCCAGCATCCTCACAATTTGTCTGCTATCTGTCTTAAGCTGCAGCACATGATAGGAAAGCACAGATATCCTGTCTTAAATGGGGGGGGGGGGGGTGGCGGGCAGTGAGCTTTCAGTGTGTATGCATTAATTACGGGGGAGAGGGTTATTTACAAATAATAAATCTGACTCCCATATTTCAGGACCCTAGTTTCCACTTTTCTGGGGTTTTGAAGCGGGCTCTAAAAAGCTGAAATTGCCTGATGAGTACAGAGTTACTCTCCATTACAACGAGAAGACGCCCATGAATGCAGAAATCCTTGCAGGATTAGCAGTGTTTAGTTTGGGATGACGAAGGATAAGAGCTTTCTGGCTGTGCAAGTGAGATAAGTGTTTTTGTTCATGTTTGTCAAGGATGACCTATACGCAAACTACAAAAAGGACATTGCCTTTTTCTCGGCGCTGGCTTGTGTTCCTGGGAGCTTCCCGGCGTTCCTTCCTGGAGCAGTATAGAAGAGTTGATTTTTATTTTATGTTGTGCTTGTGAGGCATTAGCATGATGTTCTAACACTTGTAAATGAATACAGCTCTCGCCTAATCTGTCATTTTAATGCCTTATAGATTTTATTTCACTCGGTGTTGTACCAGATTCTCAATAATAATAATCAACAGCTTTGTTGTTCTCTGGCAGAAATTAAATTTCTGCAGTGAGTGTGCAACTAATAAAAAATGTTGCTTGAGGAAACAAAAAATAAATATGATGAATCATAAAAGTTGGGGGGAGGCCTTGCTCCTAGATGAAAGACAATTACGGACCTAGTGGCGAATGTGCCTGAGTCTCATCTTGTCAACAGCTTAATAACCCTCCGAAAGTCTTTAGCCACAGTGCTTATGTCTGCGCATTAACCTCGCCGACTTGGTGTTTTCCGTGCTTTCCTTTGGAAGCAATAGAATAAAAGGAGAGGTACTAGAACGGCCGCTCTCTTTGCTGTGCACCCCAGATAAGTTTCGCTCGCAGCTGCCAGTTGGCGCTCTCACGTACCTTTTATCTTGTCCCCTGTCACAAGCGATCCAGAAGAGCGGCATTAAAGGCAGCGGTGTGGGACTCGGAGTATTGGCAAGGGCCGTAAAGTGGAAAATAAACAGTGTGTCTATCACCAGGCTACAAGAACGCAGCCCCCATAGCTCGGAAATGACAGTCCGTGGCAAGCAACTAATTGGTCACCAGCTTTGGAAGAAATATATTCTTGCAGACCTCTGTCACTTGCCATGTTCTTTAAACTCATGAAAAAAAAAAAAAAAAAAACAAACCACCAGGTTGAAGTGTTGGCACTAATCTCCGAAGGAAAGAAAATGGAGAGCTAAGGCTGCAGGGCTGAGCGAGCACTTTGGAGAATGAGTGACTGGAGTCATTCACTGCTAAGAAGAAAGGGTTTCCTGTAAAACAACAGACTCGCCCATTTGTGCGCAGGTACCCTGTGAAGCTAACGCCGGGTGTGTGATGAATGCGGGATGTCACAGAACATCTTCCTGAGGGAGAATTTAATGTGGTGACGGAGTCTCCATGTGTCCCTTTCCCCCTTTTTTCATCTTGGTGGGTTGTGACCCTGGTGAGTTTCAGGAGAGCAAGAGCGAACATGTTCACACCCTAAGAAAAGGGGGTCCGAAACACCTGTTACTTAAATGTGTGCCTCCTATCAGCCTAACTCGGTTAATGATGCTTTCATGTGTCAAACTAAAGTACACCATCCTCATTAGACTAACCATTTGGTCATCTTAATCACACAGATGCATATAATCCAAGAGCTGTGGGACTAGCAGCTTTATAAACCAAACACTGCTGCTGTGCTGCTGAGCCCTGCATCTGCTGGCATGGATGAGTGGACCTTAGAGGGTCCCAGACCTCTAGAGTTGTACCCCTTTCATTTATTGGCATAGGTGCATTGTGTGAAAGGAGGGGTTCACTGGTCTCATCAGATTCTTCCACAAGTACAAGACGACAAAAGGCTTGACTAAAAGCAGTGCTGTGACTTGAATGTAAAATGTCCCTTGAAGGCTCCTGTTGTTTTTAGGGGTAGCATTGTTTGGGGAGGCTATGGAAACTCTGGGAACTGTAGACAACCTGCTGAGCATTGTGGTTCATGTCTATAATTCTAGCACTCAGAGCTGAAACAGAAATATTGTGAGTCTTGGGTTATCTTGAACTATTATAGTAAGATCCAGTGTCAGAGGGTGGAGGGGGAAGAGGGAGAGAAAGCAAGTCTTCCAGTCTTCCTTCCTTCTCTCCTTGGGTTTGGGGTATGGCGACAGACTCCCTGGCTGCTTCTCTGGACTTCTTTGTCATTTTCTTTCACAGGCAAATACTCCTCTAAATTCCTTGCACATCAAGTCCCATCTTGGCACTGGTTTCTGGAAGATCTTAAAATTCACATTTTTGACATAATAATCAAATTCACATTGTTTTCACCATTCAATGGTTGCCAAATAGTGTGTTGCTTAGTTCTCTCATTTAATCCCTTCAAATCACAAGAAATACACACTTCATTTATTGGCTGAGTTTTGTAAGCAATGCCCCCAAGAGGAGGCTGAGGTTAGCCTGGGGGACATGGGGAGACCCTGTGTCAAGCAAAACAACATAACAACAAGGAACAGACAAAAAAACCTGAAGAATTCCCCTTCTTTAGAGGAGGGACATCATCCATAGGGCAGTAGATTGCAGAGTTACCACAGGAAGAATAGCCTGTTCTGTTTTTCCCACACAGCTCATGGTCTCAGCCACTAAACCATCACCTCCTTGAAGTAACTGGAATGAGTGCTCCTTTCCAAAACACATTAATAACAGAAATTGCATCTTTGTGCCCTTGGCTGTGGCCATGATGGAAGAGTCGTTACTTAGGTATTTTATGGCATTGTTGTTGGGAGACAGTGAGTTTCAACTCTGGAAATGGCTAGTGTGCAGACTCTGCAGGAACACATAAAGGCTTGGGTGCCTGGGTTCCTGATGCTCCCAGGTTGAGCCACGACTTTCAGCAGGGCAATGTGAACCTGCAGGGGAAGCTCAAGGCGCGTTTCTGACTTTCTACCCTGCCTACCACCTGTAACTTGGAGCATTGTCAGGGAAGTCCCGAGGTCAGAACGGAGTATTTGTAAGAAAATGAGAAATAAATAAATAAATGTTCCTCTTTCAAGGTTTCTGTTTGCCAGTGTTTGCTAGACAAAGTAGAGCCTCCCCAGCACAGGCCCTCAGCTCAAGAGTGCCACTTGTCAACAGTTATTTCATGTGCTTTCACGCCGCCTTCTTGCTCAGAAAAAGGAAAAAAGAGGAATTTATCCACTCGAAGAGAGCTTTTTTTTTTGCTAAACTTGTGTCTTTGCCTTGTTTGTCATGTTAATTACATCCCAAACAAGGCCTTTCAGAGAATTCTGCAATCAAACTCTAAAGCCCCATCAGATGGACAATGGCTTTTAAAGTGAACTGATTTTTCAAGTAATAATGAACTTTAAAGAATATTTACCTCGAAATAAATGCTCTGTACTGTTCCTGCTCTTCACTGCTTTGTGACCTGGTACAGGGAGGTCTTTATTCTCTTGTTCTTTAGTTCCTGTACCTGTAAGGGGAAGAAAATACCTCCTACTGTAGGGAATACATAGATCGTTCTGTATGCCAGGCAGCTGATTCCTATTAATATTTGTTCAGTGAATAAGCAGATCTTGCAGTTTGACCATTCTTTCATAGTCATATTTTAAATTTGTACACAAGAGAAGAGTTTATTTTAATGTTCTTTGCTGAAGGACACCTATGGTTTCAGAGCCCCCCCTCCCCGCCCAAGGAAGCAGTTTTCTCCACTCTAGCAGAATCTGTGGTTGCCAACTGAGTAGACATAGTGTATACCATGAAAATGTAAGGAAAACAAAGGAGGGAAGGAATATGACTTTGGCCCTCACTTTCTGGTGTTAGTCTGTTTTAAAATAGCAAGATGGCAACAGTACAAAGCCTCTTGAGAGTTCAAACAATGACCAACTTGTTAAAATTCTGCTGCAGAATCGGTCGGTGGTGACTTTGCTGTGATTATGGCAAGAATCCCCTTGTCATCTGGAATGGCATCATGATTCCTTTCCATCTTGGCTTCCCTGTTTATGAACACTGAGAAGGGAGCCCTGCAGGAACACATAGAGGCTTACCAGGAAACACAAATTAAGAGGATGGCCAGGCACTGTAAGACATTGTACATACATGGGTATCAAGATTATTCATTCGAGATGGTGCGGTGGTTTGAATAAGAATGCCCCGCATAGGCTAACATGTTTCACCTGCTGGTCCCCAGCTAGTGGAACTGTTTGAGAAGGATTAGGGCGTGGCCTTGTTGGAAGATGTCACTGGGAGAGCGTTTTGAAGTTTCAGACACCCACACTAACCACAGCATCATTGTTGCTCTACCTGCTGCCTGCAGATCAGGTTGTAAAGCTCTCAGCTCTAGCTCAAGCACTATACCGCTATACCTGCCTTCCCCGTGCCATGGTGATAATGGACTATCTCTCCAAGCCTGTAAGCAAGCCCCAAATAAATGTGTTCTTTATAAGTATTCCTGTGGCCACAGTGTCTCTTCCTACCAGCAGAACGGTGACTATGGAAGATGCAAGAGTACAAAGAACTTTATTTCATTAAAATAAGAAAAAAAAACTCATGTTAGAGGGCAAGGGACTGACCTGCCTATTCCTCTTTGGTTTGATCAAGCTTTAGTGTGGACCTTGGGAGAGTCTTTGCCGGGTGTAAAATGCACAATTCTTCCACCTACTGTATCACAGTTCTACTTTGTGGCATCTGTATATGAACATCCATCATATGTCTTCCTACTGCTACAAACCAATAACCTACTAAATAAACAGGTGGTGATGTGTTGTTTTGCTCTGGGCACTAGAGATACACAGGAAAAAACAGCAAGGAAGGTCACTAGTGTCGAATGTATAAATTTTATCAGCAATCACATTTGTATGTCTTAGAGAGTCGTCTCCAGAGTGAGGGGACCACAGGGAGGGGTTGGTTGCAAAGTTCATATTTAGAAAGAATTGGCCAGTAGATGATATTAAGTTCAATTATGTTAAATTTTAAATGAGTAATCATGCTCAATATTGAATATGTGAATCCATAGTCTCTAATATGGATTGTGTGCTTATGTGTGATAAGTGTGAGTATGTATGTCCATGCATGGAGGTCAGAGGGCAAGATTTCTGTTTCCTTCTTGGCTAAGTCACTTACTGGCATGGAACTCACTAGCTAGACTCTGCTGGATGGTCAAGGAGCCCCAGAAATCTGCCCCTGACTCCCCAGCATTCGGATAACTGCCAAGTACAAATCCCTACATCTGGCTTTTCTGTGGGGGTTCTGGATTCTTGTCTTCACAAGGCAAGTGCCTTACTGTCTGAGTCATCTTACCATCCCCACATGTATGTGAAATATGTGAGCTGGGCGGTGGTGGCACATGCCTTTAATCCCAGCACTTGGGAGGCAGAGGCAGGCGGATCTATGTGAGTTCAAGACCAGCCTGGTCTACAAGAGCTAGTTCCAGGATAGGCTCCAAAGCTGCAGAGAAACCCTGTCTCGAAAAACAAAAACAAAAAAAAAGAAATATATGCTAAAGTCACAAAACACATTGAGAGATGGATTTGGGGACAACCATTATATTGAATAGTTGTTGATGAACAACTGGATAATGACAAACAATTGCTATTAAAAACCATATCTCTGGTTCATACAGTTTTTTTTACAGATGCACTAAAACCTACTTCGTGTCCTCTATCAATGTGTGAGCGGGTGCTGTTGCTTTCCCACTTTCACAATAAACCACGTAGTTCATAGTTTTACCTCTGACGGTAGCCCTGCTGGCCCCCTTAGAACTTCCAGTTCCACTCTTTTGAATTGAGTAGAACTGAATTCTTTACCATAAATATGCTGTTAAAATATTCTCATGAGATAATCATCAGCAAACTTCGTAGAAAACTCATTGAGGTTCCCGAGTATGTACATTTTAATCTTCGCAGAGTCTGAACCCTTGAAGTTAACCTCCAACATCAGTACCACATTCAGACAACTTCCGGGACCCACCCAGGTCTAGCTATTAGCATCATAACTATGTTTTTGAGCTTTCCCTTCTAAAAGTCACGTTCTATTCCCTGATGGCCCTTAAGTAGGAGAGTTGATACTGGTTTGAGAGAGTTGATCTATGTTTCTCGGTCTCAGCACCATCAACATTTAGAATCAATGGTTCTTTGTTCTTGGGGGACTGTCTTGTACAATTGTACATTGTAGGGTGCTTAGCATTATTGCTGTCTGCCACTCACTAGAGATTAATAGCAGCCCCTGCCTTTTATCCCGACTTTGCTAAATATTTCCTGGGGAGCAAATTGTTCTAACTTAAAAAAAATGACTAAGTTGGTATAAAATAATATCCGGCATTTTTTTTTAAAAGTAGAGTAGGTCAAAAAATAATGGATTGAATTGTAATTGACAACATTAAATGAGAAATCTGAATGACTGAAGATCGCTTGTGTGTGTGTGTGTGTGTAAGCTCTAATCCTCCTATAGTCACAGGGGTTTCTAGTTATAAGTAGTGACTAAAAAGGTGACTCGCTCTGACCATGCTTGACCCAGAGGAAAGGGATTTTGAGCTTTGAGGTAGGTGTGGGCAGAAAGAGTAACCTGGAGGATCTAAAGACAAAATAATAATTTTGTTAGTGATGGTTGACACCATGCTTTCTGAATTGAATGAACCCTGGCCATTAGGCAATTTTTTCACTCCTTATATCCTTGGGGGGCGGGGGATCCAGAAACAGCCGACAAAAAGGTAGCATGCTGTATTGAAGAGTCTCAAAATCTTGTTCTAATGTGGCTCAAGGTCACATTAGAGAGGGCATTATTCCTAAATGGACTGATTTTACTCAAAAGGTATCCTCTTGCATTTTAGTTGGAGAGTTTTCAGATCGTCACACATGGATAGAATGGAACAGAGGTGCAGCTATGTGTGAGTGGAACTAGGAGTGGATCTGTCTGGCCAATAGATCGCTCCTTTCCCTGGAGAACTAACAGGCAAACAGCCCACCACAGCAGCAAGCTTGCTGTCCATCGACTGGATTTAGGGTGGATGGGAAACCATAGAAATCTAGCATGCCACAAAAGCAAGTTGGTCAAAACTGTCAATTAAGTAGAGAAATTATGTACTAGGATTTCAGAGACCTGGCTCTTTTGGTGGGTAGCTGGGTCCCGGTGCCCTTTGACATCAGAATATAGTATAAGAACCAGCTGTGGTAAAGAGTTCCACAAAACTCGCAATTCTTCAGTGCTTCATACTGTCCAGGCATTGAACAAACTAAGATTTTATTTGGTAATTTTCCCCCTCCTATCTCACCTAAATTCTGACTCCAGTTCCTTTGTGGTCTTGACTGGAAAGGCGCAGTTCTGTGCTAGCGCCATCTAGAATTCATGCTGCCGAAAATTAAAGATAGTTGTCACGCATCTTCTTATAATGTATTAAACCTGCACAGAGACAATCTAACAAGTCACAATTTAAACAAAATGAAAGCTTCGAGGATAAAAGGGTTCTGTATACAGAAGCATGTATAACAGATGAAAGTTTACAACAAAGGACAGTGCACGAGCAAAACAAGAGAGTTCCGAGGTGACGTTCATATCCATTTATCTTATAACGCTAGGACACATAGACTTTAAACCCACTTGAATATTAGCTTGCGCGTAATTAGGAGCCTGTCACCACCGTTTCTTAGCGCAAGAGTCAGCAGCGTTTTAGAAGCCGCTTGCGATGAATTGTGAGTCTATTAAATTTTTCTATTTCTATTTCTCTCCATGCTTTTCTTTTTCTTTTTTTCCCTTTAACCACAAAACACCCTAAAGACCATTTCTCTAATGCATTGCTCTGTCAAATCTGTATAAACAAGTATAAATGTTAAAAAAGTAAAGAATACTAATCAAGAGACACAAGGCACACACTGCTTAATAAATCTTGCCTTCAATTTATTTGTCTAGTATTACAATGGCAGAGGAGATATCAATTAATATAGGCAAAGAGGACCCATAATTTATAATTAACTGGCAAGTGGTTTCTAGCAAACAGCAGCACCGAGTCTAATAGCCGGTAGAAAAATAACTAGTGTTGATTTGTCCCTCGGCAAATTAATAGAGTGCTTAGCAATGACAGGGTTACATAAAACTGCTAAATAAATAATCATCAGTGAGTTCGAGTGAAGCAGATCTTTAACAAGCTTAATCTGAACCTCTTGACATCTGTAGACTATGAAGAGATTAAATGGGAAGACAGAGAAGATACGGAGTGCATGTTGTAAGCCCGCTCCACCACTGTACGAGATCATGTTCTTATGTAATGAGAAATAAAGAAACATTTTTATTGCAAAATTACATTGAGAAATGATTTTCATTATAATTAGAGGGAAATTATAAAAGATATATCATGGAAACGCTGGACTGGAATTCACCAGATGCGAATTTCACGACATCTCTTAACAATGAAAACACATCATTTTAGTCAGCCTTGATATATTTTTGCTCGTTTGCTTCACTTTTATTGCTCACCTCTGTTCACGCCAGACATCCCTGCTCATATGTCACGGCAGCCACGGCCATGAAGCTTATTTTGGGTTGTTATGGTCCCACAATAGAAGAAAATGAAGGAAGGTTGGATACGTCACCGGTTCCCCGGTCTCCCCTGCCATTCTCAGCCATGCATGTGGACCCTAAGGTTTTGTCATGGATGTTTTATTACGCATGGTTTGTATGTTGCGTTGTTTACCGTGCTGGGAAGGAGCAGGTTTCTTTAATGCCTTGAGTTTCTCTCTTTTAAATGACCTTTATTTCTAGGTGTGCTAACATTAGCATCCCACCTAATTATTCTCACTTCACTTGCTTTGTGCAGTGAATTCAACCATACCTTTCGATGATGCCCATACTTAAGTTTCTCACTGAATGAGGAGGTGCCGCAAATCTTAAACAGAAACCTGATGTCCAGTGCAATAAGCATGTATTCTCACAGGCTCATATGAGACGAAAGATGATGACTTATTCTATGTAGTGCTGCTATAACCAATTGCCTGACTCTGAGCAGTTTATACCAAAAAAAAAAAAACTTTATTTATTTATTTATTTACAGTTGTAGAGACCCAGAAGTTCAAAATCAGTCAGGGTCAGTGCAGTAGGGAATACTCTGTCGCTGTAATGGCAGCTTGAATGCTTAGTTTTGAGGAAGAATAAAAGTCTGCGATCATTCAGAGCAGAGGGATTAAAAGGGGGGGGGGAGGGATAATACATTGTGTGAAGCCTCTTTTACAAAAGCTTTAACCTCCTTCTACCTCCTATTGCATAGGAGTGTTCATGACCTGTACTCTCCACCTCTCACTAATGCTGTTCTTATGATAAGTGACCATGAACACTGGGAAGGACACAAGCATGCAAACCATTGTCCTCTACAGTGTGGCCCTAGGAAGTCACACAAACAACCAAACCATTGTCCTCTACAGTGTGGCCCTAGGAAGTAACTCAAACAACCAAACCATTGTCCTCTACAGTGTGGCCCTAGGAAGTCACACAAACAACCAAACCATTGTCCTCTACAGTGTGGCCCTAGGAAGTAACTCAAACAACCAAACCATTGTCCTCTACAGTGTGGCCCTAGGAAGTCACACAAACAACCAAACCATTTTCCTCTACAGTGTGGCCCTAGGAAGTAACTCAAACAACCAAACCATTGTCCTCTACAGTGTGGCCCTAGGAAGTCACACAAACAACCAAACCATTGTCCTCTACAGTGTGGCCCTAGGAAGTAACTCAAACAACCAAACCATTGTCCTCTACAGTGTGGCCCTAGGAAGTAACACAAACAACCAAACCATTGTCCTCTACAGTGTGGCCCTCAGAAGTCAGGAGCCTCACCAAGCCTCAGGACTTTGCTGCAAAGGGCACAACCATTCTATGGTCTTTGGCTTTTTAACTAGCAAGTCCCTTGGTTCTGAAAACTTCCCTCCTTAGGATTTCACAGTTATGCTTGTGTCTTTGTGCTTCTTATTACACCAATCAGGTCAACTGAATCTGTGTGGGTTTTTCCCCCTCTACGATGAGCTAATTACGGGAGTGAGTCGGGTTGAACCACCAGAGTCTTAAAGAGGAAGTGGGGCACAGAAAAGAAGATCCAAGTGACTCTACTGGAGGACTTGATGAATTACTGCTGGCTTTGAAGATGCAGAAACGGACTTCAGTTCTCATGTTAATCCTGAAGTAACAACCGTGAGAGCTGGCAGATACTGAGTCTGATGCTGTGTATGTCGGTCTTTACTGTGTGGAGTAACTTCCAGCCAAGGGCTCTGGTAGAGACTTCAAATTACCTGGCAATGATCATGCCCTAGTTATTCGAGTTCCTGCTTTTCTGCACTTCAGTTCGCATTTCCAGCAAGGCTTGGCACAGCTCATCCTTAATACTCTGTAAGAACTTTATGATTGCTTCTTAGTCCTCTGGTTACCATCAAGTGCACTGTAAGAACTTGGTGCTCACGTTTTAGAGACAGTCACACTGAGCTCAAGGGGCTAATGAGATCGTATTTCACTAAGTTTTTCAAACTTAATCTATGAGATTTCCTATTTTTCTTTCCATGCCCTGCATCCTCCAAGCCCACTAAGCACATCCCTCTGCCCTTTCAGCTATGCACCTAAGGACCACTCACCAAGATTTCCCTTCCTTCTTGTCTCCTCCCACCACCATGTCTCTTTGAGGCCTTCTCCTCTGTTACATGGAATTTTGCAATAGCTGTAGAGAAAGGAGGAATAATGATCTCTTAAAAGTATCTAAGTCCCAACCCCTAGGATGCTGTGTTGACATGGCGGTGGGGTGGGAGGTAAGTTAGAGAAGGGACTGAGGTCACTGAGCCTCTGATGATATGGGAATAACAAACCACAGGAGTCTTTTAAAAAGGAAGAGGAGGAGGAAAGTCTGTGACCACGAGGATTTCATGCATCATTGCTGACTTTGATGACTGAAGAAAGAACCTAATTCAAGGAATGCTTCTAGGAGTTGGCGTGACAAAGACAAGGATTTTTCTCTGGAGTCTCCAGGAGCAAAGCTGTGCTGAAGTACTTTAACCCCGTGATCTCTCTCTCTGTGTCAGATTCCCAAGGCAAGGGCTCTTCCACCATGCTAGCTCCAAACCACCTGACTGAGCTTCTGTCTGAAGAACTGAGATTAGAGGCTTGCCTCCCTTCAGCTGTCAGGTTCCTCCACGTGTGTTAAGGCAACAATAGGAAATGAAAGCCTCTCTCTAGCCCCGTTCCCTGTCAGCTTTCTTCTCTGGACTTTGACTCCCATGCTTTCCCCAAGAATGTCTTTCATAGTAAGAATTTGGTTGCAACACCCTCCAATGCCACAACCTCTCATGGTTTTCCATGGTGACAAGAACGCAATGGCAGTACTGTGTCAGAACACACGTGGCTCAGGGTCCCTATCCTGTTTCCATTGGGTCTTGCCTTTGTCCCTCCTTCTCTCTCCTCTTCCTCATGGTGCGAGCATAGTTTCTACACCCAATACAACCTTATTTTAACCACCAGTTCTGGAGTGTCACACAGACCTTCTTGTCTGCTGCATGCTTTTTACGTTGGTAGGTTCCTGAGGTGTGCTGATTTTCCTAAGCTCATCTCAATGTACTCACTGCGAGCTCTGAGTGCCATTCTTCAGGGCTCAGCTGATGGGTACAGTCAAGGCTATTCTCATGTTATCTATTTCATTGATTTTTTTTTCTGTGATATTTTCCATTTCCTTCCTTCTGTTTAATTCACTTTTTAATGTGGCTGTTGTTCTTGTTTCTTATGGTTGAAGCTCTGCTTTATTGATTTGGATGTTTCTTCTTTTCTTAATACAGGAATTTTCTGTTAATATGCCCTTTTCCCAATCCATGAGCTGCTCTACTGAGTCCCACCGGTTTTTGATATATTGTTGTTTTCATTTTTATTCAGCTCAGATGACTTTCAGTTTCTTTTTATTTTTTTAACTTACAGTTTATTTAGAATTCTATTAAAATTTCCAAATATTTGAGAACTGATCATAAATCTTACTGTTTTCATTTTTCAACTTAATTTTGCTGCATTAAAAAACCTTTTTCTGAAGCTTGAGTTCTTGTAAATTTATAGGCACATATTTTGTGTCCTGGGTTATGAGCTATCTTGGTGGTTGGTGTTTATTTGAAAAGAATATGTATTCTCGGGTGTTTAGAATACTTTTCTCTGTGTATAAAATAGGTCAAAACCATTATGCTCTTACTGATTGTTTTTCTATCAGTTATTGAGAAAGGGATACTGAAATCTTACACTACTTCTCTCTCTCTAAATAATCCTGCAATTCTTTATATATTTTGAAGGGTTTTTTTTGTTAGGTGCATGAATATTTAGAATATTCAAACTGCTCTCTTTATGAACTATTAATATTCTTTGCCCCAGCATCCACTCATCTGCTTTGATAGCAATATAGTTACTCAAGCTATATTTTGATTACCATCAGTGAGATTGGGGGTGGGGCTCAGGTTCTCACTACATAGTCTAGACTTGCCTTGGTTACTCCATGCGCTTGCTCTGCCTCTCTTGTGCTGGGATGCCTGCACCACCATGATTGGCTTAGAGTGAGAAATCTTCTTCTTCTTCTTCTTCTTCTTCTTCTTCTTCTTCTTCTTCTTCTTCTTCTTCTTCTTCTTCATCTTTGACTGTGCATCTGCCAACTTTTGGCATTATGAGTTTATCTAGTAAGTACATATTATTGTTAATTCTCTTAATAATTACTTGTTATAGGTATGACTATATTGCTTAAAATGTTCAATTCCAAATGATATTACTTTTAAGGATTTTGAGAGACTTCAGAAGAGTGCTTGATCCAAGTCCTGGATGTCTCCTCCTCGTGGAACAAGGATTCCAGCATCTTCCCCAACATATTCTGAACATTGTGAGGTCTCCCAGTCCTGCTGGCAAAAGCAATCCCCTAACTTTGTCTAGCTACCTAGCAGGCTCCCTCCACCCCAAGTCTTTGGGTCTTTCTCCTCCTGGTGTCTCAGGCAACTGTGCTGGTAGGAATTCAGGTTACCCCAGGACTCTCTGACAATTCTCTACATTGTTTCTCTTTCTGCTCTACTCTCTGTGCTTTTACTCTCTAGGATCCCAACTCTATGACCATAGCTAAGGTTATGGTTGAGTTTGGCTTGTTGTTCATCCTGGAGGCCCGTAGAGCTCCTCCAAGGGTGATTAAGGGGCTCATTCATTATTTCCCACTCCTTGGAGACCACTGCCCTTAGCTGTCTGATGCCCAAATGTCTTAGAAAATCTTATGTCACCTGGTCTTTAGAAAGTTCCTGTTTTGTTTTTTGTTTAAGTAGCGGTTAATGTGGACATGTTGCCCCCACTCTACTCACTAGCAAAGACAAGTTTGCAGCCCTGCTATTTATTCAGGAGCTTCTCATCAAAAACAGAAATCTTGGAACCGAATTCTAAATTCCCTGTTTTGATAAACTCTGATGGAACAGAAGAGTTTCCCCCCTCAGTGACGTCCATGTGTTTTCAATTGGTGCTCCCTGGCAGAAGTGATGTGTGCAAGAACACTTCTAAGTAGCCTGGCCCAAAAGTTCTCACCCACTCAGCAATGCGGCTTTAGTCTGTAGCATTTACTACGGCCCACGCTGTATCTGGACTGCCTCCACACAAGGCTCCTATAATAAAAAGTCACGCCATAAAAATGGCTGTACGTTTTTCTTAGCACACCCATGGCTTTGCTCTCAAAATAAATGGCTAAATTCTAGGCTCCAAAATTTGTGTTCAACCAACATCTTGAGGACTTGCTGGGAAGTTTTACTGCTCACTTGCAGCA